>NC_064254.1:48796442-50296442 GCF_003254725.2 Canis lupus dingo | reverse complement strand
ACTGTTTAAAAAAAAATAAAAAGAAATATTATGGAATCATGCCAAAAAATCACATTACCTAGAAGAAATGGATACATTTCTAGGAATATGTAACCATCAGCACTGGATCAGGAAGAAATAGAAAATCCAAACAGATCAATAGTAAGAGTTTCAATCAGTAATAAAAAAATATTCCGACACAGAAACTCCAAGATCAAGCAGCTTCACCAGAGAATCCTACCAAACATTGAAAAAGAATCAACACTAATTTTCCTGAAGCTCTTTCAAAATATCAAGGAGAAAATACTTCCTAGCTTCCTCTCAGCTAGCATTATTTTAATACGAAAACCAGATAAGGATACAAGAAAAGAAAACTATAGACCAATATCCCTGATGAATATAAATGCAAAAATTCTCAATAAAATATTAGTAAACTGGATTCAAGAACACATTAAAATGATTATATACCATGACCCATAGCCCCTAGAATACAAGGATAGTTCAACATACACAAATTAATAAGTGTAATACATCACAATAAATCAACAACGATAATAAATAAATAAATGTAAAAATCACATGATTACCTCAATAGAAGCAGAAAAGGCACTTGATAAAATACAACATTGGATATAGAAGGAACATACTTCAACATAATAAAGGTCATATATGACAAACCCATGGATAACAATTTACTCAACAGAGGAAAATTGGAAGTGTTTCCTTAAGGTCAGAAATAGGACAAAGATGCTCACTCTCATCACTCCCATTCAAGATGTTATGGAAGTCCCAGTTAGAGAAATTAGGCAAGACAAAGAAATAAAAGACATCCAAATCAGAAAGGAAGATGTAAAATTGTCATTATCTGCTGATGATAAAATATCATATGGAGAGAATGCCAAAAAGTCAGTCAAAAAACTATTAAAATTAATCAATTATTTCAATAAAGTGTCAAAATATAAAATCAATATACAGAAATCAATTACATCCCTTTACACTAATGATAAGGCATCTAAAAAAGAAAAAGAAAAAGTAAAACCATTCCATTCAGTACTATCAAATAATAAATTTATTAGGAATAAATTTAACCAACAAAATGAAAGATCTATACATTGAAAACTACAAGACTTTACTGGAAAAAATCAAAAGAGATGCAAAAAAAAAAAAAAAAAAAAAAAAGAAACATCCCGTGTTCATGAATCAGAAGAATTACTATTGTTAAAATGACCATACTACTACCCATATACAGATTCATCACAATCTCTATCAAACTACCAAAGACATTCTTCAAAGAAATAGAAGAAATAATCCTAAAGTTTGTGTGGAACCAAAAAGATCCTGGTCAAATAATGGTCAAAATAATCCTGACAGAAAAAGAACAAAGGTAGAGGTATCATACTTCTGGATTTCAAACTACATCACAAACCTGTAATAAAACCAGTATGGATTGGGATAGACATATCAGCCACTGGAACAGAATAGAGAGCCTAGAATTACATCCCAGCATATACAGTCAACTAATATTTGACAAAGGAGCCAAGAATGCCCAATGGGGAAAGGATAATCTCTTAAAATGATGCTGAGAAAATTGGAGAAACACATCCAGAATCATAAAATTGGACCCTTATATCATACCATTCATAAAAGTTAACATGAAACAGATGAAAGATTTAAACATAAGACTTGATATTATAAAACTCCTAAAAGAAAACATGGAAAAGAAGCTCAATGATATTAGTCTTGTCAATAATTTTTTGAACTGATGCCAAAAGCATTAACAACAAAAATAAAAATCAACAATGGGACTACATTAAACTCAAAACCTTCTTCCCAGCAAAGAAACAACTAACAAAATGAAAAGACAACCTGAAAGATGAGGAAAATCCTTTACAAAACATATATTGAATATGGGATTCATATCCAAAATAGATTTTAAAAACTCAGTCAAAAAATAAAAAATAAAAAAATAAACTCAGTCAACTTAAAAACAACAACAACAAATTCAATTGAAAAATGGACAGATTCAGAAAGGAAGGAAGGAAGGAAGGAAGGAAGGAAGGAAGAAAGAAAGAAAGAAAGAAAGAAAGAAAGAAAGAAAGAAAGAAAGAAAGAAAGTGAAAGAAAGACAAAGTGGGCAGATTTAGAAATGAAAATAGATATTTTTCCAAAAACACATTAAAATGTTCAAGAGATAGATGAAATAGTGCTCAACATCACTAATCATCAGGGAAATGCAAATCAAAATCACACTGAGCTGTCTCCTCACACCTGTTAGAATGGCTTATATTAAGAAGAGAAGAGATGACAGGCACTGGCCACAATGTGCTGAAAAGGAATACATTATTACTGGGAATGTAAATTGACCCAACTACTATGGGAAATAATATGGAGGATCCTCAAAAAAATAAAATACATCTACCATATGATCCAGCAATTCTACTGGTTATATGCCCAAAGAAAATGAAAACAAGGTTTTAATGAGATATATACATACCCCACCCCCATGTTCATCTTAGCATTATTCACAATAGCTAAGATGCGGAAGCAACCCAAATGCTTGAATGGATTAAAAAGATGTGGTACATATACACTTTGGAATATTATTCAGCCATGAGAAAAGAGAATGTCTTTCTGTTTGTGACAACATGGATGGACTTGGAGCACATCATACTAAGCAAGATAAGCCAGATAAAGATAAATATTGTATGATACGACTTAATGTGAAATCTAAAAAACTTATACCTGTAAAAAACAGAGACTGAAATGGCAGTTACCAGGGGAGAGGCAAGAGAAGAGGGTGACAAGAGTGATGGTGTTTAATGGTACAAACTTGTATAGAAGGGTAAATAAGTCATAGAGGTCTAATGCACAATATGTTCAATATAGACAATAATATTGTGCTATAATGTTGTAATGTGATGAGTATCAGGACACTGACAAGCATATTACAATGTACAAATGTATCGAAGTGACACTGTATACCTTAAACTTAACACAATGTTATATGCCAACTTAGTTTAATAAGAAACAAATAAAATAGATTTTAAAAGAATTTATAAGGAATTTTACATGACAGATCTCAATATAGATTAATGAATGAACACATGAACCAAAAAAGAACAATCTGATATTGTCTATCAAAAACCTATAGCAAAAACCATACTTGCTAGATATTTCTTTTAAAATCATAAAACAATTCTCACTTTTATCATTTCTGTCCTGCAGATCTAAGCCAGAACTGTAAGAAAAACAAATAAATGTATAGAAATTAGAAAGAAGGAAACAAAACCATCATTTGTCACAAATAATAAAATTGTCATATTATTTATCTTTTTTTTTTTTTTTCTTAAGTAGGCTCCATGTGGAGCGTGGAGCCCAACACAGGGCTTGACCCTCCGCTGAAATCAAAGTGGGACACTTAACCAACTGAGCCACCCCGGTGCCCCTTATTATTTACCTTTTAGAACATTTCAAATTCCAGGTGTTGGGGCAGTTAAGATGGTGAACTAGTAGGGAGACTCTGAACTTGCCCGGTCCTTCCAATACAGCTAGATCAAGAGTCAACTATTTTGAACAACTAGGAAGAGGATCTGAGGATTAAGGAAACAATCTGCACAGTTAGAATGAGAAAACATGGTAGATGCAGGGTTCTGAGCCATGAATTGGGGGGAGGAAAGCTGCCTGGCCGGGAAGGGGAGGGAACCCTTTTTTGTGGAGCAAAGTCAGGAAGAGGGAGAAAGTGGGGAAGAGCCCAAAGGGTAGGGATTGCACAATAAACTGTGACAAGGAGGATTGTTGGGTCCCACAGGAAGAGATGGCTCCCTTCCCTGGAGGGCAGAGGGGAGAGAGTACTTTGCCTCTCCAAGGACAAAAGGCCAACAGGGGAGCCTTTGAGCCGTGCTCAACAGCAGGATCAAAGGTGCACACAGAGGGCGGAGCACCTCGTAACTTTTTGCTGTGAGCCACAATGGGCTTAAACCTCTGTGTGCGCTGACCAGCTGCTTTTCTGCAACAGAACTAAGCAAAAAAAGCAGAGACTGGAGCAGATTGCAGATAACCTGGATAACCTGGCCTCCACTTTTCGCTGTCTGCCGCAATAGATTCAAGCCCCTGAGTCAGCTTTTCTGAGACAGAAGGGAGCAGGGGAACTGAGTCAAGTGCAGACAGCCAATAACCTGGTTCCAGCTTTTTCGCTGAGCATTACAATAAACCAGCCTCTGTGCAGGCTCTGTACCATGGCTTTGAGGGGGGATGGATGGTGCTGGGCAGGCCTCTAGCTTCTCCACCATGGGACCGGGGTGAGCGCACACCTTACCAGGCCTTTTGATATTTGGAGTTTGGAATCTCAGCCACTGGTCAAAGATAAGATACAGGAGATCTGTGGCTCTGGGGGTGCCGACAGCCCAGGCACAGATAGATTAAGGGCAGGGAACTGATGAAAGCACGGGACACAGGAGATTATTTTTATAAGAGGGGTCCTGAACAGCAGTGGCTGGGTGTTCTGCTCCCCAGGGACGAGGGGGCTGGGATGATACCATAATATGCCTCCCCCCACCACCCTGCCCTCTTCTGGCCCACCTGCACAGTCGGACTTCAGAGAGAAAGACAATGACCTCCAGTGGAGGCTGGAGTCCCCTACATTAAACTCCACACCACTGTTCCTGGCAGGGGCATCTATCTTTACAAGGGCAAATCTGTGAACCAGCCCTGCAGGCCTCTCCCTCAGAAGACCAACAGGTGCCCAAATCCATCAAGTCTACTGACTGAAGAAAGCTCCAAAACATCTTCTGCTAGAAATAGGATCAGGCTTGCTTCTTCTTTATCTTTTTTTTTTCCTTTTATTTTTTTAGATTTCTAAAGATTTATTTTTCTATTTCTTATTTTTTGTCCTTTATTTTAGATATTTTTTTTCTCTTTATCCTTTTTTTTTTTTTTTAAATCAGGCTTGTAATCTTTTGCTCATTTGTTGGTTCATTTGCTGCCTTCTCTCATTTTTCAGATCAGGCTTCTTTTCTTTCTCTTGCTTTTCTTCTTTCCCTACCTTTTTTCCCTTCTTTGTTTCTTATTTTTTTAGAATCAGGCTTATAGTTTATGGCTTTTCTGCATGCTGTTTTGCTCTGTTTCCTTTTGTCTTGGATCAGGCTTTTTTTTCTTTTTTTTTTTTTTTCTTTTCTTTTTTGCTTTACAGGCTTAACTTGACAAACAAATCAAAGCACACCTAAAAGTCCAAACATTCCCCACTATAAAGCAAGGAGGAACTCTGTAGAGGAAAGACCAGTGGGAAAGAGGAGCCAAAACACAACAGCAGAGGGTACACAGCATACACTAGAGTCACTTTCTGAAGTTTTGTTATTGTCTTTATTGTTATTGTTGTTATTGCTGTTTTTGCTATTTTTTTCTTTTTTTTTTTTTTTCTGTACTTTCCTTTCTGGACACAATGACTAGAAGGAGAAATTCACTGCAAAAGAAAGAACAGGAGGTAGTACTCTCTGCCAAGGATTTAATCAATATGGGCATAAGTAATATGATGGAACTAGAATTTAAAACAAAGATTATAAAGGTACTAGATGGGCTTGAAAAAAAGCATAGAAGACATTAGAGAATCACTTACTGTAGAAATAAAAGAACTAAGATCTAATCTGGCCAAAATTAAAAATACTATTGCTGAGATGCAGTCAAAAATGTAGGCTCTAACAGCAGGGATAATAAATGAGGCAGAAGAGAGAGTCAGTGATAAAGATGACAAAATGATGAAAATAAGAGGTTGAAAAGAAAAGAGAAAAACAACCACTGGATCACGAAGGGAGACTGAGAAATCAGTGATTCCATAAAGCGAAATAATATCTGGATAATAAGGGTCCCAAAATATGAATGGGGGGCAGAAGGTTTATATGAACAAATTATAGCTCACACCTTCCCTACTCTTGGGAAGGAAATAGGCATTCAAGTTCAGGAGGCATAGAGAACTCCCCTCAAAATCAATAAAAATAGGTCAATACCTCGACATATAATAGTGAAGCTTGCAAATTTCAGAGATAAAGAGAAAATCCTGGCAAAAGA
The DNA here is from genome assembly GCF_003254725.2 of Canis lupus dingo. NCBI lineage: Eukaryota > Metazoa > Chordata > Mammalia > Carnivora > Canidae > Canis > Canis lupus. The sequence continues at coordinate 50,290,403 of NC_064254.1, read as the reverse complement.
TCAAGACAAAAGGTTTGTAACCTACAAGGGTAGAAATGTAAGGCTGGCAGCAGACCTGTCCATAGAGACCTGGCAGGCCAGAACAGAGACTGGCATGATACAGTCAGTGTGCTAAATGGGAAAAATATGCTGCTAAGAATACTCTATCCAACAAGACTGACATTCAGGATAGAAGGAGAGATAAAGAGTTGCAGAACAAAAAACAAATAAAAAACAAAACAAAACACTAAACCAGCCCTGCAAGAAATATTAAAGAGGATCCTTTAAGAGAAGAGACAGCCCAAAAGTGACAAAGACCAGAAATAGAAACAACCTATAGAAACAGCAACTTCAGAGGAAATACAATGGCACTAAATTTGTATCTTTCAATAATTACTCTGGATATACATGTACTAAATGCCGCAAACAAGAGACATAGGGTATCAGACTGGATGAAAAAACAAGGCCCATTGATATGCTGTCTACAAGAGATTCATTTTAGACCCCAAATATACTCCAGATTGAAAGTAAGGGGGTGGAGAACCATTTAACAAGCTAATGGACGTTAAAACAAAGCTGGAATAGCAATCCTCCTTTTATCAGACAAATTAGATTTTAAACCAAAGTTTCAAATACACAATCTAACCTTACGCTTAAAGGAGCTGGAAAAAGAATGGCAAACAAAGCCTAAATCCAATAGGAGAAGCGAAATAATAAAGATCAGAGCAGATATCAATGATTTAGAAATAAAAACAAAACAAAACAAAAACAGTAGAACAGATCAATGAAACTAGGAGCTGGCTCTTTGAAAGAATTAATAAGATTGATAAACCCCTAACCAGACTTATCAAAAATAAAAGAAGAAGGATGCAAATAAATGAAATCATGAATGAAAGAGGAGAGATCACAACTGACACTACAGAAATACAAACAATTATGAGAATATTGATGACCAGTTATATGCCCACAAATTAGGCAATCTGGAAGAAATGGATACATTCCTAGAAACAAACTACTAAAACTGAAACAGGAAGAAAAAGAAAACCTGAACAGCCACATAACCAGCAAATAAATTGAATCAGTAATCAAAAATCTCCCTACAAACAAGAGTCCAGGACTAGATGGCCTCCTAGTGGAATTTTACCAAACATTTAAGGAAGAATTGATACCTATTCTTCTGAAGCTGTTTCAAACAATGGAAATGGAAGGAAAACTTCCAAACTTATTCTATGAAGCCAATATTACTTTGATCCAAAAACCAGACAAAAACCCCACCAAAAAGGAGTTTTCCATACCAATATCCCTGATGGATATGGATGCAAAAATTCTTACCAAGATACTAGCTAATAGGATCCAACAGTATATTAAAAGGACTATTCACCATGACCGAATCGGATTTCTTTTCCTGGACTGCAACAGGGGTTCAACATCTGCAAATCAATCACAATACATCACATTAATAAAAGAAAGGACAAGAATCATATAATTCTGTCAATAAGTGCAGAAGGAGTATTTTACAAAATACAGCAACCTTTCTTGAAAAAAATCTCTGCAGTGTAGGGATAGAAGGAACATACCTTAATATCATAAAAACCATATACAAAAAAACCACAGTGAATACATTCATATTGTATTTTTTATTTTTCATGACTTTTTACTGTTTCTCCTTTGGATTCTTTTGCTTTTTACATTTTTCTTATTACATTTTTCCTCCGTGCTAATTTGGAATTTATACATACTATTTCTATTCTTTTATTGGTTATCCTTGATATTTTGGAAAGTTATTTGGAATAACAAAGTCTATTGTTAATGTAGGTCTCCACCTTTCTTCTAAACATTACTAGGATTTTAGAGTACCATAACTGGATTTAAACCCCTAGATTGCATGCTGTTATTGTTTGTACTTTATACATCTTTTGTTAGTGTTACTATTATTTCAATTTCACAAATTATTTCTGATTGTTCTTGTCATTTGTGCTTTATTAATGTTGATACTATGTTATTTGGCACATAGATCTTTATTGTGAATTCACCTTTTGTAAATTCCCTTCATGTTGTTTAATGTTTTTTGTCCTAAATTTAATGCAATATACTATTAAAATTTTAATCTCTTTTCCTCTCCCCCAACTTCTTTTTCTTTTCGGAACTTCCTTATAATGCTTTTGCTTATACTTTAATATCTAGTCTTACTCATTTACTTGATCTTCCTTATATTCAGATATAGTTGGATTTTAGTTAACTACTCTTAAATTTTTCTGACTCTGAAAAAAAATTTTTTTCTAAGATGATTATTTTTTTCCTTTTAGAATTTGATATAGAAGAATATACTCTGGATCCAGAAATAAATGACTCTTAGTATTAATCTGCTATTAATTAACTTTCTGATTTTTGAAACATCCACTTACATTTTCCTGTAGATTTTACCATACCTTCCCTATTTACCATTCAGATTTTATATATATCTATATAAAATATATATATATATAGAGAAAGAGGTTATATATATATATAGATAGATAGAGAGAGAGAGAGAGAGGTTACCATGAATTAAAATTGTACATATATAAATAAATAAATAAATAAATAAATAAATAAATAAATAAATAAAATTGTACATATACAATACCACCATTTTAAAAAAACATTTAATCTTTCCTGTTAACTTCATTGAGAAGAGTCAAATATAATCTCTTGTAACTTCATGGTTGTCAGTGAAACAGTCCACTAACTTCTTCATTTTATTACATTACAAATCACTGTAGAAAAGCTGAGACTATTGCTCTGAGCCACCAGAAAATAAGATTGCCTTGAGTACAAGAGGTACATCCTTACAATGCACTCATTGCATAATAATAAGTTCATTCAGTGTTATTGATTAAATTGGGACAAATATATTTGAGGTATTTCTTAATTCCAGTTCCTAATTCTTATTTCTGCTTTTGGAATATTTTATTTGTATTATCTCTGGATTTTTTATTTAAAGATGTTGTTTTGCTTTCTGATTCTTATAATTTTTCTTTAATGCCTCTGATTTATAATGTTCTCCACCTTAAGCCTCTATTATTCTTTGTCTCATCAATATATTGAGTTTGGTATATGTTTCTGCTTAGAAAGTAGTATTTGACTTGAGGGTGGCTTCTCATGTATTTCCCAAGTCATTTAGCCAAAAATTTATTTTGGCCTTTATTTCAATTCCATAGTTCACAGCCATTGTTTCACTCAATAAGGAAGACAGAGTTCATGGAATTATTGGCCAAGGGTTAAAATATTGATTAATGGGATGCCTATATTATTTTTCTTATTATCCTTTCCCCAAGAATGTTAAAGGCCGGGAATTCTAGGATAGTTATTAAGAATATGAGTTATGGGGTGCCTGGGTGGCTCAGTGGTTGAGCATCTATCTGCCTTTGGATCAGATGGTGATGCTGAGGACCTGAGATTGAGTTCCGCATCAGGCTCCCCACAGGGAGCCTGCTTCTCCCTCTGCCTATGTCTCTGCCTCTCTCTGTGTCTCTCAAGAAAAAAATAAATAAAATATTTTTTTAAATGTAAATTACAACTTGGTCAGCCTGAATTATCAGATCTAACACAGAAACATTGGAAAGATGACCATATCTTGAAAAACCTCAAAGCCTGTTATGAATTATGGCTTCATAGAAGGGTATTTCTAATTTCAACCTACCATCCTTACACTGCGCAAAAGAAGACAAGGTAAGAGCTAAAAAATAAGTCTGGAGTTTTCCTACCAATGCTTTTTTTCCTGTGAAACATAGACATTTTCTTCTTTCAGATTAGAAACATTTTCTAACAAGTTTTCTATCAACTTTTAAGCTAAGTTGTAGGTTAACAACTGAGGGAACTCTGTGTGATCACAGAGTTCTTAATATGTACTCTATATTCAGGTCTAATATTTCAAGTCAGACATTAGACCTAAAAGGATCCTTGGATGTCATTTTGCCCAACTTTCTACACAGTAAATCTGAGGTAAATTATTAAAAATAAAGACATGTTTGAAGTTGCATTTCTAAAGAAATTTTTAACAAGAATATTCATTACAAGTATGTGAGAAAGAATTTATACACCTAGTTCTCTATTATCTGTTCCATACCCAGTTTAATTTTCCTATTACACAAAAAAGCTAGTGTCAACAGAAATTATGAGAATAAAAAAAAGAACCATCATCCAAGAAATCTGATCACAGCTTAAATCCCCCAAACTACTATAGATTTGGATCACATATATTTTCAGTATTTCCAGGGAGACTGTGCCTAACACATTTCTCTAAAGCCAATAATGAGCATGAGCCCATAGTTTAAAGGAAAAAAAAATCTAAAATAAATCATGTTATGGGCATTAAGGGCAAACAATATTCTTTTAAAATGAGGCAAATTTTTAAATTGGATTCCTGAATCATCTCTCAACATGGACTTGGAGCACCATTAGTAAGACATCAGTCTTTCAGATGACAGGAAAATGTTCATGCTGGTGGCCTCTTGGCACCTTCATTTCCATGTTTCTGTCAGAGGTTGAAGTTGCTTGATGAATTCCAGAAGTTATACCTAGCAATCTATACCTACAATACAATAAGAGAAACATACAATGATGGCTATTCATAGTGATGTTGTAAGAAATTCTATCTTTACCATTTCTGCTGTTGACTTACTAAGTGGTTCTCTGCACTTTGTAGATGCCCATGAGTCAACCACTTCTGCCTTAAATCTTTTCCTTAGAATCATTTTGAAACAAGTTTTAAAAAGAAGCCAGGAGCAACAGACATTTCTATTAATTTTGGAGACTTAGGTGATGTAGTGAAATGGGTGGTTCCTGCCTTTCACATCTATGACCAAGTGTTATTTCTCTGTTTGTTTAGGTTTGGGGGGTTGTTTTGTTGGTTTCTTGTGTTACTTTCATCTATTTTCCCCTTGTTACTTTCTCTCCCTTTAGAACAGTCTTATCTAATATTCTCCTAGGAAACATCTACTCTGTCATCCACTATACATGTTATTTGAAAAGGATATGGTAAACCATTTATCCTGAAGTATAAAAGTCACGTAAGGTTTAGTGTGCCAATCTCCTTAAAGGCAATGGTTATATTAGAATAGAAAAAGCAACACTTCCAGTTGTTAAGTATAATATAAATGACTAAAGTTCTCATTATGGAATGCTAAATATCAGTCGCTTTATATTTCTTGGAAAAAGTAGAGAGATGTTTCAGTACCCCAGAATACAACTTCTTGTTACTAGATCAACAATATTAATAGACAAATTTGTATATTCATATGTGAAAATGATAAAATCAACAAAAAATGCTCTCTGCAGTTCTGAATCTACAAAAACAACAACAAAAACAAGTGAAGGAATATTATTGTCCTCTGGAATCAAGATTCAGTCTCACAGTTTTTTATTTCTAGAATGAACAGTCTCAAAAAATGTCTATAATGGGCTTCAAGATGAGGTCAAGAATGAGGCCACACACACTGTTCCCCATTTCTGGCTGTGAATTGTGCTATATATTCACATGCACCTCCTCCCACAGAGGTCTGAGGTGAAGCAGGCTATATTTTGACATGGTACTGTGGGATATAAAACAAGTATAGAAAATATAGCCAATGATATTTAGCTCAATAAATTAATTCTTCTCTGAATATTCCCTTAAGAAGTGAAAAATATATATTAAATATGCTTTATGTTCCCCAAAACCTTAGTTTACTGACTCTAAATAATAACTATATGTATTGTTCTTTATGGCACTTTTGTACAAGAATGTATAAATAATTTCCCAGCACTAATTCATTAATCCTTGGACACTCAAAAGGGTGGTGGTGGGGAAAAGCATGAGGGTTGTGAGAAACACATGATAAATGTGCTCTCCTGGGGTGTTTAAGTTTCTCAGCACTGATTTCATTTTTGCCTTGAAACAGAAAATAGCATGTGAGTCCTGCTTCAACTAAAAGTAGGAACAAGAACAGCCCCTTATTGCCAGCTTTAAACAAGTCACTTTGATCCCTATGTCTGAGCTACACACATCTCTGAAATAGGGTTTTGTAAAATGTGTCTAAATTTCATCAGGCTTTGATGTGTTCAGATGAACTAAATTATTGCAAAGGCACTTGTCCCTGGAGGTGTTCTTAAATGGGTACCAAAACTTCATCTTAGAATGTGTATAGAAATTACACATACCCATTATAACATAAAATTATGAGTGGAAAGAGATAATGAGTATTAAGAAATGATCAATGTACACAAATGATAGCATTCGCAAACACCAGCACAGTGCAGATTATATAATTTGCCGGGCAGGTGCAAAATGAAAATGTGGGGTTCCTAGTTCAAAAAGCAAGAAAAAAAGCTTCTTTCTTTGGCAGTCTCCTTTTTGACCCATGATGATGGTTTTTCTATTGCCTATACTGTTGCACTCCCTTGAGCATGTGGATATTGCCAAATCCTTGGAAGCACCCAAGGTCCCCTGCCTGGCGACTCAGTGCTCAAGGTACAAGGGCAGACCTGATTCTTCCCACATCCAGGCCCCACTTGGGGCTGAAGGAGGTGGCAACAGTTAAGCAGGGGCAAGGATGCCACTAGGCAATAACCTGTCCTAAGGAAGAAGAAAGGTGAAGCATGAGCATGCATTGTGTGCTTTCTAAGCCCTGGGTGTAAGCTCCATTTTCTACCATGCTTGATTTATTAAAACACAACTTCAAAGATAAAATTATTAAGAATTTCAAGACGGTCACCATAAATCATTAAAGTCTGTGTAGGGCCACCTTCCAAGCTACTGTACTAGTTGCTTGCCCATAAAGCCAGCCCTGCACTAGCAGTAATCAACTAGACACCAGAAGAAAAAGAATACCATCCATAACAAAAATAACAACTTTGAATTACTTGCAGCTAACACTAACCAAAGGTGTGCAAGAGTTCTTTACAGAAAAAAAAAGGTAAAATGCTATCAAAAACCACAAATTAGGACCTGAATAAGTAGAGTGATGTACAATATTAATGGATGGGAAGATGGTCATTACGACATGAAGTCTTCCTCCAAACCAAACTATAAATTCAAGGCACTGCAAATAGAATTTCTAAATGGATTTAAGTACACCGATTTTTAAAATTCATATGAAGAGGAAAGTCTGATAACATCAAAGTTAATTCCGATAAAGAACAAAAGGACAGAAGGATTTTCCGTATCGGATTTCAAAACATGAAGTTTTATCTATACAGAGAAAAAGCAATAGGTTAATGAAACCAAAGCCTATATAGAAACTTGGTGTATAACAAGGTGGCGTTATAATTCAGTGGGAATTATGCGATAAATAGTAATGAAACAAAGTGATGTTTGTCTACCTAAGTATTAATTTAGATTCTTGCTTTATACTTACACTAAAAGAATTCTTTTTTTTTTTTTAGTTTTTTTTTTTTTAATTTAAATTCAATTACTTAAAGTGTAATGTATTATTGGTTTCAAAGGTAGAGGTCAGTGATTCATCAGTCTTATATAATACTCAGTACTTGTTACATCACGTGCCCTCTTTAATGTCCATAACCAGTTACCCCAACCCTCAGACCCCCTCCCGGCAGCAACCATTCATTTTCTATGATTAAGAGTCTCTTACAGTTTCTCTCTCTGATTTCACCTTGTTTAAGTTTTTCCTCTCTCCCCCTATGATCCTCTGTTTTGTTTCTTAAACTCCACATATGAGTGAGATCCTATGAGTGAGATAATATGCTGTCTCACAGGCAGAGGGAGAAGCAGGCTCCATGCCGGGAGCCCGACGTGGGACTCGATCCCGGGACTCCAGGATCGCGCCCTGGGCCAAAGGCAGGTGCTAAACCGCTGAGCCACCCAGGGATCCCCGAATAAATAAAATCTTAAAAAAAAAAGATTTATCTATTTGAGAGTGATAGAGTGATAGAGTGATAGAGATAGAGAGTGATAGAGAGTGAGCAGGAGCCAGAGTGGCAGAAGGAATCTCAGATTCCACACTCATGTCCAGCTCAACACAGGGCTCCATCTCACAATCCTGATATCAAGACCTTGAGCCAAACCAAGAGTTGGATCCTCAACTGACTGCACCACCTAGGCATCACATACCCTTTTACCCCCCCCCCTTTTTTTTTAAGATTGATTGATTGATTGATTGATTCATGAGAGAGAGAGAGAGAGAGAGAGAGAGAGGCAGAGGGAGAAGCAGGCTCCATTCAGGGAACCCAACACAGGACTGGATCAGGCCCTGGGCCGAAGGCAGGCGCCAAACCGCTGAGCCACCCAGGCGTCCCTCCTTATACCCTTTTGATAAAGTTTTCTTTATTCCATTTTATCTCTACCTCAGAAGTTACACATTCCACAATTTTCAGGTGGGATTCAAATTTTAATGCGCTTATTCAAATTAGAAAAGTCATTAGTAAATAAATTAATGTTTATATTCTCCTCTTGAACAACTCAAGAACCTTAGAACTTTTGTTTCTGATCTCCTGGGTCCATCTTCCACATTATTATTATCTCATTTATTTTAGGTTTACCTTGTTTTCAACTCATCCTGCCATCCTTTTCATTTCTCATATTTCTAGAGCAGTGGGCAATACTGAAGCTCAAGCAGTTCATATCATAATGTGTTTCCCATTTCTTTACTCATCATTGCTTATTGAATCTCACTTTTTCCTTCCTTGCCTCTCTAATTCACTTTTGGTATATAACTTAATTTTTGGAATTTATGGTTGTTGATAAGAAGTTGGCTACCGGGGATCCCTGGGTGGTGCAGCGGTTTGGCGCCTGCCTTTGGCCCAGGGCGCGATCCTGGAGACCCGGGATCGAATCCCACATCGGGCTCCCAGTGCATGGAGCCTGCTTCTCCCTCTGAAAAAAAAAAAAAAAAAAGAAGTTGGCTACCACTTTAATGGTCATTCCTCTGTTAAACAAAAAGTCTTTCCTTGGTCACTTTTCTTCTTTGTTTTGTTTTTACTTTAATGGTCTACTGCTTATTTGTGATATATTTAAATGAATATTTGCTTCTATGTATCTTCTTCAGGACTTGATAAGCTCCATTAATTTTAGTAAGGACTCATGCCTTCATTCAAGCTGAGAAGTTCCTCATCCATTATGTTTTCAACCACTTCCTCTCTCTCATTTTCTCTAGCACTTCCTTTGGAAACCAGTATAAGAGCTCCAACTTCTCACAGTGGATGGCACAACCAAATGGAACACCAGCATATCCACATTGATATGAGCAGAACACCATCCCTGTGTGGAACTGGCTTCCAGAGTTCCTTCAACACACTGCGAGAGCCCCAGCTCCAGACTTTACAGAGATCCATTATAGTATGAACTGCTTGAGATTTCGTTATTGCCCACTGCTCTAACTTTACATTTCTCCTCCATGTCTATCATCTATAAATATACCACTATATGCACTATATGTTCCAAGATTAATTATAAAATCAAAATTATTTTAGTACACTTTAAAATTATGTGTTGGAGGAGCACCTGGGTAGCTCAATCAGTTAAGTGTCTGACTCTTGATTTCCACCCAGTTTATGATCTCAGGAATGTGAGATTGAGCCCTGTATTGGGCTCCAACCTGGGCATGGAGCCTGCTTAAAATTCTCTCTTCCTCTGCCCCTCCCCCTCCACTGCTCACTCTCGCTCTATCTCTCTCTAAAAAAATAAAAATAAAAGTACGTGTTGGAGGAGGGGAAAAATTTGTCCTTCCACACACTTACTCTATCAGAAAGACTTATACCCAAACTTCTAAACTGCACAAATTTTAAAAACCAAATGAAAAAGCTAATTAAAATGAGTGCTATAAGGTATGAATGAATACTTCATATTTGTGTAGCTGAGCAGAAGCCTTAACCATCTGAATGATCCTCTGAGGAATTTTCTTTGTTTTGTTTATTGCCATATTAATAGGAGAAAGAGCCAAGAATCCTCAGATCACCCCCTGGGAGGGTGACTTGCTGATGAAGTATGGAAGGTATTTTTCCCCACTCAGGATAAATATGTCCTTGGTATTTCCAAGATCCAGCCTCTTGTTTCTGCAGTTTCTCAAGCCATCAGACATGCCCTGGATCTGGCCTGAAGGAGAAGGAATTATAATTAGATTCACACGCCTTTAGAAGGCTAGGTGGGCCTGGGCCAGGAATGGGCCTCACAGGTCACTGCTGCAGTGTGTATAGAAGTACAGGCAGATGGGCCACAGGGTTATTGCAAGGTGTCCTCTGGGTAGTGATTGCAGGGGGCAGGGGAATATCAAGCTGGTTATAATTAAATTTGGTAAATAAATCTGAGTACCTGATATCTATTTTATTAGGGTAGTTCTTCCCATTTAAGGTTTCACTATCGAACTCAGAAACCGAAAAGATTCAGATAAGAAAAAAGTACAGACCCACAGAGATGAAGTGACTTGCCCATGTCACATGAGCTGAACTTTATTAGCTTTAGCCTCTTTATATGCAGAGTCTATAAGACTTCCTGATGTATCTCTGAATAAACATCATATGACTGAAGCTAAGTGCCACCCCAATCATAGACCATGGCTGTGTCTTCTTTAAAGAATAAAGGGTAGACTCTTTCATCCATTTATTCACTTGTTTTTCATACCTCTCTATTTTCTTCTTGGATGTCTGAAATATTATTATAATAAAGAAACATGCTGCAGGTTGAAAGCTAATTATAATGAATTGTACATTTACGTTTATCTTTTGTACATACAAAATTGATATAATAACGGTTGCATTACCATAAAAATCCTTTTCCAACAATAAGCTCAGATATCTGGTGATTTTTTACCTTCAAAAGTGCAGAAATCATGTCTTAAAAGAGCCATATGTGAAAGAAGAGAAGTTGGCTATTTTTACAGTGTGATCTAAGAAGTAAAAATATTCCCACTGGTTCCTAAGCAAGGAGATGCCATTTCTTACATAGGTACATGCAACAAGAGGAAGTGGGCAAGATACACCAAGCTTCTGTTAAAAAGGACAGAGGAAAGTGAGGAGAAGCAGCATATTAGTCAGGGTTCTCTGTTGAAACAGAACTAACAGGATATAGAAATAGATATATTTAAGAAGAGATTTAATATAGGAATTGGCTCATGTGATTACTGACGCCAGGAAGTCCCATGATCTGCTGTCTGCAAGCTGGAAACCAGGACCAGTCCAAAGGCCCAAGACATGGAGGACTGATGATGTGAGCCCCAGCCTGAAGGCTCAGGAACAGGAAGAGTTGGGAGTCTTAGCTCAAGCAAGTACAAATTTACCCTTTCTTTGACTTTTTGTTCTATTTGGGCTCTCAAAGGATTGGATGATACCCACTGACATTGAGAAGGACGAATCTTCTTTACTCAGTCTGCTGATTCAAATGCTAATCCCTTCCAGAAACACCTTCACAGATTTACCCAGAAATAATGTTTTACCAGCTATCTGGGCATTCCTTGGCCCAGTCAAGTTCATACGTAAAATGAACCATCAAAAACATTGCTCAGGGACACCTGGGTGGCTCAGCACATGATCCTGGAGTCTCGGGATCAAGTCCCATCCTAAGGCCTGCGTTGTAGTCTTACTCATCCCTGGAAATTCTGCGGGGTGCACCGTTAGCAGGCAGGGTCACTGAATCTAAAAGTGTCTCCAGCAAGGCCAGGCCGAGGCAAAGTTACAGAAAAGAAGCCTGAACTGTACAGCGTTTTGGGCATCCAGCTCTCCTGGGAGCAAATCAGGCCTCTCTCCTAGCATGTGGCACTGGACGGTTTCTTTTTTTTGTTTGTTTTGTTTTTTTTTTACTGGACAGTTTCTTAAGCTTTTCTACAACTCTGGTTTCCTCAGCTAAAACATTCAAGTTGATCTTGCCTCAAAATACTGTTGTCAGGACCTAATTCGATAAATTATGGGAAAGGGTTAATAAGCACATTGTGGCATCGCATAGGCGTTTGGAATTCTTAGTAAAGTTAAAACACACACCCATATATGCACAAAACCTCTATCCTCAAACAGAAGCTTCCACACATCCCACCCTGCTGCCCAGAGAATTTAAAATATCGCAATCAAAGTCACAAGCCTTATTTTCTCCTTTCATCAAAGCTAATTTTCATACGTTTGACTCATTCATTCTGCCTGTCGGTGAATTAATCTAAAGACTGGATTCATGTCAATATATCAGTGAGTGTTCATGCTTTCCCTACCCACATTGGGCTCACCGCACGGAGCCTGCTTCTCTCTCTGCCTGTGTCTCTGTTTCTCTGTCTCTCTGTCTCTGTCTCTCTCTCTCGACGTGTCTCTCATGAATAAATAAATAAAATCTTTAAAAAAACTAAGAATAAAAAAGCAGTGTTCAGTGAGCCCCTACTATAGGGCAGGAACTGTACTTTCCTACTAGTTCATTTAATCCTTACAATACTTTTCCAGTCTGACGGATGGGGCAAGGGACAACAGGGGGTATGAGAAGATAATTAATATGACCAGCTCCACACAGAAGGTATACAGCAGAACAAAAGCATAAATTTATGAATGACTAAATCCAAAGCCCCTGCTCTTTCTATCCAGTCCTGCTACTACCTTAACAGTTGCATAACACACACACACACACACACACACACACACACACACACACATTTGTCCAGGAGGCAAAGAAGAATTCTTGGGTTTTTCATTTAACTTTCTCACAATATCTAATTATTGTAATTTGGATCATTGGATAAAAGGTAGTCCTATTCTGGAAGACAAAGAGAATCTGATCCCAAAGGAACTAAATGGAAAATAAGTCCTTTTAAATGAAGGGAATGTTGCCAAGAGTCCCAGAGGGTAGATGTGCCCACACAGCTGGAGCCAGGAAGACTGGAAACACAGGTTTTGTCTTTTTTCAGGTTTGGCTTCCAGTCTTTTATGCCCTTGCTACTTCTATCCACTGTTCTCTCCAGCCTCTCCAGCATGTACATAAACCTACCCCTATACCCCACAGCCTAAACATCCAGATGCAGAAAACTTCAAGGCTCATACTTAAAACTCTTTTTTAAAAAAGTTCAACAACAACAAACTTTCAGAATGAATCTGAGCCTTTTATTTCTTCTTATATGCGTTCTTTCTGTTTGGATCATCCCAAGGAATAAAATAAAACAAAATCAATCCTATTTCATGTTTGGATTTCAGCAAACTGTGAGAATTACTTGAGCCATTTCCTTGTTCTATATAGGGAAATATGTTTTCCATGACATGGTTGGCTGGAACCACATAGGTAAAATAAAATCTTCAAACTACTTCCCTTCAGATCCAGAAATGATGAGCAATTTGACATCCTGTATCCCCCTGACTGCAAACCAGAAACCTCTCTGTCAGTAGCTATTCTTGCAATATTATACCTCTAATGTTGTGGGAAGTTGTTTGAGGCAAAAGGCAGCTGTAATAATGGGATTGTGTTTCAAAAAAGAGCTGGCTGTAAGGCCATGCTGTAAATGAAAAGCATCATAAAAGGAACATTACCACTCTTAAAAAACAGTGAGACTGCTCAAATAACTCATTGCAGGCTATTTTTATAGTCTCCTAATTCTGTTTTTAAAATCAAATGCAAGTTTAAAAGAATAGCTCACTCCAAGTTAGGGAGAAGGCCAAACCACTTCAGTTTATGGAGAATCTCAAATCCTACCTGCTAACATTCATTCAGTCATTCACCACTCATTCATTCATTTAACAAAGCATGAGTTGAGCACCAATTATATGTAAAATATTGAATTAAATGGCGAATTACTCAAACAGGGGTAATAAAATCTGTACATGCATTACTAATAGTAATTATAATAGGATAAGTACCCTAAGCAAGAGAGAAAAAAGGGTGTGATTGGAGTGAGAAGTTGGGAAAGTCAGTTCTGGCTGTAGGGATTCTGGAATGCTTCATGGAGGAAGTGGCATTTAGGCTCTGCCTTGGAGGATGGGGTCAGAGAACACCCTCCACAGGAGAAATTGAGTGAGAAAGCAGAACAACAGACTACACTCGCAGAAAGGCAAACAATTTCATTCAACTGGAACCTGAACAGAACATGGGGGGAAAACCTAAAAGGCAGCCTGGGGCATGATCATGAAGATCCTATTATGTTAAGGTTAGTTGTGTGGCCCACTGTCCTGTGAATCTGCTGATCAGAAAGTAGACCAGGAAGTTTTAATTGGATGCTGTGTGTCCGTCACCTGCTTTTTAGGGGAAGACCGGAAAGAAACAAATTGCATATATATTGCATACAATCAAAGAATAACTGTGAAAACATTCTCCCTTTGCCTTGGGTTGTTGTGATGCTCAAAATCAACTCCTCTAGCAAAGAAAGAGGATCCTTGGCATGTATTCTGTATCCCTTACTCACTCATTTCTGGTTTCATCTTAGTTTTCTTAGTCTCCTTTTCCTTTTATTCCTAGTTCCTCACATAAAAAAATATATTTTACATCACATGTGTTTTTATTATAAAGCAGTGATTGAATAAACAGATGCAACATAGAGATACAAATGAAGGAGAAAGTAGAGAATGGAAGACTATGCTTCCAAATGAATCCATTTTTCCAGTAGTTATAGAAGTCATGCTTTTCAAATATACCATTCTACTTATTATTCTCTGACAATCATTAACAAGTTCTATAATTTCTACAACTAGAAATGTTTTCCATATGTACTTTTATACAGCATTTGCTCTATAAGTACAAGTGAATATGGCTTTATATAGTAACATGTAAAAAAAAAGAAAGAAATGAGATATCTTAACATGGAATTGTTAAACAGGCAGGTGAAAACATTTTTTTACTCAGTGTCAAAGAAACAACCAGATCTGCTTCTGCAGCGCATCCAAATTAATGCTTACAACAGCACTATAATGTACCAATGCAGAGCAGAACATGCCAAATCAGCGTAATCTGCATGTCCATATCTACATGACCATTGTAGTAATAGTGATGATGGATAATGAAACATGTGCCCCAGGACATCAATGACCATTTCCAAATGACTCATTCATATCCCGCTAAGTGAGCATTTTGTTTATATAAAGGTATAAATCTGAGTATTAAGTATGCAATCCATTAATGTATGCCACTAATGTTATACTTTTTTTACTGAAGTATAATTGTCATGCAACATTATATTAGTTTCAGATGTACACATGATGATTTGGCATTTGTATCCATTGTAAAATGATCACTGCAATCAATCTAGTTACCTTCTGTCACCATACAAAGTTACAAATTACTTTTTACTTGTAATGGGAACTTTTAAGATTTTTTCTTAGCATTTTTCAAATGTGCAATACAATATTACTGACTATGGTCACCATGATGTACATTATACCTCAATGATTTATTTATTTTATAACTGGAAGCTTGTACCTTTCGATTCTCTTCACCCATTTTACCCACTTCCTAACCCCCCCTCCCCTCTGGCAATCAACAATCTGTTTTTTGTGTCTTTAAGTTTTGTTTTGTTTTGTTTATTCATTTTTTTAGATTCTACATATAAGAGGAATCATACAATGTATCTCTTCCTTATTTCACTTAGCATAATACACTCAAGGTCTATCTGTATTGTCACTAATGGCAAGATTTCATTCCTTTTTATAGCTGAGTAATATTCCATTGTGTGTGTATATATAGCACATCCTTATTCCTTCATCCATCAATGGACACTTAGGTTGTTTCCATATCTAGGCTATTGCAAATAATGCAGTGAACATAGGGTTACAAATTAGTGTTTTCATTTTCTTCAGATAAATACCAAGAGATGGAATTGCTAGATCAAATTCTATTTTTTAATTTTTTCAGGATCCTCCATACTATAGTGGCTGTACCAATTTACATTCCCACCAACAGTGCATGAGGATTTCCTTTTCCCTGCATTCTCCCCAACACATTATTTCTTGTTTTTTTGATAATAGTTTCTATCTGATAGCCATTCTATCAGACATAAGGTGATATTTTATGGCGGTTTTGATTTGCATACCCCTGGTGATTAGTGGCATTGAGTACCTTTTCATGTGCCTGTTGACCATTTGTATATCTTCTTTGGAAAATTGTCTATTCAGGTCCTTTGCCCATTTTTTAATCAGATTTTTTATTGTTATTGAAAATTGTGTAAGTTCTTTATATATTTTGGGTATTAACCCCTTACATCAAACTAAAAGGTTTGTAAAGTGAGAAAATCTAACAGCAAAAGGAAAAGGTAGACTATTAAATGGGACAAACTATAAGTAAAGCTTTTTAGTTTGATATAGTCTCATTTATTTATTTTTTGTTGCCTTTGCCTTTGGAGTCATTGCCAAGTCTCATGCCAAGGAGCTTACTGCTTATGTTTTCCTCTAGGAGTTTTATAGTTTCAGGTACTATATTCAAGTCTTTAATCCATTTTAAGTTAAACTTTGTGTACGGTATAAGATAGTAATCCAGTTACATTCTTTTGCATGTGGCTGGCCAGTTTTCCCCACATCATTTATTGAAAAGACTGTCCCATTCCCATTATATATTCTTGTTTCCTTTGTTGTATATTAATTGACCATAGAAATATAAATTTATTTCTGGGTGCTCTCTTCTGTTCCATTGGCCTATGTGTCTGTTCTTATGTCAATACTACATACCATAGCTTTGTAATATAGTTTTAAGAAAGAGAGTGTATGCCTCCCTCTTTGTTCTTCTTTCTCAAGACTGCTATGACTAATCAGGATCTTTTGTGGTTCCACTAGACTTCCTTGTTCTACCTCTGTGAAAATATGCCATTTCAGTTCTGATAAGGATCACACTGAAACTGTATATTACTTGGGTAGTATGGGCAGTTTAACAATATTAAGTCTTCTAATCCATGAGTACAAAATATCTTCCCATTTATTTGTGTCTTTTTCAATTCCCTTCATCACTGCCTTATAGTTTTCTGTGTATAGGTCTTTCACCTCTCTTGGTTAAATTTATTCCTAGGTATTTTATTCTTTTTTGATGCAGTTGTAAGTTGGATTGTTTTCTTAATTTCTCTTTCTTAAAGTTTGATGTTAGCATATAAAAATTCAACTAATTTTCATATATTGGTACTGTCCTCTGCAATTTAAATAATTTTTTTAGTAATAACAGTTTTTTGATGCTATCTTTAAGGTTTTCTATATGTAAAATCATGCCATCCACAAATGAGAATTTTAATTCTTTTTTTCCAGTTTGGATGCTATTTATTTCTTTTTCCTGCCTAATTGCTCTTGCTAGGACTTCTAATACTATGTTGAATAAAAGTGACAAGAGTGGGCATCCTCATCTTATTCCTGATCTTAAAGCAGTATAATGCCATTGAGTATAGTGGTAGCTTTTGGCTTGTTGGCTTTAGCCTTTATAATATTGAGGTATGTTCCATCTATACCCACTTTGTTAACAATTTTTTTAATCATCAGTTGATGTTGGATCCTGTCAAATGCTTTTTCTTCATCGGTTAAAATGATCATATGATTTTTATCTGTTATTTTATTAATGCCCTTAGTACTTCCTATTCACCTCAGCATTGCTCTAGTTGTAAATTGGCAAATATCAAGGACTGAATCTATGTACTTGTATGCATGTGAGGCAAGTTAAAAGTAAATATCAAACCAATGGCCAAATAACTTGCTTAGACCTAGTTAAAACATTGTTGTACCCACCTGAAGCACTAGAAATGAACATGAAAAGCAAGAAGAATCAGAGCTGAAATTCCTCTAGTCCTATAAATATTTGCTCTGTGCATTGGGAAGAGATTTTGAATTTCACATTGTTGGTTGTTTAGCCTATTATACAATATCTTAGCAGCTATTCAAATACATAGTTAATTGTAAAATACATGCCTGTACCTTGGGTGTGTTGGGAATCATGGGAGAAGTGGACTGTGACTTCTATACCAGCATGCCCAGATAGCCAAAGCAAATCCTTACTCTTAATATAAATACATTTCCTTGAGAGATTTTCTAGCAGTTAGTTTGACCCATACACACTCTCCAGCCAATAACTATCTCCCAAAAAATGTAAGAGAAAACATTAATAAAGGCAGGAAGCTTTCAAATTTCCACCTGCATTAACATACCAGAGCATAATAGTTTTGAAACCATTTCTGCTTAATGAACACCCACATTTGCATTTCAAGAGCACCTCAGGGTACAATAAAGTCAATACAGCATAGATAATTCTGAAGCCAACCCTTCTCCCTCTCTAAAAGGTCTTTTAACTATAAAAACCAACTTTAAGAAAAGGCATCTGTACTCAAGATCCTCCATTATACAACATACTTCATCATAACATAAAAGTTTTGGCCTTAAGACTAACTTTAAGGAATTCACAGTAGATTAATATCATTATTAGTCATGACTGTGTACCGAAATTTGTGTTCTTGCTGCTCTTCCAATATGAGGTTGAAACAGGAAACTGAATCATATTTGTAGGATAATTCCTTAGTTTTCCAGGTAACCTGGTGACAGCATGAAGAATGGGGTTGAAAATTTAGGCTTTCTTATTATCCATTAAAGATACTGCCAAAGTATTGAAGAAAAAAACCCATAAGGAGCACTTTTGGTCAGAAGTAACAAGACTGTTAAAACACTAAACCAAACTCCAGAAATGTCTCTGGTTATGGCAGGAGGTACAAAAAACTAGAGTTACCCATTTCCACATGCCCAAGGCATAGATTACCATTACATCTAAAATAATAAAGCTTACAAAGAGTAGAAATTCATAAAGCACAGAACTCAAAAAGTACACACTTATATCAGATACTTAATTTTCAAATATAATTTATCGTGTATATTATCAATTTAATTTAATTTATGGTCAGAGCTATTCTTCTATATTTTAAAAATATTCCTTATTTGGGGAAGCCTTCTTTGACTACCTTATACAAAAAGGAGCTACTCTCTTCGATCTTAATTCTTGCAACCTATTTTACTTTTCCTCAAAGCACTTACATTTTTAATTTTTTTTAAGTTTACTGTTTGTCTTCCAACTACTGTGTCCTTGTTAAGTTCCTGAATGGTCCCATCCACAGTGCCTGGAAGAGTGCCTGGCACATAATAGGCACTTACTAATTATTTGTTTAGTAAGTGAATGAGTGAATGAATAAATGAAATAGAACAAATTCAATAAACAGAAGTCTCTCTCTCCTCATCTCCCACTGTGAACTTCTCAACTGTAAGCCCCTCATGAGCAGATAGTGGGGTGCCTGGCTTCCAATGAGCATTCAGTAACTCAGTAACTATTTTGGGGAGGAGGGTGCTATGTTGATTTCCTATTACTGTTAGATTACCATAAAAGATTACCATAAACTCAGTCGTTGAAAATAACACAAATTTATTATTTTATAATCTGGTAGACCAGAAGTCTGACACAGGCTAAAATCAAGCTACTGGTACAGCTGCATTCTTTCCCATAGACTCTAAGTTAGATCTGGTTCCCTGCCTTTTCCAGCTTCTAGAGGCTATCTCTATCCTTTGGCTGAGGGCCCCTTCTTCTGTTTTCAAAGCCAGCAATGGTAGGTAGAGTCCCTCTCACTCTTGAATCACTCTGACCCTGCTTCTATGATCTCTTTCTCTCTCTATAGCCTCCCTCTTCCACTTTTAAGCACACTGGTTATTATTTTAGGCTGCTTAAGTAATCCAGTATAATCTCCCCCATCTCAATATCACCTGATTAGCAACTTAAATTCGAATTGCAACCTTAATTCTCCCTTGCCATGTAAAATATATTCACAGGTTCTGAGGATTAGATGTAGTAGACATGTGTAGGGACTATTATTCTATTAGTTTGATGATTTGGTGAGTCAGGGACTGAGTATACCTATGAGGTATTGAGAAGACTGTTTTAAATGCACAGAGGCTTGTAAAGCTAGCAAGTTTTCCTAAAATAGTCAGATTTTTTACTTGAAGAGAAGGGACATGGGAAGTGCATGAATCCTCTTTTGATTAGAAGAGTGAGATAATGAGAGTTAAGTTTATGGACTATTCAGGAAAGAGAGCACTCGTGCTTCAGAGAAAAGAAGAGACTGGAGGTAGCAAGACCACAAAAGAAGTAGATATAAAGAGATTTGGGTATTAGGGATAAGGATCTGAATTAGAGAGGAAGGGATAAATGTGAGAGGCCCTCCAGAAAATAATGTTGATGAGGAACAACAGGAAGACATGAGTCAAATATGTCTACAAGATAAGTCTAAGAGATTAATGAAGATACCAAGAAGTAAGAAGAGGACCCAGTGTTCATATATGAAAGACATGAGCTTGAGGTAACAAGATCTCTAGGTGGAAATATTCAATTTCTATCTAACTAGAATTTAGATAAGATGGGGCAAAAAACCATCACTTTAGAATTAGACGTGAATGACATCCTCCCAAAGGTCATGTGGTAATAAAGGAGCTTCCTGAACTAGCTGCAGCCAGGAACCCCAAGTTTGTTTTACCCAGAATGAATCTCACCTGCATTCAAAGCTCTTCAATCTATAGTTTATACGCTCTCACAGACACCTGAGGCAGATTTTAAATAAGCAGTCAACTGTGCTCTGATTTCTGGTGCTCAGCCATGTCTTGGTATTTCCCTGGATTCCCGCCAAGCTCAACTGAGAGTTTGGGTTACTAATTTCTGTTCCTGATATCTGACAGCTGTCACAGATGTTCCTGGGCCCATGTTAAAACTCCTGGTGTTTGAATCCTTGCTGTTTATCACATCTGTTGAATGCCCTCTCCTTGACTTCTCTCTAAACTTTCTAGACTTTCTCTCTATTCCTATTTCTCATACTTCATTACTTGGAGTCCAGGTTTGCCCACTATTTATCTGTACCTTGATTCTGCTAACCTCTATCTAGCATGAAATGGAGTTGGATAACTCAGATTTCCAGGATACATGAACAAAATTCCCAGTTGGTATGCAGAAACCCGGTGCCCAACTGGATTCCAGGTATGCCAAGAAATTCATGTCCTCAGCCCACTCTCCGATAACCTTCAGACTCAAGCAGCCTCAGCTGGAAACCCCCATGTGCTGCACAATTACTATTAACTACAAGTGTTATAATTGCAAAGTACACATCTATGGTAAATATTGGGGAGGAGATGAAGAGGAGAAAGAGCAGTCAGAAAGGAAAGAAAGAAGCAGAAAAACAGAGTATCATGGAGGCCAAAGGAGAAAGACATTTCAAGAAAGGGGGAAGCAGCGGTGTCAATTGCAGAAGAGCAGCAAAGAAGAATGAGGACTGAGAAAAGGCCACTGGGTCTATAATTGTATAAGTTCATTTTTCATGTCAAGCAAACAGTAGATTCAAAAAGGAAGTGCAGGGCTAGAGGGAGCTAGAAAAAAGGTCAACTTGATGCCTGAAGAAGCAAAAAAATGTTTAAAGGTATCAGGAATACTTTACTAGTAAGGCCTAAAAATATGCCAGAAAATTTAAGGCTATCTTCAACTAGCAATAACATAACTGACAGAAATCATTTACATAACTGAGGCAGCTTATTAAGCCAACCATAACTGTCAACATTTGCTTAAGTATTTCAAAACAAAAAAGAATGAGAGAGAAGAGCTTAAGATAAATGAGCATTAATCCAATTCACAATCAAATGGAAATGCCATAAGCCCAAAGAACATTTATGTGTGGAATTTTGTTTCAAGACCCTAAATTTAACAAGCTGAAATTAAGTATACAGGATTCAACAGTTTGAAGTGAAGAACTTCCTTTTAACGGGATACTTTAATTTCATTCAGGAAAAAAAAAAAGAAAATAGTAACAAATCATCCTTAATTCGCTTAGTCTTCAGAGGAGCAAGTACTTTTGTGCTATTAAGATAAGCTTTGTAATGAGGTAAAAGGGTAATGGAATTATCCCTGCATATCCCACTTCCCATCCCTATCCAGACCTTCCAACACATACTGTTTCTTGCTTGCAAATGGAGGCTTGCCGCTGCGACTTGTGCAAGCAGCCAGGTAAACACAAGTGAGAACTAGTGTCTTTGAAAGAACAACTAGCTCATATTTGCAACATCCGTCTCAGTACACAGGAGCATTTCACCAATCCTCAACACCCAGGTGGTTGTCACTAATGGGAGGTAGAATGATAAAGTAGTGTTGGGTAAAGACTTTTGCATTCAGGCATAACTGAGTTCAAATATTGGCTCCAATATTTACGTGTGACCTTGAGCAAGTTATTTCACTTCTCCAGACCTAGACTTACCACTTTTAGTAGCTACCTTAGCTGCTATGAGGATTATTGTGTGTAAATGTCTTGTCACACAATTATTTGAACTTGTTCCCATCACTCTCCTTCACCCTAATTCATTCTCGGCAACCCCCAAACCATTTTCAGCCTGCCTCAGCCAGTGTCCTGCTGCCCTGACCTCTGTCTTCATGAGTCCCACCCCAAGTGGTATACGGCTCTCTGTGTAGCATCCTATACCTGAGTCCTAATTCACATTTCAGCCTAAAGCTTTATGGATATTTGGCTGCCTAAGGAAACTAACTTCAATGAAGACAAAACATTAAGAGAAGGAGAACAGTAAAATGGCCTACATAGTAATACCCATTCAACCAGAATTGCTGGGATGGAACTGACATCACCTAGTAAAGAGCAAGCAGTTTTCAGCTACCAGAGTAACGGACAGAAAATTGGTCAGTTCAGTCTTTTATTGTTTAGAAAGCTACTCTGGCTAACTTACACCTCCAAAGTCACTGTGGTAAGCAACTGTACAAATATATTAAAAGTTCAAAAGCCTCCAATAAATTTGAGGGGGGAAAAATGTCCTGATACATACAGCATCCTCATTCACTTGGCTTTCCTCACCTTAATCCAAACTCTCAAAGAATTATCTAGGACTTGATTATCTGGAAGCAAAACAATAACATGAAAGAATGTTAATTGATTTTTTGCCATCTTCTTTCATATTAAATTTGTTACTGAAAGTCTTATAACTGAAATTGTGAGATATGACAAGTAAAAAAGTTGGAGGAAAATGTGATTGGGTCAATGCCAATACAGGATAGAGCAAAGCTGTTGTGTTAGGCATGATCAAGCAATGAAACTACACTCTCTGTAAAGGTTAAGTTCTAGCTTGTTTTAAGGAAATTTGACAACGTATTCTAAAAACACCTAAAATATATAATGAGTAGCTTAAATTGTAAAAATTGATGGAAGAGAATATACTTTGAATCCTATTCCTAAAAGCCTGAACTCTTTTGAACCATTTCAGTAATGTAATTAAGAACTCTATGAGGAATAAACTAACACATTCTTGAGTCTGATTAACACTATTTAGGACATAATCATGATTGATAGCTGTTTGATAACACAAAGGTCTTTTGCAGAGAGAACATGTTATTCTAAAATAGACTTTTAGATCTTCTAGCTAAGGTTCTGATGCCAGCTTCAAAAGATTTATAACTTTGCATATCTAACAAATAAAAATAAAATAGAATTCTGGAAAAGTAAAAAGTCAAGTTTAGGAGGGAGTCTAGATTTGAACTCCCCACTTTTTACAGAGGAGAAGACCAAGACCTCAAACTTGCCAAAGTAGCATAGTCAGTTATTGGTGAAATCATAATAGCAAATGATCTAGTGGCAACTGTTCCAGGCTGTGGACATGTCACATTGTTATCACATGGCTCAGGCCAGCATCTGATGGTCCAGGGCTTTGCTGAGCCTCTTGGCTCAGCCAGTACAATCTGTGTAGGGCTGTAGTCATAACTCATTAGTCTATTCAAAGTCTGGCCTGCCTTGTCCATCTGTCATCTTAGTCAATCACTATGACTTTCCACACAGCTATACCAACCAATCTATGGCAGAAACACAATGGCAAAGACCTCATTGATTAAAATTTTCTCAAGTGTTATATGTACATTATTTAAAAATCAAATTGTACAGCATGTTATGAAGAAAAGTTTTATGCTCCACTCCCCACTCTGAGCTCTACTACCCTTTGAAGTCCCAGTTTAGTCATCAGTGATCATAAATATGTTAAACATCTCTTTCATGATTTCTTAATTATAGACATTAACTTTTGACTCAATAATACTAAAGCTGAATAAAGCCGATCAATTGTACTTTCTCCTCTTTCCTTCCCCCAATAGGCTTTATTAGTTGCATTATTTTTAGTCCTTCTACTACTTAACTGCATAAAACCTTAAATAATATAGCTATATGTCTTGTCCCATCAACTTTAAGTTATATATCTTGACCTTCCACTATGTTAGTTGAAGAAATTAGAATCTTTCTCTTCCCTCCAAATCTTCCCACCATCCATCCCCACCTCCTGACTTCCGTCAGCTCGACCATTACTTTCATACTGTCAAGGTTTATAACAGCCACATTTTGTTTCATAACTATAATTTAATGTTTGATATTTTGTCTGTAGGTTGATCCTAAAAAGTAAAATCCAATAAAAATAACATTTACAATATTTCAGTGATGACTACTATTCACTTCAGAATCAAGTCATGTCATTGAACCTGAAGAAAAGGAAATACATGCTATACATCACTAAATCTCAAGAGAGAGTGATTTAAGCGTAAGCTTTTAAGAGTACCAAGCTCCTCCAGTCCAGGAAGAGTATCAGCATGACAGCCCACTATAGAAACATTTATTTTTTTAAAGATTTTATTTATTTATTTATTTATTTATTTATTTATTTATTTATTTGAGAGAGAGAGAGCAAAAACACAGGGGAGGGGCAGAGGAAGACAGATAAGCAGACTCCGCGCTGAGCAGGGAGCCTGATGGAGGGTTCAATTCCAGGAACTGAGATATGACCTGAGCGAAAGGCAGATGCTTAACCAACTGAGTTCCCCAGGTGCCCCAAGAAACACTTCTTTATTATGATCACCTGTTTGTGACCAAAAAAAAAAAAAAAATAGCTCTTTACTACCTCGGTATGTTCGCATGTCCAGCAAACATGTTAAATTTAGCTAACTGCAGCCAAACCTAGCTGCAGATATTCAAGACAATATCTTAGATTTTGCATAAACAAATTAATATTAATAATACGAAAAACTTCTCTAACGAAAAGAGTTAGATCTATATTCCATAAAGGATTTGTAGCTTCAAGTCCAAATTCTGTTTTTGCTAATAAATTGCTATGAAAAGTTAAGCAATTGATTCCCTGAGCCTCAGTTTCCTCATCTAAATACATAAGAGTATGGGCAGCCCTGGTGGTGCAGCGGTTTGGCGCCGCCTGCAGCCTTGGGTGTGATCCTGGAGACTCGGGATCAAGTCCCACATCGGGCTCCCTGAATGGAGCCTGCTTCTCCCTCTCCCTGTGTCTCTGCCTCTCTCTCTCTCTGTGTCTATGAATAAATAAATAAAATCTTTAAAAAAAAATAAAAATAAATAAATAAATACATAAGAGTAATAGCACCTATAACACAGGGCACATTTTGAGGACTAAGTATGAGAATACGTGTGAAAAAGTATTGCAAATTATAAACTGCTATGCAAATACAAGGTATATTAATAAGGAGCACAGGGTGCTGCTTCCTATAAAATTGAAATGCAATACAGATGCCTAACATCAAATTAAGGCCATTTGGAGATAAAAGAATCAAAATAGTATGTGCACAAATTGGTGTTATATCCCAGGAAGGAATTTAAAACTGCTCAACCAGACATTAAGAAACCTGCTGCTTTAGATAACTTCTTTAATACATCAATGATTTTATGCAAGACACAGACTCAGCAAGGAGGCTTGTTCCTCCATGCCAATCATCGAGGACAGTAGCCATGAGAACTACCAAATGGAGCATTTCATTGGTCAAGTGAAGATAAAATAAAAAATGGGTTTTAAGTTTTTGTGTCATGGACCTACACCTTAATCTAAGTCAATAATAAGGAATTAACTCAGATATAATTTCAAGTCTCTTCAAAGAGAATTTTAAAATGTCCAGGAAACTGGATTGGTTTAAACACTCTTTAGTGCTGCTCTTTGGACAGTCTTGCCAAATGTTAATAGCTACTCCTTTTATCAGGTTCCACATATACAACACACAATCCTCTAGCGTTATTAGAGTATCATTCAAATTCAAGGGACTATGGAGACCAAAAAGTCAAATCAAATTACCCTAGGGATGTAAAAGTGAATCTAGGTATAGGATAGAAATTATCCATGGCACAGGTTACTTCATCATATTCTACTAAGAACTCCAAGTATCAAGTAAGGAGAATACCCAAGAATATTATTCCTCCAACCTAGGGAAAAAAAGTTTTAACCTAGGTGCTCCACATCAGTGTTCAGAGTTGCTCCTTCCATGTTTGCCTTCTCTTAAGGTTAATACAGACAACCCTGGGGATAGAAATCATTACACCGTTTCTGGGATCTGCCGAGACCCAAATATGCCTGAGAAACATGTGCATGCCAAGAAGCCAGTTGCAATCCAGTGCAGGATGATGGGACTCATTAGAGCTGCAGACCTGCTGAACTCCGGTCATCTCCACTCATATTAAGAGACTGTTTCTTTTACCCTTTATGGCAACTGGATTTTTCCTCAGCTGTTGATGAGAAGAATCTCTGTCTTTATTGAGTAGATATTTCCCTCAAGTGTTGCTCTCCTTAATGGCAATTTTACCCTATTATGTGTATTTCCCAGGGAGCCAAAGAATGTTAATGAATGTCAAGCCCACATTTCTCTCAGTGGCTGGATTTCCAAATGTGGTTAGAGCAGTGGACTGCTGCAAGCGCACATGCTAATCAGGCTCCATCTGCACAGGAGGCTGCTTGCAGAAACAGACAATTATTTTGCTCCATGCAGGGCTGCTTGGGGAGGGGGAGCAGCTGCAGAGAAGTAAATTCCCAGGGCTTATGATGATTAGGGGCCCCCCAAAGTACACTTAAGTCTTTGAAATAAACACCAAAAAAAAGTTTCCAAAAAGCATGAAAAGAAAATCTTACTCTTTGGGTCCCTTCACCATTTATTTCAAAGCATTTTCCATCAGAGGAAATATTTCTTTCCAACTGATTCAGGGACAAGGGCCCAGGCATGGGGAGCTATCCCACTGTGTACTCAGTAGTAGGTGGGTAGGCTTCCCTTTCAACTAAATGAAGAAGTTCTGGAACAGGAGGCCACAGACAATGCTGTGCCATTGACACTTGAGAGCAGAGAATATTAAATATCTCTCCTATTGAGTGATCATTTCTCTACTGTGGTGTGCACAAGAGGAGAAGTCATAAATGAATTACTGATCATCATAGGAATGTTGAATTTACAAACTACTAGACATATTCTCTGGTGGCCTCAGTTCCACAAATGGACAAATTTATGGCTCTTCAGGCACTGAGAAACTTGATCTCAACTAATCACTTGACATAATTATTTTGAAGTTGAGAAGATATTACATGACTGTGCTTCTCATGTTTCACTCCAAGCCTCAAAATATGTTTTGGGAGTGGGGCACATGCATGAAAACAAAAGCCTGGTTTTGATCATGAAGGCAATTTAATAACTGAAATAGCTGTATTACCTAAAGAGCTGCCCATTTCACCACATCAACAGACATCTTACCAACAACAATAGAGCCATTGTCACATTACCCCTTAACCCTCAGAAATTCTTAATATACTACTTTAGGTGTCTGAAGAGGAACAAGACCAGATCAAGTAGTAGAGCTTTAGCTTCAATTGGGACACTTCTAAAAGCCTGTTTTGGGCCACAAGTAGGAGAGTTCTTGGAAGGTTGAGGTCTTAGGCCATCTCTAGACATTGAGATGTCTCCTGGAAAAGCCAGAAGACAGAGCAGGACAGGGGCTGCCCTGGGTTCTGGAGCATCCCAGGTACCCTAGGTACTCCTGGAACAAGACAAAATCCCCAAAAAGCATGACCCATGCTTTTATTGCTGCTCCAGAAAGGAGTAGCAAACCCTGTCTGCTCCACCCTGAAATGCATCTCTGGAGAGGCCCAGAACCAGAATAATGACTCCCTAGTTAGGGCACAAAGGAAAAAAAAAACAGAGGAGACTTCTAAAACAGATGGTTACTTGGCACCACCAAACAGAGATTTGTTTCTGAAATCCACTCAGTGTCAGTGAAGGCTTACTAGCCAAGGAGCCTGCCAAGTCTTCTCCTGAATGACCATTTAGTAAACTGATGAAATTGGCAGTGTTAGATTATACCTCCTCTGGAAGAACAGGCCTCATAGCTGCTGACACAGAAAAGCAGATGAAAGGAGAAAAAATATGCCCACCAACCAAGGAGGAAAAAGCGAGACTAGAAAGATGGCAAATGCCTGTAATCCACCACCTGCCTCATGTGCCTTGAACAGGAATAAAAAGAAATAGAGGTCTGCATTTGCCCTCCACAAAACAAACAAAGACACATAGGGAAAGGAAGTCAATTAATACTCTTAAAATGTCCATACTACCCAAGTAATCTACAGATTCAATGTGACCTGTATCAAAATTACAGTGATATTTTTCACAGCACTAAAACAAAGAATTTGTATGGAATTACAAAAGACTCCAAATAGCGAAAACAATCTTGAGAAAGAAGAACAAAGGTAAAAGCATCACATCCCTGATTTCAAAATATGCTACAAAGCTATAGTAATCAAAACAGTATGGTGTGGTATGGTGTGGGCATAAAAACAGACACATAGGTCAATGGAACAGAAGAGAGCACCCAGAAATACATATAGGCTTATATGGTCATTAATATACAACAGAGGCCAGAATATACAATGAGGAAAGGACAGTCTTTTCAATACATGGTGTGGGGAAAACTGGCCAGCCACATGCAAAAGAATGAAAGTGGATCACTATCTTACATCATACACAAAGTTTAACTCAAAATGGATTAAAGACTTGAATATAACACCTGAAACCTTAAAACTTCTGGGTGAAAAAAATAGGCAGTAAGCCCCTTAGCATGAGTCTTGGCAATGATTTTTTGGATCTGACTCCAAAAGCAAGAGCAACAAAAACTGAAATAAGTGGAACCATATCAATCAAGAAAGCTTTGCAATGTGAGAAAATCCAACAACAAAAGGAAAAAGCAACCTACTAAATGGAAGAGGGTATTTGCAAATCATAGACCCAATAAGAGGTTAATATGCAAAGTATATAAAGAACTCTGGGATGCCTGAGTGGCTCAGCGGTTTGGCACCTGCCTTTGGCCCAGGGAGCGATCCTGGAGTCCCGGGATCAAGTCCCACATCGGGTCCCTTGCATGGAGCCTGCTTCTCCCTCTGCCTATATCTCTGCCTCTCTCTGTCTCTCATGAATAAATAAATAAAATATTTTTAAAAAGAGCTCATACAACTCATAGCAATAACCACAAAATATGATTAAAAACTGGGCAGAGGACAAGAATTGACATTTTTCCAAAGAAGATCTACAAATGGCTGACAGGCACATGAAAAGATACTCACCACTAATCATCAGGAAAATGCAAATCAAAATCACAGTGAGGTATCACTTCACACCTGGTAGAATGGCTATTATCAAAAGAATAAGAAATAACATATCTTGATGAGGATGTGGAGAAAAGGAATCCTTGTGCACTGTTGTAATATAAATGTAATGAAATGAAATATAAATTAGTGCAGCCACTATAGTAAACAGTATGGAGTGTCCTGAAAAAATTAAAAAATAGAATATGATCTAGAAATTCCATTTCTGGATATTTGCCTGAAGAAAATGAATACACTAATTTGAAAAAGATATGTGCACCCTTGTGTTCACTGCAGCATTATTTGCAATAGCCAAGATACGGAAACAACCTAAGTTATCATCAACAGATGAATGGATAAAGAAAATGTGGTGTGTGTGTGTGTGTGTGTGTGTGTGTGTGTGTAATGGAATACTATTCAGCCATAAAAAGGAATGAAAGTTTGCCATTAGCAACAACATGGGTAGACCTTGAGGGTATTATGCTAAATGAAATAAGCCAGACAGTGAAAGACAAATGCTTTATGGTATCCTTCTATGTGGAATCTAAAAAACAAAACAAATGAACAAACAAAACAAAACTTATAGATACAGAGAACAGATTGTTGGTTGCTAGAGGGGTGGGAGGTTGTGGTGTGAGAATGGGTGAAGGAGGTCAAAAGTTACAAACTTCTAGTTATAAAATAAATAAGTCACGGAGATATATATCACAGAGCCTATAGCCAATAATAGTGTATTGCAATAGTTGAAAGTTGCTAACAGAGTATATATTGAAAGTTCTCATCACAAGGAAAAAATTTGTAACTGCTTAGAGTGACAGACGAGAACTAGACATTGTGGTGACCATTCCACAATGTATACAAATAGCAAATCATTATATTGTATACCTGAAATGAACATAATATTATATGTCAATTATACTTCAATTTTTTAAAAAGGCAAGTCAAGCAAGGAAATGGATCTCTAACATTGTTTGCATACCATTATTTCACTACTGATATATACCCAAAATAAATAAAAATAAAGCACATTTGGACTCAAACAAATATATATATATATATACATATATATAGATATATATATATTTATATAATTTCCTAGTAAATGCTACAATCTCAAAGAGGAACATAGGAAGCAAGGGACTGTGTTTTATTTTTGCATTAATATACAACATTTTCTGTTTCATGAAAGTTAAGAGCTGTGGTGCTCTTTTATTGTTTAGGTTTTGTGTATGCGCACGCATGTGTGTGTGTGTTACCTTTTTTCTTCCTATGCATTATGATTAGATGTAATGATTATGAGTAAAGTTAATTCTTAGAAAGGAACAGTCTTACCTTATACATATTAATAAGTGCTTTCTTTGAGAGGCAGTGACAGCCCTTGATACACTTTGACGAAAATGAAAGGGGAAAAAAACCGGCACCACTATTAAGAACACCCCTGAGGTGATAGAGAGCCACATCTTTGATACATCAGCTCTTGGTCTCAATGCACACACTTATTAACTCACCTGTGCACCAAGAATTAGAATGAGCTCCTTCTTTAGACACATATTCTTAACAGCGGTCCCAACAGACATCCTGGAACCAAAAGCAGGGCTTCCATGTGGGCTGTGGTGTAATTTTCTCACAGTCTCACAGTACAGTTTGTACCGACAGCATCTCTCAGCAGATTAGAGACAGGCAGCATGGAAGTGATCGTTAAAAAGCCCAGCAAGGCCAAAAGGGTGGAAAAAATACCTTGGTTCCAAGCGAAACGCTGTGCATTACTAAGAGAAGGGCATGAGGTTGTGCCTTCCAAATTATTGCCTCAAAGATACCAAACTATCTGAAATAGATACACAGGGATAAACGAGTGCCAACTCCAGATATCCACATTTATATGACTACTGTGTCTTTTCCTGAGAGAGACTTGGAGTGCTTTGCAAACACTGTCTCATTAATCCCCTCCAACTCCCTGAGAGGCAGTTGGGTGATGGCAAGTATTATTAGGCCAATGTTGTGAGAGAAGCAGGAGCACAAAGAAACCCAACTATGTGCTGAAAAGTTCTCAAGACTGAAACGCCTCTGTGCTCAGGCCAAAAGCATCCACTGCAGCAGAATTATAATTTAGAAGAAATTGTAAAAAAGAAACAGGATGCAAATTAACCTATTTTTACCTTCCCTTTGCCATTTTTAATGAGCATATTAGTCCAGAAACTTGAAATCACAAGAAAGTGACACCCACAATGTTAAGAGTTGACTGCAGGAACACTGGGAGGAAGGAAGCAGCCTGGGACACACTGCCTCATCTGCTGCAACAGCATTAGGAGTCCTGGGGTTTCTACTGCAAGGGACCTGAAGATGGAGAGCTCAATCTCATTCACAACAATTGGCTGGCTCAAGGACACTCTGCTCTTTGTTTGCTTAACAGTCCTCATGTTTTCTAAAAAAAAAAAAAGAATAGTAATAACACTAGCTAACTTCACTGGTTAGCTATGGCTGCATAAAAGACCACCCAAACTTCAGTGCCTTTAGATGATGATCATTTGCTATCATCCATATATCTGCCCATTGGCTGAAATCCAACTGATCTGGGCTAGATTCTCTGAGCAGCTCTACTTCAGGTTGCAAAAGCTGGGGTGACTCACTTATTATGGGTGCAGGGCAGTTGTGCTCCTTGTGTCTCTCATTCTCCTTGAAAAGAGGGGTTAGCTGGCATATGTTTTTTCCATGCTGGTAGTCAAGAAAGAAGGCAGAAACAGGCAAGACGTTCAACGCTCAGGCTCAGAACTGGCATATACTCAATTTCAGCCCTATGCCATTGTCCAGAGTGAACCATGTGGCTGAGTCTCCATCCTCCCCAGGTTGAGCTCAAGGCAGGGTGTGAACACTGGAAGGATAAAGAATCAGGGCCAATAATATCATCTACCTCATTAATATTATCAAATTTATACCAGGATTCAGTATTATTAGTCTTATCCTGCACAAACTTACTCATCTAACTAATCCTTACAACATGCCATGAGATAGGTATTCTCAGAAGAGGGCTGTAAATGGGCTTCATGACCTATGTGGAAAAGTGAAATGCTTTACATATTTATCAATGTCCCAATAAGCAGCTTCCTAACAAGTTGAAAAAGATATGCTAAACATCTATAGCTACGTTAGGAGACGTTGACACAGAGATGCCCGCCGGGAATCCACCAGACGAGAGATGACAGTATATAAATAGAATAGTCACAAAATAATATGTAACCAAGTACTTAATAAGGATTTCAAGGGTTTTGAATTAAACCACTGAAAATGAGATCGGCTGTTTCCTGCCTTCTCCCACCCTTACCCCAGCTACATGCAACACACACAAGCCTCGGCACACAAAGGCATGCACACCTCAAGAACAAAGACTAACTTCTTCACAGGATAAAGAAGGGAGTCTAAAGGCTGAGCTTTCAAAAGGTATCAAGAAACATTTATCAAATGCCTCCTATATACCAAGGAATATACCCATATTATCTTACTTAATCTTAATAACTTTAGAGTTACCTGTGTTCTTATTTTTAAAAATAGTAACTAGAGATTTGAAAGATATCACTTCCCCAGGGTCTCACCTCCAAGAAGAAGTAGGGCCAGGATTCACATGCTAATATGTCTGTCTCTAAGTTCATGTCCTTTCCAATAGTTTGAGTAGAACTGATTCCTAGAGATAAGCCATATTTTCAGTTAAGCCTTTAATAGAAGTCTCTTTAAATACCAGCCTTGTATTATGCTTCCTTTAGGGATGAGAAAAAGTTGGGGTCACCCTCCAGTGCAGCTACGTGAAAAGTAGCTTCAGTAGCAGAAATTATAAGATGAAGAAGGGTCATGACTTGAGGCTAGAGATGGAGAATGAGATGAGAAGTGGCCACCACAAGAATGTAATTGACCCTCTCACTCTGCCTCCCTGACCTGCCTAACCCAAAAGTCTTCAGATTTTTTAAATAGTGTTATAACCCCTGCAGCTATATGTGGAACAAGGACTCCAATTATTTTATTTAGACATTTAGTAGGACATTTGGACCCTAAGATACCAAAAGACTTGGGTCTATTTGGGTGCTGCTTGGAAATAATTTGAAATTCTTCAAGCCCAGGAGGAGTCTCTATAATCATCTCAAAAGTCTAGGAAATCAGACCATAAGATTCATCCATGTTGAGCAACCAGATCATCTCATCTCAAACTCAGCATGTGTTTCCACTCACTTCTCCATCTGTCCTAGAGGTTCAAGAGTAAACCACTATAAAAATCAGGACCTCTTGGGGATCCATGGGTGGCTCAGCAGTTTGGCACCTGCCTTTGGCCCAGAGCATGATCCTGGACTCCTGGGATTGAGTCTCATATCAGGCTCCCTGCATGGTGCCTGCTTCTCTCTCTCTCTCTCTCTCTATCAATAAAATATATTTTTTTTTTAAAATGAGGACCTCTTACTGAAAGCTTAAATCAAGGATGTTTAAAGACCTTCAATTAGATGTAAGTTAGCCAGTAGAAAGGAGTCAAATATTGGGGTTTGAAAAATTCGATGTTAATCATTGGCTCATCAATGACCCCCTTAAGAGAAGAAACAGCAAGAAAAAAAAATGTTGGAAGAAGAACTAACTCATTCATTTTGTACCACCAAGGTGATGACACCTCAAGGTTTACGTATATTATGGATGTCTACTCAGAATATGAAGTAATCCTGACCCCGAAGAAGCTTAAAATCAAGTGGCTTCATTATCTTAGCACAAGCCTGTTCATTCTCATGACGGCTGATTCCTTGGCGGTTTCTGGGGGCAACAGCATGGAGTTTCAAAGCCCAGGCCTGACGCTCTGTGTGTCTCTAAGAATAAGTCCCCATTAATCTTCACACAGATAATCACTTTCCAGATCTATACTAAATTAAGAAAAAGGCATTAAAACATGAAAATGAGGCGGAAACAACCTTTCAAAACAGTGAAAAGTGCTGGGAAAGATGAATAGCAAAAAAAAAAAAAAAAAAAAACAAACTGAAACAGAGAAAAGCGGCAACTGCATTTGCAATTCATAAAACTAAAAAGTATCCCCAAAACGCTCACTGTGAGAAGACTGTGGCAGATACGAACTTTCAACCTTTAGTTTTCTACTTCATCTTAAAAGCTTAATTGGAAGTTCTAACATGTCTCCTTAAAAGTAGTCATAAGAAGTATTATTAAAATTCATGGATCTTTTTAAAGAGTACTGCTCACTTATGGTGATGTGACCATCGTGGAATGCGATCTGCGAGGCCAGATGCTCCACCTGTGATGGAGGCCATAACTGCCTTCATACAAGCTTGCATAATACTGCTCACATTTTATCTCGCTGCTGTTGAACAGGGCCTTCAATTCATTTAATTAAAGCCTGAGGCACCAAATAATCTATTTTAAAACTAATTCTATAACTAATTTACTTTAAGTAGGTATTATTGAAGAATTCAATCCTTACTTTTAGCAGTTCTTACTTTTTAGTATAATGAATTTTAACATAAATTGTATGGTACCCAGGACCCATGACTTGACACTTACTTGTAAGTAAGTGCCCAGATTTATCAGCCTGCTACAAAACTGGTTATTCCTGGTCACTCTCTCCCAAGAAGTAAACAAATGAAATAAGTCAGGGTAGGCAGATGCATTTTCTAACTTGCTAAATCCATTGGCAATCATTATCATTTATCATGGTCATTTTACACCAAAGGAAATGGTATTGGATGATTAATTATATAGATTTTATGCTCTTAAGTGGGACTGGAAAGAAGAAAAAGAGAATTCCAAAAGGACCTACAAGTTCTGAGAGAAAGTACTCTTGGAGGATTCTGATACTGAGAAAGAAATAGTCCTCAGATCCAGTATATTGGAATATTTACTTTACCTAAGATTTAATGTATTATATAGTTGTGAGTCAGACTAATAGCAATATGCTTGCACCAAGAATATCATATTTACTGAATGAGCCATATAGTATAAATATTTGTTGAGACTTTCTCAAGTTAAAATTTTTATCAGATAGTTTTTGATTTGTAAAACAACTATTGGCTCAAAATATAACTCTTATTTCATAGCCATTATACTTTTTTTCTATGCCATACTAGAATTGCTAGGAATAGAAAAACCTCCTCAAACTTGGAAGAACACAATCTCAAGGCCGAAGCCTTCCTAGTACAGAAATCCAGATTGTACCTTATTAAATCAGAGAAAGAGCTGTGAGATATGTACACTATGCACAACTTCCCTACGTGATTCTCAATAAGAACTCAAGCAAAATTCAGGTACAATGACTTAGAGGTTCAGAACACACCTACAAAGGGGTTGGGGTCAAGGAGAGCATTTGGGGAATGACAAAATACAGTCCAAAACCCAAGGTATGGGTGTTTATACTCATAACACTGGTTTATTTACAGAAAAATTTGAGAAGACTAATCATGTTTTTCACACATGCAAATAAAAATGGTTGTGGGAAAGCCTGAAGCTGGTAAGGAATGCAGCAATCTTCAAACTAGTCCAGAAAAAAATAAAATGATGAGCTCAAGGAAATATGTCAAAAAGACAGGAGTAGATTTGATCTAAACGAGGGAGCAAAGGCCACTACAGAGATGGGGGAAAGTTGTTTATATGCTGAAGAAGAACTAAATATTTTCATCTCTTCTATCTTAAAAAAAAATCACTACACCGTTATGCATGGAATCTTAAAAACAAATCAATACTACAGTATTGCAACATTATGCATTCCCTGCAGAATCAGCAGAATAGCTTTTAATGCTGTATCTGCTTTCCAGGTATAAGGTATGTGGCTAAGAGGAAGTGAATCTTAATAATTAAAAGGTACTTTGTCAAAAACAATAATAATAATAACCTTCCTCTACTTAGCAATTGTATGCAGCAATTAATGACGTGATTGGATTTCTCAATATGCTGTAAATGCCGATGTTTGACTCTTCTGAATTATTATAATTCTCATATTGCATTATCATTCTACTTTTAAATAACCACTGAGATAATCTTTTCTAGAGAAAAATACTTCTTTTTCAATTTATAGATTAAAACAAAGGAATTTTGTGTATTTATTTTAGCAAGTAACTTTGGGTGGTATGGGTTTTATTATGTTACTAAAGATGACTTTTTAAAAAGTAACTAGAGTGCAAATGGTATAGTTTAAAATCAACTATGTGGCCTCATGGAAAAAAAAAAAAAAAACCCTCAAGGTATAGTATATTCCAGTCTCCTAAGTGAGAATATCTTGAAGATTCATTTGGGACAAATTCTGGAATGTTGTTGGTAAAGGTATTGTGCTTCTCATGTTTCCACCAGGCTTGAGATATAACTCTCCATCAGAGCAACCAGAATAGCTCAAGTGAACCTCAATTGCTGCGTCTAAATAGTTGAAATAAAGAGGAAAGGAAATCCGTATGCTACTTGACCCTGTCAGGCAAAAGAAGATTCATAAGCCTATTATTTTATAAATGCAAGAAAGTGCATAAGAGCATAACTCATCTTCCAAATCCCATTTATAAAAGTGAAATCTTTTCTTTATAGATCTTTTGCTCAAAATATTTTTCTTTCAATTTTTATGAATAGTCATTAGTTTTCACATCTTAACATATTGAGATGTATTTGGTGGTAGTTTACTAAATAGCATGATTTATTTCACAGGTGGGGAATGCACATTTGTTAAATGTATTCATGGATTTTTCTCTTCTAAGGAACCATATATTTTCCCTCTGCAAAAAATATACAGAAAATCTCATCACACAGAAAATCTCTCTTTCTTACTCAACACACATGTTCACAGTGACTAAAGGATGCCAGAGCTTCTCAGACAGATAAATCTCTGGGATTCAAGTGCCCAGCTTCTTCACAACTAGGTCTGTTTAGGTCTACCAATTAAAATTGCCTCAGAAATTTTAAGAGAGGGCAGTCCAGGTGGCTCAGCGGTTTAGTGCCGCCTTTAGCCCAGGGTGTCGTCCTGGAGACCTGGGATAGAGTCCCACGTCAGGCTCTCTGCATGGAGCCTACTTATCCCTCTGCCTGTGTCTGTGCCTCTTTCTCTGTGTCTCTCATGAATAAATAAATAAAATCTTTAAAAAAAAAAAAGAAATTTTAAGAGAAATTTTTTGCATACAAAACATAATGTCAGAGATCGTAAGCATATCTCTGCCCTGGCACTGCCTACTTATAAAGTGAACCTGAAACATGGGTGAACTACATAAAGAATGAAAATCAGATTATTTTGTCCAATTTAAAGAAAACAAGTAGCTATCTCTCAATGAGTTAAAGACATAGGTGCTGATCACCTAAAACAAAATTTAAGCAAAAACTATTTGTCGTTGACTCTGATAGTGTATGCAGATACTTACACATTATGATGTACATTTATATCAGAATTAAATTCACAATTTTATGGAATAGTAATAAATGTACCTTCTCTCACTCCAACTTGCCTATTAAAACAGCTATTCAGTTCTGTGTCATCTGCCATAGTGGACGGCTATGGTCAAAAGGAACGGACTCCTTATGGATCGGTTTCCAGAGCCTAAACCCAGTTAAGAGATTATACCAGGTACAAAAACTCAAAGAATGTTTCATCTGGGTTGGAGAGAAGGAGGTAAATAAAGCCAAAAAGAGGTTGGGAGTTTCCTGGGGAAGGGACAAGATTTGAGGAGCCATGCAGGCAAGAATAAGAGACATCTCAGTAAAAGGCTTTCAGGAGTCTTTGAATGTCCAACAGCCAAGTAGGAGCAGAAGAGTCATCCACAGATGGCCCCCTCTTCAGTGGAGGGAGCACAATCCTTCATCAAGGCCCAGAGCCTAGCAGCTGTGCAGGGTCTTTCCAGCACTAAGAGCAAAAGAGTGGCCCCTCAGGAGCAGCCTGCTACTGGATTGGCACTGCACAGCAGGAGTGATGCCTTTGTGTGCCCTGTGACTCATTCTCTGTCTCACTTACTCTGAGCAAAATACCACCAGCTCATAATATCCCATTGCCCTAAGAGAAGGGTGTGGAGCTCAAATGCGTAACAGGGTGGGATAGTGCACATATTCTGGGACATCCTGAACAGAGACGTGGTTATTCACATCCCTTTTCCATATGTCTTGTTTGGCTACATTAAAATTAGTTTGTAAACAAGTATTCTCAATTCTAGACTACACTTTGCCCCCCATCCTGACTCCCACCCAGAGTGTCTGCAGCATTAGTGAAGAACATTAATTGAGGACTTAACTTTCCAGAGATAACTCCTAATGCACAAAATGCCATGTAAGGAATAAAGATCACAATTTGCCTTGTGGGACACATTTGTAGATAAACATTGCAATCTATCCTGGGGGCATTGCACTAAAGTAATGGATAAGAGGAAGAGGACAAAGATCCAGCCCCAGGTGTGCATCGCACACCTTGTGTCTTAGTGCATTTTTCCTCATCACAAGTGGACTCACCTTCTCCCTCGCTCTGATATATCTCTTCAGTGTACCTGGTGCTTCACGGCTCTGTGATACGAGAACTTCTATAGTTAAAATGGTAAAGTTTTGCTAACTAAATATCTTTAAGGGGAAAAGAAAAAGAGAAATGACCGGGTGATCTAGTCTTCACATAGGAAATAAAAAACAGTACCTTTGACTTTGCCTTTGAAAACCTAATCTTCAGAGATTTTGGAGTCTATTCATGAACACAAATACCTAACTACTGAGAGATTACATCCACACAACCAAACGTATTGCACGTAGTCCATTTGTCTTCTGGTGAGCTCTCCATGTTGAATTATTTAGTTTTCATCATTTTTGATTTTGTAAAGGTTAGATGTTAGATGCTGATAGTGATATTAGAGAGGATGAAGAAATCAATCTTAAAGTCATTCTGAAGCAGAATGAGAAAAAGCAGTTTGTCAAAGTTGGCCTAGTAAAGTGCCAAGTTTCCTCCAACCCTTAAAGCATTTGGCTAAAAATTACAAATGTATCATAATACTCACCCAGGTAGTACCATCTTTGTGAATTCAGAGGAATCAAAGTAAAGACCAAGACCATTTGTTTACTCTCATTCATTTATTTGCTCATTTCCTTGTTCATTCACATATTGAGCAACCACATGTGCTTTTTAAAATGTCCCAGAAAGAGAAATGCTTAAGCTGTGGCTTTAAGATAAAGTCAGCACTTGCCAGGTGGCCAATGGGAAAGGGAGAAGGATTCCAGGCAGAGAGACAAGCATCTGCAAAGGGACAAGTCACAGCAGGGCATGTTGGGAAAACTCCAAGTACTTCAGGATTGATGGGCCAGAGAGTGCCAGGGTTAGAGACCTGAGGGAAATGTGGCTGGAAATGACAGCAGGAGCCAGATCGAGAAGGGCCTTTTATGCCATGGGAGGGAATTAGCAAGACCACAGAGGCCATAGTGGGGCAAGATTTGAGACAGGAAACACTGTTAGAAGGCTGTTGCTGACAGTGACAAAAGGAATACTTAGAATCTGACTCTGAAAAATTCCAGCAACAAAATAAATGTTGATTTTGCACTTTAGTTTATAATGCACAATCATAATTTCAGGCTTCACTCTGGCCCTCAGCTGGGGTGTGACTTACCTGGTCCACTCTACAAATTTTTAACTTGAATGTCAGTGTGGGGTCCAAGTGATACAGAAACTTCTCCTTAGCAACCAGATTGTGGACTTGAAAACTTACAAAGGCAGCCAAAAAAATTAATTGAGAAAACTCTGAAATGAACTACATAGAGCTTACCAATTAACCCGTGCAAAAGCAAACCAGAGTATCTTGCAAATCAAACTACAATGTAATTCTGGGACCATCTGTGTGCCTTCCTCAGCAGGGCATTGGTGAATTCTCTAGTCAAGTAAAGAATTACAGGAGGGGAGAGTGTTCACCTCCCTTTCCATCAGGCTTCCAGTTCCCAAATAGAGCTGCTTACTGTCCTTTTTGTTTGCAGTGCCTCAAGCTCTTCTGCATCCAAAGCTCAGAGGCACCCCATGTCATCCAGGTGACAGGTCTCTTCCTAGTACTGGTGTCAATGGTAGCGGAGAATTCTCGGTCTCTCTGGACAATTGTTCCAATATCTGACATTAAGACACAAAGTTTAAATCAACTGCATTTCTAAAACTTTAACTATTTGTGTTATGTTAATGAAGGGACTTGTGCAAATGCTAGGAAGTCAGGGCACATGACTCTTGCCCTCAAAGGTCAGTATAAAATGTGCCTGCTACAAATGCCAAATCCTTTCTTGTGTCTGTGTAGTTAAAAGAGATCCTAAATGAATCTTTCTGGCCTTTGAAAGGAAGAGAGCAAATTCTACTCTAGCCCTAACTAAATGAGTCCTCCTTCCATTACCTTAAAGACTCCATTATATTCTCTTCCACTGGCCTGCTATAAATATCCACCACCAACTACAACTACTGAGCCATCTTATGTCCTCTCATGTTTGTGTTCTGGTAACACAGCCTCTGTTTCCCATCTATAAAATAAAGAAGACAGAATTTATGTCTAACCCCCAGTACTAACATCACTATTTCACAGTAAAGAACACCTGGGGCCAAGAATCTCCTTATTCATGGTCAATCTAACAGGTAGTTTGGCACCAGTGTTGGCCATAAAAGACTGCTCTACTAAGCTACAAGTTCTAAGCCTGTCTTCTAATTATTCCATTAGCTGAAAAGCAGAATTAAAGGATGCATGGAGCTAAGACATTGACCCAACCAGTAGATATGTTATAAACTGCACAAGCACCCAACTTCTCACTATCTGAGCAAAGCAGGCACAACTTTTGGCAGTTTCTTTAAACTTCTTAAAGGAGGGATGTAGGGCAAGCAGAAAGCCTTAATCACAGATGCCAACCCTAGAGATGCATTTGATAGCAAAGTCTTTCCCCTTCATGCATGCATTAGTGTGGCAGCCAGAAGAGAAGCAGATTTTTCCTGTGGGCGGAAACCATATGCTTCTGTGTAACAGCAGAGATAAAATCAACTCCTCTGTCACAGCCTGCCCCATTCAACTCTTTCCAGCATCCTCATTTCAGAGAAGTTCCCAGGTATGAACTGACTACAGACCCTTCTTCACCCTGCTCTTTATCTGAGAGCTTGGGTTTGAAATGAATAGAGGTTGCTGAGGCATGTCTCAGCTCAGTTTGATGGATCCATAGAGTGGTTATTTAAATGGGCTGTTGTTCCAGGCTTGCCTAGAATGTCTATAAAGCATATGACAGAATTTGCCATCTCTCTCAAATTCCCTTTTTTTTTGGTCAGTTATGAAGAGACAAGTTTTTTTTTTTTTTTTTGGTGTTTTGTTTTGTTTTTTAAAAATAAATCACACAGCAAAAGCTTTTGTGAGACCTGTCTATAAACTAAGAGTCTGTGCAAAAGCCAGGTAAAGGGAAGCCTGTCTCTGTGACAAGTAGTCATTATTTGGAGGAGAATTCATGTCACCAGACATGAGTTATAAGCTGATGATTGAGAAGCAATGTTCTTGATACAGTTTACTTTTCCTAAAATAAGTGTGCTAATTAACTCAGGGGAAAATTATTTCAGATCTTTGACTCGAACTTCAATCCTCCCCCAATTCATTTTGCTTCAGATTAATTTGCCTGAGGACAAACTCCTTAACAAACTACCCTAGCAGATTTGAGACAAGTAAAGAGGAATTGTGCATTGGCAAGCAGCCCTTCTCTATTAAAAGTCAGACTTGACAATTTCCTTTTCCTGAGGCAATAGTGATTTCTTCCAAAGGCTTCACAAAGATCCAAGTGAGGGATCAAGTGATTAGGTACGAGACCAAGGTATGCTTTAAAAAAAAAAATGTATTCTATCTTCTTGCAATTCAGGAAGGCATTCTGAATATTGCCCCATTATGATAGCCCCCCATGCCTATGTATAGCTACATCAGTTGACCCAACCTCTGGATCCGAATTTGTGTCCATCTTTTCCACCAAACTAAGGGCAAACTTTTTAAAAGCTGCTTCTCAGCAATTTACATTGACTTGCTGACTTTAAAACCTAAAAAATATAAACCTAGCTACTTTTGGTTTTCTTTCATGTATTCAAAGGATAAATACTGACTTATTAGCCATTTGGGTAATTCAGGCAAAATGCCTTTTCCTCAGATTAACAAGCAAATGGAATAAAAATTAATTTTTTGCCCCTCCCCAACTTTCCACCTCCTAAATAACTTGGAAGTCTATCACCTAACAACAGTGTCCCCAGACCCACAGTGCACACTACTTAGTGTGTGAGGAACAGACCCAGAGTGCAAGAATTAGGTACATATTTCTCAGGGCTTGTACCAAACAAAATCACTA
The DNA here is from genome assembly GCF_003254725.2 of Canis lupus dingo. NCBI lineage: Eukaryota > Metazoa > Chordata > Mammalia > Carnivora > Canidae > Canis > Canis lupus. Next base: position 50,247,800 of record NC_064254.1, on the reverse strand, counting down.
AAAGTAAAGTGTCCTAAAATGGAACAAGCTGAAGATTCTGAAGAACAATGAGTATACAGAACCATGTAGCTAATAGAAAGACTAGAAGACTGTCCACCCCCACCTACCCAATGCTTCAAACTACCTTCCTTGAATTTCCCGAAATACCACCATAAACAGGCATGACCAAATTAGCAAGCCCTTCTAATGGAAAATATGTTTGCAGTGATTTTAAACATTTGGGAGTCCCAGAATGTTTTGAGAATCAGATGAAAGCTGTAGATCCTTTTTAGAGAATAAGGCACATAGATCCCCAAACACAGAATCTTGCCTATAACTTTTAGGGGTTCATAAACTCCAGGTTTAGAAACCAACTCTGGTATCAGCCCATGGAATCAGGTATTTTCTCTACTATATAACTGAGATGAGTACATTGACAGTGTAGATGGATGGGGGAGTTTTGGGGGTGCTGGAGGAATGAGGCCCGTGAGCACATAGGGTGCTAAGGAGTAGTGATGGAGAAAAAAGAAACTCTATACATCTGTTTAGAACCAACTTGGTGCATATGTAATGTGCTTTTTAAAAAGTTCTGTTGCTGTCCATGATTACTATGATATTATTTTTAAACTTATTTTTCAGACGGTGATATTAAGCCAGAGAGTTTGCCCAGGCACACTGCGAATCCTTGTCAGGGCAGCATTTACATTCCCTGGTTGTTGAGCTAAATCACAAGCAGTCAGTATGTGATCCTATAATCATAGCTGGATGAGGAATATGTGTGAAGTAATTGCTGCATGTGCTAACAGTCCATGCCTCTTAACGGGCCCTGATTAATTGAGAGGGAAGAGAGTGAACATCTTCATTGCACTTCATTTCTCTAACTAGTTTGTCAGATTGGAAGGGCAGTAGTAATAGTAGGCAGGGCATGATGCTGAATTTTATCTCTGAAGAGAGGCTTCTGGGAGTATAACAAAATACCATGTTTGTATGTTTTAGGATAAATTACTATAACAGTCATAAATCCTGTTCTTTCTGTTTTCTTATTTTTTTTTTTCAGACACAAAAAGATTACCTTGAAAGACATTTAAAATCAGAGAGCTTTGGCAAAGCTAAAGGTTCCCGGGAAGTTATGCCCAAGAACTGACATCACAGCATTAACCCTTATCTTTAAACTCAGGTCATTTCTGTTCTCACATTGTCTAAATGTACCAGAAGCCTCTTTTCTTTCCTTTAAAGATTTAGACTTTTAAAAAGAATTTTACAAGTTCAAAGCACAGCGCACTGCAACTCTGCCAACTTGTGATATGTTTCACCTTCCCCCGGCCAGTGGAGACTGAGAACCTTTCAAGACAGAATGAGTTCAATATGTGAAGAGAGAATGAAAGAAAAATCCAAACAGGCTTAGAGCAGCAGCAGCCCTCACTGAGAACTGTTGCTGGGAATTCAGCAGAGAAGGAAATGCATGTGCCACAAATAGAAATTCTACTGAGGAGAAAAACCAAGACTCCGTCTGCCTTGTGAAATTCCAACCCATGTCTATTGGAAGCAAGGCCCATGGTGAATCCTTGGCCCTGGGATAAATGCAGAAAGACAGAAAATTAAGAGAAACCTAAGTAAAATGGGGAGCAATTTTCATGAAATGACAAGCCCTATTTGAATTAGATAGCCATTGAGAAATGGAGACGGTCAAAAGGAATGGATATGTTGAGAGAACGCGATCGAGACACACATGTCAGAGAGGTGTCACATTGATTTAGACAGACTGTAATCTTTTTCCCTTTTTTAAAAAACATTGATAGAGTGGATAGTTTGATATCCACTCTGAAACTATCAATTTAACAGCCACTGAAGCACGAAGTAACGAGATGTCAGAGTTCTCCAGTCAGCCTTCAGGCTTGTTGAAAGTTCTACCCATGAAAGAACTGGAAATTGGAGGGAGGGAGGGACAGATAGGCATTTTTTTAAAAGGAACACAAGGAAGACATCTGAGATTGATCTTTTGCAAGGAAGGAAAGAAGGTCTAAGAGAAGGGAAAGAAAGTCTGGCAGGTTCTAAACCATAATCAAAGGAGATGTTAATCAAGACTACATTTGGAAGAGCAAAAACTTTCATTTATTCCTCTCTTAATTGAGAGTTTTTGTCTATGTATAACTGCATTCTTGAATTTTATCTGGGATTCAGAATGCTATCGAATCTGCTTCTCAGACCAGAAAGCCATAGACAGTTGGTACAAAGTAGGTTAAATAGCCCCTGAAAATTCTAGAAAAGGCTCTGAAGCAAACCTTGCTATTTCTGCAGATAGACTGCCCCTCATCATCATGTGACAAATCTCAGATAGGGCTGATGCTACCATCTGGCTCTGCAGCTACTGCCCAGTGACAGAGCCCTCTGACCACCTGGTTGCATAGTTACAATCCCAGAGAAATGCTCACAAAGAGAAAGTAAGAGAGAGAGAGAGAGAGAGAGAGAGAGAGATAATCTTAATTCCCCCAGAGAAATCTACTACACACACTGATCATGAAATGCTCAGGAGAAGACTATTCTTCACTGCCTCTAGATAGCAACAGTTTCAACAGGTTAACGGTGTGACTGGGGATTGAACAACTATGATCCTATCACTCTTCTTTAGTTTGCAAATACAGCTGCCTTCAATCAACTCAACAAATACTTTCTCCAATTTCTATCTTTGGAGAACTCTAGATCATAAGAAAAAGACAAGGGAAGTAGACTGCTAGTCTGGGACCAGATTTTCAATAGCAGTCAATGTCTGGTAGGGTTTAGGGTGGGTTAGATGTGCTTCAGCTCGCTACTGCCTCCAGGGGAATACTCTACTAGTTAATGAGCTTGCCCCTTAACTGTGGGAGGACCTCTGGGCCAAGACATCATTTTAACACTCCCATCCCTGCAAGATCTTTTCAGATCTATGCTGGATGGAAAGAGTTCTTCTGGACTTACCCGAGGCTCCATAAGACCTTTATGTCTTTGGACATCTATACGCTAATCAAAACAAACAAACAAAAATCTAAGGAATATTCTAATCATCGTATGATCCGTATCTTAGGTTACCCTTATTGATTTGCACTGAAACTGAGATCCACATCCAGACATTTATAGATTTGATTTCCTCCCCCTGAGGGTTGAGATGAAACAACTGTGTGTATGGGGTGAGGGGCAGAGAGAGAGTATCTAGTTAAGTATTAGACTAGAAAGAACAGAGATTTCCAATTTCTTTATCTTCCTCTTTTAATGATATATATCACCTAACCCCGCTTAAGCTCACAACATAACATAATTTTTAAAGATTTTATTTATTCATGAGAAACACACACAGAGAGAGAGAGGCAAAGACACAGACAGAGGGAGAAGCAGGCTCCATGCAGGAAGCCTGATGTGGGACTCGATCCCGGGACTCTAGGATCAGGCCCTGGGCTGAAGGTGGTGCTAAACCACTGAGCCACCCAGGGATCACCATAACACAAAATTTTAAAAATAACTATTCTTTCCTTTTCCCCATCCTCATTATCATCCTCATGGAATAGTAATATTAGATAGAAAGAGGTGGATCCAAGATATTTAGGAAAGTGATTTAACATGACTTTTATTAAAATTATTGTTAATATGCCAACTGGATGCAAGAGGTGAAGGTCTAGAGTAACTACTAGATTTCCAGCTAGGAAATTGTTTGGATGCTGGTACTAATTACAGAGATTAAGATTACCAAAGGGAAATTGAGTATTACTATGTGACAAGGCACTGGCCTGGTCACTCAGGGTACATCCATGAGCAACATATTAATCCCTGCCATTGTCAAGCTCACAGTCTAGTAAGGGGAGACAAACAGTAAACAACAAACCTAAAAACTGGATTAAATAGTATATTACAGAATGATAATGGCTATATAAATAAATAAAATAGCAAGTAAATAAAAATAAAAGGAAATAAATAAATAAAATAAAGGAAAGAAAAAGAAAGGGGGAGAGGATGCAAAGGAGGATGTGTGGCGGTTACAATTTTAAATATATAAAGGCCTTTCCAAGGAGATGACATTTGATAAAGAATTCCAGGAAGCTGACGGGAGTTATCCATGTGGATATCTGGGGGAAAGAACATTCCAGGCAGAGAAGCAGCCAGAGCAAAAGCCCTCAGGAGGTAGCATACCTGGCATAGTCCAGGAATAGCAAGGGGATGGGGAGGCATTTAACTGGAGCAGAGCAAATAAGAGGAAGAGCTGTAGGTAGTGGAATCACAGAAGGAATAGGGCTGGGCAGGGGGCAGATCACATAAAGCTTTGTAAAGCCTTGTGGGAACTTTGGCTGTTACTCTGGGTGAAATGGGGAGTCATCGCAGGGTTTTATGCAAAAGAGAAGATTTGATTTATGGTTTAAAACAGATCATTTTGGCTTGTTCTATTAGAAATAGACTTTAGATAGAAGGATAGAAGCAGGAAATCCAATTAAGAAACTATTAAGTAATCTAGGCAAGGGATGATGGTGGCTCAGATCAGAGGTGGTAGTGACCCCCGAGTCTTAGGACAGTACCTGGCAAAGAGGCAAAATCAGTCTGCAATGCCACTGGAGAATGTTAGTATATAAGATTTACCAAACCCATGACCAGTATTCTTCCCCTAGAAACCACCCTCACCCCACCCCTGTCACCCCAGCCCGAATGTAACTCTCTTTCATGCCTCTTTTGTGTCAGTATAATGTCTGGAGTCCTTCGTTCCAAGTCCCCACGTGCCTGGCTTTCTAGACTCACCAGAGGACACCAGGGGTCCTTATTTTCCATCACTTTGCCACTGCTCACACCTGCCCCAGCCTGCCAAGCTGCACGGTTTATTTCAGACCACTCTTCAACCTGCTGACTCTCTAACTTTCTTTCCTGGCCAAGGTATTGCTCACAGTTTCCTGTTGACTCACCTTTTGCTTTCTCTTCACTTTCCCAGGTCTGGGTTAAGCAGGAACTGCATCTTAATCACACTGCGCTTCTCTCCAAGGACCTTCCTGGAGCTGGACCTTATATGCTGTGTCTGTGCTCAGTGATCAGTCTTAGTCAGGGGATGCTTTCCTGGACCTGCTGCTCCCGCTGCAGTGGAGGGTCAGTATGCCAGCATTCATTAATTCTTCCTCTACTTCCTCCCCCATATGTTCCTTTGTCTGCTTTCTTTCTCCTCTTTTGTCTGAAAATGGTCCTGAATTCCTTTTTTCCCCCTTTCTTTTCCCTTTCAACCTCTGACAGTTTCTGCTTATTCATGTCTCCAGCCTCAAAAATATATTTGTTAACCTTCATCCTGACCTTCCTTTATGAGGACTTGACTTGCCTATTCATCCGCAAGCAATTGCCAAGGAGACTAGATAAGTTAGTGTCTGTATCAAGCTCTTCTGAATACCTCTTATCAACACCCGGAGTCCTGAAAAATGAGGCAGCGCAGAATGCTGCCTCTCTCCACTTAATGGCAGGTGCCCAGTGAATCAGTAATATCGTCCCTGTATTCCCAGAAGAGGATTAAGGACAATTCAATAATATTTCATCTAGAACTCTACAATAAGCAATGTCACCTTTCCAGAAAACAGCTACAAACCAGGAAGGACATAAAGAGGCCTCAGAGTTGTCAACAAAGGTCACAAACTCCAGGCACTAAGCCGAGGCATTCGACTCCTAAGAAAATCACCTGGGATTTTATCATCACCGATTTATGCTTATTTTCCATGTAATTCCAAGAGTTAGGGATCAGATTGCTAATTTTATCAAATTATTAGAAATAGCAAATTTGAAGACAGGGCATGGACTACTTACGGCATAGACTAGAAAATTTATAGCAGTGAAAAGAAATAGTAGAGTCCAGAAGGAAAAAAAAAAAACAAACTGTAAAAGTTAGAATTCAAAGTACACTGAAGTGTGGGGTTTACAGGTACAGATGGCTCTGTCTCAGCAAAATATGGCTCAGACTTGAGGTATGATGTTTTGATGTTATGGATCTAAGAGAACTAGAAGAAAGATACCAGGATGCTGCCATAGTTGGACAACAGCAGCCGGGCTGCAACTTTAATTGAGGGGCTTTGATGTCTGGGAAATGATTCCATGACTCACAAACTATTTGCTCTGAGGTCATGGACCTAGATCTACCTTCCTGGCTCTGCATTCCAGCCCTGACTGAGGTATTAGGGCAGGGGGTGGGGGTGACTGGGTGACGGGCACTGAGGGGGGCACTTGATGGGATGAGCACTGGGTGTTATTCTGTATGTTGGCAAATTGAACACGGATAAAAAATAAATTTATTATTAAAATAAAATAAATAAAATAAAATAAAATAAAATAAAATAAAATAAAATAAAATAAAATAAAATAAACTCCATCCCCCCTGGTGGTGAAGACAGGGTGTCATTTAGTCTAGCCGGAGATCCGTGCCGTGTCCCGGGGCTGAACACCGCAGAACCCACAGTGACTTCTGGCACTAACTTCTACACCTGTCCCTTCCGATTCAGCCAGCATAGGTTGGGGATCTACCACAAGCCGTCATTGTCGCAGGAACTTTCAGGAAGGTAACAGCTTTTGATCTTCACTGTAACCTGTGAAGGAGATATTATTATCCCTATTTTACAGAAGAAGCTGAGGTTCATTAGCAGAAGAGACAAGACTGAAACAGTTGTACAACTCAGAACCTGTGGTTACACTATACATTGTTACCCCAATGTGCAGACATAATGTGTCTCCTATCCATACCCCTAAATCACTTGGTTGTTCCAATTCAGAATACATTTTATCCTTTTTAAAGGGCAAAGGGATGTATTTTTGAAGTTTCCTAATATTCTGTTGGTTATTAAAATGATCGAAATCCAAAATCTGTAATATAGGTACTCAGGATTAGACTTCAATTCTTCAGGAGAAATTTCCCAGTACTGCTGAATGCCAAAGGACTTACCGTTACGTTCTTTATATTTAGCAAAGTGTATATTAAACAAACTCACATTTCTGGTAAGGAATTATTTTCAGGTGATTCCTAAAGAACACAGCCTAGGTGAGAACAAGGGGCATAGGGTATGGCTTACCTTCCTTGACTGCCCAATGATGCTGCATTTATTCACTGGAGTACTGGCTTTGTTTGTATGCTGATAACGATCAAAATCAGTAAAACATTCAGAGAAAACATTCATACCACTGCCATTGCAGTAACTACCAATTTCATACCTGTATTCAAGGAGTTTTCTCAAAGGCACTTTAATGAGATCGGTTGCTTACATTGATGTAAGCACTAAAAAAGCGGTGAGGAAGAGATCTAGGTGTGTCCATACTTTACTAGATTCCTATGGGCATACACATATCCAGACTTGAGCATTTCTCATAATCCAGGCTAGAAATCACATCCTTGCTGATGACCCAGTTGGTCAAGCTCTACATTCCCCCCAGCACTCTTTTTATCTCCTACTGTACTGGATAATGTCTCAGCCTCCTGCGAAGTTTACTCTGGTTAAAGCAGCAATTATTCACATGCTTGTAAAGCAGCTGTTTACTCCACAGTCTGCCCTTAAATCATATCCTCAAAAATATGCTTACCAATTTTTAGGAGAGAGCAAAAGCGTGGCTCGTGATTTTTCCTTCTCAATGTGCACTTCATAAATCATGTCTGTTTTGGTTACCAGTACACACGAGGGAAGTCATATCTTTCTCAGTATGGACAACTTCCCCAGAGACTGGCTTGGAAGAGTGGCCAACGCTAAGGGGCACTGCATAATGCAGATGGTGTTTTCTGCTGTTTGTAAAGCACAGTGACAAGTCATGCATTTTAAGCCATCCCATAAACTCCAAGGAAATGTTTCCTGATCCAACCAAAAAAATGCCCATGAATGCTAACTGAAGCCCCTATCTGAGCATAGTAATCATGAAAACGCCAGAGAAAAGACAGAATAATGAAATAGAGCAAGATCTTTTTATCTTCGATAAATATTCATTCATTTATTCAACTAATATTTATTAAGTAATTACTGTGCTCAAACCATGCTGTTAGGAAACCGGGTCAGGGCACTGGGCAAAGGAGGAAACACAGATGGATCAGTCATTGTGTAGTAATCATGATCCAGTCAGGAGCACAGAAACCACTCTGGATACTTCCACAGGATATTTATCATAGGGTATTGGTAACACAAGTGTTGGGAGGACCGAAAGGACCTTTCAGAGAGAAGACTGAGGTAACATAAAGTTACTGATCAGAGAAAGCAGGGCACCTCTGAGCTGGAGAAACCCAGAGAAAAACCTAGAAGCTAGAGGGGGCACTCCTTGGATCTGGGCTCCAACATCTGAGGAGGAAGCACCACTCAGCGGCTGCTTAGGAAAGTAGAAGTGAAGCCTCCGGGGCCAGAGCTGAGATGCCTGAGAACAAGTCCCTGCACAGCTGCTGCTGCTGCTCTGAGGAACCACAGGAGGTGGGTTGTGGAATTTTGAAAAGAAGCTGGAGGCTGGAAACAATTGCTGCTGCTGAGGTGATGTGCCATCCCTGAGACATTACTTTCAGAAACATCAAACAAACAGGAAGGACCATGTCCCTTCTCAGTCACTGCCTTCTAGGCTCTCCTCCCAGTGCCACTGATGGTAGAACCTAACAGGGAGCAGTGGGCAAAGCAGACATGTGGTTTGCAAAGCCCCGGCCCCAGCACCACAGAGAAGAGTGAGGAGGGGGAATGGGGAGCTAAGCTCAATAGCTTAATAACAGGCACATGTGGCTTCCACCATCAGATCTAACAGAAAAGATAAAACATGGGTGGAAATGTAGCTAAAATTAATAAATAACCTAACATTTGTATAGAAAATGGTGTTAGTGTTCTGTAGGGGATGGACTTATTTCCAAGTGGGTAGACCAGGATGAGCTTTATGGAAGGGTTGGGGTTCCATATCAATCTAGAAACAGGATCAAGTTTAGATAAAGGAAGAGAGAATAAAGAAAACTTCAGGCAGAAGCTACAGAGTCAGCAAAGATGGGATGACTGGAAATCACAGAGAACAACAGATTGAGAAGTTGGTTGGGAAAATATTGTTGAGGGCTTTGAATTTCAGATGAGAGAATGTCCTGGATTTTTGTGGATTTTTAAACACTTTGAATATTTGACTCTGCCAGATTGTGTGACTTCCAGGTGACAACATTCAAATCCAGCTCAGGAAGTCAGAGCATCCCCTTTTCCAGGGTGACAAGAGCCCTCAAGATAAAGTAGCTCCGAAGGTCCCTCAAAAAATCTAATTTGTGACTTTGTAATGCTCTATACTGTTCTACTGTGCCAAGCTCTCCAGGAGTAGCCAGCAAATTGAAGAAGTGCTAGACATTTCACTAAACTCAGTGTGGTGTTTAGATTATTTGGAGCTCATTTTTGGCATGGTCTTTAGGTGGAGACACTTTCCATTTAAATCTCTGCCCAGCTGCTGCATGTACAATGGCTCAAATGACACACCAGCTGTGTAACAATCATCTGTCATTCCTAAACATGGACAAGAATACCAACAGTTCTGTGAATAAATATATGTATTTTCCAGTTAGGAAAGTTAATACATTAAAGAGTAACTTCGTACAACGTGCCATTAATTACAAATTTGGGATGGTGCTGGGAAGGACACAATCAACTTGGATCTGGGGTTATTTATTCGAATCCTGGTATTACACTGTGGAGTGCAGGTAAACTGGCTCAGAAGGAAAGGAAGAAGAGCCCTGATTTTTTGGAGTGTTTGCTGATTTCTGTGGTGTAAATTCTCCCACCATGGCCAATTTCAAGCTATCAACCTGGTGTCACTAACCTCAGAATTGGGAAAAGATGTGAAAAATCGACTCTTCCAAGACAGTATGAGCTAGCTCTAGCACTTGCTGGTGGATGTTAGACAGAGGAGGAAATGACAAGATGCAGCCAAATGCAAGAGGCCTAGAAATAAGGATTATAATTTAAGCTTGAGGAAAGGAGAGACACAGAGACGGGCACCAACAGGATTTCCAGAAGTATTGAAAGCCCTTGGGAAAGTGATCACAGGAGAGGACAAGTGACCAAAGATCACCAGCCACAGTTTCTGTCTACCTGGCGGTCTAGCTTGGTCAATTACATGACCCACTTTATTAAGGATAAGCATTTTACCATCCCATAGTCCAGCCCAATATTTTCTATAAAGAACTTGGGAAAATAAATTGTATCAGTTAAAACATCTGAGGCTAAGTAAGACATGTGAATTTTATATGAGAAATGAGGAATATGCATAGCTTCCATTTTTTATTCTGGATATCAAATGTTTTCACCATGACTTTGAAAGACGACCCATTTCTTTGTAACGAATAGGTTAATAGTACAAATAAATTTATTCTATACTATCTCTGATGCATGGTGTGACACTCCTATGTAGTCCATTGCTAATGGTCTTGTTCACAAGCCTGAGTCTGGTAAAATATTTAATTCAGCCGTAAAAATGACTACATTAAAAATTGAATTAATAATGATTAAAATTAAGTATTAACCATTCAATTAAATTTAAAAATAAATCCAGGGACTTTTAATTCTCCTTATGGAGAAAAACAAACAGAGCTAATAAGCCTGACAAATATTTAATAAATATTTAACTTCACATTCACATCCTATATGGAGAAGAAAAAAGTAAAATTTGATATCAGAGGTCATAAAACTGTCCTGTGGCTGAGCTTTTACAATACCCTTGAGTTGAACAAGAATGCTGATGGAGAATAAGCTTGTGTCTTCCATCAAAAAAAGGCATATAAACTGGAGCCAGGAGTCAGAGCATATTTTCAAGATGCCAATGATGTCTAATAATTTAACACAGTTTCTCATTGAAAGCAAAGGACTTGAGTGCTGGCATTTTATGGAACAATATGCCACACTCTACCGAAACACTAACCTGTGAGCACACACAGAGAGAAGTAGCAGCAGCTGTGGCTGATGCTGCAAAGGCAGGAGGCCAGTAATCTGTCCCTTCCTTGCAAACAATGCAGCGTCCAGCCTCACACGGGAGGATCGCCTTATGCTTACTCTGCCACCTTGTGTGATGCACACATATTACAAGACAAAACATTGACAAACATTTGTTCTTTCAGTTCTTAACATACTGTTTTTCTTCCTTTAAGAAAATGATCATATTTCCAGGGTGATCTCCACCAAGTCATTTGTGCAGTTGAAGAACAGTGATTTGATTTCTGAGATATTTTTATCTCAGGAGTATTAGCTAATGATGCAAGGGCACAGAAGCTGGCCCACATAAATACACACACACACAAAAGATAGGCTCCTAAAGTTGTGGGTATGCTTTCTCTGGGCTCAGATGACCCTGGTCCAGGCCACCCTCAGGTGGAGATGACATGGAACATGGGGGACCATGATGCTAATTTCAAGTCTCCAGGAAATTGACCAGTGGGTAACCATCCTTGGCATTATCCTATTTACCCCGTCCACCATAGTGCAATCATTGAGGCCAGCTCTGACCCTGCTTCCTTGTGTTTATATCTATGCTTAGGAACAACAACGGGGATTTCGAATAAAACATTCCAAATGACTTCCCTGACCCCTCTGATTCAACATAGGAGGATGGATCTAACAGCCAAATAAATGCTGAGCCGCATTTGGAAGTTAGAGGACGCCACAGACTGTGGAGCCTGCCAAGCAGGGGCATGGTTAAATCTCTCAGACCACCAGCTTGGGGCAAATCTTTACTGATAGCAGGCCAACTATCTTTAGGCTAAACATGAAACCTGTCATCCTGTTCTGAATGGTCTGAATTAATAATGATTACTGAACCATATATACTCTGGTTCCAAAGTAAATGTCAAATTTGAATCCTGGCACTACTGAATTGCTGCTACACTACTCTAAATACAACCACACAGGAGTAATGCTTATTTAAATCATAATACTGGCAAAATATTAACGTTTTTCAACAACACTGTTTTCCTTTTTACTTGCTGTTTATATTACTCCTTTTGATTCTTACAATCATATCTGCAATCTCATCAGTTATCAAGGACAGTTTGCAATGACCCCCATTAGATGTGTGAACATGAACAGAAAGCACTTCTCCAGAAGATGCTGTCTACTAGGGAGAGCTAGTCTCGGCTCTGGGCTCTGGCATCTGTCTGATTTGGATTTGAATCCCACCTCAAGTCTTCCCAACAAATCTGAGTTCAGTGTAAAGGAGAGATAATAGTATCTATGCTGGTAGTTTCTGTGTATTAGAGATAATATATACACAATGCCCAGTGCATTAGAGGCAGATAGTATGAGGTTACTCCTAATAGTATGAATAACATTCAATCAAGTGTGGTCAGAAGAGGAATTGCAAAGAGAGGGAGACATAATGGGAGACCTTAAACATACTATGCCTAAGATTAAATGATATTGATAATGCTCAAATCTTATACTTTGAGATGGCTGAGAAAATAATGTTTTTTTTTCTTTTAGTCTTGCTATCATTTATTGACAAGTATTTAACAGGAATATTATGTTATGCTGTGTTATTTTATATTATGTTGTGTTATACAGAGCAATGAAGTTGTTTACGGAATTCCTACTCAAAGTTTAATGGTATCATAACTGAAAGCATCATGGTAATTTACCAGATATTTATATGATCCTATTGCCAGGGTTGTCTGTGGCAGATCTGGAGTTGTGTTATGTGAGAGAGGATGAGGTTATTGCTTCACCTGTCAAATTCCATCTTTCAGAATAATTCCACCAAGTATATTAAGAAAATGATGTAGAAAGAGGTTTTCTTAAGAGAAAGCAGCATTTCCTAAGAGAAAGCAGCAGCACCTTATTTGCACATGGAAAGAGTGTGATAGTCTCAGCTCCTGATGAGCATTATCTGTCCAGTTCAGATAACAGACACCACCTGACCCAAGTCCCCAAAACCCCCAGGACCAGATGTTGCCCCCTCCCTTAGGATGGGGTCACTCACTTAGCTCTCATCCCTGGACCTGCTGCAGATTGGGGGAGGGGCCCTTTCTTAGCCTCCTAAGGCATGAGACAGAACTTCTTAAATCCACGTTTTGCACCAACAGTCACTCCTCTCCACCACCAACTAAATCCTACACCCTCTTCTATCGTGAGCCCCTTGAGAAAAAGTATTTTCCCCTGAAGACATTTCTCTTTTGTTCTTAATTACAATATCCCAAGTGCAAATGTCCTTTTCTAGCATTTTAAGAGCCTACAAGTGGAATGTATGGGTGAGGTGAGCGTTGCATATAGCATCCTGCCCTTTGGGAGCTTCTCCCTCAAGGACAAGGACCAGGACTTTGTAGTTGTAGCCTAACCTCAGTATAGGGCCACATGCACAGTAAAGGACTGCTCATGATTGTTGCTTGAATGGCTAAAAGAATGAACAAACTTCTAGGTTAGGCACAAAGATTTTAATCACTATCAAGGGTTAACGTTTTCTGTTCAGAGAGTGTTCTTATTTTGCTTACTCTTCCAGAGTGACATCTAGCAATCTTTTAAACAGTTTCTGCCACCTGCTTCTATATTTGTTATCACCCATTTCTTTTCTGTCAGAAATCTCTGTGTTATATTTAACTGAGATCCTAAAAGAAATTTTAACATCTCCTGATCAGCATCTTTTAATTAGCATATTGAGCTTCCCTGAATGCCAGAGAAAATTGCAGTATTCATCGAAGCTACTAATACTGACAGAATTGGAAAACACTAGAATATTAAAACAACTGGTGCAAATCAAAAATCAATTTCCAGAGAACCTTTACAAGATAGGAAAACAAGAAATAATGACCAGGAAAAATTATTTCTGTTCGCTTGAGAGAAATGTCTGAATCTTTATGCAAAATGATTAATTATTTTAGAAACCCATGAGGTTTTCATAATGCATATCTACTAATTTGGTAAAGCATGTAATGACATGTGAAATGCTTAGGACATTGCCTGACACATAGCAAGCAAGAAAACATGTTATTACCACCAAAAAAAAATTTTAAGCTTACAAATATTTAAGGAGATGATAGAGACTAAAAAAAAGCATGAACAGGATTAAGGGCTAGACCCATTTTAAAAATTAAAGAATCCCAATTTGTTTTGCCTTTAAAAGTATAATTTAATTTTGTTACCATGATGAGACATCTAACCTGATTCCTACCTGGACAGAAAAATGGAATCAGAAAAAAAAGGGGGGGCTGATATTTTAAGGATTTGTACAAATTCAAGAGAAGAACGTCATCAATATAAAGATGAATGAACACTAAAACAGGCTATCTAGATTGGAATATCTGTTCCTAAACATGTTTAAAGATGGTCTTAGTCAGATAACCTGAAAGTCCCTCTTTGTAACATTATTTATGGATGACACAGAATCGATCACTATGAGGAACTCTTCCGAATTCTCCATGAAGTTCAAGAAATGTTACGATTGGTATGGAATGAAGCAAAAAGACCCTAAAAGGAATCTTAATTCTTCTTCCTTGTCTAGTCTAGGAAAAACATATATAATCTGAGCATCAAAAAAATGTGCTCACCTGGAGGCAATAGAGATTCAAAGGAATTCAGCAAAAGCCTGGACAGCCCTAAACGCTCTTACTCGTTCTGTTTGGCTTCTAGGAGCATCCATCTTTGCTGCACCATTTCTGCATTCCTCTTGTCTATCTCACTCTTGTAAGCAAGAAAAGAGATCAAAGTATAGAAAAGTTCTTTTCAGGTGCTTGAGAGAGCAAGAGTCTGTGTATTTTAAATGATACCTGCCACAGGAATAAAGCATGCCAAAGCGCTGGCTGTACACAATTGTGCTTCCAAGTCTGAGAATGATAACCCCCCAGATTAAGACTAAGCCAGCCTGAAAGCTGGGAAGATGGACTCTGAGAAGCACTTATTATTGGAGAAGAATAGATTTTTCAGACTTACGATCAAGACCAGTGGATTGAAATGTGGGACTTGTCAAGTTTGACAGTATCCCTTTAGGTGATATTGGAGCAAAGGTTCTGTACATGTCTTATGTAATTCTAGAGTAGTGGTTCTCGAAGTACAGACTGGACCAACGGCATCAAAATCACCCAGCAGGGACCCCAGGGTGACACAATGGTTGAGCATCTGTCTTCGGCTCAGGTCACGATCCTATGGTCCTTGGGGCTGAGGCCCACATCAGGCTCCCAGCAGGAAGCTTGCTTCTCCCTCTGCCTATGTCTTTGCCTCTCTTTGTGTGTCTCTCATGAATAAATAGATAAAATATTTTTTTAAAAAATCACCCAGCAATTTGTGAGAAATACAAATTCTCAGGCACTGTGCTGATCTGTTAGGCCAGAAACTCTGGGAGTAGAGCCTACCAATCATTGTTTTAACAAGCCCTCTAGGTGAATCTAATGCTTGCTGAAGTCTGAGAACCTCTGTTCTAGGGACATGGCACTCAAGTGTCTCTGGAACTATGTTACTAGTCATCCTTGGCCAGAAGAATCATAGGACAATAATTTGCCCATTCTAGTCTATTATAAAAAATGTTGTAGTTCAGAAATTAGGTGTCATGAAGAACCAGGAATGCAAGTGAAATAGTTCAATGGCTGAAATGGATGAATGGTTCTCTATGACTTAAAATATTTAAGATGATACAAAAAAGTCTCAAGAGCTATGACATGATTTACAATTAATATATGATGCATCTACTATAAAATATGAGCTTCCATATGTTAGAGCTGATTTGCAAGTAGGTGACACTATTGTTAGGTAAATCCTGAAATTAAACAAATGGCCTACTAAAACTTGTAATTGTTTTGGGAAAAGATAAGGCTATATGCTCTAAATCTTCACTGTATGATCATATCATACAATCAGCAATAGAATTAACAAAGACATATCATACAATTAACATACCATACAGTTAGCAATTGATGCAGAACTTCAGTAGCTAAATTTGACACAGCTAACATTTGTTATGTTATATATAGTTGATATTGAGTATAGTTGATGCTAGTATCAATGCCCCATTCATTAAAAAAGCTCTATGTGTTTATTAAATAAAATATTGACACTAAAAACAAAAGGTACATGCGTGGAAACACAGATAAAAGTAGAACATATTTCTAACCACAACACACTAAAACCAAAAGCAATGATATTTTTAAATTAAAACTCCATTCACAGGGAAGAAAATAGAAAAATCTTACAACTGGGTCAAGGAGGAACTCTATGTAAGTAAAGGTAATTTTCTGTGTGTTCATTATAGAAGTTGAAGGCTATATGTGGCATGTTCTTAAGTAAAATATACACTCTAAGGCACAAGTAAAATTTGCTAAGGGGACTGTGTGGTTTACTAAGCAGCACATTATTGAAATAAATTATTTCCCCCAGAGGAGCTGAAACTGAAGAACAATGAAAAGACTGATGAGATGTTCTCTATATACTTTGATATCATGGTCAGAGAAAACAAGCAGCCCTTTAAACATAAACCTCAAAACCCCATTTACAATATGGAAGACAGACCCTGAATTGTAGATGTTGGCTTGCCAGGAGGTAATTGCTCACTGGGACACCCTGCACAGAGTGATCTGTGGTCAGAAGCAAGGTTCCTGTGTTCCTCCTGAGGCAGTTAAGTGTTTCCTATTGTCAGATCTCCACACTTGGGGCCACTTGTTCAAAAGAACCACTGCTTGCTTTCATTCTTTTGATCCATCTGAGACAGCAACTTTAGAATCCCAAGAATAGAGACCAATCTGTGTTTCCTCTCCTTTTATTCCCTACATAAGGTAGTGCAAATGATAGTCTCAGTATAGGTCATCTTGCTTGCAGCCACCTGCCAATGGTGGGGGCTTCAATGACCTGAACATTTGGGATCCTGCAGCTGTTAAGACTGACGTGGCAATTAGTGTGGATGCAGGGTTTTGTCTAGCCTGCGACTACCACTGGGAGGGAAGTGATCAGGCTTTGCGGGTCATTCCAGCAAGGAGTAGAATAAGACAGATGTGTTCTGACCTCTATAAAGGAAAGAAAACTTTCCCTCTACCCTCCTAGGGTCCCTGGCTGTACCTAAAAATTAAACTGACAAGACAGATTAACATGAGAAAAGCACAGAAAGGTATTTAATATAAGTTTTCAGTGACATGGGAGCCATCATAAGGAAATGAAGACTTGATAAAAGGGTTAAGTCTGAGCCTTTTTCAACTAGGCTTGATGAAGAATGGCAAGTCTTGGGAAAACATGCTAGGACAAAGGGTATGAGCTAAGGGTATTAAACTGGGGGAAATTAGCAAGGATTGTTGCTTGTGATTCCTCCCAGGATCCCTCAGTCTCCTGAGATAAAGGACCTCTTTTCTTCCCCTTATAGAGAGGGCACCTCTCACCAGAGGGTCTTGTGATCTGCTTCAGGGGAGAAGCAGGAGGTCAAGGAGTCCTTATTGCTTTGCAAGGAATTGTTTCTCAAATTCCTTCTGCTTAAAATATCCAAGATCCATATTTTGGGCTGGCATATTCTGATTCCCTTCACCCTTTTTATTAGTTTCCTGGGACAAGTATTGAAGTCTATGCAGGTATAACCTTTTTAAAAATCTTAAGCAGGAAAATCCCTGGGTGGCTCAGTGGATAAGCGTCTGCCTTTAGCCCAGGGTGTGATCCTGGAGACCCAGGATCAAGTCCCACGTTGGGCTCCCTACAGGGAGCCTGCTTCTCCCTCTGCTTCTCTCTCTCTCTCTGTGTTTCTCTCATGAATAAATAAATAAAATCATTTTAAAAAAATCTTAAGCAGGGTACAAAGTGAGATGTTTTTCTCTAACTTATTTAGGGAGATATTTGTATCAAAGGAATAGGTGGGCAGAATTTCAAAAGAAAAGAGCAGTTTTACTTAATTGTTCAGACTGCAGCCTCTGGAGCCAGACCCAGTGGGTCCACGTCCTGACTCACAGACCTCTCTGCGCCTTACTTTTCTCATCTGTGAAAGGGTGAGTAGTACCTATAGCACAAAACTGTTACAAAATTAATTAGATTAATACTCACAAAATGCTTAAAGTGATGCTTGACACATAGTAATTGATTTATCAATATTTGTTAAATAAATTTAAAGTGGCTTTAAACAGACACTTTGAAGGTCGTAGCTGTTTTTCTCTCTCCGAGCAGGTAAGGAGTCAAACTTTTACATGAGGCACAGTGATTTCTTTTTTTTTTTTTTAAGATTTTATTTATTTATTCATGAGAGACACACACAGAGAGAGAGAGAGAGAGAGAGAAGCAGAGACACAAGCAGAGGGAGAAGCAGGCTCATGCAGGAGCCTGACATGGAACTCCATCCTGGGACTCCAGGATCACACCCTGGGCTGAAGGCAGACGCTTAACCGCTGAGCCACCCAGGTGTCCCAGGCCCAGTGACTTTAGCATAGCCTGCTTATGACCAGCCATCTTTGCCCTATTAAGTCTAGCAGTGAAGAAAAGAAAGAAAAGGAAATGAATGGCAGTCACAAATCTCACTTCCATTTAGGGGATTTTTCCTGAGATCTCCAATAGACCAGAAAGTAATATCAAAATCTTATTTTGATACAACAAAATGGTAATAAAATGCACTAAATTTTATAGAATTCATAGATCAACTCACAGGCAATTTTATAGTCAAGTGTTCTTATTGTTTAAAAAATAGAAAAGAAGGGGAAAAATAATCAAATTAATAATTTAGGCAAAGAAATACAAGTGGCTTCAGAAAACAGAAAAGTATAATAATAGTAAATTCAAAATAAAAAAGAAAAATAGTAGAGCTAATAAATTTGAGCATAGCTCTTAAAAAAGTAAGGCAGAAACAGCACAATTAGTAAAAAGAATACATAAAAAACTAGTACAGAAAATATTTGAAAATTATAAAGTATACTATAAATAATTATAAGCAAATAAATTAGGCAATCCCAACAAAATAGACAGTTTTCTGGATGAAAAATATAAATTACCAAAACTGACCTAACAATGAAAAGAAAACCTGATAAGAGCAATACTGGGGAAATTACTGATATGGTTATTAAAGAATATCCCCATAAAAGTTTCAGGCCATTAACCAGGGAATTATTTCAAACATTCAAGAAGCAAAGGATTCCCATATTGAATATAAACAGTTACTATATTGAGAAAAGATTAGACAGTATTCACATCATTCAATGGAATGAATATATATCCTTGATACCAAAATTTAATGACATTAACACAAAAATAAAAATCATACACAAATTTCACTTAAGACTGTAGATGCAAAATCTCTAGTTACTATAAAACACTAGCAAAGAGAATCCAAGGAGTACTGAAAAAAAAATCCACCGATTCCAAGCAGTTATTATGCCAGGATTTTAAAGAGGTTTCAATCTTGAGGAACTTTTTATTAGATCCTATTAGTAGGCTAAATAACAAAAACTAAATTGTTTAATAGATACTTAAAAGACACTTAATACTCATTCCTGTTAATGACATTTTTCCAGAAAAATAAATGGCCACTTCCTTGACATTATTAACAAAATATTTTCCAAATTAATTCCAACATTATATTTCATGGGGTAAATTATAGGATTTCTCCCAAATGGGAGTTACTCAGAAATACTACTCTCTAATATGTTAATATGCACAGTTCTAAAAAAGGTATAAGGGATGGGGGATGAGGATTCCTTGTCCAAATAAGTGTGGGAAATACTGAGTTGAATAAAGTTTAGACATATTTCTGTTATTAGGACTTCTTGAAAACATTAATAGGACACTGCCAATTGCAAATCTTAATGGATTGCAACTTTTTTTTTTCTTTTCTCAAAGCATAGTCCCCTCAGAACAGTTTGGGAAACATCATCCTAGAAAAATTCCTTTTATAATCAAATAAATCAAGGATGCCTATTATCTCTATTGCTACTTATATTGGTTTAGAGGTTCTAACTATAAAAGAAGGATGATACAAAAGCACACAAAATAGATATGAATATTAAACAAATATGAAAAATATAGATTATATTATATAATCATATCATATAATTATCTACAATTATATAATCTATAGTTATTCTAACATGTATATATTCTCAATAGCAATAAGGCACATAAAGCTTTATGCAAGTTCTGGATAAGAAAAGTAGACTATTTAAAAAAATATAAAAGTTTACAAAAATAGAAAGTATTTTAGTAAATGAACAGACCTACAATAATCCCAATTGAGAAAGTTGAAGACTACAATAAAAAATCTTACTTGTGGGAAGCCCAGGTGGCTCAGCGGCTTAGCGCCGCCTTCAGCCCAGGGCATGATCCTGGAGACCCAGGATTTAGTCCCACATCAGGCTCCCTGCATGGAGCCTACTTCTCCCTTTGCCTGTGTCTCTGCCTCTCTCTCTCTGTGTCTCTCATGAATAAATAAATAAAATCTTAAAAAAAAAAATTCCACTTGCATTAGCAGGAATTTACATGGGTGACCTTCAGTTTTACCTGAAAAATAAAAAGTGAGATGAGATTTTCTCAAACATTGATAGTATGATTTAAATTAGCAAATTCTTTTGGGAAGCAATGTGAAAAAGCAAGTCAAAAATCCTTAAATAAATCAGTCCAGAAATTCCACTTTGGAGTTCTAGCCAAAGAAAATAATATAAAATCTGGAAGTGTTATACATGCAAAAATGATCCACATTTCACTATTTATAATGACAAAAACTGGAAAGAGCCTAAGTGATAATAACTACCATTTCCAGATCACACATTTACTAAATACATGGCAGATTTTACAGATAGAAAAACTGAGGCTTAGAAAGGAGATCACAGAGCAAAAATGTAATTGAGTCTGTCCCCATGCCCAATTTCTGGGCAAAGCCCATGCTCACTTTACCTTCCCATGCTGCTGCTGAAGCTATAAAAACAAGGGACTACTTAAACAGTGTCTTTCATTTATTCTTCAAAGTATCCTAACCTTCCCCAATTAAAATGTGAAGATTTTGTAGTAAAATGGACAGTGTTCATTATATTGTGAAAGGTAAAGAAGCTATAAGTGTACATGTACACTGCAAAAAGAAGAAAACCCACATACCCAGAAAAAAAGACTGGAAGAAAACATAGTTCTAGTAGTTTTTTGTTAGGGTAATGACTCTATGGATAATAGTTATTCACTTGTTTCCAATTTGTTGATAATGTAGTTATATTAATTTTATCATAAAAAGGATAAGCTCAAAAACTGAAAAAGGAGCAAGAGAATTTTAACATACAGGAATAAATTCTGTAAGAGAGAAAGAGCGCTGAGTCTAATACAAAGTTTGTTTCTTTCACAGCACCTTCTATGTACTGGCACATATTGTGAACTAAATAAATACTTTGTGATTAGATTGAAGCATATCCACATAGAACATTTAGCTTTTTGCAAGAAACTGAATGCTTACCAAATGGCATTGGACAAGAAACAAAAAACCTTATCTGATTGAAATTACAAGGGAGATAGGAAAAATACAGTATACACTTTGAAATTTGGCTTCAGCATCATAATCTATTGATTTTATAATGTCCAGAGCAACTAAATGCAACAAACACGTAATGCGCTATGCAGTATACTGTCTGAAGTTACTTTGGTCATCGCCTAAATTTCAAAGAGGTAAGAGACACAGAGACACTATCAAAGAAAATTGATTTTTTACAGCTAATAACCTGTGCTTGGTGGCAGAACACAGTATCAAAATCACCATTCTCTGTTGAGATAATTTCAGCAGCCTTCCCTGCTGTTCCTGCGACACTCCCACAGCTCTCCATCTGCTGCCAGCCTCCTCCTGCTCCTAGACGTTCTGATGACCACACAAGTAGGGTTCAAAACGTGACCCAGTAATTTGTATTGCATCTTTGATCCTCAGCACCTTTTCCACTGTAATACAGAGATTAAAGTCTCAGGAAGGTAAAAGTGGTGACATATCTTTCAGGGAAATTGAATTTTTCCTACTAGAGGTGAGAACACTTAAGAGGACACTTTATCCCCAATACAACATTTCTCCTACTTTAGGAAAACAGTTTGGCCAGGAACAGAAGAAACATACTCTGGATTCAACTCCCAGCTCTCTCTCTAGCAAAATTATCTATTATCATGCGAATATTCCTGAGTTAGATACAGTAAGCCTAGCACCACTGAACTCTAGAGAATGGTCTTAACATCTGGATTAAAATTCACTTAAAATACAGAGGAACACCTGAACCACAGGCAGCTGCTAGCAGGTCCCTTGAGTATAAGCATCCCCCAGTATCAACAATAAAGAGAGGGCACTGGAAGGGCCAAATGAGATAACCCATGGGCTCTTCGTGTCTTCTTCATTCTTTAGTTAACCTTCTAGACATTAGCATTCACTGAGCAGCACTGTCCAGACTGAGATTTAAGAGATATAGAGTAATGGGAGAGAGAGCCCCCAGTAAAGAGAGAAAGACATGTATAGAGTACCATATATACAGAGCAATGTACCCCAAAGTCCTCACTGAGAAAAACCAAGACATTCCAACTGTGTGTATAGTAAAACAGGTGGTACTCTAATAAATCTTTGTATTTTATCTTTGAAAACAAAATGATTCAAAAATTGCAAAAACTAACCAACTGTATGCCTGACACCAGACAAGGCAGTGGGGAAATAAAAATAAGGGTTTACTTTATTACTTATTTATTTTATTTAAAACTTCATGAGTTTTCAGAATTTAGTTAACAAACAAAAAATGGAAGTTATACCAAAAATCAAGAGAGAAACAAACAGAAACAATGGATCGGACAGAAGCCAAGAAGATTTTGAATATACTTTTTTGAAAAATCAGGATCATTATGAGTCATGACATTCTCCCATGACTGTCACCAGAAGTATCTTGATAAGAGGAGTAATAAATAATCAAAGTTATTAGTGTAAAGTACCTGTTATAGATTTCTGTACTTACTAATATTTCTCAAGTCATTCAAGTAGATAATTATTACTTTTAAACTTTCTATTCAAATAGTATCTTCATCCTCCTCCTTTCTCCTCTTCCTTCCTCTTCTGATCGATGTGTCTTTCCTCAATTCACTCCCTCCTTCCCAAGACTACTGCTCCATGAGGCTGACATCACTCAAGTGTTGACCTGTTAAGCAGCTCCCATCGAGCATAAATCATAAGTAACAAATAGATTTAGTCCTTCCAGAAGGTATTGACATCCCAAGTTTCCACCAACTCATTATTGACCTCAAGGACAGTGGTCTTTAGAAGGAACTATCATAGAGGCACTTGGGTGGCTCAGTTGGTTAAGCATCCCACCTTTGATTTCATCTCAGGTTTTGATCTCAGGGTTGTGAGTTCAAGCCCCACATCAGGCTCCATGCTGGGTGTGGAGCCTACTTTAAAAAAAAAAAAAGAAGTAACCATCCTAAAGCATATGAAATTCAAAGAACCCCTGCTATTTAGCCATACCATATTCTCTGAACATCAGCCTCTCCAGCCCCACACCCAAATCATGAGCTTTGTAAATGATTTTACACCTTTGTTAGTGGCTTAAATTGGAAATCATGAACTAGTTGGCTTCTAGTAAAAATCTAGAACCCCAAATTAGCTCAGTGCAAAGTTGACATCTAAATCAGAATTCTCCTCCTGTTCCGGGTCTCTTCCATTGTGTTTCTTTAATTCCTTCATTGATGTTAACTTCGTTTCTAAATGAATGTAAAAGTTCCTACTCCTCACAAACTGTAAATTCAAACTCAGAGTGTAAAGACCTCAGAGATTCCCAACTTCCCTTTTTTTTGTTTCACTTTTTTTTTTTTTTTTCAAAACAAACGGCACTGGAAATTGACTTTTTTTTATTTAAAATCCCAGTGCAACTCAAACTGAAGAAAAGAAACTATTAGTACTCAGGTAACTCAGAAGCCACATTTGCAATCAACAGAAAAAGCAAATTACTATTGTTTGCCTGGTCAAGTCTGGTTTAATAGGATTTTCCAATACATAAATTAGAGATCATGAAGAGCAAAAGTAGCATGTGAAAGAGATGGATGTGCTTCAGGATCTGTAATCTGCATAACTCTGCTCTAGAAAATTAAGACAATTGTAAAGGAGTAGCAAGAATGGTGTTAAAATTATTTATAAAATAAATATAGATATATAGCTGTATAGATAGCATTCTTCCAGTGACCTAAATTCTGCACTTAAAATTGTCATCCAGAAACACTTCCAAATGATCCCTAAAAATAAATGGTAACTTTCACAAGAATCTGTATAATAACAGTGAAGAGAATGAAATGTAAGATCTTAAGCAAACTGAGCAGGGATTGTCCCAGCAAAGAAAAATGGCCTCCCTGTGCCTCTTGAGGAGCTCTTGTGTGATTACATATGATTACATAAATGAAAGTTAAAGGTAATATGTAATGCTCTCTCTCAAGCCTTGTAATGGACCTGCTCAATTAGAAGATTCTGGGTAACTGATCCAAGAGCAGCTATAATGTCAACACAAGAGAAAAGTGAAGATGTCCTTAATCTAGCTAAAATCTTCAAAACTCTGCAATCACACTGATGAGAAGATATAACTTTTTCATTTTCTCAAAAAGAAAACATAGATATTACTTTTTCCCCATATGAGACAAAAAGGAAGTGGGATCTATACACTTTCCATAGATTCCCTACATTTATCGTCTTCTCTTTCTCCATTGGCCATGTTGAGAGCAGGAGCTCAGTAGGAAGCATACACCTCCAAGTTTACATGAAGGACTAAGTCAGGCAAAGAAGATGCTTTTAATTAAGAACCAAATGGTACCTGTAATTACCTCCAATGTTATAAATAGGATGAATAGACTGCCTGTGGCTTAAACTGGAAATCATGAATCAGAAAGGTGGTTACCACAAAGTTGATATGAATTTCTGGAGCCATCTAGAGGAGAAAGAAGGAGAAGGGGAGGAAGGAACAAAACACCAGACTCATTTTCTGAGCATCATTGTAGGACAAACACTCTGCTACATGCTTTACACAGATTATGTGTTATGATGGCATGCCTCTACAATACAGTTCTAAAAAGATAGAAAGGCCATTTGAGTCTTTAAAAATCAATCTAAATGGAGGAGTATGGTTTCATGAAACTATAAAAAGAAATATGGGTGAAAAAGGCACTTCTTTTTTTCAGAATTGTTCAAGGTGATTTTTTATCTACTGATATGTATTTGATAGGCCCAGTATTTGGAAAGACATTATTATTATTACTTTTAAGTATGAAAATTTTGCTATTGTAGTTTGGATTTCTGGGAAATCACAAGCCTTTTAGTTTGAATCCCTACAGAGGCCATTGAATTAAGGATCATTGCTGCCACATGTGTGCATTTCACCTTAACTGACATAAAGGTAGATATGGAAGAAAAATTGCCTATATAAATATTGCCCACCTATATTTTAAAACTGATAATATCTACAAAAGCAATGGTTCAAAAACATTAGATTTATAGGGGTCCCCTGAGTGTATGTGCATGCGTGCACATCAAGTGCTATTGAGGCCGATTTGCGTTAGGAAACACACCATGTGATTCTGATGTAGATAGCAGGCTCACACTTTAAAAACATGCCCCTAGAGTTTAGTGGTTGACATGACAGGATGACGCTGACCATAATTATTCTTACAGTCTGAAGACTGCTTTCCTGCTAGGAAGTCAACTTAATCCATGTTGGTTGAACCACTCATTGACCCAGCAAAATGAAGGCTGACACAAAAGGTTACCAAGTAAGCTGTAATGAAACCTAAGTCATAACAACCTAAAATTTGGCTACAGACCCTCCCTACTCACCCCAACTTCAACCTAACTTTTTGAAAAGAACACCATGTATATAAATAGCTTTTATTAGAGCCTCCAGCTGTGACAAATTATTATTTAGCAGCAAACTTGGAATTCCATGTTCTCCAGGGCTGCTGAGGAGTGGACAGATCAAGGTCAGAAGCTTTCTGCTGCAGCAAGCCACACCTGTACTCACAGTGTGTCCTTTTGTCTTTCTTACTCTTTAGTTTGGCTAAGACTAGCTGTTCCATAATATCTTCTTTGTTCTTCTTCTTTGTGTCCGGCTCTTCTAGCAGTTTGAAAATCTCTCTCCTTACTCTGCTGATCCCTGTGAGCCAACTAAAAATGTTCATGCTCTACATTTGGCTTTCTATTGTCTTAAAAGTCTCCCAATTCCACTTCTAAAGACAGGAATAGAAATTTCAAGAAGTGCATACTTCCTGGCAAGAATGTCTGCCACCATTTCAAGACAGCCTCCTCCTGCCCTGCTGACTCCTTTCGACAGCGCCAGTGTTGCTTTTCAGACTCATGTCTGTACACTCATGATTCAGTGAGCACGCCCTTCACATCAGCTCTAATGGAAAGCAGGCTTGTGCCCTGAGGAGATAATGGGCCAGCCCACCTGAAGAAATAAGCCTTCTAAATGCCTGAGGCAAATTGGTACCTGCCCAAGAAACCTCTCAGCAGGTAACACTGGGGCAGTCCCACCCAGTTAAATCAGACACGGTCCCTGCATTTCTACCCACAGTTTTTTTTACCGTTCTTAAACTTCAGAGAAGTGGAATGTATTCCAGCTAAGCTTATCTGGAAACTCTTGACTTTCATCTTCATGGAAAGAAAAGGATTTTGAAAAGAAAATTTAAATGAAACTTCAAACCTCATTAACCATCCCTCCGGGGGCAGGCTACTGGCAATGAATCACAAGACTACCCTGCCTAATGGGAAATGTAAGCTGACTCTGGACTTGAAATCTTAGAGCCAACCTGGGCTGGCCGCTCCTGCTGTAGGTGAGAGGTGCTGGAGCTGACAGTTTGTGAGTGGGTTCCTCTGTGGTATCCAAAAGGCACCTTTAATGGGCAAGAGGAAAACTGGCTTTTATCACTCTGCCAACTCTTTCTCTTAGAATTATTTGTATTTATCAAGCGTTTCCATTTTATGTAACTAAAATAAAGAAATAAAGTCTTTCTTTACTTTCTGCAACAAATGAATTTCTGTGACCTCTGACCTTCCAGTAAATTGCAGCAATGTTGAGGAAGGTCAAAGAGTCAAGAAAAGTAAGTCCTGATTACGTTAAAAAATCATGCACAGAGATGCAAGGAAGAACAATTATAATACCAACTTCCATAGTATTTCTTCATTTTTTTTCAGAGAAACTTCACATCTATTATCCTTCTCAGTGCAAGCATCACCCTTTCTGCCCTGAAATATTTTTCAGGTATTAAAATGCAATTGTAATTATTTCTCTAAGACAGACTAAAAAGAACAAACTCCAGTGTGCTCCCTGGTAATATTTCTCTCATTTAAACTAGATTTAACAGACTTCATGGGCTTATTGGGAGAAAACACAATAATAATCCTCCCTTTCTTTCCACAATTACCAGCACTGAGTTTCTGCAACCAGTTTTCTATCTCCTGTTTTCGCCAGCTTGTCCCACAGACAACCTATCTTTTCACAGTCCAGCTTCTCAGCTATGCCCATGTCTACTTCATTGTCAAAGTTCACCTTGAATTCCAAACACTTGCTCCCTTACAGGCTTTGCTATATTTTTATAGTCATGATAGACACATTAATGTGGGCCAAATAAAATAATTAGAATAATAATTGTTACTATTTTTTAAAAGAATTATTTATTTTAGAGAAAGCATGCACATGACTGGGGGAGGGGCAGAGAGCGAGGGAGAATCCCAAGCAGACTGCACTGAGCACACAGCTGGAGGCAGGGCTTGATCTCATGACTCTGAGATAGTGACCTGAGCCAACACCAAGAGTTAGATGTTTAACCAACTGAGCCACCCATGCACCCCTCTTACTATTTTTGAACACTTAGAGTACACAAACTGTGTACCAAGCACTCAAAACTACCTGGTAAAGTAACCACACATAAAAGTAGGACATTGCACTCATTTCTTAGCCGATGAAACTACAGAGGGGTTCAGTGACTTGCCCAACTTCATATTGTCAGTAATCAAAAAACTAGTGACTCAAAATAAGGTGTGTTTGGTAATAATGCCCATATTCTTAACCATTACACACAATCTCATGAATAGACAGAGGAGTTCTCCCTCTTCTCATTTGCAACCAATCTTTTCTTAGATTTGACATTACTAGCAAGGAAGAAAACATACATAGCATGGCATTTGACAAGGTTTTTTTTGTTTTGTTTTCAACCATGGTCATGATTACTGCAGCTGCCGGTGCTGCTGCTAGCACATCTCTTAATTACTCAAATGCTATTAATGTCTCTGTTAATTTCAAGTTTTTTGAACAATAATATTCAGTAACACTTTTAGCACAATTAAATGTGCCTATGCAAACACTCAACAAATAACAGTTTCAGAGATTCTTAAGAATAATGACTGATATGAAATTGGCAAATCTTCATAGAAAGCATCCATTATAGATGCCCACATTTGATTTTGATGTTTTTCTGCATGCATTTTTCTGTTGTTATGTGTTTTGAAAGTTGTCTCACCCTCATTCTTGTACCTAGACAGTGTTTTGCCCACAGTGGAAGTTCAGCAAATATTTGATTTGACTTGAACCATTAGAGATACATTCATTCTCTAAAATGTATAGCAGAGTGAAATAATCTACCCAGTGAGCTGTTAATCTGCTAAACTATCAATTAAGGGCACAGCCATCCATAACAGCAACCATTAAAGACTATTAAGTCATTTATCTTGAAGTCTGTAGCAGATTTCTTTTGGCAGACTTGGACAGCTCAAAGCATCTGTGATATGAGTGAATAGGTCAATAATCCATACATTAAATGGTCACTAAGTACTAAAACTTTAAAATGATAGGCCACTAGGGCTAAATAGTTTCATTTATGAATATAAAATTCACTTTCAAAAGTCTCTAGACATGAGTTTCCATGAAAGACCACTCAAGATGTACTGAGAAAGGTATGTGTTCATTCATTTACTCCCAAGTATTATTAAGTACCAGCCATAGCGATGTGATACAATTTATGAAAGATACAAAAAAAGAATGTTGTCCTTAAAGAGCTTACCATCTAGTAGAAGTCTTACCTAAATTCTTATCCGAAGTCTTATCATATTATAACAATTATAAATCCATACTGTAAATTACAGAGTGGTTGGAAAGAATGCCTACTATACTGAAGGAAGTTAATGTACCATCTGAGTTGAGGTTGGCTTGGTGACAAAGAACCACAAAGACTTTAAGGAGCAAAGGATTAATAGGAACTCACCTGAAATGAGAGGATCACACAGCAATAGCAGATGCAGGATGTCTCCTCACAGTTTCCTAAGGCCCCACCTATTCCCCCCAAATTGCCCATAGCTACCAGTGGCATTGTCCAAGCCAGATGGGGACTTGTCAGTTCCATATAGCTTAATTTTGCATAGTACTATCATCCTTTTATACTTAAAGTCTTTTATACTTATGTAGAAATAATTTGCCATTTATGCATTTCCATTTAAGGGAATATTATAAGTGGGCATTATAATTTTCCCACTTCTCATGTCAATCTCAATATTAGTAAAAACTACCCCCTTAGCTGGAGTGATTAAGGATAAGCACATTCATTCCCCTGACTCTGCCCCCAGCTATGTGGCCTCTAAGAATTCCTGATCTCCACATTGAGGTAGTTAGTAGAAAGTGTTATTAAAATTTAAATTAAGAAACTAGAAAGAATATAGATCCAAAAAGATCTTGTGGCTATAGAACAGTGAATACAAGACAGCAGAATTATGGAATGCTTTGCGTTTTGCAAAAACACAAAGATATGGAAAGTTAAGATATATACACATTAAAATCTGACCAAGTATAAAGGAAATTCAGGTAAAGAATGAACCCTGGACTTACAATTCTAGCAATATGGCAGATAAATATACTAAAAGTTCTTTTTCAAATGAAAAATCTAGAAATACTGGATAAAATATAATGAACAGCCAATGAAACGTATAGCTAAGATAATAAAAATATAAAGGAAATGCCTACAGACCAGGGAAAAAAGAGAAAAGATAACTGAAAACCAGTATAGTAACATAATGTGAGATTTGGCTTCCTTGGGCATTTGCTCTTATCTATAACCTAATTTAAGGTTTACACTTACTTTTAACAACAACCTCTGGGGAGAACCTAAGCACTAGTCCTTAAACTGAATAGTAAGGCAACTTCATAAAGCCTGGATCCTTGAAAAGCTATACTCCTGGTGAAAAAGTAGGCATTATCTAGAAGATAAACTTAAAGAAATTGCTCCAAATGCAACACAAAGAAATAGAAATTATGAAAGAGAAATTAAGAGATATGTTGAACAGAATGAGAGGCTCCAACATATGTTAAGTTGGATTTCTAGAAGAGAATAATGAAAACGGAAAAGAAATTTGTAGAAATTATGACTGAGAGTCTCCAAAATTGAATTTGTAGCTAAGTGAATCCTAAGACTTAAATACATTAAGTAATCACTCAAAAAAGGTGTATATAACTTCCAAACCAGTGGGGATAGAGAATGAAAAAAGCAAAAAACTCAAAAGGATTCAAAAGAGGCAGATTAAAAATTAAATATGAAGCCAAAGGAGAAAACAAATTGAAAATATACGTAATAATAAATGTAAATGGCCTAACCTATTCAGTTAACAGGCAAAAACTGTTAGATTGTATTAAAAATAAATACAGCTTTAGGCTTTGGACAAAAATCACATAAAACATAAGGATTCAGAACTATTTAAAATAAAATGCTAGAAAAAATAATATGTCACTCAAATACTAGCCAGAAGAAAGTTAGATTAATATCAGAAAAAAAAATACTTTAAGAGACATTTTTAGGGATAAGGGAAAGTTATTATATAATAATAAAAGTTTTGATTCACAATAAAGATTTATCAATTCTAAATTTGTAAGCACCTAATCTCAACATGTATGAGAGAAAAAAATTTTGACAAAACTGCAACAAGAAATTGACAAATCCACCACAATAGTAGAAAATTTTAATATACCTCTTTCAGACATTGATAGATAAAGCAGACAGAAAATGAGTAAAGTGATAGAAGATTGGAAAAACTATAAATAAGTTTAGTTTAGCTAACATTTATAGAACTCTGCATATAATAGTTCAAAACTAAAGATACTTTATAATAATTAACCACATACTGTGCCAAAAGCAAATCTTATCAAATATCAAAGAATCATTATAATAAAGTCTGTGTTCTCTTGCCACAGTGCAACTAAATTAAAATCAATAGTTATTAATCAATAACTATAGAGACAGAAATCAGATCAGTTGTTGCTGGAAGCGAGGGGAGAAGATTGATCACAAAGGGGCATATGAGAATTTTATGGGGCAAATAAGAAATAAGCCATATTTGATTTTGGTAATGGATTCATGACTATATATTTGTCAAAACTCATCAAACTATACACCTCCTAAAATAGGTAAATTTTGTTGGGGGATAATGGTAAAATATTCCTATTTTGCCATCTTGCTGATGTCACTCTTCTCAAAATATTTTTCTAATAAAAAATAATAGTCTATAAATGTTCTCATCTCAGTTATAAACCTAGAAACAAAACCTGAAAAAATAAATTATTGGCAAATAAATCCAAATACTTCAGTTTTTTTTTTTTTTAATCATTGCCAAGTTAGGTTTGTCCTGGAAATACCAGGCTAATGATTCAATACACCCATTTTTGCTATGAACATACATCCTTTAGGGCCTTCTTTTTTCTGAGAAGTACTTGAGAAAAACCCTCCTGAGTATTTTTATAAAAATTACCATAATTTATTCTTTCTTATTATAAAATCAATGTTTATTTTAGAATAATTATAAAGTTTAGATAAGCAAAAAATTAATTACATAATAATCTTGCCACACAGAAACTATTTCCATATTTTTCCCTGTTTATATGCTCATGTATTTCCTGCTTAATTTTCTTAAATATTTTTTAAAAATTGGCTCTCTAAAGTGACCCAAATGATCTATTGACTTGGCATCATATATATTTATATATCTATAGATATCTACACTTAATCCCTAGAACATAAGAAAATAATCCCATGCCAATAATATACAGTCACAGTAATTTACTGTGACTCAGTAATGCCACCATCTTGAAATTCTTAATAATTTTATCTCTGTGTTTTATCAATGAACGTTTTATCAATGAATGATGAGACAATGAAGCATGTACTGAGGCCTCCCACCACTTACTGCTTCTTGATCTACCCAAATAGGATTCTCAGCTGTACGCTCCTTGTCCCCCTACCTAGTAACTGCTGCTGCCCACTGGCCCCAGCGCTCAGGGAGAGCTGAAGATGGACAATTAGCACCACATTGGAGGATAGGGCACAGGAGAATTGGGAGAGTCTACACTTACCCTCCAAGTTTCCCTGGGCCTGAGGGAGCACAATAAAAAGCAAATTAAAAAGTAAGTCAAGACAGAGTATGCAAAAGAAAGGAAAAAGCCATGTGCTTGCTGTCTGAAAAGAGATCTACATTTTATATTGTACTAGACCCCACAAATTATAGTAGTAGTCAGCCCTGTATACCTTATGCACTCACTCCTACTTCTTCCCTGCCCACAAAGTGCCAGGTATACTAAATTTTGTTTCACATTCAAACAAGCCAAGCTCATGCTTTTCCCTGCTTCTATACACATCATTCCATCTGCCTATATCCCTCCTAGGTGGGCCTTCTCTGACCACTGACACTCCAGAGCTACATGAGGTATTCCTGCTGTACACTTGAACAGTGTTTCCTTTTTCCCCCTCCAAGTGTTAATGCAATGTACTGTCATTGTTTATTTGTCTCTCTTGCTACCCCTGTTTGACTGTAGGCTCTGGGAGGTCAAGAACTGTGGTTGTTTTTTTCCCAGGTAACCAGTGCAGGGTAATGACTGAGCCTTACATTTCTCTAGCATGGTCTGATTTTCCCAGAACATTAATATTGTATCTAATTTCCTCAAACACACACACACATACACACACACCTTCAGTAGGCATACATAATCATTTTCATTGTACAGATGAAGTAGCTATGGTAAAGTTAAATGATTTGCCTAAGACCACACAGGCTGTGTGTAGCATCATAAAAATAAAAACAGAAACAAGTATTTGCTGAGCACCCAATATATGCCTGGCTCTGTTGGAAGAACTTTCTTTCTAAGTGTGAAATCACTTTATACTCGTTGCCACCATCCTGTTTTGGTAGGTATATTATTAAACTACTTTGTAAGGAGGATATTGTGAGAAATTAAATAACTCATCCCAGGCTATAAAACCCTTAAGAGCTAAAACCAAACTGACAGCTTGCCATTTGGCTACAGAGCTACACTATTTCCCAACATGCCATACTGCCTCTTTCATGGAATTGAACATAAGACATAGCTTCTTTTCCTAAAGGGTTTAATCAAGTATAGAAAGAAGATATAAATATATACTATGTAAGATATATATATATTTGAGATCTATATGATACACACACACACAAAATATAAAATATATTGTGTTCAAATTTGATCATAGATAGTGCTCTGGAGATGGAGAGGTTTACTCTGTTTTGTGCCTGGAACCTCCATGAGTGCAGGGACCACATCTGGCTTGTTCACTATTACATCTCTAGAGTCTTGTAAACAAAACTGACATGTAAAAGGAACTTAGTAATCATTGGTTGAGTAAATTAAAAGAACCAAAATGCCTGTTACCGCAAGTGCTAGAAAAAAGATCCACAGAGAAGAGAGAATTTAGGCTGACTTTGAAGACTTAGAATAACTTGGATAAGTGATGAAATGGTAGGAGAGCATTTCAGGTGAGGAAAACACAGCAAAAACACATGAGGGCAGAAGCATACTCAGGTAGGTTGTCATCTGACCAATTTGAAATGAAGTGACAGATTGTTTGGGAGGATCAGTATAAACATAGGTTGAAGAGGTAGTCGGGGCCCAATTATATAGGGATTATGTGCCAGAAAAGAAAGTTGGACTTTATTCTCTAGGCTCTCTAGTTTTTTGTGTGTAAGAATAGTGTAATCCAGTGTCATTTTCAAAAGATTGATAGAGCAGCTGTGTATGGGATCAATAAAATAAGGATAAGAGTAAAGACAGGAAGACAAGGAGGTTTCTGTAATTGCGGAGGACTGAAGCAACAGAAACCTGAACATGGGTGGTAGAGAGAGCTAAAAAAGGCTTAGATTTATAAAGCATTATGAAGGAAATGCAGGATTTGACAAATGAGTAGAAATTTGCTACTATTTCACTAGGGATCTAAACAAAATAGAGTATATGAAGGGTGAGGAAAGGCAATCTGGAAATTACCAATAATTTCTAATTGTAACAGTATTACTAATGAGAGAATTTTTTATAATCTACAAGCCTAACCCCTGGCAATAATCTTCTTCCAACTATATACTAGCACATCTTTCCAAATACATCTGTTGGATAGAATGCTTTTCCCCCCTCTCCCCCGAAATATCACAATCAGCTACCTCTGCACAGAATGCATGAGTCTAAATTATGTTACTAAGAAGCTGCAGTTAGCTGCTAACAAATCAAAGGGGGTGGATGACCACCTTATTTTACCTCTTTGTAATTGTAGGTATTGCTGCTGCCATGGTGGTCCAGGTAAGTAGCAAACTGCAAAATAAAAATGTTATCTTAACACAGGATCATTGTCCCTTAGTATGAAGATGTCAATCTGATTGTTAGACATTACATAAGACATTGTTAGCATAGCAATATGTAATTTGTGACTGATTAGCCTTCTGAATTAAAAAAAAAAAGTTGCAGTCAATGTTATGTTAAATTGCCCTTAATTTTCAGGCAAATATTTTTACTCTTATTTCAACTTCCTAAGTATATGTCTGCATAATATAAAAGACACTAGAATTAGAATTTAACAATATTATTCTAATTTTTAATCTGGATCTAATTATATCCCAATGGATTTCAGTCATAAGTATACTTCCTTTTTTAAAAACACAAGATGGGGCCCCAGCATCAGCATTCACATGGATTTTGAATATTTAATAAATTATTTTTAATGCACTAACCACCAAATATTATTTAGTTAATATTAAAGAAATGCTTTCTACTCCACTGAAGACACAGTACCAAGATAATGTAAATATTTAAGTTTAATATTTTAAGCCACTATTATAAGTTTAGATTTGTTGGGACGTGGCTGCAGAGGAAGGAGTTTTGATAGTGTTAATATAAAAGGCCTATATAAATATAAGTTTAGTTGTCACAACATTCAGAAATTAGCCATGTGGAGAAATTAGCCACCTCAATAAGAGGATGTTGACCTTTGCAAAAAGAGAAAGCAAATTAAAGGGAGCTTGGTTTAGAGACACAGAAATACAGCAACCATTGACGAGTTTAAGAAGAATATAGTGATTGAGCATGTGTCAGAGACAAAACTTATTAATATACATCCATGTTCTCACCCACCTCATTTTAAATAAATAAATAAATAAATAAATATATTTTCTCCCATTCAGCTTCTCTCCCTCCCTAATCCCCTAAGGATTTAAAGTGGTCTCTTTGCCAGACTAGTTATTCTGAATTATTCTGGAAAGTAGATATAGCAGAGAAGCCTAAAAGAACCCTGTGCTCAGAAGGGCCCCATGCTTGGTTTAATGCTTTACTGTAACCATCTGGAAATTCTTAATAATTTTGAACAAGACCTCACTTTTTCATTTTGCATGGGGTCTTACAAATTTTCACCTAGTCCTGATTGCAGACAGTGGAAAAATCGATAATCAGCAGCATTTAGCGCATGGCACACAAACAAACTAGACAGGACAAGCCACACTTGACAGTTATCGGTAGCTAGGAAGTCAGGTCAAGGGAAATTTCCAGGAGAGCCCCAGAAGACACTAGGTAGGCCAGGTGGGCCCCTGGGACCCTGAGGCCACTTACCACTCCTACTACACCTTACAGTACACTCAGACCCCCTTTTGGAAAGCAGGGTGAACCTTTGATATGGAAGAAACAATAGTAATAAAGAGTTTGAACTTTAAATTAGTTGAAGACTTAGCTGAAACATGAAGCCAAAATATCTTTATATTTTTTTTCCACCATTTTCAAGTATAGAGTTTAAAAGCAAAGTAACATTAGTGATAGAAAATAAAATTTTGGGGGTGCCTCGGTGGCTCAGAGGTTGAGTGTCTGCCTTTAGCTCAGGGTGTGATCCTAGAGTCCCGGGATTGAGTCCCACATCGGGCTCCCTGTGTAGAGCCTGCTTCTCCCTCTTCCTGTGTCTCTGTGTGTCTCTCTCTGTGTCTCTCATGAATAAATAAATAAAATCTTTAAAAAAATAAAGAAAGAAAATAAAATTTTCCTCATTTTCCCCCCATCTAAATCATCATATATAAATTTTGACCCCTCTATCGAAGGAAAGTAGTACATGCTCAAAAAATGACCTATTTCAGGTTCAAGGGCTTGCCTTAACACACATAAATTGTTAGAGCAGGCAATCAGTTAGATTCAAACAGGATGTCTGGAGGCCAGCAAAGAGGAAGTCACGGGCAACTATGAGGAAGTCAGAGGCCTCCGAATGAAAAATCACAAGAAACCAGATCAAATAGGATAGGCCCAAGATGGCTGACAAAGTAGGCCAAAGTTCACATCATTCCTTTATTATGCCGCACTAGTGTACTAAAATCTCCTCCCTAAGGAGGCCATGACAAGAAACCCCCAACCAGATAAGGAAGGGAAAGCAGTATAACCCATATTCCTGGAAGAGACCACCCTGCTTCCAAGAAATCCCCTCAAGTAATGAGTATTCTATTTGTTAACAACTGTCAATGAAAGATAGAAACCCAAACCCCAGTGGGCACAGCTCTCTCTTGAGCTCACCCACTCTCACATCTGGAGAGGGCACTTTCACTTTAATAAGCTTTCCTGCTTATACTGTTCATCCATGGCCTTGTATCTGCCCTTGAATTCTTCCTCCTGGCAAGACCAAGAGCCTAGAGCAAAAGCCTTTGGATGGGCTGGGTAAAGGCCTCAGGGCCCATGTTCTCCCCAGTCTAGTGGGCAATGGAGTTATCCATGAATATTTAGGTGTATGTGCCCTAGTTTGAAAAAGTCTCTTGTTAAACATTCTGAATAGAGGATGGTCAGAATACTGGTTTTGGGGTTGGAGGGGGGTATTGTGACCTCTTTCAGCAGTCATCTGAACACGTAACCCTGAAATCGGTGTATCTGTAGAGATGCTTGGCAGTAAATATAATAATCTAGAAAATATGTAGAATAAACCTCCCAAAGCAGATTATAAACATATACCAGATGGTTAGTCATTGTTTTTCTTTCAGAGTTCCTTATAAAAACATGAAATATTTCTTCTCTTTAGATTAAGCCTACTCAAGCACAACAGATGATAGGATTTCCCGTTTAAGAAAATGTTTCATTACTTCAAAATAATATAGATGGCTATAAAATGCCCTTTTCTTATGAAATGAAGAGGTGAACTCTCACTAGTATTAATTTTCCCTATCTGCTTCTCCCTTATATACACCCTTCTTCACCAAAATTTCCGCAACTAGTTGCCCCTATCTTTAATTTAGTACATTCGGTGGCCTCTTGTGCTCTATTTTACTAAATTAGAAAAGAAGGTCATGGTAAAGAACACAGAAAGCTTTGATGGAAAGCTATCTATCTACAGTTTATTTGGGAGTTCGAGCCAAGAGTAACTGACATGGACTTCCTCCAAATGGGATAATGTGTGGTAAGCCCATAGTGTTGCACTTAGCATATAAAAGGTGCTCAGAGTGTTAGTCACTTCCATATTTTGCCCCAATCGTGAAAGGACCATTTTATGCCAGCAAGATCTGTGTTGAGACCATAGCACTCTCTTCATTGCTCTTTGGGGCACCCAGCTTGAACCAGGCTTGTTAAAAGAGCTGGTCAAGGATGCCCAAGAATATCTGGAGCAAAATTAACTTTTCAAGCAAAGTTAATTTGATTATAAAGGAATTACTGTTTGTGTCACAGTTTTTGTATCACAGTAAATATCACCTTATAATTTATGATAAAGTTTCTCAATTTTCCTATCCATATAAAAGCACCATGAAGGCATAGACCATGCCTATCTGGATCATTATCACATCCTAACACCTAGGATAGCACATAGTAGGCACTTAATAAACTTGCATTCAGTGAGCAAATCAAGCAAAGGGTAAATGGTGACATTAAAAAATCACATAACCCAAATCACTTTACAGTGGCCCAGAGAGTTGCCCAAGGTCAATAGAATATGGAGCTAACCCTAAAAGTAATGGATTTCTATGTCCCACTGCACAGATCCCTGAATTATTAGCACTTTCTCCAACTGAAATAACATGCACATAATTTTCTTCCCAATTATTCTGGCTGAGGGATATACATAAGGTTTCAGTGGGTGGAAGATTTATAGCACAGCTTCTGGGAAAGCCTAGAAGCACCATGGGGCGACTGCAAAAGGTCTTATGGTAATTAAATCAAGAAACCAAGAGACCCCTGGAGGCCTGCACAGTAGGCACAGGGACTGCCCTCCTAGAGGAAGGCACTTTTGCTGACGTCCATTATATAAAAGATCCTTAGGCAAGCAAGAATGAAAGCAAATATAGGAAAGGAAAAATGCCTATGGTTTCCTATTGTTTCCAAGGTTCTCGTATACACTGACCTCTAACATACCCTTCAGCTCTACTGAAACATTTGACTCTCCTATTGTAGTGAGGTGGACAATTCACAGCCTAAAACTGAGATACACTACCAAAAAAAATGTGACTTCCTTTGTATCCCTCTAACTGAACTAAATCTCTTGTGAGCACCTCCATTTCACTGGGAATTAGGAAAAGGGAGAAGATGGAAATGCAAATGTTCGAAGAAGGAATTTTAAACTATTGAATTCAATACTTCTCCATCTTCTAAGCTTAATTAAAAGAATTACTTAAAGTCTCATTTGGAAAATAGTCTCTCAAGTTTTCCTTATGACACCCCACAATTTTGAAGTAAAGATGGTTTGTGGGTATAAAGAGTAAATTACAAGTTCTCAGTCAGTGAGGACAGTCAGCCCCCCTCAGTGATGGGGCTGGGGGTAGGACTTGATCCATAGAGGTCCTCAGGGTCCTGTCACTAGGGCAGCCCTGGGCCCTGAGGTCCTGTGCTGTGACCCACTGTGGAGTGGGGTATGGGAGGTGGTGGACACTGCTAAAGCAGTAGCTAGAGCCCATGATCAAGGTTATGCATCTCTGGT
Organism: Canis lupus dingo; assembly: GCF_003254725.2. NCBI lineage: Eukaryota > Metazoa > Chordata > Mammalia > Carnivora > Canidae > Canis > Canis lupus. The sequence goes on along the minus strand of NC_064254.1, from coordinate 50,208,729 downwards.
TGAGAAGGGTCCTCTGATTCCTGCTGGCCTATTCTATATCTGTATGCTTCCCAATGGAGCCCATGGGAACTTTGAAATCTGCATCTGCCCACTGGCTTTGGAAACTGAAAATGCCATATTCATCCCAACCCATAGCTAAATCACATCCTGCTGCCAACAGCATCACCTTCAATGTATGCCTACTCAGTATGCCTTGGGTGTCTGCCTCCTCAGGCTACGCCCAAGGAAGTAGGATACTCTCTTTCCCCTTTCCTGTATCATAAGGGTTCTCTTCTGTTTCCTATTTGGTGAATATCCTGAAGGCCATAACCCCCTTATCTATCCTATGGATGTATTTGTTCTAGAAAGTGTCTACCTTTACTTTTTATAGGGAATCATGATGAAGGGGAATGAAAAATAATTGATTTATATTTCCAGAAATCTATATCCATTTAACTATAATCTCAGAGAGTTCAAAAGGATACAGGTCTGACTCTTATGATTTTGGTCAGACATTGTTCAAAGATGAAGCTATTCTATATTAGAAAACTCAAAAATAAGTAACATAAAATAACATAGTAAAAAATCTTATTAAATGTAGTACAGTGAACTCTAACATCTCTAAGTCATAACTAAGTCTTGATTTCTTTATCCATAAAATGTGGGTAATAACACCTGCTCTGCCTACTTCACCTGGGTGTAAGGAAAAGAGTTTGAAAGACATAAAGTTTAAAGAAATGAAACTTAGGATAGGAAATCCATAAAATAAGTTTTTATTCTTGAGCTCCAACCATATCACATAATGGGAACTCACTAAATGTGTGGCAAGAAAAGCCTGGCCAAACTTCCCCTGACAACCTCTGAAGGATCAAGCAGCAGTGTCCCATCACACAACATAAAGCTTGGTGGGATATATAAAGGTGCTATTGTTGAACCAGACTTTATACATATTCTTTCTCTTCTATTCATAGAAAAAGCCACATTTACATGAGTGCGGTTGAAAAGATTTGCTGTAGAGCAGCAATTTTATGGAAACGTGTGTGGGAAAGGTTTGATTGAAGTGCATATAACAATCCTTTAAGACTGATTTAATAGAGAGAAATGCCTGCCAGCATCTGGAGCCCTGGACTGGAGTAGCTCAGAGCCACAGATGCTACAAACATTTCAGGAGTTTTCTGCTGGCTAGAAATTGACTACATTTTGAATCAAATCATTCTGCAGAGCAGGATTATTCTGTTGTAGTTCTCCAAGCACCTGGAACAGTTTGCCAAAAATGATTGTATTTTTGTAAACTTAAATCCACAACAAGTGATACAAGGGAGGACTTCCCACAAAAGATGAGCAGGAACACAGAAGGGCTGGGAAACACAAGTGGCATAATGTCTAGCCTAGAATGGATCTTCTTCCCCCAGATGTCAGCCTCTCCCTCGTTCCTAGGATTGCTGCAGGGTCCATATATGCCAACCCCACTCCCATGTATCCAAAGAGTAAATTGTCCATTTCTCCTTTCATCTAAAACGTCAGCTATGGGTTTTTGTCATGGTTAAATGAGCAAAGTCCTTTAAAAAATGAGAAGTGTTTGACAATTTAGAAATAACTCTTCAGTTAGTTGTGGCTTTCAGATACCTTCTAACTCAGCCAGAACCAGTTGCTCCCATCTCACCAGCTGGATGATGAACATAACCAGTGGCCTGTGCCTATGTTTCATGAGCTACTTTTCCATGCATTTTCTTAGGGCTATCCTCTGAAAAATCCTAGTATAACAGCAATGCAGGCATCACTATCCCAAATGGAGAGAAGGACCCAGAGAACATATGCAGAAAACATACTCATCTGGTATGGAGAAGAAAGAGCCATGATGAAAACCCAGACCAAAATCTTAGATGAATCCCTTTGCCTTTACCCAGGACTTCTTAATCATAGATATTTTAAAGTTTATTAAAGAATATGACAGGTAGTCCATGCTTCCTTCAGTTATCATCTTTGTAACTGATAAGTTTTCTTACACTATTTTTAAAAGTTAGATATTTCAAACTGCAAAAGCAATGTTCTCACCTACCCTATTCCTCTGTTCACATGATTCCCTGCCAGCCCCAGGTAAGATGAGCAGCCATCCTTTGTCTCCCTGCTTAAAAGTTTCAGAGCTATCAGTTACTTTCATCTCTCAATAAAATACACATACAGGTAGACATTAGGATCCTGAAATAGTATTGATTAGCCATTATTAAATAAAATTTATAATTTATGAATTATATGGTATATATATGATACTCTATCTGACTTCTGACAAGAATAGACGAAAAAAAGAAATGTTCATCTTATAAAACAAATTGTATATGTCATGCCACTAATAAGAGCTATTCTATCTCTAAAATGTCAAGTTCAGGAAGTACTAGAGTAGTTCCTGGTCTCCCCTTCCAGGCAGCACTACAATTAGGTAAAGTAACTAAATAAGCTCTAGAAAGTCTTTGGGATGGCACCAAGACAAATGCCTACTTTTCCACCTTCTAAAATTATATAAAAAACAAAATGTGGACAAGTCGATATTTATTCTAGGCATGAGATAAATGTTTAATCCAATTATACAAGATATTCATAGGCTAGATTGAAAAATGCACAGCAGGTTAATGCATGATTCTCCTGGAAAAGCAGAATTGAGTAAGGAAAGTCAGGAAGACAACCTGAAAGAACTGAACAAAACAGGATCCAGAGGCAAAGAGCTGCCTATGAGGCACTTGTGGTGATATCTGGAGTCCAACAGTGGCATCAAGAGATGCCCCTAATGTTTTCAGCCACACTAAAAGGAGAACTGGATTAAAGGTTTAAATTTGAAAGGAAAATGTAAAATGTTTAGAAAAAAATATATAGGATAATATCTCTTTGATCTTTGAACAAGGTGGATTCTTAAAGGAAAGGCTAAAAGCATAAATTATAAATTAAATATTTTTTTTTAAATTTATTTATTTATGATAGTCACAGAGAGAGAGAGAGAAAGAGGCAGAGACACAGGCAGAGGGAGAAGCAGGCTCCATGCACCGGGAGCCCGATGTGGGATTCGATCCCGGGTCTCCAGGATCGCGCCCTGGGCCAAAGGCAGGCGCCAAACCGCTGCGCCACCCAGGGATCCCTATAAATTAAATATTTATAAATGTGACAAAATTTATTCTCATTATTCTCATCAAAAGACATCATTTAAAAGGAGAAAGTGACAAGCCACACACTTAAGGAAAATATTTGTAATGAATAAAATCAATAAAAGATTCACACCCAGGATATATATATATATATAGCTACAAATCAGTAAGAAAAAGATAATAAACTCCAAGCAACAAAAGAAAAATAGATAGATTGGATTTCATCAAAATTAAAAACCTCTTACATCAAAGAACATTATCAAAAAGTGAAAAGAAACCTACAGAAGAAAATATTTGCAATTTTTTTCTAATAATGGTTTAATATCCAGAATATATAAAGAACTCCACCAACTCAACAACAAAAGATAACCCAACTTCAAAAATGGGTAAAGGATTTAAATAGGTATTTCTCCAAAGGAGATATACATATAATCAATGAAAAGATGCTCAAAATCATTAGCCATTAGGAAAATGCAAATAAAAACTACAAAGAGATGCCACTTCATACCTACTAGGATAGCTATAATTTCTTTCTGAAGTGGAAAATAACAAGTATTGGAAATGATGTGAAGAAATCACACTCTTGTACATTGATAATGGGAATGTAAAATGGTCTGGTTTCTGTGGAAAATAGGGTAGCAATGCCTCAAAAACAAATTCTAAACACTGAATTATCATACAACCCAGCAATTCCACTCCTAAATATATACCCAAAAGAATTGAAAACAGGAACTCAAACAGATGCTTGTGTATCAATATTCATTATAACATTGCTCATAATGGCCAAAGGTTCATTAACAAAAGAAAGGATAAATAAAATGAAATAGATGCAAACAACAGAATATTATTCAGCCATAAAAAAGAAATGATTTTCTGAAACATGCTCCAACATGGATGAACTTGAAAACATTATGTTAAGCGAAATATGCTAAATGCCAAAGGATAAATATTGCATGATTTCATTTATATGAAATATCTTAAGTAGGCAAATTCATAGAGACATAAGGTATATTAAAAATTACCAGGACTGGGGCACCTGGGTGGCTCAGTTAGTTAAGCATCTGCCTTTGGCTCAGGTCATGATCCCAGGGTCCTGAGATTGAACCCCCTATCTGGCTTCCTGCTTAGCAGGGAGTCAGCTTCTTCCTCTCCTGCTCCCCCTACTTGTGCGCTCTCTCTTTCTCTGTTTCTCTTTCTGTGTCTCTCTCCCTCTGTCAAATAAATAAATAAATAAAATCTTTTTAAAAAGTTACCAGGAGTTGGGGGAGGGGTGGAAGAAGAAAGAAATTATTGCATAATGGGTACAGAGCTTCTGCTTGGGATAATGAAAGTGTTCTGGAGATTCAATAGTGGTGATGGTTGTACAACACTATGAATGTACTTAATGCCACAGAATTGTACTTGTAAAAATGGTTAAAATGGAAAATACTATGTTTTTCATATTTTACCACAGGGAAAGTTGACAGAGAAAAAAAGATAATTAATCAATTGGCAAATGGACAAAACATGAATAGAAATTCAGGAAATATAAAGCCCAAATGGCCAATAAACATGATTAGGTGTTTAGCTCCATTAGAATAAGGGGAGAGGAAATTAAAACCATAGTAAAACATCATCTCTTACTCATCATATTAGAAAACATTAAATAGTCTAACAATCACAAATATTGGAGAGCATGTAGAGCAACAGTAATGTTGATATACTGCTAGTGGGAATGTAAATTAATGTTCACCAAGGATAATTCAGCAATATCTAGTAAAGTTGAAGCACATATCCCAGGACCTGGCAATTATTCATCTAAGCAGCAATACCTAAGTAAAGTTGAAGCACATATCCCAGGACCTGGCAATTATTCATCCTAGAGAAATTGTTGCATATATACACAAAAGGGCATGTGCAGCTATTCTCATAGCAACTGCCAAAAACTAGAAACCTAAATGTCAATAAAGAGAATAATGAATAAATTTTTTGTAGTATATTCATATAATGGATAACTGCATAGTCATGAAAATGAATAAACTAGAATCACACATATTCACATGGATGAATTTCACAAACAATGCTGAGCAAAAATTGGCAAATTTCAGTAAAATAGACTATCTACATATAACATTAAAATATGAAAAGGTATACCATTTTCCTTCTACATATTTATCATTGTATTCTACATATTACTGTCTTCAGTAAAAGAATAAGATGTAAATGGAATAATAATTACCAAATTCAAGACGGGTACCTCTGACGGGAAAAAAATAAAATGAGAAAGCATACGGGGAATTTCCCTTATTGGCAATATTTATTTCTTAAGTTGAGTGGTAGATACACGGTTACTCACTGTATTATTATTTAGAGTTTTTTCTATGTTCTAACATTTTAGAATAACTTCTAAAAAGTAAAATTAGGAAAAATAATATACATTTTTGAGCATAATTTGCTAAAGGCATTGTGAATTATCAATTCCAAACTATCGCAGCAAATGACCTAGTTGTGGGTAAAATATGTGCGAAAATGCATAATACCCAAAGTTCACAAATATCAGGCTGTATAATATAAAGATTAAGAAGGGTAGCCCATAAACCCAACAGCCAAATCCTGGGAATATAATTCCATAAAACCTTAACAGTAGACATAAGAAATTGAAAGAAAAAAATATATTTCATTGCCTCTCACTTCCCTTTCTCATGTTTTGAGGGTTTACGCCTGATTTATTTTTCCTCATCTAATTTCCTTAAGTGCCTCATTCCCATAAGCCATATAAAACTTATGTTTATAGAGAGGTAGGACCTAGGTATGATCAAATGAATGCTATACCTTTAGGTACTCATATATGAGGCTGTAGAAACTCTGTCCCCTATTTCCAGAATTCAACACACTCATCCTGGGTGAATTTAAGTATAATTCACAATACTTTATCCATCTTTCCATGTGCTAAGTAAAGAAGAGTCAGGGGTGTCTGGGTGGCTCAGTTGAAGTGTCTGCCTTTAGCTTAGGTCATGATCCCAGGGTCCTGGGATAGAGCCCTGAGTCCAGCTCCCTGCTCAGCAGGGAGCCTGCTTCTCCCTCTCCTCCCTGCTTATGCTCTCTCTCTCTCTCTCTCTCTCGTTATCTCTCTCTCTCTCTCAAATAAATAAATAATCCTAAAAAAAAAGAAGCAGGAGTCATTTTCATATTCTCATTCAATAGCTTCATACATGTCCGAATGAAATTATCATGTGAAAAGAAATATCAACATATGGGAAATGAAAAAGAACACTAAGTGGGTGCCCATAAGAACCCACAAAATTAGCAACACCAACTTCTATATTAATGTAAACATATCCTATATCTAGTATAAAATATTTAAGGGAGCAAAAGAGTGGTTTCATCTTCAAGAGAGCAAAAGAGTGGTTTATCCCAGTTTTACTAACAGTAATAAAATTTGGTTAAGTGGCTTGACTCACATCACATGTCAGAACTTGGTAACTTAAGAAAATACCTCACTTAATATGTGTAACAATTGTATTATTGAATTAAATATTAATTATTGCTATTATCACCACTATTATTATTCTCAGGAGCAGAATCAGAATGGAAAATCAAATTGCATATTTTTAATTCCTGTGTAGTTTCTGGCACATGGTCCCATCTCCATCAATGATATTGTGCCCTTACTACAGTCCAGAATACAAAAATAAATCCATTTCCACTCTGACTCCTTGGCAACAGAAGTCCCCAATAGCAGTGTACAGTATCAACTCACCTTATTGAGAAAATGGTCACGAAGGCTTCTCTTCATGTATTTTGAATTTTTTCCATCATTGAGGAAATATTCACTATACATAATTGCATGCTTTCTAATACTGCTTTCCTTCAAATTGGATTTCCCCCCCCCCATGGATTTTAAAGCTACTTCCAATAGAGAAAAGTAAAAACAGTTGTAATTTCAGCAATTTGCCATTTTTCCCCTTTTGGGATAGTTTTACTCATTGTATTTGAAGAATAAATAACTAAACAATCTTGAAATATTTAATGCGAAAGAGACGCAAAGATTTTTGACACAAGAAAGCATATCTAATATGCCACAAAAGGTAGCTTAAAAAACAGAACCTCTCTTAGTAGATACATAATCTCCTATATAACCACCAGCACTTTCCATTTCCTTATTCCTGCCCTATAATGAGCCACTTCATGTTTATTGGTGTTCAACTTGGTTACTAGTGCCACTTAATATAATCCCATATGGTTAAGGCTTTGAGAAGCCCTTCCCCCCCCCCCCCCACACACACACACAAAGTCCATCAAACAGGAAGGGAAAGCAGCAGAAAGATAATGTCACTAAGAGCCAATCTGGGGCTAAAATAGAGAAGTGCGTCTTCTCAGATTGCAGAGATTTAAACACGCCATGAAATTGTATCAGGCATCCTGAAGTTAGCCAACATACTGCTTTTACAAAACTTCACATTTCTATGCAACAATCCAGAAAGTAACATTTTTTCCATTGGTTTAGGTATTTACCATTCAGTCCATCAGGTTTTCCACTGGCCTAACTCAAGTCATATAAATCAGAAGCACTCCCTACAAAGAATCAAATTTTAAGATTAGGATTATTTGGAAGACTATACTGTTTTTGTATTGTAGATTTATAATGAGGGTGTGATCCCTTCACTCCACATAAGACTTTTTTTTTTTCATAGAAGAGTAGTTTTAGAACACATCTTTGACCACAGGATCCTCATATTGCATTTATTTAGAAAGCTGGTCTTGGCCAAGTCCATGGGCATCAAAAGCTGTGGTCATTTGAGGTATCAACTTTCCCAGCTACTAAAAATAAATCCCAAAAAAAGGACTGAAAGGAAACCATATGTCACTTTGAATACTTATTAAAACAAAGAAACTGGAAAACTCATTTGAGTTTTTGGTTATAAGATAGAACCCTTTCAGTACACTTGCTTTCTAAGGATCACTCCCAGAGCATGATTAATAAAACAATGACCAAAACTGACATAGCACTTAATACATACCAAAAATTTTTCTAAGTGCTTTACATGGATTAAATAATTTGGTTTTCCTAACAACTCCTTGAGGTAGATTGTACTAATACCCTCATGTACAAATGACAAAATTGAGACACAGAGAGATTAAATAATTTGCACAAAATTACACAGACAATAAGTAGCAGAGCTAAGAGTCAAACTGGCTCCAGAATCCATAATTATCACTCTGACCTACTGTGGCACAGCACAGTGCTACATATGAATCAAAATACAACCTCAAACATTTAATCAAAAATGAAAGATGAATTAAATAATTAATTTTGTCACTATCTTTTGGTCATTCCACATACTGGAATTCAGTTTTTCACTCAACACATGTTTATTAAGGATCTATCTTATACTAAGCATGATCCTAAGAAGTGGGAATGGAGAAAAAGAATAGTTTTAAAGATTCTCAGGAACTACCAGGAAAGAGACAAAATTAATAGATAAAAGGGAAGGAGAAAAAGAGAGAGAAGTCCAATGTGTCATGAAATAAAATACTTACAATATATGTCCATGCTAGAACTAAAATGGCAAAATATATGCTAATCTTGAAAAAAAAAAGAAAAGAAAAAAATTCTCTTCACTGATCTTTTTTGAAAATAAATATAGCCTTCTTGTGTTCCCCCATTCCACTACTACCACCTTGAAGAGCCTGAGGTTTATGGCAGTTTGCTATAGTATTTTTCTTAGGATTGAGTTAGAATTCCAATATTGCCTTTCTAGTTTTTACATTCTCTTTGATATTCTAAAGCCAGTGTGAAAGTTGACTTTAAAAATTCTCCATTGATAGCAAAGGTTTGTTATGCTAGCAGTTTCAGACAATGCAGGGGCCTGAAACCCAGCACAGGACTAACCACTCCATCAGGCCTGACCCAATATGAGTGAAATCATTAAAATTCATGTGCCAATGCCCCAGTCTTGCAGAATATTTCTTTTTAAGTCAAGACTGTATAGCTACCAAGGCTCTTCAGAAACCATTTACAGGCTATCAGAAAGTAACTGAAATGACCTGAACTAAGGAACAGGAAAGAAAATTGTCCCAGGAGGACAACTTGAGTCTGGCTTTTCATAGTCAACAGACTGATTCTGCTTGAATTAAAGTCATGCCTTGTTTCTGACACCTTCCTCCTTGGGCTAACTACTTGAGGCTTCAGCTCAAAGTGAGACCAGAACAGATTAGGCCACAGCCTGAAGCTTCCTATACTGATTTTGAAATCCTCACAGTTATTTAGAGGATGGCTTCTTACATCTGTTCTGCTTCCCTGCTCCACATGAAGCCCTGGATCTCTCTTCTTACTCTAAGGAGTTGCACCTGTCACGAACTAAATCATCTTAGGTCTCTTCCCTAGTTTTAAATGCAGTCTCATTAGCTGTTTGGATTTTATAAATTTTAAACAGGAAGACAGAACAGCATGTAAGACTGACTGGCTCCTACTCTCTACTACTGTAGGGGCTTGAGTCATTTGCTGTTCTTTGCCTCAACTTCTCCATCTAGCAAATTACAATGTTCCTTATTGATGTCAGTTTATAAGAGACACTGGTGTGCATTTTTAAAACTACATTCATTGGCTCTCTCAGTTCCTGAAATGTTTCTTTATGAGTTTCTCCTGCATAATTGGAATCAATTTTCATTTCCTTCTGCTCTGTTGCTCCCAAGCATCATCAGAAGTCTATATAGCTTCCTGTAATTTGAAAAGTGCTGATCTGGTGGGCACTTCAATTGACCAGGCATCAGTCCTGAGGCCTAACTCCTTTTTAGCCTCTGGCTTAGTCAACTCTTACCTCATCTCTCCCTTTTCTCTTTAGTTTTTCCATTTCATCCACCAATTATTTATCAATCACCTGTAATAACAGATACTAGGTAGTCACTGGGGAGGAATAGTGCAAATGGTCAGCCATGCCCACAAAGATCTTACATTTAAGAAGGAAGATAGGCAAGGAAACTTGCCACTATGAACAGCACCAGCCTGAATCTGGTTCACGGAGCAACCCTGACTTGAAAGAGAAAATTCTTAAGCAGCTTTGCCCACTCCTAGACCCAGTTCATGTCATGTAGCAGTAAATTTATGTCCCTGAAGGTCAGAACCAGAAAGTAAAGCTAAGTTATTTCCTAAGACCTTCTAGCAGGCAGAAACACATGACCTCCATTGACATCTGCTGATGGGATAGCGCGGTTGTGATGTCTTCATTCTTGACTAGTAACTTTTTCCAGAGTATTTTGGAGAAAAAGTTGACCACTGTGTGGCCCACTTCTCGTGACTGGAAGCTTTCATGTAGTCTTTTTCCAAAGTCTTTATTCTGATCATTTACCTCAACTAAGGAAGAGGCTCAGGGTTGCTCACTCCAAGCCTTTCCCCAGAGGATAACTCTGCACCTTCAAACCAAGCTCAGCAAGGAAAGCAGTGTGTTACATATCAAGGTCATCCTGACCTTATTAGGGCTTCCAAGATCTGCCCACCCCACTCTGCCTACCAATACCACCTCTAATGCACACACTCCTGCCTTTCTTCTGTACTCTGTTCCTGTGCCCTATGTGTGTGCGTGTGTGTGTGTGTATCTATGTGTGCACATGATGTTCAATTTTCACAAGCCTATGAGCTAGGGTCAATTTTTATGCCCACTTTATAGATTAAGAAACTGACACATAGAGATGTTGAATAACTTGTCTAATGTTATACAGCTAGACGTGACAGGGTCAAGATTTGAAACTAGACAATCTGCTTCCAGAGTCTGCACTCTTAACCTCTATGCTGGGAACCAAACTGCCTTTCCAAGAGAAGACTTCTTGTAGATCAAATGCCATTACTTCTAAAAATTATTTAACAAATCCTGCATAAACCTATACATTGTTAAAGGGACACAACTTCATATTGCTATTTAAAATTATGCTATATTCTATTTCCAAAGCATGCCCTATGCTCTGAAAAAAATATTCAGGAATACTTCAATATAATTTATGAAAAACTAAGAGAAATGGTTTTAAATGTCATCATGGTGGTAGTGTGGCTTCATGGAATAATTCAAGATCACTTCTCAGCAAACTTCACCTCCTTCTAGCAGGCAACTAGATCTTATGTGATCTTATTTATCACCACACCTTTTGAGGCTTTGGTTCCACACTGTAAAATGGAGGAAATATAAAATGTAAAATGACAAAGAAATGGGAAGACCATAAAATATATATGTAAAATGACAAAGAAATTCTGGGGTGCTGGAACAGCATGATTAATTAAGGGTCTAACTCAGTTTCAGCTCAGGTCATGATCTGAGGGTCCTGGAATCAAGCCCCACATTGGGCTCCCTGCTCAGCACAGAGGCTGCTTGAGATTCTCTCTCCTCTTCCTCTGCCCCTCCTGCATAATGTACACAAATACACATGCTCTCTTTCTCAAATAAATAAATACAATCTTTAAAAAAAAATAAAATAAATGAAGCACTGTGTAAACAATAAAGCTTCCTGTAAACATAAGATTTCATTAAGGACAAAATGACAAAATTTTTAAAATGGAAAACTATTTCTTGCTAATAAGAAAAGAGACATCACAAGGCTTTATGCTTGCTGACACAGGACCTAGGTTTTTGTTCTTGTATCTTCCAAGATAGAAAATAAAAGAAGATATAGAGAGGAAAGAATAAATTACCTCTGAGAAATCTTGAGAAGCTGGCTATCAGGGAAAACATCAGAAGAATGATTCTTAGGATTAGTAGTCTGTAGAATGTTGGAGAAGAGTAAGGCCCTCTCTTTCAGCATCTTTAGTAGTTTCTCTCTCAGGGTTTCTTTTTGGATACCAGCACCAGACAATAGTGGAAAAAAGACACCACTGTCACAAAGTCAAAAAACTTCGAAGAAACAAACTAGACTGGTGGAAAGAGGAATATGTTAGTGAAGCTAGTTTAAGATCACTTTCTTTGAAAACCATAATGTTAAAAATGGAAGAACAGGCCAGGATCAAAAACAGTTACTGAAGGGGGTACCTAGGTGACTCAGTTAAGTGTGGGTCTCTTGATATCGGCTCAGGTAATGATTCAGTGTCATGATCTCAGGGTCATGAGATCAAACCCCACCTCAGGTTCTGTCCTGGACGTGGAGTCTGCCTCAAATTCTCACCCTCTTCCTCTCCCTCTGCCCCTCCCATACGTGCCAGCTCACACACATGCACACACACTCTCTAAAAAAATTTACCTAAGAATTTATATATTTTGAATATTACTTTAAATCATGAATGTGCTTCAAGAAGCTAACATTGAGTCAATCTAGTTCAAAGGTCCAGTAGAAAGGTGATGGACTCAGTAAGTTTTCATTCCTCAGGGTCTGGATCTGTCTCATCCACTTCTGTATCCATAGCAACTAACACAGTGCCTGCCATAGAGAAGGCCCATACTATAAGTAATTAAGAGGAACAGAGTCAGATTCAAGTCCTGACTTTGCCATTAACTAATCTTACAACTCAACTTCTCTAAGCCTCTTTTTCACCATCTGTAAAGTCAGATGTTAAAGAGTCTCTCACTCCCTTAAATTTCTAAAATTCTGTAATTCTGTTGTTCACATTAGAACCCAGATACCTAGGAGAAAATTAAAAGTCCCTAAAGCATTGGTCTTTTCAGTGGAAGCCTACTAAGTATGAAAGTTGGAAGGTTTACTTGATAAATAAGGCCTAATGTACAAGATAGCCTGTTTACCTTTCCCTGTTATCCAGAACACACATGAAAGAATCACGTCCTGGGGAAATAGCTAGAGGAGGAGATTTGAATGAGGATCCCATCTATCATCACTATATACAAATAACTCAGAGCATAGATCCTACTGAGAGTTGATTCTTTGTAGGCAAATGTAGCATTCTTATAAATTCATTATCACCAGAGGTAGTTATAACTTGTTAAACTCTCATAAGCACAATACTAAATAAGAAAAATACAAAATGAGAAGCATTAGCTTAACCTTGGTCCATAAGAGATTACAATGCAGGTCTTTCTAAACAACAACATTAGATTAATGTGGTCTTGGGGGGGCTTTAATGACAAATTCAGAATGAGTATAAGCCATGAAATCAATGGTATGGTAACTGGGTACGGTAAGTTGAAAAAATTCAGTGAACTGACATAGTCCATTCCTTGAAGTGCTAAGTAACAGCGATTAAAAGTAGATTTCAGGAAAAAGAAAAATTGTTCTACCATTTCAAAATCAGTCAAGATGTATGTAATTTTGCACAGTAGAGTTTTCACCTGAATTAAATTAATAAGAAAGCTTTGGAGAGATGCATGACCAGTGCATTCAGTGAGAAACAACACACTTGCTCTCCTCACTCTCCAAAATAGGATCTTTATCCCTCCGGCACCCAAACGCGCTGTGGTGCTGTTCCTTCCATGGACTTCCCTCTGAACTGAGTGAGCACACAATTGAATTAGATCTCGCCATTAGAGAAATTGGTCCCTAGAGAGCAGCTCTAAAATCATCCAAGCAGAAAAGTGAGAAAGCACGTTTTATGGTTTGCTGAACGATTCTGAGGCTGCATATAAACCAAGAGCTGAGCCTGCCGAGCACGGAGCCCCATCTATGAATTCCACATTAGATCAAGGAGTGATAAATGCTCAGATAAACATTTTTATTTTATGCCTCAACAATATATCCTTTCTTCCTCTTATCAGACTCTGTTGACCCAACTTACACAGTGAAAACACAAATTCAGAGAGTAATTGTTTACCTTTGCTCACTCAGGCAGGAATGTGCAAAGATTCCACCCATTTGTCATCCGGGTTACCTTTTATCCCTTGCCTATTCATCTTGATTTTTCTCTCTCTCGCTATTGATTTTATGAAAGAGATCTTTTTTTAATTTGTTCTTCATAAATGATATTGACATAACTGTGTTGTGCCATTTTGCCTTACATATTGTACTGTAAACATGTTGTGTGAGATAGTTCATTTTCTCCATGGAAAAAAGGCTAAATAGGCGCTAGAATAGCAACACAGGGATCAGAAAAGAATCCTCTCTCCTTGGCAGTCTTCTCAAACATCAGAGACATTTGTATAAAATCATGCCCAATCTCCTTGCTTCTCTTTCTACATTTGTAAGCAAGAAACTCAGGAGTGATTAGTATTGGACAAACAGATGAGGCTACATTTCTAATGCATTTTGTGATCATTAAATAAAAAGTTCTATATAGAAATCAGAAATAATAGCATTACTATTAGATTTGTGAATGCCTTCACTGCAGATGTATTTCTCCACAGTGCTCATAAAAATAAGAAATGAATTATTTGGAAGATATATGCATATCATTTTAAAGGCAAATTTTTATTTGATACCAAGCATTGTCATGAGTTGCCAACCAATTTATAATTACTGCTACTTGGAAGACATTTTTAAATGTATCTAGTTGTAAAATCAATTTAATAAGAAACAAACAAAATAAAATTAATGTATAGTTGGAGAGAGAGTCCCAATACTTTATTATGAAATTAAGAATTATATATCTGTATTTAAAGGGTTCCAAAAAATACCTCACATTTATGGTTTTCAATGTCAGCAATTTGTATGGAGATAAAACTTGGCCTGGAATATTGCATTTTCTTGAAAATATTAAAATCATGCCTCCAATTTTAAGTATACATTTTGTATTGTTTTTACTTTTTATTTTCTTATAAAAGATAGAATGAGAACAGTATCTCATCACTGGTGAACTTCATTCTCTGCTAACTCAAACTCTCCCTAATTTTCAGGGAGAATGCAAACACTGGCCTTTAGAAAATAGTTTCCTTTTCTCTTTTAGACTCTGCAGAAGTACAGTCTAATTAACAATATATATTTTCCCCTTTAGCTTCTGTTTGAGTCTCTAGGCCTGAAACAAGCTAACAGAGGACATTGTATAAAGAAAGTTGAAAGTACTTAGATGTAGATTAAAGTGCCCAAATTGCCATGTCAGAGGTAACCATGTCCAACCCTACCTTGAGGTTTGGACCCAAACTTTGCCCTCAGAGAAGCCAAAAGAAAAGGTAACATATTTTTAAAAAGAAGAAGACAGACAGACATGTAATTTTCAATCTCATTTTCTCATTTAAAGTTTACCTTTAAAAGCTTCTCAAATGTTTGTACTTCAGTCTGTGACTATATTCACTATTTATTTATCATCCATAATTGGCCAGCTAGAAACAGAACCCTTTCCCAAAACACCAGATACATGGTTTAGGGGTGGTGGGACCTGAGGCTAAATATTTCTGGAGGCAGATGTTCAGGAAATTCTCAAGTTCCTCAAACCCAGCTTATGCCATTTCAACACAATTTTTTCTTCCTACAGATAGGAAAAATTATGAGTTTTCTTTTAGGCCACAAAGAATTCCACATTATTAGAAGTTGGTTTTTTTTTTTTTTTTAGAAATTTTGTTCAGAATTGTTTTACCGTTATTAACTAATACTATCATTATTGAACACTCACCAGCACTAGATATTCAATCAGGATTCCTAATTTCTATTTTGAGCATGTTGAGAATACAAAAGTTATTTCAAAACTCTGTAATATTCTTCTAAGCAATCCTAATACCTTACTATTCAATTATTAGTTTTAGAAAAAAATCAAAGTAGGTTTGACTTAAATAATGTTTACAGTTGGTCAAGGACTTTTAGAGGGTACCATTTACCTCTGAGAAGACATGTGTGGCTCTTTGCCCAAATTGCCCTCTTTGAAGAGGGCTAATTTGTTCCCCACAACCATCACCAAAAAAAAAGGTCTATGTTGAGATGCAAACCCCTAGTACCTCAGAATGTTCTGTATTTGGAAATGGGCCCTTTAAAAGGTAATTAAGGTCAAACAGGGTCTTTGGGGTAGGCCCTAATCCAATATGACCACTGCCCTCATAAGAAGAGATTAGCACATTGACATTGACAGAAGGAAGAGCATATGAAGACACAGGAAGAATATCATCTGCAAGCCCAGGAGGAAGACCTCAGAATGAAACCAAATTTGTTGACACCTTGATCTAGGACTTGCAGCCTCCAAAACTGTGAGGAAATGAATGTCTTTGTTTAAGCCACCCAATCTACCCAATCTGTGGTACTTTGTTATGGCAGCCTTTGGTATACATACACCTTCCTCAGTGACCTTGAAGAGTTATCCAATTTTTCAACAAAGGGTCAGTTTGGCACCCTAAGCAAAATCTACTTAATAGTCTACAATTGTGCACAATCGCAGCACAGAACTGCTGCCACTGTTCCATCAGAAACATAGGGATCTGACCATTCCATCCATATCTGTCCTATGCTTAACATCACCTCAAAATGCAAGTGCCTATGGCCATGTTATCCTCTCCAGTAGAAACAATTTATTGTCGTTCATCTCTGTACTTCCAGGTAATGGAGAAGCCACCAGGTGGGAGGAAAGAAAGACTCTTAACTCTCTTCTCTCTTCCTTAAAATATCAAAGTTTTAGCTTTTAGTCATTTCTTTTTCTTCCTTATTTTTAAATTTTTAAAAATTTCTTTGTTTTTCTTCTTTGGGAACAGGGATTGTTGTTTCTCAAAGATTTTTCTTTTGTATTAATATGGATCCTCTTAAATTCCCAATGAGTTCATGTATTTTCTAATAAATGGGGTAGAAACTAATCTGTTTCCTGTTTGCTACTCTTTAGTTTCCTACATGACTTGCATGAGTATATATTTATCTAAAACTAAGAACAGCTCATTGTGAGGGAATCAAATTTGTTTGATTTCATTCTTTGGAGTTTCTCTTTAAGTATCCATGGTTTACTGGCAATTTTGCATTCTTTTCATTCAGGCCCAAATTTCACTTTCTTGGACATTAATGGTCCTTTTTATAATTGTTTTTAAATAAAACTTTCTGCAAAAGACCAAATTAAAACCAGCTAAGCAGCTAGGTACCACACTGGGGAAGGCCTCCCAGTGAGATGGCAGAGAGCCATGTCTACTTAAGGAAGACTGAGATAACTAGGCCTGGAACCCATCACTCCTGGACTCAAAAGTGGCTGTTCAACACAAGAAGTGGTACCTAAGGCCACATTTACAGAAGAGGCCAATTACTGTAAAGCATGTTTAGTTTCCCTGAACACCTAGAAATTTGAATGTGAACTAATTTAAAGCTATTAGCATATCATAGTCTCTTCAGTGTTTCAAACAGTGATAATATCTCAGTTGGAGTGGGAATTTGACTGAGGAATTATCTCTCCCTCAATTAGCATACTTGTGTGAATATTCTGATCAAGCAAAGCATTTTAAATCTGACCATAAATTTCTTTCACCCTTGGCTCACTAGAGCAGTGGTTAAGTTGGCATAGTGTTTTGTCCCTTTGTTAACCTCCTATGAAGTATAAACTTAAAAGTTTGGCTTTGCTCATCAGTTTCCTTGGTGAAAGAGACTGACCCAAACATAGTGTTGAACTACAAATTTGTGTTCATTTTGTGAAACAGAGATTGAGAATTGAGAGAAGCTAAATTCTATAGGGCTCTCAATTCTCAACCTCTGCTTTCACCACTTCTAGTCACTTCCATTAGCCAAAATGGCCAGGACCATAGAACAGCATCCTTGTCTTTTATGACAGGGCAGGATTCCCAGAATCATACAATCCCCTAACCAAATACAGAAGCTTCTAGAAGTCATTTCAATCAGTTAGAAAATAGAATCTTCCTCATAAATCTGAGGACGAATCCAAACAATGGCATATTAAAGTAGCATTTCTCATTCCATAGGATGAATGCACTGCTGTGTACAAAGTATTTTATGTGGTACAAACAAGAACTTTTCTATTTAAATAAAATATTAGTTATATGTTCATTAGAAAATTATAATTGGCATATAAAATCCATAATTTCATGGAACTTTTCTTTTGTATTTATTTATTTATATTATACTTAAGGCTTTTTAAAGTTAATTTAAAGGAAGATATTATGATGGCAAAAAAAAAAAGTATGATGGCAAACATAAGGATGGTGGTAAGCAGATAGGGCAAACATTGTGGAAGTAATTAGCAAATGATGAACACTTGGGATAGGCAATACCAGAATTCCTTTCTTTAAAAAAAAAGATTTATTTATTTGAGAGACAGAGCACATACAGAGGGAAAGGGAGAGGGAGAAGCAGACTACCTGCATAGCAGGGAGCCTGACATAGGGCTCCATCCCAGGACCCGGAGATCATGATCTGACCCCAAGGCAGATTCTTAACCCCTGAGCTACCTAGATGCCCCTAGAATTCCTTTCTATGACTTTAGGCAATTATTTTTCCTGGTCCTAAACAGGATAAACAAAAATAAATTATACCTAGACACATAATGGATATGCTGGAATACAATAAAGACAAAGATAATATTTTTACAATAAATAGATAATATAGAAAGCAAAGGCACCCCTAGGGGACTTCCAAATAAAAATAGAAGGGTGAAGGTGGGGTTGGTGGTCAGGGGGAGTGGGATACAAAGTGTTAAAAGAAAATAACTGTCAACTTACTGTCATATGACCAAACTACTCTTGAAGAAGGAGAACAAAATAAAGACATTTTCAAGCTACAAAATTCAGCATAACCACCCATTAGCAGATCCCTACCAAAAAAAAAAAAATCTTTATAAGATGCACTTCAGGGGAGTGAACTTAGAATGGAAAAGTGAATGAAGAGGAAAGAGGGATATGCAACAAGGAATAGTGTGCAAAGAACTGGAAGCATGAGGTAAATCCAAGTATCAGCTTTATCAGGTAATCAAAATGACTAATTTTGAGTTTTTCTAAATGACATGAAATAGCTATGAGACAACAACATGCAAACTATTATAGAAGTCACAAGATTTACTGAATTCTAAGATCCTCATATGATTTGGGAGAAAAGCAAGACATTGACTAATATTTGGCATTACTAAGTCAAAAACATTCTAAAGATAAGAGTAACCATTAAGGAATTGAAAAGGCAACAAATAACCCTCCAACAAGGAAGGGGCATAGGTGCAGTGGGGAGAGAATAAAGAAAATAGAATAGAGAAGGAGCTAAAGGAAATATAAGGGAAGCCATTAACAGAACCAAAGCAGAATCTAAACCAAATCTTGACATTATGGAAGAGCTACATCCAAAAGCAGATTGCTTATTTCAAAATGCAAATGCTTCTCTGTTCACACACAGCACATCCTGTTGCTGTCATTATTATCACAACCACTTTTTGCTGCAAAGATTGCCAGATTTAAGCTGCCAGCGTCTAATTAGGAAGCCCCCTCCATCCACAAGTACAGTTATGAGGCTCACCCACCACAGGTCCTTATTATCCCAGTTGGTGCTCAGTTTCAGAAAGCATTGGTTTGGAAGAGCATAACAAAAACCATCCCCAAAAAAGGAATTCACATTCATAAGTACAAATGGATATACTCCAAAATCCTAGAGATTGTTACACTCTTTTTTATCTTGATCCTGAGTATGTAACTGTACAGACCCCTGAAGTCAGATCCTCTTCCCAGTATAATTTAGCTAAGGATTCTGTTACATCCATCTGCAGAAGGAATTTAATTTTTTCAGAATGGAAAGTGATAGTGCTCACCCAAAACTGAAATTGAAGGTTGGAACCTCCCTGTTTCTTAGCATCAGTAGGCATATAAAAAGAATACAATTTATGTCCCTGAACCTAAAATATTCTGAAGCAATTATTTACTTAATATTTTGTTAAATTACCTAGGATTGCAGTTTTGATTAGGAAAGCAAAAGAGAAGTCTGCAGGTGGCCTGTAAAGCTAATTTTGAAGATAGCTCTGCTAAGCTCATGCAGTGGTCTTGGAGAATATTAACATAGTGTTACAAACCACAGTGCCCTCAGGGTGTTCACCTGCCACAGAATTTAATTTATTTTATATCTCATCTAATAGACCGAGTCTCATCCATTAAGTAAATATAATGTGGAAATATTGTCTTGTTTCTCTAAAGAGGAAACCAGTGAAGACAGGAGATTTGTTCTGCAGAATCTTTTGCTACTCTAATTGGATTCAAATTCAGGCTGTGTTGTAACCTATCCCTTGTTAAAGTGCAGTGCATAGGGATCCTGCCCGCATGTACAGGGTCATGTGTGCTGCTTTAGCACATGGAGGATAAAGAAGAGCAAAAATCAAATCAAATAGACAATTTCTGTGGTGATGAATTTATCAGTAGAACTTGGGATGTCATCATACAGTCGCCTGACATTCATAGACCAGCAATATTTCTAATCTAAGTACTCTGCTTAGGTGTTCGAGGTATTCACCAATCTTAGGAAGACGAGTAGAGCCAGAACTCGATAATTCTAAGAAATGTTTCCTATTAGTGGTGACAGAGAAAGAGGCTTGCAGCAGTAGGCAACCTTTGAAAATAAAAATAAGGAGTGAGTGAATCAAACATGACATTACAATAGAAAGAAAATTGAATTCATCTGCACATGATAAGGGTGGCTTCGTTATTCACAGGTGTCCTGACTGTGCCATGATGCTGGAGACCAATGAGGCCACCCCATCTCTGGAAGATGAATTCAACATGCAAGGTATTGTTCTAATATATTCTAAAACTGTTTAGAATGTACTTAACAGATGGCAATGGGATAGTATTTTTATCGTTAGATATTCATAACAAGAAGGAACATAATTTGAAGCAAGAGAAACCTGGAATAAATTTTATACAGACTCACCTTCCCAACTCATTTGGCAAAATTAGAACAGTTTCTCAGGAGGAGTGATTGGAAGCCAAAGGCATTAGGATGCTTTTATAAGTCACCTTGGTAGAAGTCAATAAAACAATTGAGAATGTGCTATCCCTAAGCTGTTAAATAAGAAAGCTTCCAAACATTTGGAGAAATCATCCAGAGACAGAAAATTTCAACAAAAGTTCATTGGCTCATTTAGTTAGTTTAACCTTTGTCTACCAAAGTTTTTTTAAACTTCTTAAATCCTCTTTGTGGCAACTAATATATTTTTTTCTATTCAACTTTTCCCTGACTCCTCCCAAATTATAAATCCAGTTGAACAGATGGCAAATACAAGTATGTACCCACACATTTCCAATTTCTCGATTGCTGCCCTGGGGCTTTTCTCTCATCTTTTCTTCTGATTACTTGACCACTTGATTTCAGCAAACCTCTCCATTTACAAAAAACACGATGCCAGTCAAATGACAGATTTCAGTTTCATATTATGGTGATTTCTCTACAATAGAGTTACCTTCAAGCCTCCTTTCCAAGTGTATAATAGAGAAGTAGCTAAAACAAAGATGAAAAACTGTCAGGGAAAAAAAATCAACTTAAATGGTATGAGACACTGCAACAACCATTGGAACATATTTGGAGAAAGCTTGGGACTATAGAGGATGCTACTTGTCTAAATGATTGTGAATCATTCAAAATATACAGAATAGTTTCTTTGTTTCTAAATGTTAATACTTGCACTTTCCTAATTATAGAGGAAATCATTGCAGATGAGGAATCCTGGTCTCTGAGTTAACTATCCCAAATGAAGGACTGGAGAGACAGGTTTAATAGAGGTGGGCAAACTTTGGATAAACTTAATCTTCCAAAAGCTGAGATGCTTATCTCTTAAGTCCTTATAATTAATATCTCTAAGTAGTAGTGTTTTGTAATGTTTGGTCAGAATTCAACACTTTAAAATAAAAAAATTCTACAAGAAGTGGCCTTACTTGTGTCATAACAGTGCTTTTTGTTACTACTGGACTGAAATAGAAACTCAGATTAGTGGCATGAATCAAGTTTTAGGCTCACAACCAAAAGACTAAGGAAGCCCTTCTTATCTATTGCTAAGTACAAAAAAAAATTACATCAACAAGTTGACACCTCCTCTTTTATACATCTTTTTTCTTACTCCAATTCACTTCATAATAAGGGCTACTAAATTAATATTTAAAATTAAATCACCTACTGGGCTTTTTTTTCTACCCACTATTAATGAAACACTATACAAAATGCAACAAGTGATGTAGAATAATTATTATACCAAAATGTATATCCTTTTTTAAAAAGATTTTATTTATTTATTTATGAGAGACAGAGGGACAGAGAGGCAGAGATGCAGGCTCTCTGCAGGAGCCTGATGTTTGACCCTGAGTCAAAGGCAGACGCTCAACTGCTGAGGCACCCAGGCATCCCCAAAATGTATATCCTATTGCAAAGTTCAAAAAATTGCTTTCATGTGCATCATCTCATCCAACTCTCACAATACCCCTGCAATGTGTTATATTAGCTTGAAAGATAAGGACTCTAAGGTTTAAAGAAAGATTGTAACTATCCCAAGCTAGTAAACAGGAAATAATTGTGAATTCTAAGCAATGTTTTATTTCTTACGGGTTTGTGTCTTTAAGGATGTTCTGATCCAATCAAGATTTGAACTGGAAAATCCTGTGCATCCACAGGAGTTTCTCTGGAGAATAAAAATAAAGATTTATTCCAAATAAGAGCTACAGAGATGATGTTCCTGGGAGAAGTGGGAGTGACTGGAAAGATCTTCTAGAAGCTCTTTGGAGAAATTAAAGGAACACCAGGAGCCTGGAATGGCAACTGCTGGAGGAATATTAAAAGACAAGCATGTAGGAATGCAGTTTTCATAGTTACCATGCAGAGGAGTGAGGGCAAGGTAAAAATATTTAGAACTTGAAACTAGTAGGAAAATCCTCAAGGAGAATATTCCAAAGATCAACAACAACAACAACAACAACAAATGGTCCTTTCTATGGTCAAGCAAATAAGTATTGCATATTCAGGTTACAAAGTCAGGACCATGCAGCAACTTTTTGAGGGGAAAAAGGAGGCACTCGGGGCTTGGACATCCAGGGTTTTTGCTTTGCCAGACCAATTCTTTAAAGGAAAACCAAAATGAGTGAACCACAGATAGCTCAAGAAATCAACGATAACCTTATAGAAGTAAAGAATAGAAGAAGAAAATCCACTCAATCTATTTCAGAAAAGGTTGATGATTGTTTACTTGACCTACTAAGAGGAGGCATCTCTTTGGTTAATGATGACATACACAGTCCAAATGCCACTTGTGACATCTCAAAATAGTAGCACGGGCATACGGGGCATTATGTGGGCATAATGACTGAAAAATTCACAAATCTAGGACTCAAACTTAGATCTTATGGCACTAAATTATATTCTTTTCCCTTCTATATCATAAAAGGGAAGAGACAGAACAGCGAGTGCTCTGCCAAGACACTCTCTAGGGCTTACTACGAGTGTCCCTGTGAATGAGACCTGACCTGTGAGGCTGAAAAGACCATCACGGACTCCATCACCAATACCAACTTTGGCATCTGCCACAATGCTGGACACCACAAGGAGTATAACCACTGAAGGATGCTCCTCCTCCACCACTTCTCCCTGGCTGGCCACCCCCTGGACCAGCACCTTCCTTTCCTGATTGGATTCTCAGCAATTAAAGCTCTTCCTGCAACCTTCAAAAAAAAAAAAAAAAAAAAAGAAAGAAAAGAAAGCAATTACAAAATATTGCCCCAAAATTAAATAAAATATACTCTACTCCACTCTCCCATTCCCACGTGTTTTAGTCTCTTTAGGCTGCTGTAACATATGAATTTGGAAGGGAGAGGACACATTCAGTGTAAGGCACCATGTAATTTCTTATTTGGACAACTGTGATTGTCTCCTGATTGATCATCTATCCACCATTGCTCCTTGCTCTATCCATCTGCTACACTGTATCCGGTGTGATCTCTCTAAAATGTGGATCTGATCATGGCACCCCCATTTGCCCTAACATAAACATATTCTGAAGATGCTTTAATGACTTCCCACTGAATACAGAGCAAAGCTTTTCAGCATAAATACTTCTTATACTTTTGTCATACCAATTTCCCAAACACAGAGCACTTCTAGCCTCTGCGCCTTGTTACTGTCTGCTTTGCCTGGAATATTTACAGCCTCCTCCCTTATGTCTGCTAAATCCTGTTGCTGTCTTCAGGCTCACATCCCCTACACAGCCTTTCCTGAACACATCATCCAGTTTATTTCTTCTACTTACGTTATATGATTATATTTTTGTGAAGATGTGAAGGAAATGTTATTTCTGGCACAAAAAAGGTCTCTTAGGAAAAGAATTGAATTTCTTTGGAAAAAAAGTATATCCAAAAAAGGTCTGGGATAAAAGGTGAGATCACAAATGGGCTGGATCTGGGGAGAACTGCTGGCATCAGACAACAGAAGAATGTGTTATTCTGAGAACAGTTGGGAGGTGAGAATCCAAAAGGAAGGGACGGAGGGTGGGGGACTC
Source organism: Canis lupus dingo (assembly GCF_003254725.2). Lineage (NCBI taxonomy): Eukaryota > Metazoa > Chordata > Mammalia > Carnivora > Canidae > Canis > Canis lupus. The sequence continues at coordinate 50,184,363 of NC_064254.1, read as the reverse complement.
TGAAAGAGCAGATTGTTCAATGAGATCCTTCCATGAATAACCTGGAATTATTGGTACATTCTACAAAAATGCAAGGAAACCTTGGTGTAGATGGATTTATACTTGAAAGCCAACATAGGAATGAATCTTTGAGTCCTGGAGAAGGTGGGTAGAGAAAGGAAGCACTAATACAGGAGCCAGACTATAACAGGGCAAGCCCTGTTAGTTTGCAAAAATTTTAGAAGTTTCACATATACTCAAGTCATAGACTTGAACATATGAAATAATGATACCTATATGTCTAGAGCCAAGAAGACCCAAGCCAGTATCTAAGTTATCCTTCAGTTATGGGCTCTACCTTAGTCTGTCTTTATTATAATTAATTATATATGTCTGGCTCCCACACTGAATTATGATCTCATATAGGACAGGGACCCAGGCCTACTAACCTCTGTATTCCCTTATATAGGAAATACAGCAAAATACTTATGAGTAGAAACTCAACAAATGTTTGTTGAACTGAATTGAATTGAATTATTAATAAGAACATTTTCAAAATGTTCAGAAATTCCAGAATAATCCCTTTCAGATGCAATTTTCAAAAATCCACCAAACTATAAATGAGGGCTTGGGAAGAAAAAAGAAGGAGGTGGTGTAATTGTGGCAGTGGGAAAGGTTAGGATGAGATAGTAATCATTATAGTCAACATGTAATATGAGGCCAACATATAGGAATGGGTCCTTAAGAATATCTTCCATTAACTTTCTCAAACTTGAGACCGTTGACATTTTGGATCAGATAATTCTTTACTGTAGCTATCCTACGTATTATACAATATTTAACAGTATCCCTGGCCTCTACCCTCTGGATGCCAATGACACCAGCCAGTTGTGACAAGTAAATAAATCTTCAAACATTGTCAAATGCCCCCTGGAGACCATATCACTCCCAATTGAGAATGGCTAATCTCAAGTGTAGATGATTTATAGCACCTACTGAAGCAGAACTGGGTCCCAGCTTCTTTTTTTTTATTTTTTTTTTATTTTTTTTTTTATTTATTTATGATAGTCACAGAGAGAGAGAGAGAGAGAGAGAGAGAGGCAGAGACACAGGCAGAGGGAGAAGCAGGCTCCATGCACCGGGAGCCTGATGTGGGATTCGATCCCGGGTCTCCAGGATCACGCCCTGGGCCAAAGGCAGGCGCCAAACCGCTGCGCCACCCAGGGATCCCCCGGGTCCCAGCTTCTAAAGGGGATGGAGTAAATGTCATGGAGACTGACAATTTGCCATGAGCTATTCAGTTGACTTCTTCACACCCTCACTCTTGGCTGGTCAGTCTTACTCCTGATTTCAGCTCCTACTCTTCAATGCCCATCAGAGCCAAACTCCGCCACATCTCCAGCTTGGCAGCCCTGTGGTAGTTAACATGATCTCTACTGGCTGACCAGTTTGTCCCAGGCCTTCTTACAACCACTCATTTTTTTAAATTTTTATTTATTTATTCATAGAGACAGAGAGAGAGAGAGAGAGAGAGGCAGAGACACAGGCAGAGGACCAAAGGCGGCGCTGAGCCACCCGGGCCGCCCACAACCATTCATTTTGATGCTTTTAATTTTTGACCAATTTGTCATTGATTAATTAAGTATTCCACTCAAAATTCAAGCTCCAGAAGTCAGTAGTAGCCTGACACTCTCCCAGTTCTGCTTCCCTCTCCTGGCTCTCTGCAGCTTCTCCTCTATCTGTATTTTTATCCTGAATATTCTACTTTGACATGAAAGAGCCAGTTGCAGTACGTGTTGCAGTACGTGTATCACCATTGTAGCCAATTTCTGTGAAATAGGAATCTTTGAATCCCACCAAGTACAGCTTCAGGATATACAGTAGCATTTCCCCTTTGCATTATGGGTTCTCAATATCTACAAACTATCACTGAATGGAAGAGGAGCCAATGGTATCAAGAAAAATGATGACAATATTTCAGGGTCTTTCCAGACCATATTACATTCTAAATAAATGCGTGGGACAGCAATATTCTATAATGTAATCTGCTAAGTAATTTAAATAAGACTTTAGAAAAATACAAGAAACCAAGACACTATCACTGAAACCACATTGATTATTTTGGAATGGATGACAATGTGGAATGGAAAGAAGGTGGAGGAAGGTAAGAAAATAGAAGGCTGAGGTCCCCATCCAGTCAGAAATTGAGGAGAGGTCATTTAAAAAAGAGAATACTGCCCAACAACAAGCCAATGAATAACTCAAGCATAGCTCATGTTATGTATGAATTACAAGTACTCAGGATTCCTCAGAAACTTCTAATTAGAATTGAGAGAATTGACTCTGAAAATGAGTTATGGTAATCAGTTTCTTACAAGACTTGAGTCCCAGGAAATCAAGAGTTTTAAACTATTAATTGACTCATTTTGTAAGAAAGATATATGTTTAAATCAAGTTGGATTTCTCTATTGGCCTTATTTTACACAAAGAGAAGAAAGAATATGGGAGGAGGCTATTGAGCACACAACCCATTACTGATTGGAGCTTAAGGAGAATTTATGATATATTTTACCATTAAAGCCTTAAAAAGAAATATAGCTATTTTTTAATCAGCTGCTGCTCCAACCCAAGTGCTTTTCCTCATTTTGATTTCCAAATGCAATAATTAAATATATATATGTATATATATATGGACTTACTTTAGTCTCAAATGTGAGAACATTTTACTCACATACACAAACACACACACAAACTAATCATAGCACAGACTACTCCATTCATTCATCAGTCATTTATCTAACATAATTACTGAGTGCCTCCCTTGTCTTAGAAAACAACAAAATTTATTTACCTAAAATAAATTTGGTTAGGTGTATTGTCTACAGTCCCATTCAAGTAAATCTTCCAAGTCTAAGTCCTTGCACAAGGTGCAAACATATTTTATCAGACGGCTTCCCAAACCCTCACTGAAGGTGATTGGCTAGGGATGGTCACCTGACACAAGGTCAGCCAACCTAAAGCTGGCCAGCAGTTGCTCAAAAAAGATAATCAGAAACCATGAGATTTCCACCCTCGGGAAATTTTTCCCCCCCTCGGGGAATTTAAGGAAAGAACCTTAGGAGACTGATATAGTCAGTGGTGAGAGCTGAAGTACATGAAGTAAGAGACATCAGAAGAGACACAAGATCCTGTGACAGATAAAGTTCTCCAGAGTTGTTCTGTGAGTCAGCAAAAGAATCTATCTGGAGAGGGAGAAAAAGAGTACGTGCATTGATCCAACACAGACCAGGGGGCAAAGGGAAAAGTAAGTCTCTGGAACTGACTTACTCTTGATCACTTCTCATCCCAGGCCACCAAAATTTCAATAAGGGGACCCCTTTTTTCTTAAGATGTTTGACTGAGTCTCTGTTTCCAGTCCCTGAATGACAAAAAGTAGGCTCCAGTCATATGCTTAAGATAGCAATAACCCATTGAAAAGAATAAAAACAAAACAAAACAAAATCCAAAAAATTTCACCCCATTATTGAGTCAAAATTCAATTTTGATATAAGCACTGATATGTCAGGCCAGCAATTCAATATCTGCTTTATATGCAAAATCAGGACACCCCCCCCCCCACCTCTGTCTCTAGTAAGCTTTATGTTAGATGTTTGGATTTGCTGAGGCAATTCTTTTTGAATCTGTATATTCCTGTCAGGCTCCAGTCTGAACTGCTTAAATCCCCCATGTTGCTTACCCTGGAGTTATGAACAGGAAATAAAGGCAAAACGGATGGCACCTAAGCTAGCAGGGAGACTAATGTAAGTAAAACACAGTATTGTACTGTGGAACTTGTAATTGGTTTTAATCATATTTAACATCTGTTTCTCTACTTTAGCATATAATTTAGATGAAGCAGCTTAGAAATCTCAGCAAGAATTCATATTTTACATTTATTGAAAGAGGAGCACTTTCCAAGTGATCAAATTGCTCTCCTAATTCACTCATAATAATGTAGTAATTTGGAAAGTCTTTTTTATTTTCCTCATGAAACATTCTTAATCAGTGGTCCTAGCTACTAAAGACTTCCCATCTGCCATTCCCGGCAATAGCAATGTAAGATTATCAACCCAGCAGAACTTCTCAGAATTCTCCCCTCTTTGGCTATGTCTCTCTCTTCATTTGACCTCTAACTTTACCTTGCTGCTGAAACTGCTCTTTAGAAAGTCACCAACTCCCTCCTACTCATCAGATTTAATACACTACTCTCACTTCTTGTCCTCTTTAGCTTCCCAAAGAGATGTATCCAACACAACTTGACATTCTCACCTCCCATGGTGTCATAGGGATAAGTGAAACCTTGTGAACAATGAGAACTAGGTTCCAGTCCTATTTCTCTGGGTGTTTTCTGTCCACATCAGAAGGAGAGCTCCATGACCCTTGGTATAGTTCAGAACCACAAATACATTCTATTTCTCCTACCCAGTGCTTTTAAGTCTAATTTAATGTGTTATAATCCTATGATTCCCATTATAGTCTAGAGTTATGACTTCTTTGAAAAGTCAGAGGATCTGGCCTACTCATAAAACTCACCAGTGTCCCCATTAAAAAAGGCTTACCTCCTTGGTGCCTCAGTCCCTACCTCACACTCAGTTGGCAAGTATTCTCTGAGCTCAGACTCCCCCTCCCTTTTTAAGTTACCGGCCTGACCCTTGTGGGCTCATCCAACCCCTGCTCCCACTGTGCCTTCATCCACACCATTATACCAACAGTTGACATGTGCTAACATTTTAACCTCTGCTTTTGTCTTCTGTCTCTTCAGGAATCTTATTTTCCATAGCTTTCCAAAATTACTTCTGAAATGACACCTAAGTGTATACTTGAATCCTTATATCTCATCTAGCTCCATATTCAAATTTCTAACTGAAGTTAGTCACCTCCACTCAGAAACCCCACTTAATTCAACACACTCCAAATTGATCTCCTGAGGTACTCCATCTTCCTGATCCCACAAGCCAACTTCTCTCAAATTCTTTATGTCTGTTATTTCTGTCTCTTCCTCTCAGTCACCTAGGCCTCAAACCTCCAAAAATGTTGACATCTTCTCCCTTGTTTCCTATAAAGCTGGTGCTAGGGGCACCTGGGTGGCTTATGCATCTGCCTTCAGCTCAAGTCATGACCCCAGGATCTTGGGATGGAGCCCTGTATGGGGAAATCTGCTCAGCAGGGAGCCTGCTTCTCCTTCTGCTTTGCCTGCCATTCTGCCTACTTGTGCTCTCTCTCTGTCAAATAAATAGATAAAATTTTGAAAAATAAATATAAATAAAGCTGATGTTAAGTTGGTAAAGTGCACTTCTGCAAAGCTTCTTGAATACCTCCCCCTTCCCCTGCCACAGTCCAAGTACATATCATCATAACCATTGGCTCTACTGAGCCAGGCCATGAGCTAGCTGCTGAACTCCTAAGCTGTTCCCTTGCTGGAATATTACAGTCTCTCTTTTCCCTTGAATGCTACCTGTACCCTCCAATTCATTCTACATGCTGTACCAAACTAATTTTCCAAAGCACAGCTCTGACTCTGTTAAATCACATTGCATTTTTTCCCCTGAATGTTAACTAAATGAAGAACTTCCATGATATGGCCTAATCTATTCTCCTATATCCATCTCTTCATGGATATGTAATGCAAGCATCATGTTCCGCACAAACTAGGCTGCACCGTTGCTTGCACATGTGTCATAGTCATCCAACTTTTTGTTTTCCTTCATGCTATTCTCTCCGTCAGAAAACATTCCCAACTGTCTCTTCCCTCTCTGCTCTTTAGACAGTCTTTTCAAGATCCATGGCAAAATTCACTTCTTCCTTGGAGACATCTTCATGTTAACTTTTCCCTAATTCCCATAATAGCTTAATTATGCCATCAGTTTAACATTCAAGGCTCATCCAGGAGTGACCAAAAAGTACCTGATTTTGTGTGATTTATCATATGAGTTGCACATAGAACAAGGCTTTGGAGCAGGAGTGAGTTGTTCTACTAATGAATTAGCCAAGCTTCAGATGTCTACAAGATAATGTCCTCTTTTGATACATAATCTCATTTAAGAGACATATAACAACTTAAATTTTATAATTTTTCATTTTAAAAATGAAAAAGCCAAAGAAATTGTTAACTATAGTGATATTTAGGAATCTAAGGATTCACCAAGCTTTCTAAACAATAAGATTTAGTCTACTTCTCTTAAGGCATGAACCTCTTAACTTAAACACCTACAGTCATTGTGTCCTTGTCCAATCCATTATTCTAGATTGAATTTCCTTAGAGCAAATATTGTAGCTGCCATAACAGCTAGCATAATGCCATGCACATGGTAGATATTTAATATCTATTAAAATGAAATAGAGGGGAGGGAAATCAACTTTTCAGGTCCACCTTTTTCCTGAAACTTTGAATTTGAAAGAATTGTATCAATATCAGAGCATTAAGTATGCAATTGAAAGAATGCAATTTCAATAAAGAATCAAGTGATGTTCATTAGTGCTTCTCGGGGAATACAATATGAGACATAAGAAGAATCAGTATTGCAGACCACCCACCTCAGGGCAAATGGGTTAAAATCTCCACAGCGCTCAGAACCACTCTTGACCCAGCTGCTCTAAGGAGTCACTAGGTCAAAAGCCTTCCTGAGACTAAAGCCCTGGTATGGAAAGTTTTCTTTTAGCAGGATCAGCTCAGCCTGAGACTATCCATTCTTGCTTCCTTCTGTCATGGCACATTTTCTTATTTAAGCTGTTGGCATTTGAAAGGTCCCTCTGAATAATTGATGACTTTCTGGAAATATGCAGAGAGCATTTTGCCAAGAACAGGAGCCCCATTTGGGGAGCTGGTCAGATTAGAAATTCAGTTTCAAGTCCAAATCCCTTTCAACCTGAAACCTTCTGTCAGCTTGGAAAAGGAAGGCCAGGTCTGGTCAGCACTTGGCAAGGAAATAGCCATATATAATTAGGAAATATTTTTTAAAGCAACAAATATCACTCATTTCAATGAACAAAAGCAGCTTTGGGAGTTATTGTCACTGCCATTACTCTTTTGTGAAGCTTGATCACTATATATATATTGCTACATGGCAAATCTCATGCCTGTACATAAGGCACAAAGAATTGAAGTCATGGTTATGTCTTACATGACTTTTTAAAAGATCATTTATTTATTGCTGAGAAAGTCCAAACAAATACAGTTAAAAATACTTTTTAACCAATATATGGGGGAAAACCCACAAAGAGTAAAATAGTTATGACTTCTTTTCTCATATAGATATCTCTGACATGTAGTAGTAACAAAATGTTACCTCTGCAGTCTCCAACTTATAATCATAATAGACCTGGTCAGTAAAGGGATCTTTTCTTTGTCAACTGTGGTTAGGCTACTTGTCTTCAAAACATCTGACCTGTTAACTCCCAAGTAAAGACAATCATATTATGGCTTTGACTGCTATTAGATCAGGGTTTCTTTTTTTTTTTTTTTTTTTTATCTATTCATGATAGACACACAGAGACAGAGAGAGAGAGAGAGAGGGGGGCAGAAACACAGGCAGAGGGAGAAGCAGGCTCCATACAGGGAGCCTGATGCGGGACACGATCCTGGGATTCCAGGACCGCGCCCCTGGCCAAAGGCAGGCGCCAAACTGTTGAGCCACCCAGGGATCCCTTTGACCAGGGTTTCTTAATCTTTCCTGGGCCATTGCCCTTTGGAGAGTCTTGTGAGTCTTCTGCATTTCTTCTTAGAAATGTTCTTAAATGCATAACATAAAATAAATGGGATTACAAAGGGACCTAGTTTTATCACAAAGATACCATTTTTTTTTAAATTTTTTATTGGTGGTCAATTTACTAACATACAGAATAACCCCCAGTGCCTGTCACCCATTCACTCCCACCCCCCACCCTCCTCCCCTTCTACCACCCCTAGTTCGTTTCCCAGAGTTAGCAGTCTTTACGTTCTGTCTCCCTTTCTGATATTTCCCACACATTTCTTCTCCCTTCCCTTATATTCCCTTTCACTATTATTTATATTCCCCAAATGAATGAGAACATATAATGTTTGTCCTTCTCTGACTGACTTACTTCACTCAGCATAATACCCGCCAGTTCCATCCACGTTGAAGCAAATGGTGGGTATTTGTCATTTCTAATAGCTGAGGAATATTCCATTGTATACATAAACCACATCTTCTTTATCCATTCATCTTTCGTTGGACACCGAGGCTCCTTCCACAGTTTGGCTATCGTGGCCATTGCTGCTATAAACATCGGGGTACAGGTGTCCCTGCGTTTCACTGCATCTGTATCTTTGGGGTAAATCCCCAATAGTGCAATTGCTGGGTCGTAGGGCAGGTCTATTTTTAACTCTTTGAGGAACCTCCACACAGTTTTCCAGAGTGGCTGCACCAGTTCACATTCCCACCAACAGTGTAAGAGGGTTCCCTTTTCTCCACATCCTCTCCAACATTTGTTGTTTCCTGCCTTGTTAATTTGCCCCATTCTCACTGGTGTGAGGTGGTATCTCATTGTAGTTTTGATTTGTATTTCCCTGATGGCAAGTGATGCAGAGCATTTTCTCATATGCATGTTGGCCATGTCTATGTCTTCCTCTGTGAGATTTCTCTTCATGTCTTTTGCCCATTTCATGATTGGATTGTTTGTTTCTTTGGTGTTGAGTTTAATAAGTTCTTTATAGATCTTGGAAACTAGCCCTTTATCTGATATGTCATTTGCAAATATCTTCTCCCATTCTGTAGGTTGTCTTTGAGTTTTGCTGACTGTATCCTTTGCTGTGCAAAAGCTTCTTATCTTGATGAAGTCCCAATAGTTCATTTTTGCTTTTGTTTCTTTTGCCTTCGTGGATGTATCTTGCAAGAAGTTACTGTGGCCGAGTTCAAAAAGGGTGTTGCCTGTGTTCTTCTCTAGGATTTTGATGGAATCTTGTCTCACATTTAGATCTTTCATCCATTTTGAGTTTATCTTTGTGTATGGTGAAAGAGAGTGGTCTAGTTTCATTCTTCTGCATGTGGATGTCCAATTTTCCCAGCACCATTTATTGAAGAGACTGTCTTTCTTCCAATGGATAGTCTTTCCTCCTTTATCGAATATTAGTTGACCATAAAGTTCAGGGTCCACTTCTGGGTTCTCTATTCTGTTCCACTGATCTATGTGTCTGTTTTTGTGCCAGTACCACACTGTCTTGATTACCACAGCTTTGTAGTACAACCTGAAATCTGGCATTGTGATGCCCCCAGATATGGTTTTCTTTTTTAAAATTCCCCTGGCTATTCGGGGTCTTTTCTGATTCCACACAAATCTTAAAATAATTTGTTCTCTCTGAAGAAAGTCCATGGTATTTTGATAGGGATTGCATTAAACGTGTATACTGCCCTGGGTAACATTGACATTTTCACAATATTAATTCTGCCAATCCATGAGCATGGAATATTTTTCCATCTCTTTGTGTCTTCCTCAATTTCTTTCAGAAGTGTTCTATAGTTTTGAGGGTATAGATCCTTTACATCTTTGGTTAGGTTTATTCCTAGGTATCTTATGCTTTTGGGTGCAATAGTAAATGGGACTGACTCCTTAATTTCTCTTTCTTCAGTCTCATTGTTAGTGTATAGAAATGCCACTGATTTCTGGGCATTGATTTTGTATCCTCCCACAATGCTTGAATTGCTGTATGAGTTCTAGCAATCTTGGGGTACAGTCTTTTGGGTTTTCTATGTACAATATCATGTCATCTGCAAAGAGGGAGAGTTTGACTTCTTCTTTGCCAATTTGAATGCCTTTAATGTCTTTTTGTTGTCTGATTGCTGAGGCTAGGACTTCCAGTACTATGTTGAATAGCAGTGGTGAGAGTGGACATCCCTGTCTTGTTCCTGATTTTAGGGGAAAGGCTCCCAGTGCTTCCCCATTGAGAATGATATTTGCTGTGGGCTTTTCATAGATGGCTTTTAAGATGTCAAGGAATGTTCCCTCTATCCCTACACTCTGAAGAGTTTTGATCAGGAATGGATGCTGTATTTTGTCAAATGCTTTCTCTGCATCTATAGAGAGGATCATATGGTTCTTGGTTTTTCTCTTGCTGATATGATGAATCACATTGATTGTTTTACGGGTGTTGAACCAGCCTTGTGTCCCAGGGATAAATCCTACTTGGTCATGGTGAATAATTTTCTTAATGCACTGTTGGATCCTATTGGCCAGTATCTTGTTGAGAATTTTTGCATCCATGTTCATCAGGGATATTGGTCTGTAATTCTCCTTTTTGGCGGGGTCTTTGTCTGGTTTTGGAATTAAGGTGATGCTGGCCTCATAGAACGAATTTGGAAGTACTCCATCTCTTTCTATCTTTCCAAACAGCTTTAGGAGAATAGGTATGGTTTCTTCTTTAAACGTTTGATAAAATTCCCCTGGGAAGCCATCTGGCCCTGGACTCTTGTGTCTTGGGAGGTTTTTGATGACTGCTTCAATTTCCTCCCTGGTTATTGGCCTGTTCAGGTTTTCTATTTCTTCCTGTTCCAGTTTTGGTAGTTTGTGGCTTTCCAGGAATGCGTCCATTTCTTCTAGATTGCCTAATTTATTGGCGTATAGCTGTTCATAATATGTTTTTAAAATCGTTTGTATTTCCTTGGTGTTGGTAGTGATCTCTCCTTTCTGATTCATGATTTTATTAATTTGAGTCTTCTCTCTCTTCTTTTTAATAAGGCTGGCTAATGGTTTATCTATCTTATTAATTCTTTCAAAGAACCAACACCTGGTTCTGTTGATCTGTTCCACAGTTCTTCTGGTCTCGATTTCGTTGAGTTCTGCTCGAATCTTTATTAACTCCCTTCTTCTCTTGGGTGTAGGATCTATTTGCTGTTTTTTCTCTAGCTCCTTTATGTGTAAGGTTAGCTTCTGTATTTGAGTTCTTTCCAGTTTTTGAATGGACGCTTGTATTGCGATGTATTTCCCCCTGAGGACTGCTTTTGCTGCATCCCAAAGATTTTGAACGGTTGTATCTTCATTCTCATTAGTTTCCATGAATCTTTTTAATTCTTCCTTAATTTCCTGGTTGACCCTTTCATCTTTTAGCAGGATGGTCCTTAACCTCCACGTGTTTGAGGTCCTTCCAAACTTCTTGTTGTGATTTAGTTCTAATTTCAAGGCATTATGGTCTGAGAATATGCAGGGGACAATCCCAATCTTTTGGTATTGGTTCAGACCCGATTTGTGACCTAATATGTGGTCTATTCTGGAGAAAGTTCCATGTGCGCTTGAGAAGAATGTGTATTCAGTTGAGTTTGGATGTAAAGTTCTGTAGATATCTGTGAAATCCATCTGGTCCAGTGTATCATTTAAAGCCCTCGTTTCTTTGGAGATGTTGTGCTTAGAAGACCTATCGAGTATAGAAAGAGCTAGATTGAAGTCACCAAGTATAAGTGTATTATTATCTAAGTATTTCTTCACTTTGGTTAATAATTGATTTATATATTTGGCAGCTCCCACATTCGGGGCATATATATTGAGGATTGTTAAGTCCTCTTGTTGAATAGATCCTTTAAGTATGATATAGTGTCCCTCTTCATCTCTCACTAGTCTTTGGGGTAAATTTTAGTTTATCTGATATAAGGATGGCTACCCCTGCTTTCTTTTGAGGACCATTCGAATGGTAAATGGTTCTCCAACCTTTTATTTTCAACTGTAGGTGTCCTTCTGTCTAAAATGAGTCTCTTGTAGACAGCAAATAGATGGGTCCTGCTTTTTTATCCAGTCTGAAACCCTGCGCCTTTTGATGGGGTCATTAAGCCCGTTCACATTCAGAGTTACTATTGAGAGATATGAGTTTAGTGTCATCATGATATCTATTCAGTCCTTGTTTTTGTGGAATGTTCCACTGAACTTCTTCTTAAAGGGGAATTTTAAGAGTCCCCCTTAAAATTTCTTGCAGAGCTGGTTTGGAGGTCACATATTCTTTTAGTTGCTGCCTGTCTTGGAAGCTCTTTATCTCTCCTTCCATTTTGAATGAGAGCCTTGCTGGATAAAGTATTCTTGGTTGCATGTTCTTCTCATTGAGGACCCTGAATATATCCTGCCAGCCCTTTCTGGCCTGCCAGGTCTCTGTGGAGAGGTCTGCTGTTACCCTAATACTCCTCCCCATAAAAGTCAGGGATTTCTTGTCTCTTGCTGCTCTAAGGATCTTCTCCTTATCTTTGGAATTTGCAAGCTTCACTATTAAATGTCGAGGTGTTGAACGGTTTTTATTGATTTTAGGGGGGATCTCTCTATTTCCTGGATCTGAATGCCTGTTTCCCTTCCCAGATTAGGAAAGTTTTCAGCTAGAATTTGTTCAAATACATATTCTGGCCCTCTGTCCCTTTCAGCACCCTCGGGAACACCAATTAAACGTAGGTTTTTCTTCCTCAGGCTGTCGTTTATTTCCCTTAATCTATCTTCATGGTCTTTTAATTGTTTGTCTCTTTTTTCCTCAGTTTCCCTCTTTGCTATCAACTTGTCTTCTATGTCACTCACTCGATCTTCCACCTCGTTAACCCTCGTCGTTAGGACTTCTAGTTTGGATTGCATCTCATTCAATTGATTTTTAATTTCTACCCGATTAGCTCTAAATTCTGCAGTCATGAAGTCTCTTGAGTCCTTTATGCTTTTTTCTAGAGCCACCAGTAGCTGTATAATAGTGCTTCTGAATTGGCTTCCTGACATTGAATTGTAATCCAGATTTTGTAACTCTGTGGGAGAGAGGACTGTTTCTGATTCTTTCTTTTGAGGTGAGGTTTTCCTTCTAGTCATTTTGCTCAGTGCAGAGTGGCCAAAAGCAAGTTGTATTGGGAAAAGGAGAAAAAGAGAGGAGAGAAAGAAGGAAAGAAAAGAGAAAGAGAAAAAAAAGGAAGAAAAAAAAACGAAAAAGAAAAAAAAGGGAAGAAGAAGAGAAAGAAAAAGAAAGGAGAAAAAAAAGGGGGGTGGGGGAAGGAAACAAATCAAAAAGCAAAACAAAACAAAACAGAACAAAAAAAAAAAAAAAAAAAAGGAACCACGGGGGAGTATCTTCTGATTCTGTGTACTTTAAGTCCCTTGGCTTCTCCTGGAACTTGTCCGTCCAGCTGGTCTTCTGGGGGAGGGGCCTGCTGTGCTGATTTTCAGGTGTTAGCAGTTGGGGGAGCTGCTGTGCCCCTGCCTGGTGCAGGGCTCAGTGGGGGTTGTTTACCCCGTGAGGCCCCAGGAGCAACAGCCCCAGTGGCGGGGCAGCTCTGGAAACGTGGATTCAGCCCCCGCAGGAACTCCGGAGCTCTCCGTCTGCAGGGCCTGGAGGCTCCGGGGCGGGGCCGCTGATCTGCTCAGCTGGGGCAGGAGCGTCCTCGCTGTCCTGGGCCCTCCCGGCCTCTGCCTGTCCCGGAGGAGGCCGGATCCTGGGCTGTGTCCCGGCGCCCTGTGCTCCGGAGCCTGCGCTGGTGGATTCGCGCTCCCGCCCCGCAGCCCCCTCCGCGGAGCCGCCGCCCGAGCCCCCCCCCCCCCGAGCTGCTCCCGGAGCCGCGCAGCCCCCTCCGCACGGAGCCTCTTCCTCTGCCCGAGCCCCTCCGAGCTGCTCGCGCCCCGCAGCCCCCTCCGCGGAGCCTCTTCCTCCGCCCGAGCCCCCCGAGCTGCTCCGGGTCCCGCCGTGCGCGCTGCAGCCCTTAGGGAGCTCGGCGCACTCTCCCGGGGCGCAGTTGCTCTGTTACTGTCCCAGGGAACCCGAGGGCATCCCCGCCCTCCTGGGTCCTGCTCCAACTCCCTGCGAGCCCCTTTCCGCCCGGGAAGGTCGGTGCAGCTCCTGCTCCTTCGGGACGGGGCTCTCCTGTCCTGGGGACACTCGCCCCGGCCTCAGCCCGGCTCCTCGCGGGGCCCCTCCCCCTTGGAGGCCTTTTGTTTCTTTCTTTTTTCCCCGTCTTCCTACCTTGATAGAAGCGCAAACTCTTCTCACTGTTGCATTCCAGCTGTTCTCTCTTTAATTCTCAGGCCGAATTCATAGATTTTCAGGATGATTGGAAGGTTTTCTAGGTAATTTGGTGGAGACAGGTGATTTGGGGACCCTACTCTTCCGCCGTCTTGCTCCTCCCCTCCCATTTTAAAAATTTTATAATGATCTATGTGCTTCTTTGCTAATGCGTTTAATAACAAAATCTAATGGATTTGTCTAATACCTACCATCATTTCAAATTAAAAATGAGCATACATTGTATTTCAAGATATCTGTAACCACAGTAATATATGCAAATATCTTGTGTCAAGGTCACAAATACTAGTCTTTACTAGAATGGTTTGTTGCCTACATTCATAACAGATGGAAATGTAAAATTTTAGTTAAAGGTTAGTGAAATTACAGTTTTAAGTTTCTTTCATCCAAGTTCAGAACCCTTTGGACTTTATTCTCATAAAAACAAGAAGCACATCCTTTTAATTAGTTCTGTTGGTTATTATAAATCCCCAGTATTGTTAGAAACTTTATTCCCCTACCTTAAATTAACACATGGTATGTGTTTCTCAATTCAGTGATTCCAAACAGACGTCATGGAGGGCAGGTAGAGATAGAAGGTATTGCTTGTATGTGCAGATCCACCGGTCTGCTGGATCTATTCCACAGAATAGCTTTATTCTATTCAGTAGATTAAGTAATGTACGTAGTTTTTTTGTTTTATTTAAATTCAATTTAGTTAACATATAGTATATTAGTAGTTCCAGGGGTAGAATTTAGTAATTCATTAGTTGTATATAACACCTGGTACTCATTATATCAAGTGCCTTCCTTCACTCTCATCACGGAGTTACCCCATCCTCCCCACCTGCCTCCTCTCTAGTAACCCTCAGTTATAGCACATTTTCTCTGTTAAGGTTTTCATTAACTCCATAGATTTTTATATAATGTTAGGATTATCTGATTTATTTGTTTAGACGGAAATGCATCTCTTTAACATGCTGTGGTGTTCAGTAAAGGGCTTCTGACAAGAAGCAAAGATTTAAACAATCATTTAGTAATCAGTAGGCCTTCTCAAATCACATCTTAGCCCAGGTACAAATCAGTGACTTATTGTGAACAAAAAAACACCCCATTTATTGAAATAATCTTTTAAAACCATCCATCGGGTGAAATTCTTATTAGACTCTAACATAGAGTCTATGCACAACAGAGGTGTATATTTTCAATGAGTTATTCCAAAATATCTATCGAGTACCTATTTAACTAGATATTGAGGAAGTTCAAAGAATATGAAATAGACTGCATTCTGCTTTCAAGAAGTTGATAACCTAAATGTAGAAAGCAAAAGATCTTGGAAGTAAAAGATATCATTTTAAAGGTTACAGTCTTACTGATATTATATTCCAGTGCCCAATCTTTAGAGGCCATATCTTTACCACATTGATTTCAGAGAAATCAAGAGACATTTTCCTAAAGAAATATTTCAACACTTGCAAATTTTAAGACTAATTTCCTCATATGAATCAATTTTTTTATCCTTTCTTGTCTTGAGTTTTCAGTTTTAATTCCAGTGTAGTTAACATGCAGTGTTATATTAGTTTTAAGTATACAATATAGTGATTCAAAAATTCAAAACACTACTCAATGTTCAACATTAAGTGTATCCTTAATCCTCTTCACCTGTTTTACCCATCTCCCCACCCACCTCCCTTCTAGTAACTATCAGTTTGCTCTCCATAGTTAGTTAAGAGTCTATTTTTTGGTTTGTCTCTATTTTTTTCCTTTGTTCATTTGTTTTGTTTCTTAAATTTCATGAGTGATATCATATACTATCTGTCTCTGACTGGCTTATTTCGTTCAGAATTATACTCTCTAGATCCATCTATATTGTTGCAAATAGCAAAATTTAATTCTTTTTATAGCTGAATAGTATTCCACTCACACACCCACATACACACTATACATACACAATTTATATATACGTATATACAATGGTATATATATGTGTATATGGATATAAATATACTAGTTTAAATTTATATGTATATATATATATTATGTGTGTGTATATGTGTGTGTATATATATGTATATATAAAACATCTTTATATATATATATATATATATAAAAAAACCATCTTTATCCATTTATCTATTGATGGACACGGGCTGCTTCCATAATTTGGCTATTGTAAATAATGCTGCAATAAACATATGGTTCTAAGTATCCCTTTGAATTACTGTTTTTGTATTCTTTGGGTAATATACAGCAGTGCAATTACTGGATCATGGGGTAGCCCTATTTTTAATTTTTTGAGGAACCTCCATACTAGTGGCTACACCAGTTTGCATTTCCACCAACATTGAAAGAGAGTTCCTTTTCCCCACATCCTTGCCAACACTTGTTTCTTGAGTTTTTCATTTTAGCCATTCTGACAAGTATGAGATGATACCTCATTGTGGTTTTGATTAGCATTTCCCTGATGATGAGTACAATGTTGATCATCTTTTCATGTGTCTGTTGGCCATCTATATGTGTTTTTTGGAAAAATGGCCATTCATATCCTCTGCTTATTTTTTAATTCTCATATGCATAAATTTAAATAGAGGCTTTTTATTCTTAAATAGAGGCTTTAATGAATCCCATTATATTCATTGTGGTCAGGGGCAGGTACACCACAGTGATGTTTATCATACAGCTATGTGCCCACAATCTTATCTTTTTCCAATTATCGTTGACTTTATAGCTGACAACTTTAAAGAATTTTAAAGGAAGCCTGGTTTACTTTCCTTTTTAGTTTACTCAGGATCATCTCTAATATTTCCCAGAGTTCTTTCTGCTAAATAATAGCACAGTAAAGTGATATTTTATCACATCTAAATTATGTTGCAAGGTTACTACTTTGGAAAGTAGAAAAAGAAAGAGGGGAATTCACAGGCCAAATGCTAACACCTCTGCTTGATGAAAGTTGAAATAATATTTCTAATGGCTCTTTATATTGTTTCATTATAATAAAGTAAATTTAAAATAGCACTCTCAGCACATGGAATAAAGGCATGGTTCACATTATTCTGACAAAGGGTGTATGTTATTTCTCTTTACCAACTAAAGAGGCACTGCCAGTAATTGGGTATTATATACCCAGTTTATAATTTACTCAGTTTTGAAATTGTATAATTTGGGCAACTTTTTTTTAATTTGAAGGACTTCCTTCATCTCACAATTTACATATAAAATATTATTAATATTTTATATTACCTTCTTCAAAATTACATAATGAATTCACATTCATATGCTATGTAATCAAGTTGCAATTTACTGTGTCCAAATCACCAACAAAGTTACTTTTAAGCATTATTGCCCCTGTCTACTTTTAAAATTTTTAGATCCTAGGGCAGCCCTGGTGGCTCAGTGGTTTAGCACCGCCTTCAATTCAGAGCATGATTCTGGAGACCCAGGATCGAGTCCCACGCTGGGCTCCCTGCATGGAGCCTGCTTCTCCCTCTGCCTGTGTTTCTGCCTCTCTCTCTCTCTCATAAATAAATAAATAAATAAATAAACAAATAAAATTTTTAGATCCTCAACCATGGGACTACATTCATAACTTACATAGCTCACATAACTTACAGAGCATTTAAGATTTGCAAGACATTCTCTCTTATCTCATTTGGGTATAATAATGGTTGTGTTCAATAGATAGGAAACTTAAAATATATTCTTATCTGGGCAAATTGAGACTCATCAAGTTTCATTTCTAGTAAGTAATGCATCCACAACACAAACACAGAGTTCCTGATTTTAAATCCAGAGACTTTTCTTACCAAAATGAAAGACATCAGATGAGTAGGTACATAACAATCTGTCAGATGAACAAGCAATTATTGCTATGATAATCTGAAGGAGCACTCTAAGATATAATGGTCAGGAAAACTTTATAAAAACAAAACAAAGAAAGAAAAAAACCTGGTGTTTCAGCTGGCTTTTGAGGGAATTAAGCAGAATTGCTGAAGGACACATCTTGGCTCAGTTGAATAGTATGAGAGAGAAAGAGGAGAGTATTTAATAGGTCATAGTTTTCAAAGATCATCACTGACCATACTTCAGTGGGATCACAGATTGTGACAGAGCATATTGGTAAATAGCAGCTAGGATCACCAGACCAGAGGAGACAGAGTAGAATGCCCTTCAATCTCTACAGTGAGAAGCCTGTGTGTGCCATGACACATGGTGTCATGGGAAGAGCACTGTCCTTGGACCCAGGAATCTAAAGCTGTTCCAAATTATGTCTCTGCCACGTAAATATTCTTTTGGAAAAAGCAAGCCATTTATTTCCAGGCTCTTCATTTTCCACATCTGGAACATGATTCTTGCTTTGCCTGGTTCACAGGAAACTGGATAAGTAAATAGGAATGCATTCCATGAAGGGATTCTAATTTCCTTTATAAATGTAAGGGGGGGACCTATGAAGAGTGGAGCAGAATGCTAGTTAATGAAGGAGCTCTGTGTGATGGTAGTTTACGTAGTTAATAAAGAGCACATAAAAACAAAACCTATTATTTCCCTTGTATTCCTGATAAAAATCTCTATTTTTTCCAGTTATTAAGTGAATATATGCTCACTGTGAAATTCAAATAGCCCAGAAGTGATTAAAGCAGAAATGAAATTTCCCCTTCTTCCTCCCACCCACTCTCATCCCATTCCCCAGAATAACCATTGTCTCCAGTTTGGTGTATACTCTTTGTAGGCCAGACATCTTCAGAAGCATGACAATGACAATGGGACAAAGCATAGACGCCTGTCCTTGGCCCCATCTAAGGAAGAGCACACACTCTTCACCTTATCGGTGGTTCTGGGCTGTAAAGCATAGTGTCAGTGCTAATGCTAACTAGAATCATGCCAAATGCCCTGTGTATATCTCTGCTTTTTGACTCAGGTAGAACTGGGAATCTCGACTGTCTGATGCCACTTCCCACTTCTGACAGAGATGAATGGCTTGCTGTCTTCATTCTGATTAGTGGCCATTTTAGCCAGCCTGGGGGATGTGGCCCTTTTCCCTCAACAGCATTGGCATGTCAGAATCAGAGGAGCCTCTGCCAGCTTCTGGCTACTGCCTGTAAATCAGGCCCATGTGATTCAGTGCAGAGAACAGGACTTCCCAGAGAGAATGTGGGCTCATTCTGCAAGGGGTACTCTCAACTCCTGATTTATAATGACTTCCTGGAAACCAGGTGCAAAATCCAGGTTTGTAAATCAGGTCTTTTTATTTAGGATTTATTTGCACATGATTTGAAAATCTGCTTCAGGACTTGTAAATCTAGATTAGAATTTGTAAACCCATTTAAGGATATGGAAATTAATTTTAGGACCTACAAAACACTAAAAACAGTTTGCGTATAACCACCATTAGAAAGAAGAAAGACTTATAAATCAATAGCAGCTGGTAAGATTTGCAGGCAGGTTCCATAAATTAAATCCTGGGTTTATGACTTCAAGTGAGTACAAATTTACCCAACTTGTGAATTTTCAAAAAAAAAAAAAAAAAATTCCAATTTGTAAATTATCAAAAAAAAAAAGCATAAGATTTTGATTCTAATTTGAAATATTGCAGAGCAGCACCACTGTTGATACCCTATTGATAAGCTAAATAGTCCAAACTAATAGTAATAATCTATATAAATTAGAAGGATTTTATATATGGAACCAATAGTTCTTTGTTGGAAAACCTATGGGGTAATTGGTCTATGCTTTTATCTGGCCCACACTGTTAGAGCTGAGGGAGTCTGAGACCATATAACTGGATAAAACCTGTGAGAAAATCACTACATTAACTCTGAAAGCCCAGGCCACTTTGTCCATGAACTGGGGATATTTAATAAATGTTCACTTTCCACCATATAAGCCAAACTTCAACATTGTACATATTCAATAAATAGGTTTATATTAATTTTATACTTCTTGAATAATAACATTGCCCAAAGAGACTGGTCACAGCCACCAAGATTGTTATGATAGATAGAGCGGTGATTCTCAACCAAAGCAACTCATCCCCTCAGGGGACATTTGGCAATATCAGGAGATTTTCTTGGTTGTCGAAACTGAGGAAGGATGCTACTGGCATCTAGTGGGTAGAGGCGAAGGATGCTGCTAAACATCCTACAATTCACTAAACAGCTGCCCACAGCCAAGTATCTGGCCAAAATCTAAAAAGTGTAGAAGTCGAAAAAACCTGCCATACCAGGCTATTTTTAGCACAAGCTAGTACAGAATGACTCTGTCAAGACTCCTCCAACTCCAGTTCCAGTGATTCTGCCATTCAGGACAACCCAGAAGCTTTTTCTTATTTAGTTGTCTATGTTCCAAACTCACAATGTGGTAAAAATGAAAAATCCCATCATGAATATGCTCTGCTACCTCAAATGCACCCTGTATCTGATCAACAGGTCTTCCACAGAAACTGAAGTTGTAGTATTTGGTGAAATTATATTATTTGACTGGAGAAACCCCTTCATTTTATTTGGAAACAAGTATGTGGGTTAGGAAGGGAATGCAAGGCAAAGAATTCTTTCAGGCTTTGTTCAACAGTTTTATAAAGCAACCTCATGTAGTGAACTCCCTGGGAGCCTGAGACCCTTTTGATTATATGGTGTTTGGAATAAAATAAAACAAATCCCATGTTCTTTTATTCTGACCTGAAAATGATTTCTAAATGATCACCTTGGGTGTTCTTTCCCTCTACTTATTGCTGTGTTCTTCCATTTGAATTACTGCTCAGCATCACCTCAGAAGCCAGCTGAATGTTGGCCGATTGTAAGAAGACAGTCTCATATTGAGATTATAGCAGCTCTCCTCAGACTTGCCCTATTCATGGGCCTGGCCATTATAAGAACCTAAAGAAGGAGACAGGACTCGACATTCAAATGGTGCATTTGAAGCACACGGTGAAGTATATTGTGTAAATGCAAATGAACAGAAATATGGTATTGTAAGAGCTCAGCCACTTGTGCAATTAGGAAGGAAATCAGGATTGCAGAGTGCAGCACCCAGCAGAGCACTCAATTCTGTACATGGGGAAAAAAGTTTAAAGAAACTTGGTGTGGTAACTCAGGTCTTTGGAAAGTTTAAGTCCAGAATGTCTAAGAGGCAATCAAGAAATAGGTGACTGTAATCATACCCCATCTCACCTCCTGCCCTCTACACACATTTCTCCACTGACATACTAAAATGCACATTATTCCCCTAATTTATTAAGGCAGTGTTTTTGTCCCATTTAATGAACCATCTGTGGCTCTAACTCAAGAGCTCCAAAGCCATTTTTCTCATGATAAGATCCTTAAATATTCCAGGTACAGCAAAGGCCAGCAAGGAGGGTCACCCATGAAGTCACTTGGATTGCTTATAGGAGCTTGATATATAAATATAGATTGGATAAGATCAGGAAAATACTGCATTTCTTGGAATATCCTTATTCTATGTGATACAACAGCAAGCAAACATAAAACCTTATGGTTAGAAGCAGTGACCTCATTTTATATTAAATTCATTTATCTAGTAGGTGAATGCATAAGAAAGAGATAGAGGACAACTTAAGGAAGACTCTCAGAAGAAATATTTAAGATAATTGATATTTTTAGGCAGAAAACCTACTCCTCTCACTGTTCTCTACTTCTACACAGTAACCTTCCCCTATTGCCTAGGATGTACCATACAGAACCAGCCCTCTCCTGAGAATATACAGCTCATGTCCATAATTCTTTTAAAACTATTTTCCCTCCAACCACATCTGCTAGAATTTTTATATATGGCTTTCAGATCCACAATTCATTCAGTAAAGAATCATTCAGCTAACATTCATCATGAACCTAGGTCTTCCCAGCCTCTGCTCAGTGATAGGATACAAAGATGAATAAGCCACCATTTGATACTGAGGCACTCACATCCTAATGGAGGAGACAGACATGTAAATAATTATAACATATCCCATGTGTATCCCATGTGCTGATAAGAAGACACTTAAAGCTACAGCAAGAGCATAGAGAAAAGTGGTGAAATCTTTAAAAGGTGATGGTGCTTGAGCTAATTCTTAAAAGATGAATAGTGTCTAGTAGGAAGTGCAGCAGGGAAGTGATGAGAACATGATAAATGAGGAAACATCCATGTCAGACACAATTCATAAGGAAGCCAATATTCACAGTATTCAAAAAAAGTGGAATGGATAGAGCAATGATTTTCAACCAGGAGGGAGAGCAGAAGATGGTATCAAAACCACCTATATCAAACCATGCCTCATGAAGCATATGACTAGAGTACAGGATGCAGGTAAGGGACTCATAAGTTAGTGCAGAGGAAGGCAAGAAAAGTAGATTAAAACATGACAACTAGATAATCCAAAGATTTAGTCACGGCCAACTCATTAGTAATATGCTTTCTTCTTTGTGCCTTCCTTTATTTTCTACTAACACACACATCCAGAGGAATATCTTACCATTTGGGTTGGTTTGGTAAGAGATATGGATTTCACAATTGTCTCATGTTCTTATGGCAGCTCATGAAATAGCATCAATTAAGGTGGTAAAAAGAGAGAGAGAGAGAGAGAAACTAGGGGTCTAGAGAGTCCATAAGCCATAAAATTAACTTCAGGATGATTTAATATTGACTTTATTGGGAAACTTATTGTGTACTCAAGATTTATTAGCCTTACTAATAATCAGACGCAGAGAAGTTAAGGAACATCACCTAAATCATATCAAATTAGACTGGCTAAATTTAGCACCTCAGTATGGAGTTTAGGGAATGATCCCAGGGATATATTAAATATATATATAATATATCCTCCTGTATCTTCAAAGAAAAATCTTACTTCTTCATATAAACTTATTTCCAGTTTCTCTCAGGAGGTAAAAAATAATCTCAGTTGACTACCCAAATCTTTCCCGTAAAATTCTTCTGGTCTTACAAACGTTAAAACCAATAGGAAAGCAAATTTAAATCAGAAACAAAGCTACACAAGAAACACAAGGAGGGAGAAGGGGGAGCCTGATAGATGCCTGGTCTCAGATTTTTGGGGACAGTTATCTCCTAACACCTGAGGCATGTAAATCGGTATTAGTCTCCCCAGGCACTCTGTGGTGAAGGCTGGATGGCTTTCCTGAGTCAGTGTCAGTTAAGTCCCTCATGTCTGCTCAATGGAAACCTCAGTTTATGAGGGAGGGAAATTATAGATTGAAAAATGCCCTTTTTGTAAAACTCTGGTCGTAATGTTCGGTGAAATGATAAATGAATAGGTTTTTACTGGCAAACTACGGTAATTAGGCCATTCCTCACTTTTTTATTGGAGGCAGACCTAGATGTTTAATCATCATTATGTGATCATTTAGTTCTAGCAAAGCATTACTATTGGAAAAAATTATACATTTACCTTGTCCCCTCCCCTTTTTTAAAGGTGGTGATGAAAAGAAAAACAAAAAGCTCTAAATCATATCTGGGGTTTAGGGAGATACAGGACAGTCGTTTTAAATTTCACATAATTTTAGTACTTTTTTCTGATTTTCACTAGTATCATGTGATATTATAATAATAGTGTAAAAAATGTGAAAAACCTTATTAGGAAAAATTAATATTAATTAATTAAAATTACCCATCATTCCAATTTCTTAAGAAACCATTGTTGTTAATTTTTTAGTGAATTTCCTTTCAGCCTTTTTTCTTTGGGATTTTATCTTATAATATTCACAAAATAAAAGATTTAAACTAATATCGGGTGCACAAAAGCATGCCAATAAAAGCAGTAAAATATGGTTATTTTAAAAGTAATTTTGGAAAACTTAGAAAGCATTTTCATAATAATCACTGACCAGGCATGGCCACAGTAAAGAATTAAGTTTTTCTTCTTATCTTTGTGCCTGAAATCAACTAGGGGAAATGAATAAACATAAATTAAGAACTTTGAAGGAATAAATATCTTCAAAGAGCTTGAATCTGTAATTTCCCTGAAGAACAGATTTATGATCTAAGCCCATTCTTTTCAACTTAATGCATCGACTCTTCCATGGGCTGGTAAAAAGCAGTTCAGTTACTGCATCTTCCGTCCTCGGTGATAAGATCTCCTGCAATAGGATCAATAAGACCTGCTTTCATAGAACTTTTTTCTTATCCCATAACCTCAAAAATCATTTTGTGCCACAATGATCACTACAGGGAGGAAAATAAAGAGATGTTGAATCTATCAAAGTTTTTCATAGCGAGGCTGGTTTATTTCAAACCATCACAGCATGGTGGTTAACAGCTCTGGAACAGCCAAAGGATGGAAGCAGATGGAAAAAAGAAACTGAAAGATCCTCTCCTTTCTTTATAGAGACCTTCAAAGTTAAAGGGGAATAAGATTCATATTCCAGGCATTTACTACCTAATTTGGCACTGGGAATTTCAAACTGGGCTTATTTTTTTAATCCCACTCTTAACGAAGAGATTTCTGAAATAAACTCTAATTCGGTATCGATATAAACATTGCTTAAAAATGGAATAAAAAAGAAAAGAAGATCTAGATCTAAGTTAGTTAGGAAAACCTGTAAATAAATAAATTTATTTTTTTGTAATATTTTTCTGGGTCTTTCCTATATCATGTAGCCTGTGAGTCTCCCAGAGAGGCCTGTAGTGTACAGTATTCCTCAATTTTGTATTTCCATTTTTGTTCCTGAGTTCCACAGAACTTATTTTGAAAAATAATTATTTTGTATGCTTCTGAGTATCCAGATAGAGTAAGTCCATGTTCCAGAGTTGATTCCTTTTAATGTGAATATAAAGGTCATACTCATAAATACAAAGTCATAATTATAAAGGGCTTACATGGCATGAACTCTTGCAGCATAATGTGTGAGAAGTATCTCTAAGCTTGGAAACCCTGGTGTAGGGCCACATACTACAATACCACATTTAGGTTTATGACCTTGGACAAATGATTTAACCTTTTTGAATCTTAGTTTCTTCCTCTGGAAGCAAAAGTCTTGTCTATCTCACAGGATTGTGAGGATCAACTGAAAGCTCTTTAGAAAATAGAGATTGTGTAAAAAGTTATGGGGAGTTATTATAATTGTGACTACTGCCTCCTTTTACACTAAAATACATGCTCTTTGCCAGATATTTTCAAATAAGCTATAAAGAAAGCTTCTGTGTCATGTTCACTCAATTATTTTCTGAACTTCTATTTCTATACCTTTGCTAAAAAAAAAAAAAAAGCTGAGGCACCTTAAAAACTTTATAGTTTACTTAAGTAAAAATCGATTCCAATTGGGCAGCACCAAAACAGAAGTGGTTTGGAGCACTCCACCAATAGGAGCCCAGGTAAAGATGTACACAGAAAATGCAGAGGCAAAGGAAAGCAATTATGTGACTGCCATAGCTCGTTGTTCGTGACTGATGTGATTTTATAACTTTAAGGCGGTCATAGGCTTAAATTTTGTTTTGCTTACATAGGCTCCCACATCATTAAATAACCACCTCAGCCTTCTAGTTAATTTAACATCTTAGAGTGCAGTTTTTTTCTAAATTTTTTTTCTGTGTCCTAATCTTATCTTCCACAACAGACTAGAAACTCCTTGAAGGCAGGATTGGGGTTAGATATTTCCTTTGACTAAGAGATTGCTTGATAGTATTATGTTAAGATGGAGAATATCATAGATATAGTTGAAGTACTCCCATAGAAAGCATGTTCACTCACGCAGACATCCAAAGTCAGAAGATGGAAGACTAATACCTGTAAGCTGTTTCTGTTAGGATAATATTTATATACATCTTGTATGTAAGCAACAATTCAGTCAAAATGGTAAAACCACCTAATATGTCAACACAGCACTGAAAGTAGAAAAGCCTTTATGATTGAGATAGTTGATAACAATAATTATTTAAAAAGAAATACTTTCAAATCCAAGAAGCAAATCAAAAGAGGTCAGAAGAAAAAAATGTGAAGCATGTTGATAAATCTACTTTCTCCAGATAAATAATGCCTAAGTTAATTCCAAAATAGCTTTATCACATTTTAAATATAATGCCAAGAATGTAAAACCTTTGTTTTTCCCAATTCTATTTGCAGTTAGAGAAAAAGTTCTGCCAGAATGTATCTAACAGCAAAACTATATTTGAATTTCTTTGGCTTAAATTACAATCCAACACATGCTTTCTACAGACAGTAGGTCATGCTCCCTATTGTTTAAGCCAGTTCTCCTCAAACCGTTCTTCTAAAATGCCCTTAACTGAAAAGCAAGTGTGATTATCCCTGGGAACTTGGGAGCCTGGGAGCCCATCTCCGAAGCAGGGCAATACAATGTGAAATTTTTTTAGTCTTATATTTTATTTACCTTAAAATGCAGGGACGTTGTTCGATATACTCACAATACATTTGTGTCTGTTTTAACATAAAATTAACACTTATATTTCTTATCATCAAGGAATCCTGATGCTGCAGGAAGGTGTGTCATATGTCTAAGATGTCCCCTGCAATGCACACTGGGCATGTGCTGAATATGAGCATCCCAGTAAGGATCTGAGGATTCTTCAATTTTAGCAATCTTATTAAGCCCTTTCTTCCATGTTATCCAAAGATATACTACAACAATAAAAAATATATTTGCTTCCTTGAGGAAGAGAATATCTGCAATTCGCACATGGGTTTCTCTCATGAAATAATAAAAGAATTTTTAAAATATGAAAAACCATAGAGCAGATGAAGCTATCGTGTGACTTCATGCTCCAAGCAAAGTACATGAACTTAATGAAGCTAATGTTTCTACATTGAACTGAGGAAATTTCTTCTTAATGGTTTTCTTCTTATTGTAACTTAAATTTATGTCAAGGAGCCTCACATTTCCCTAAGGACACATGTTCAAGGTTTCTGCCTTCTAACTTCATTGATATACAAACCCTCCTAAGCCCCGTTGTGGGAATGCAAGCATTATATCTTGCCTTTCAAGAAAAAAGAAATCCTTGTACTATTTGCTCAAGTTAAAACTGACATAAGATGCTTAGCCCAACAGTATCTGAATATGGTGTATTAAATGCTATTTATAAAAAGCAAAGCTATGCTAATGTGCCTATCTGCCCCCTACTGCTTAACAGTATTAAAGATTAAAGCCAATTGTTTTGTAAACTGAAGAGGCTGTAATGGTTTCTTGGGAAGTGCTTCTCGTCAGCATTCCAGATAAGGTTGCTATTAAATTTTTGCTGCTATGGATGGCTGGCTTGGGTCATTATACACTTAAATTGAGTTGCTGTCATTGTTATATAATGAAATGAAAGAGCCTTTGGCCTATAGTAATGTGGTATACCTTTTAAAGAATGAGTACCACTACCAGATTTATAAGAATGGGTCTGTTAGCATTATTGTATCAAGCTACTGGGTGTTTCAAAGTGATTTAGATGAAATGTCCAAAGAATTCTCATGTATATCAAAGACAAATAGCTGAGTTTTGCATTAACCTGCTTTCAATAATCATTGAAATTTATTGAGTGATTACAGGATGTAGCAGATTCATGGTTCTTTTTTCTGTCTTGTAATTTAATTATGTCTTGCTCTGAAGTGAGGATAGTCAAGAACCTGGATTTTTTCATAATCCTATAAATTACTTGTTCAGATTAAAGAATAGTCATTCTGATCTCTTCATTCTAAGCATGTTATTTGACAATCCTCTTACAACTTGAGACGGCTATACATTATTTTAATTCTTAAATAGGCCAAAAGGTTAGTAAAAAAAAAAAATGAAGGACATTACATTTTTTAGGCTTAAATATTCTTTCTTTCTAATACAAACAGAAAATTCCAGCTACCATTTCTGTAAGGATAAATAATTTTCCTCCTCTTTTCCCAGGTTTGTAACATCACAGCTCACTAATTATAGAGAAGAAAGTTTGTCACATTTCTAAAATACTTATTTATAAATATTACCTATGTATTCAAAAGAGTTTTCTCCTCTACTTTTTGAACATATAAAAAACTTTTGCTTAAACTACATGAATGCCAAATAGGAATATAATAACTTTGTTAATATTTTAATAACAGAGGCTCAAGAAAAACTGAAGTTAAGAACTCAGCAGATGGACAGATTTAGTCATAATGCAGATCTTTGCCATCTCCAATTCATAGTAATATGAATTGCTTTGTTAAAACTACAAGTCAGCAATGTTTAACTGTAAACTGGCATGACAATTTTTTTCACTTACAGTATTCTGTAAAAATTGAAAAACTCATGCATTTTCAATTGATCCAACAGCTCAAGAATACCTGAAATTCTAATCATCATCCCTTTTCTGGGTCTTTAGCACTTCACACTCTCCGTTCTGCTTCTCTGGGAAAAATGTTTTCCTCTCCAATGTATCTTTATCTTCATCTGTGTACTTCAAACTAGAAAGAGAGGACACTCAAATGCTTAGAGAGAGTTTGCTTTATTATGTGGCTCTACTGAGTCTAAAAATGCTACAATCACAAACAGCCCTCTGAAGATGCCTGTATACTCAAATAGATACATGATTTTTCCCAGCAATGGAAAGCAATTTATGGCTTTTTCTATTGCTCCAGAAGTTCTTCAGAAAATGGCACTTGCAAGAATAATGTTATAGCATGCAATCAAAGAAGATATATCTTTAAAGATTAAGTGAGCTGTCCAACAACCTGTAGCCATGACAACTAATGTTGGTCCATAAGCTCAGAAATGGCAGTGCCATTGGGAGCATACACCATCGAGTGAATGGGGCACCTGGCTCCAGCATGATGATGGAGAGTGGACATTTGTGGTACAGTGTCAATCTTTGGGAGTATAGTAAGGTGCATCATTCAAGTCTGCTCTGTGGCCATGTGTTGTTTCACCATTTCACCTGAGTAATTCTCTAGAAAAACACAGTATCCTGCAATACAGTCCAGTCTGCAGAAGATAGAACTCTGTGCAGGTTTAGGAAAATGGGCAGATCCTAAACTTTTATATTTTAGA
The DNA here is from genome assembly GCF_003254725.2 of Canis lupus dingo. Lineage (NCBI taxonomy): Eukaryota > Metazoa > Chordata > Mammalia > Carnivora > Canidae > Canis > Canis lupus. The sequence continues at coordinate 50,155,437 of NC_064254.1, read as the reverse complement.
GATTCTTTCCTACATTATGTTCCAATTTTATCTTTAGGATTTAGGTTCCAAGGTTAATTATTTAGGCTTAGCACTAAGTCTGAGTCATAAGCTAGTGTCATAGCAATGAAGTTAGTAGCCAAGTGGAGTTTTATGCATGAGATAACTGCTCTTCTGTAGCCGGTATCGAGACTATGAAAACTTGGGAATCTGATTCCCATAGGTTATTTTATTGCATTTTATTAATCAGCAAGCTCAACTTGAACTAAACACTTAGAAAGAAAATTGTACCAGTATGGTTTCTGCTCTCAGGCAAGATACTGATGATGCATTATTTATGAAATGCAACATTATGTGAAATTTTAGTCAGAAAATACTTCTAGAATAAAATAAGAGCATGTGCTGGAATAATAATAAAAATATCAAATACTTATGTAACATGAACTGTTCTAAGAATTTTATGAATATTAATTTAATTCTCACAACAACAGCTGGAGTAAGTGCTGTTATTATCAGCATTCATGGATGGTGAAATGGAGACAGGGATGAGTAAGGTCTCTCAGCTAGCAGTGGTGAAGCAGTGACTCAAGCTCCAGAGTTTGTATTCTTAAAACTCTGCTATAAGTAGACTGACACTAATAAGGAGGTAGAAGAAAAGATGTGACAAGAAAAGTAGGAAAAGCAGAGTGAGATGATAAGGCCCCGGGCTTGGTTAGACTGAAGTTGGTCCTTATGGGGGACCATAAGTCACGACTTTGAATGGGCATAGGTTGGCCAGTCAACAGAGAATTTTGAATTCACTACTGAGAGTCCTTTGATCAGAAAACTATTATGGATTCTTGGGAATGTAAATAAGGTAATTTAAGAAAATATATTTTAGCAAGGTAAAATAAGCTACTTAAATATACCCAAAGCTATGAACACTTTATAAAACAATTTGGCATTACCCTGCAAAGGCAAATATAGATATACCCTCTGGCATAGAATTTTAACTTACAATATAAATCCTAGAGAAACCCTTGGACATGAGTGAGTATCAGCAGGTATATACAACAGTATTTGTCAATAATAGTAAAATGTTTAAAATAGGATTAAGTGCTTTTTAACAAGAAAATGGAAAAAACAAATTATAGTATATTCACATAATGAAATATTATACAGCAATGAGAAATGAATGAACTGCAGCTATACTCAAAAATACAGATGAATCTTAGTAATGTGGAATTAAAGCTAAACTGGAAGTCTTCATATAACATAAAAGGAAGGAAGGGAGGGAGAGAGGAGGGAGGAAGGAAGGAAGGAAGGAAGGAAGGAAGGAAGGAAGGAAGGAAGGAAGGAAGGAATAAAGAAAAAAAAACATTCAAAATGGTCTAGATAAGAAAGAAAAATAAAGGAAAGAATATGGGGAACAAAAAAGAGAAGAAAGAAAATCAGTAAAGAAGAAGGCTCGTGGACAATAGTGACGATGGAAACGGGTATCATGAAAGCACAACTCTCACTTTTGAAATCTTCTGATTCCTAGTTCAGCCCTCTTCTACTTTTCCACAATTGGTTTCCTATAAGAGAATAACTCTTTAATTAAATCTTATGTGTTTTTATATTGCTTACAATACCAAACTCAGTACGAGGCAAATGGTATTTCCTCAAAAATTATGAATTTTTTAAGACTTTATTTATTCATGAGAGACACAGAGAAAGAGAGAGAGAGAGGGAGAGAGAGAGAGGACACAGGCAGAGAGAGAAGCAGGCTTCATGCAAGGAGCCCGATGTGGGACTCAATCCCGGGTTTCCAGGATCACACCCTGAACTGAAGGTGAGCCACCTGGGCTGCCCTTCCTCAAAAAGTATAAAGAGAATGAATATAATTGAGTGGAACAGATACCCAAATGATGGACAATGTAAATTACTGTCTTCCACTCAGAAATCCCTCCTACAACAATCCTGGCATTTTATTTCTGCTTGAACACATTCAGTAATGAGAAGATCACTGTTTTGACATCCCCATTCCACTGTCAAACAGCTGGACTTGATAGAAAGGTATTCCTTATAGAGATCCCAAATTGATGACTTAAGTCCTAGATCTCCTCTGTAGAACAATGAAATACAAGTCTATTCCCTTTCCCAGGACAGCTTTTCAAATGTTAAAGAAAAATATTAAATCCTTGTAATTTACCCTTTTTCTAAGATAAACTTTCCTAGTCTTTAACAGCATGGTTTCCTGACCCTTTACTTCCTGTAATGTTCTCACCCAGTGCTGTCCAGAATAACAGCACTCTCTTTAAAGCACTGTCCCCAGACATGAGCAGTTTTCCAGATGAGACCTGACCAGTTTAGAGTAAAAAGGACTTAATACAGGACTTAATTAAGGACTTGTCCTTAATCTGAAGTCAATACCTGTAAATTTGCTACATGTAAAAAAGTTGGCTTTGGCCTTATAAGGCAAGAAATCAGAGTTTAAAGATTGAAGGCAAAATCTTTCCTTTTCTCACATGAATCTTTCCAAAGATATCATAAAAATAACAACATATTATATTTGCAAAGCACTTTAGAGTCCATTAAATGCTTTCATGTACATTATCACATTTAGTCACAGTCAGGTGTTAGTATCCCCATTTTTCAGATGAAAAAAACAAAATCATAGAACAAGAAATGACAGAGCCAGAACTAGACTCATGCATGTCTCTGAGTCCAGCAGTCTTTCCACAGTAGCATGCTGCTTCAAATAATCAAATAATCATCAAATGGTTGACCTCCCTCTAAACAACCAACTAGGAAACAAATTTTGCAACAGAGACCTAATATGTTATTGATTTTTAAATCAATAAGAAAAAGACTGGCAATCCAATAGAACAATAGACAGTGAATTCATCTGGCAGGTTCACAGAAAAAGAAATACAAATAGTCAATATACATGTTTTAAGATGCTCAGTTTGACTCATAGTTTTAGAATGCAAATTAAAACATCAGTAAGTTACCATTTTTCACTAACCAAATTGACAAAAAAAATTTTAAATGATGGTGCACAGTACTGGTGAGAGTGTGGGAATAGCAGAAACATTTCTACTGAATAAAAGAATAAATTAACACACTGGGAGTGGAAGAGCAATTTTGTACAAATTTTTGAAGGTCAATTTGGCAATAACTATTGAAATATGTACACATTTGCCCTATGACCTAGCAATTCCATGTTAAAGACCATGTCCTCAAGACTTATCTAAGCATGCAAATATATTTGTCCCAGGATGTTTATTGTTGCATTGCTACATTAGCAAGTAAATGGATATATTCTAAATATCTATCATTAAGGGATTATTAAATAAAGTACATTACATCCATATAATAGAGCAATGTGTAGCCATTAAAAAAGTAAAGTATTGCAATTTTCATTCCAAGGACACACATCCATGATGTATTAAGTGAATAAAGTGGATTGCAGAATGATATATAATATGATATATATATCATATGATATATAATATGATATATAATATTTTTCACTTGTAAAAAGAAACATATATGTGGTCATTTTTATGTATATCTATTCAAATTGTACATATTATACATACCCATACACTTGCTTAAGAAAAGAAAATGTCTGGAAGGACATGAGATATATCAAATCATCAAAAATGACTATTTCTGGAAAAGGGAATTCCATAATGTGAAAGATGGAGAATAATAGAGAACTTCTACATTTCTGGCTTCTTGGATAATATACCATACACAGGAAGAGGTCTGAGATATTTTGCAATGTCTAGAACATTACAAAAACTAGAATACAATGAGGTTTTCTTTTGAACTAAAAATTTATCAATCCCATTACTTTCTATCCTCTAGGCAACTACTTTGTGTCAGGCATTACACTAAGTACTACACACATCTTATTTAAAATAACCTGTACATTAAAACACATATGAGGTAAATATTAATATTCCTCATTACAGTGGAAGTATAATCCAAACTTCTAATATTATGATCCATTGATTGCACCAGAATGGAGGGGATACATATACTTACCCAACCAAAATTCTTTCTGACCTGTATCTAATGACAACAAGAGAAATCAAAATAGCAAAAATTCAGATTTTTTAAAGGACTTCAAGAGAAAGAAAGTTATCAAATTCACTCTCAATGGACTAGGAGAACTATGTTAAGATTATGATTTGTTGTTGAGGCCAAAAATTGACCTCCTGTTTCTAAAATCTTAGATGCATTAGATATTTTAGATTATGCATCAACATTTTCAAAAGGGGCAATGCCCCTAATGAAGTTCTCTACAAAAAGAAATTTTTTTATTGTACATATCAATCATTGATTAAAAAAAACACTATAGATAAGATAACGTGAAGGGAAGAAAGCACAGCGGGAGAGAGAGAAAGGAAGAACATTTGAAATCATGTGTCTCAACCATTCATTTGTCTTTAAAGAAATAAAAAAGGAGGTGTTGATACCATGGAAAGCTCTCTCAAAATATTTAGTAGAGGCTGTCATTTGAAAGGAGAGTTAAATTTGCTCTGTGCCATTCCTTCTATACCAATGAAAGCTAGAGAGAGATTTCAGTTCTATTTCAGTGGGTAACTTTTTAATACAATTGTCCACATGGAATGGACTGCCTTAGGAAGAGATAAATTCCTCATCTCTTGAAGTTTAAGCACAGTTAAATGAACTCTCAGTAAAAAGCTATAGTAAACCTTTATGATTGAATATTTCCTCAAATTAGAAGAACTTTATGTTCTCTTTCATGCTTTTATATTCTCTTATACATCTTGTTTGCTATTCAGATAGCAAAACATTTGGGAATCTGTGTATATATTACTTTAAAAATCAAAAATAGAGAAAGCAGAGAAATAAAAGTTAATGCTTATTGACTGCTTATTTTGTGCCTTGCACTTGAAATCCTTATGTATTAACTCATTTAATTTTCACAAAAATATGGTAATTCCTAATAATATCTTCATTATACAGATGAGGAAAGTGATGTACAGAGAGGTTAAGAAGTTTGACCAAGGTCACACAGCCACTAAGTGGAGGAATTGGGATTCAAATTTGGTCTATCGGTTCCAAAGCCTATTTTCTTAACTCTATACTAATGACTAAGAGTGACATTTCCTGACTTAAAAACAACTGAATATTTTACCATTCGGAGCTCTTCATAAAATATATATTGTATTAAAAACTGTATCATAAGGAAGAGTCAGATAAATTTAAGATTATCCAAATAGACACAAAATTCAAACTCAATTTTATTTTCTAAGTCCCTAAGAACATTTTCACAGTTCCACATAAACAGAATGACTATCACCTCCAGAGTTAGAAGTACACTTTCTCCCATGTTCGGATTAGGGGTAAAAGGACAAGAACATGGGATCAAGCTTCCAGAGGTATGAATGAGATCTCAGTCCTGCCCCCAGGGCACTGTGACACACTGAGTGAGCCACTTGGCCACTCTTTAAATAACAGCACAAGGCTCCAAAAGTTCCATTTTATCTGAAAAAAAATCCCATAAAGCATTTAACTGAGAATTGTTCGTGTAAAATGTATTTATGGCTTTTGTTTTTCTTATACAAGACCTTTATATTTATTGGAGTATGACCTTACTCAGAGCTGGTAAGAAATATAAAGGTCCCTTCCTCATGATTTATCCTTTCTTCATGATTCATCAAAGTTTATTCTGGAGATCTTAGCTGGAAGTTTCATTTCCCCTAAGAAAGAGAGAGATTAATTTACAGAGGTGATTATATTAACAAGAAATAACATGCTACATAGCCAGAAAAAACACTTTTAATGTCCAAGAGAAACAAAATACAAAAGTAACCGACTATATAATCCCATAAATAACTTTGAAATAGCACTACATTACCAAAATTTTACTCATCCCATTGATTGGACATTATGACTTAATAGTGTTTCTGTCTTTCTAACAAATCCTACTTCCTACTTTTCCAGTGTACAAATCTTTTTTGTAACTAACACATTAATAATTCATCATATCAAATCACATTAAACCAAACAAAAATGAGATAAAAAGGCAAGAATAAAATGTATTTAATTTCTTATAAATACTGTGTTATCTATTTTATTTACAACAAGCTTTGTCCCACAGATTATTTGGAATAGCTCTCAAGATTACTTTCACTTAAAAATAAACAAGTAAAAAATCAGGGTCTGGGAAATTATAAATTAAGATAGAATATTAAGAACAAAAGATAGGTTAGACTTGCATGTATGTTCTATGCTGTTACTAAAATTGAGATAAAATTTTGTCTCCAAGCATCTGGGTAACTTCTAATGAATGAGGAAACAAAATCAGATACATGACCTTTTTTAGTCATGAAAAAGGAGAAATCAAAGAAGTTCAAAGATTTTCTCAGAGGCCTTAAAACAAGGCACATTCAGGGATATAAAAGGCAATATTTTTAGTATCATCCTTATCATATATGCATTAATAGGTTTTATTTTTAAAAATGTCTTTTGTATAGCACACCTCAGTGTACACGAGGACAGAATGTCAAACCATAACTTATTGACAATTATTATTTAGTATTATTTTTAATATTTTATTTTATCATTTATTCATGCAAGACACAGAAAGAGAGAGCAGAGACACAGGCAGAGGGAGATGCAGGCTTCTCACAGGGAGCTCGATGCGGGACTCAATCCCCAGACTTGGGGGATCACGCCCTGAGCTAAAGGCAGACACTCAACTGCTGAGCCACCCAGGTGTCCCCTTAGTGAAAATTATTTTGCAGAGGATGAGGGTGTGGAAGGGAACAGAGGATTGAAATTAAAATAGATCTGGCTGCTCACTCTTATGGCTATACTAATCTTTTTAAATGCATTCAGCAAGTCTTAATGGCTACTCATGGAAAGAAAATACATCAAGATGGCAACCTGACACAAATCCTTATAACCCAAGCAATACACAGAAGCCTCTGAGAGGGTAAGTCCTATGGTCTCCACAACTTGGAGATGATGACCTGGGAATCTCATCCTCTGTCCCAGACCAATTGTCAAACCTTCCCTGAAGGCAGAGCTAACTTGGCCATATGTAGTTTCAGCCCTAATGATCATTTCTTCATTTCCATGTCATTTCTCTCCTTATAATATTGCTAATAGGAACAGGTGTCTTCGTAGTTGTACAAGACAGTGTCAGGCAGCTTTTGATTTATTTGGTTGACTCCAATTTATCTTATTCTTGTGATCTCCAAAATAGAAACATTTCTCTTTGGAATCTTGTCTTACTGAATAGTCTGTGCTCTTTAAAATCACTGTCTTTTATTTTTATGTACTAAACCTTATATATTTCTCTGCTCCAGTACAATAGATTTTCTTTCTCACAAATAGTACTCAACATTTTCCAACCTTTTACATATCTTTCTTGATATTTTATCTTTTTTTTTTTCTTTTAGAGACAGAGAGAGAAAGAGGTGGGTAGAGGCAGAGGTGGAAAGAGAGATTATTTATGATAGGCACAGAGAGAGAGAGAGAGAGAGAGGCAGAGATACAGGCAGAGGGAGAAGCAGGCTCCATGCACTGGGAGCCGGATGTGGGATTCGATCCCGGGTCTCCAGGATCCCGCCCTGGGCCAAAGGCAGGCGCCAAACCGCTGCGCCTTCCAGGGATCCGGAGAGAGAGAATCTTAAGCAGGGTCCATGTCCAGTGTGGAGCCCAACACGGGGCTCTATCTCACAAGTCTGAGATCATGACCTGAGCTGAAATCAAAAGTCAGACACTTAATCAACTGAGCCACCAGGGTACTCCTTAATATTTTATCTTTCACTTTTGTATTTTTACCATATTCTTCTATACTGATACTCCCCACTAGAGACTTACAAGAAATAAATTTGTTTCAAAATTCATTCTATTTTAGTCCAGTTTATGATTGTTAATTTGGTTTTCATCGAAGATTGACTATAAGATTTTAATAATTTGTACTGGTGTATAATATTGGTACACCCCCACACACACCCTGCTCGGGTTCCTTGGAATGGAGACATGGAATACCCTCCCAACCCTATAAAGAACTTCAACATTTATAATTTTTGTATCCATAACACGCTTATAAGTTTATCCTTGGTGATCATTTTAGTAGAAAAGTATCCATGTAAGTACTTGCCAGGGCAGAGATGGGCATCTTGGCATGGACCTGTCAAGTAGCATTCCAGAGCCTTTAAGAACTCCTCATGCTCCATCTGCTCAATGCTCAGTTGTAAAATACACTTGCATGATTTCTCATGTTAATGTTCCTTAAATGGGAAGGTCTTTTATTTGCTGGAACATCAAATACAATATTTATTTTTAAAACTTCTTATTAAAAAAAAAAAAAAAACTTCTTATTAAATCTTCATTGAAATTTACTATTAAAGGCATCTCAGGAAATATGATAGTGGAATTTATATTATTCCTTTAGAAACAGTGAGTTAATAGGACCATTCATGTATTGAAGCCTATCCTGGTGCATGACAATTAAATCATACCATCTGCATAAAAAAGAAACTTCTTTATGATATATAGTCATGCTTCCATATCATCCAAAATTTTAATAATTTATAAGTAACTTCAAAAAATAATAAAAGGGAGGTAGACTATAGCCTTGCTTTATGCCCCTGTGAATTATTCTCTAATGTATAGAAGATCATTCACATCTACACAGATTCTTAATATAATATTAAGACATTGGGTTTATACAAGCATTGGTAACTGTAGGTGCATCTCAAGTTCAACTACAGATATGTATCGTGACATTTAACTTTGTCCAGACTAAAGAGTCAGTGACAGAAGATTACCCTACAACCTGTTTGTTCTATAAATAGACTTGAAAAACCAAAAAAAATTGTTTTTAAGAAATTCTCATTAAATTTAGAAAGAAATGTCCCATAAAATATGTAGTTTAAGGGATGTAGAATAATGCCTTTTAAAAGACAAAAGAAATTTAAATCTGAACCACTCAAACAGGATCTTGCACATAGAATTTGACAATGGTAGGGATCCCTGGGTGGCGCAGTGGTTTAGCGCCTGCCTTTGGCCCAGGGCGCGATCCTGGAGACCCGGGATCGAGTCCCGCATCGGGCTCCCGGTGCATGGAGCCTGCTTCTCCCTCTGCCTGTGTCTCTGCCTCTCTCTCTCTCTCTCTGTGACTATCATAAATAAATAAAAATTAAAAAAAAAAAGAATTTGACAATGGAGTCCTTGAAAAGACTTTGAACAATTTTGATGACTGAAAAAAAAAATGTACCTTGTACTTTTTAAGCAGAGTCTTTCAATGCATATTTTTATGGTGGACATAATAGATGCATTGGTTACATTTTTAAATCATCAAAAAGTGCAAAGATAAAACTGCTTTTAAAATATGTCATTCTAGTTAAGGATCATGATAATGCATAATGCATATGTGGCTAATTCAAACTAAAACTCTTTGAATGGAGAATGAGACAGCACAACTGAAGCAAAATTTGAGTCAGTTTATATCTTATAGTATATGTGTTAGGGAAGAAATCACCATCACAAAACTAAATATAATAAAAATAAACATTTATCAAATATTTACCAAATATAAGGCACTATACTAAACATTTTATTCATTTTAGTTCATAAAAATCCCTACAACCCTTCCAAGTAGGTATTTTATTATTTCTACTTTATTTTTGTATTACTATTCCCATTTTATAGGTGATGAAACTAAAGTTCAAAAAGGGATAGTAAGTTCAAAAAGTAGCTTGTTCAGCAGATAAGTGACAGAACAGAGTTTCAAACCGAAGGGGTCAGATCCCAGGGCCTCTGTCTTGACCACTACACTATTGAGAACATTGGGCATTCTACTGGGCAAGCTTCCTATGTAAATCCCCCAAGTTAGGTCTCTCCACAATTCCAAGGGGATGGAAAACTCTTTCACCTTCAAGAATGGTCCTCCGATTTGCACACATAAGCTCTTTTATATTTGAGAAGGGAGGCTCCTATGTAACTAATCCTAGAACTAAAACTTTTTTCTCCTACTGGATTTAATTCCAAAGATATAATAACTACTGTGATTAAATATCTCAGTGGCTTCACATATTTCGATTTAGAATGTCATATGGCTACAGTCTTTAATTCTACTATAAGTGCCCTTCCCTTTCAGGTTAACTGCATGGCCAATTAAATACTCTGCACAAAGGCAAGGTGACTCTGGAGGGAAACATGCAATTATGTAGTTTCCAAGTAGTAATTATCTAAAATTAATTGCTGTTTTATGGGAGTTTTGATCATAACAAACAATATTTACAATTGCAATTCAATTCCAAGATATCTTCTTACTCTGCTTAAGCTATTTAGCTATCTGTTCAGTCATGTCTTCTCAGGTTTGGGAAACATATATGACTTATAGTACAGTTAAGTGAATGTTTTATTAACTCCAAAGGGAGCTATTCGAACAGTAAAAATATGCAATGGTGTGGAAAAAATAACATTGAAGAACCCAAGGGTACTTAAGAAAAAACACTGGCCTTCTAAGTGTCCGCTTGGGTTAACATTTCTGACTTTCATTAAAAAGTCTACTGTTGTTATTTGTATAACCTCATCAAGAAAATTAAAGTTTAATTTTCCATGCTTTTCTCCAATCCTCCATCCTCTGTCTGCCATCAAAAGATAAGGGATCTAAGATTCTGTCCCATTTAAACAATGAATCAACTCAGCCATTTTTCAAGTCTCTCAGGATACTGATTTGCCTGTGTTCCTTTTTTCCCACTAAAGTAGAAACTTTTGAAAGTGAAGGCTAGGGCTTATTATCAAAGATCCTTTGTAGTTATTAAGCACAAGAAATTTGTGTTTCTGATGCTTATCACATATTTAATAAGAAGATATAATTACTGCAAATGGTCCCCTGCTTGAAACCAGTGACCGTTCCTATCACATATTTTTTGAAAAAAACATTTGTGATGAAAACGCCACCCAAGGAGCATTTACAGAACATTCACTGGTGACAATGCACCAGGATAAGTGTATGATCAACTGATACTTGTCGGTTTCTGACATTCTTTGCTTTAAGAGGGACAGACAGCATTAACACTGACAGACATGAAAAGATATGGCTAAGCTTATGTTAAATTCCACTCTGAGCTCTGCACTCCTAGGCAATGATTATCTAGTTTCATATCCTAGAAAGAAAATGCATTCATTTAGCATGATCAGATTGGGTAAAATCTAATTGACAAAGTTTTCAGAGTTGATGTTTCACCAATGAAGCTGTGCAAGACCAGAATCTCTCCCCCCTCTCCCCGCCCCCAGATCTACAAAGGGTGACACTCATTCTGAAGCAGAGAGAAAGCTTTTACCATTATTCTTTGGGGGAAACAGGCTTTGGTTGATACCTACTCCTCCCTCAATTGTATCTGTCCTCACTTTCCCTCATGCAAGTCAGTTTTCTTCACTGCCAGTGCATTCCTGTTTATTCTCCCTAGCCTCAACCCCTACATTCTCTGGCCCCCTTCACCTACAGGATTTAAAGCGAAGGAGACCACACTCCCACTCAGAACCCCAGAGCAGGGAACTGAGAGAGCTGTCACAACCCAGCAGCAGTGAGACCACCAGACACCTTGGAATCTAAAGAATGAATGGAAATTCAGTTACATTTTTATGAGTCACTGCTTTTGACCATGAAATAAATATCTCCCAATGACATGAAAGAAATGGAGATCTGTATATATGTGAGTAAAGTTTCATGCATCATTGCTTCCATGGTGTCACTTTGGTGAAGGTTAAAGGGTTTATACATTAGTGGCTAGGTTAAGCCAATAGATATTTATAAGCAGGCATTTATACTTCACAATTATTGGAGAGAATGAATGGACAGGATAATGTAGAAAAATAACTATCAGCAATAACATATAATAAAATTGGCATTTACAGTAGCCTACAAAACAATAAAAAACTTATTAGGATGCCAAAGATTCTTCACGGAGCCTCCCATACCTCAAACTTTGCCGTGGAATTGCTTATTCGTTGAAGTGAAGGGAGTTGCTGAAGTCTTTGACCTCAGAAATGAAACTTGACGAGTAATTGATAGCACATATTCCACATGTCCGGAAATGTAATAATTAAGTGATTATACATCCTTGATTCTTGATAAAGATCCTTTCCAGCTGTTGGGCTAGTAGTACCTTGAGGATCTGTAACTAATTCCAGAATAATTAGTGTGTGGTCCCTGCATCATAAGTATTCTCCAGTCCTTAAGTTTCTAGGGAGAAAGGCTTAGCTGAACCAGTATCACCATCCTGATCTAATACAATCTCTTAGCATTCCCTTGTCATTGCACAGCACAAATCACTGTTTCTCCCAGACTGAGTTTTCTAAAACATCCTGAATTCAGACAAATCAGAAAATTCTCTAGAAAGATTTTTTTAAAGTTCTATCTGGGGGCTACTACAAATTTTCCAATGGAAAGAGATGATGCTTAAATAGATCAATTGATTGATTAACTGATTGATTGTTGTGGTTCTTGACTCTTCTTCGAGGTAAAGAGATTTCAGCTTTAATCATCTAATCTGGTCTTAGAAATCACTTTCAAAATAAGCTCAAGGAAATTATATTATGCTCAAAAAATTATGTTTTCCTCAAGCAAAATATCAATACTGTCATCCCATACAACTCCGATTTCCCAAATACTAGTAAAATTTTGCCAGTGCTTTGGGTTCTCCTGATCAACTCAAAGACAAAGTTCGATTTTTAAAAACAGCCCAAAATTATAAGTAAAATATTATACATTTCTCTGACATATTATTAATTATAAAAAGAGTAAAAGAAATTATAAAAAGAGTAAACATTTCTCTTTGTTTGATTTCTTTGAACAGCAGAACACAGAATCCAGAATTTTGCTTTTCACATTTTCCACCCGAAATGGCCTAATTGATATTCTGTATCTGGGCAGTACAATTTCATAAACCAACCCCCAAAGAGAGACATCTGCTCTTTTTCCTAAAATCTCAAGCAGGCAATCAACATCCACTTTAGAAGAACGACAGTATTAATAAATGAAACTACAAAACTGCATCATCCACTGGGAGCAATATATTGCCCTGCAAAGTTATTTTACAAATGAAGAACCAAAGGGCAGTCAGTCTCCAGTGCCAGAGGATGGTTCTGATGAGAGCCACATGGAAGAGAAATTCCCAGCCCAAATGGTTAGCAGAATTATCTGAGGGACAATAAAAATATATAAAATCCAAGTGCCTCTAGACTCACTGACTCAGATTCTCAAAAGGTTAGCCTAGGAATACATATTTTATAATAGCTGCTCAGTGATTCTGATGACCCACAAGTTAGGGAACCCATTGATCCAGGACAATGGTTCTCAAAGTGTGGTCCCCAAAGAGCAGCATCAACATTGGAATTGCAAATCACTGGGCCCCATCCTAGGCCTTCTGAACCAAAACACTGGGACTAGAGCCCAGCAAGCCACCTGAGCTTTAGTAAGGCCTCCAGGTGATGAGGATGCAGCTAAAGTTTAAGAACCATTGACATAGAGAATTTAAATTAAGTTTCAGAAAACAACAGCAACAACAACAACAAAAACAAAAACAAACAAACAAAAACCCAAAGGATTGGGGCATTTGGGTGGCTCAGTTGGTTAAACATCCCACTCTTGATTTCGGCTCAGGTCATGATCTCTGGGCCATGAGTTCTAGCCCTACATGGGGCTCCTCACTGGGCATGGAGCCTGCTTTTTTTTTTTTTTTTAATTTTTATTTATTTATGATAGTCACAGAGAGAGAGAGAGAGAGGCAGAGACATAGGCAGAGGGAGAAGCAGGCTCCATGCACCGGGAGCCCGACGTGGGATTCGATCCCGGGTCTCCAGGATCGCGCCCTGGGCCAAAGGCAGGCGCCAAACCGCTGCGCCACCCAGGGATCCCTGGAGCCTACTTTAAATCCTCTTTCCCCCTCTCCCTTAGCCTCCCCTGCCCCCCCAACCCCCACACCCCCCGATCAAGTGCACACAAGCACAATTCTCTTTCTCTAAAAACAAAACAAAACAAAACACAAAGGATTTCATCCTTAAGTGGTCCTTAAAACCTAAAACCAACTTATTTAACTTTCTAAGGATTCTGATCACTATCATTTTTGGAGGGAGCAGAGTGTAGACCAGTACTAAATATGACTGTGGGAAACAAAGGACACCTAAAGCCACATTGCCCATGCTTAGATTTCATGTCCCAAAATAAGCAAATTCTGCATGAAACAGAGAATATATCAAACATGACTAATTGGAGAACTTCTGTTTCCTGACATTTGCAGAGACATTTTAAAGAGCTTATAACAATATCTCCTGGGTTAAAGAAATGAACTTAACTGATTTATTATTTTATTTATGTAAGTTTTGCCCATTTAAACAGCAAAAACAAAATTCTTTTTTATGATGCTTGTGTATTTGTCCTTCTCTCCACTTCCTTCTGTTCCTGCAAGTATTGTATATCTATCTTCCTTCTTAAATACTACTTCATATCTTCCTCTTTGACCCTTGTAACTTTCAATATTTCCCTAAGAATCTGAAACTCTAGAGCAGTGTTTCTCAATAAATTTTCATTTTCACACCTCTTTTTAAACAGACATCTTTAAATAATTTTCCCTAGTCTCCCCATGATATACCACAGTTATACTGTATAGCTGTATATCTGTGGGGGGTTTTTTGTAAAGATTTATTTATTTATTCATGAGAGACAGAGAGAGAGAAAGGCAGAGACACAGGCAAAGGGAGAAGCAGGCTCCATGCAGGGAACCTGATGTGGGACTCGATCCCGGGTCTCCAGGATCATGCCCTGGGCCGAAGGCAGGCACTAAACCGTTGAGCCACCCAGGGATTCCATGTATGTCTGTGGTTTATATATAGAGGGAATAGTACTTTTTTTCACCCCTCCCAAGAACTAATTTACATCACCTTGGGGGTAATATTACCCTTGTTGAGAACACACCCTTTATGGTTTATAAGTATAATTTTTTTTCTGATACATTAGAGGTAAAAGATGTTATACCTATTTTTCAAAATCGAAAAAAATTTAAAAATCAAAATAATCAAGTCTTAGTCCTTTGGGGGCACACTCACATTAGAACCAATACAGTGCTGGAAAATTGCAGAGGGACCCTGGATTTCAGTCCATTATGTTTGTCACTGAGATGCTCTTGGTCCTGCCCTCTCTAAGGAACTTCAAGGGCCCAGAGCAAAGGTGTCTCTTCCTTCTTTCAACCTGTCAAACATGCAAACACAAAGCACTCACATTCCAACTATTTCTATTGAGTTGAGCTACTTTTCTGCTCTCTCAATCCTAGAAGTCACCTCACTATTAACCTGGCTCCTCCTTCACTGAAACTTACACTTTAAAAAAACAAAAGCCTTTTTTAAAAAAAAAAAAAATTTATTTCTTTATTCATGAGAGACACAGAGTGAGAGGAGGCAGAGACAGGCAGAGGGAGAAGCAGGCTCCCTTCAGAGAGCATATGAGGGACTTGATCACAGGACTCCTAGAATCAGGACCTGAGCCAAAGGCAGGTACTCCTTTGAGAGTGCTGAGAGCCCCAAGAACAAAATCCTTTTAATTTCAAACCCTGACTCAAGGCAAATCCAGGTCACACATGACTGTCCTCTGGAGGTAGAAGGCTCATGATACGTCTCAATCCTGTTAGGTAAATTTACAAGCCAGTTTATTTCTCAGTTACTTTATCCTGTTATGTCTAAAGTCTAGATTTATCAGAGGTTAGGCTAGAGCTGATCAAAAGGGACAGTTTTAAACCATGAAGAAACCCCTTTCCCAGCACGCTGGTTGAAAAAAATTCTTGTTTCAGACTATCACCACTCTACATAAAGAGCACATGCTTAGCTTTAGAGAGATAAAGGTTCTAATCCTAGCACTACCAGTTAGTACCTGTGTAGTATCCCAATACCTACATTCTACAATCTTCAGTAGCTTTATCTATAAATTGAAAAGAATAAAAAAAAAAGAAAAGAATAACACCTATTGCAAAGGTTTATCATGGATATTAAAAGAGAATTCATGATAAATCTTACACAGTGACTGGTATTGGGTAAATGATCAATAAATGGCAACCTTATTATTGTTAGCTGTAAGTCAACCAACTGAAATGGAAATTTTCTCATTCATTGATTCTGAGCACCTGATCAGGGAAGTATCAAGGAGTACTGGATAAATGACTTCACCATAAAGGTTTCCTCCCCTTCTTCAGAGAAGATGATGTTTCTTGTAGTTCAAGCTTAAGCCATGATGGGCCAGGAACTTAGAAAAGAAAGTGGGGTAATTTCTGAGTATACAGTGGCTGAAAGATGAATGTAAATTAGGCTGGGTGAGCTGAGAAATACAAGTAGTTATCTTGGGATCCACTTTCATTTCCATCAAATTGTATCTGAGCGGCTGGGTAGCTTCCATCTCATTCACTAGAGTGCAATGTCCTATCAGCAGAGGACACTTGTCCACTCACATTCCTTTGATCAAGGGATATCATGTTGCAAGTTTAGAATTGGCTAACAAGAAAGTAAACTGCGAAAAGGTATAAATTGTTATTCATCAACAGCTTTTTCTAGGAACTTCCCAACTTTTGACTTGCTGTGTTGCACACTTAGAACTGATTCAGTCAGCGGGGAATAATTAGCAGCCATGCCACACAGGAACAAAGTGTGCAGATTTGAGTTGATGTTGTGCTTAATGAGCCTATTTTAAAAGTTAGAAATCACCCAGCTTCCTATCAACCTCCACTTATCACTTTCTCATGTAGAGTGTGACAAAAATCAGAATCCATGCAAATGAGGTAATTCAGTCTTGAAATTTGCCATTTCCCTACATGCCAAGGGTCAAGGTTTATACCAAACTAGCAGATAAAAGTTTTTTCTTATTTATTATATCTACAACTACTACTATAGGGTTAGTGGGAAGTAAAGATCAAGAAAAACTATTATCTGGTCACTTTGATATATCTGGACAGATAAATAAATACATAAATATCATCCTGAGCAACATATGACTTATTTTTTATATATAGCAAGAAGAAATTTAAAAAATAAACTGTGCTATAAATGCCCTACTAACCTACAAAGACATTTAGGTTTTGTTCAAGCATTATTGATTGAGAAATATTTTCAAAATCCTCTTTTCTATGACAATCCTTCCCCATGAAATTTCACATTTGCTTTCATAATTCATTGCTGAATAACTCTACTGGGATCCTCTTTTCAAAAGTCCAATGGGTTTTGCACATTTAGGATGTGGGAGATGCAGAGGTGATTCTAACACAGCTCAGGCTGACTTCTGGGAGATCTCCCACCTGAAGAACAGGGAAAGTTTAAGTTCCTTTTCTTTACTTTTCTTATTCTCCCTTTGTCTTCTGTCACCCTCTTTCCCCAGGTAAGCCTATTAAATGCCTAATGCAAATACCAGTCTTCTTTTCAAATCTTATTTTCAGGAAAATATTTTTGAGATTTTTGACAAAATAGCTTTGCTGATTCACCATTTCAAGTATCTTTGATTTGTTACACCCCTCTCTATGCACACAGCCATACCCCCACTCTCTTTTATCACCACCTGCCTAGACCCCTCTTCTCGACATTCTTCTCTCTCTCCCATGTAATCCTTTCTGAAAATGATGTCAGATCAATATTTCCAGAACACAAATCTTTATGCTTCACTATTGAACCATAGTAGACACTCAATCAAGTGTGAGCCAGATTTCATAGTTACTAGCTGAAGGCTACTGTAATTTATTTCTCAAATATTAATACATATTTATAAAAATATGTAAAAGACCCCCACCTTTCTACATTATAATGCCATTTCAGGACTTAAAGTCGCAATCACTATATTCTAAATCACATTATCAATGTGATCAAAATGGAATCTTCTCTCTATATAGAATTTAGGAGACATAGATAATATTCTGAAAAGCTACACAGAGTCCTAAGACTTAAAGATCAGCTATCCCATAATACGGCTTATCTAATGGCTTGGGTATGAATGTCAGACTCTTCCACCCCAGCCTCATAGCAACTATTCAAACCCTACATGCATCCTAACATCGTCTAACCCCTTTCAGACCTAGCTCCAACATACAATCCTTTCTCATGCAATCCATTCTCCTGGGATATTTCCATATCCACTGTTCCCATTTTGCTCCATCTATTTCTATCAGCTCTATATTATGACAACCCTGAAGACCCCTACAGATTTATCAGTCTGTGCTTTGCAATGCAGATGTATCTTAAGCTACATTGCTTTCTCGTGCTACAGAAACAGTGTATGCATTTCGGTAACTGTGATATTCCAGACTATCTGGAATATCTCCATTGCAGCCCTTTCTTGAAGTTTCTCTGAATTCTTCAGCCTAAAGTGATGCTTCCCTTCTCAAAATTTCTGTGTCACCTATATAAAAACAATGATTTGTTTCCAACGTGTAGAGGTCTCTGCTTCATGATTTTTTTAAAAAAATTATTTATTTACTCATGAGAAACACAAAGAGAGAGAGAGAGAGGCAGAGAGACAGGCAGAGGGAGAAGCAGGCTCCATGCAGGGAGCCTGACGTGGGACTCAATCCCGGGTCTCCAGGATCACGCCGTGGACTGAAGGCGGCACTAAACCGCTGAGCCACCCGGGCTGCCCCTGCTTCATGTTTATTATTCATAATTCTTCAACTATGTTATAAAACCCTGGTGAGCAGGAGTCCTGTCTTTATATCAATTTTACTTTCCACAGAATCAACCAGCGCTGAGTACATTAATAAATGTTTGTTGACCTAGCTTTTTATCTTGACTAATACTTCACCTATGGGTCAGAAATAAGTTTTATGATTCTAGAAACATGTTTTAGTCTTATAGATGCTTAGTATTATTAAGGGAATTGGCCATACTAATAATAATTTAGAGGTAACTAATCTTAT
Source organism: Canis lupus dingo (assembly GCF_003254725.2). NCBI lineage: Eukaryota > Metazoa > Chordata > Mammalia > Carnivora > Canidae > Canis > Canis lupus. Next base: position 50,136,553 of record NC_064254.1, on the reverse strand, counting down.
AGGGGACTGGATATCAACAAAATTAAATTGAAAATATAGTTTACAAATATACATGCATGATTGAGTACCAGCATTATAACAAAATGTGACAAAGGAATAAGGGGTAGAAAAAGCAACTGTATACAAAAAAGAAAAAAGCTAAATAGCATACAGTAAAATAAGTGAAAATTGGTTGATGAACTTCTCCAATAATAAAAGAATTCTTCTAATAATAGGCACATTTTTACATATAAGAGGAAATTTCTTTGAATGTTTACCAGGATTGGGCAATAATTACAGAGTGTTCACTACATGGCAGATACAGCTTTAAGCATTTTACATATAGTATACCTAAGCTCTATGATTTATGATTACTATCTCCTTTTATCAGATGAGAAAACAGGCACAAGGAGAATAAGCAACTTGCCCAAGATCATTAAGGCTTATAATTGGTAGGGCTGAGATTTGAATATAGGCTTCCACCCCTAAGGTCTGTGTGGTTACTTCTATGTCTTACAAAAGCAGTAGTTGGTATGCAAAAGGCTTTTACACAGTTTTCTTAAATTTTTTAGTCTCTATAATATATTTTCCTTTGGGGAGAAAACTTTGCAAAATCTGAAATAATTAAACCTAAAGAAAGTTTAAATGCAGTCTGTTTACACAGGCTATACACCTATTTTCTATAAAAAAATTAATATCCGACTTGAAAATCACTAGTGGTAAATAAATATGGTAATGAATTTAGGAAGTGGTTGAGCCTGGTTCTTACCTGCAAAAAATGAGTTTAAATAAAAATGTATCCAACAAGTATTCACACCACCAGAGATTTTCCATTATCTCTATTGTAACACAGTTCTAAAAATGTTTCTTTAATAATTTACTTTGCAGCTGTATCAAAAGCAGCATTACTTTTCACTCTATGAAAACAGTATGTGAAAGTTGAGCTAAATTTTACTCAAGTGTTTCACTTGAGTGAAAGCTTTCACAAAGCATATTGGAGGTTCATAATAGAATATGAAACATTTCAATTTATTAAGTATTTTTCTTACAAGTATAAGTATAAAATTATTTTCATTCAGTGTATATCTTAGTCCGAATGGGCTAATGCTATGCTGTGATAACAAAAAAAGTCAAAATGGGCTAATGTTATGCTGTGATAACAAAAAAAAGAACCAGTGACTTAAAAAAAAACAACAACATTATTTCTGCCTTATGTTGTCTATCTAACTATATCTACTTCAGACCCTGTCAAATGGGAGGATGGATAGGGGACAAAAGGGACTCATTTATTTTTGTATTACAAGGATTCACACTGATAAAGATTCCACCATTTTATAACTCTATCATCTCAACTGAGGTTTCAGGTTCACTGAGCTGGGAAAGGAAACATAAGAAATTAGCTCCTTTATATCTCCACTAAAGAGGGAAATTTCATTACCAAAATAAGGCACATAGCCATGCCAACTAGAATTTTGGTGAGCACAAGTGATATTTTGCAGCCATTTTTATTTTCATCAACTATTTAGAAGTAGATATTAACTTATGAGTCTAAAAAATTAAATTTCAATATTTCAGTTTTTTAAAAAAACAATGCACAAACAAAAGAAAAGTGAAAGTTTAGTAATCTGATAATCTTTTAAATTGAAATGAATTGCTTGAGAGATAAATGGATTGTGGGCATTGTGGTGAGGACAGAGCTGAAGTCTTAGAGAAGGGATGAGACATACTAATGCAGGGAAAAAGTAAATCCCTATAGTAAATGGCTTGGAAAAGCAATGGGGCCCAAATCCCCTGAGTTCTTATAACCAAGAAGATTTAAAGCTTGGAGTTTTAAAGTTCAGCATGCTTGTCCATGGAAGAGTTCAAAAGACATTGGGGCTGACCTTGGAGAAAAGGCAGGGCAAACAGCCTACATAGAGCCTGGAAACAGCAATCTATGGAGCACCAGAGGTGCATAGTGGGAAGATCAGTTGTTCAAATTGGAATATGTCCCAGAGAAGCAACATTCATGGAAAGACCTTCCTGGGAACAAAGGAACTGCCAGGTGTCATTTCCCCAACTCCTCAGTACAAGCAGAGGGCCACTTGTGGGAACCAACATTGCACCCATACTTGCTACATAACTTGATTACAGCAAGCTCCTCCCCACAACACTCCAAAAGAACTGCTTTTCCCAGTCATGTGTGCCTCATTCTCAGTAAGACAGGCCCCTCACCAAGAAGGCTGCCTCAAACCCCTCAGTAACTCCATCAGGTCCCTAAACCCAGGAGTTTTGCAAGGCCTCAGATACAGCAGTAGATGTAACAGCTCTCATTTCACAAACAGACCAGAGCACACCAACTAAAACATGCCACACTCAGGCCAGGGAACAAACACAACTCATAATAGGCAAAGAGAGGCCCTTCAGATAACTGACCTAAAGGATAGAGCATCCAGGACACAACAACAAAGCATAAACAGCTCATATTGGGGGCATACTTTTGGAAGCACCAGTACCAAGGGAACAGAGGACACTATATGGCATGGCACTACAGGGCCTCTTCTTCATAAAATCAGTATCTGGAGGAACAGAATATATAGCTAATTTTACTAACTAAATATTATATATATATATATATATATATATATATATATATATATACTAGATAAAATGAGAAGACATAGAAATGTGTCCCAAATGAAAAAATAGAATAAAGCCATAGCCAGAGTCCTAAGTGAAACAAATATAAGTAACATGCCCAATAGAGAACTTAAAGCAATGATCATAAGCTCACTGGACTTGGGGCACCTGGGTGTCTCAGCTGGTGAAGCATCCAACTCTTGATTTCAGCTATGATCATAATCTCAGGATCATGCGATTGAACCCTGTGTCAGGTTCCACACTGGTCATGGAGGCTACTCAAGATTCTCTCTCCCTCTCTCTCTCTGCTCCTCCCCCATTCTCCCACTCTCTTAAAAAAAAAAAAAAAAAAAAAGGATACTCACACTTAAGAGTGAAATATATCAGAGATCATTAACACAGAGAAAGGAATAACATAGAAGAGACAAAGCATTCAATAAATGAAATGAGAAACATACTTGGTGGTATGAACAGCAGGCTGGAAGAAGCAGAGGAAGAAATTAATGACATAGAAGACAGAGTAAAGGAAAGTAATCAAGTTGAACAAAAAATAGAAAAAGAAATTATGCAAAACAAGAATAAACATAGGGAGCTCAGTGACTCCATCAAACGTAAAAACATTCATATTATGAGTCCTAGAAAAAGAAAGAGAAAAAGGGACAAAAGATTTATTTGAAGAAATAATAGCTAAAAACTTCCCTAATCTGGAGAAGGAAATAGATATCCAGACCCAAGAGGCACACAGAAGTCCCAACAAAATCAACAAAAACAGATCCTTACCAATACAGATTGTAATTAAAATGGAAAAATATAGTGATAAAGAAAAAGATATTAAAAGCATCAAGACAAAAGAAGATAGTTACATACAAAGGAAACCCCATAAAACTATCAGAGGATTTTTCAGCAGAAACTTTTCAGGCCAGAAGAATTGGCATGATATATTCAAAATGCTGAATGGTAAAAACTTGCAGCGAAGAATACTCTATACAGCAAGACTGTCATGCAGAGCAGAAGGAGAGATAAACAGCTTCCCAGACGAACAAAAGCTAAAGGAGTTCATGACCACTAAACCAGCCCTGTAAAAAATACTAAAGGTGATTCTTTTAGAGAAAAGGTAGGATCAAAAGTGACAGTATGAAGGTAGGAAACATAAAAGCAGTAAAAATGAATGTTTCTGTAAACATCAGTCAAAGAACTCACAAAATAAAAGAATATAAAATATGACAACATATACCTAAAATGTGTAGAAGAATGTGTAAAGAATGGTTCAAATTCAAACAACCAGCAAGTTAACAGAGACTGCATATGCAAATGTTATATACAAATCTAATGGTAACCATATATTAAAAACCACTAATAAACATGAAAATAATAAAGAGAAAGAAATCCAAATATATCACTAAAGAAAATCAACAAAGTATGAAAGGCTCAGAGAAAACTCAGAAACAACCACAAAACAAGTAATAAAATGGCTATAAATGCATATCTATCAATAATTACTTTGAATGGAAATGGATTAAATGTTCCAATCAAAAGACACTGTGAAAAAATGGATTTTTTAAAAAAGACCCATTTATATGCTGCCTACAAAAGACTCATTTTATACCAAAAGACAATTGCAGATTGAAAGTGAGGGGATGAGAACAATTTATGATGCAAATGGATGTCAAAAGAAAGCTGGAGTGGCAATACTTATATTGGATGAAATAGACTTTAAAACAAAGACTGTAACAAGAAACAAAGAAGGACATTATATAATAATGAAGGAGGCAATCCAAAAAGAAGATATAACAATTATAAATATTTACATGCTCCATATTGGACCACCCAAATACATAAAATAGTTAATAACAAACATAAAGGAATTAATTGATAATAATGTAATAATAGTAGGGGATTTTAACATGCCACTCACAGCAATGGACAGATTGTGCAAACAAAATAAATCAACAAGAAAACAATGACTTTGAATGACACAGTGGACCAGGTGGATTTATCAGATATATTCAGAACATTCCATCCTAAAAAAGCAGAATACACATTCTTTTCAAATGCACATGGAACATTCTCCAGAACAGATCACATATTAGCCCACAAAACAAGCCTCATACAAGAAGAAGTAAATCATACCATGCATCTTTTCTGACCACAACACTATGAAACTAGAAATTAACCACAAGAAAAAATCTGAAAAAGACCACCAATACATGGAAGTTAAGTAACATGCTACTGAACAATTAATGGGTAACCCAGAAAATAAAAGAAGAAATTAAAAAATACATAGAAACACATAATGAAAACACAACTTTAGGATGCAGCAAAAGTGGTTCTAGGTGGGGAGTTTATAGCAATACAAGCTTAAAAACCAGCAGAAGGAAGGAAATAATAAACATTAGAGCAGAAATAAATAATATAAAAATTTAAAAATACCAGAACAGATGAATAGAACAAGGAGCTGGTTCTTTGAAAAAGAAAAATCAATAAAATTGAAAAACCTCTAGCCAGACTTATTAATAAAAAAAAGAGAAAGGACCCAAATAAATAAAACCACAAATGAGAGAAGAGACATAACACCACAGAAAAACAATTTTAAGAGAAAATTATGAAAACCTATATGCCAACAAAATGGACAACGTAGGTGAAGTGGATTAATTCCTAAAAACATATGACCTACCAAAACTGAAACAAGAAGAAATAAAAAATGTGAAGACTGCCAGCAAAGAAATTGAATCAATAATTAAACAACCCCAATAATCAAAATCCCAGGACCAGATGGCTTCACAGGGGAACCATATCAAACATTTAAAGAGGAGTTAATACTGGGGTGTCTGGCTGGCTCAGTCACTAGAGTTTGAGACTGTTGATCTTGGGGTTGTGCATTCAAGCCCCACAATGGATGCAGAGCTTACTGAAAACAAAACAGAATAGAATTAAAAGTCAATACCTATTCTTCTCAAACTATTCCAAAAAATAGAAAGGGGAAGAAAACTTCCAAATTCTTTCATGAAACCAGCACTATCCCAATATCAAAACCAAATAAAGACACCACAAAGAAGAGAACTACAGGCTTATATCTCTAGTGAACACAGATGCAGAAATCCTCAACAGAATACTAGCAAACCAAATTTAACAATGCATTTTTTAAAAAAATATTCACCATGATCAAGTGGGACTTGTCCCTGGGTTGTAAGAGGTTCAGTACTTGCAAATCAATCAACGTGATACATCACATGAATAAGAGAAAGGAAAAGAACCATATGATCTTTTCAAAAGGTGCAAAAAAAGCATTTGACAAAGTACAACATCCATTCATGATTAAAACCCTCAACAGTGTAGGTTTAAAGGGAACATATCTCAAGATGAGGAAGGCCTTATATGAAAAACCCACAGCTAACGTCATCCTTACTGAGGAAAAATTGAGAGCTTCTCCCCTAAGGTCAGGAACAAGACAAAGATGTCTACTCTCACCATTTTTATTCAACATAAGCCTAGATGGCCTAGCCCCAGCAATCAGACAACAAAAAGAAATAAAAGGCATCCAAATCAGTAAGAAAGAAGTAAACCTCTCACTATCTGCAGATGACATGATACTATACATAAAAAATCCAAAGACTCCACCCCAAAACTCCTTCAACTTATAAACAAGTTCAGTAAAGTCACAGGATATAAAATCAATTCACAGAAATCATTTGCATTTCTATACACAAATAATGAGTAGCAGAAAAAAGAAATTAAGAAAACAATCCCATTTATAATTGCACCAATAATATACGATAATAATAATAATAAGATACCTAGAAATAAACCTAACCAAAGAGGTGAAAGACCTATACTCTGACGACTATAAAAAACTGATGAAAGCAATTGATGATAACACAAAGAAATGGAAAGACATTCCATGCTCGTGGATTGGAAGAATAAATACTGTTAAAATGTCTATACTACCCAAAGCTACACATTTAATGCAATCCCTCACAGAACTAGGACAAACAGTCCTAAAATTTGTATGAAACCACAAAAGACCCCAAATAGCCAAGGCAGTTTTGAAAAAGAAAAGCAAAGTTGGAGGCATCACATTTCTGGACTTTAAGATGTATCATAAAGCTATAGTGATCAAAACAGTATAATAACTGGCACAAAAAGAGACACATAGGTCAATGGAATAGAATAGAAAACTCAGAAATAAGCCCACAATTACAGGTCAACTAATCTTCCAAAAAGCAGGAAAGAATATCCAATGGCAGGATGCCTGGGGGTTCAGTTGGTTAAGTACCCCACTTTTGATTTCAGCTCAGGTCATCAGGCTCCAAATTCAGCAGGGAGTCTGGTTAAGATCCCTCTGCTTGTTCTCTCTCTCTCTCTCTCTCTCTCTCTCATTCTCTCTCTTTCCATTTCTCTCTTTAAAAAAAAAAAAAGGAAAAAATAATATCCAATGGCAAGATGACAGTCTCTTCAACAAATGGTGCTGGGAAAACTGGACAGCAACATGCAAAAGCATGAAACTGAACCACTTTCTTACTCTATACGTAAAAATACATTCAAAATTTATTAAAGACCTAAATTTGAGACAGGAAACTGTCAAAATCTTTGAAGAAAACACAGATAGTATCTTTTTTGACATCTGCCATAGCAAATTTTTTCTGGATAGGTCTCCTGAGGCAAGGAAAACAAAAGCAAAAGCAAACTATGGGGACTGCATCAAAATAAAAAACTTCTTCACAGGGAAGGAAACAATCACCAAAACTAAAAGGTAACCTGTGGAATGGGAGAAGATATTTGCAGATGACATAACAAGTAAAAGGTAGTATCCCAAACAGATAAAGAACTTATAAAACTCAATACCTGGAAGGAAAATAATCCAATTAAAAAATGAGCAGAACAGGAATTTCTCCAAAGAAAACATACAGATGGCCAACAGACACATGTAAAGATGCTCATCACTTATCAGGGAAATGCAAATCAAAACTACAATAAAATGCCACCTCACATCTGTCAGAATGGCTAAAATCATAATACAAGAAGCAACAGGTGTTAGCAATGATGTGGAGAAAAAGCAATCTTCTTGCATTGTTGATGGGAATGCAAACTGGTGCTGCCGCTGTGGAAGACAGTATGGAGATTCCCCAAAAAGTCCAAAGTAGAATTACCATACTTTCCAGCAATGGCACTGCTGGGTATTTACCCAAAGAATACAAAAACACTAATTCAAAGGGATACATGTGCCCCAACGTTTATAGCAGCATTATCTACAATAGCCAACATATGGAAGCAACCCTAGGGTCCCTTGATTTATGAATGTATAAATAATATGTGATACATATATGAAATATTGAATATAATATATGAATAATGAAATATTACTCAGCCATAAGAAAGAATGAAATCTTTCCATTTGCAATGACATGGATGGAGCCAGAGAGTATAAGGCTAAATGAAATAAGTCAGTCAGAGAAAGACAAATACTATATGATTTCACTCATATGTAGGATTTGAAACAAACAAAAAAAAAAAGGAAAGGGAAAAGAGAGAGAGAGAAAGAGAGAGAGAGAGAGAGAGAAACCAAGAAACAAATTCTTCAGGGAACAAACTGATAGCTACTAAAGGGGAAGTGAGTGGGGGTGGGGTGAAATAGGTGATGAGGATTAAGGAGTGCACTTGTGGTGATAAGCACCAGGTAATTAAAATAAAATCTTAAAAAATAAAAATTAAAGAAATTAAATACTAAGAGCAATTCCAAAAAAAAAAAATTGAGAAGTCAGACATCTACATCCACAGAGTTTTAAAAATAGGTCAGATAAGATGCCTATATAAAAAAAATCAAATAGAATGCTTAGTAGATAAATGTCCCAAAAAATGTCATGTAAATTGTCATGTGTGTTCAAAGATAAGAGATCTTTGAGTAACAGTTTTAAAGCTGGAAAGGACCATGGATATTTTTGGGTTCAACATCTTTATTTTACAGATAAAGAAAATGAAACCCAGAAAGTTTCAAAAAGATCTGTCCAAAATTACTCACAGTTTGGTAGTTGCTCAATGTTGTTCAAAGACTAAAACTTCTTTACTATAAATGAATTCCATAAAGAAAAAAAATGCATAAAAGGGAATACATCCAGAAGTTTAAGAAGCACTGGGAAAAAAGAACATTTGGGAATTAAGTAATTAAATCAAAAATTTTTTTACATTAGAAAAGATTATTACTAATTGTCATAATGACTAAAAACATTTACACTTTAAAATCAGTATGAATAAATGCTATTTTAATGAAATTCTCTATCTCTAAAAGATTTGTAAGGAAACTGTTTTCATATAATCTATTTATTATCCCACAAAGCACTAGCCAAAATCTATGAAAACTATAACAGTAATTTAAATGCTTAGCCTACTACCTTTTCAAAAAGCCAGAGAGGAAGAGAAAAATCTAAGAATAAAATTACAGCAACTTTATTAATTGCTACTCAAAATGCCAAATTTACATATGTTTAAATAAATCTAAATGGCAAAACTGACCGCTAAGCATTTTTAGACGAGTTTGGAGAAATTAATTATGTACTTCATCTTTTAAAAAGACAACTTAGTATTCCAAGCATTCGCCTTTTTGTCAAAGATAATAAATTTGATTAAGATTATATAAATTACACTGTACTAAATAGGATAATAACTTAAAACATATGGAGAATGGGATTAGCCATACTCTCTGCATCACTTCCAATTTTAAACATAATACCAAGTATGTATGCTTAACTTAGAGACTTTTTCTAGTCTTCTTTTTAAAGCTGCTATTCATATAAAGGTCACTAGGTTGTCTTTTAAAAATAAATCTATAATCACTACAAACTGTCATTGTATCTGACCAAGATCAAGTGAAAGACCAAAGGCTTAGACTTGAGTGCAGTTGCTCAAGGAGTTAGAATGAAATGGTAGATGTAAAAATTCAAATACATGGGCCAAGACCTGTCCCAACCGCTCAACTGAAACAACCTATTTGACTTTTGGTAGTCATAACCTTGACTGTCTGAGCATTTCTTAATCCACAGTGACTCCTAGCCATGAGCTCACTCTTTCAGAAATAGTAGAAAAGCACCCTGAAACTATAGCTCTTAGGTTACCTCAAGAATCATATTGGTTAATTTTATAGGACACCACTATTTATTCTCCACAGCAGTGACTTTCAACTTTCCTGCTTTCCCAGCCCACCGAAGCAAGGCAACACTCCAACTGAAAGAATGGAATCACTTCATTGAGTAGAGAAAATAGTAGGATTCAGACCCAAGGTATACAACCTGAGATGCAATCTCAGGTTGCTTGCCCCTTCAGCCCCACACCACGATTGTCAATTGATGAGCACTGCTGTAAAGCTTTACAGTAAAACAATCTGACTAAACAAGTTTGTACTATACACCTGTAAGGTTCAATGAAATGGAACAACACCTGCTAAAAGAGAGACTCAGACAACTCTGACAGAGGATGAACTGTGGCAAACTCCCATCTCTCCTATCTTGCCTCTAATCTTCCAGCACTTTACTCAGTTTGAGCATCATTGCCATCTCTTCCATGTACACATGCAAACTTCAGTGTGTTTTAAAGCCATAAGACTTTAAAATTCTCATACATAATCTTCACAATGACCCCATAAGGAAGGTGTTATTGGTCCACTTAAGAGATCACTAAAGTGGAGTGCTTGGGTGGCTCAGTTGGTTAAGCATCTGCCTTTGGCTCAGGTCATGGGTGCTGGGACAGAGCCCTCGCTGAGCAGAGACAGCTTCTCTCTCTCTTCCCTGCTTCTACTCTCTCTTGCTATCTCTCTCTCTCTCTCTCTCTCTCTCTCTCATAAATAAATAAAATCTTAAAAAGAGAGAGGTCACAAAAGTAAGGTACAGAGCAGTCCAGAGTCTGCCCAAGGTCTCAAAAAGTGGCTAGGTGAGGTGCCAAATCTCCATCTACCAGATAATATCCTAAAGACTGCTTCTACTTCTAGGATAAAGAGGAGACAAATGGGAATCCCAGGGCTCTGAGACAATCACTTCTCAGGTGGACCACTGATGTCAATGCTGCCGCTATTTACTCCTACATCTCACTGCACTGTATACACATGACATTGATTTCTGAAGGCAATCCATAAATTTTGGTTTTATTGCTCACATCTCACCCTAAGATAAAGTCTGAAATATCTCAACCAGGTACCAAGACTCTCCACAACCCCATTCAAACACATTTTTGCAAGTTTATCTATCACTGTTCTCTGACTGAAATTTCTAGTTCTGCCAAACAGATCTTCTCCCCTCACAGCAAACTCACTTGACTAACTCACTCCAGACTAGCTTCTTCTTTATCAGAACTTCCCAAGAAAACTCCCACATGGCCCACTCATTTGGCATTTATTTTAGAATGCCTTGAACTCTGCTTTATGAAGCAAGCATGCCTTGTCTCTACAGACTGGTGAATTACAGACTGTCATAGCTAGGAACTAATTAAGATATTACATGGTCCAAAGCTCTCACATTTACCAAAAAGGAAAGTGAGCCCACAGTCACACAGTGGATAGATCATATGCCTATCATGTTCACACAAACAATTACTATTTTATCTTACTATTTTAGATACTCCATTTTATATTAATCATCAGCTCTACATTTATTATGTCACTATCCAGAAACTGCAATGTAATAATTTATGAAAGAACCGGCCCTAGAATCCAATTGCCCTGACTCCTCTTTAGAACCCAGCTCCATGATAATCAGATGAGTATATCCTACAGCAGCCAGCCCAGAGTCTGTACATAGGCATTCATTAACTATTCTTTGAATACAGTTTATTTATCCCAAGCATTTCCCATCCAAAGAAAATGTTCTTCATATACTTGACACATGTAGACATGATTTATCAGGCCAGTAACATTACATAACAAACATCCATCCTTGATTCCTCCTTCTCCTTATACTCCATATCAAGTGAGTTTTGTTTTAGCTCAAGATCTATCTGACTTTCAACCTCTCCATTTCCATCATCCTAGTCCAGGCATTATAATGATAACATTATAACATTATAAACATTATGTTTATCTGGACTACTGCCAAAAAAATCCCAATTGGTATTTCTACTGTTCTTCCCTCAGTCTTCACTCAATCAGTTCCCCTCACAAGCACATCACCCACACTCCAACTTAGAAGTATTCAGTGATTTCTCATTGCACTTAGAATAAGATCCAAACTCATGACCATGATGCAAAAATTGTCTCACATTTCATTCTCTACCCCCTCCCTTCTTGGTTTTCTTTCTGTCCCTCAAACATTCAGGCCCTGTTGTCCTCCAGAGTCTTTTATATGCCGTTCTTCTTGGCAGTGCTCTTCCCTTCCTTTAGAGCTGCCGCCTCAGGTTTCATGTTGCACTCAAATGTCATTTCCTAAAGAGCTTTCTCTCCCTAAATCAACCTCTCACCACCACTGGACACTTGTTTTATACCATTGTCTCCTCCACCTTATCCCAGACTAAACAAATGAGATCAAGGACCATATCCACCATATCCACCTTCTTCTTACAGTAATATCTCCCTGGTTGGTATCAGGTCTGGCCAAGAAGAGTCACTTAATATATCTCTTTTAAATGTATAAATGTCCTTGAAGACACACAAAAATAATTATAAATATAAATTGGACTTCAACTCAGGGGCTACCACCAATTAGATGATATTTTAACACAAAAAGTATAATGTATCACATATGTCTAAGTCATACTAACACTTTTTCTTCCTTTACTGAGAAATGTGATAAGATAGTAAATCTGGATTTCAACAAGGATTTGACTACTTCTCTGGTCATATCCTTTTGGAGTAAAAATGTCATTAGCATGAGCTATCAGTGCTCCTGAGTTTCTGAGGCTTCCCAGGCAATTCTGACTCAGTAAATACGGATTGGGACCAGGAATTTGTACTTATAAGTGCACTCCCAGATAATTCATGTCATCAGACTTTTAGGGAATTACTGTACTGGGTCAATTGTTCTCAACCTTGGCTACACATGAAGAGCTATCACCTGGATAGTTTTAAAAAATTACTCAGTCCTACTCCAAGGATTCTGATATAATTGGTCTGGTATAGGGACTGGGCATTAGGATTTCTAAAAGTTCTTCAGTTGACACTAATGTGCAGCAAAAGTTGAAAACCACTGGGCCTGATGACAACATTATATGATACATTTGTAATAGAGTGGATAACTATGCCGAAAAGATACCAATTAACAGATTAATGCCAACGTGTTAGGAATTTCTTTCTACGCACTCTGAGCTCAGTCCTTTCATGATCAAAGTTTACTAGTGACTTGGATGGAAATAGAGAGGCGTGCTTAACAGTTTTTTTCTATTGCACAAAACTGTGAATATAGTAAATAGTTTGGATGACAAAATTAGAATCTAAAATATTCACCATATTGAAGTCATAGGACAACAACTGTTCCAAACAAGTGACTGCATAAAGGCAAAGTGGGGTGACATGTCTCACCAGCAGAATAATTTGAAAAGAACTTAAGAATTTTATCTGACATTGAGTCAATAGATATCTACAGGTCAGCCTGGGTGATTCAGCGGTTTAGCGCCACCTTCAGCCCAGGGTGTGATCCTGGAGACCTGGGATCGAGTCCCACGTCAGGCTCCCTGCATAGAGCCTGCTTCTCCCTCTGCCTGTGCCTCTGCCACTCGCTCTCTCTATCTCTTTCTCTGTCTCTCATTAACAAATAAATAAATCTTTAAAAAAAATAGATATCTACAGTATGCTATGGTTACCAAGAATACTGTTTTCCATTAAAATGGCAATGTAATAATTTTTTTAAAAAAAAGGACATAGATAAGACCATGAGTTCACTGGTAGCAAAGGTGACCGACAGAGGAAGAAATAAGGACAAGAGGAGGAGCAAAGACATGACTACATATGTCTGAGGGTTCTTACATAAACCTAAATTAGATTTACTTTGAAGACACCAAGAACTTAGAACTAAGAACAACAGACAGAAGCTATAAGAAGACAGACTTAGGCTCAACATGAACAAGAATGTTCTAATGGTAGTGTCTAAAGGTAACGTGAGCTGCCTGGAAAGCAGTGAATTCCTCATCATTGAGAATCTTCTAGGTCTAGAAAGTAGTCACATTGACACTTCCTATGTGACCCTCTCTTTCTTTTCTTTTCTTTTTTTTTAAGATCCTATTTATTTATTCATGAGAGACACAGAGAGAGGGGCAGAGACATAGGCAGAGGGAGAAGCAGGCTCCCTGTGGGGACCCCGATGCAGGACTTAATCCCAGGACTCTGGGATCACACCCTGAGCCGAAGGCAGATGCTCAACCACTGATCCACCGAGGCATCCCATGACCCTCCCTTTCTGATCCATTTGTTGCAAAGCATGAAGTTGATCAGAAAAGTTAGCAAACATCCATTGGAGCCTTGAACTTGGTTGTGTTGTGTAAGGAGGATTGAGCCAGGCTGATCCTTTCCCTAAGCAGTTCATTCCCTTTTGTCTCATCCATTCTTTTTTGTTGTTGTTCCAAGACAAATAATCCCCTATTTCTCTTTCCCTTCTAGTTTTGGTAGCCTTCTAAAAGGAAAGAGATCATAAATCAGTCTTTGAACCCCAACAATACTCAGTAATCTGGCAAAAGTAAGTTACAGAATTTACACTTCTTTTATACTGCTTGTTCTAAAATATTTTCCTCCTTTCCCTGAGTTCCAGCCAAAACATTATCAAAATAATTCATAAATCTGTGTCCTGATGACATACATTTATGTTTTGCTCCCTTTCCCCTTCTGACACAGAGAGATCATTCTGTCAACTCAGAAAGTTTCCATTTTCAAAAAAGTCTTCCCTCCTCTTTTACCTGTGTTTCCACCACTGTTCCTGAATGAACATTGGGAATGATCCAATTTTCAAAATCAAACAGGGCCACATATTATTAATCCAGATTAACATAAGATCTGGAAAAATCCATTTTTATACAATAAGACATTTATCATGTGCCCACTTTGTCAAGCAAGGCCAAGACCTTGGAATATGTCAGGAAAATACATACAACTCCAGATTTGTTAAGCATTTAAAAACTGCTAGTCATTCATTCACTTCAACAAATATGTATATTTATTGAGCATCTACAACAAGCAAGCTCATTGTCGGTGCCTAAAGAGAGTGGAGAACAAAGACTGACTCTATCCTTGTTCTGATAGATATAGTTTCTGGGGGAGAAGGACATTAATTAAATGATCACTCAAACAAATGTGAAATGCAAACATGATCAATGTTGTAAGGAATGATGAATGGAGTTTTTAAAACAAAAGAAAAATTTAACAAAGTCAGGGATGGCTCTGGGGAGAAATGACCATTAAGACTAAAAGTAGACATTTTCAGTATCTCAACAGAACTTAAACCTAAGTGAGGCACATGCTAAAATGTTAGTCCTTACAAAAGTCTTCTCCCTCTATGCCACTAGCACATTTTCAGTTTTATTTTTCATAGAGCATTTATCCTTTTTTCAAATTATCTTATATAATCACATTTTACATTTTTATTTTCCGTCCACTACTAGAATCTAAGCTCCAAAAAGGCCATTTTTTCCTGTCTGGTTAACTACTGTATCTTCAACCACATACACAGTTAATAGGTAAATTATGGAATGTTCTTGACTATTTCAATCTTGCTAATTTGTAAA
Source organism: Canis lupus dingo (assembly GCF_003254725.2). Classification (NCBI taxonomy): domain Eukaryota; kingdom Metazoa; phylum Chordata; class Mammalia; order Carnivora; family Canidae; genus Canis; species Canis lupus. Next base: position 50,121,271 of record NC_064254.1, on the reverse strand, counting down.
TAAGTTGTCATTAGTAAGAAAGAGAAAGCTGATACACAAAAACTGACAGAAAAGCCATTCATAATCATTCAGAACAAAATGAAATATTAATACTTTGAAAAGATTTTTATTAGCATAAATATTAATTTTCTATAACAGATAATCCTCAGGCAACCCAACCTGAAGCTTGAATTGGACAAAAATGGATAAATATCATCCTCGTGGGTATCTCCAAAAAATGTAGTTGTCACCAAGTTTGCAAAGGTCTCTTAACCTCCTTGTTTCTGTGAGGTTGTTACAGCCACTTAAAGCTCAGCTGAGAGCAGAGTACCCATTAAAGCTGTCCCCAGAAACCATGTTACACAGGCTCAGCCTCAAAGCCACATCACTGCTGGGAGATCCTGCCTGCTGAGGCAGGACCTTTGACCTATACAGCCCTCAGTCCCAGTAAAGGAGGCTTTCTTCTCTGGCCAGGCCCTGCTTCATAAAGCAAGGAGTCTCTGAGACCCATGGTACTTGGCAACCTGCAACCCAATGCTTGCCTTCCTAGAGAATTCTCTGAGCATTCAGGAGCCTGATGCTTTCTGTCCCAATAGCCTTTCATCTGCCATAAGGACTTGCACAAGATTCCCTAGGGCTCTGTCCTTCCAAGGGCAAATGGAACAAATATGCTCACTCTTGGGCACAGAGGCAGCTGTTAATTGTGAGAAGACTAAGATACAATTACGTGCGATGCCCATACAATTACAGGGGAGCGCTTCAGAATAAGGAATGAAGCTGTGGGTGGGAAGAGAATGAGCTCAGACCTCCTTTTGTGGCTTCACTGACTCCACCCTAACTTTGTTACCCCTGTCCCTGGTATTGTAGTGGCCTTTCCTCATCTTATCCTCTCATAGCAAATGTGACTTAAGTCTTTTTGGGTTTTCTTAAAGCTATTGATACACATCCAAATGGTTTTCAAGCTCATCACCTTTTCTTTATTCCCATCACTATTGCTCTTCTCTCCCTAGAATACTACTAAATGTCTCTAAATTGTTCTATGACCTGCCTATCCTTCATCCTATTCTGCCATTGTGAGAAGTTTTCCAGATTGCTTAAAATCCTTGGGGACTTTCTAGCACTTTCTGAATAGATGTCAAACTCCTAAGGGTGGACACTTGGGTCTGTAGCCTGCTTCTCCAGTGTCAGCTCTGGTAGCTTACAGGAAAAGGCCATGCTTTTTTCCATCTCTGCTCCTTTGCACATGCAGTCAGTTTAATCTGCAACACCTGCTCCAGTTACTTAACACTCATTCATCTTCCTGGTCTAATGCAAGGGTCACCACCTCAGGAAGCCTTTTGGAACCTTGATCTGAGCTAAGACCCCCCTAAGGGTCCCCATAATACTAGAGTACCTCTCTATCATAATTATCTGCTTTAACCTGAAAGACTAAATCCCTTGAAAGCAACTCTTTTACCTTTGTATTCCCAAAGCCAGAAACATTTTTTAAATATTTGCTAAAAATTACTGTAAGTAGTTATATATAAGACATATAAGACACTCAGATTTTGAAAATCTGTACTCATTTTGAAAACAGAAGATCACTTTCTACTTTTGGTTTGCAAGAGTTATATTTATTATTCTTAGCCTAACATAAAATTAGGATCTGGAAGGTAAAAATATACAGTTTACATAAGTGAAAATACTATTAGTAGGCAAACACTGAAAAATGTTCATCCATGCTAGTTATCAAGAAATGCAAAATCAAGCAATGTTAAGAAACATTTTGCATATTAGACTAGCCAAAAATATTTTAATGACAAAACTTAAGGTTGATTAGAGTGAAATTGTTACATCTTTGTTCCTGGCATTGCAAATTGGTACAATTTTTTGGAAAGTAATTTGGCAATATTTATTTAGAACCCATGAAAATATTCATACCTTTTGACCCAATAATTGGACTCTTGAGGTTTTGCCTAGTCAATATAAGTTTCCTAAATGGAACAAAATGCTACAAAATATTCAATAGTGTGTCATGATACCAAAACACTGAAAACCATATAACTGCCAAAATGTGTCTTAATATACACAAATAATTTGGTATAAGATATTTGCAACCCACATAACCAATAAGGAACTCATATCAAAAACAGGTTTCGAAAAAATCCTATAAATTAATATCACAAAGTATTAGACCAAAACATATGAAAAGGCATGAAATGGAATTTTTCATTGTAAACATGAAAAAATATGAATGGCCAATAGCCACAGAAATGTCTTTGGTATTTAAGAAAATGGAATTAAAATCAAAATAAGGTATCATTTATACTCATCCAATTGTCAAAAGTGAAAAAGTGACAACCAAATGTTGATTGCCTATAACTTATGTCCAGAAGTCTTTCTCTTTGGGATCTCTCTAGCCTAGAGAACTCAGATTTACACAAGAACATATTTTCAAAAAGGCTCATTAGAGCACTTTTTGTATGAGCAAAATACTAGGATAGCTCAAATGTCCATCAAAAGCAATACAGATAAATAAATTATGGTATGTACCATAATAGAATACTATACAGCAGTGAAAATTAGTACATTGTACATGAAACATAGAGGAATCTAAGATTAAAGTAGTAAGTGGATAAACCGAGTCACAGAAAACTATATAAAGTATTATTCCATTTACAGAATGCTTTTAAATGCACAACTAAAGGTACTGGTTAATTACCAGTAAACTCATTGGTAAGGGATATACTCATGTAGAAAAACAATAATTAAAAACAATGAAATGATAAGCACAAAATTCAGAACTCCCCTTGGGGTAAATAAGAACAGAAATTGGAAGGAGGACATAGGGGCTTTACAGGTAAGTGAGTTTCCATTTCTTTAAATAGATGGTTAGCATATGTGTATTTGTTTAATTCTTTACATCCCTCACATATTTTGTAAATATTATTTTTTCTATTTAATATTTAATAAGAATTATTTTTTAAAAAGCAACAGATCACAAAATAGGAAATATAGTATATACCATCCATATAAAACAAGGCATATTGGTGTAAATGGTAATATGAGATGTAGACAGAGTGAATCAGTTATCAATGATCTAGGAAAAATATAGAGGAGGATTTATATTTGATTGGAAACATTGAATCTTCTGTATGATTATGTATAATTTTCATATAGCAGAACCAATTATAAACTTCTCATTTTAGAGAAAAAATGAGGTAGATTCATGTGGTAGAATTGAATTTATTTATTTATTTATTTGTTTGTTTATTTTTGGTAGACTTGAATTTAGATATATTTTACCTCTGGGACTTCCCTCTGCATTTCCTTTTTGTCAATTCCCTTTGACAGGCTCATCAATTCAATACAACTCATTGTCTCAGAGATCATTCCAAAAGAAGAAAAACAAGGAGGAGGAGGAAACGAAGAAGAAAAAGGAGAGACAAAATATGTATTTGGGCTTTAAGTTTCAAAATAGGCTGTGCAGGAGCTCTTAACAAAGGAAAAGTTTTGAAAGTCAAGGCTATTGGTTTGTCAGAACCAGGTATTTTGAAACTAAAGCAAACTGGACCTAAAATTTATGCAATTAATAAAAGATTGTAACAATAGTTGATGAAGGACCTAGCCATACCTGAAAGAACTCACATTTCCCCTGTATCCTCAAAAAGGGTACAAAACAGGACAGAGAGAGTCTTATAGTTAGGATTAGGAAAACATAAAATTATTTACATGGCCATAACATAGCCAAGGCAGACCCTGACATATCAACAGATGCAGCCACGCAGAAAGACCCACTGGATGAATTACACCTCAATGGATGCCTGCGGATGCTGTCTGGCCACATACCCTTCCCCATCATTACCTAAACACAGCATAACACCAGCTGAAACTGAAATGTTACCTTGAACAGAGGGGGAGACTTACCAAGGAGAGTGGGGGAGTGGTGAATTGACTGAGAAATCACTTCAAAAAGCTACATATACCTAGAAGTAACTCCATAGGTTTTGACATTAAGAACAGTTAGGTCTTGGAATAGAAATAAAGTTAGCAACAAAGAAATAAAGGTATGTTTGTTACATAGGAAATGTCAGAATCACTTCATCTATTGATCCCATTAAAAAGAAATGAATGGGTTTACATAAAAACATTTTGAAAAGACAATGGATTTTTTATTGATACTTTTATGTCTCTATATTTGGCCTAAAATATTTTATAATAAGCATATTTTTTGAGATGGAAGAAAGCTAATAAAGCTATAAAGCTAATTCCACTTTGAAGATTTTTTAAAGCTATGTAGATTCAATGTTCCCATCATTATCTATTCAAAATCTAAATTAATTGTAATATAGGATTTTTCACCTACAAGGAGATAACATTTTTTAGTAAAAGTAACACACTGAAAGATCACTTAAATTTCAAATGAACTATTCAAGTCACCAATATTTCCTCCAACCACAGAAAAACATGATTAACCTGGTGTAAATCCCTCCCAAGAAAAGTGGTTTTGAGTATGGATTTGGGGAGACAATCAGCTTTTATTTTAATATTAACTTGAAATTATTTTCCTAGACAAATTTCAAATGTTTCAGAAAAATACTTTTGATTTAAATCTCTAGAAAATTCCTTACTATAAGAAAATATAAATTCTTGGCATGATTGCTTAATATCTTGATAAATGATTCAATTCTGTATAAATTGATTCCCAAAGACAATAATTAAAGAGAAATTGTTTATAGTTATAGGAGGAGCCTTGATTATCAGTGTATATGACCTAAAGTTATTTCATGAATTATATTTTCTGAAATTTTCCTAGACTTTATTTTTTTAAATATTTTGTTATGGAATATTTCAAACATATTTAAGCTATTAAAAAATCTCTTTAAGCCATAACTTAGCTTAAGTAATTATCAAGTCATGGCCAATCTTACTTCATCTATATCCCCAGGTACTCTCCCTGCCTCTAACTATTTTGAAGTCCCAGATTTTTTAACCTTTTTGTAGAGCTCTATCACTTCTGGTAAATATCTAATTTTACTGATTACACTCCTAACATTGACATACTATAAAAAGGATGAGCAAGAAGGCTACCAATAATCTGAAATAGGAACAACAAATCATAAAAATGACTGAGGAGATACTAGAGATCAATAATAAAATGGCTGAAATTTTAAAACATAGTATACATGAGATTAAAAGTATATGATTATAGCTGAAGAACAAATCAGTGAACTGAAAGATCAAATGAAAAACTCTGGCAGAAGGCAGTAGGAAAGCAAAAGTAGATTTAAATATAAAAAGATGAGTTGTTAAGTATAGAAGAGTCTTCAGGAACACAGAAAGCCCAGAAGTAGAAGGAAAAAAAAAAAAAACAAATAATTATGTCATTCTTATTCTATGCCAGGCATTATTCTAAGTACTTACATACATAAATTTATTTAATCTTTATGAGAACTCTAAGAAGAGAACATTATTGTTCTCATTTTATGTATGAGGAAACTAAGACACGGAGTAGAGATTGAGTAATTCACACAGCTAATAAGTGATACAGGATGCAGATCTAAATCTCTCTGGCTCCAAAACCTGTGATCTTATCTACTACAATATGCTCCCTCTCATGGAAGAAAGGAAATATTTCCAAACTAATGGTGTTATGTTTCCAAAAACTACAGGAAGTTTAAAAACTTCAACTTGAGAATGGTTATGTGTGCTTAACAGAATAAATGAAGTCTCTACCTGAGCAGATTATAGTAAAATTTTAAAATAGAACAAGAGAAAACTAAAAGCTTATAAAGAGCAAAACAGATGCAAGAAAATAATGGAACAAATTTTTCAAAGTAAAGGGAAAAAATCTTGATCTAAGAGTTTTATATCTAGTTAGAAAGTAATTTAAATGTGAGACTAAAGACATTCTCAAAAGTTTATTTTTATTTTTATTTTTGCTTTTGTTATCTGTACTTTTGATATAATAGCCAAGAAATCACTGCCAATACCAATGCCAAGGAAATTTTTCCCTATGTTTTCTTCTAGGAGTTTTATAGTTTCAGGTTTTACAGTTAAGTCATTGGATACATTTTACGTTAATTTTTGTGAGTGGGATAGGGTCTAGTTTCATTCTTTTGAATGTGACTATACAGTTTTTCCCACATAATTTATTGAGAAGACTGTTGTTTACCATTGTTTATTCTTGGTACCCTTGTCAAAGATTAATTGACCATATATGTGTGGGTTTATTTCAGGGCTCTCTATCCCATTCCATTGGGATATGTATGCATGTATGTATCTACGTATCTATTTTTATGATAATACCATACCATTTTGATTACTATACTTTGTAATATAGTTTGAAATCAGGAAGTGTGATACCTCCTGCTTTGTTCTTCTTTCTAAAGGTTGCTTTGGCTATCAGGATCTTTTGTGGTTCTGTATGAATTTTAGGATTTTTTTTTCTATTCCTGTAAAAAATGCCATTGGAATTTTGATGGAGATTACACTGCATCAGTAGATGGCTTCGGATTGTATGCACATTTTTAATAAAATTAATTCTTCCAATTCCTTCAATCCATGAATGCTAAACATCTTCAAATTTACTTTCATCTTCCTCAATTTCATTCATCAGTGTCTTAGTTTTCAGTGTACAGGTCTTTCATCTCCTTGGTTAAATCTGTTTCTAAGTATTTTACTGTTTTGATACTATTGTAAATAAGATTGTTTTCTTAATTTCTCTTTTAGGTAGTTCATTATTGTGTGAAGAAACACAGCTGGTTATTATATACTGATTTTATATCATGCAACTTTGCTAAATTCATTTATTAGTTCAAACAGGCTTTTTGGTAAAGTCTTTCCAATTTTCATAAAAGACCAGTCATCTGCAACCAGAGACAATTTTACTTCCTTCTTTCTAATTTAGATACCACTTATTTTTCTAGGACTTCCAGTACTGTGTTGAATAGAAGTGGCTAGAATGAGCATCCTTGTCTTGTTTCTGATCTTAGAGGTAAAGCTTTCAGCTTCACCACTGAGTATGATGTTAGTTGTTGGCTTGTCATATATGTTTCTTTATTTAGTCAAGGTACATTCCTTCTCCATCAGATTTGCTGAGAATCTTTATTATGAAAGGATTTTTAATTTCATCAAATGTTTTTTTCTGCATTTACTAAAATGACTATATGTTTTTATCCTTTATTCTGTTAATGTTGCATTATGTTGAAACAGGGATAAATCCAACTTGACCATAATGCAGAAAACTTTGAATGTGCTATTGAATTCAGTTTGCTAGTATTTTGTTGAGAATTTTTTTGCATCATGTTTATTAAAGTTATTGACCTGTAATTTTCCTTTTAGTGTCTGTTATTGGGCTTTGTTAAGAGGATACTTCTGGACTCATAAAAGTAGTTTGGAAATGTTCCCTCCTCTTCTTTTTGGCACAGCTTGCAAATGATTTAATTCCTCTTTAAATGTTTACTAGAATTCACCAGTAAAGCTAATAGGTCCTGGATTTTTCTTTATTGGGAGATTTTTGATTGCTAACTCAGTATCCTTACCCATTATTGATCTGTTCAGATTTTCTATTTCTTTATGATTCAGTTTGGTAAGTCATATGTTTCTAGGAATTTATTTATTTCTTCTAGTTTACCAATAGTTGGCATATAATTGTTCATAGTAGTCTCTTGTGATCCTTTGTATTTCTGTGGTATCAGTTGTTATGTCTGCTTTTTCATTTCAGATATTTTTAGTACTCTTTTCCCTTAGTCTACCCCAAGTTTGTTATTTTTTTTTAACCTGCTCTTAGTTTCATTGATCTTTTCTACTATTTTTCTGATCTCTACTTTTGCTCCGACCTTTATTTCCTTCCATGTTTTAAGGTTGGGCTCAATTTGATCTTCTATTTTCTAGGCCCTTGAGATGTAAAGGTAGATTGTTTATTTGAGATCTTTCTTTTATATCAATGTAGGCATTTATCATTATAAACTTCCCTCTTAGAATTGCTTTTTTGCATCCCATAATATTTGGTATGTTTTGTTTCCATATTTGTTTTTTTCCTAATTTTCTTATGATTTCTTCTTTAACCCACTGATAGTTCAGTAGTGTGTTGTTTAATCTCCACATATTTGTGAATTTCCCAGTTTTCTTCCTGTTCTTGAATTTTATTTTTTTCTTCCAAGATTTTATTTAAATTCAACTTAGTTAATATATAGTGTAGTATTGGTTTCAGAAGTAGAATTTAGTGATTCATTACATACATATAATACTCAGTGTTCATTCACAACACATGCCCTCCTTAATGCTCATTACCTCTTTAATCCATTCCCCCCCAGTCTCCTCCCCTCCAGCTGCCTTACTATTACAATTGTTATATTCTCTTGATGAATTTATGCCTTTAACATTATATAAGGAATTTCTTTGTCTCTTATTACAGATTTTGACCTAACATCTACTTTTTATATATAAATATAGCTATTCTTGCTCTCTTGTGATTTCCATTTGTGTTCTTAAAGTTGAAGTGTATCGCTTGTAGGCAGCATTTAGTCTGGTCTGTTTTTTTGTCCACTCAGCCACCCTATATCTTCTGATTGGAGAATTTAATACATTTATATTAAAGTAATTATTGATTTATAAGGACTTACTAATGCCATCTTATAATTTTCTGTTTTGCAATTCCTTTGTTCCTTTTTTCCTTTGTGAACTGATGTTTTTCTATAGAAGTATACTTTGATTCTCTTCTCTTTATCTTTTGCATATCTAATGCAGGTTTTTGCTTTGTGGTTATCATGAAGTTTACCTAAAACATCTCATGGTAATAATCTATTTTACACTGATAACTTCAATCACATACAAACTCTACCCTTTTGCTACTTTCATGTTTTTGACATCAATATTTACACTTATTGTTGTACTTATTTTATTTTATTGCTTTTATCTTCTAACCTTTATCCTAGAGTTGAGTGACTAATGTAGTATCATTTTACAGTATTAGAGAATTCTGATTTTAACTATATACTTATCTTTTTCTAGTATGTCTTATATTTTCATATATTTTTATGTTACTTATCAGTGTTTTTTCATTTCAGCTTGATGAAATCCCTTTAGTATTTCCTATGAAGTAGGTATGATGGTGATGAATTTCCTCATTTTTGTTTGTTTGAGAGAGTCTTTATCTCTCCTTCATTTTTGAAGAACAATTTTGCCAGATAAAGTACTCTTGGTTGGCGATTTTTTCTTTCAGTACTTTGTTTTTTTTTTTTGGTTTTTTTTTTAATGTTTTTTTTTTTTAATTTATTTATGATAGTCACAGAGAGAGAGAGAGGCAGAGACACAGGCAGAGGGAGAAGCAGGCTCCATGCACCGGAAGCCCGACGTGGGATTCGATCCCGGGTCTCCAGGATCTCGCCCTGGGCCAAAGGCAGGCGCTAAACCGCTGCGCCACCCAGGGATCCCTCTTTCAGTACTTTGAACATAACAATTCACTCTCCTAACCTGAAGATTTATGCTGAGAAATTGCCAATAGCTTAGTGGGGATTCTTTGTATGTGAGGAATATGTTCTTCTCTTCCTGTTTTTGAAATTTTCCCTGTTTTTGATTTTAGATAGTTTTATTACAGTGTGTCTTGGAGAAGATCTCTTTGGGTTGAATTAGGGATCTATGAGTTTCATGAACCTTGACGTCCAAATCTCTCCTCAGATTTGGAAATTTCTCAGCCATTATTTCTCTTTTTTCCAAGGTTTATTGAAATATAATTGACATTTAACATTGAGTTAGTTATCATTATTTCTCTAAATAAGCTTTCTGTTCCTTTCTCCCATTCTTCATTTTCCTTCCAATAATGTATATAAATTTGTTATATAAATTGTTGCTCTCGATGGTATCACAAAATTCATGTAGGCTCTCTTCTTTCTTTTCATCCTTTTTTCATTATTATCCTCTGATGGGATACAGGCACACCTCATTTTATTGTGCTTCACTTTATTGCACTTCACATATTTGCATCGTGCAATTCTATCAGTGCCATTTTTCCAACAGCATTTATTCATTTCATGTTTCTGTCATAAATCCCACATTTTTAAACTATAATAATTATTATGTAACATGTGATAATAATAATTATTACTATTATTATATTTATTATGGTGACCTGTGATTAGTGATCTTTGATGTTACTATTGTCATTGTTTGGGGTGCCAGAAACCATGCCCATATAAGATGAGGACTTAATCCATAAATGTGTATGTTCTGACTACCCCACCAACTGGCCAGTCTCCCATCTCTCTCCTACTTCTCAGGTCTTCCTATTACTTGAGACTAAAATATTGAAATTAGGCCAATTAATAACCCTACAATGCCATTTAAGTGTTGAAGTGAAAAGAAGGGTCCCATTTAAATCAAAAGTTAGGATTGTTTTAGCTGCTTAGAAAAGCATGTCAAAAGCCAAGACAGGCTAAAAACTAGGCCTCTTGTGCCAACAGTTAGTCAAGTTATGAATGTAAAGTAAAAGTCCTTGAAGGAAATTAAAAGTGGTACTCTAGTAAACACACAAATGAAAAAAAAAATCGGACTTATTGTTGACATGGAGAAAGTTTTAGTGGTCTGGATAGTAGATCAAATCAGCCACGACATTCCCTTAATCCAAAGCCCAATCCAGAGGAAGGCCCTAATTCTCTTCAATTCTATGAAGGCTAAGAGAAGTGAGGAAGCTGCACAATAAAAGTCTGAAGGTAGCAGAGATTAGTTCATGAGATTTAAGGAAAGAACCTATCTCTGTAACCCAGAAGTGCAAGGTAAAGCAACATGGCTGGAGCAGAAGCTACAGGAAACTCTTCAAAAGATCTAGCTAAGATAACTATTGAAGGTGGTTACACTAAAGAACAGATTTTCTTTCTTTTTTTTTTTAAGATTTATTTATCTATTTATGATAGAGAGAGAAAGAGAAAGAGAGGCAGAGACACAGGAGGAGGGAGAACAGGCTCCATGCAGGGAGCCCGACGCAGGACTCGATCCTGGGACTCCAGGATCACGCCCTGGGCCAAAGGCAGGCGCCAAACCAATGAGCCACCCAGGGATCCCCCAAGAACAGATTTTCAATGGAGATGAAATAGCTTCTTTGGAAGAAGATGCCGTCTAGGGCTTTCATAGCTAGAGAGAAGTCAATGCCTGGCTTCAAAACTTCAAAGAACAGGCCAACTCTCTTGTTAGGGGTTAATTCAGCTGGTGCTTTGAAGTTGAAGCCAATACTCATTATCATTCTGAAAATCCTATGGCCCTTAAGAATTATGCTAAATCTATACTCCCTATATTCAATAAATAGAATAACAAAGCCTGGAAAACAGCCCATCTGGTTACAACATGGTTCCCTGAGTTTTTTAAGTAATTGTTGACACCTACTACTCAAAAAAAAAAAAAAAAAAAAAAAAAAAAGATTCCTTTCAAAATATTATTGCTCCTTGACAACCCACCAGGTCACCCAAGAGCTCTGAAATGACTACAGATGTGTTATGCCTGCTAATACATCTATTCTGCAACACATGGATAAAGGAGTACTCCTGACTTTCAAGTCTTATTATTTGAGAAATAAATTTTGTAAGTGTATAGCTGCCATGAATAGTGATTCCTCTGATGGATATGGGCAAATTCAAGTGAAAATCTTCTGTAAAGGAGAAACCATGCTAGATGCCACTAAGAACATTCATGATTCATGGGAAGAGGTCAAAGTATCAACATGAACAGGAGTTTGGAAGAAGTTGATTCCATCCCTCATGGATGACTTTGAGGAGTTCAAGATTTCAGTGGAGGAAGTAACTGAAGATGTGGTGGAAATAGCAAGAGAACTAGAATTAGAACTGGAGCCTGAAGATGTGACTGAGTTGCTTCAGTCTCATGATAAAACTTGAAAGGATGAGGAGTTGCTTTTTATGGATGAGCAAAGAAAGTAGTTTCTTGAGGTGAAAACTATTCCTAGGAAAGATGTTGTGAAAATTGTTGAAATGACATCAAAGCATTTAGAATATTACATAAATTTAGTTGATAAAGCAGTGACAGGGTTTGAGAAAATTGGCTTCAATTTTGAAAGACATTCTATTGTGGGTAAAATACTGTCAAACAGCATAACATGCTACAGAGAAATCATTCATGAAAAGAAGAGTTGATCAATTTGGCAGTCTTCATTGTTTTATTTTAAGAAATTGCCACAGCCACTTCAAACTTTAATCACCACCACCCTGATTAGTCAGAAGTCATTAATATTGAGATAAGACCTTTAACCAGCAAAAATATTATAACTAACTCACTGAAAGTTCAGATGATGGTTAGCATTTTTTAGGGATAAAGTATTTTTTAATTAAGGTATGTACATTGTTGGGGCACCTGCCTGTCTCAGTCAGTATAGCATGTGACTCTTGATCTCAAGATTGTAGGTTCAAGCCCCACATTGGATGTAAAGATTACTTTTTTTTTAATTTTAAATATTTTTAAAAGTACTTACATTGTTTTCTTAGATATAATGCTATTACACACCTAATAGATTACAATAAACATAACTCTTACATGCACTGGAAAACCAAAAATTTCATCTGACTCACTTTGTTGTGATATTCACTTTATTTCGGTGGTCTGGAACTGAACCCACAGTATCTCAGAGATATGCCTGCAATTTCATTGGCCTCTCCTCCAGTTCACAGTTTCTTTTGCGTGATCAAGTTGTTGATCCACTCTATCGCAGTTTTTATTTCATTCACTGTACTTCTCAGCTTCAGAATTTCTGGTTGATTCTTTTTTATGATTTCTATTTCTCAGTTAAATTTGTTTTGTTCTTGTGTTATTTTCCTGATTTCCTTTAATTGTCTTTCTGTGTTTTCTTGTAGCTCAGTCTCCTTAAAACAACTATATTGAATATTTTATCAGTCAAACTACAGATTTCCCTATCTTTGTCGTTAGTTTCTAAAAAATTATATTCTGGGGGCACCTGAGTGGCTCAGTCAGTTAAGCATCTGACTCTTGGTCTCAGATCTGGTCATGATCTTAGTGTTACTAGATCAAGCCCTGGGTCAGGGGGCTTTGCTCAAAGCAGGGAATCTGCAGGACTTCCTCTTCCTCTTCCCCAAAATGCTCTCAATCTCTCTCTTTCTCAAATGAACAAATAAATCTTAAAAAGAGAAAATTATTCTGTTCCTTTGGTAGTATCATATTTCCTTTATTTTTCATGTTCCTTAAATTCTGCATTGCTATCTTCGCATTTGAGGTAGCAGTCACCTCCTCCATGTTTTACTGACTGGCTTCAGAAAAGAATACCATCTGTCAGTGATGCTGGGAATTCTGAGGCTTTCTCAACCTTTTCTATGGATACACCCACTCCACACTTCTTATTCCCTCTTATAAGGAATTTTTTTTTTTAATTGTATGCTTTCTCTCCATCCTAGAAAGCCAGGCCAGGTGCTGACAGCATCCTGGTTTGCTTTTCCTAAGGTAGTAGTAAATGCTCAACTTTATATACTTTCTCCCAGTCCCACAGAGTCAGCCCTAGTTTCTGTGCATAGTCACTAGCCATCTACAAAGGCTCACAATCACTGCCCTTGGGGGCACACACAGGAAGTCAGCAACAGGGGACAGGAGGCTTGGTGTAGGTGAAGCACAATGAGTATTAGTCATGCCCTTTGGGAGGATCCACAGAAAGGCATCCCCAGAGACCCAGGCATGGGCATCCTGATGGAATCCACAAAGTGGCTGCCAGGTTCCATGTAACTTTTACATACCCTTAAGCCCTGCCGTCTGTTCCCCCAGCCCCTCTCTGCTCCTCAGTCACTGAGCTCACTCCAGTATCCTGGATGGGACAAAAAAACAAGTGAAATTTTTTTACTGCACCCTGCACATCTAGGGAAATCAGGCACTTACTCTCATTCTCTCACTTTTCACTTTTCTCCGTGGAAGAAATCATAGGTTGAGCAGGTCTCTTTTGGAACAAGATTGTGTCACCTTGGAGGAGGAATGATGCAGGTAAAGCAAAACTATTCCTCTTACCCTCTTCAATGTATCCAAAGCTTGGATACTTTTGCTCTAAAAGTGTGCTGGTACTTCTCCACAAAATCCCAGACTTCCAAAAAGCTATTCTTATCCATAGATGATTGTCAAAATCAGTGTTCTTTGAGACTAAGACTGTAAAAAACTCTTTTTCTGCCATCTTAATGATATCACTCGGGATAGCATTATTGTCATTGGCCTGAAAATGGAGACAATTCAAATGTCCACAAAAATAGAATGGAAAAATAGGATATTATACATCCATGAGGAAAAATATAAACAAACTGTTCAACATGCAGTAACATGAATGACTCCCGTAAAAAATACAATGAACAGAAGAAGCCTATCATAAAAGAGTACATACTGTGTTCTTAGAAGTTCTAATAGCGGGCAGCCCGGGTGGCTCCGCGGTTTAGCACCGCCTTCAGCCCAGGGCCTAATCCTGGAGACCCAGGATCGAGTCCCATATTAGGCTCCCTGCATGGAGCCTGCTTCTCCCTCTGCTTGTGTCTCTGCCTCTCTCTCTCTGTGTGTGTGTCTCTCCTGAATAAATAAAATCTTAAAAAAAAAAAAAAAAAAAAAAAAGAAGTTCTAATAGTGACTGGGATGGGGCTTGAGAAAGGCTTCTAGAGAAATGATCATATTTCATTTCCTTATCTGGGTATTTACACGGGGTGTTCATTTTGTAAAAACTCTTCAAGATGTAAACTTAAGATTCATACACTTTCATGTAGGTATATTTTATTTCAATAAAAACACCACCAAAAAAGTAGTATTTCTTTTCTGTGACAATTTTCTAAAGTTAGCCACAAGAAAATATATCAAAAGCATTAGATACCATTGTGACTATTTAATTGTGAACATTTGCTTATTCTCTAGCTCAGTGCTTCCCAACTGGGGCCAATCCCAAGGACATTTGGCAATGTCTGGAGAAATTTCCTTTTTTTTTTTTTTCTAAGATTTTATTTTTAAGTAATCTCAAGATGAGGCTCAAGCTCATAACCGTGAGATCGAGTCACATGCTCCACTAAATGAGCCAGCCAAGCATCTCTGAGGACATTTCTTTCCTTTTTAAAAAAGATTGTTATTTATTTATTCATGAGAGACACACAGAGAGAAAGAGAGAGGCAGAGACACAGATAGAGGGAGAAGCAGGCTCCATGCAGGGAGCCCCACATGGGACTCAATCTGGGTCTCCAGGATCAGGCCCTGGGCTGAAGGCGGTGCTAAACCGCGGAGCCACCCGGGCTGCCTTCTAAGGACATTTCTGATTGCCATGACTATGGGTGTGCTACTGGCATCTAGTGGGTAGAAGCCAGGAATCCCTCAAAAATAACCTACAATACACAACAAAGATATCTAGCGAACAAAGGGTAGTGGAAGGGGAGGCAGGCGGGAGGGATGGGGTAACTGGGTGACCGGCACTGAGAAGGGCACTTGATGGGATGAGCACTGGGTGTTATATGTTGGCAAATCGAACTTCAATTATTTAATTAATTAATTAATTAAAATAAAAATATATCTAGCCCAAGTTAACAATAGTGCCAAAACTGTGCTCAGACTCCTCCAAAACTATAAATTCTAATCATTTTTCTTTGGTTTATATCTCCAAATCTAGAATCCATCAGTATTCCTAGCACACAATAGGCTCTCGGTAAAAAGTTGTTGAATTAATAAATGAATCTCTCCCTCCCCTACTTCCCTTTCATGCACATGTGTGTAGAAATACATGCATCTTTTGTCTTGCATCTTAGAGTTCCCTTACTCTATTGTGCCTATGTGTGCCTGCTTGCTTTGGAAAACCTTGCCTAAGAAAAGCTAATCAGATCAGGAGATAGCCCAGGGAAAATGAGGCATAGGGCCAACTGTTAATACCCCTATGCAGTATAGGATTAAGCAAAGTGGTAATAGAAGACAGGATCACACACCAAGAAAAAGAAAGCTAAAGAGGAATTTCAGGTTAAATCCTGAGATGACATTTAAAAATATGATTTTTTTTCTTGGAGAGGTTTCCATCCTTTATATCCTTCAGGAATTTAGAAAAATTGGTTACAGACCCAGTAGGTGTGGGTGGCTGCCTAAAGGATCTAGGATCATAGCCATTTCTCTCCGACTAACGGTCAGTTTCTCACATTTTGAGAAAAGTTATCTAAAAATGAAACTTGTCTGGTTTTAATTTTAAAACTTTTCCTGAGGTTCCAAATAAAGGTTCTGACTTCTACCATCTGCTTTCAAATCTAAGTAGATAGCATTTCGAAAACATGAGCAGTCACCAAGGAAGCTTAATAAGTGCTTCTCAAATAATTTGTGTGAATTTGGCCAAGTCAGTTAACTCCTCCAGATTTGAATTGTCTCCTCTGTAAATTATGTGAATTACACTAAACAACCTCAAGTTCTTTTCACCTAAAATTTGATGATTCAATGATTTAAAAGGCAGAAATTATAAGCTCTAATGAGGTGATATTTTGAGCTTTGCCAAATCACAGGGTTTTTCTAGGTAGTTCCCCTATTACAGCAGAGTGCAACAGTTTTGCTTGATACCACCAACAGGTGTGTAATTAAGCCTGATCTTTCTCCAGCATAGTTCATTTTCCACTGATGGGTCTACAATTAAAACAACTCCCTCCCCAGAGAAGTATACATCAGTGTTATACTTTTCATCTTTAATTACACTGGTTGAAGATGAGTAAATGCGCCTGAGATCCCAATTGGGAGGGAACAGATTCATTAGGTGGTTGTAATATGCCATCCAGTCTGCATTTCAGGTTTCTGTCTCCACATAAGGAAGATGGCCTTTGACAAAGCTGCTCAATATCTCAATGATTAAGTCCACCTTAAACTGCCTACCTTTACACTGGTAATTGATGAATACTAAAGATCTGGACCTTTCAAAGAGATAAGTACAGTGTCAAAGCCAAAGGTAATTTACTGCTTCAGTGCTTTTTACTAGAAGGGCCAAAATAGCCTTTTAATACTTTATAGAAGAAAAAGGAAAGTTTCCAAATTTTCATATTACCATACCCCTTTCTCTGTTAATCTCTATCACAGCTCCCTCTCTCTTTTTTTCTTTCTCATGCCACTAATACAATCTGACTTTATCTATTCATTTGTTTGTTTACTTTTTTATTATTTGGCTGTCTTCATTGGAATTTCAGCTCTGTGTGTTTGGGGCCAGACAAGGCAGGGTTGGGGATCTGGTTCATTTAAAACCATATGACCACTTGGAACACAATACCTGACTCCTGGCAACACTGATTGACTGAATGATTAAGTATTAGTTCTGAATATTTCCTTTAAACATATTGGTTGCTGGAGATTTGAAGGTTTGACGTAACTGACATTGAGCTTATGTGCCAGACTTGGTATTTCTCTGGCATTTTAATTCTCTTAAATACTTGACAGGATTCTGGTCTTTTTTTTTTTTTTCCAGATTGTATTTATTTATTCATGATATATATATATATATATATATATATATATATATATATAGAGAGAGAGAGAGAGAGAGAGAGAGAGAGAGAGAGAGAGAGGCAGAGACAGACTCCATGCAGGGAGCCCGACGTGGGACTTGATCCCGGGACCTCAGGATCACACCTTCGGCCAAAGGCAGGCACTAAACCACTGAGCCACCCAGGGATCCCTGGATTTTGGTCTTTTGAGTCCCAATTAATTCAATAATTTAGTATTCAAAACCCGTGGATCTCATATTTTTCCAATCTAGAACCACCCAGCCTGGGGAATTTTATCCTTCAGCAACAGGTCTAAGTACTTAGCCCATCCTCTCTTATTCTAATGACTCCATGCTGGCTTCTGCCTGGGAGCAATTTGTCACCAGAGTTTTAATTGCCCTGTGCCCTAAACTACTCACAGCTCTTATGGGAGAAACTGATCTTTTTTCAAGCACGGAGGCATAACAGAGAAATTCCCTGAAGAGGCCTGAAGAGTCAGCTTTTCCCGAACCTCACTCTTCCTACTATTTCCTGTTTTCTTGCCTGAACACACCATCCTCACTTTGTGTATCTTTAATTTGGGGATTTGGTTTAGGATTTTCCAAACTTATAAAACCAGAGTTTTAAATTATCTCACATTCTGGGCCATAGGCAGAAAAAAAAAAAAAAAAAGCCTCTCTTAGCTATATTCTTTCTCTGCCTTTAGACAGGACAGTTTCTACCTAAGTTTGTCTCTTTTTGGTAGAACATCACTGTGGCTTCAAAATACAGTCCATAAAGATCCAGCATCCTGCCACTTTGCTATCAAGCCCCTAATTAATGCTCCAGCCTCAGTAAGTACATGGTCTGAGCACTAAGATACCAAAGGTGAAACTTTAGTCATTTGTTTTGCTATTGTATAACATAGCTTTCTATTTCCAACAGTTGAGCTAATATTTAAAAGTGCAACTTAAAAAAAAAAAAGTAAAAAAATAAAATAAATAAATAAATTAAAAAAAAAAAAGTGTTACTGAAGGATCTTCATTCTCTCCAGCAACTCTGAAACAGCCCACTCCACATTATAGGATCATTCTTTTATAACCCCAAATTCTAGAACTCATTTTTGTATCAGAGGTTTTTCTGTTGTAAGTAAGAGAAAATATGACCTAAGCGAGCAAGCAAAATATATTTTAATGGCTCATAACGAAAAAGTCAAGGTTGACTAGCTTGAAGACATAGATGAATTTCGGTGTATCAAAATGTTGGCCAACAATTCCAGGCCTACATTTTCTGATTTTCAAATCTAGTGGAAAAGAACCCACATATGTTTGGCCACTTGATTAAAAAGACTAGCTTTAGGATTAGCTTTAACCCAAGCCAACTGGTTTGATATATCTATCCCTAAATCAACAACTTAGACAGGGACATGGTCAGACTTATTGTCCAATGTCCACCATTATTTGAAAGGCAGAGTTAACTCCATCTGAAGCCAGTAAGCAGGGATTATGAGAGGCAGTCATTTCCCCAAAGAAAAGTGGAGCATAGTTACCAGAATGGCAGAACAGCAACTAAGTCCTGGAAAGCTAAAATCACAGATATCCCTGCCAGCAGTGGTTCACAATCAGGAGCTATTTTGCTCCTCAAGAGATGCTTGTCAAAATCTAAAGATCCTTTTGATTGTTATAACTTGGGGCAGGGGAGTTGGGGAGGGATCAGGGAGAGAGAGGTGCTACTGGAATTTAGTGGTTAAAGGCCAAGGATGCTACTAAACATCCTACAATCACAAGCCAACAACCTACAACAAAGAACTACACAGCTCAAAATGTCAGTAGTGCCAAGGTTGATAGACTCTGACCTATAGTAACAGAGATGAAATATTTCCACTTGGTTGCACCAAAATAAATGGAAATATAGGATGGAGCAGGCACAGAATATAAACTTACTTAGAAGACATACTACCCAGTCAATTTAAGGGACTACATGGAAAAAGAGTTCCCAAACACCAAAGAATATCTTTTTTTTTTTTATAAATTTTTTTTTTATTTATTTATGATAGTCACACACAGAGAGAGAGAGAGGGGCAGAGACACAGGCAGAGGGAGAAGCAGGCTCCATGCACCAGGAGCCCAACGTGGGATTCGATCCCGGGTCTCCAGGATCGCACCCTGGGCCAAAGGCAGGCGCCAAACTGCTGCGCCACCCAGGGATCCTGAATATCTAAGACCTATATGCATACATTGTTCAGCCATATCTAAACTACAGTTCCAAGAAGATGGCTACTACATATTAGTTTTTCAACCCGCCAAATATGTAGCTTCCACATACACTAATCATTATGCTAAGAATATCTCTTAAACATAATGAATGACCATCTAACTCTTAAATCAATGGTCCTATATTTTGTTTTTATTCTCATTGACTTCTCTGTAGCATTTGAAATTTTTTACTACTTACTCAGGTCTCACATGAAATTCTTTTTTCTCTTTGTTAACATGGTCCTGTATTTCCCATTATGTCCTATCTGTCAGCTTAGGTAACTCTGACTTTTATGATCTCTAATAGTATCTCTATGTTGAAAACTCACAAATATGTATTACCAGCCCTTCTTTCTCTCCCCAGGTCTGGTATCTTATTTCTAGTGGTTTATTACAGATACCTTCCTGAGTATTTCACTGCCATCTCAGATTAAACATTGATAATAACAAACTTTTCATTTCCTAAGACCTCTTGCACATTTCCTCTTAATATTTTGAATCACTTAAGCTGTGGCACCATCTTTGACTCTGTCTTCAGTCACTTATCCTAGCAATTGCTCAGTCTTGGCAAGTTTTATTTTGTAATCTCTGCTGCATCTTTCCCCTCAATTCCAAGCCCCATTGTCACCCACCTGCTTTTTGCTAAGCTATTGTAGAATCCTCTTCACTGATTTCCTACTTCATCCTTTGCCAATCCATAAGGCACACTGTTGTTAAATTATACTTCTGCACATTTGCTTTGATGATATCAACCCCTCTGCTCCAGTGTTCAAAGTCTTAATTGCCAACTAAATAAAAGGCAATTACTTTATCCCAGAAGTCAAAGTTCTTGATAATCTAATTTCAATGTCACTTTTTAATCTTACTTCCTACTGTTGCCTTGTATAAACTCCTCTCCAATAACTAGCATCCTAACTTTTCTGCATACATCTTTATGATTGTCTTCACACTGCCCTTCCAACTCATAATACCCTTTCCTCTCTCTCATCCGTTTATACATTACATCCTTTTATACATTACTTCTTTCTCATTCTTCTACCACACAAATGGAACGAATCAGTTCCTACCTTCATGCTCCAGTTATAATCCCTGTTCCCTGATCTGCTTATGACTGAAGGTAAAAGTAATTTCACGAAACCTCTCTAATATTCCAGAGTCCACCTTCAAAACCCTCGTCCTATTTCTCCAAACAGAACAATGCTCACCTACACTTTAATACCTAGACTGCTACCTCATTTCAAAATGCAATTGCCAACTACTATGCCCAGTTTTTTTAAATGACCTTTTTTTTCTCCTGCTCCAAGTTTCTGTCCTGCCTGGTACTCTCCAACCTCTGCCGACCCACACTCCTCCCCTAACTTCAAGAGTATGGAGTTCTGTTACAAGTTCTGCCAGAACCCCATATGGCCATGTCTCTCCTATATATTAAAATACCTTAATGCTTCATCACAAATCTTCCAATAAATCATGAATCTTCCAATTCTTCGCCACTAATAAGTCTGCCTTTTGAAAGCAGTGCCATGGTTGTCAAATTGGACAGCGTGTCAGCACCTACACCCGAGACAACTCTCTAGTTCCTGTCCTACTATAATAGATGAGTGTAACACCAGGCTTTCAACTCTCTCTCCTGGACTAACTTAACCTAGTTAACTGACCAGGACTCACTTTATTACCAAGACTTCAAGACACCCTAGTCTCTGATGTTGCAAAATTGCCCTTCCTTCAAGCCTCAGCTAACACCACATTCTTCTCTTCTAATCACTGTTTGAGGAAGCATGGCCTGACAAGGCATCCCCAACCTAATCAATTTTCTTCTTTTATATTCCAATAATATGTATTGTCTATAAAGTTTATTTGATAATTAATCATCCACTGCCTTTTGAAATCTCTCCTACTATTCCCAATAGCTATTTGAATCTGAGTTCACTCAACTTTTCACATCTTCACTCATCTATTTCAACTGTATGAGAGGCAGTCATTCACAAATGTTAAAAAGCATGGTTTCTGGAGCCAGATGACCAGATTTAGTACTATTTGCTATACTAGCTGTGTGACCTCTGATTGGAGTTTTTCACGTTCAAAGTGGTAAAATAATAGCCCTGATGTCATAAAGATTAAATAAGCTGTGCATATAAAACAGTTAGGAATTCCATTCATATTTATTTTATAATCAGAATGTATGTGTTACTTTAAAAATGTTATGGAAGGGAGTTTTCTTTTACCTCAGATAATTAATTATTACCTCATATAGCTTCTGGTACATCCTTGGGGGCTCAGTTCCAGAAGTGAAAGTGCATAGGTTAACAGTCTGCAATGGAAGAAAGCAAGTAAGCAGGATGCACTGAATATACAGCCACATCATCCCTACAAATGCCATCACAAGGGCCTATGTTTTACGCACAAGTTGTTTGCTCTTTATTCTATTGCCATTTTCTATTGGTCATGGAAGGCTTTGGAAAACCAACTTTTGATCTAAAAAGAAAGGTCAGGGGCCTCCAATCACAGAGCCATAGATTTTGAAATCTTGCCCCTGATTGAATCATTCCTGGAAATGCAAGTATTACTTTATATAGTTTAGGTTTTTAAAGCTGTCTCTGACCAGCCAAAAGCAATTCACACAGGAAAGTAAGTAGTAAGACATCAAAAGGTAAAATAACTTCTTTTTTTGGATTAATTTTATAGCTTAAAAAAGTTTACTGTGTACTCTTGTAATGTCCTTCAGCATACTCATTTGTGGTGGAAAGATATAAAGCTAGATCAAAAGTGCGTAAGTACCATGTTTAGCATCATTAAAATTTCCACAGAACTTTGCTCACAATTTTAGTTATTTGCCACCAAGTCCACAATAATATTTTAAATATCTCTTCCTCCCTTCTCCATATTTTGAATGTCAAGATTGGCTCAAAGTGTAAGCTTAAGGGAGAAAGCAGCATTTTCATTTTGTTTTTGAGTTTTGTGGATGTTGTGATTTCAAGATCTCTCAACATTTGGATGATGATACAGAATTTCCCAATCAAAGGGGCCAGGAAGTCCATCCCAATTTTTCCCTTTTTTTCTTTCCTGGTATTTCTTGCAAGAGCAGTATTCTCTAAAGCACCAGTCCAGAAAACATAAAAAATCAAAAACCCTCCCAAAGACATATTCATGCCTCCAAAACTTACCTTGGAAATATCAGCCAACTTGATTTTTAAAAACTTCAGACAATTTGATCTTAAGCCCTCACTCTCTAACTTACAAAGAAAGAAAGGTTTAAAGCTTTGATTTAAAGAATATTTTGGTTTTTACTGGAATTTTAAATTTCCATCAGGAACAGGGATTTTCAAAAACTGTCTACCCCAAAATAAGGGAGAGATATGACCTGCTCACATCATTATTAGAGTGTGATTTCCAAGGTATAGAGGAATCCCACCACCACTATCACCTGACAGGAATGAGGTAGGCCTATCAGAATACCTGAGGAGTTGGAGCATGATTGAAAAATTCAAATGATTCCTGAATAGTCCCCAGTTGTCACAAAGGCACAAGTGGGGATGGGCCCTCTGTTCCAGTTAGTAATCCCTGATGTCTGTTGACACATTTCCCCTTCTTCAACAAGTTAATGACTACTAGAGAGTTTTAGCTCCAACAAAATTTGTATACACAAAAAGAGAGCTGAGAAATATGAAGTATACCTTTCCTCATACTAAATGAATTTATTTTCAAGTAAATAGGTTACAACCAATAGATACTTGAGTTTTTTATTATTATTATAAAGTTGTAGCCTGATAAAAATTTGTAGTGATTTGAATGCTAAAAGACTGGACAGCATAAAACAACTACATTTTAAGACATCAGTAGAAATAACTACTCACCTTTTCATCCAAGGTGAAAAACAATTTATTCAAGGAAATAAAAATGAATGCTGATTATGTTCATTTTTATCACCAGTGTAATATACATGGTAGAGGGAAGTCATTTTTTTCATAAGTGGGCTAATAAACTTTTTGTAGTTATTTATCAGGCTATTGTAATGAAATCCTTGCTATATATTTCAAATTCCATAACTTCTTTATTTCTTAATTCCAAAAGATCAGCAACATAATGGAGCTGAGAGTTTTCTTCTGCTACCAAATTCCCAGAGTTGAGGTCTCAAACTAGATCATATTTCCTTTACCTCAATGCAAAGTATAAATTACTAAACAACAAGAAAACTAATCAAACAGTTATATAATCTTATATAATCTTTTTACATTAATTTACATTAATTTCTCTGGCTATAAACTGGGTTCAATAGCCTTAACAAGATTTCTCTTAATACTATGTTTTTCCTAGAAATTTACATTAGAAGCAAATCCCCAGTCAATATTTATAATAATAGATGAAAAACAGTGAGGGATTATCCATATCATCATCAAATGAATCAGATTACATGTGAATCAAAATGTAATTAATCATATACTTCATATCTGACAAAATATACGCAGTCTGTCTCAATGAATAAACACAGTGAGGGCAGGGGTTTCTCATGGACAAGGTGGTTTGTATGAAAACAATATACAGCGCAGGTAAGAATATAAGAATATAATAGCTTATATCTATCAAATTCCGATTGACAGATATTTCATACTGTACTGTGTTCATTAATTCAAAACCCCAGAACAGCATGTAAATGGTTATTATTATTATTATTTCCATTTTTTATTAATATTATTTTATTTCAAAAAGTGGCTCAGTGGTTTAGCGCTGCCTTCGGCCCAGGGCGTGATCCTGGAGACCTGGATAGAGTTCCACGTCAGGCTCCCTGCATGCTTTTTCCACTGCCTGTTTCTCTCTCTCTCTCTCTCTCTCTCTCAATCTAATAAATAAATAAAAAATCTTTAAAAAAAAGTGTGTTAACTAGCCCCACTTCACATAGCTGGTAAGTGATGGAGCCAGCATTTGAACTCATTACTTCATTGACACATTTGTGAACTAGAATTCTATTTAGAATTTTATTTCCAAAACTCAGTATTTATTGATTCAAGTAAGAGCTTATAAATTCCCTGTACATTTAAATTTCTGTTTTCTTTCATTTTGCTTTTCCCTCTCTCAAATTTTTGTCTTCATGAGATTTCCACTTTGTAGGAAATAGCTTAGAAGCAGGAAATGTTTCTTTGTGTTTATAATTCTGAAAGGCCACAAATTGTAATTAAATAAAAATAAATAATTTTCTTCAAGAGTAACATAGAAAAGCAAATTAATAATTTGCTTACTTTTCTGCTTCACATAGATGTTGGTTGGGTCTGAGAATATCCGGGAGGAGGTTTGCATATCTGCTTTGATTTGGAATGTTTATTATGTGACATTTTTACTCGTTAAATTATAGCAAAGACTGCTGCTAATAAGATAGTAACTTTTATCATCTATATATCAAATAGATGACTACAAAATCCACCTATGACATGATTAAGTATTATTTATGGACAGTATTTTTCTGTTTGTTATTGGAGGATGGTAATAACAGAGAAGGTAAAAAATGGGAAGTTTCAGTTCAAATTATGTTCACATTGATAGCATGAGACACTAAAGGCACTCAAGTCTCCTTTCAATTTAACTTGAATAAGTCATACACACGGCATAGTTATCTTCTAAAAAGAACTGCCTAACTTATAAGAATTTCTTATTTTACATAGTACTGAAACTTAAAACAACTTTAAAAATAATATAGGACTTGATTGGAGCTGGAAGACAGCAGCTGAGTAGAAGGGCCCTAGGCTTGTCTCAACTGACAAATACAACTAGATAACTATCCTAAATATCCTAGAAATTGACTGGAAGACTGGCAGAACAGACTCCACAACTAAAGGTAGAGAAGAGGTCACATCAAAAAAGTTAGGAAGTATGGAGACATAGTTTGGCAGAGATATGAATTGTGGCTACTATGGTGAGGAGGGAATCAAGGTCATGGAGAAGAGTGAGACAGACTGACACAAAGGAGAGCACACAGAGAAAATGAATCCGCATGGCAGTTGGTTTGGAAAGCAAGAGCAACTGAATTTCATGAGTTCTGGCAACTAGGGGGGCTTACAGCCTGGAGTTTTAAAGATCAGTGGGCTTGACTAGAATAGAGCCCAGAGGCATCAGGGCTGCTCTTGAAAAAATGGCAGGGCAAACAGCTCACAGACATACAGCCTGGAAACAGTGATCTGAAGAGTACCTGGGACACACAATGGGAAGGCCATTTGCTCTTCTCAGAGCATGTCCCAAAGAGGCAGTGTTCATGGAGAGATCTCTCCAGGAACAATGGAACTAGCAGGCACTATTCCCCTTCCTCACCCCTCAGCACAAGCACAGGGCCTCCTGTGGGAATCAGAGCAGTGCCAACACTCACTACCTAACTTGCTTACATCAAGCCCTTCTGGCCCCTCACTCTAGAAGAACTGCTCTTCTGAGTCACACTTGCCTCAGTCCCAGTAGCACCGGCCTCCTCCCCCAGAAGACTAGCCTAAACCCCTGCCAACACCAAGTTTCCTAACCTCGGAGTTTTGTGGAGTTTTGGTTCCAGCAGCCATGGAGATGGATCTCATTTCATGAGCAGACTGGAGCCATACATAGTAAAACATGCCACCTTCAGGCCAGGGACCAAACACTGTCCATGCCAGGCAAGGAGAACCTCTGCAGATGACTAGCCTGAAGATTAAAGTGGTCAAGACACAACAGCAGGGCACAGGTAGCCCATACTGGAGACACTCCCGGAAGCTCCAAGCCCTAGGCAGCAGCAGACACTACATGGCAGAGCATACAGTGCACCTTCTTCATAAGGCCATTACTCTCAAGAGCAGAAGTTGTAGCTGACTTTCCCAACATAGAGAAACAGGCACAGAGACTTAGACTAAATGAGAAGACAGAGAAATTTGTCCCAAATGAAGAATTTGACAAGGCCACAACCAGAGATCTAAGCAAAACAGATATAAGTAACGTGTCTGACAGAGAATTTAAAATATTGGTGATAAAGATACTCACTGAACTTGAGAGAAGAGTAGAAGGCATTAGCAAGATCATTAACACAGAAATAAGGAATAACATAGCAGAGATAAAGGGCTCAATAAACGAAATCAGAAACATGCTTGATAGAATGAACAGCAGGATAGAAGTAGAGGAGCAAATTAATGACTTACAAGACAGAATAATAAAAAGTGATCAAGGGAAGCCCCAGTGGCCCAGCGGTTTAGCGCCGCCTTCAGCCCGGGGTGTGGTCCTGGAGACCCGGGATCGAGTCGGACATCCAGCTCCCTGCATGGAGCCTGCTTCTCTCTCTGCTGTGTCTCTGCCTCTCTCTCTGTGTGTGCCTCTCATGAATAAGTAAATAAGATATTATTTTTTAAAAAGTGATCAAGCTGAACAAAAGGGAGAAAAAAAGAATAATGCAAAACAATAGACTTAAGGAAATTGGTGATTTCATCAAACATATAATATTCATATTTTAGGAGTCCCAGAAGAAGAAGAGAGAAAAAAGGGGATAGAACATTTTTTGAAGATAGAACAGAAAACTTTCCTAATCATGGGAAAGAAACAGATATCCAGATCCAGGAGACACAGAGAAGCCCCAATAAAATCAACAAAAGCGGACCACACCAAGACAGATTGTAATTAAAAGGGAAAAATATAGTGATAAACAAAAAATACCGTAAAAGGAGCAAGACAAAAGACCATTATGTACAAGAGAAACAAAATAAGACTATCAGTGGTTTTTTTTTTTTTTTCAGCACAAACTTTCCATGCCAGGAGAAACTGGCATGATATATTGAAAATGCTGAATGGGAAAAATCTGCAGCCAAGAATATTCTATACAGCAAAGCTGTCATTCAGAATAGGAGAGATAAAGAATTTCCCAGACAAACAAAAACTAAAGGAGTTCATGACCACTATGCCAGCCCTGTAAGAATACTAAAAGGGACTCTGTGAGTGGAAAGGAAAGATGAAAAGTGACAGTATGAAGGTAGGAAGCACAAAAGCAATAAAAATGAATATTTCTGTAAACAGTCAAGCAATTCACAAAATAGAAGGATGTAAAATATGACATTATATGCCTAAAACATAGGGAGGACAGGAGTAAAGAATGGGTCCAAAATTAAACAACTATCAACTTAATACAGATGCAAATTGCAGTTGTTATATATAAATCTAATGTCAATCATAAAGCAAAAACCATTAATAAATATGCAAAGAATAAAGCAAAGAAAGCCAAATATATCACTAAAGAAAACCAGCAAAGCATGAAAGAGAGAAAGGCAAGAAAGGATCAGAGAGACAACTACAAAGCAAGTAACAAATTGGCAAGAAACACATATATATCAATAATTACTTTGAATGTAAATAGACTCAAAGGTCCAATTAAAAGACATAGAGTGACAGGAAATAAAAAAAAAAACCCTTATCTATATG
Organism: Canis lupus dingo; assembly: GCF_003254725.2. NCBI lineage: Eukaryota > Metazoa > Chordata > Mammalia > Carnivora > Canidae > Canis > Canis lupus. The sequence continues at coordinate 50,093,220 of NC_064254.1, read as the reverse complement.
TTTCCCACAAAAGACTCATTTTAGACCTAAAACACCTGCATATTGAAAGTGAGGGAATAGAGAACCGTTTATCATGCAAATGGATGTAAAAAGAGAAGCCGGAGTACCAATACTTATATTGGATGACATAGACTTTAAAACAAAGTCTATAACAAGAAACAAAGAATACTATATAATAATGAAGGGGACAATCCAACAAGAAGATATAACAATTATAAATATTCACATATCTCACATGAGACTACCCAAATACATAAAACAGTTAATAACAAATATAAAGGAACTAATTGATAATGATATAATCATAGCAGGAGACTTAACACCCCACTCACATCAATGCACAGAGCATCTAAAAAAATCAACAAGAAAGCAATGACTTTGAATGACACAATGGACCAGATATATTTTAAAAATACGTTCAAAACACTCCATCCTAAAACAGCAGAATACACATTCCTTTCGAGTGCACATGGAATATTCTCCAGAACAGATCACACATTAGCCCACAAAACAAGCCTTAACAAACTCAAAAAGACTGAAGTCATGCCATGCATCTTTTCTGACCACAATGATTTGAAACTAGAAGTTAACTCTAAGAAATATCTGGAAAGACCACAATTACAGGGAGGTTAAGTAACATGCTACTGAACAATGAATGAGTCAACCAGAAAATAAAAGAAGAAATTAAAAAGTACATGGAAACACATAAAAATGAAAATGCAATGGTTCAAATCCCTGGGGATAGAGCAAAAGTGGTTCCAAGAGGGGAGTTTATAGCGATATAGGCCTACCCAAGAAGCAAGAAAAAAATCTCACATATACAACCTAAACTTACACCTAAATTAGCTAGAAAACGAACAGCAAACATAACTCAGAACCAGCAGAAGGAAATAATAAAGATTATGGCAGAAGTAAATTATATAGAAAGTAAAAAAACACGGGACACCTGGGTGGCTCAGCGGTTGGGCGCCTGCCTGCCTTTGGCTCAGGTCGTGATCCTGGGAACCGGGATCAAGTCCCACATCGGGCTCCCTGCATGGAGCCTGCTTCTCCCTCTGCCTGTGTCTCTACCTCTCTATCTCTCTCTGTGTCTCTCTGACTCTTGTGAATAAATAAATGAAATCTTTAAAAAAAAAAAAGGAAACTAAAAAACAACAACAAACAAACACTAGAACAGATCAATTAAACTAGGAGCTGGTTCTTTAAAAAAATCAATGAAGTTGAAAAACCTCTAGCCAGACTTATCAAGAAAAAAAAAGAAAAGACCCAAATAAATAAAATAACAAATTAGAGAGGAGAAATAATAACAACACCACAGAAACAAATAATTATAAGAGAATATTATGAAAACCTATATACCAACAACTTGGACATCACAGAAGTGGATAAATTCCTAGGAACATATAACCCACCAAACTTGAAACAAGAAGAAATAGAAAATTTGAAGAAACTGATTACCAGTGAAGAAATGGAATCAGAAATAAAAAGAAACCCTCAATAAACAAAAGTCCAAAACTATATGGCCTCACCAGTGAATTGTACCAAACATTTAAACAGGAGTCAATACCTACTCTTCTCAAACTATTCAAAAAATAAAAATAGAAAAGAAAGGAAAATTTCCAAATTCATTCTATGAAGCCAGGATTACCCTGATGTCAAGATGAGACAGGCATCACAAAGGAAGAAAACTACAGGCCTATATCATTGATGAACAACATAGACCCCAAAATCCCCCACAGAATACTAGCAAACTCCATTCAACAATACATTAAAAAAATCATACACCATGATCCAGTGAGATTTACTCCTGTGTTGCAAGGGTGGTTCAATATTCATGAATCAATCAATGTGATATATCATATCAATAAGAACCATATGATCTTTTCAAAAGGTGCAAAAAAAGCATTTGACAAAGTACAACATCAATTCATGATTAAAACCCTCAACAATGTAGGTTTAGAGGGAACATACTTCAAGATAATAAAGGCCATTTATGAAAAACCCACAGGTAACAAGGAAAACTGACAGCTTTTCCCGTAAGGTCAGACACAAGACAAGGATGTTCACTCTCACCACTTTTATTCAACATAAGCCTAGATGGCCTAGCCATAGCAATCAGACAAAAAGAAATAAAAGGCATCCAAATCAGTAAGAAAGTAGTAAACTTTTCACTATCTGCAGATAATATGATATTGTACATAAGAAATCCAAAAAGACTCCAACCCAAAACTACTAGAACTGATAACAAATTCAGTAAAGTCACAGGATATAAAATCAATCCACAGGGCAGCCCAGGTGGCCCAGCGGTTTAGCTCCACCTTTAGTCCAGGGCCTGATCCTGGAATCCCAGGATAGAGTCCCACATCTGGCTCCCTGCATGGAGTCTGCTTCTCCCTCTGCCTCTCTGTCTCTGTCTCTGTCTCTCTCCCTGTCTCTCTCGAATAAATAAATAAAATCTTTTTTAAAAAATCAATCCACAGAAATCCCTTCCATGACTATATATCAATAATGCATAGCAGAAAAAGAAAATAAGGAAAAACAATCCCACTTACAATTGCACCAAAAATAATAAGATACCTAGTAATAAACCTATCCAAAGGTTAGGTACAGTGGAAGAACTATACTCTAACTATAAAAAACTGATGAAAGCAATTGAAGATGACACAAAGAAATGGAAAGACATTCCATGCTCATAGATCAGAAGAATAAATATTGTTAAAATGTCTATACTACCCAAGGCAATCTACACATTCAATACAATCTCTATCAAAATACCAACAGCATTTCACAGGATTAGAACAAACAATCCTAAAATTAGTATGAAACCTCAAAAGACCCCTAATAGCCAAAGCAATTTTGAAAAAGAAAAGCAAAGTTGGGGGCATCACATTTCCGGACAAACCTGTAGTGATTCAAACAGTATGGTACTAGCACAAAAAGAGACACATAGATTAATGGAATAGAATAGAAAAACCCAGAAATAAGCCCACAATTACCGGTCAACTAATCTTCCACAAATCAGGAAAGAATATCCAATGGGAAGAAGACAGTCTCTAAAATAAGTGGTGTTGGGAAAACGGGACAGCAACATGCAAAAGCATGAAACTGGACATACACATGAAAATACACATAAAAATAAATTCAAAATTGATTAAAGATCTCAGTGTGAAATAGGAAACTGTTAAAATCCTAGAGGAGAACACAGACAGTATCTTCTTTGATGCCTATAGCAACTTTTTTCTAGATAGGTCTCCTGAGGCAAGGAAAACAAAAGCAAAAATAAACTATTGGACCACATCAAAATAAAAAGCTTCTTCACAGGGAAGGAAAACAATCATGAAAACTAAAAGGTAACCTGTGGAATGGAAGAAGCTATTTGTAAATGATATCCAATAAAGGGTTAGTATCCAAAATATATAAAGAACTTACAAAACTCAACACCCAAAAAATTAATAATACAATTTTTAAAAATGGGTAGAACACATGAACAGACATAACAACCTTCTCTCCAGAGAAGACATACAAATGGCCAAAAGACATGAAAAGATGCTCAACATCAATTCTAATCCGGGAAATGCAAATCAAAACTACAATGAGATAGCCACCTCACACCTGTCAGAATGGCTAAAATCACAACACAAGAAGCAATGATTGTTGACTAGGATGTGGGGGAAAAGGACCCCTCTTGCACTGCTGGTAGGAATGCAAAGTGGTGCTGCCACTCTGGAAAACAGTATGGAGGTTCCTCAAAAAAGTTCAAATTAGAACTACCCTATGATCCAGCAATTGCACTACTGGGTATTTACCCAAAGAATACAAAAACACTAATTTGAAAGCATGCATGAACCTCAATGTTTATACCAACATTATCTACAATAACCAAGATATGGAAGCAGCCCTAGTGTCTACCAATTGATGAATGTATAAAGAAGATGTGGAATATATATATACAATGGAATATTACTCAGCCATAAAAAATAACAAATCTTTCCATTTGCAACAAGGATGGAGTTAGAGTGTGCAATGCTAAGTGAAATCAGAAAGATAAATAATTTATGATTTCACTCATATGTGGAATTTAAGAAACAAAATAAATGAGCAAAGGGAAAAAAGAGAGAGAAATCAAGAAACACACTCTTAACTATAGAGATCATACTGATGGATATCGGGGGGAGGTTGGTGGGAGTTTAACCACAACCAGTTGGTGTGTCTTAACTAGGGGAGATTAAGGAGTGCACTTGTCATGATGAGCATCAAGTGATGTATGGAATTACTGAATCACTGTATCATACACCTGAAACTCACATAACACTGTATGTTAACTAACTGGAATTAAAATAAAAACTTAAAAAATAGAAATATAGGACTTACTGGCCAAATGATTTTTACTATTTCACATTCCTATAAAGATGTGTATAAATATTGATGTAAGATAAATTTTATTTTATTTTATTTTTTAAAGATTTTATTTATTTATTCATGATAGTCACACAGAGAGAGAGAGGCAGAGACACAGGCAGAGGGAGAAGCAGGCTCCATGCACCGGGAGCCCAACGTGGGATTCGATCCCGGGTCTCCAGGATCACGCCCTGGGCCAAAGACAGGCGCCAAACCGCTGCGCCACCCAGGGATCCCAAATTTTAAAGGAATTTTTTGTCAGACCAGGTCTAACTTGTCTTTTGTAAGTACCCGCAGCATGAAAAACTTAATAGCAATGGTGATAATAGCCAACGGTAATTGCCCATTCAGTATATACCTCCTAGTCTTGTACCCACAATCCCACAGATAATTACTATTTGTAATAGTATAAGCATTTATTGTTTTAAAATTTTAAATATCCTTGAACATTATAGTATTCAACATAGTTCATGTAAATTAAATTATCTGAATCATTTATTATAGTTGAGCTAATCATTGCATTGCAGCCAGCAAAGACCAAGGCAAAGACAGTAGGTATGTCTGGGTAACATAAGAAACCTGGAAAGCTGAGGTGTCAGGAAAGAGGAAAGGTGTGCAGGAAGATGAGATTGAAAATAACAGAGGCAATAACATATCCTTCAAATTTTACCTCGGAACAAAACCTATATTTACAAAAAGATAAGTAGGTTTCATTTCTTCATTCTCAATAACTAGTTTATTTGAGAGACTTCTGTTGGCTATTTTAAAAATATATTTGTTATAAAACAAATCAAGATTCACAAAAAATGAATTCCTTTGTTGTACCTTCATTGCCATATGGAATACTTGACTGGCCAAGACTTCTTGGTCTTCACCAGCTGAATCAAGTACAAAACAGGACCAGAGAGCATTTCTAGAACAAGGAGAGGGAGAATCTTCTGTAAGAGACAAAGGTACTGTAAACAGTCATTAAATACTCTGTCTATAAATTATAGATCATCATGTGAAAAGAACCAAATTTTAGGTCCCATAAATAACAGGGTTATGACTAGGGGGCATGGTAGAAATCTGAGAACATGTAAATGACGATTTACTTGGCATGACTCACAACACATCCACGTGGGCATAAAATTTTAAAAAGATAAATCAAAAAGTGCATCCAATTCAAGATTTCATAGCCACTCACTATTATAAACATTTAGTTAATCTCCACTGATTTATAACTCCCATATTATTCCCAAACTAGTTATGGTATCCATATATACACTAAGAGAAAGTCTTGGTTTTAGCAAGCAATGTTTCTTTAAAAAAAAAACAAAAACAAAAAAACAAAAAATAACCTGTGCATTGTTTCTTTTTGAAACAGAGCTCTTGAGCCTTCTCTTTTTTGTGTCACTTTTTTATTTTCTCATTCACTTCATTTTAACTAGTCTATATGCTATTATACTCAGACTACTCATTTCTTTTGGCAAAAGAAAGCTATTTAACCTCTTGGTCACGGAACAGCTTTCACGTGATACAATACTTACTCTTCAACATTTCTTCATGACCCTTCCCTAGAAACCAGCCTTCATTAGTTTTAAGGTATACCTACAGACATAACCTGTTTTGACGCTTTAACTGACTTGGCAGCTCATGTCCCTGGTTCATAGCCTTTCTGCCTTCTGGAATTTCCAGAAAGAATTTTGCTGAGTGTCTTGATTGCATAGAGAGGGGTAGTTTCATTGAGCAGATGTAGAATACATCTGTTTCAGACATAATCATAATACTTTATGTTTGATTTCCTTCTAACTTCTCAAAACACTTTCACATCTATCCTCTCATCTAGTGTCTCATTTGATGTGGGAAAATAAAAGGAAGGCAAGAGTAGAAAGAATGAAAGTTGAGAAACTCAGTGGACCCAGGAGAGGTTAGCTTTACTAGAGTATATGGGAAAAAGAATTTAGAGACCATAGGGGAACATAAGTAAGGCTGCCATGTGAGGAAACCTACTAGATGACAGGAAATATTTCAATTTGTAGATGGAGGACAATGAGGAACAAATTAATTATATTGGAAAGTGTACTTATTTTATATGGTATGTTTCCATTTAAAAGCCCAAAGCCTTTGTTCTATGGTACACAAACTAACACAGGTATTTGGAGCACAGTCTCTGATCCCAAACAAATCAGAGTTTGGGTGCTAACACTACCATTTACAAGCTGTTTGACCTAACATATATATTAAGTGATTATTGCATGTTAAGTGTTCAGTAAATGGGAACAATTGTTACACAGTAAAAACAAATATTTTAGTATTGTCTTTTCCAAAAGAACCAAGAAAAAGAATGACTAGATTATAGCTGTAGCGAAACAAAAACCTCATGATGAAGAGCTTCTCTTTATTGAGTCTCATTAGTTTTCCCTATGTCTTCAGCAACTCTCCTTTCTCTTTATGGAAATAAAACTAAAAGGTGACAAAGTAGCTAAATTAATTAGATGATTGTAGCATGGATGACCAACTCTGGATACGCGGATATACTAACTCTGCAACTAACTCTACCACTGAAGAGCAAGAGGCAGTGACATAGTTGACTCTTCTCATATCAAAAATTGGTGATGAATCCCGAAAGGATTATTTATGTATAAATTAAAATTTTCATCCTATAGAAACTTTCTGCTCTTTCCTCACTCCATCTGACCTCCTTCAAAATATAACGCATGCTTTTCATGAGACAAGTTGATGTTTAATTAGCACTGTAAATTTGCTAAGAACTGTTCCCTCATGTGCTTGAACAGCTTGCAGAGTTGATCAATACCCAGCAGTGGCTACCTGACTCTATAGGCTTCTGCTCAGTCTATCTCTTGGATGTTCCCTTAAGCAAATAGGTGCAGTACTAGGTACGGATTTGTATTATATGCACTAATCATGGTCACTCTTACAAAATTTGACCCTTTCTTCATTTCAAAAAAAAAAAAAAACTGCTATTGGGGGTTAGGGAAAAGAGAAGACAATGCTATGTCTCTGTGCTTTCTAGACTGGGGCTCATCTGCAGAATTCAAAGCCTTTTTTTTTTTTTTTCTCCTTAAACAACTTAGTTACAAATAGAAACAGCTCTGTACTTATTTCATTAAAAGAATCCAGCCTCCAAAGAAACTTTATGTTTCCTCATCCTACAAAGACAGGCTTGGTGCTTGAGTCTAATTTATAATTAACACTGCCCAAAGACTAAATTGGTCTTCTATTGCCAGATAAAGAAAGCTTACAAAATAGTATGTAAAATGAGATCAGGCTTAATGCATGCATTTCTGTATCTGAAACTAAGTGCAACCTATAAGGAGTAAAGTGCCAGATGTAGGGTTAGGATTAACTTTTCAGTTACTAATTTCAAATATGACTAATTCTATTCTGAGGATGAGGAGGTTGGATTTAAGTTAGCTTAGGACCAAATTTTTTAATTGCTTCTGAAATGAAATCTTCCTTATAAATTAACATTTGTAATTTTAGCAGGCACAATGTCAGAAGCTAAACAATAATTTGGCCTATAATACCAAAAGCTTGGCCTGTACTTTTTTTTTTTCTAAAGAAAGATCTTATTTATTTATTCATGAGAGACACAGAGAGAGAAGCAGAGAGGCTCCCTGTAGGAAGCCTGATATGGGATTTGATCCCAGGATCCCGGGATCAGGACCTGAGCCAAAGGCAGATGCTCAACCACTGAGCCACCCAGGTGCCCCTGCTTGGCCTGTACTTTATTTTTTTTTTCTAAGATTTATTTATTTATTTATTTATGTGTGTGTGTGTGTGTGAGAGAGAGAGAGAGAGAGAGAGAGAGAGAGGCAGAGACACAGGAGGAGGGAGAAGCAGGCTCCATGCCGGAAGCCCGATGCGGGACCCGATCCTGGGACTCCAGGACCGCACCCTGAGCCAAAGGCAGGCGTCAAACCCCTGAAGCCACCCAGGGATCCCCTTGGCCTGTACTTTAAAAAACTTCTTATTTATGTTGTATTTCCAGTAATCATTGAAAATGTTAACTATAAATAAATAAATAAACAAATAAATAAATGTTAATTATTGTCAGATGCAATAGTAGTATGCCCAAGAAACTATTAATTTCTGTGTTAAGGAGGGTGGGAGTGAATGGGTGATGGGCACTGGGGGTTATTCTGTATGTTAGTAAATTGAACACCAATAAAAAATAAATTAAAAAAATTTCTGTGTTAAATGGAATGGAAGCAAAGAGATTGATGTGATTTAAAAATGCCAGTGTTAGAGGCCAAACCACCTGCGTTAAGGAAAATTCCTATTAAATACAGATGGGACCAATCTATTCCACTGTATCAGTTTACGGGTTTTATCGACCAAGCCTTTCTTTAAAAAAAAAAAAATTATTTATTTAGGGACTCCTGAGTGGCTCAGCAGTTGAGCATCTGCCTTTGACTCAGGACATGATCCCGGGGCCCGAGATTGAGTCCCATATCCGGCTCCTTCAGGGAGCCTGTTTCTCCCTCTGCCTAGGTCTCTGCCTTTCTCTCTCTCTCTCTCTCATAAATAAATAAAATATTTTTTAAAAAATTATTTATTGGGGGATCCCTGGGTGGCGCAGCGGTTTGGCGCCTGCCTTTGGCCCAGGGCGCGATCCTGGAGGCCCGGGATCGAATCCCACGTCGGGCTCCCGGTGCATGGAGCCTGCTTCTCCCTCTGCCTATGTCTCTGCCTCTCTCTCTCTCTCTGTGTGTGACTATCATAAATAAATAAAAATTAAAAAAAATTTAAAAAAAATTATTTATTGGAGAGAGTGGAGGGAGAGGCAGAGGAAAGACAGTCTTAAGCAGACTCCACACTCAGCACAGACCCTGATGTGAGGCTCAGTCCCTCTCTCAGACCCTGAGATCACAACCTGAGATGAAACCAGAAGTGGAACTCTTAATAGACTGTGCCACCCAAGTACCCCTCGACAAAATTCTTCTAACCATAGATTCCCCTCAACCTCTTCAGCTTGCCTGGTTTTCCAAGCATGGCTTTCTTTCAGACAAAACAACAATCATTTCTCTATGCTACCTTCTGGAAGCTGCCTTTCTACTCATATCTCCTATCTCCTCCTCCTATCTTCCCTGGCTCTCTCCTCACCTGTCTCTCCCCCTACCCATACTGCTTGGTGGCTGGCTCCATGAAGGTGCTCTCAAACTTGCCCATTTCCAAATCCCTGGTATCACAGGCTGACTGTTCTTACCTTCCTTTTCCTGTCTTGATTCTATGAATGCTCACAAGCACTCACTCACTCACCTGGACCATCCTGCTTAGCATCACTTCTCTTCACCACACCATCCCCAATCTACATTCACATCACTGGCATAGTGCTAAGGTCTCACCTGTCCTGGACCAGGTCTGACCCCTTCTTTAATGTCAGTCAGCCTCATACTCCTCAAATTTTAATATGCATACAAATCTTCAGGATCTTGTTAAAAAGCATATTCTGACTCAGTGTATCTAAGATGGAACCTGAGGCTCTGCATTTCTAATAAGCACTCAGGTGATGCTAATGCTAGTACAGGAAGCACACTTCGAGTATCAGGGATTTAGCATTCAAGGCAATGTTGGCATGTAGACCAGACTGCCTCTAATTGTGTCCACCTCTTGAGCCACATACCTCTGGATTTACATGAATCCTTCTCTTTATAAAACAAGTATAACATTGAACCTCAATAGATTTTGCTCCAGTAATTTCAGTTTTCAAAAAGCACACTCAAAATAGCTCACTATACCCACAAGCACCCTTCAGTCCCTTAACTCACTCCAAGACTTGTGGAATCTATCACTGCTGTAGGGGGAAAAGCTTTTGAAATGGAATTGAACATAGGGTGCTGCCTGGCATATCAATGAATCCAGTAAGGGCTTTTCCCCCCCTTTTTTGTTAGCCACTGAATTTTTTTTGAGGTAAAAACAGACTAGAAATAAAATAAAATTTCCAGGTGCTCTTACCACAGCCATTTGCTTCTTAAAGTGCTGCCTCTGAGCCTCAGTTTCTCCAAACAAAAAAATAGAATATTTTCCATTCAGCTCTGTTAGAGTAGGATTTTACAGTCTCCAGTGAAACCTAGTATGGAAAGATGCTATAAAAAATGTAGAGTGTTCTTTTGATTGTAGATCACATCTGCACTAAGACCAGAAATTTTTTTTAACAGAAGAAGGACTTAGTGTTCTCCATTCTCCACATTTTTTCCCTCTAATGAGGTATGGAACTATGTAGACCATAATGCCTACAGCCTAAGGTTTAGGTTGAGTTACTATGTAATTTCATAAATCTCTCTTAGCTATAAGTAACAGCTAACCTCTACTTCCTCTGATATTTTATTTACCCTGTAAATCAGCTCTATTCTTTCACTTCACACAAAGGAAGCTGGGAACCCCAGCTCTCTCAGGAATGTGGAGGTAGACAAGCCACTTGTGTATGCCCCTAATACAGGAACCCCCCCCCCCCGCCCCGAGGGCGGGCCACCCCCCAGATACAGGGCATGGAGTCCCATCAATCACTAAGGACAGTTATGCCAGCGGGGTCCTGAAAGGTGAGGAAAATACTTAGCTAAAAACTGCAGCTGCCTGAATTTCAGCAGCACAACCAGCCAGAACAGAGAATAGAATTACAGAAGGGAAAACATTAGCAAAAAACAGTTGTTGGGCATCAAAGTGTGTCTTACTGTCTTTCCCTTTGATTTCAGTTAACTTCAGTCACACAGGTACCTGTGTGGACACAATGTGAGCAAACATGTATTTTTCTCCTTTTGTGCAGTTTTGCTCCCTCATTGGAGACTAGCTGGAGTGAGCTACTGTGGCTTCCTCCTTCTCTGGAGCAAGATACCCAGCAGCTAGAACTGACGACCTGCTTGATAGAGCAAGTGAGAAGGTTTGATGCCCCTTCATTTGTCTTTCTTCACCTTCTGCCCTACTCCAAGCATAAGATACAGAAAGGTATGACATTTTTGGAATTCTAAGAAGAAAGACTTGAGGTGAACCTATTTGTTAGGAACACACAGACAACTTTGATTTTAGTCTATTGATGGAAGGCAAAATCTCCCCTAATCAATTTAAAGGAGTATCTTTTGGGCACCAGTATAATGAAATCCAGTACCCTTTAATTTCTTACAGGTCATTTAGTGTCCAATTTCACAGACTTCAAAGGCACTTTAATCACACAATGAAGAAAAAGGCTTATAATAAAATGATTTACATGACTCCTCCCTGCTGCAACTATGCAGAGGTGAATAGAGAAGATAAAAAGCAGGAAAACAAATTAAAGAGGAAAATTAAAGGTGAAGATGAATAGTAGCTGAGGTCAAAGGTGATTGCGAGGTCAAAGACAATATAGAATGTCTGAAGATGTATGGGATCTGGAGCTGGGTTTTGAATTAGAACCAGAATGAACCTGGAAGTTAGCCATAGGAGCTCAAAATTAAATTTATCAACAGAAAAAGGAAAAAAAAAAAGACTGATCTTCTTAGCACACTTTCTTTAGAAGCTCTAAGTTTTAAGCAAACTTTGCCTATAGTATTAAGGTCCCCAGAATGTTTATTGTGTGCTTGTGTGTGCACATGATGGTTTTGGAGAGATAAAACTCTGATGTTCCCATAAGTTTAAATCACGGACTCGTGCTATTCCTACATGGATAATTTCCAAACGGCATTTTCTAAAGACCAAAACAAACATAACTGTACTCTGCAAAAAGCATCCCGGATCAGTTGCAGCCTACTTATCTTCTACTAAGGTAAGAAAATTCCACTTTGTCCATATCACACAACCTTGTATGCTGTGAACTGACTCACAGATGCCAGCTTCTCTCTGCTTCTATGATCTATACTGCATAGTACACTAGAACATACTGAGTATACTTTAAAATCTACTATGATGTATCTTTTCAATTGCCTACAAATTGAAGAAAACCCAGCTTTGCATTATTGAACTGAGATTTGAACCACTGTATCAGACCCTTCTTTTAAAAGTCACAATTCCATGTCCCTTTTCTAACCCCAACATCCTTTGTGTATAAGCCAATTTAAAGAGGTTTTTATGCTTTTCCCACCTTCTCTGTGTTTAAATGAATTATTTCTTATGCAGTCTTTGCATAATTTTTTAGCTTTGGGAACACTTAATCTTCTTTCTTCATGGGAAAGGGGTAAAATGCTAGTGAAAACACAGATACAGAATGTCTTACCTGATACCAGTATTCATTCATCCAAATATTCATTCATTCAACACACATTTTTTTCTTTGCTGTCTGTAGACACTTGATACTGATGAGTATACAAAAATAGGGTATGAATTGCAATATTGCAATATAGTTATATTAGATGTCACCATTGGAAGAAGCTGGGGGAGGAGTATATGGAATTCTGTACTATTTTTTTTTCAATTTCCTGTGAGCCTATAATTATTTCAGAATATATACAGCTAACCCTTGAACAATGTGGGAATTGGGGCACCAACCACCCACACAATTTAAAATTCACATATAACTTTTTTTTTAAGAATTTATTCATTTATTCATGAGAGAGAGAGAGAGAGAGAGTGAGAGAGGCAGAGACACAGGTAGATGGAGAAGCAGGCTCCATGAAAAGAGCCCAACGTGGGACTCAATCCCGGGTCTCCAGGATCACGCCCTGGGCCGAAGGCAGGCGCCAAACTGCTAAGCCCACCCAGGGATCCTCCACATATAACTTTTGACTCCCCAAAAACATAACTACTTTAACCTACTCTTGACCAGAAGCCTTGCTAATAACATAAACAGTAGATTAACACATATTTTGTATATGCATTATACAGTGTATTTTACAATAAAATATCCAGAGAAAAGAAAATTTATTAAGAAAATCATAAGGAGGGATGCCTGAGTGGCTCAGCGGTTGAGCACCTGCCCCTGGCTCAGGACATAATCCACGGTCTCAGGATGGAGTCCCACATGAGGCTCCCTACCTGGAGCCTGCTTCCCCCTCTGCCTACATCTCTGCCTTTCTCTCTGGTGTCTTTCATGAATAAATAAATAAAATCTTTTAAAAAATCAAGGAGAAAGGAGGCGTGGGTGGTTCAATGGTTAAGTATTTGCCTTTGGCTCTCAGGGCATGATCCTGGAGTCCTGGAATCAAGTCCCACATCGTCCTCCCTGCATGGAGCTTGCTTCTCCCTCTGCCTATGTCTCTGCCTCTCTCTCTCTCTCTCTGCCATGAATAAATAAAGAAAATTTTTTTAAAAATCAAAAGGAGGAACACCTGGGTGGCTCAGCAGTTGAGCATCTGCCTTCGGTTCAGGGTGTGATCCTGGGATCCAGGATCAAGTTCCACATTGGGCTCCTTGCCGGGAGCCTGCTTCTCTCTCTGCCTGTGTCTCTGGCTGTGTGTGTGTGTGTGTGTGTGTGTGTGTGTGTGTGTGTTTCATGAATAAATAAGTAAAATCTTCAAAAAAAATCATAAGGAAGAGAAAATACATTTAGAGTACTGTACTATATTCATTTTTTTAAAAAACCACATAGAAGTGAATCCATGCAGCATAAATCCATGTTCTGAAGAATCAGCTATAAAAAATAGAATGATGGTTGAATCACTTTATTATACACCCAAAACTAATATTATGCTTAATATTATGTTAACTAATTGGAATTTTTGAATAAAAACTTTAAAAAAAATTTTTTAAAGATGTATTTATTTTTTTTTATTTTTTAATTTTTATTTATTTATGATAGGCACACAGTGAGAGAGAGAGAGGCAGAGACACAGGCAGAGGGAGAAGCAGGCTCCATGCACCGGGAGCCTGATGTGGGATTCGATCCCGGATCTCCAGGATCGCGCCCTGGGCCAAAGGCAGGCGCTAAACCGCTGCGCCACCCAGGGATCCCTAAAAATTTTTTAATAATTTTTAAAAAGAATATTTAGAGCTCTCTCCCCCTGAAAAAAACAAACAAACAAACAAACAAACAAAATACAGGGTTACCAATTGTCTAAGATTCTATTTTAGCATTGAAATTCTCACATCCTGGAAAACCCCTCAAACCTTAAACAAACCTGGACAATGATCACTCTATAAAATGAAGTAAGCATTGTTTCTGTCTCCAATGATTTCATATGTAATGAGAACATTATAAATTAGTAGGGGGAAAAAAACACTAGTTAGCAGAGAAATGAAAGGCACATGTGTGAGCATGCCCAAATCTTTCACCCATAGGAGACAGTGTTAATAGGTCACAGCCTTCTTTCCCAAGCTCTGACATAGCCTCAGAATCCTTCTCAACACAGTGCTTTTCCAGATAGCAACTATTAATGAACTGGAGTTGGCAACAGAATTCAAACTCATTTGCTATCCTTGCAGAATTCCCTCATGCCAAATAATTTTTCAGTCATTTTACTGAATAGACAAGCTTCAAAAGAAAGCTCCAATTTCTAGACAATGCTCTACCCTTGACTGCAAAAAATAAACATGTTAAGAGTTGCTATGCATGGTTTTGCATTTCTTGTTCAAGGTCCTCTCAATATTGTACAAGGCAACCCAAAACTAGTGTAGCCATTTATTGTCAATCCTAAAATCACAACATTTTTTGGAGATAATCTTTAAACTCCAAGGTATTTCTATTCTATATGATATAGAAATACAACAGTACTTTTTTTTTTCAGTGAAAGGGGTGCTATAATTTAATAACACGTGGTTCATAAAACAAATTTATAAAATAAGTATGCCCCCCAGCATCTGTGTACTTTTAAGAGTAAAAATACATACAGACTCATACAGACATTGTTTCTGTACCCCCCCTTCCTTCTACTCATCTTTTAGGCAAATGAGTGGGCAAATAACATCTACTCTAACTTATTAAATATACTTGTGCTTAATAATACAAGTGAAAGCTTTCATTCGGATATATGTCATGCTCCAGGCTGGAATCTACCTCTGTAATATCTGTCAACATTTAACACAGGAGAGCACTAAAAAGGTTTTAGAGTCATACTGGGTTGAGTTCAAGGCATGTCCCTGCCAATTTCTAGTTAAGTGATACTACTCTTTCTAGTATTTGGCTTCATCACCTAAAAAAATCACCTCTGATTCATTGGGTTACTATACAACTCATGAGACAACGTGCATAAAGTACAACATATAGTAAATAATAGCATTCATTTATTTTGTTATATTATTATTACTGCAGCTAATTTCTTTTTTGTTGTTTTTAGTAACAAAATCAAAACTGCTTACATTACTAGGCCATCAAAAATTATTTCAGAATTTTAATTTCTTTTTATTGATTTCTATTATAATTAGTTTGGTTATACAATACATCTAGGACTAGTGCTTATATGCCACACAAATATAAATCATTATATATATTTTTAAAGATTTTATATATTTATTTGAGAGAAAGAGCCCACACAAGCAAGAGGAGGGACAGGGACCAGCAGACTCCACACTGAGCATGAAGTCTGACTCAAGGCTTGATCTCACAACTCTGAGATGACCTGAACTGAAATCAAAAGTCAGGCGCTTAATTGACTGAGCCACCCAGCACCCCTAAATCATTATCTTTTAATGAATATTTCTAAATGTCTACTCAACTGTCAGACTGTGTATATGGCACTAACACACTGTTAAGAAGATGCATACCACTTCGCATGATTGTACACCTTAGAAATAAACTCAAATTTTAATAAAAGGTAATATTCTAAACTACCAAAGTTTGAACTAATATCTTAGCAACACTTAAGTTGGGTGATTGCATTTATTTTCTACTTTTAAGTCTTTTTGTTAAACAAGCAACAATTATTTCAAAAAGAAAGAAAAAAAAGACAGACTAAAGGATTGGGATTTTTCCTTCTTCACTCTTTACTTTTGTCCAAGACACAGAAGATTTTCCATAAATGCTGTTGCCAACTGGCTGAAAAGCAAATATCATCGTATGAAAATTGTACCACTTATGTATATTTGGTAAATGTTATAATTTCTAAGTTACTTGATTCATTTAATCACCAAACATTCAGTAGTGTGATAGCAATACTTATTACAAATAGTATACTATTTGAGCCTAGTTTCCTTTGATCTTATAGAGTATTTGAATTTCATGACTAATATACATATATTTTTAAACTGATTTTATATTCCCAATATGCTGTTTGGCCTAATTAAGAATCTTGAAATGTGGGGGCACCTGGTGGCTCAGTGGTTGAGCATCTGCCTTCGACTCAGGGCACAATCCGAGTCCTGCATCGAGCTCCTTGCGGAGACCTTGCTTCTCCCTCTGCCTATGTCTCTGCCTCTCTCTCTCTCTCTCTCTTTCTGTGTCTCTCATGAATAAATAAACAAAATCTTAAAAAAAAAAAAGAATTTTGAAATGTGAACTATAGAAAGGTTCTAAAAATAAGAGTTAGTCAGTCTATATTATTAATTTAAATATGGTCTCAAGTAGCACATACACAAAGGTTAAAAGGATAATGTACAAACAGACAAACTTAGTCAATCTGATCGTGTAGGCATTAAAGGTTCCCTCTGACTTGCCCTCCAGTTGAAAAGATCAAAGTGAGTCCTGGAATTATCATGTATTGGTTTCAGTCATCCCAGTTTCACAGCATCCCGTCATTTTGTGTGTGCTATATTCAGTGCAGCTGTTGTTGTGGCTCTTGATAGGTTAGACTCACTAATAAGTTATTTTCCAGTCTTTTGGCAAGAATGGAGCTATAAGAGAAATGGCTTGTCTTGATGTGTTCCAGCTGGAAGCAAATATGTTCTCCCATTGAAAAACAGGTCGTTGCCTGGAGGTTTCCAAGTTTTGCCTAACTGAGAACTGGATTAGGACTTGCTAAGGAACCCAATGGGTATATGTGATTAAGAAAATAAAGGGACATAGTGACCCAAGCCCCAGGAAGAGGCTAAGAACTCTTAATTTCAATCCCAGGTTTCCTTGCTAACATGTTTTACAACCTTGAAAACTCCACTCAGCCTTTGGCTGTGCTTCCATAGCTATAACCCTAATTACTTAATATTTATTGAATACTCATAAAGAACTGGTTCCTGTTAAGAGAACATAAAGGGAAAAAAAAACTAGTTCTGTTACTCCAGTGTTTATTTTATAAGGGCCATATTAGCAGTATTTCACAATCTACCACTTTGAAAATGCATTCTGCACTAGATTAGATAATGAGCACTCAATATTTAGAGAATACAGACAGTCTTCCTATTTAACATGGTTTGAATTCTGACTTTTTACTTTACGAAGCTGTAAAAGTGATACACATTCAGCAGAAACCATACTTTGAATTTTGCATTTTGATCTTTTCCCACACTAGCAATATGCAGTATTATACTCTCATGATGCTGGGCAGCAACTGAAAGCTGCAGCTCCCAGTCAGCCACATGATCATAAGCGTAAACAACCAATTCACAATCCTTCTGTACTCACCTAATCATTCTGTTTTTCACTTTTAATACAGTACTCAATAAATTACATTTACTATTGAATACTTTATTGATATTCAATACTTTGTTAAAAGTATTCAATACTTTCAGTACTTTATCATAAAATAGTCTCTGTGTTAGATGATTTTGCCCAACTGTATGCTAAACATTCTGAGCATGTTTAAGGGAGGCTGGGCTAAACTAAGATTCTTGGTAGGTTAGGTATATTAAATGCATTTTTGACTTACAATATTTTCAAGTTACAACGGGCTTATTAGGATGTAAGGCCATCATAAGACAAGAAAGACCAGTATTCATTAGCAATTTTCAACAAGATGAAAGACAGTAGGTGGAATCACCTGCATTTTTGACCCAGGACACGGGTCCAAGTCCTTGGTTTGGAACAAAGTAAGGCTTTCATTCTGATAATAAAATCTGGATTATGAAGATGGACCAAGGGAACAGCCAAAATATGGGGGCAGTAGTGAGGTTTTATTTCTTTGGCTCTGACTTAGTTGGGATTTGAAGTTCTTTTGGTTGTTTTGTTAAAGAGAAGTTTGTGCTGAAGCCAAATAAAAATAGTGTTCTCCCTTTGTAATGGTCTAGAAAAGGCTTCCTTGTGTTAGAATGCACACCCTATTTCTCTTGGCCCATGTCACTAACACACTGTGTCCTAATCTAACAAATTGTTTGCATAGATACCACAAGAGTTACTAGGAACTATTTGGAATTGCCACTGTGAATCATCACAAATGGTCCCTTGCTGTATTCAAACATGATACCATGGTGCTACAGCTTATTTATGGATATGTATGGCTGTTTGGTTTTCCTTGCAGTGAGGAACTACTTTCAACAGCAGATCATACAGACCAGGATCTTTAAAATAACTACTTTACTGCCTACCACTTTGAAATGCATTCTGCACTAGATTAGATAACGATCACTCAATATTTAGAGAATACAGACAGTATTCTGCTAAAGTGCAGAGTGGGGCATTTTTTTCTATTTTGCTTTGAATCCTTGTTTCAAAATGAAGTGCCAAGACCTAAAAAACCTTGGAAAATGTCACATCTGAAAGAGATGACAGAAGTTGGAAATCACTTAACCAGCTAGGAGAATCATTTTTAACCTCTTTTTTTAATTCAATGTATAAGTACAGTATAGAAGAAGATATTTGTCTCTCATTTTCTGTGCACACTTTGAATTTTTAAAAGAAATCTGCCATGTAAAGATGGAACTGATAAAGATAGGAAACAGTTAAAATATCTCAAGCCATCTAACTACTTTTGTTTTCAAAATTATCAGTTTAGTCCCTACTACTTTAAGATTATTTGTGTAAGAGCTATCCTAAAGTTTACTTTAGGGTTATCTGTGAAAAAATAATAGTAATAATAGACTGCAAAGCCAAAAAATTTATCCAGTGTTATTAGAGAATAAGAAGTTCTACACAGATATATTCACTCTCTTAAAATCCCTAATTTTTACTGAACACTATTTCATATGTCCATGATGACTCTGTGTTAACATTGTAGAAATAATTATTGTGCTATGCTTTAATATAGTTGTAACCTCATGACTACTAGAAGTTCAGGCCATTTACCCCTACACTAAACGGCCCCAGGTTGCTTCATAATGAGAGATTCTATAGCATCAGACTTCTCTACCTTTCACCGTGAGCTGTCCTTTTACAGTATTTGGATTCTCACACCCCTACCTCAAAGCCACCTTTGCTTCAAAGGTAGAGATGGGGAAGTAAGCAGATTCCTTAGAAGTTTGGGCTACCATCTGGCTTGATTTCCATTTGAAGAAAGCTTACCAGAAAGCATGCTAAATTATGAAATGATGGAACAACAGAACAGAAAATAGTGTGCAAATTGTTTTCTGCTGATAGTGTATACCAGCTGTTATTTCCTATCCAATCTTTGTACAAATTGTTTTCTCTACAGATTTAATACTATGATCATGCCTTTACCAGACCTCTTCTGCTTTATTCTATTTCTACAGTTTACCAATAAGATTTTTTTAAGACTTTACTTATTTATTCATGAGAGACACAGAGAGGCAGAGACATAGGCAGAGGGAGAAGCAGACTCCCTGTGGGGAGCCTGATGTAGGACTTGATCCCAGGACCCTGGGATCATGACCTGACCCAAAGGCAGACACTCAACCACTGAGCCACCCAGGTGCCCCTACCAATAAGATTTTAAAACCTAAAGCTGCCCTCAAAGTTCTGCCCACTATCTATTGACATCTGGTAGTGGAATGGGTTTGATTTTATATTCTAGTCCTACAGGTCTTGGATGAAATTGTAATAGTTTCACTGGGTTCAAGCCTAGTTCATTTGGAATAGTTAAAACTAGTAGCTATAGCTTCTAATGTTAAAACTGATCCTTTGCAAACATCATTAGAGAAAACTTCATGATTTATCTATAAGACTCTGCTATGGCAGAGAATTCAATTCTTAGCCTCTCATTTAGTCAAATGAGCCAAGACAGGCTACCCCTGATGAACATTACCACCACCTCAGCACACAGTATAACAGAGCCAAGGAAATTCCAAACTGCTATTCATCACATATGTGAGAGAAATACTTTATGACCTTTAAAGTGGGCCTTTGTACATTAATACAGCTCTCTGACAATGCTCAACACATTTACTCATGGTGGATTTGACTCTTGGCTCAATGAGATCTAAAGGAAGTTAACTAAAAATACAGAAGGGCAATTTTTATCACTTATTTCTCTGAGTGTGTAGAGAATTTGCTTAGGAATCCAAGTCCTATGGCCTGAAGTACTCAAACTGTCGCTAACACACATAGTAAGTTCAGAGAGTGGCAGAGACTACACAGACCTCTCAGCTTCCCCCTGGGGGAATCAAATCTGTTTGCCCTACAGCTGTGCTGAGATGTATTTTAATAGAAGCACTATTCTTTAAAATTAGTGTCTGTTTCATGACTAATTTTACAGGATTATGTGTGACCATTAAATCAATACACTCGTTTGCAGCATGTGGTATTCACTTCACTTTCAAAAGTTAAAGTTCTTTAAAATTGTATTAGTTTTCTCTTACAGAATAACCAGTTAGAATTGTTAGAATCATTCTCAAATGATTATATTTTATAATGTGTTTTCACAGTGAGCAAAAGCAGAAGTGGAGAAATGAGCCAAAACTCTCCATCCATATAAAACATGAAGAAACCTAATTGAAGAGGTCATATATCCAGAAGCCAAAGTTGCTTCAGAGGGCTTAGATCAGAGCCCATCCTTTGGTCAACTATCCAGTGGGCTCTGTCTTCACCTGGGGTCAGGGTGTGCGAGGGGTCAAACCTGAAACTGAAAAGTAGAATAATTATCCATTCAGTACCCGACTTCACATGGTGAAATGTCCCACTAAATTATGACTGGGTAAACTGAAACCATATCCAGATGCCCCCAGGGCTGCTCTGCTCAATACCTTCCTATCCACCTGCCTTTCTCCGAAGCCCTGCGCAGTCCATGGAATGGACTAGTTCGGCTCTATCTCTTCACTTACCTATCAGTTATTCTGTCTCTACAGAATGGAAAGTCTTGTTTTCAACTCTAACACTCGCTCCCCACTTCCCTGTCCTTTTTCTTCGAAGCAATGTAATTTGAGCTGAAATACAGAGTTGCTCACTCTTTTTTTGCCCCTGTTGCATAAAAACTGAAAGGGAGAAACAAAGGCTCATGTGAACTTTGGAGATTAATACTTCTGGTCCCAGCTGTCAGATTTATTTCTTCTTTGTAGCTAAATCGGGTTATTATACTACAAATCTTTATTCTAGATGAAAGATTTAAATCTCCACAGAATTTGAGGAGTTGGGGGTGCAGTGGGGGGAGGGTGTGCATAATAATCCATACACAGTAATTGGCTGTAGTTTTATCTGGATGCTTGTATGGAGGCTGCTATCAAATTCTGATAAACTTTTACTGACCCCTTTCACTTTCCAGAGTCCCTGGGAATCCCAGCAACCAACTGCATTGTCCTGGCATTCAGACTTTTGTGCTCAATTATAAACTCTCTTCACATCTAAGACGTCATGTTTCGACAGAGCTACTTTAAGGAATCAAAGAAATTAAAAGATCTTTTGGGTTGCTTTGTAATAATAGTAGTAATAAAAAGAAGTTTCTATAACTCAAGCATTTGTCCTTGATGTGTTCTGAATTATTTCTTCAGAATTAAAAAAAAAAAAAAAAAAAGAGGCAGACATAATGGAAGGCTTAGAGATTCCATTCAGCTGCTTTAAAACCAAAACCAAAGAACAGCAGTGGCAGCAAAAGTCTGAAAAGGCATTAAGTCATCAAAATCACCATTCAATGGAACAGCTTTGAAACAGATGTCTCTCCCATCATCTTTATCCAAAGAACCAGGGAGGGGACATTGAGTATATTAATAAAGATAATAAATTAACCAGCCTTAAGTCAGTGCCCCTTTCATACAGGTATTCTTTAGGCAAATTTGTTAAATGGTCCCGAAGCACCCCTTGTAGATTTTGCTTCATGTAGCAACCTCTTATTTTCTCAGTATTTCAAAGGGTAAAAGGATGATACTGGGCACTGAGTCCTAAATCAGGATACTTACTTGCACTTACAGAAAATGGGAGAGTAAAAACTTATCTGTAGCCCTGATTAGGCTGAGTAAAACTCACTTGTGTTTAAGAGTCCCAAGCACAAATTAGGATTTCTGAAGAGCCTTTCATGTTCCAATCTCCAGGTGACAGTGATCATTGTGATTCTATGTGGATAGTCCCCTGGCGCTAAGCAATGCAGAGGCCCTGGATTAAAGGCCTTTTGAAAATGTCCATTTGCCACATTTTTACTCACGTTTCCTTCCGAACAGCTAGAGAGGTTCTGTTTCCAATTGTTTCAAGAACAGTATACTCCTCTGAAGGAGGAAAGGTGGAGCCTGTCAAACAGCAGGGGGAAATGTTCTTGGGTCAAAGTACTTATGTCAAAAGTCCTATGAAAACTGTTGGGATCCTGCCATAAATGTTTGAAATCCTGACTGAGAGAAAGGCTAGAAACTAGGGCTGCCCCTGCTCATAACCTCAAGGCCCCATCTGACAAAATTATCTTTGACCTGGTCCTGTCATAATGTCTGAAATTGCTCCCTCTGAAGACCTCTTCCTTGTTAAGTGCATCTCCTCCAGAAAGTCCCTATTTAAATGCTAATGTTTTGCTCACCCAATATCAGTCATTACTTTATCACATTAGCCTCAATCACCCTGGGAAAATGGAACTCAGTCAGGTAAACACTAATGAAAGACAAGGTGAAAGGGATGTTCCAGAACATGTGTGGGGAGCAAAGATGTGAGTGGTAGCGGTTAAACAGAGTATACTGGGGTCATCAGCTAGAGTGACAGGCAATAAACCAGTACTCCCTCTCGCAAGTGGGGTACATAACAAGCTTCCTGGAGGAGAAGCCAAAAGAAGATTAGGGGATACTTTAAACAAGCCTTATCTCCTTCATAGTTTTATCTAAAGTTGGTCCTAGTTGGGTATAAGTAAATCCAATAAACAAGACAGAAAATACTAACACTAATCTTAACTAAAGCATGGTCAAACAGTCCATATGCCTCCAGAAGAAATAACTCAGCTGGGAATTTAAAACACGCATTTGGCCTTTGCCATTTAAGATGATCCACTGCAAAGTAGGCCAACTCTATTTGACAGAATGACAGCTATTCCCACAGTGGCTTTGGGATGTTATTTGAAAATCAGATTATTTATTTTTTAAAGGCAACATCTATTGTGAGGCTTGTTTTTCTTTCAGTTAATCTAAATGGGAACATCCTTATCTGCAAGGACACAGATACCTTTTTGTGGAGCCTTCTGCAAGATACAAATGTGTTGCATGGTAATGATCTTTCTGGTTAAATTAAGATGTTCTGTACTACAAAAGCCTATATGTACAAACAGCAAAGGTTGGATGTAGTAAAGAACAATTCATTGGGTGTCTAAAAGCATAAGACAAATAGCGCAAGATGGCAAATATTTGTGCAAACATATTTTTTGAAACATATTTAAAATCCAACTTGTTTTATTAATATTTTTAAATGATGCTTATTCTTAACATGCTTAAATGTCTCCCAGAGGGAAAAGTGGTCTGCAAAAAAGCTTTTGATCTTCATTTATTTTCAAGCATCTGCAAATTAAAAGACCTGTTGGGGAGATATTTCACTCATTTGTTGGCTGAGAGGCACATTTTGTTTTCAAAGGGAAGAAAGATGTTCATTTAAATTTGAAGGAATCTCCTTAAGTTTAGGAAATAGCAATGTCTCCATGAAAGAATATATGACTTCTCAGGTATTTTTCAGTGGCTTTCTACTGTTCTCTATTGGAAGAGAAATTTCAGGATACTCAATTAATAGGGCAAGAATATATGTCCTTTAAAGTATATCTGTGTTAAAGAAAACATCTTTGCATTTATGACACCACCTGCTGAAGGTGAGGGAATTTGTTCCTAGCCAGAAAGAAGATGAGCTGGTGAGATAAAATTGTATAGTGTTGGTGAAGACAAAGTTTTTTGGTCAATCTGACATGGATTTGAGTTCTAGTTCTAACACTTCTTAATTAATTTGAGGCTGGAGAAGTCATGCAATCCTAATGCCTCAGCTGCATTATCTACAAAATGGACACAAAAATAGAACATCCTTCATAAGACTATTGTTGAACATTAAAATAAGATAATGCCTATAAATGGTAATGAACACATAATGCACACACCTGGCATACAACAAGTATCCAACAAATAACAACAATCTGTCATATCATTATTCATCAATGAAACTTTAATTTTAGGCTATGTCTATATCAATTTGATAATAGAAATATTTTTGGTCAAAACATTTTGTGTAGTGAGGAAGGCTTAAGGTAGAGAATCATTTAGCAATAATACCATCATTCTCAGATACTAGTGTATACTTTTATAGATGAGTTCTTATAGCCACATATAAAATATTTGAGTTGGCCACTGCCCTAAACTCTGGAAAAGGGCTGGGGATATACACCCTTTCACATCAGATCTAGAAAATAGTCATCAAGTCTTTTTACTAATAGTTACTCCAGAGGCCTCTGAAATACCTGTGAACTACCTGTGAAATGAAATCGCTTTGTCAGCAAGAGGGGCAGAGACAATTTGAAAAGGTTACTGTCATGTGTGGCTAGCATATCGGGAACATCTAAACATTCCACTTTCTATTGTCATGTGTAGCTAGCATATTGAGAACATCTCAACATACCTCGTCCTACCAGAAGAGACATAATTTCAGTACAGTTTGTTCAGCATTGACAAAGATATGAAAAATCTTTGATGTTCTTGTTATTCATTCATAAAGTAAGTCAAAGAACAATACCAAACAGATACAGAAATCCATCAGTGTATCTTATTCAGATCTTACGGATTTTCAGGCATATTTAAATCATATAGAAAGATCATAAATTCCATCCTCTGTAATTTTATATATTAAAAAATCAAGTTGCTGAAAAGTTAAGGACTCCCCCTGAAGTCAGAGGGCTCATTACGGGCAAAGTTGTATTGGAAGGCATGGCTCATGATAGTCCATCCAGGCCTCTTTTCACTACCCACTTATGGCTTATAAGGAATACAAGAGGTTTGCATCTCTCCTAACTCCAAAGTACATGAGTCAAAAGGAAGGTTTTCATAGGGAATTGCAAATCAGGTCACTCTAGTGAAACTAACAATTTTATCCAATATTTATTAAAACAAATTAGGGGGCATCTGGGTGGCTCAGTTGGTTAAGCATCTGTCTTCAGCTCAGGTCATGATCCTGGGATCTTGGATGGAGCTTTGTGTTCGGCTTACTGCTCAGTGGGAAGTCTGCTTCTCCCTCTCCCTCTGACCCTCCCTCCTGCTTGTGTTCTCTCTCTCTTTCTCTTTCAAATAAAGAAAAAAAAATCAAGTCATGCTACTCTATTAACTTTGCTTAGAATTCTCAATATACTATGAGCTAATAGTAACATAAAGACTAGGAAATTAAGCAACAAGACAAGCTAAACCATGCAGCATCAGTGATTAATGCACAATTTAAGTGTTAAGGAACCTGGGTTGAATTCCACTGATGCGTTCAATGTAGCCATTAACTGGTACACTACAATGTTAATAGTCCTGTTGAAGATATAAAAGTTTTCCCTTCATAAATTGATAGACCCAGAATGAGTTTTATTTTTAACTATAAAGCCCCTATAACATTTTTTTTAAAAAACGACTTATTTGTAGTTTTCTACAGTTAGCCTAGTTCCTTCCTTAATCACTTTTGTGAGGTCTACACACACACACACACACACTCCCATTCCCCCATTCCACTCTCATTTCTGCCAGAAATTGTATACTGCACTAATTACTATAACAATTCCACAACAAGGATGGCTGGTTGTTTGTTTACAATTCTGATTTATAGTAAAGAAGGGAGAAGTCAGAAGCCTCTCTAGGTAAAGAACTACTCAGCTACTTCTCAGAGCTGGAAAGGTGTGTCTGTAGGAAGCTGAAGAGAATTGAAACATCAAGAAAGAATTTCCGTGTTCTCATTCAGTCTGAAACCAATATAGAATTGGAAATCTTGCTTCACGCTTCCTTACCCCAGTACCTGCAAAGCTCACATAGCACCCTATAATTCAAACAGAGAATGAGATGGCCTGGGGGCATTGTGTGAACGAGTCAGGAGCCAGCAAGGCAGACTGAATTCAAACTTCCCTGGTACTGATGACAACCGTTAGCTTCCACTATTTCTGACTTTTCTATGCTTGCTATCTAATTATGTCACATCTTGAAAATGTAGCAAGAGAAAATTCCATTTCAGCTCTAATAATAGAAATGGGTAATATTTACCACTTTAACAGATTGTGCTATGTTGTGAATGAAGGCTGACTCTTCAGTCACATTATATAGATGAAGTTGCTTTGGCAATAGTGGAGCAGATGGGAATTAGAAAACTAAGTAGACTATGAGAGTGATGTGATTTTAAGAAAGTAATTTAATCTAAATCATGGTGTTAAATGGAAATCTTATCCATAAAAAATTGTATGTTGGAAAAGCAACTAAATGTCCTAGTAGGGCGAAAAAGGCAATTTTAAAATGTTATTTTAAAGTATATTAATGGCACTGAATCCTACTCTATTGAAAAATCAGATCATTTTCCCAAACAAAAGCTTAGACTATAAACTTAGTAATAGCAATATGCAGCATTAGTGGACAATAGCAGGAAATGCCAAGATGTCCTTGAGCCACAGATGAAAACAAAATGACTAAATAAACCATCTATATAAACCAATATAGGAGAGAATGAGGGACACTTGATGAAGATTCAAATAATAATGTGCGAAAAAAAATGGTTCATACTCTCTATGTGGGGTTTCTCCTTATTTCAATTCCACCAGTCCCGCAATTCCAGATTTCCACCATGGTCAGCAATGACCATCGCTGGCAAACCCCATCAGTGTTCCACTAGCTGCAAGTAGATACTCCCCTAGAGAAAATTAGGGGTGCTTTCAGCACATTTAAAACTTTTCCCTGGGTCACACTTAAAGACAAACAAAAACAACAAAGTCAACTAGTACAAAGTACAACAGTCTCTGCTGAGGGGAGTGGGGTGGGAATGAGCCTAATAAGTGTGATAAAAGTTGCAGTCAGTTTGCAGAGAATAAACCTCCTATGATGCCAGGAGACCTTAAGAATTGATAGAATATTTTCTGAGAAGCAAAGCAAATACATTAAGTTCTGCGTTAATATTCAACAAACCTTTATTGTGCCTAACAGTTGGGTGGAGGCTAGCTAGGTAGCATATGCTTTGCCAAGACCTGAGGTCAATTAAATCAAGCCTTAGGTCCTGCTAGTTATCCTCAGTGGCTCTTTTATAAGATATGTGGGGTAAGTTTGATAACAGAGGATGGTGCACCTACACTAAAAAGTGCTCGCAACTTATCTTGGACTGGGATCCACTGCAGCCTTTTATAGATCCTCCTTCAGTCACTGAAGCCTCCCTGGATCTCTGGGGCATAATACAGGCAATACCTTATTTTATCATATTTCACCTTATTGAATTTTGCAGATATTATGATTTTTACAAATTGGAGGTTTGTGGCAAACCTGCATCAAACAAGTCTACTGGCACCATTTGTCTAGGAATATTTGCTCACTTTGTGTCTATGTCACATTTCAGTAATTCTCACAATATTTCAAACTATTTCACTATTATATTTCACTGTGATCTGTGATTAGTGATCTCTAATGTTACTATTGTCATTGTTTTTGGGTGCCATGAACCATGCCATGTAAGAAGGCAAACTTAATCCATAAGTGTATATATTCCAACCGCTCCACTGACTGGCCATTAGCCTGTCTCTCTCCCTCTTCTCAGGCCTCCCTATTCCTTAAAACACAACAACATTGAAATTAGGCCAGTTAACAACCCTACAATGGCCTCTAAATGTTCCAGTGAAAAGTTCCATGTCTCTCACTTTAAATCAGAACTAGAAATGATTACAAGCTAAGGAAGGCATGTTAAAAAAATCAAGATAGGATAAAAGCTAAGTCTTTTGCACCAAACAGCCAAGTTGTGAATGCAAAGCAAAAGCTCTTTTAAAAAAAAATTATTTATTTATTCATGAGAGACACAGAGAGAAAGGCAGAGACACAGGCAGAGGGAGAAACAGGTTCTATGCAGGGAGCCCGATGTGGGACTCGATCCAGGCATCCTGGGATCACACCCTGAGCCAAAGGCAGACGCCCAACTGCTAAGCCACCAAGGCGTCCCAAAGCAAAAGTTCTTGAAGGAAATTAAAAGTGCTACTCTAGTAAACACACAAGTGATAAGAAAGCAAAACAGCCTTATTGATGACATGGAGAAAATTTTAGTGGTCTAGATAACGTATCAAACCAACCACAACATTTCCTCCAACTAAAGCCCAATCCAGGGCAAGGCCCTAAGTTTCATCAATTCTATGAGGGCTAAGAGAGGTGAGGAAGCTGCACAAGAAAAGTGTGAAGCCAGTAAAGGATAGTTTGTGAAGCTTGAGGAAAGAAGCCACCTCCATAATATAAAACTGCAAGATGAAGAAGCAGAAAGTGCTGGTGTGAAAAGTACAACAACTTATCCAGGAGATCTAGCTAAGATAATGAATAAAGGTGGCTACACTAAACAACACATTTTCAAGGTAGATGAAAAGGGAGAAGATGCCATCTAAGGCTCTCATAGCTGGAGAGGAGAAGTCAATGCCTGGCTTCAAAGTTTCAAAGAGCAGGTTGACTCTCTTGTTAGGGGTTAATGCAGCTGGTGATTTGAAGTTGATGCCAATACTCATTTACTATTCCAAAAATCCTAAGAGGCCCTTAAGAGTAATGCTAAATCTACCCTCCCTGTACTCTAGAAATAGAATAACAAAGCCTGGATGACAGCACATCTGGTTACAATACAGTTTCCTGAATATTTAAAACCCACTCTTGAGACCTACTGCTCAGAAAAAAAATATTTCTCTCAAAATATTATGGCTCCTTAACAATGCACCAGGTCACCCAAGAGCTCCGATATAGAATGACAACAGATTAATGTTGTTTTCATGGCTGCTAACACAACATCCATTCTGCAAAACATGGATAAAGAGTAATCCTGACCTTCAAGTCTTATTATTTAAGAAATAAATTTTGTAAGTCCATAGCTGCCATAGATAGTGATTCCTCTGATGGATATGGGAAAAGTCAAGTGAAAATCTTCTGGAAAGGAGAAACCGTGCTAGATGCCGCTAAGAACATTCATGATTCATGGGAAGAGGTCAAAGTATCAACAGGAGTTTGGAAGAAGTTGATTCCAATCCTCATGGATGACTTTGAGGAGTTCAAGATTTCAGTCGAGGAAGTAACTGAAGATGTGGTGAAAACAGCAAGAGAACTAGAATTAGAACTGGAGCCTGGAGATATGACTAAATTACTGCGATCACATGAAAAAAACTTGAAAGGATGAGGAGTTGCTTTTTATGGATGAGCAAAGAAAGTAGTTTTTTGAGACAGAATCTACTCCTGGTGAAAATGCTGTGAAAACTTTTGAAATGACATCAAAGGATTTAGAATATTACATAAATTTCGTTGATAAAGCAGTAGCATGATTGAGAGGATTGACTTCAATTTTGAAAGACATTCTACTGCGGATAAAATGCTGTCAAACAGCATCACATGCTACAAAGAAATGATTTGTGAATATAGGAGGCAATCTGTGTGGCAAACTTTACCATTGTTTTCTTTTAGGAAACAGCCCCAGCCACCTCAACCTTCAGCAACCACCACCCTGACTAGTTAACCTTTCACCAGCAAAAAGATAATAGAGGACTCACTGAAAGCTCAGATGAAAGTTAGCATTTTTTAGCAATAAATTACTTTTTAATTAAGGTATATACTTTTTTAGACATAATATAATTGCATACATAATAGACTACAATATAATGTAAATATAACTTTTATATGCACTGGGAAGTGACAAAATGCATTTAACATGCTTCACTGCCATATTCACTTTATTACAGTGCTCTAGAACCAAACTCATATCTCCAAGTTATTTCTGTATAGTGAGCAATAAAACTGTGCCTCATTATGAAATCTTAGGGAAGAGTGTTGCCACCATGATACCCAAAGGTATTTCAGGAGAAAATTTATAGATGTCTAAATCAAAATTTGTGAATGCTATTATGTTATCTTGCATGTTTTATTTTCTTTTATCACTGTAGCATAGCTCACACATAATGTTACATAGTTTCAGGTGTACAACATAGTGATTTGACAACTCTATTTTATACTACCTTACAAGTATAGCTAACATCTGTTACCATACAACACTATCACAACCATTGACTATATTCCCTATGCTATACCTTGCATCATCATGACTTATTCATTCCATAACTAGAAGCTTGTATCTCTTACTTAGTTTACCTATTTTACCCATCCCACCAACCACCATCACCTGCCCTCTGGCAACCACCAGTTCGTTCCCTGTATTTATGGGTCTGTTTTGGCTTTTTGTTTATCTATTTGTTTATTTGTTTTGTTAGTTTCCACATATAAGTAAAATCATATAGCATTGGTCTAGGTCTGACTTATTTCAGTTAGCATAATACCCTCTAGGTCCACCCACATTGTCATAAATGGCAAATGGTAAGATCTCATTCCCTTTTGTGGCTGAGTAATATTTCAGTGTGTGTGGGTGGGCTATTTATATCTCACGTCTTCTTTATCCATTCATCTATTGATGGATGTTTAAGTTGCTTCAAAAGTTGGGCATTGCAAATAATGCTGCAATAAACATATGGATGCATATATCTTTTTGATTTAGTGTCTTCATTTTCTTTGCATAAACAATCAGTAGTGGAAGTACTGTGTAATATGATATATTTTTTTAATTTTTTTAAGGAACCTCCATACTGTTTTCCACAGTGGCTGTACCAATATATATTTCCCCCAAAAGGCACAAAGGTTCCTTTTGCTCCACAACCTTACTAACACTTGTTATTTCTTTCTTGGTAGTCATTCTGATAGATATAAGGTGATATCTCATAGTGGTTTTAACTTGCATTTCCATGATAATTAGTGATTTTCAGCAACTTTTTATATGTCTATTGGCCATCTGTATATCTTCTTTGAAAAAAAATATATTCAGATAATCTGCCTATTTTTAATCAGATTGTTTTGATGCCAAGTTGCATACATTCTTTATAGATTTTGAATATTAACTCCTTATCATATATATCATTTACAAATATCTTCTCCCATTTGGCAGGTTGCTTGGTCATTTTGCTGATGGTTTCCTTCATTGTGAAAAAGCTTTTTATTTTGGTGTAGTCCTGATAGTTTATTTTTGCATTTGTCTCCCTTGCCTGATGAAACATATCTAGAAAAATGTTGCTACAGTCAATGCCCAAGAAATTACTGCCTATGTTTTCTTCTAGGAGCTTTGTGGTTTCAGGTTTCACATGTAGATTTTTAATCAGTTTTGAGTTTATTTTTGTGCGTGGTGTAAGAAAGTGGTCCAGTTTCATTCTTTTGCTTGTCACTGTCCAGTTTTTCCAGCACCATTTAGTATAGTGTATAGTCTTGCCTCCTTTGTTGTAGATTAATTGACCATATAAGTATGGGTTTATTTCTGGGTTCTCGATTCTATTCCATTGATTTACATGTCTATTTTTGTGCCAATAACATACAGTTTTCATTACTATAGTTCTGCAATATATCTTGTAGACTTGGATTGTGAAATTACAGCTCTGTTCTTCTTTCTCAAGATTGCTTTGGATATCCAGGTTCCTTTGTGGTTCCACACAAATTTTAGGATTGTTTCAGTTCCATAAAAAATACAATTGCTATTTTGATAGGGATTGCACTGCAGCTTTAGATTGCTTTGAGTAGTATAGATATTTTTAATTTTTTTACTTAAACTCAACTTAGTTAACATATATAGTATTATTAGTTTCAGGGGTAGAATTTAGTGATTCATTAGTTGCATATAATACCCAATGCTCATTACATCAAGTGCCTTCCTTAATGTCCATCACTCATTTACCATTCCCCCACCCATCTCCCCTCCATCCACCCTCAGTTTGTTCTCTATAGTTAAGAATCTCTTATAGTTTGCCTCCCTCTCTGTTTTCATCTTACTTTATTTTTCCTTCCCTTCCCTATGTTCATCTGTTTTGTTTCTTAAATTCCACATATAAGTGAAATCATATGGTATTTGTCTTTCTCTGACTTCTTTGCTTAGCATCATACCCTCTAGTTCCATCCACATCATTACAAACGGCAGGATTTCATTCCTTTTGATGCCTAAGTAACAAAACTAATGCTTCCAATCTAAAAGCATGATAAAACTTTCCATTTGTGTCATTTTTAATTTCTTTAATCAATGTTTTATGGTTTTCAGGGTACAGGTCTTTTGCTTCCTTGGTTAAATTTATTCCTAGGTATCTTATTTTAGTGTAATTGTAAATGGAATTATTTCTTAATTTCTTTCTGCTACTTCATTATTAGCATATAGAACATATTACATCTTGCAACTTTACTAAGTTCATTTATTAATTCTAATAGTTGTGTGTGTGTGTTGAATCTTTAGCTATTCTATACACAGTACGACATCATCTGCAAATACTGACAGTGTTACTTCTTCCTTCCTAATTCAAATACCTTTTACTTATTTTTCTTTCCTGATTGCTATATCTAGGACTTCCAGTTCTGTGTTGAATAAATGTGGTAAGAGTGGACATCCTTCTCTTGTTAAAGCTCTCAGTTTTTCACCATTGAGTAATTAGCTGTGGGTTTGTCATATATGGCCTTTCTTATGTTGATATATGTTCCATCTTAACCTACTTTGCTTTTATCATAAACAGATGTTGAATTTTGTCAATGCTTTCTCTGCATCTATTAAGATGATCATGCTGTTTTTATCCTTCATTCTGTTAATATGACATATATCACACTGATAGAATTTGCAAATATTGAACCATCCTTGTATCGCTGGAATAAACCCCACCTGATCTGATCCTTTTAATATATTTTTGAATGTGGTTTAACATTTTGTTAAGGATTTTTGCATCTATATTCATCAGGGATTTTGGCCTGTGGTTTACTTTTTTTGTAGTGTCTGTCTGGTTTTGGAATCAACACAATGCTGACCTTGTACAATATATTTTAAAGCTTTCCTCCTCTTCTACTTTCTGGAATAATTTAAGGAAAGTAGATTTTAATGTTTGGTAGAATTTTCCAGTGAATCCATCTGGTAGGAGTTTTTGATTACCAATTCAATTTCACTACTAGTAAATGATCTATTCAGATTTTCTATTTCTTTCTAATTCGGTTTTAAAAGATTGCATGTTTCTATGCACTTCTTCTACGTTGTCCAATTTGTTAGCATATGATATTTTTGTAGTACTCTCGTATCTTTTGTATTTCTGGGGTGGTGATTGTTATTTCTCTTCTCTTTCATTTCTCGTTTTATCTATTTGGGTCCTCTCTCTTTTTTTCTTCATGAGTCTGGCTAAAAGTTTATCAATTTAGTTGATCTTTTCAAGGAACCAGCTGGTTTTATTGAATTTTTCTATTGTTCTTTTTTATTATTTCCATCCCAATATTTATAATTTCCTTCTTTCTACCAACTTTGGGCTTTGTTTATTCTTTTTCTGGTTCCTTTAGGTGTAAGTTTAGATTGTTTATTTGAAATTTTTGTTGTTTCTTGAGGTAGGCCTGTATTGCTATAAATCTCTCTCTTATAAATGCTTTCACTATATCTCAGAGATTTGGGGCCATTCGGTTTCATTTTCATTTGTTTTTATGCATTTTTTAAATTTCCTCCTTGATTTCTTCATTGGCCTACTGGTTGTTTAATAACATGTTATTTAGCCTCCACGTGTTTTAATTTTTTCTAGTTTTTTTCTTGTGATTTTGTTGTTGTTGTTTCATACCATGGTTGGAAATGATGCTTGATATGATCTCAACCTTCTTAAAATTACTGAGACCGATTTTGTGACCTAATATGTGATCTGGAGAATATTCCATGTGCACTTGAAAAGAATGTGTTCTGTTGTTTTTGGAGGGAATGTTATGAATATATCTATTAAGTCCACCTGGTCTAATGTGTCATTTAATGACCCTGTTTCCTTATTGATTGTCTGCCTCGATGATCTATCCATTGACGCAAAGTGTTATAGTCCCATAATATTATTGTATTACTGTCAATTTCTATCTTTATGTCTGTTAATATTTATGAATTTAGTGCTCCAATGTTGGGTGCATAGATACTTACAACTGTTATAGCCTCTTGTTGGATTGATCTCTTTATTATTATGTAATGCCCTTCTTTGTCTCTTATTACAGTCTTTGTTTTAAAGTCTGTTTTGTTTGAACACAATAGAGAACCTAGAAATGGACTCAACTATTTGGTCAACTAATCTTCAACAAAGCAGGAAAGACTGTCAAATGGAGAAAAAAAACAGTTTCTCCAGTGTTGGGAAAACTGGACAGCAACATGCAGGAGAATGAAACTGGACCACTTTCTTACACCATATATACAAAAAATTCAACGTGGATGAAAGAAAGAAATATGAGACAGGAAACCATAAAAATCCTAGAGAAGAACACAGGCAGCAACCTCTTTGACATCAGCCAGTATAACTTCTTACTAGACATGTATCCAGAGGCAAGGGAAACAAAAGCAAAAATGAATTTTTGGGACTTCCTCAAGATAGAAATCGTCTGCACAACAATGGAAATAATCAACAAAACTAAATGGCAACCTACAGAATGGGAGAAGATATATGCAAATGACATATTGGATAAAGGGCTAGTATCCAAAACCTATAAAGAACTTACCAGATTCAACACCCCCAAAATAAACAATTCAGTTAAGAAATGGGCAGAAGACATGAACAGACATTTCTTCAAAAAAGGCATACAAATGGCTAATAGACACATGAAAAAATGCTCAACATCACTCATCATCGGGGAAATACAAATCAAAACTACAATGAGATACCACCTCATACCTGTCAGAATGGCCAAAATCAACAATTCAGGAAACAACAGATATTGGCAAGGATGCAGAAAAGAAGGCACCCTCTTATACTGTTGGTGGGAATGCAAACTGGAAAATAGTATAGAGGTTCCTCAAAGAGTTCAAAATAGAACTATTCTGTGATCCAGCAATTCACTCCTAGGTGTATCCAAAGTCTACAAAAATACTGATTCAGAGGGGTACATGTACCCCAATGTTTATAGCAGCACTATTAACAATAGTCAAATTATGAAATTGTGGAAAAATCCCACATGTCCATTAACTGATGAATGGATAAAGAAGATGTGGTATGCATATTACACACACACACACACACACACACACACACACACGGAATATTACTTGGCCATCAAAAAGAATGAAATCTTGCCATTTATAAGACTTGGATGGAACTAGAGGGTACGATGCTAAGTGAAATAAGTCAGTCAGAGAAAGACAAATATCATATCAGTTCCATTTCGCATATGGAACTTAAGAAACAAAACAAATGAACATAGGGAAGGGAAGGAAAAATAAAATAAGATGAAAACAGAGAGGGAGGTAAACTATAAGAGATTCTTAAGTTGGTTAGGCAAGTGGGAAAGAGGGTACTGGGAATCTCCATGATGGGATGCAGGCATGCCTGCTAACTCATTTATAGCCAAAGTGGTATCAGCCTGGAGTGTTCCAGGGTGCTTTGTGCCATTGTCATCTTGACATCTTGGCTAGACCTGAAGTGAGTACTCAACAGGGGTGTCCCAGTATGTTCTGCACTGAGGCCACCTTGGTGGGATGGCTTGTGCTGGTGTGGGCTAGAGACTTGCAGCTCAATGAGGCAGTAGGCCAACTAGTGTGCTCACAACCTACTTCCATCTACACTATCAAGGTGGAGGAGGAAGACAAAAACCAACACACTCCCCACAACCCCCCTACAACCTGGAGAGAGTTACAGCAGTTCCGCTGCCATTTGGCAGAGTTCTGAGGCTGGAAACCTTATATTCATTCTAGTTGCTCTCTTAAACTGTGGAGGGGGTGGTTTCTGTGCCCCACAGATGACAAATTTTCTGACAGTCCCTCAATAATATCCCTCCCCATTGCAGTTTGCAGCATTGGGTATAGGGGTTCCCTTAGTTACCTTGTTTCTGACTCTCTTGCCATTCTCTATGTGGCCTTCCTCTCTTTCATTGTACAGAAGCTGTTCAGTCAATCCTCAGTTCTTCTTCAGGAGGTACTGCCCTATAAATAGGTACAGATTTGGTATATTAGTGGAAGAGACAAGTTCAGGGTCTTCCCACGTTTCTATCTTGGATACTCTCCTATCTTGCCTATTTTAAATGCACCATAGTTGGAATTTAAATCCCAAATTGTCTAGGCATCACATACTGCCAAACATGCCTTTAAATAGACAAGAACTATACTATTTATAATCTACAGAACACCATGAAAAACCTCATTTTCCTAAGTATAAAATGTGGAAGCTAGGATGAGAGTTTCACTTGATTTATAAGCTTTAATAAGGCCCTCCAAACCAAGAATTTGTGCGTGAGTACCTCATTTTTTTACTCTTTTAGGAGATAAAAAAGCAAAATATTTAAAGAACATGGAATTTTGCTCTACTGTGAATATCAGATCTTTTCTAGGAACAAACTATTTTCCAGAAGTAGAAGATATTTCAAAGGCTTTAACTGAGTGTCCAAGAGGAGTAGGAAAGAAGCAACATTTTACAAAGGAAAAGAGATGTGGTGAAGAAAGAAAGATGGAGAGAATGCAGATTAAATTGTCTGTTTCATCATTTTGCCCATAATTTTGGTTTGATGTAGCAGCCATGACAATTCATGATGCAGATAGTGTATTAGTGAAATTGATCAGGGGCCCCAGCTGCTGTTCTATGAAATCCTTCTGAGCCTTTGCCCCAAGGCTGTAACTCCCACATGTGCAGCAGAGCTACTCAAGCAGATGGGTTCCTGGTCCCTGGGAGGTATAAGACTCAAGGCCTTGATGAACCTTCCCCAGATTGCACAGCAGTTCTACCAAGCTTTTCATTCTCTTTAACTCAAAGTCAGGTTTACTTCATGATCTAATGATTCTCTTGGCCTTTTCCAACACTCTCTCTTATTTTCTTTCATAGCCAGCTCCCCTAATAAAATCACTGCATATTAATTTCCATCTTGCTCTCTGCCCGAAAAAAAGTACACAGTGACCTGATAGGCTGAAAGGATTTCTGTGCTTCCTTTAAGCCCTTATTTTGCCTCATATACACATCCTTGAGAGGTTCTCTCCATTTTTTTTTTTTTTACTTTTTTTTTGGTTCTCTCCATTTTTATCCAGAAAAACTGTGTGAACTTTTAAAAATTTATTTTGGTGAATTTCACTACCTTGTACACGACTCACACCTACTTGGAAGACAATTTTTTAGAACACTTTGAAAAAAATGTTTTAACTAGAATGAGGCAGTTCATGCAGAGAGAGAGTTTATGCAGTCAAATAAATACTCATCAAAAGTTGGAAGCCAGGTCTTGGTTTGGGGTTCCTTATTTATAACATTTTAAAGCTTATAAATCAAGTGAAACTCTTTCTTTCATCCTAGCTTCCACACTTTACACTTAGGAAAATGAGGTTTTTCACGGTGTTCTATAGGTTATAAATAGCATAGTCCTTGTCTATGTAAGGCATATTTGGCAGTATGTGATATCTAGACAATTTGGCATTTAAATTTCAACTATGGTGCATTTAAAATATGCAAGATGACATAAACCATAAGCTGGGCTTCTAAACTCTGGCTTTTTTATGACTGATATTTAAAATAATGTATCAAGAGGTTAATACCCCCATTGAAATTGTCTCTGTGTCTCTTTTACACACAATTGGTTTGACTGTTATGACTGTCAAAATAAATTAGAAAAGAATTGAGCCAATGGTACCTTAGACACAGCTTTAAATATCTCTACAATAGATGAAAAATGAAAAGGTTAAACTAGAAAACGTCTAAGGTTTCTTCCAGCTTTAGTAACATAGGATTCTATAATTCTGTAGTTTAATGCAGTCAGGTATATTTAGAGTTTTCCCTCCCTGACCATTAAGTTCCTTTTACATTATGTACCTTTACATAAGTTTAGAGAATTTCCTTCTCTAAACATTTTCAGCAACCATGACAATTCCAGGTCTAATATGTGGGCACTGCTGGGCCATTTCTGTAACTAGCATCAATCAGATGGTCAAGAACCATAGCATTGTCTCTGAGAAAGCACAGATCTCTCTTGCCTTTATTCTCCTTTTTCTGTTGCTACTTTAGGGGAATAATGATGGGAAAATTACTCTAAAAATATCCAGCTTTAGCATTTTAGCATACACTAAAAGCAACCCAACACAACTTTCCCTAAAGATCACACTTTCCACAACCAAAAGTTACTTGCAGTAAGTATCTTCTGACGGGTTCTAAGCTATTGAACAGGGCCAGTTAGTCATGCTTAGCCATTAAAATCTCTCAAAGCCACAAATACACAATTAAGTTCAACTTGAACTTGAATGATGAGAGAGTAAAAAACCATGGTTTGTGTAGGAGAAGCTAGCTCCCCCCCCCCTTTCCAATCAAAAATAAAGGAGAACCAATTAGATATTTGCTGTTATTATTTAAAGAAACTATAAATAATTCATTAATATTCTTGTTATCTAGTGTACCTGCATTTTATATTTTAGTATCATTTAAATTATATATGTTTATATGTATAAATACATGCTCAGATGCATATATATATCTAAGCTTTGACACATCTACTCTCTATTATCCTTCCTGTCTTGTTTTTAAGTACCATGACCAAGAAATAAATAAAACTTTAGGAAACCCCTGCCATGAGAATTTTAGAAACCTAACCCTTACAGATGAAACAGGATTTCTGAATTGTAAATACCTATAAATTCAGAAAAGCGATTTTTTCATCTTTTCAAAGCCCTCAAATTCTTTTTTTTTTAAGATTTTATTTATTTATTCATGACAGACACAGAGAGAGAGAGAGAGAGAGAGAGGCAGAGGGAGAAGCAGGCTCCATGCAGGGAGCCTGACGTGGGACTCGATCCCAGGTCCCCAGGATCAGGCCCTGGGCTGAAGGCAGCGCTAAACCACTGGGCCACCAGCGCTGCCCTCAAACCCTCAAATTCTGTTCAAAGTTACTGTTTTTCAAGTCTATGCACATAGTTGTTTTATAAAAATTAAATTAAAACAAAGCAATGTTTACTATTCTCTTAATAAAAATTGCAACTAAAAAATTAATTCAATTACATTTGATAGCAAGATGTTAATAGTCCAAATGTTTTATAATATGTAACATTATCTAAGATGGCAGAGGAGTAGGAGACCTTAGTTTTGTCTAGTGCCAGGAATTCAGCTAGATAGCTGTCAAATCTTTCTGACCACTGGTGAACTCAACCAGAGATCTAAGAAAAAAATTACTGAAATTCTACAAATAGAAGAGTGACCACTTTCTGCAAGGTAGGAGATGCAGAGAAGTAAATCCAAGGTGACATATCAGAAAACAGATCCCAAGCAGAGGGAGCCTCTGTAAACTGGCCACTGGGAAGTGATACAGAAGCAGAGTACAAAATCCCAACTTTAGAAGTCTGCTCCAGTGAAGGATGTCTCTGCCTGAAAGGTACTTAGGTGGCGAAGTGCAGCAGAATCCTAGGTGGTCTCAGGATCCATGGGGTCACAGAAAGAACAGGGGTGCCGGAGTGTGGAATAGTCCCCAAGCATCAGAGCCAGGAAGCCAGCTGCAATCAGTGCGCCCAAGGAGTGGCCTTTCAGCTTGGTGTTGCTATAAACCACAAATCAAGGCAGTCAGGTGACAGCTCTCCAAGCAGGGGCTCAGCAAGCAGTAGAACCTCAGCAAGACCCCTCTTCCTCCCCAGGGAGGAGCGGCAGAAGAGTATGCTGCAGGAGTCTGCAGGGTTTGGAGACTTAAAGCAAGTCACTGCCTGAGATGGAAATGCTCCTCACAGGCTAGGTGAGCATAGACTGACTGAGGACAAAGACCTGGAAGCAAGGAAGAGGGGAGTGATTGACTGCTTTTCCCTGAGGGCACACTGAGGAGGGGGAACCTGAGCTTTCAGCTCTGGCTTTGGAGACTGAGAGGCTGCCATTTTCACTCTCATCCTCTAAAGCTGCAGGGAAATCCTCACAAAATAAAAGCCACCTAGAGCAAACTGGAGCAGATTATGTAGCCTGGCCCTCTGGCAAGGGCAGTGCAATTCCACCCTGGGGTGAGGACACATGAGAATCAGCGTAACAGGCCCCTTCCCCAGCAGTCCAGCAAGAACATCCACTAAGACCAAGTTTACCAATGACACAGAACTGCAAAACTCAAGTGTTAGGGGAAAATAGTATTTTGAATTCATGTTCTTTTTCTCATAATTCTTTAGTCTTTCACTTTAATTTTTTCTCTTTCCTTTTCAATTTATTTTATCAACTCTTAAAAATCTTTTTCAATTTTCATTTTTACAGTTACATTCTATCCTTTCATTGTATTTAATTTTATTTTATATATAAATTTTACTTTTTTTGCAATTTTGGGATGCAATTAACAAACTGACCAAAATTCACCCAAAATCTGGTGTATTGCTCTGTTCTCTTCACCTGTCTGATTACATTCTCTCTTTTTTCAGAAGACTTAAATTTTTTATCTTTACAGTTACATTCTCTCCTTTCATTTTTAATTTTATTTTTGTATATATATAAGTTTTCTTTCTTTATAATTTCTTCTAACAGATAAAGGTATGCCCAGGATATAGTGTATTGATTGCTCTGTTCTGTTCACTTATTTATATTCTTTCTTTTCTTTTCTTTCTTTTTTATCTTTTAATTTTCATTTTTATAGTTACATTCTATCCTCTTTGTATTTAATGTTATTTTATACCCATATAAGTTTTTATTCCTTTACAATTTTCAGATCTAATTTTCTTAAAAAAAAAAAAAGATCTTATTTATTTATTCATGAGAGACACAGAGACAGAGGCAGAGATACCAGAGGGAGAAGCAGGCTCCCTGCAGGGAGCCCTATGTGGGACTCAATCCCAGGACCCTGGGAAAACAACCTGAGACCTGAACCAAAGGCAGACACTCAAATACTGAGTCACTCTGGTGCCCCTGGGATCTAATTTTCTAACAAACAGACCAAAATACACACAGGAGCCAGTGAATTGCTCTGTTCTGTTCATCTGTCTGATTATTGCCATTTTATTGTTTGTTCTTTCATATACCTATTCTTCTCTGGACAGAATAACAAGATGGAAAAACTCAACATCCAAAAAAGGGTACAAGAGGCAGTATTAACAGCCAGGGACCTAATCAGTATGGACATAAGTAAAATGTTGAAACTAGAGTTCAAATAATGATTATAAAGATATTAGCTGGGCTTGAAAAAAGCACAGAAGACACTAGAGAATCCCTTTCTGGAGAAATAAAATGTAATCAAGTCAAAATTAAAAAAGGCTACTGATGAGATGCAAACAAAAATGGAGGCTCTGCTAGGATAAATGAGGCAGAAGAGAGAATTAGTGATATAGGAGACAAAATGATGGGGAATAAAGAAGTTGAGAAAAAAGATAACTACTGGATCATGAGGGGAGAATTCAAGAGATAAGTGATACCATAAAGCAAAACAATATTAGAATAATTTGGGATCCCATAAGAAGAGGAAAGATTGGGGGTGGGGTTCAGAAGGTATATTGGAGCAAATTATAGCTGAAATTTTTCCTAATCTGGGAAAGGAAACAGGCATTCAAGTTCAAGAGGCACAGAGAACCCCCTTCAAAATCAATAAAAACAGGTCTACACCTTGACATATTATTGTGAAGCTTGCAAATCTCAGAGACAAAAAGAAAACCCTAAATCAGCTTGAGACAAAAGATCCATAACCTACAAGAGTAGAAACATTAGACTGGCAGCAGACCTATCCACAGAGACATGGCAGGCCAGAAATGAATGGCATGATATATTCAGGGTGTTAATGAGAAAAATATGCAGCCAAGAATACTTCATGCAGTAAAGCTATCATTCAAAATAAAAGGAGAGATAAAAATCTTCCAGGACAAAGAGAAACTAACAGAATTTGTGATCACTAAAACAGCCCCATAAGAAATATTAAAGGAG
Source organism: Canis lupus dingo (assembly GCF_003254725.2). Lineage (NCBI taxonomy): Eukaryota > Metazoa > Chordata > Mammalia > Carnivora > Canidae > Canis > Canis lupus. The sequence continues at coordinate 50,050,732 of NC_064254.1, read as the reverse complement.
GTCCTTTAAGCAAAGAGAGTCCAAAAGAAACATAGACCAGAAAGGAAGGAAAAGAAAAAATATAGAGAAACAGTGACTTTACAGGTAATACAAAATACTAAATTCATATCTTTCAGTAGTTACTCTGATGTAAATGGCCTAAATGCTCCAATCAAAAGATATAGGGTATCAGAAAGGATAAAAAAGCAATACCCATCAATATGCTGTCTGCAAGAGATTCACTTTACAACCAAAGACACCTTCAAAGTGAATGTAAGAGGGTGGAAAACTATTTATCATGCTAATAGACATCAAAGAAACCTTAGGTAGAAATCCTTATATCAAACAAATAAAATTTTAAACCAAAGACTGTAATAAGAGATGAGGAAGGACACTGTATCATAATTAAAGGGTCTATCCAACAAGAAGATCTAACAATTGTAAATATTTATGCCCCTAATGTGGGAGAAGCCAATTATATAAACCAATTAGTAACAAAATTAAAGAAATACATTGATAAAAATACAATAATAGCAGGAGACTAACACTCCATTCACTGCAATGGTCAGATCATCTACACGGAAGATCAACAAAGAAACAAGGGCTTTGAATGACACATTGGACCAGATGGACTTCACAGATAAAATTCAGAGCATTTTATCCTAAAGCAACAAAATACATATTCTTCTCGAGTGCACACAGAACGTTCTCCAGAATAGATCACATACCAGGTCACAAATCAGGTCACAATCACTACCAAAAGACTGAGATCATGCCCTGCATATTTTCAAACCACAATGCATTGAAGCTTGAATGCAATCACAAGAGGAAACTTGGAAAGAACTCAAATACATGGAGGTTAAAGAGTATCCTACTAAAAAATGAATGGGTCAACCAAGAAATTAAAGAAAAATTTTTTTAAATTCATGGGAACAAATTAAAACCAAAATGCAACTATTCAAAACCTTTGGGAATGCATCTAACAAGGGTCCTAAGAAGGAAGTATTTAACAATATAAAACCTTTCTCAAAAAAACAAGAAAGTCCTGAAATATACAACCTAACCTTACACCTAAAGGAGCTGGAGAAAGAACAGAAAATAAAGCCTAAACCCAGGAGGAGAAGAGAATTAACAAGATTAGAGCAGAAATCAGTGAAATAGAAGCCAAAAGAACAGAAGAATAGATCAACAAAACTAGGAACTGCCTCATTGAAAGAATTAATAAGATCGATAAACCCCTGGCCAGACCTATCAAAAAGAAAAGAGAAAGGACCCAACTAAATAAAATTATGAATGAGATAGGAGAGATCACAACCAACACAACAGAAATACAACTAATTATAAGAACATATTATCAGCAATACATGTCAAAAACTTAGGAAATCTGGAAGAAATGGATGCATTCCTAGAAATGTATAAACTACCAAAACTGAAACAGAAAGAAATAGGAAACCTGAACAGACCATAACCAGCAAGGAAATTGAAGCAGTAAACAAAAATCTCCCAACAAACAAGAGTCCAGGACCAGATGGCCTCCTAGTGGAATTCTACCAAACATTTAAGGAAGAATTAACACCTGTTCTTCCGAAGCTGTTTCAAACAATAGAAGTGGAAGGAAAACTTCCAAACTTATTCTATGAGTTCAGCCTTACTTTGATCTCAAAACCAGGCAGAGACCCCACCAAAAAGGAGAATTACAGACCAATATTCCTGATAAACATGGATGCAAAAATTCCCACCTAAATACTAGCCAATAGAACCCAACAGTACATTAAAAGGATTATTCACCATAACCAAGTGGGATTTGTTCCTGGACTGCAAGGGTAGGTAGTTCAAAATCTGCAAATCAATCAATGTGATACACCATATTAATAAGAGAAAAGAGGGCAACCCTGGTGGTGCAGCTGTTTAGCGCCGCCTGCAGCCCAAGGCATGATCCTGGAGACCCTGGATCGAGTCCCATGTCAGCCTCTCTGCATGGAGCCTGCTTCTCCCTCTGCCTATGTCTCTGCCTCTCATTCTCTCTCTGTGTTTCTATGAATAAATAAAATCTTAAAAAAAAAAAACAAAAAATAAAAAATAATAAAAGACAAGAACTATATATGATCTCAATAGATGCAGAAAAATCATTTGACAAAGTACAGCATCCTTTATTGATTAAAACTCTTTCAGTGTAGGGACAGAGGGAAACTCAATATCATAAAAGGTATATACAAAAAGCCCACAACAACTATCATTCTCAATTGGGAAGAACTGAGAGCTTTTCCCTTAAGGTCAGGACCATGACAGGGATGTCCACTCTCACCACTGCTATTCAGCATAGGACTAGAAGTCCTAGCCTCAGCAATCAGACAACAAAAAGAAATAAAAGGCATCCAAATAGGCAAAGAAGTCAAACTCTCATTCTTCACAAATGACATGATACTCTATGTGGAAAACCCAAGACTCCACCCCAAAATTGCTAGAACTCATACAGGAATTCAGCAAAGTGGCAGGATATAAAATATAAAATCAATTGATATATAAAATCAATAAAAAACACACAAATCAGTTGCATTTCTGTACACTAGCAATGAGAGAAGAAAGAGATATTAAGAAGTTGGTCCCATTTACAATGCACCAAAAATCATAAGATACCTAGGGATAAACCTAACCAAAGAGGCAAAGGATCTGTACTCAGAAAACTATAGAACACTCATAAAAGAAATTAAGGCAGACACAAAGAAATGGAGAAACCTTCCATGTTCATGTACTGGAAGAACAAATATTGTTAAAATGTCTATGCTACCTACAGCAATCTATACATTCAATGAAATCCCTATCAAAATACCATCAACTTTTTTCACAGAGCTAGAACAAATAATCTTAAAATGTGTATGGAACCAGAAAAGAACCAGAAAAGAACCCGAATAGCCAAAGGAAGGTTGAAAACCAAAGCTGGGGGTAGGGTATCACAATTCTGGACTTCAAGCTCTATTATAAAGCTGTAATCATGAAGACAGTATGGTACTGGCACAAAAACAGACACATAAATCAATAAAGCAGAATACAGAATCCAGAAATGGACCCTCAACTCTATGGTCAACTAATCTTCAACAAAGCAGGAAAGAATATCCTAATGGAAAAATGACAGTCTCTTCAACAAATGGTTTTGGGAAAATTGGACAGCCACATGCAGAAAAATGAAACTAGACAATCTCCTCACACCATACACAAAAATAGACTCAAAATGGATGAAAGACCTAAATGTGAGACAGAAATCCATCAAAATCCTAGAGAAGAACACAGGCAGCAACCTCTTTGATCTTGGCTACAGCAACATCTTGCTAGACACTTGTCTCCAAAGGCAAGAGAAACAAAGACAAAAATGAACTATTGGGACTTCATCAAGATGAAAAGCTTTTGCACACCAAAGAAACAGTCAACAAAACTAAAAGGCAACTTACAGAATGGGAGAAGATATTTGCAAATGTCTTATCAGATAAAGGCTGGTATCCAAAGTCTATAAAGAACTTAACAGGGGATCCCTGGATGGCTCAGAAGTTTAGCCCCTGTCTTCAGCCCAGGGCGTGATCCTGGGTCCCAGGATAGGGTCTCACATGGAGCTCCTGCATGGAGCCTGCTTCTTCCTCTGCCTGTGTCTCTCCCTCTGTGTGTCTCTCATGAATAAATACATGAAATCTTAAAAAAAAAAAAAAAAAAAAAAACTTAACAAACTCAACACCCAAAGAATAAATAATTCAATCAAGAAATGAGCAGAAGACATGAATAGACATTTCCCCAAAGAAGACATACAGATAGCCAACAGACACATAAAAAAAAAAAAAAATGCTCAATATCACTTGGCATCAGGAAAATACAAAGAAAACCACAATGAGATACTACCTTATACTGGTGAGAGTGGCTAAATTAACAAGTCAGGAAACAGATGTTGGCAAGGGTGTGGAGAAAGGGGAATGCTCTTACACTGTTGGTGGGAATGGAAGCTAGTGCAGCCACTCTGGAAAACAGAGTGGAGGTTCCTCAAGGATTTGAAAATAGAGCTACCCTCCAACCTAGCAACTGCACTACTGGGTATTTACCACAAAGATACAAAGTGGTGATCTGAACCCCAACGTTTATAGCAGCAATGTCCACAAGAGTCAAACTATGATAAAAGCCCAGATGTCTATCAACAGATGAATGGATAAAGAAAATGAAATACAACTCAGCCAACAAAAAAAGCAATCTGCATTTGCAATGATGTGGCTGGAACTAGAGAGTATTATGCTGAGTGAAATAAGTGAATCAGATTAAGATAATTATCAAATGATCCCACCAATATGTGGAATCTAAGAAACAAAACAGAGGATCATAGGGGAAGGGAGGGGAAAAGTACTTCAAAACAAAATCAGAGAGGGAGACAAACCATAAGAGACTCTTAATAATAGGAAACAAACTAAGGGTTGCTGAATAGGGGAGGGATGGGGTAACTGGGCGATGGACATTAAGGAGGGCACGTGATATAATGAGCATTGGATATTATATAAGACTGATTAATCACTGAACTCTACATCTGAAACTAATAATACATAATATGTTAATTAGCTACATTTAAATTTAAAAATATGTAACATTTTTATGTCAGATTGATTAGCAAAGTTAACAGTATCTGATTGCTCTAGTGTGCACAAGCAGTACAGCTAGTCCTTATCTTAATCATGAGACTATGTCCTAACTCATCAAGAAAAGTCTTTTGTTTATAAATGTTGTCACCTGTGGACAGTTAGTTTAGTTGATTAGAGCACAGCTCCAATGAAACCAAGGTTAAGAATCCCTTCTTTTATGATTATTAACCAGATAGCTTCTCTTAGTTCTAAGACATAAGAATCATAGCCATGGTCTCAAATTTATACAGTGGTTCAAAACAAGGAATAGGTAAACACTTAAACATTTTTACTATTGCCTTCATTTAAGTAAATATGTTAGTTTTAACTATGAACTATTTCAAAAATATAGAAAAGTACAGATAATACAGTTGACCCTTGAAACATGCAGGGATTAAGAGTAGCAACCCCTGCACAGTCAAAAATCCATGTATAACTTTTTATTCCCCCAAAGCTTAATTACTTTAGCCTACTTCTGACCAGAAGCCTTATGGATAACATAAATAGATAATTAACACATATTTTGCATGCATATGTATTATATACTGTATCTTACAATAAAGTAAGCTAGAGAAAAGAAATGTTATTAAAATCATAAGGAAGATAAAATACACACTTTTAGTGCTGTACTTTATTTATTGAAAAAAATCTGCATAAAGGTGGACCCACACAGTTCAAAACTGTGCTGTTCAAGGGTCAACTGTTTAACAAAACAAAATCACCCTTCCCTCCAATTTAACAAATGTTGATATTTGGCAATATTTGCCTCAGATATTTATAAATAAAATGTAGCAGATACAAATAAATAAAGATACAAATAAGGTGTTAGACATACCATTCCTTAACTCCCTAGGATAATTACAAATACTGACATGTACCCTTCCGGTCTATTTTTTTTTTTATTTTAAGTATTCTATTAAATCCTGTTTAATTTATTCACCTCCTTATTCTTGAACAATTACATTGCTTCCATTTTTTTCTAATACAACAAGGCTGCACTGACACTTTTGAGAATGCCTCTTCATTTGAGAATTGAACCACAATATGTAACTTAAAAGTAGAATTGCTATCTTGTAGTGTATAAACATTATCAAGACCATAGACCTTATTAACATTCTCTCCAAAGTAAATGCACCAAACACAGCCATTGCAGTACATTGAGCTCCACAGAGACAGTGCCAGGGCAAATGAGAGCTAGATAGGTACTGGGTGACTCTGTGCCTCCCGGAGAAAAATAATTAAACATGTGCAGAGGAGATCCGAAGAAGCTTAGAGGCAAAATGTCATTATGTGCATTCTTTGTGCAAACTTGCCAGGAGGGAAACAAGCACCCAGATGCTTCCGTCAATTTCTCAGAGTTTTCTAAGAAATGCTCAGAGAGGTGGGAAACCATGTCTGCTAAAGAGAAGGGAAAATTTGAAGATATGGCAAAGGTGAACAAGAAGAGAAAGAGAAAACTTAAATCCTTCCTAAAGGGGAAACAAAAAAGTTGTTCAAGGATCCCAGTGTACCGAGGCCTCCTTCAGCCTTTTACTTGTTTTGTTCTGAGCATCACCCAAAAATCAGAGAACACCTTGGCCTATCCATTGGTGATATTGCAAAGAAATTGGGAAAGATGTGGAATAACACTGCTGCAGATGATAAGCAGCCTTATAAAAAGGCTGCTCAGCTGAAGGAAAAATATGAAAAGCATATTGTCGCATATCGAGCTAAAGGAAAGCTTGATGTGATAAAAAAAAAAAAGGGAGCTGTCAACACTGAAAAAAAGCAAGAAGAAGGAAGAGGAGGAAGATGAGGAAAATGAAGATGATGATGAATAAGTTGGTTCTAGTAGTTTTTTTTTTAATCTATAAAGCAAGAAAAAAAATTGAAATGTAAAAAAAAAACAAAATAGCTTCACCAATGTATCCTAAGACCAACAGTTTTTGTTTTGTTTTTAATTTTTATTTATTTATGATAGTCACAGAGAGAGAGAGAGAGGCAGAGACACAGACAGAGGGAGAAGCAGGCTCCATGCACCGGGAGCCCGACGTGGGATTCGATCCCGGGTCTCCAGGATCGCGCCCTGGGCCAAAGGCAGGCGCCAAACCGCTGAGCCACCCAGGGATCCCAAGACCAACAGTTTTTGAAAATTCTTATGTTCTGGTATTATTGCCAAAATATCATATGATCAGAGTCCTTAAATTTTAGCAATCTACTTGTTATGAAATGTCCCATTTTCTTTTAAATTTCATCACCCTTAATGATCAGTGAGACTTTGCAACTTTTTATATATCTATTGGTCTTAAAATTTTCTTCTGTTAATTGACTCCACATCCTTCATCACTCTCTATTGAAGTATTTCCCTTTTATTGGTTTTAGGGTTTTACTTAACATCTATTTTGTTTATCAATATTTTATTGGTGGTTGCTTGGATTACAAATCTTTTCATCCAGTATGGGGCTTATTTTTTTTTATTTTATGGGCTTTTTTGTACAGATCTTTTTTATTTTAAGTAGCTAAAGTTATCAATCTTTTTAAGCTTTGTGCTTCTAAATCTCGTGGAAGAGTTCTTTTCCAAACTTCCAATATCATAGTTATTTTTGTTACTTTTTTTTACATTTTTCACTTTGTCTTTGTTTTTAATCCATTTAGGATTTATTTTTGTGTATGGTGGGAGGCAGGCTTACAAATTAATTTTTCCCATATGAATAGTCAATTGTCTCACCATCATCTATTATATTATCTTTCAGCAATGACTTGAAAGCCACTGCTCCCATACGTTAATTTTTCATTTACACACATGGCTGTTTCTAGGCTCTCTGTTCTTTTTACACTGATATATTTGTGTATCCTTCTGCCAATACAACACGTTTTAATTACTGTATCTTTATAATAATTCTTAATAAATGAGATCGTAAGTTAATTCTCTTTAATCTTCTTCAATGTTTTCCTTTAGTTATTCTTGACCCTATATTCATCCATATAAATGTTTGAAACAACTTCACAAGTTCTGAGAAAATTTAAGATTTAAGTTGAACTAGCTTTGCTTTAGTAGATTATTTTGGCAAGAATCAAAATCTTAAAAAATTGAGACTTCCTGTCCAAAACCATGGTATTATTCTCCATTTATTTAGATCTTCATATATATATTTTTCTATTATATTTTATAAATTTTTCTATAAAAGTCCTATGTATATAATGTTAAATTTAATCTCACATATTTTATAGTTTTGTGGCTAAAAGAATAGAGTTTGTGTGTTTGTTTGTTTGTTTTAATTTTAAGCAGCCTCCACACCCAGTGTAGAGCCCAATGTAGGGCTTGAATTTCAACCCTGAGATCAAGACTTGAGCCAAAATTAAGAGTCAGATGTTTAGCTGACTGAACCATCCAGGCACCCTACAGGAAGTTTTGAAATTACATTTCTGAACCAGTTGAATCTGATGTATTCAAATACTACTAATTTTTAGATGCAATTTTGTAAACAACATCCTTGATAAATTCTTCAATTACTTCTAATAATTTAAAAGTAAATTCTTTTAAATTTCATATGTGTATAATCATATCTGTGACACTGGCAATTTGGTTTCCTATATTTCCATTCCCATACCTCTTATTTATTTTCCATGTCATATTGAGCTAGCTAGGACTTCCAATACAATGCTAAATACAAATGGTAAGAACAAGCATCTTAAATTAATTTCTGACTTTAAGAGAGTGCTTCTAATTCATTCATCATTAAATGTGAAGTTCACATTAACTTTTACATAGACATCCTTTTTTATTCTTTTTTAATATTTGTTAACCTGAAATGAACATATTTTTTTTCTCTGTTGATATGTTAACATGGTAAATTACATGTGATTTTATAAAGTTAAACCATCTCTGTAATCCTAGAATAAACCTTACTGGTATTTATTCAATTCTGAAAAGTTCTCAGCTAGTCTCTATTCAAATATTGCCTCTTCTCCCATTCTTTCTATTTTATCTTTCTGGAAGTACATAAAATATGTACATTTATAGATGATATATTTATAGATACATAGAAATATATGTAGATATAGATGACTTAGAAAGAAAAAGAAAGAGAATTCCTCTTAGGTGTATGTTGGATCACATAATTAGATTGCATCTATTCTATTGTAATTTCTTTTTAGTATTTCATTTCCTATCTCTTTGCTACATCCTAGACAATTTCCTCAGGGCTACCTTTAAAGTGTTTGACTGTCTCTTAATCAGAACCTAACCAGATATTTGATCCACTCACTTAAGTCTTAATTAATGACTACATTTTGTAATTTCTAAACATTTTTTTCAATCTGCATATCATATTCTTTTTTCATAGAGGCCTACTATTTCTTTGTGGTTTTTAATACTTCTTTTAATACTTTGGGGGTTTTTTGTTTTTTTTTATTTTTTTAATATTTTGTTTATTTTAATCACTTTCAGATTATTTATTCACCTCATACTCTTGGGATGCTTATTTTTCTGCTTATTGTTCTATGTTAATATATCATTCAGGGTCTACTCTGGAGCCAAAAACCATATCAGTAATTTGAATTGAGAATTTAATATTAATAATTATTAATTAGTAAAGGCAGTTAACAGTAATACAAGATAATAGAAGACTCTAAGAATACACAAATAGCAAGTATAGAGAAGAGCTATTACCTCTAAAGTTGAGGGTAAGTACCTAAGGAAGAAGCAACTTTGGGAAAGGATCCCAACCACCCGTACTCCCACCCCTTCAAAGCTGAGATTCACACCTCGGCCTTGGAGAGGGTGTAATTAGAGCCTACTGGGTGGCAGACATTTCTGGTATACCATTGGTTAGAACTCTTTCACAGGAAGTTGTCCACTGAGATTCCAGCAAAATTTGCTGGGATACCATGGGCCAAAGCTGGTCTAATGGAAGCTGCCTGCTAGAGTATGGGCAGGTCTATGATGGTAATATAGAAAACTTCATATTAGGGTGCCAGAAAAACTCATTGGAGGGTAAATTCTACTCGGTCTTCCACATACCACTAATAGGTGGGCCTTAGGAGGGAAAAAAGGGCCCAAAACTGGGAAGAAAAGCTTCATCCTCTATTATGCCTTGCAGGACCCCCCCAGCACCCTCTATCAACAAAACCTATCATTGCATTAGCTGGCAAAAGGTCCAGTTCCATTATCAAAAATCACGACAAGAGGTAGATTTGGGTCTGAGAATCAATAAGTTCACAACTGGCTGCCTTCATCAAGTTTATTAACTCCTAATTTAATATAAACCCTATACCAATTCTATGAAATCAGTACTAGCCTCATTTAACAGGAAAGAAAACTAAGGTTTACAGAGATTTCTACAGACATCTAGAAAGTAATCAAAATAAGACTCTAATAATTTGATTCTAGGACCCTCTCTTAACCCACTGCACACTCTGCCTTCAGGTTCACCTGAGTAATGTCATTTAGGAAACTGTTATGGTTGTCCTGGACTGGGCTGAAAAGGCAGCCATGAAAATGACTAGGAGAGACATTTCAGAACAAGATTTGACACTTCGGGGATCCCTGGGTGGCGCAGCAGTTTGGCGCCTGCCTTTGGCCCAGGGCTCGATCCTGGAGACTCGGGATCGAATCCCACGTCGGGCTCCCGGTGCATGGAGCCTGCTTCTCCCTCTGCCTGTGTCTCTGCCTCTCTCTCTCTCTCTCTCTCTCTCTGTGTGATGACTATCATAAATAAATAAAATTAAAAAAAAAAAGATTTGACACTTCGTAGATCAATTAAATATAATAGTTACCCCAGGATAATCTCAACTTCAAATGTTCTATCCTATGACCCATAAGGGCATTTTCATTTTACAGAAATAAGTTCAGAAAATAAGGCCCTTCTAAACCTAAGATATAGATAAAAGTCAAAAACAAATCCTAAGAGTAGCATAGAACAAACTCTAGCATTCATCTAATATGATTTTACATAAGATTTAGAGCCAATAATTAAGTTTATATGGAACATTAACACAGATACACATACACATACATGTATACGCCTTCCAGCACAATATTCTTAGGTCTCAGTTTGTTTTTACATATGCCATAAATATTAACTGAAACAGGAAATGTGCACAACATTATATAAATGTGGACTCTTGTTCAAGTTGTTCTTTGCTTAGCTTTTCTCAGCCCGTTTTTGGCTTCTAGTGTCAAAAGATCAATATACAATAATAAAAGCATTTGAGAGGATGTCTTATTAGAGTTTGTTTATACTCTAGACATCCTCTCAATCACTTTTATTATTGTATATTGATCTTTTGACAGTAAAAGAAAGAACAAACTCAAGACATTACCTCTCCCAAGGTATCCACATCTTAATCCCCAGAATTTGTGAATATATTATGTTACATGGCAAGGGGGAATTAAGGTTCCAGATGGAATTAAGATTGTTAATCATCTACCTTGAGATGGGGAGATTATTCTGAACTATTCAGGCGAGCTCAATGTAATTACAAGGGTCCTTATAAGTAAAAGAGGGAGAGTCAGTCATAGTGTTACAATGTGAGAAAGACAAGTTCTCCCCTGGAGCCTCTAAAAAGGAACACGCCTTGCATATACCTTGATTTTAGTCTGAGACTCATTTTAAATTTCTGACCTCCAGATCTACAGATAATAAATATGTTGTTGTAGCCACTAACTTTGTAGTTATTTGTAATAGCAACCATAGGAAACTAACATATCCTGCCCCATCATCTGAATCAAAGGAAATTTTGGATTTAAAATCCTGAAATTGGGACACCTGGGTGGCTCAGTGGTTGCGTGCCTGCCTTCAGCCCAGGGTATGATCTTGGGGTCCTGAGGTCCAGTCCCACATCAGGCTTCCTGCATGGAGTCTGCTTCTCCCTCTGCCTATGTCTCTGCCTCTCTCTGTGTGTCTCTCATGAATAAATAAATAGAATCTTTAAATAAATAAATAAATAAATAAATAAATAAATAAATAAATAAATAAAATCAATCCTGAAATCCCTGTTCAAATAATATTCAGAAGAATGAATTAATTAAGCTTTCTTATTGGACCATACATTCACAGTCTGCTCACATTCTAAGGCCTCCTCTTTGAATTTTCTTGTGTCTGTATGCAAATTGATCCCCAGGTCTAAACCCTACAACTTTACATTCAGAATTGCTATTTTAAGATAATAATGTCTTATTCACTCATTCAATTATTCAGTCAACAAACATTTATACCTCTAGCTGTACCTCAGATGCCAGTATCTAATTCATGCCCAACAGAAGTTTCAACTTAATATGTACAAAACCAAATTTCTCATTTTCCTACCCAATCGACAGCTTCCAGGGTCTTCTTCACTTCAGTTGATAGAAAGTCCATTCTTCTACTTGCTCAGGCCAAAATGCTTGGGGTCACTCTTGACTCCCCTCTTTCCCTCACACTTCCCATCCAATCTATCAGCACTGCCTACTGTGCATTCAAAATGTGTACACTACTCACTACGTCATGATCATCACCAATTCCCATCTATTCCCATCTCACTTGGGGTAACAGAAGTCCCACTCCTTCCTCTGCTGCCCACTGTCATTTCTATGATGCTCTGCAGTACTCACTCAATTCTAGGAACACCAGCCTCTTTCTTGTCCCTGGAACAAGTTACACTGCTGCCTCAGGGACACTGTCCCTGCTCCTTCTACATGACTCATTTCCTCAGTGAGGCCCTTCTTGCCCATATTATGTAAAAAAGTAACCCATTTACCCCTCAACCCTTGTCCTGCTATTTCATATGTGACTTAACCTGTTTTATTTTTCTCCATAGTACTCATCACTCCCTAATAGATTATATATTTCCTTGTTGATTGTCCAATTCCCCTCAACACTACTAAAAAATAAGCTCCACAAAAATAGAAACTATTTTTTCACTGCTTTACCCTTGGTACCTAGAATTGTACCACATAACAGGCACACACACAAATATTTTTTTAATAAATAAATGAATTGATCAATCCACCAATATTGAGCTTCTGCTATATAAATATAACTGTTTCAGGTCCTAGGGATATGAAGATGAATGAAACATAATATTTGATTGAGGAATTCACAGTCTAGAGAAGCACAGTTCAACAGAACTTTCTGTGATGATGCACTGTTCAATATGGCAGCCACTAGCAAATGTGGCTACTGAGCACTTGAAATGTGGCTACTGTGACTGAGGAAATGAATTTTTATTGTATTTTATTTTAATTACTTTAAACTTAAAAGGTCACATGTGCCTGGTGGCTACCATATCAGATAATACAGGTGTAGAAGAGATAGATATATTAACTTATAATACTGGTAAGAATGGAATGTAATTAGTGTTACAGTAGAGATGTGCAATAAAATGCTGTCTGAACTCAGAGAAGAGAGCCACGAATTCTGCCTGAGTTTAGTTCCGCCAATAGACACTCCAAGTGCACTTAGTGATTTTCTCTCATATTTGGCATTGTTGTAATTCTTATTTATTTATAATTATTTACTTGATGTCAATCTTCTTTACTAAGGTAGGAGAGCTAGAGCTGTGACCATCCTTAGCTACTGACAGAATTCTTTGCACATAGTAAGTAAACAATAAGTATTAGTTTTACTGACAAGATAGTTATGGGAGCAAGATGGTTATAGGAGCCTTCTTGAGGGGGTGACATTTGAGTTGGATCTTAAAGTATGAGTAGGAGTTCACTAGGCTAGAGCCAAAATAAAGTAGAAAGGATGGTAGGCAGGGAAAACAACATGTTCAAAGGCTGATAAACATAGGAGTTCCAGCACTTTCATTAGTGTAACAGGGAGTTCAGTGTAAAGATAGATGCATACGTAAAGACAGATGTACTCACTTCTTACAGCTTGACAGTTCAAGTTAACAATTTTGTAAGTAAGAAAATCCAAAATCCAGTATGAAATTAAGAGTTGGACAATTGTTTAGTAAACTGTTACAGACTTAGACTTCTTCAAATCTTTAGCCAATAACATCCCTGTAATAAGTATAGACTAAAAATTCTCTAACTTTAACTTTTTCATGATCTAGAATATTAAGATATTTCAGTTTATGAGGACCTTAGAGATTATTTAACTGAAGCCTTCCTTAGTCAGATGAGGAAATTAAGACTCAGTTAATTAATGCAGAGGTGGGACCATAATCCAGATGTTTTAGCTTCCAATCTGGAGTCATTACCAACACATGGCAATTACACAATTACATTTCATCTTCTCACTCTGACACAAAGCAAGATACTGGTCCCACAATATGTCCATTAATAATCTCTGATCACTTTTTTAAACATACAAGGAAAAGACTAAGTCATAAATTCTATGTATGAGAACTATCAGGGCTGCCCAATACAAACAAATAACCATTTTAAGTCTCAAGAAATAGTAACAAACTTCGAAAGAGTTATTTTAGGACTGCAGTGTGAAATGAATTACTATTTTTGCAAGCACAATAGGGTGAAAGTTCTGTGCAATATGTTAAAATGAAAATTGTACTACAAGTCTGGTTTCCCATCCTGCATCAGCCATTCTCTAGCTGGGTTACCTAGAACAACTTGTTCAACCCCTAGAGCCCTTATTTCTTAATTTCTAAAATGTAGGTGTTTGATTTCCAACATCCTTTCCAACTCTGGTTTTCATGTGATTTTGCTGAGTTGGAAAGAGAAAAAAAGCAGCAGAATAAATTCCCACTTGGACACAGTTTCATTTATGCTATTTCTCTGCAGACAAATCAACAATCTTAACAATATTTGATATCATTGATATTTCTGTCAATCTATAAATCTATCAGACTATACATAAGTCACATGCTCTAAAACAGGCACCAATATTACATCCTTTTCATTATTCTGCACTTGATATATGACCCAGAAATGCTGTTGACTCTGCTGTCCCAGAAACTTACCCACTAAGTACCAATACTCCAATGTTCAAGATTCATTCTGAGTTTTCTGGGAGCTTTCCTTTGCAAGATATGATGTCTTTATTACCAAGCTACCACCAATTGTTTACATTAAAAATATACTGACTTCCCCAGGTACAGGTTGAATAGAGGATATGCTTTGTTAATCTCTGTCTTATCTTCCTTTAACATCTCTGAAGGTCCTGGAAAACAACACTGCCTAATTTATAACAAATAAGAAAAAAGAATAGTTTATTGTTATAGAAGCAGTTTTGCCTTACTACATGATATGCATATATGTGGGTCTCCAAACAGAATCACCCCAGTTTTACCTTTGTTTCTACCCCTGCAATAGGAAATTTATTTATTTTTCATTTCAGTTTCATCTTTCATGCACAAATAAGGTAAAATTTTTCCTTTGACTAATTTCTTTTAACACACATGATGTTGATCCCCACTTTCTTGAGCTCTCTTAGATATATACCTAAGCATTCACAGTGTGTCTCTTAGAATATGAGAATAATATCCTGCAAGCACAATTAAGAACAGATGGTTAAAAACTTTAAGGTAGTATTTGCATAAAAAGATCATCTTACTTCGACACTGTAGAGTTTTATATTACTTTTAATTGCTTTCCCTGAAAAGAATACCTCCTCCCTTAACCAAAAGATAACAAGAAGATTTCGCTTTTTTTTCTTTCTTTTTTTTTTTTTTTACTGAAAAGGAAACAATACCTAGCAAAGGCACTGTGGGGAAGAAAGTAACACATAAAGGAATATGATACACTTTAAATAAAGGTGTCACATCTGCTCAAATGTATGAGAAACTAACACTAAATCTGATAGATTTCAGCCATCTCATTTTCCCAGAACCAAGAACAAACCTGAAGTAATCCAAAAGCCTTTGCACTAATATAATGTGCTCATTTAAAAAAAAAAATTATCCCAAAGCTGAGTTAATTCATTGACTTATTCTCTTCTATAAATCATGGTAAATCAAGTTTGCTAGTTTGGTTATCTTAGGTTCCCACTGCATTTCCATCCTGTTCCAATTTACAGATAGAAAGTTGGATAACAGACTAGTAGCTTGTGAATAAACAAGGTGATAGAAACAAAGAGAAACTATTTAAAGTAGACATAAACACTAAAGGAGAAGTCAATCTTCAACTAGAAAAATCCAACAATCTGGAAGTCAATCTTCAACTAGAAAAATCCAACAATCTTGTTATTACAAAAGTGATTCATAAATTCAAAAAATACAAATGGCCCCTTCCTTAGAGACAGCCCTCAATGATCCCGTTTTGTTCCACACAGAAATCTGCCACCTGCCCCCCCCCCCAAAAAAGAAATCTGCTACCCAGACCAGAGTTGATTAGAGTATAGCTGATAATGTGATGCAACCAAAAGTCAGCTGAGCAGTGAGCTTCAAGATGACCTGGTATGAAAAGATTTGCTAAAAACAAAGAAAGGTCCAGTAAGACTCTTAACATAAACAAAGTTCCAATCAGATTATATTTCTAATAATTTGATTTGAATAAATGAAGAAATATCAGGCTATTAGCCATAGGAAATGAGGCTTAAAAATGCTCTAAGATCCATGAGCAAACACAAGTAAACTGGAGTCATAAAGAAATCAAAGATATTAGGAAGCACAAACCAAACCAGTGAATAAAAGCTGTGTTGTTGATAAAACGGATAAAGGAGTGAAGCAATGATTTATAAGATGAGAAGAAATGAGATAGGGATTAAATAACAGAAGATAAATGGAGAATCTACCATCAGAATCCCTAAAACAACCTTAGATCCATTTCTAATCTTGTGCTATTTTCCCATCCTTGGATTTCTGTGACACTTTCTCTCATTTATTCTTCAAAAAGTCCTTAATCACTTAACATAGTCTAGAAATGTCTTCATTCCTTAAAATTGGAAATGCCTAATATGTCCTTTGTCAATAAACTCTGGGGATTTTATTTTTTCACTGATCTTTTAAAAATTCTTTACATATCAAGTCTATAAATAGATAATATATGTTTATCATTTGGCTTTTAATATAATAGTAGACAGGGGCCAGTTTTTTTGGGCGGTTACTATGTTCCATGCACCATAGAAACCACTTAAAAGGAATTATCTCATTGAGTCCTCAAAATGACCATATGATAATAAAAGTTTGACACTGAGAGTTTCACAAATTTGCTTAAAGTCATTGAGCTAATAAAAGGAAAGAAGAGTAGGAATAAAATTCAAGTAAGCTGCATCATTCTTCATTATTATTATCTTTTATTTTTACTTTTGTTAAAATAAACATAAAATTTACAATCTTAATCATTTTTAAGTGTACAATTTGGTGACATTAAGAACATTCACACTGTTGTGCAACCATCAGTACCATACATCTACATAACTCTTCTATGTTACAAAACTGAAACTGTGCCCATTAAACAGTAACTCCCCATTCCCCTCATCCCCACCCAGCCCCTATCAACCATTCTATTTTCTGTGAATTTGACTACTCTGGCTATCTCATAATATATACAGTATTGTGCTTTTGTAACTGACTTATTTCACCTACATACATAATATTATCAGTGTTCATCCAATTGTAGCATGTGTCAGATTTTCCTTCCATTTTAAGGATAAATAATATTCCATAGTATACACCACACTTTGTTTATCTGTTCATCTGTCAGTGGATACTTGGATTGCTTCTACCCCTTGGATATTGTACATAATGCTGCTAAATATACATATATCTCTACAAGTCTTTGCTTTCAATTCTTTTGGATATATTCGAGAAGAAAAATTGTGAGATCATATGGTAATTATATTTTTAATTTTGGGAGGAACTGCCATACTGTTTTTCATAGCAGTTGCAACACTTTTAATCTACAATTGGTTGTAGATCTACAATCTACAAAGGTTCTAATTTCTTTACATACTCACCAACATTTGTTATTTCATGTTCTTTTTTTTTTTTCATACAACAGCCATCCATTCTTTTAATTTATGTGTTTGGGGTGCATTTAAAATTCAGAAGTTTTAAATTTTTATGTAGATAAGTTATCAATCTTTAAGGCTTTAATATCTTGCTTCAAAACTTTTCCCCAACCCAAGATTATTTAAATACCAATTTCTACTACATTGTTCAGACTTCTTCAACCCACCTGGGATTAATAACGTGAAATAGAAGCTAAACATTAATTCTTGGATCTTAATGATTATATAATTGTCCCAATGTCATTTTTAATAATCTATTCTTTCTCAACTGGTTTGAAATTCTACATCTATTATATGTTAAATAATTATATGTAGAAATAAATTTCTAAACTTCTTATTCTATTTCAATACAATAAAAACACTCTGATTATTATAGCTTTATGATGCATTAAAGTACCTGCTAGGACCAATCTCTCTTCATTACTCTTGTTTATCTAAAGTATTCCAGGCTATTCCCACATGAGAGCTTTATACAAGTGTAAAACAGCACCACCTAACTTAATTTCACACCAATATCACCACAACATAATTAATGTTCACAACAGTGGTTCCAAAAATATCACAAAAATTAAATGTGCTTAACAGCATTGACAGAAATAAAGCAAAAAAGAATATGATGCATTTTAGTGAGATTTATGTAAAATAATAGTATTACAAAATATGATTTCAGATCTTCAAAAACTAAGAAACAGAGAGATTACTAATATTACACATGTGCAATAAAAAAAAAATCCTTTAGGTACAGGGATGCACCGATGCATATCAAGCCAAAATGTAATTAGCACTTAGGGGTCATTAATACATCCTTTCCCAAGACATGAGATCTTCAAAGTGTTGCATTTCCTTTCTCATCAAATCATCTGGAGTCATTATATTCTTCCAAATATGGTTTCTCTCCACTCTCATTCATATGATTATTAATTAGTTCTCCCAGGTTGATAGCTATGATGCCTTTCCTCATTTCAAAGAACATCCCCCTCACCCATTTATAGCCTCTCTTTCCTGAATCATTTCCTGAAGATGACTGAAACTTGCATTATAACATCCAACAAGACATTCTTCCTTTGCCTCTTTGCTACAGGTCTAGCATTACTATTTTCACATCATTTGTCAACCATGATGAGTCAAAAAAATGTTTTCCAAAACACAGATGGCATAAAGAGAGGCCGCAGAGGAAACTACACATATTGTAGACACATTTATCTCAAGAAAGCATGGTGGAAGGCTCATTAACTAAGAACATTTGCAGTACAAGGCACTAACATCTATTTGCAGTGCATTCAGCAAAGAATCAAACACAGTAGGTTTCATTGACAAAAAAGCTAAAGAAGCACTTTGAGCACAGAAATATATATTTTAACATCCTGTTATGGCCTGGAGAGAGCAAGACTGACAGCAGGGAGACAGCAACATTTCAAAAAGGAATGGCAACCTGAATCAAGCCAATGGCAGCAGAAATGTAGAGGTAGGCATGATGTCTGGTTGAAAATGAAGAGTAAGGCAGAAGTACTCCCAAGATTATTATTTTCTTCTACATATTAGTTTAGTAAATGTTTATTAAATTAATGAATGAATGAGTGGTTTCTTTACAACCATATTTAATGCTATTCAAAGGTGGCTCATCTACAGACCAGATGTCAAACTATAGTTTGTTACTGATCCGTAACAAGATAAAGAGTTCACTCCAGAAGTTAAGTCAGTTAGGTCACTAATCAATGGTTTAATTTAGCAGATATTTTTATTGTGTCTATTTAGGATACAGTACATTGATTCACATTCTGGCATAACCTTTCAATATCATTAGGAATTAGCACTTCCAAATATATATGATTTTGACAAAGCAGGAAAGAATACCTAATAGAAAAAAGTCTCTTCAACAAATGGTTTTGGGAAAATTAGACAGCCACATGCAGAAAAATGAAACTAGACAATCTCCTCACACCACACACAAAAATAGACTCAAAATGGATGAAAGACCTAAATGTGAAATAGAAATCCATCAAAATCCTTGAAAACACAGGCAGCGACCTCTTTGATCTTGGCCAGCAACGGCTTGCTAGACGCTTGTCTCCAAAGGCAAGGGAAACAAAGACAAAAATGAACTATTGGGACTTCATCAAGATAAAAAGCTTTTGCACGGCAAAGGAAGAAATCAACAAAATTAAAAGACAACCTACAGGATGGGAGAAGATATTTGCAAATGTCTTATCATATAAAGGCTGTTATCCAAAGTCTATAAAGAACTTATCAAATTCAACACCCAAAGAACAAATAATCCAATCAAGAAATGGGCAGAAGATATGGACATTTCTCCAAAGAAGACATACAAATGGCCAAGAGACACATAAAAAAGAAATGCTCAATATCGCTTGACATCAGGAAAATACAAATGAAAACCACGATGAGATACTACCTCATACTGGTCAGTGTCTAAATTAACAAGTCAGGAAACAGATGTTGGCAAGGATGCGAAGAAAGGGGAACACTCTTACCCATTGGTAGGAATGGAAGCTGGTGCAGCCATTCTGGAAAAGAGTGTGGAGGTTCCTCAGGGATTTAAAAATAGAGCTACCCTCTGACCTAGCAATTGCACTACTGGGTATTTACTGCAAAGATACAAAGGAATGATCCGAAGGGGTACCTGGAATGTTTATAGCAGCAATCTCCATAAGAGTCAAACTATGGTGAGAGCCCAGATGTCTATCAACAGATGAGTAGATAAAGAAGATGTGGTACATATAGACAATGGACTACTTACTACTCAGCCATAGGGGGAAAAAAAGAAATCTTGCATTTTGCAATGACATGGATAGAATTAGAGGATTTTATGCTAAGCAAAATAAGTCAATCAGACCAAGATAATTGTCATATGATCTTACTTATATGTGGAATTTAAGGAAAAAAAAAAACAGGATCAAAGAGGAAGGGAGGGAAAAATACAACAAAACAAAATCAGAGAGGGAGACAAACCATAAGAGACTCCTAATGATAAGAAACAAACTGAATATCTCTGGAGGGGAGGAGGTTGAGGGATGGGATAACTGGGTGATGGGCATTAAGGATGGCATGAAATGTAACGAGCACTGGGTATTATATAAGACTGAGGAATCACTGACCTCTATTTTGAAACCAATAATACATTATATGTTAATTGAGTTTAAATAAAATATATATATATATAATTCTGAATCCTACAAAACAGGAAACTAAATCTGAATCATCTGGGGACCTACAGTTGGTAAAATCTTCTGACAATGTCTGTGGGATCAGTGTTAAAACAAAGAAGCTCTGAGTGCCAGGGAGGGGTCTAAGACACATTTCTGGAGATTACTATGATTGTTCTGAGGAACAATTCATTTGACTGATGATATACAGGCATACTTGCAGAAAAATTCTTGCCTTGAGCTCAGAGAAATGGCTATGCTGATATTTCTGTGACCTATGGCTGGATTAATAACTATATAGTAATTGTAAAAAAAAAAAAAAAAAAAGTAAATTAGACCCCCCCAAAAAAATTGGTTTGGCCATCTGGAGAACTTTTCTTGGTGGTTTGTGAATATGTAATGGATTTCAGAAAGTCATCTTTTAATTAGTATGCTTCCAGCTGCATGTACCTCAAAAACCTAAATCAAACTGGTTCCCCTAAAAAGGAACTTTTTTTGCTCATATAAATGAATGTCTGGAGGTAAGCTAGGCTTATGCCTTGACTTAATACAATGACTCCAGCCCCATTCCCCTGTATTGTTGTAAATTCTTCTCTCCTCCATGAGGACTTCACCCTTAGATTGGCAGAAGTGGTTACAACCATTCTGACCTCACATCCTTACTACTTTCATAGTTCCCTCTAAAAAGTGGGGAAACTTTTCCCCTGAAGTGTCCCTCTCTCAAATCTCCCTTAATGTCCCATTTGCCCCAACTGGAATATGCACAAATTCTCGGACCAATCCCTCTAGCTGAGGAAATGGCATGCCAGCTTAAATCTGGCGTCCTAAAAAAAGCCACTGGCTCTGGCTTGGGAATAAGGCTTTACTGTGATTTTCTTAGACTAATTAGGGCTCATCCTTCTAGTTGAGGTCAGTGCCCCAAACCCCCTGCCTGCTGTGAAATGGATGACTCAACCCCTACATCCAATACAAGGTCCAACACAAACCTCATTAAGGAATAGACAACCTACAGTGTAAACTAATAAAGACAAACAGTAATTTAGAATGTTATAACATGAAGAATGTCACAAGGGATGTTTTTGATAATAGATATTTCCAAAAGAAAAATACTGCCTAAAGAGAATTGGGAGAACGTTAGTGTGTCTGAGTCTAACAGTGACCAAGGAAAATTATATTGTGATTCTAGAAGATGGATTCCAGTAATTTAGGCAGAAATAACCGTAGGGCAGAGAAGGATTAACTCCAAGTTATATTAGCCTGAGGAGACTTCCCTTGGGCAAAACCTAATCTCTTTGCTGTAAATCCAATGTTCACCAAGCAACCTTCTGAAATATTATTTCTCCTTCTGAGTGACTGACCCTCACAGAAAGGGAGTGCCTGTTGAGGAAATGCTTCTCATTTAAAAAAAATCAGTTCTATTTCCCATGGTAAGTGGGCACTGTGGCTTATAAGTCATTCTCTTTTGTATTTTGTTAGTGAGATTCTATCCTGCAGAGCCTGATTACCCTGACAAAATAACAGAAGTGAGATCTCAAAAAGGAAAAGCTGAGGGCCAGACCCAGGACTACAATGTCTCCATCAAGGTGTAATCCCCACAAGGCCTGGCCTACATCTGCCCCTGCCTCCCTTATATGGGAACTCTAATATCTGAGTGGCCCACCAAAAATCCACCAAGCAGTCCTCTGTCCTTTAATTGAACAGAGGGCTCTGAGATAGGGACTTAAGTATAGAGTTTATGAGCCAAGTCTTTAGAATAAATGAGGTCTGGAGATATCTTTTGGCTCCTCCTACGAACTATATGACCTTGAGCAAGTCATTTAACCTCTAAGACCCAGTAGTCTCAATTATGGATGGTGACTATTTCAGAGTTGTTATTATGATTAAAGGAGATAAAATTCACAAAGTGCCTGGTGCATAATTAATAGGTTTTGTTATTGCTGCTTTTTTAAGTATTGTAGCCCTTGTGTCAATATTATGACCTCTGGATTTGACTAAAAGGTATATGCAAACCTTACTCAATGTAATGCTCCACAATAAAAGTTCATGAAATGTGGCTGACTGACCTAACTAGAGAAAATGGGAGAGAAATGTAATCTGAGACATCAAAGTAATTTGTAACTTCACATCTTGACCCAGATTAAATCAGTGTGAAGCCCCAGTATGGGTAAAGTCTAATTGTTGTCTGCTTCCTCATCAACTGGTATTAAAGTATTTATCTTATTTATTTCTGAATTCTTTTTTTAAAAACAACTAGAAAATACCACAGAAAATTAATTTAAAAGAATAATCTGGAGACTGTGTTATATGAGGAATAAAGAAATTAGAGTATATTTAATCTAGAAACCAAGAAAAAAGTGGGAAATGTCAGCCTTCCTCAAAGATTTGAAAGACTGTCATGTAGAAGAGGGAATAGAGAAAGTCTATGTACTTTTTACTTGTCTGTCTTCCTCATTAGACTAGGAAATTTGAGAGAAGAGAATGCATTTCATCAATTACTGCATTCCCAGAAATTTGCTTGGTTCTGGCAACATAAGTAATCAATAAGTGTTTGTTGACTGAAAGTACTCAATAAGTATTTGTTGACTGAATGAGAAGATAGATGGATGGAAGAATGATGAGATGAATGGATGATGGGATAGAGGGAGGGACAGATGGATAAGATATTTAAATCATTATAAGATATTAATGTCAGAATGAACATTAAAGAAAAGGAAGCTAAGGCTCTAAAATAATAAAGGATTTTCTCAAGGTTACTCAGGTGATTTGTAGGAATGCTGACTACACCACAGCAGCCATGATATCTAGTGCAGCATTCTTTCTACTTTGTATCCTTTCAACTTCCTTTTATTCAAATCTGGTAGAACTAAGAGTATCGTGATGAAAATATAATCCTGGTGTAGGACTCTGTTGTGGGCTGAATTACTCCCCCCACACCAAGCTTATATGTGTAAATACTAACCTCTACTACTTCAGAATGCAGCTGCGTTTTTAGATAGGGCCTTTAAAGAGGTAATTAAGTTCAAAAGACTAAAGATGGCTCTAATCCAACATGATTGATGCCCTCATAAGAGGAAATTAGAACACAGATACATAAAGAGGTAAGACTATGTGGAGACTATTCAAGCTAACAAGAGGGAGTGAGTAAAAGGGGTAAAGGTGGTCAAAGGTACAAACTTCCACTTATAAGATAAAGTAAGTTCTGAAGATATAATGTACAGCACGGTGATCACAGTGAATAAACTGTATTGTATATTTTAAAACTGCTAAGAGAATAATCTTAAAAGTCCTCATTATAAGAAAATAATTGTAATTACATGAAGTGATGGAGGTTGACTAAACTTACTATGGTGATCATTTATCAATACATACATATATCAAATCACTATATTATATACCTAAAACTAATACAATGTTGCATATCAATCATATCTCAATAAAACTGGAGGAAAAAGAAATAATTTTGTCACATACATATCTGTAATTATCTCTTCCTGCATCTCATTGCCTCTCTAAATGAGAACACAGAGATATACACACACATGCATATAACAAGCAGTCATCAGCAATCATGATAAATCTTTTAAAACTAAATAAACAGATGATTGATGATTCTACTCCATTCTAGAGCCATCAAAACTCTACAGGATATTATTTTTTTTGATATGCACAAGCTTTTTTAGGTCCTCAGTAAGGTTATTGCAATATTTTTTGCACCCTAAGGAAAACTGAAACTCAACTTATAAGTCAGAAATCTGACCTCTATATATTCATCTTCAGCATCTATACCAATTTAATTCATAAATTTTCTTTTAAAAATGAGAGTGGTCCACAGAAGAAAAAGTCCTGCTGACACCTTTATCTTAGATTTCTAGACTCCAGAACTGTGAAGAAATAAATTTCTGTTAAGCCACCCAGTCTGTGATATACTTTGTATGGCAACCATAGCAAACTCAAGGCCCTTTCCTCATGTAAGTTCAATCTATTTAATTCAGCAGTTTTATATTACAGCACTGAAGAATGTACTTTGCTTGCTTTGCATATAGAGGCTTAGAGCTACTGCTACCACAGACATTATAGACACTTTGGTATGTCCTCATTACAACACTGCATCTCTGTCACTTAACTCTCAAAATAATACCTGTAACATCAAAATAACTTAGGACTTATACAAAGACTGATTTAGTGACCCATTTAAAGACACAAAACTAATATGTGGTACAATAGCCAAACTATGGAAAGAGCCCAGATGTCCATCAACAGATGAATGGATAAAGAAAATGTGGTATAGATAGATAGATAGATGATATATAGATAGATAGATAAATATGGAATAATATATATAATATGTATTATATATATATATACATATAAAATGGAATAATAGCCATCTAAAAGAATGAAATCTTGCCATTTGCAATGACATGGATGGAACTAGAGGATATTATGCTAAGAGAAGTAAGTCAGTCCGAGCAAGGCAAATACCATATGATTTCACTCATATGTGGAATTTAAGAAACAAAATAGATTAACATAGGGGAAGATAAGTAAAAATAAAATAAGATAAAAATAGAGGAAGGCAAACCATAGGAGATTCTTAACTGTAGGGATCAACTGAAGGTTGCTGGAGGGGCAGTGGGTGGGAGGATGGGGTAATTGGGTGATGGGCATTAAGGAGGGCACCTTATGTACTGAGCACTGGGTGTTATATGCAACTGATAAATCACTAAATTCTACCCCCTGAAATTAATAATATACTGTATGTTAACTAAATTGAATTTAAATTTAAAGAAATTTTTTTCAAAAACTAGTATGTGACAAAGCCACACAATTCAAAGGCAAGTCTTCAGAACCCCTCACTCTAAGAATAGCAGCAAATGCTTATCAAGCACATACTATGTTCCAGCACTATGCTACGTGCTTTACATTCATTACCTTATTTAGTCCCTATAACAAACACATGAGCTAAGTGCTATCCTCAATCTCCATTCTGTAGATAAGCGAATTGAGAATCCTACAGGCTAAGTAACTTTCCCATGATCAGATATATATAAGTGGTAAGCTTGAGCTTTGAACCCAAGCCACCTCCTTCCAGAGCCTGTATATTTAACCACTGCACTTTACCACCTCTAATTCGTATCAGTCTTCTCTTCATGAACCTCCTCCACATGTCGGCCTGGCATAATGCTTGCTCTCTTCAGCAAATGCCCAGCTGTTGCTAAAATATCCATCTTCCATGCCTCCTACTTTGCAGAGCAGGTGCACAGGGCCCACCTCTGGAGTAAGGAACTCCTTGCCTTCTAAATGCAGTGAGTGACCTGGGGCTTGACATTTGATGTCAATGACTGACAGTCTCCAATTAAACCATTTTAGAGGCAGGAGGGGTTTGATACTACTGTATTTTTTTCAGTCTGAGCATTTGGTGGCTTTCCTCCTTGATTCGGGATCACAGCCAATGTAAAAACTGAAATCCTTTCTGACAACATTTGCTGAATTGCCACAGTGTATTAGTCCAGATCCCCGTGGACTGACTTTCTCTTTGTGCCAGCTTGTCACAGTAGCAGCAGCAAGGAGAGTGACCTAGTGCTTTTAGTCTAGACATATAGTCATCAGAGGCCCTCAGGTCTCTGGGCAAATTTACAAGCTTTTGAGACAAGGGCTTGTCTGATAACAAAACCAACACCTGATAATTGACACCATAAAGATAGACAGCTCTGCAAAGAAATGTAGAATTGACAGTCTTCTCAGTATGTCATACTATTTCACCCTGTCTACTTTTGTTTGGTTTGATATCAACCTCATATCCAGAGCCCTCTTTCTAAAAGATGTAGATTCTCCTCTTTGGCTCCAGAAGTGCCCTCACAGGACTTTCCCCCAAACACAAAAAGGTGTGCTCCCTTCCTCCTTTTCTCCACTGCCTTTTGGAACTATAGCTGATCACATCAGCAGCCCCTACAAGGCTGGTAGGAAAATCCTGCAGGTCTCCCCACCAAGACTCACCATACTCAGAACAAACATGTCTAGGAAAAGGTCTGCAAAAGGAACTGGCAGTCAAATATGCATCTTTGCTTCTGAGATCTGTATGTCCAGATTTCCATTTAGGGACAGAACGGACTGCTACAAAGGGGGAAGGGATGGAGTAGGGCATGAACACGAGTTTAATAAATGAGTTTAATATTCTACTTCCCAAAATAAGCAAACCAAAGCTAAATGAAACTCAAGATTCCTTCTCTCTGTGTCTGTCTGTCTGTCTCTCTCTCTCTCTCACACACACACACACATACACACACACACATACACAGCCTCTGAAACCACTCATTTTATTTATGGAGTTCCTGGAATGCCGGATGATGTGGCAAGGTGTGAATTCCTTATAAAACGCAAGCAGCATGTGCAAGAAACATTGCAGACCATTCTATCCAGTCACTCTGGCTGCACTGCAAGCCCGGGCTCGAGAACTAAAAATCTATCTCAGATAATTGACATTTATTTGATTGAAACAGCAGGGTGCCCTCCATCACCATGGGAGGAGACCATATGGAAGAACAGTGCGAGTGGAGATAATGTTTGTCTACTGAGTGTGCCAATGTGTTTAGAGATTATTCACAGGGCTCTGGGGACTCCAGTATGATAATGTTTCAGCCAAATTAGAATCAGATTAATTGCTCTAATCTAATGGAAAGACAATGTTTATCAAATTATTGCTCTTTTCACCACATGATATTGCAGTGTCATTATTCTTTGGGTTTAAGAAAGGAAATGAAAAGACTCTTGTAGCACATCTGCTCAAGAGTTATATGATAGTGCTTTTCCCACTACACACAGGACTGTAAAGCAGTTGTCAATTCTGTGAAGTAACCAATAAATTAAAGTTAAAGATCTGTAGTGGATAAATCTGCTGGAGTCCTATGATATCAGTTCATATTTTGATAAGACAATCTAAAGTCAATTAGCTTTTTCCAGATTTGAGAGATTTTGTTCTTCATATTATATAAGGAGTGTTTTCTTCCATAAATGGGGAAGTGCTTTTTTGAAAAACCCTAAGAGGCACTTACAACAAAATTCTAACACTCCTTTTTAAGATATCAAAATCAGCCCAATTTCTCAACACCCATAGAGGAAATGGGGCTCTTATCAACTCCTAGCTTGTAACTCTCTATGGATGTGGAGGAGAGGGTACACTCATCTATGGCCCTAAGTCACAAAGGACCATCAACCCTTCAGTCCTAAAGGAGTTGCCCATCTTATTGTCCCACTATGGCCCATCATTTGCATCCCTGAGAATTCTTAGAGGCTTCAAACATCAATCAGGGGTCATTTCAGAGAGTTAGAGAGAGTCACACATGAACCAGGGGCCTCAAAGAAAGGCACTGGTGATCAGTCAGTGCTTCCTAACACCTCGTAGGCTGCACGCCCAGCTCCAACAGGGAATTTGGGAGGAGTTACAGAAGGATTTTTCTGCCATCCATATCTCCATAGGGGACCATGTTGGTCCCTGCAGAGCAGAGAGGAAGGATCAAGTGGCACAATTTGTATGTTCACTCTTGTGTGCACTCTGATTATTTCAAAATAATAGCAGCACAAAGCTCTCAAATGTTCATGAAGGCTGTAGGGAGGTAACTGTCAGGTTTCTGCTGGGCCATGTGCCAAGTCCAATCCATTACCTTTTCTTTTGGAGCTAGTGCCCTTTGCAGAAGGATCTTAGCAAATGGGACCAGACAGGGCAAAAGATGGAGAATATTTTCTTTATCAGTAATTCTACATTTATGTGATACTTCTAATAAGAGGCAGAAATCTTAACTTCACCTCCCTTTTGTGGTTGGCTCATCCTATTTAGTGCTCACAAAACATTGATATCATTAAGATTGAGGTCCTTTTAGTTATCTATCTCCCTTCCCAAAATAGTTTGTTATACTCTCCAATTCAAAATGATACAATCATGAAATGATATAATCACAAGGGCTGAACCAAGATCCAGGTTGAGATTTTAATTTATGCCATTGTTAAATTCTCACTCATATTAAAGTCATTCTTAGGACTTGAAAATTTTTTTAAAAGCATGATTAGACTATCATTACTGAATTGGTCTAAACAATGTCCTATATGTCATTATAGACCACATTTATGGGGTGTCAAGACAAGGTTACGTACATGTGAATAGAGTCAATTGCTCTCTGATCTGTCCAAGCTCAAACCTTGCTGTGATTTTCATTCAACAATGGGCTTCCCTGGGTTAAAAGAAGTTATTCTTGAGAAATAAATGAAGAATATAGTAGTTGTATTGATGCCTATGAAAACAATGTATGCTTTCCAAGACAAAGCACAGAGCTGTAGATCTTCATTAATTACAATGTACTGGAACAAAAGCAAATGCAACCACTATAATTAACAATGCAATGCCTATAACCCCTGTCTAAATGCTTTCATTTCACTATAATTTAACAGTAAGAGCCTGAGAAATTATTTTAATCCTTATTTTTGCAATTCATTTTGAAAAGGTTGTGGGACTCAGTCTGAAGCGTATTCATACATTCATTTACATTTTTATTTTAAATGCCTTCATTATCAAACTTCTTTAAACCCTACCCTATCATTTAGAACTGAATTCCAAAACTTTTATTGTAAACCAAGTATTTGTAGTAACATCTGTGGGATTCACATAAATATTGTTAATATGATGGGTATATATTTTATCTCTTTAGGTGGGAAAAATAATTTCATTCCTAACTGGACCAAAGGAATTACTGCAGCAATATATTCAAGTAGTCATCAGTTTGGATCAACTTATAAAAAACATGGAAGAACAAGTTGCCAATGCACAAATATTTATGTAATGCTTATAATGTATACATGGCTAAGACATTTAAGATGTCACCCTGGCTCACAAGTTAGAAAGGTAAAATAAATAATGAAAGTAATGAAAAAATTTAGAGAATAGTTAGTTATATGTTGATTTAAGTAGTCTGACAGTCACCACAATAGAAACTCAAGGAAGAGAAAATCAATGTTAGAAAAAGTGAAAAAATACCTTTATAGAGAAAGTAGCACTGACACTACCTTAACAGCTAAATATGATTCCAATGGATGAAGAGTATAAAGAATAACAAAAGCAAAGTACAAGGAAGAGAAAGAGTGAAAAGCCCACTTGCTGGCAGAGGAAATACTTAATAATAATCAAGAAAAACACTGGGGATCCCTGGGTGGCGCAGCGGTTTGGTGCCTGCCTTTGGACCAGGGCACGATCCTGGAGACCCGGGATCAAATCCCATATCAGGCTCCCGGTGCATGGAGCCTGCTTCTCCCTCTGCCTGTGTCTCTGCCTCTCTCTCTCTCTCTCTCTCTCTGTGACTATCATAAATAAATAAAAATTTTTAAAAAATCAAGAAAAACATTGAAAAAATAGTGGGAGAGAATAGTCCATAGGAGATGTCAAAAGTCAAAAACAAGCAAATGGACCTAACTTGGTACAGTAGGCAATGTTGGAAGCAAGGAGGGAGAGTGATTGATAGCTGTGGGAACTTGGTGGCTAGATTATTTGAAGTAAAGAGACCCTGGGATTAAAGAGGTAAAACAAGGAGTCAACAAGATTAGGACTTCAAGCAGTGGACTTCCACGGGATGGTGAAGTAGGAAGATCCTAAACCTAAACCACAACTTATCCCACAGAAACACCTAGATGACACCCATATCAGCATACATAATCCAGAAAAGAAAACAACCTGAAAATTGACAGAACAGACTCTCCACAGCTAAATGTAGAGAAAAGGCCATGTCAAAAAGGGTAGGAAGGGCAGAGACATAGTTGAGAACCAGGCTAAACCTGAGGAAAGTCTGCAGAGTGGGGGGACACTGAAGGCACAAAAAACGGAGAGGAACAAATGCCACAGCAGGCACCCCAGATAGTGAGGACCTGGAATGAGATGAATTCCCATAACATTTGCTTTGAAAACCAAAGGATTTTAACTTCACGTGTTCCTCACAATCATTGGGGCTTAACACCTGGAACTTTAAGAATTGGTACACTCCAATATGAGAGAGCCAGCAGGGCAGGCTCTCTTAAAGAGACAACATAACAAACTGGACCACTAGGATACAGCATAGAAGCAGCAGTTTGAAAACACCTAGTATATATGGCAGGGAGATTTATGTACTAATCTCTGAGCATGTGCTGGAGGGGAGGGATTTTTGGAAGACTTCTGCAAGAACAAAAGAGCCTGCTGTGCCATTTCTCTTCCTGTCCCCCCTAGTCTAGACACATAGACATGTGTGGGAATCAGCGCAGCACAAATACTCTTCACCTAGGTTGCGAGCAGCACCATCTACCCCTCACAATCTTCTGCAGAGTCACCTTCCCCAACCTGCCCTCCACAAGAGTTCTCCAGAGTTGCTCCAGGTCTTCTCCCACAGCAGAACAGCACAAACCTTGCCAACACCCCACACCATGTTCTCCTGCCAACCTGTCCTCTCCACATCTGCCTAGTCAGGTGTCCATCCAAAGCAGCACCACAAGTGTGGCAGTGTGCAAACAGCCCCAATAGGGGTTAGCACCACTCCAAAGTGATTCCTGTCTCAGGGAGAGGGGAAGGTAACCACATCTACCAGTTCAACTGTGGCCCCAGCAGTGAACTAGGGGTAGATATCTGGTCTGACTTCAGGTTCTATCCACTAATGAAAGTTTCTCAGGGGACAACACACAGAGTGTACTCTGCAGTTCTGAGTAACTGCAGTTCTAGCAAATGCCTGGTCTGAACCAACTAAAGCCCAAGGTGGCCACAAACTCACCAAAAATAACTCAGGAACCAAACCCTGCACACAACAGGCAAAGAGGGCCATTGCAGACAATTGGACTGAAGGCAAATGCTGCTCAGCCACAGCAGTAGGGTACATATAACACTCATAAGAGATACCCCTGAAGCACCACGTTCTAGTGAATGGGGAACACTACAATGCAGGGCACCACAGGACCTCTTCTTCATAAGGCCACTACTTTCAAAAGCATGGGATGTAACTGATTCTCCTAACACATAGAAACAGACACAGAGAATTAGAAAAAGTGAGGAAACAGGAATATGTCCCAAATGAAAGCGCAGGACAGAGAGAAACAAATCAAGAAACAGACTCTTAATTATAGAGAACAAACTGATGTTTACCAGAGGGGACAGAGTGAAGGGAAGGGTTAAATAGATGATGGGGATTAAGGAATGCCCTTGTCCTGATGAGCACTGGGTGATGTATAGAAGTGTTGAATCACTATATTGTACACATGAAATTAATATAACACTGTATGTCAACTAACTGGAATTAAAATAAAAACTTAAAATTTAAAAAAGTAAGAAAGAAAGAACAGGACAAAATCACAGTAAGATGATAAACAGATAAAAGTAATATCCTTAATAGAGACTTAAAGTAACGGTCATAAAGATAATCACTTGACTTGAGAAAAGAGTAGAGGATTTCAGTGAGATCCTCAATAAGAAGCTAGATAGAAAATATAAAAAGAGGGATCCCTGGGTGGCTCAGTGGTTTAGCCCTTGCCTTCGGCCTAGGGCATGATCCTGGAGTCCTGGAATTGAGTCCCACATCAGGCTCCCTGCATGAAGCCTGCTTCTCCTTCTGCCGGTGTCTCTGCCTCTCTCTCTCTCTGTGTCTCTCATGAATAAATAAATAAAATCTTTTTAAAAAAAAGAAAAAGAAAATATAGAAACAGAAAAATATTTTTTAAAAAAGAACTAATCAGAGATGAAGAACTCAACAGCTGAAATTAAAAATACACTGGAGGGAGTAAACAGTAGACTAGAGGAAGCAGAAGAGCACATCAGTGACTGGTGGATAGAGTAATGGAAAGCAATCAAGCTGAACAGGAGAAAAAATAATAATAAATGAAACTAGATTAAGAGAATTCAGAAACACTATCAAGCATAATAACATTCAAATTATAGAGACCTCAGAAGGAAAAGAGAGAGAAAAGGAGGAAAATATTTTATTTGAAGAAATACTAGCTGAAAAATTTCTGAATCTGAGGAATAAAACAGAATTCTAAATTCAGAAAGCAGAGAACCCCCAACAAAATCAACCTAAGTAGGTCCACACCAAGATACACAGTGATAAAGAGAGAATTTTAAAAGCAGAAAGAGAAAGGAAAACAGTTACATACAAGGGAAACATCATAAGGTTATCAGCTGACTTTGCAGGCCAGAAGGGAGTATCATGATATATTCAAAACACCTGCAGCCAAGAATACTTTACCCAGCAAGACTATTATTCAGAATAGGAGAGATACAGTTTCCCAGACAAAAAAAAAGTTAAATTCATCACCACTAAACCAGCCTTATAAGAAAAGTTAGAAAGGATTCTTTTAGTGGAAAGGAAAGAGTGTAAGCAGGAGTAAAAAAAAAAAAGTAGGAACAACAAAAGCAATAAAATTAAGCATATCTATAAAAAGAGCAGTTAAGGGATTCAGAAAATAAAAGGTTTAATGTAAAGTACAATACCACCTACCTAAGATGTGTGTGGGAGTAAAACTAGCACTTTTAGAATGGGTTCAAACTTAAGCAACCATCAGGTTAGCATAGACTACTATATGCCTAAGATGTTATCTATATATGTATATCAAATGGTAATCACAAATCAAAACCCATTAATAGATATGCAAAAAATAAAGAGAAAGGTATCCAAAACAGTGAGAGGAGAGTAAGAGAAGAAAGGAATAGAGAAGGACTAAAAAACAACCATAGGAGATCCCTGGGTGGCTCAGCGGTTTAGCGCCTGCCTTTGGCCCAGGGCGCAATTCTGGAGACCCAGGAGAGAGTCCCACGTCAGGCTCCCGGTGCATGGAGCCTGCTTCTCCCTCTGCCTGTGTCTCTGCCTCTCTCTCTCTCTGTGTGTGACTATCATAAATAAATTTTTTAAAAAATTTAAAAAACAACCATAAAACCAGTAACAAAATGGCAATAAGTACATACCTATCAATAATTACTTTAAATATAAATGAATTGCTACAATCAAAAGACAAAGGTGACAGAATGGTTAAAAAATAAGACCCATCTATAAACTGACTACAAGAGACTCATTTTAGATCTAAAGACATGCAAATTAAAAGTCAATGGATCGAAAAGCATTTATCATGCAAATGGAAGTGAAAAGAAAGAGTAGCAACACATATATTGGACAAAAGAGACTTTAAAACAAAGACTGTAACAAGAGAAAAAGAAAGACACTACATAATCATAAAGAGATCAATTCAACAAGAAGATATAACAATTATAAATATGCACCCAACTGGGGAGCACCCAAATACATAAAACAGTTAATAATAAACATAAAGGAAGTCATCAATAGTAATACAATAATAGGAGATTTTAACACCACTTACATCAATGGACAGATCACCCAAACTCAACAAGGAAAGAATTGCTTTGAATGACACATTGGACCAGATGGCTCTAACAGATTCATTCAGAATTTTCCATCTTAAAACAGCAGAATACACATTCTTTTAAAGCACACATAGAACATTCTCCAGAATAGATTACCTGTTAAGCCACAAAAAAAATCTCAGCAAATTCAAAAAGATTGAAGTCATAACATGCATCTTTTTTGACCACAACACTATGAAACTAAAAATCAGCCACAAGAAAAAAATCTAGAAAGAACATAAATAGATGGAAGTTAAACAACATGCTACTTAACAATGAATGGATCAGCCAAGAAATCAAGGAAGAAATAAAAAAATACATAAAGATAAATGAAAATGAAAACACAACTGCCCAAAATATTTGAGATGCAGCAAATGTGGTTCTAAGAGGGAAGTTTATAGCTATGCAGGCCTATCTCAAGAAACAAACAAAAAAATAAAGTCTCAAATAAACAATTTAACAAAACCTAAAAGAGTTAGAAAAGAACAAAGTCCAAATCCAGTAGAAAGAAGGAAATAATAAGGATTAGATTGGAATGAAAAAACAATAGAACAGGTCAAAGAAACTAGGAGCTGGTTCTTTGGAAAAAAATCAACAAAATTGATAAACTTTTAGCAAGACTCATCAAAAGAAACAGAGAAGACTCAAATAAACAAAATCAGAAGCAAAAGAGGAGAAGAAACAACTAACACCACAGAAATACAAAAAAAAATATAAATAGAATATTATGAAAGATTATATGCCAACAAACTGGACAACCTAGAAGAAATAGATAAATTTCTAGGAACATATAACCTTCCAAAACTGAATCAGGAAGAAACAGAATATTTGAACAGATTGCCAGCAATGAAATTGAATCAATAATCAAAAAACTCCCAACAAACAAAAGCCCAGGAAAATATGACTTCACAGGTAAATTTTATCAAATATTTACAAAGAGTTAATGTCTAATCTTCTCAAACTATCCAAAAAAATAAAAAAGGAAGGATATATTCCAAATTCATTCTATGAGGTCAGCATTACCCTGACACCAAAACCAGATAAAGATACCACAAAAAAAAGAGAACTGCAGGCGATATCTCTGATAAACAGAGATACAAAAATCCTCAACAAACTATTAGCAAACCAAATCAAACTATATATATATATATTTTTAAATCATTCACCAGGATTAAGTGGGATTTATTCCCAGGATGCAAGAGTGATTCAGTACTCACAAACCAATTAATGTCATACATCACAACAATAAGAGAAAGAATAAAAACCACATGACCATTTCAATAGATACAAAAAAAAAAAAAAAACATTTAGGGACACTTACGTGGCTCAGTGGTTGAGCTTCTGCCTCTGGCTCAGGGCGCGATCACAGGGTCCCAGGATCAAGTCCCACATCAGGTTCTCTCCATGGAGCCTGCTTCTCCCTCTTCCTATGTCTCTGCCTCTCTTTCTCTGTTTCTCTCATGAATAAATAAATAAATTCTTTAAAAAAAATTTAACCAAGTACAACATGGTTAAAAATGATAAAAATTCTCAACTACGTTCATTTAGAGGGAACATACTTCAACATAATAAAGGCCATTTATGAAAAATCCATAGCTATAATCATATTCCATGGGGAAAAACTGAGAGCTTTTCCCATAAGGTCAGGAACAATACAAGGGTGTCCACTTTCATCACTTTTAATAATAGTGACCCTAGAAGTCCTAGCCACAGCAATCAGACAACAAAAAAGAATAAAAAAGCATTCAAATCCATAAGGAAGAAGTAAAACTTCCACTATTTGCAGATGACAAAATACTTTATGGAGAAAACCCAAAAGACACTAGCAAAAAAATGCTAGAATTCATATATGAATTCAGTAAAGTTGTAGGATACAAAATAAACATACGGAAATCTGTGGCATTTCTATATACCAGTAATGAAACAGCAGAAAGAGAAATTAGGAAATCAAACCTATTTGCAATTGTACCCAAAACCATAAGACACCTGGGAAGAAATCTAATGAAAGAGGTAGATGATCTATACTCTGAAAACAATAGAACACTAATGAAAGAAATTGAAGAGGACACAAAGAAATGTTAAAACATTTCATGCTCATGAGTTGGAAGAACACATAATGTTTAAAATGACTGTACTATCCAAAGCAATCTACACATTTAATGCAACTACATCATAATACCACTGGCATTCTTCACAGAGCTAGAACAAACAATCCTAAAATTTGTATGGACCCACAAAAGATCCTGAATAACCAAAGCAATATTGAAAAAGAAAAGTAAAGCTGAAGTTATCACAATTCCAGACTTCAAGTTATATTACAAAGCTGTAGTGATCAAGACAGTATGGTATTGGCACAAAAATAGACACATAGGGACGCATGGGTGGCTCAGTGGTTGAGCATCTGCCTTCAGCTCAGGGTGTGATCCCAGAGTCCTGGGATCAAGTTCCATATCATGCTCCCTGCAGGGAGCCTGTTTCTCCTCTCTCTGCCTATGTCTCTGCCTCTCTCTCTCTCTCTCTCTCTCTCTCTATCTCTCATGAATAAATAAATAAAATCTTTAAAAAAATAGACACATACATCAAAGGAACAGAATAGAAAACCCAGAAATGGACCCAAATTATATGGTCAGCTAATCTTTGACAAAAGGAGAGAATATCCAATGGGAAAAAAGTCAATCTCTTCAAAAATGGTGTGGGGAAAACTGGACACCAATATGCAAAAAAATGAAATTAGAACATACACAAAAATAAATTCAAAATGGATGAAAGACCTTAATGTGAGGCAGGAAACCATCAAAATTCTAGAGGGGAGTATAGGCAGCAATCTCTTTGATCTCAGCTATAGCAACTTCTTAGATATGTCTCTGGAGTCAAAGGAAACAATTGCAAAAATGAACTATTGGCACTTCATCAAAATTAAAAGCTTCTGCATAACAAAGGAAACAACTGACAAAACTAAAAGACGATCTTCAGAATGGGAAAAGGTATTTACAAGTGACATATTGAATAAAGGGTTAAACGTAACCAAAATCTATAAAGAACTCATCAAACTCAACACTCAGAAAACAAATAATCCAGTAAGAAATTGACAGAAGACATGAATAGATATTTTTCCAAAGAAGACATCTTGATGGCTAACAGACACATGAAAAGATGCTCAACATCACTCATCATCAAGGAAATACAAATCAAAACTACAATGAGATACCATCTGAAACCTGTCAGAATGGCTAAAATTAACTAGTAAACAAGTATTGGTGAGGATGCAGAGAAAGGAGAACCCTCTTACACTTTTGGTGAGAACACAAACTGGTGCAGCCTCTGGGGAAACAGTATAGTGGTCCCTTGAAAAGTTAAAAATAGAACTACCCTATGATCCAACAATTGCACTACTAGATATTTACCCAAAGGATACAAAAGTACTGATTTGAAGGACACATGCACCCTGATATTTGTAACAGCATTATCAACAATAGTCAAGTTATGAAAAGAGTCCAACTCTCCATGGACTGATGGACTGATGAATGAATAAATAAGATGTGGTGTGTGTGTGTGTGTGTGTGTGTGTGTGTGTGTGTTATATAATGGAATATCATTCAGCCATCAAAAAGAAAGAAAGCTTGCCATTTGTATTGATGTGGATGGAGCTAGAGTATATTATGCTAAGCGAAATAAGTCAGTCTGAGAAAGACAAATACCATATGGATTTCACTCACATGTGGAATTTAAGAA
Source organism: Canis lupus dingo (assembly GCF_003254725.2). Classification (NCBI taxonomy): domain Eukaryota; kingdom Metazoa; phylum Chordata; class Mammalia; order Carnivora; family Canidae; genus Canis; species Canis lupus. The sequence continues at coordinate 50,012,922 of NC_064254.1, read as the reverse complement.
ATGAAACAGATGAACATGTGGGAAAAAAGAGCAAGCAAACCATAATAGACTCCTAGCTACAGAGAACAAACGGAGGGTTGCTGGAGGGGGGTGGGTAGAGTGATGGGTTAAATGGGTGATGGATATTAAGAAGGGCACTTGCTGTGATGAGCACTGGGTGTTGTATGTAAGTGATGAATCACAAAATTTTGAAACTAATATTATACTGTATTTGACTAACTGGAATTTAAGCAAAAACTTAGAAATAAAAAAAAACAGAAATAAAGCAGATATAAGAACGCATTTTAGAAGTAAGCGAAAGCCTTTGATTTTCCTAATATTGCAGATGGTTGACAATGTGTAATTGTAGCAAGGGAAAAAACAAGATGACTAATGCAGATCTGAAAGCCATTCAACATAGAAGTGCTAGCTGAAGTCAAGAGATGTACATTGGGGAACCGAAAGCAGAGAACATGGCTTTGGCTTTTGCTTTACTTTGGCAAACAGGAACAGGAATGAGATTAAAGAGTGGCATAGTGCTAGCAAAGGATATAGCAAAGGAACTAGCAAAGGATATAGAAACTAGCAAAGGATATAGGAAAAGGGCAGGGAAAGAAAACAGGAAAGCACATTGCTATAGAAGTCAGCGAGAAGAGGATTTTTTAAAAATTGGTAGTCAGAATTATCAAATGTCTAAAGGAGTCAAAATGGATAAGAACTGAGAAAAGTTCATAGATCTGGAAAGAAAGAAATCATGAGTAATCTTTGAGAAACTTAATGTACTGGGATAATACAAATATAAAACAGATAATCAAGTGATTACATGTTAAGATGTCATGGAAAAGAATTATCTGGGCAGAAGAGAAACAAAGAAAAATGGTAAGTAATGATGTCCTAGTGTACAAAGGAGGCTATAATCAGAGCTAAGAATCTGCTGACTTTGAGTTTCAAATGTAGAATGAGAGGGGAAGGAGGGTGAGCAATTAGACACTCATGTCAAAAAAATGAAAACCTAGAGTTCAAGATCTCAGTGGTTTCATTTTGTTAAAATTGATCAGGGATCATAGTAAAATCCTGAGGAGTAGACAATAATAGAAAACACGAGGACTGCAGGAATAGGTAAGAATTTGCCCTAACCTCATGTTTCCTGGGCTAATTGGCTATGTTTAATACAAGTACTATGTCTGTGCAAGGTACTATATTGTCTATGTCTGTGAAAGAAGCAGAAGTGATGGCCACATGGAGGCTACCCAGTATACTCCCTATGTTCCTTCCTCCAGCCTTTAGAACCTGTTCTCAGTAACACAGACAAAAGCCACAGAGCATCCCACAGTGTTTGATGCCACACTACTTAACCGATGGCGTCATGGGAGGAAATATGCTGGTTTGGGAGAACTGGCAGGGCAGAGGGAATGAAAGTAAAGAACTACTGAAGGTATCTAACAATCTGATACACAGATAGTGGTTTGTGAGCTCTCTCCAAAACATTGCTGGGACAGGGTCAGGTTGGGGGAAAGATCAGAATAAAAATAGTCATTTATTATCCGTTGAGAGATGTTTACTTGTTAACTATCCTAGGCCAACATTTCCAGAAGAGGCTTCCATTGAAAGTTAGTTCAATTTGACATTAATAGAAAAAAGTTCCAAGGTCAGACAATTTTAAGAACCACTAAATTAAATAAAGTTGAATGGGTTTCTTTACTGCAGGATTTCTCAGAGCCTTTAATATGTTAATGTTGTACTGTAAATCTCCAAGACAGATCCCTCATTTCCCAGATCTCTGTGGCCATAAAATGCTTTTTTTTTATGGAGCATCTAGAGGAGACAGTGAAAATTCTGCAGTAGAGCCCATCAATAATAACTCTGGTGCTTGCAGTCTCACAGCTGGTGCCCTCATCTACCCTTGAGGGATGAAAATCAATAGGAATAGATCCAATACAGGCAGTGGGGAGTTTTTATTCTCTTCTTGGGACAGATATACAGGGTAATATCTGAGGACCTGCCAAAATATATCAGACTTACTGATCACCACACATTCCTATGGATCCATGAAGGGGTGAAGGATCAGCAAAAAGAAGACTCAGGAAGCATTCTTGGAACAGATAGCAACTACACTACCACTCATCTAGCTGTGAACATTTTGGCACCCTTCACTCCTTCAAATCCTCATACAATCTTAGGAGATCCAGGATGAGAACTAATAATCCTATTTACAATTTTTTTTAAAAACAAAAACAACTGAAGTTCATAAAAGTTAAGATAATTTTTCAAGTTCATTAAGCTTGCAATTAGAAAAACTAGAACTCAAACCAAAGTCTTCTAATTCTGAGGGCAATGGTTTTCCACTACACTAGGAAAACAAACAGCTTGAGGACACAATAGTGTTTTTTAAGTTTTTTTACAAGTAACAGAATTTTGGAAGAGGAGAATATTAGTAATAGAATATTTTGCTTTGCAGATGATGGCAAAGGGTAGAAGTTTCCTCTCTGGGCCCTGGCATCAAATTCCAGAACAACATAACCTTGACTATTGATAGGTATTTTCTCAAGGAGAGGGAATAATTTGTTATCTAGAGACTAATAGATTAAGACTCAAAATAAAGAGGGATTTAAAAAATGCAAATCAGTTGTTACATTAAGTTACTGCGATAACTTACTACAGTGGTAATAAGTAGTTACATTGAAGAATAGAAAGCATAAAAGAGGGAGAAAAAAAAAAAAGGAACAATGTTGGAACCAACCAGTCATTCTCAAGATTGGTATCTCATTGTCTGAATACCAAGGCCCAGTGTATTGGATAATAAAGTATTTATCTATAAGAAGTTTAAAAGCTTACACATTTGTGGAAGACACAAAATTCAAAAGGATAACTGCTTAAAAGAATCATGATCTAAGAAGTTCTTGAGAAGCTAAAAAGGGATTACTACATCTAAAAAATAAAATCTAACAGGGAAAAATGTGATATATTGGGCTTCAGTCCAAAAGAATCAGCAAGTTCATGATAGGAATATGTATCTAAGTAGCAACCTGTATTAAAAAGAACAGTGGGGGTGCCTAGGTGGCTCACAGGGTTAAGCAGTTGACTCTTGGTTTCAGGTCAGGTCATGATTTTGCAGTTAGTGGGATCAAGGCCCCAGTTGGCCTCTGTACTCACCACAAAATCTGTTTCAGATTCTTTCTTCTTCCCCTCTTCCTCCAGCCGTCTCTCTCTCTCTCTCTCTCTCTCTCTCTCTCTGTGTGTGTGTGTGTGTGTGTGTGTCTCAAATAAAAAAATAAGATCTTTTTTAAAAATAAAATTTAAAAAATAACAATGGATTTTAGCTTATAGTACATTCTGTGGGCATCAAAAGCACAATATTGGCCACAAAAATATTATAGATTATATTTGTCACTGTAATTAACACTTTAAACTGCCAAAAATCTTACTGTTTAACATTAATAAAATTGTATTTCACAGTCATGCTAAGTTTGATAATGGGTTGAATGGTTCTTCCATACAGCTCTCAGCAGTGTGGTGACTCAGGACTCAGGGCTGCTTCCATTGTGTGGCAATGTCATCTGAATCACACAACTCCTGAGGTGAAGCTTTAGGAGGCCTTGGATCAGACTTGGAGGTGGTTTATATCATTTCCATTCATATCCCATAGGGAAGAATTAGTCACATGACCACATTTGGATGCACAGGGCAAGGAAATGTTCATAAATGTATATTTATTGCATGAGCACTACTGCATTTCTTACAGAGCACTAACAATCTCTGTACATAAACTCTAAAATTGTGTATCAAAATATAGCATGTGGAATGAGAAAAGTAATTGTCAGTTTTCTCTGGGACTATGATCAGGGCTCACCTGGCACTCAGATACTCGGCTTTAGTCATGGGCCTCATATTCTAAAAAAGATTCTAAGATTCTAAAACACTGAACCATGTTCCAAGAAGGACAACAGAATAGTGAGGGCAGTCAAAGTATTATTGTTTGGGGAATAGCTATAGGAAATAGAGATAGCTAATCTACTGATAGGTCCAAGGAGACAGAGTAGCTGTCTTCCAGCATATAAATGACTGTCATTTAAAAGAAATGTTGAAGTTCTACTTCAAGGTCCCATGGGGTAGAATTTGGCAAGTTTTATAAAACTGATCTGGCCAAGGACAGAATGAATTGTGTCTGTATATCATTCTCCCTTTGCTAGAGATGTTCAAGCAGACCTTGAATCATCAGTTGCTTATTGCCCGGATACAGTTGATCTTCGTTATTCATAGATTCTATATTTGTGAGTTTTCCTACTTACTAAAAGTTATTTGTAACCCCAAAATCAATATTGTTGTGCTTCTGCAGTAATTCACAGACATAAGCAGAGAAGCAAAAATTTGAGTTGCTCAACATGCACATTCCCAGCTGAGGTCAAACAAACAAGCTGGGACACTGCCTTCTTGTTTCAGCTCTCATATTATATTTTTTTAAGATTTTATTTATTTATTTGACAGGGAGAGATAGAGAGCATGCACACAAGCAGAGGGAGAGGGAGAAGCAGGCTCATGGCTGAACAGGGAGCCCAATGCAGGACTCAGTCCCAGGACCCCCAGATCATGACCTGAGCTAAAGGCAATCACTTAACTACCTGAGTCACCCAGGTAAACCCTTGGATCTTACATTATAAGCTAGACTGCTTCTGCAGTCTAGTTAATGACATATGTTTTTGACATTTGTGTGCTTTTTGTTGGTGATTTCACTGTTTAAAATAGCCCCCAAATGTAGTGTTGAAGCACTGTCTGGTATTCCTAAGGACAATAATGTTCCTTACAGAGAAAATAAGTGCATTAGATAATTTTCATTCAGACATGAGTTATCCAGGAGTTAATTAATGAGTCAATAGTATATATTAAATAAGGTGTCTTTAAACAGAAACACATATAAAACAAAGTTTATATTGATCAGTTAATGAAATTACTGTGAATAGAGGCTCACAGGAACCTAACCCTTTATTTCACCTAGGAGCAATGGTTTAATAGTTACTAATTCAATGTTCATGATGACTGTATAGAACATAACTACCTCAAACAGTGAGAATTAACTTTAAGATTAAAAATAATAATAATCTTAACTGACAATTACCTCACATTTACCAAGTAACAGGAACTACAGCAGGCACTCTATAAGGAGATCTTTAATTTCTATAATAATCCCATGAAATCAGCAGTTTATCCCTTTAACAAATGAGAAAATAGAGACTTAGACTTATTCTGTCCCAGAATTCAAACTCTGACAGCCTGACTCCAAAACTTGTAATCTTAATCCCTGCACTGTATGGAGTCTCACTACTTTTCTCATTCTGAACTAGTAAGATGCTGTGACTTTTGCCTGAATCACAAACAACTCATTCCTGAATCCTTCAGTGTTTACTATCTAATTTCCTCATCTCTTTTTGTAAAAAAAAAAAAAAAAAAATCACATAATAATACTGTGAGAGGTTATTTTTGCATTAGACATTGCATTGCTTTCTAAGCCTCAGGAGTACAACACCCAACAGCCCTTCAATAGCTCTTTAGCGAGGAGACCAAGTGATGCTGCCAAATATCCCTCCTTGCAGAACAAAAGAAATAGCACTCATTGCTTACTCCATAACATTATCTCACTCTACTCCTAGTTCTGCTGCTGCAGCCAGAAGGAAAAAAGAAAGGGACTGAAACATAGCATATAAACCCTGCTTCCAGGTCCCTAGATCACTGAGGGCAGGGCTTTCCCTATGTCCTAGTATTTCATTGTTCTGGGAACCCTGAGTAAGGGATGAATATGTAACCAGGATATTGAACAGGAAGGATTCATGAAATATAATTACCTACTATCTAAGTTAGTATCTATTTTTGCTTTCTATTAAATGTTTAAACTTTATTCAGTAAAGGAAAGTTCTTCTGTCCCTAGATGCAACCTTGGGCAGTGCCATACATTTTCAGTTGCAAAATGCCCCCAGAGATATTAGGTCACAAGAACAAGCTCAATTTGGCAATCAGAACATCTGATCGTATCTTTCCCTTCTTGTCCCTGCCTTATGCTTCCAAAACCTCATCTTACTCTACTGCCATAGCTATAGTAGGGGAAGGCAAGAGAAGGAAGGGAAAAAGAAAGGTTTTATTTGATAACATTACAAGACAGCTTCACATTCTCTGCATCTGTTGAGTGCTTAAAGCACTTATTTTTGAGGCGCATTTGAGAGTTCCTTGGGGATTCTCAAGCATTGTAATCCTCTGTTGCTACTTCTCAGACTCGGGCAATGCATCTTCAATCTGGCTGGTCACCGATTCCTTCTACAGCTGCAAGGACTCCATCAGTGATCAAAAGCGTGTTCTGTTTGAGGATGCCATCACTCCTGAAATTAGCACTATTGAACAAGACTAAAGATGACCACCACATCAACTCTCTCTCATGCATGATTCACAACATGAGAAATTCCTGCAAATTCAGGGTATATAGGCTAATCCCAGTGTATCAGAAACAACTCACTCTTCCAGTGCCAAGGCAGCTGGGTAGCCCATCCATCATATTCCAGATTCCCCTTGCAAAAGACAGACATTTGTCCATGGTACCTGTCTAACTGCAGGGAACACACTTTAAAATCTCCAAGTAGTCTTGTTGAGGGCCAGAAGCAAGAGACAGGTATCTTCTGACCCTCTCCCTTGATAATAGAAGGGTAAAAACTCACAACTCATCCAGCACCTTTCTCCAAGGAAGTCTTACAAAAAATCCCCTGTCTACAAACAACAACTTTCTCAATTCTTTTCAATACTCAAAGTGAGTCGAGGATTGAAAAGTCATAAAACCAGGTTATAAACACCTACTTTGAAATTCCAAACAGATGCTCTGTCTCACAACTCATTCTGGTGTCTGATATTCATCATATCATGGTACCTTAGTTAAGATTCCAATTGGACATTTTGTATACATATATATTTCTTTCTCAAGAAAAAGACTTCTAACCATTCAAGAATTTGGAAGGCATGATTCTACGTGGATGCCATGTTGTAAGCCATTTGCAGCTACACAGAGTAGTCTTTAAATTTTTAAATTTGTTTTGTCTTCTAAACTCACACAATTACAGTAATTGGAAATAAAGCAATAAACTTTCTATATAAGTATTTCCTAAAGAGATAATGAAAATTCTTCTCTCAAAAGTAAACCTGCAGGCTTAACAAGGGATGAAGTCCCTTATGTATTGGGTACATGGTCTGCAAAATAAACTAGCACAGCACTTTTATCCAAAATGACTATTAAATTTCGCCTAGGTAGGTATTGTTTTGACAACTTCTATTTCTCAGGGACCAAATCCATTTTTTTCTCTCCTTGTTTCAAGGTCAGTGGTTAGTTCTTTATCTTCATATGCTTATATTAAAAAATTCATTAAGGCTTAAAAAGGGCATAACTCCTCAAGCAACTCTTAACCTAGAGTCATTTCTCATTTTTTAATTTTTCTTCCACTTTTTTTTAATATGGAGTCAGAGTTAATAATTCTTCCTCTTAAATCTTCAGTTTTAATAGGGTCACAAAAAGCATTTGCCCTGACTCCTGCAGAATACAACTATTCTTCTTTCTATACTGAGGTGCTTAAGTCACCTCAGTCCTCTCCTTGTATCTAAAGCATATTATTCTCCAACCTAAAGGGTAAAGCCCCTGGAGTTATCAAAGAACTTCAGGGGGCATCTAGATACTAATGAGACTGGACAAGATTTCATGAGGCTTAGAGTGGCTGCATATTATGAAGACGTTTGGATAGTATTATTTAAATCCAGCTAAGTTATTAATTTGAATACATAAAATGTCTAGACACAAAGCCACAAAATATAATCCCAAAGATGAATTGAACTTGATCATGTCAACTACCTCCCATTTAGTAGTTTGTGATTTGCTTTCCAGTACTCAGAGCAGTGGTCTCCAAAATAAGGTACGTGAGCCCAGGGGATAAACAAGTTGAACCATCAGGGTGCAGAAGTAAAATGTTACAACTTCTATTTTTAGGTACCTAAAATATAAGAAAGTCATTAAGGATTTCTAATATTTAAAATATGAACTGATTTCCAGTATTTGACAGTGGAGCCCTCAATCATCGATTTACCAAAGCACTTTACATCACACTTCAATTTACATGTTTCACGCAAAATGGATTTACAGGTTTTATGGAATACTTTTACTAGAGTAACTATCACAAGCTGGACAAATGGTACATTGGTCTCTCAAAGAAGCTGTGGATAATCAGAAAGTCACAAGACAAACATTTCTCCCATTCCCAGTTTGAACTCTGAGTCATGCACAACAGGAGGTGAAAGCAAAAATGAGATAATCAGAACCATTACTGACATACCTTAACTTACAAAACTAAGTACAAAATCTGTTTCTTCTAGGTAAATGGATGGTGTGAGAAAGAGAGAGGAAACAACTTCTTGCCAGGAGAAATCTGGCTTTGGAGAAAGCATTTTGAAAACAAATGTTTAGAATATTTTCTTTTGTTACATGATTTTTTACTGGAAATGGCATGTATCATCTTTAAGAACTGCCATATTTAAACTCATGATTTCCTAAACTGGTTAAAAAATTCCAGGTGAACAGTTTCAGTGGCATGAACATATTGTGAACACATTGTGTAAAATATGAAAACAAAGCACTCAAATTCATTTGCATATTGACAAGCAATTGACAGCACGGAAGGTATAAACATACCAGATAAATTAAAAGAAAACTTTTGCATAATTGGTGGATAGTTTTGAAAAATAATTATCATAATTTGTAAGTGAAACCAACAATGTACTTCTTTCATTTGAATCCATGTATCTTTGTAAGTTATCATTTTCAACTGTGATACTGTTAAAACTGCATATTAAAGAAAGCTAATTTTGAAATGATAACTTCAAACAGCAGTATCAATGCTAAGCCAAGATTTTCAAATATAATTAAGTGTATTCATTAACATCACTCTCATTAAACATCATCATTACTATAAGACAGCCAAAAGGTATTATGAATCATCAATAACTAAAATAAAAACTATTCTAAATATTCATTTTATTTTCAGTTACCTTTTTTAAATTTTCATATTCGTACATTTTATAATGCATATGATATAGTACTAATTGTGTTAAATGTAGATAATTTATGAAAAATAAATGTATTTAGAAGAAATGCTCAAATTATTTTGCTGATAGAGAAGATGTACAAGCAAAGCAGAAATCACATGCTTGGAAGATAAAAGTTCAGGCTTCCAGATTTGTGACTAGTTCCTCTCATTCAAACTGCCTCCTTTCCTGTCAATTTTCCCCCACTGTTCCCATGATCACCAGCACTATGTTTTGGGCAATCTGACTAGCTATCTCTTAAACATACCAAGCTCCGTCATACCTTTGTGTCTCAGCCTAGAATATTTTGTCCTCTCTTGTCCATTACAGAATTCCAACTTTTTCTTTAAGATCTAGACCAGGTGTCACCTCTCCTACAGAAATTTGCTCTACTCCCCTAAGCATATGTCAGCAAAGACATCTAGTTTGTGGGAAAAGACAATAAGGGTGTGTGTGATGGCTTTGACTCTCAGTTCTGTCACTTGAAATCTAGATATGAGGAAGTTACTAAAGCTTCATTGATCTTCAGTTTCCTCTTCTGTGAAATAGAGATCCTGCATAGCCTTATAGCAAGGGTTGCCAGACGTTTACTGTAGTAGGCCAGAGAATAAATACTTTTGGCTTTGCAGACAAAAGAGTCCATCTTGTGACTACTCAATGCTGCCCTCATAGCACAAAAGTTGGTTGGACAATACATAAACAAATTGGTATGGCTGTTTTCTAATAAAACATTACCGACAAAAATGTTAATGGACCAGATTTGGTTCATGGACTATAGTTTGTTAATCTCTGCTTATAGAACTGAGGTAGAGATAAAAGGTAACACAGAATGTAAGTGGATATTTAGTTTCTTTTGTTCTGGGCCTGGGGAAACATCAATGTACAAAAACAGACATGATCCCTGCAGTCATGTAGTAGTGGGGGAGATGGATATTAAACAATCACACAAGTTATATAAATAAACCCACCCCACCCACAACTCCCACCAAACCTCACGTACTTAGACTTACATTGATCACTATCATCAAAAGCTTCCTCAGTTGCCTTCTTTTATTTGTCATCATTCTATGAAGAAAATATAGACGGTGGTATGAGAGTGTAAAGCATGCTCTGTGAAAATGACACTACAGTCTCAGAAATGAGTTACCTATGTGAAGGAAGAGAAGAAAGAGAGAAGTTCCGGGGCTTTGCATGTACAAAGGCCCTGAGGAGGAAAACAGCTTGGTCCATTTTGCAAAACAAGAGGAAGGCAGAGTTTGGGCAGGGTGGAGAGTTTGCAGATCAAGCTGGACAGATTCTAGGGATCAAGGGACCTCATAGGACATGTGAAGCTTTGGGGATTTAATTCTAAGTCACAAAAAGAAGCATTGAGTATTCTTCAATTATCACATTTGTATACCCAACACATAGAAGTTAGTGTGATTACTGTTATTATGTAACTATTAATGAGGCAGCAAAAATATTATGTGAACCATTAACAACTAAAAACACCTTTGAAAGTAATCCCTCCTTCAAAGTCTCCCCCAAAACCCCTTTTTGATTGTGCTCTCTCGACTATTTGATTCAGGCCACTAAGAAAGTTGCTTCAGTCCCAAGTGAAATGTATGGCCCAAGATGGAGCATAGGACACTTTCTCTACTTCTGAGGACACAGCATGGCAGCAGTCAGAAGGAGTGTGCGTCACTCAGTGACTCATAGCCTCTAGAGAACGAGGAGCCTGACCCTGCACCCTGTGCCATGGACAGCACTAGCAGTGGCATTCCGTACCACATGACTTCACAAGTAAGCAGTAAAGCTCAAGTGGGGCCCAGCACTAGGAACACAGAGTGCTGCACGTGAGCCCAGTGAGGCACCTTCCCTGTCCCCTCCAAACCAGGTATTTACAGAAACAATTGGCTAGGTCTGTGAAGTGGGGAACAAGGAGTCTTGCAGAAGCAGGTAAAATGCAAGCACATGAAAATGTGGTTAATTGTACCAGCTGTACTTCAGTTCTATTGGTGGGAAAAAAGTAAATATTGGGGTTAAGGCATAGGAGGAGATGAAGAAAGAAAAGTAAATGGAAAAGATGAGAAAGAAAGGGAAAGGGATTAACAAACATAAACAGGAGGAGTGCTCATGGTCCTGTCTGCATGAGTGTTACTAAGAGGGAAGAAGAGTAACAAAGGGGACAGGACAGTGGCATGGTATACCAAAAAAGCAAAACCCCAAATGGAACCGAAACAAACTGAAAGGGGCAAGTAAAGATGGGCAGACAGAGACCAAGGGAGACAAAATAAGCTCAATATGTTTCTGAGGTGCTTTTTTCAAGATAAATTTCTTTTGTCACTTCTTGCTGTTCATGAACAAGTGAGTTGTTGCCTGTTATCACTGACCTTTATAATTCTGATTATCTACCCAGCAATTAACTAGTATTCCCCAGACTCTTAACTCTGCACTACAGGAGAGATAGCCACAACAGGTTCCTGGGTGGAGGAATAGGGGAGAGAACCTGCCGAAGAGAAAATTACCATCCTGCTACAGAACAATGATGCCTCATAGGCTTCCTGCCTGTGGTTCTAAAAAATAATAATCATACCATATATCTATTAAACTTAAAAAAACACTCTCTCATTTGCAACACAGCAACTGTTTCATCTACTTACCATCCTACAAACTTCTGGCAGATTTGGGCAAAGTTACATACCAAACAGTACTCAGGCACAGAAGTGGAAGGTGAATGCCCTTGGCCTGGCCAAGCCACAGGCTCATTCTTGCCCACCTAATCTCCTCAGTAACAAGATAGAAGGTGCCTTGCAGGACATCAGCCTGGAAACATTTGTTCTTCTGAACCCTCATTTCAGAAAGTCTTTGAATTTGGTTTCAGGCAATGAGATTAGCAGATGGTTTCTCCAACACAAAGCTAAAATCTTGGCAACCCTTTCAAACACTATTTTTAGGTTCTTCTCCACCAGCCCCTCCCCCCACACACTCACTCAAGAGCAAGAGAAATTTGAGGCAGAGAGTGTAGCCTAAACAAAAAAACTTCAATGAAGAAAACTTTCTCCTCTGACTCAATCATACTTAAAACATCCAATACTGAGCCCCCAGGCCATTATGCTCCTCATCCCTCAGAGAATGAAATAGCTCCACCTATGATGAGAACAATGTAGTTCCAGGTTCATAATATATAAATGTCCTAAGTGTGGAGTCATCACATAATTATCCAAATTATGAATTCAAATAAATTATCAATTTATCCTATCAATAACAAGAGAAACTTGCATTTTTGTCTTTATGCACTATGCACGTAGATGCATAGTGTCTTTTTATATTTCTTTAAGGGATAAAAAAGTAAGAAATTAAGGCTATGGTCAATATTTGTTCATATGAAGCAATGATGTTAATACAATTGCTCTGAAACTGGGATAGCTCTGGTATGAATTTCTTGGAACCTCAATAGAAAATGTGAATGGACTTAGGGCCCAAGTGAGACGTATGTTGATGTAAGCTGATACCAGAGAATCAAACTAGGTCACAGGCCTCTTGACAGACAACATTTTAATGCAGCTCCAATTGGCATTCAGTCTGGGTAAGATGAGTGTCAAAATGTCCCCCCTGCACACACACACACACCACCAAAAATGTCACTGGTTACTATCTAGCATTCCTAAAAAGTATTTAAAATCTTGTTTTTTGTCTTCATTTCCATGGGAGTGGGAATGCAAATGAGCTCATGTAAATGAAAACTATATTTGACAAAGCCTGGTTGAGCCAGGAAGCTTAATCACTAGCCCTCAATGCCAGATGCCAAAGCCACCACCCAGCAAACACTAGGTACCAGAGATACCACAGGACATTTTCCTGGCCCTCTTAACCTAGGCAAGGATGAAACTGATGTCTAAAGGTAGAGGTGAAAATTACAGTACAAAACATATAGAAGATTCTTAAGATACACAGCAAGGGAAGGGTGTGTATATGAAGGGAGTAGGGGTAAACATAGCTCTTCTTACATATCTGTTCACTTAAATATAGCATCGGGAGACTTCCCCCAGCTTCCTGAAGAAAAAAAAAAAAAAAGGCCAGATGGATCATTTGTTCCTTGGCCCTGTCATAAGTAGAAAGCAGATTACAGGAATGAGTGAGTCACAGATCTACCTTCTGCATGGGAGTGCCACAGGACTTACATATTAGCTCATTTACTCCTCAGTAACAACTGCATGAGGTAAGCACTATCAATAGCCCAATTGTACAGAATGGGAAACACAGGCTTCAAGAAAGTAAGCAGCCTAGGGACTCCTGGGTGGTTCAACGGTTGAGTGTCTGCCTTTGGCTCAGGTCTTGATCCCAGGGTCCTGGGATCGAGTCCTGCATCAGGCTCCTCTCAGGTAGCCTGCTTCTCTCTCTGCTTATGTCTCTCCCTCTCTCTGTGTGTGTCTCTCATGAATAAATAAATAAAATCTTAAAAAAAAAAAAGAAAGAAAGAAGCAGCTTACCCAACTCATTCAGCTATTAAGTGGCAGGTAGCAGACCAGAATGCAGATGTTTCTGATTTCAGAACCATTGTTTCTTAACTTCTGTCTATACTGCAACACAGAAGCCATCCTGAAATGAGGGAACAGCAATTAAGATACATTAGTATCACTGAACTTTGATGAGTATGAGACCTAGAGTGTTCCTGGATTACAATAACACTGTTAAATTCTGGCATAACAGAGAATTACTTTTTATTTCTAAATGAGAAAACTCTCTTCTCTTCCTCTACTCACCTCATCACTTCTAACACCAAATGTATGGGTTTTCCATGCCAAGCAATTCTGACACTAACTTCCTAGAATTAGTACAGATCCCACAAGTTATGAGCTCAGTCCCAGGAAATTTCCTCTCTTGCTACTTCAAATATCAATTGCAAGTCCAGGTTGACACCTGTGCTTCTAATTGATCAGCTATAAATTGGAGTTTCCCACACCCCCTCCTCAGGTTTGAAAATTTGCCAGAACAACTCAGAGAACTCAGAAAGGCACTCTACTTGCTATTACCTGCTTATTATAAGAAACAACTCAGGAACAGCCAAATAGAAGAGATGCATAGAGCAGGGTCTTGGCGGGTGGGTGCAAAAAGATTCCGTGCCCTCTGGGTACACCACCCTCCCAGCACCCCTATATGTTCCCCAACCTGGAAGCTCTCTAAACCCTTCAGTTAGGATATTTATGGAAGCTTCATTACATAGGCATGATTGATTAAATCACTGGCCATTAGTATTTACTCAAACTCCAGCCTCTCTCCCCTTCCCACAGGTAGAGTGGGGCTGAAATTTCCAACCTTTTATTTTTTTATATTATTTTATTTATTTTTTTGGTATATATTTTTATTGGAGTTCGATTTGCCAACATATACTATAACACCCAGTGCTCATCCCGTCAAGCGCCCCCCTAGGTGCCCGTCACCCAGTTACCCCATCCCCCTGCCCACCTCCCCTTCCACTACCTCATTGTTTGTTTCCCAGAGTTAGGAGTCTCTCTTGTTCTGTCTCCCTCTCTGATATTTCCGACTCATTTTCTCTCCTTTCCCCTATAATCCCTTTCACTATTTTTTATATTTCCCATATGAATGAAACCATGTAATGATTGTCCTTTTCCGATTGATTTACTTCACTCAGCATAATACCCTCCAGTTCTATCCACGTTGAAGCAAATGGTGAGTATTTGTCATTTCTAATGTCTGAGTAATTTCCAACCTTTTAAAGATTTGGTTGGTTCCCCCTGGCATCCAGCCTCCATCCTGATGTTATCCAGAAGCTCTGCCCCCGCTCCCCCCAGCCACCAGTCATCTCATTAGCATACAAAAAGATACTTGTCACTTCAGAGACTCCAATGGTTTTAGAAACTATAGGCCAGGAAATGGGGACAGAGGGCAAATACATATTTCTTATTATGTCACAGTTTGTTTGTTTTGTAGAAAAATCCATGGTGCTGGTGTAGGTTAATATGTATTAAATTCTTTTTAAAAGTCAAGTCCTTGACCTAAAAAGAGCCTCATGTTAATACATAATGGGTTTAAGCTGAGAGTTGTGTTCATGTTTAAGATTCCCTTTGCAAGAAACTAAGCCTGAACACAGAAGTTGTTGTTACTAAAAGTCACATCGCTAACAGTTTTATGAGTCCTCTGAAAATGATCAAGTTGACTTAGAAGATAAAGATTTGCCAGAGAGATGTTCCTGGCAATGCACAATTCCTTGTCAAAATGAGATACAACAGGAAATATGAAAATGCAAAGTTCATGGATATATAATTTATTTAGAGGACAAGACCAACTTACGGGATAACAAAGTTAAAAGAATGTGTTTCCAGGCAATGGCTCCCTGTTACATGCTATTACAGAGGGAATTGTTATAGTTACCAGACAAACCTCCTGGAAAAGAAAAGAGTCAGTATGCTCTCCCAGAATTATTGACATAACCTCAGCTTTAACAGTCCACATATATGGTTTCTATTCACAATTACAGACTCTCAGAGACACCCCTGTACTCCACATCTATGTCTCTGGAAGAAAAAAAAAAAACTTTTATTAAATTGATTTGCCCTTTGTCACTGTCACAGATATGTTTTCCCTGTTTTGACAGGTAGTTGTAATTCTATTAGCAGACCATCGACTTCCCTGTGAAATCGATCTGTGTTGGGCTGGCTGGATCTTCTTAAACTAGCTGATTTATTGCTTCTGCATGTTTTTAGAAAAAAAGAGCACGTGCATGCTCACAAGTGAGCTAAAGAGTCAAGGAGCAGGAGAGGAATAAGGGGAGAAAAAGAGACACTCCTCTGTCACCACAGAGTATAAAGTATCTAAACAACCTTTGAAAACAAATCATTTTAAGCTTCACTGTTGGCTGTCTCTGTGATAGGTAAGCTATGACCTTTTGATAGCAGCCTAGCTGAGATGTGTGCTGATGTTGGTCATATAAATGACTATTAATTTCCCTTATTAATTTATCTTGCTGTCTCATGTATAAACTAGAAGAAATCACTCACTTTGAATGTCCTTGATGTTGATCTATCATGTTTACCTAATTTTGATCTTGTACATCACATCTCACAGTAACCAGAAAACAAGTAGCTGCTTCCAGGTGCCCCTGTCTCTGCTTCAGGCTCTCCTGTTTATTGAAAGGAAAGCATTCAAGCCAGTTTGCAGGAGATCACAGTTTCCCAGAGGTCAGAGCCAGAAATCACCACTGTATTTTATTTAAAGAACCACATTAGAAAAAAAGGAAAGGAGGAGGGAGTGGGGGAGCAAGGAGGGGAATTGAGAGGAGAGGAGGGTTCCCTCCCAAGATTTATAATGGAATCCAGAAACGCTAAATTAAAATAGTATGTGTAAAGACCAAGCAAGGTGAAAATAAACTGATATTCCTGGTACTAAAGAAAAAAATTATTGTACAGTTACATTCCATTTCAAACTGAAAATTATTCTGAATATTCTAGTGTTAACTTCATGAACATAGAATATTAGCATCTCACGAGTACCATTTGTAATTTCATTCTTGAGCAATATAGTGAAGAGGCTAATTCTAAGCAGAATTATTACTAGAAAACACAGTTAAGCAGGAAAATTCCACTTTTGCACATTTTCTTCTCCATATATGTATCCTCTATATGTTTAGGGGCTTTCAACTGAGATACTCCACTCACTTACCTTCTAGGATAATACTGGAGCTTTCTCCATCTTCTTTACCCAAACCTTTTCAAATGTTAGGCCAGCAAAGTGTAAAGTAATGTTTATATAAATTATAAACTAACAAAATTTAGTGTATTAACTCTCCCAGATTTTGCATTTTTACTGGAAATTATTATAAGCACAATACTTTAATCAAAAATTGAGACTAATGATGAGAACCCTCAGCACCACTTAAGATAGATCAGTGGATAGCAGGATACTTGTCAGTAGGTGTACCTTTAACAACCTTCAGATGACACTTTTATAATGTGCTGTTTCTAAAACATAAACAATAACTCTTCTGTCCTACAGAACCTTGCATATGCTGGCAGTGCCATGTTGTGCTTTGATGTCAGCTTGGTTAAGCTGAGACACCCTGAAATTTCCAGATTGGGATACCTGGGTGGCCCAGCAGTTTAGCACCTGCCTTCAGCCCAGGGCATGATCCTGGAGCCCCGGGATAGAGTCCCACATTGGGCTCCCTGCATGGAGCCTCCTTCTCTCTCTGCCTGTGTCTCTGCCTCTCTCTCTCTCTCTCTCTCTCTCTCTCTCTCTGTGTCTCCCATGAACAAATAAATAAAATCTTTAAAAAAAAAAAAAAAAGTCCAGATTAAATGTGGCCAAAAGAGGAATTTGTGTAAGATTGGAAGACAGAAGTGAAGCAGCAAATTTTACTCTTGGAAAGTGGTTACAGTTAGACATGGGAGCACTTATCCTCACTCTCCTCTGCTCTGTGCCCAGCTTTCCTTGACAACAGATGGCTCTGCTAGCCAATAGTGGCCCCAAGCTCAGCTATAGACCCTCAGAGGTAATAGCCACACAGAAGCAACAGATTCCCAAAGACTTTTCCATGGTCTCACTATGGCAGCTTGATGATCTAGGCTTCTGAGATCTGGCAACACAAACTTCCCTGCAAGCTCTGACTTGTCCATCTTGGATAGTACTTCAGGCATACTGGCTGAAGTAACTCCTCAGATCCTCTAACTCTTCAGAACTGTATTTCCCTGGTTCCTCCCACATTTGTGTCAGGTCTAATCACTATAAAAATCTCCTATTTCCATAATGCTCATACCACCCCTGCTTCCTGACTAATACAGTCCCCTGCAAAGGATCTTTATAGAGGCCTATGCTGTACATGCAAGGCTGTGCACATATGCATGATTCACAGCCACAAGGTATTATCTGTTACCAAGTACCATAATCAAACTTAAACCTATATTATGTGTGAATCTCTAATTTGTGCTGTGTGAGATAAAATTTATAATTCATCTTTTAAAATTGTTTATCTTTTTTAAAGCTGAGCCTGGTTTTCAATATGTACTCTTGATGTATCAGCTAAATTAAGGAGATTACAGACTCAAGTTTCAAAAAAAAATTATTAATGGAGTGATTATCAACAACCATGTTGAAACCCCAAGCTAAGTAGATTGTATTATACCATTTATCCTCTTAAGTAGGGTCCTAGGTCATGAATATTTATAGTTTCTGACCAATATTAGTCCTAAGTCAGAGGTTGAAATACTTTAGATCTCAGGACACAGAGTACATAGAACAAATACAGAACCCAGTAGGTCCTATCTAAAATTTTGAACAAGTTGGGAGAGAAGGGTCACTTTGTTTTGCTTTATTGTGATAAGAATACTTAACATGATATTTATCATCTTAACAGATTTTTAAGTGTGTAATACAGTGTTATTATCTATAGGTACCATGTTGTATAGCAGATCTCTACAACTTATTTATCTTGCATAACTAAAGAAGCACAGGCCACTAAGGTCTGATCACATCCCCAAGAAACCAGTGTTTAACTTACGGCCTCCATGTATTTTGATAACAGAGTTGACTTCAGTTGGAGTTATATTTAATAATTATGTGCCAAGCAGAGATGCTATCCATTCACAATTTCTATTAAAGTTTAAAATGACATTCAGGGGATCCCTGGGTGGCTCAGCGGTTGAGCATCTGCCTTTGGCCCAGGGCACTATCCTGGAGTCCCAGGATCAGGATCAAGTCCCACATCGGGCTCCCTGCACGGAGCCTGCTTCTCCCTCTGCCTGTGTCTCTGCCTCTCTCTCTCTGTGTCTCTCATGAATAAATAAATAAAATTTAAAAAAAATAAAAATTGTATCTTTAAATAAAATAAAATAAAATGACATTCATAGATACTAATTTCTAATTATTTATTTTAAACTTGGATACACTTGTGATGCAAAAAGAAGGGCAGGAAGGAGACTAATGCACTATGAACAATGGGAGATTCACAAAGAAAAATAAAAAATCATGCATTGAAGAGTAAATAGATGGAATGGAGGTACAAAAAGTTAATAGAGAAGGCCTGAAGACTAGGAAAAGTAAGGGGGGAATTTACATGCACACATGTATACATATGCTGATTATAAAGTATAAGGGCTAAGGGAATTGGGAGGTAAACATAGGAAGGGACTGGTCAGCCTATAAATGTTGCCTTTGGTTCTGATGCTCACAACTGGGCCAATCAGATTTGATCAGGGCCAGGCTCACATACTGCAATGGAAAGGTGACCTATGAAAGTGACAGCTGCTCTAAGACTCCTCTTAAAGGGAACTGCTTCTGACACTTAACATTCATAATAACAAAGTAGACTTCAGAAGGGAAAAACACAAACGTCTTCCATGAATTTTACCCCCATTTACTGTAGAGATTGAAAAAAAAATCAAAGAACTGCACCAAATATACCACAGAGAACTCTATCTACAAAAATTTCTGTCATAGTGGACTAACTTTTAAAATCCTATCTTTAAAATCATTGAGGCCAGAAAAATAACTATAATATGCAGAAATTTTCTTGTTTGCCATTAATATCAAGTGCTGATAGAGTGCTCAAAATAGTGCTGATAGAGTGTAAGCCATATGGACAAGCACAATACCTGCCTCTGAAAAGAGCATTTTTTCAAACGTCACAAAATAGCACAAAAAAAGAAGCAAACTTCTCTGAAGTTACTTGGGTGTCAGATTACATCTGCAAAATCAAAATTATATCACAATATTCTTGTCTGATTTTTAATTTGCTTCAAGCCAAATAAACATGAATAATGAGAAAGAAATCTCAGCCTAGGAGCTGATAGCATCATAAACCATATAAAGGACACTTGGTTGGCTTCTGTCATAAAATGCCATCATAAAATCACACCTGCATGAAAAAAGTTTTTGCCAGTTTCTGTCTTTCCCCCTCAAAATAGCCATCTCTGCTAAAGGACATTCAGTTCGATGCCTAGAACTATCAGTTATTAGGGCTTGTCAGCAGTCAGAAATCATTCAGATATATTTCCTGCACCCTTCCGAAGCTATAAATAAAAATTGTACACTAGCACCTACTGAAAAAAGGGATCTGGGTTTAAATGACAGCAGTCAGGATTTAGGTTAGATAGAAATAAATATTTTGTGGTGGGGAAAGTTAAGATATTGGAAAGGCTCTAGAAAGACTAGAGCCCCCGTCTCTAAAATTATTTGAAAACAAGATGTATTTTTCTTTCGGATCTCACAAATCAAGGGCTCAAGTATATAATAACAAGAAAAGATTGTATCTACTCATTGCTCTATAGATTATCAAATCCTACAATTCTATGACTAAATCAGAAAAGCAGTGTGGAAAAACTTAGTTCTTATCCTCATTCTCTCATGAAATGTGAATCCTTTCACGTCTCCACCACCATTTTCCCATTAATCAAAATTACTCACAAATGGGGTTTACTAACAGGTTTGATAATGGAAATCCAAAAATAATAGAAAGATCTCTGGACTTTGGGTCAAGAGACCTCAGTTTCAGTTTGAACACCACTCTACTAGCTATGTGATCTGGTAAAAGAAAAAAAAATCAATTAACTGCTCTGATCCTCAAATTGTTCATGAGTAAAATAACGTCTGCCTTACCTACATCATAGGCTTGTCATAAGGATCATATGCAGTAATGTCTATGAAGTGCTTTAAACCATAAAACATAAATCATGTGATGGTGTCACTATCACTATATGACAAGTGGCTGTCCAATCACATCCAAGTCACAGAAAAGCAGTTTGTGCTCAATTATTAAGAACGTATAATGCAGATTTAGTGAATAGTAAGCAAACACTAGCAGGATGGGGGCAGGGAACAAAAACCAACTGAAATGTTTACCCAAGTTGTTATTGAACAGATGGGAACCACAAGGTCTCTGCCATACTTCATATTTTCTGGGTCTCTTGTGTTTAGGAGACAGATTTGTCCCTTTCAGCTTTTCAATCCTTGATATGGTTTTCCACCACTTTTGCTACACTGAGATTCACTGTGTTAAAGCCTACTGACATCTAGTTCTCAGGAGTCTAGACACTTGCTCAACCTTAGAGAATATAGAATATGAATCATGATTCTCTGTCTTAGGCCCAGAAGGGTTTATACTTAAATTATGAATGTAGGTTGGTCTACCTTTGCTCTGTGGTGCAGTCTTAATCTGGAAGGCTTTAAACTTTATGAAGGCAGTGGCCTGGCAAGATAAACTTTCTTAAAATTAGGAGATAACCAAAAACCCAGAGATACCAGAGAAACTTACACAGAAAGTCATATAGAATCACACAGTATTTCTGTAACACACTTGTCATAATAATTAAAATTATTTCAAGGTGTCTTGTGAAATATGAAAGTACTAAATAATAATTGCAAAGCCAGTTAAGTGCTTGATGACAGATATGTAGAAAAGATGAGGTGTGGCAGATAAATTCTCTTTTCTTTTGAAATATAATGTAATAGAAATAAATTGTGCAGTCTAAAGAGGCATTCAAGTTTCAAAACTCTATTAAATATTACCTATATGCATACTCAAGCATTTTACAGCCATTCTGTGGCTGCTTTCTTCACAAAATTCATGGAATCTATTTTAAACTTTGTTAAAACAATATATAACTTGAAACTGCACTGAAATGTCTCCAGTAGCCAAAAGTAGCATCCTTAAAATCAAGATGACTTTATGATGTGTACGTGATTCAGTACCTAAATGCACAATTTCTATTGATGATACCTGAACCCATATAGCCCAAATTAGCAACTGCATATAAATACGCCAAAAATAATTCAAGAGTTTATTTTCTATTTAAGAGACTATTTAGGCTCTTCAATTACCCATGTCCATTCTGGTGTATGATTTTTAATCATTTTACAGATTATCCCTCCAACAGAGTTCTGACTTTGTTATTTTGTCTTGCCATTTCAAACATTGAGGTTATAGTCTGTCCCCTGTTTTGGAAAATGTGTATGCTGCTGAAAGCTAATAAACCAATGTGTACTTACAATGTGTTAGGTTTCATACTCCGTTGGGCAGTAACAGAGACAGAAGGTGGTCCCCACACAGGAATCAGCCAAAAATCAAGCCAATGGATAATTGAGTGCTAAGTTTTGCCATAAAATACAAATGTTCTTGCATATCAAAGGAGAGAAAAACTCTAAGGAATGGAATTGTTCAGTATAATCTTCCTGGAGGAGATGATTTGAGCTGATCTTTGGAAAATAATTTAGGATTCAGAGGAAGAGTACTGGTTTTTCAAGTTGGGAAAATTCTCTGAAGAAATCAGTCCAAAGTCCAGACTGACTGGAAATAGGGATGATGTTAGAAGGTAATGAAGGATAAATTTGGGTTGGTAGAAAAATCATTTTACAAAATCTTGATAGCTTGACAAAGAAGTCATGCTTGATGCAATAAGCCAAAGAGAGCCATTAGGCCACTTAATGAACAAGGATGCAACATGAAAGATTAGTGTTTAAGGAAGCTTCATATAACAATTATATGCATAGGACTGAATGAATACGACACCAAAAACTGGGGCACCAGTTTGGAGATATACTAGATAGTAGTATATACCTAGAAAGTAGTATCAGGATCAGAAAGAAAAGGTACAGGACTGAATACCTACAAGAGAATTCACGGATTATCAATTTTTTCAGATGTGGAAACTAGGGGTTAGAAAACTGTATGGCTCGTACAAGTCAATCATTTTCCCAGTTAGCAGTAGTCAGGACTGAAACCTAGGTTTCTGAACACCTAGAAAACTGGGGAAATTTTGAAGAAAGAAATTGTAGGACTTGATTATAGGCAAGTTTGGCAAAAACAATAAAGATGGAAAGCATAAAGCTTACCTCAGTGGTTTAAAGTCTAGGGATAAATAAATAGTGTGGTTTAGTAGTGCTACAATTAACCATGAGGGAAATAAGAAAACTAACTTGGGGAAACACTGAGGAGTTAGAATTTTATTATGTCGAATTTTAGATGATGGTAGAATATCTAGATAGACACATCTTACAACAATTGAACATAAGGAACTGTTCAGCGCTGACAGTACAGTTCTACAGCTCCTTCCCAGGACTCAACATATATGATACCATCATACATGAACCACTCATCTGACCCTGGCACCTGCGATTTATATTAGCCCAAACTGAATGCAATGCCTTAATTCTCTCTCTTGTTTAATATCATTATCTATGCTATTCATTCACTGGAAAAATATTTATTGTCACTCAAGTCAGAAAGCTGAGATTGATCTTCATCTACTTCTTTTACCTCACTGACTACAGCTATTCAGTGACCAAATCCTCAGTGATTTTCTCTCCTTCCTATTTGTCCATCTTTACTACATTGCCATTTTGGTTTAGACTCGTGTGAACTCATGCCTGGATTATCGCAATAGTCTCCTAACTGAGATTGGATGGCCTTTGAGAGCAAAAACCATATCCTATTCACCACTATGTCTCCTAAAAGAGTGCCTGGTATGTGCTTTATAAAGGTCTGCATTTATGCATTATGTAAACACCTGAGATATAAATACATTCGAATGAGACTGGAAGTGCAAAATTCCCAAATGGATTGCTTCAGAGACCTATTAAGGTGTAATAATAGCTAAAGAGGTCATAAAAAAGACAAGAGAAAGAATGATAAGTACTTTCTAAAAAGCCAAGGAAGAAAATAGTTTTAAGGAAAAAAAATGGGAGGAAATAATTTAAAGGTAATTAAAAATATTAAAAGATTTAGAAGGCCATATTTATGATATTTATTTTAAAAGATGTATGATTAATACAGCAGTTAAAAATAAAATAATCCAAATCTCCAAAAAAAGGGCACACCTGACATACTTATTTGATAGAACATATGATGCCAGTAAAGGGTTCAGTATGAAATACAGGCAGGTAAATGCTCATGTAAAACAATGCTAAATGAAAAGTAGATAATGCTGCACAATTCATTGATTACAAGCATATAAAGATATATGAGTTTCAATTAAACTACTGCAGATGAATTTTTTTTAATTAATTTATTTACTTCAAAGAGAGAGAGAGGGAACATGCCCATGCACATGCACATGCATATGCACAAGTCAGGTAGGGGCAGAGGGTGAGAATCTTCAAGCAGACTCCCCATGGAGTCCAACATAGGGCTAATCTCATGATCCATGAGATCATAACCTGAGCAAAACCAAGAGTCCACCACTCAACTGACTGAGTGACCCAGGTGCCCCAACACTGCAGATGAATTAACACAGTTACTGCACTAAAACAAAGGAATTAAGTAATTTTTTTGTAAATATTTATGTTTTATTTAAAAGTTTCATTTTTTAAATAATGGGTATTATAAATATTGAATTCAATTTAAAAAGTCAGTTATTTATAAATAAAACTGTCTTATCTGAGCTTGATAGTCTCTAGACAAAAAAAGTATATAGCACTGAGTCCTTTTATAAAGAAACAATACATAACAAAAATTATCAAGTCATGATGTCTTTGCCATTTTATAAGCTCAAATTGTTATTTTTTGAAGCAGAGTGTACCTGCCCTAATATAATGTTATTTTATGTTTGTGATGGCCCTCTCTTTAAAACATGAATAACTAAGGTTTGACTTTATCAGTTCTATTTCCTAGATTAAAGGTTCCAAAAGTTCTTTATAAGTCAATATGCTAAGTCAACCAATATATGGAAGATCTCATTGTCAGGAGTAAAAGTATTCAGGATACCAAGTCCCTTTATTCCTAACCACCTACCTGAGGCCATCATTACTTCCTTGGGACATCATAAGATAAGGTTTGGGTGTAGATAATAGGTTGAAATAGGAAAGCCAAATTAAAATGCCCCAGGCAGGCAAGGTAAATTAATGAATCAAATCAAGCTTAAGAGCACATGCCTATCCATAAGAGAACAGTAGCTACTCAATTCCATGACAGGTTACTCTAAAGAAATGCTAGCTCAGTGTTGTCACAGCTTCACATTAAGCAAGAGAAGGAAGAAATCCAGATTTATCTGTGAAATCTCCCAATTTAAATGTCTCTTGAGTGAATGATGATATTAGAGAATAATTGGGGCCTACAGTCCTAGCTGGGCCTAATTACTGCAGGTCATACACTGAAGGTCATAGCTTGAAAGTTTTCTTTCACTTATTCAGTGTTTTTTAAAATGTTGAGTTTCTGCTCCATTCCAGGCACTGAGCTAGGCAAATGATTAGCAGGAGTTATTAAGGATACAGTCCTATGGTCACTCTCCTGAAAAAAAAATTCACAGAGGAAATCAGGAAGGCCTAGTCAGAAAATCAGAAGGAAAACTAGTGTGTGTTGTGGAATAGTGCCAAGAAACTGTAGAATTCCAGTGATATAAGGACTGCACAATGTTAGGATTGGAAATTAGAAGTTATGGGTGATATTAGAAACATTTTGACAAGTGCTAGGGACACTGATGCAAGAGTATAGAGTGGAGACAAAATGGAATGAGAGAGATTAAAGGCAGTAAATATGAAACATTCTTTTGAGAAGTTTAAATATAAAGGAGAAAAAAATCAATTGAATAGCAGCTGTAGCATAACATGAAGGAAGAATTTAAGAATTGTTAAGGATGATAAAAACTTGAGCCATTTTGCAATCTAAAGAGTAGTAATCATTACAGGGAAAGGGGTTTAAATACAGCGGATGTGTAAGATTCAGGAGAGAGAATGGAAGACTGAGAGGAAGTTTCTAGGGGATGCAAAGAAGGTCTGCATCAGGGTCCACTGAAAAGAATTGGCCTTGAGCCATATGAGGGAATTTTTATCTGATGAGAATAGGAAAAAGAAATAGGAATTCAGTAAAGATGAAAATAAATATAGGGGCTACATGGTGGGGGCAGGTGGAAGCAATAAAAGCCTTAATTTTTCTTGACATAAACCCCTATCTAGAGAGCTGTGTTGGACCACATATAAACCTCAGACTTCTCTTTATCCAAAGGTCCACACATCCTAGTCAACAATCCCATTCCCCAAACTCAGACTTTGAGGTTGGCATCATAGAGCTTATCATTTTAGTTTAAGAAAGGAAAGAAAAAAAGAATAAACTTTCATTTGTTTTGATCCTTAAGTAAAATTGGTCTGAAATCTAAGCTGGGTTTCCTTTTCTGACTGGCCATACAAGAGTGCCAGCATTTGTACAACTCATCCCCAAACCCCATCTGCTGAGCATGGAAAAGGAAGAGAGCACCTCAAGAAGGACATTTTCAAAGAGATCCAGAAAAAGAAGTATTGTCCATTCCAGCACTTTCCATATACTGTATGTTGCTTCTACTAAATAAAGGTCAGGCTGTTAGTAGAAGAATCTTGGAATTTTATCTTGCCCCTAGCCCATCAGAAGACCTTTTCCCTAGTAATAGGACCAAGTCTTAACATACCTATATGAAATAGTTCATTTCAAAATACCTTCTGAAATAAAATATCTTCCAACTCTAGGAAATCACCACAGTTATCTGAATCCAAGCCACTTTGCATAGGCTTTTTAAATAAACAACAACATAGGGATGCCTGGGTGGTGGCTGAACATCTGCCCTCGGCTCAGGTTGTGATCCTGGGGTCCTGGGATTCAGTCCCATAGCAGGCTCCCTGCAGGGATCTTGCTTCTCCCTCTGCCTATGTCTCTGTCTCTGTCTCTCTCTCTCTCTCTGTCTCTTATGAATAAAGTCTTTAAAAACAAACAAAAAACAATATAAAATCAGCAAAAAGATCATAAATAAAGTCACACATGACCTTTTAACATGATTAAAAGACAAAGAATACCATGAATTTTAAACTACCATACTTTATGAGAAATAAACACCACATTCCAACAAAAACTCCCGCAATCACTGTAAGCTTGTAGATATGAGGAAGAGAAAAAGAGGAGGCATAAAAGACTCAGTGAAAAGGAGGAGAGGGGAACAGAAGACAAAGACTATGTACAAAGAAATGATCCCTAGAGGGCAAAAGTCCAACACTAAGTGTCAAAATTCTGAAAACAGGACTTGGTAGTTCACAGGGCCAGCTACAGGGAAGGACTAAAGAAGGAAGAAGGATAGAAAGTGACAACCAACAAAAAACATTGCTTCTGGGGCAATCATATTAAATAGAGAAAGGATGGTGCCTCTGGGAAGTATGGCATCTTTCTTTTTCTTGAAGTGAAATAAAGAAGAAGGAAATATTAAAAGTCCACAGAAACAAAAGGGAAAAAAGAAACACCATCCCTCTACCTGCACCAGTACTACTGACATCACTCATTAAAGAGACTGAACTTGAGGAAACAGTGGTCTTAATTTAGAAACCCTATCCAAAAAAATGCCTAAGAATAGAAAAAATAAAACAAACTCTATGTAAATCTACTGCACAAAGTAAGGAGCCCTCAAAAAAGTTATGAGACAGAAGAAAATAGTAACATAATACTTATAACTAAATTCAATATCATCAAATGAACATTTTGACAATTAAAAGAAAGTTACATTTAAAAATTAACAAATTAAATCTTTTTTATTTAAAGAAACTGGAAAATATGCATGAGAATTGATTAAACAAAGAAATTGGTGTACATACACAAAAATAAACTAAAAATGAACGAAAGACCTAAATGTGAGGCTGGAACCCATCAAAATCCTAGAGGAGAACACAGGCAGTAACCTCTTTGTCCTCTGCCACAGCAACTTCTTGCTAGACATGTCTCCAAAGGCAAGGGAAACAAAGGCAAAAATGAACAATTGGAACTTCATCAGGATAAAAAGTTTTTGCACAGCAAAGGAAACAATCAACAAAACTAAAAGGCAACCTATGGAATGGGAGAAGATATTCACAAATGACATATCGATAAAGGGCTTTATAGAGTTTGGATATAAAGTCTATAAAGAACTTATCTTTTTTTTTTTTTTTAATAAAGAACTTATCAAACTCAATGCCCAAAAAACAGAAAATCCAGTCAGGAAATGGGCAAAAGACATGAACACACATTTCTCCAAAAAAGACTTACAAGTGGCTAACACACATGAAAAAATGTTCAACATCATCAGGGAGATAAAAATCAAAACCACAATGAGATGTCCATAAAAAGTGCCTCAAAACAGTTAGAATGGATAAATTAACAACTCAGGAAACAACAGATGTTGATGAAGATGGAGAAAAAGGAGAGTCCTCTTACACTGTTGGCGGGAATGCATACTGGTGCAGCCAGTCTGGAAAATAGTATGGAGGTTCATCAAAAAGTTAAAAATAGAACTAACCTATGATCCAGCAATTGCACTTCTAGGTATTATCCAAAAATAGTGATTCAAAGGGGGCACATGCACCCCAATGTTTATAACATTAATAGCAGATAGCCCAAATATAGAAAAAGTCCAGATGTCTACCACAGAAGAATGGATAAAGAAGATGTGGTATATATATACAATCGAATAGTACTCAACCATCAAAAGGAGCGAAATCTTGCCATTTGCAATGTAGATGGAACTAAAGGGTGTTATGCTAAGTGAAATAAGTCAGTCAGAGAAAGACAAATACCATATGATTTACTCATATGTGGAATTTAAGGAACAAAATAGATGAACATAGGGAAAAGGAAGGAAAAATAAAATAAGATGAAAACAGAGAGGGAGACAAACCATAAGAGACTCTTAACTCTAGGGAAAAACTTAGGGCTGCCGGAGGAGAGATGGGTGGGGGGATGGGGTAACTGGGTGATAGGCATTAAGGTAGACAGTTAATGTAATGAGCACTAGGTGTTATGTGCAACTGATGAATTATCAAATTCTACCTATGAAGCTAATAATATAGTATATGTTAACCAAATTGAATTTAAATTTTAAAAAAATTTAAAAATAAGCCTCATTGTATATAAATGCTAATATCAGAGATAAATGTGATAAAGTTCACTAAAATATTAAAAATGTAACTTTTTTAAAAAAAACTTGTTTTTAAGAGGCATGCTCAAGAGCAGCATATTTTGTGGATAGTCTCTTAATAAATGAACATAATAAAAAGTTTTAAAAAAAGAAAAAAGAAATTGGTGTAGGGATTACACAATCTCAGAAAAAAATTAATTAAAAAATACCCCAAACAGAGTAATTTAAGTGAATATTTAATAAAGGATGCTGGAAAAGGCATAAAGGGGGGGGGGGGTGCCTGGGTGGCTCAGTTAAAAGTCTGACATGAGACAGACAGACTGAGGGTCATGATCTCAGGGTCCTGAGATTAAACACCACATCAAGCTCCCCACTCAGCAGGAAGTCTGTTTCTCCTTCTTCATCTGTTCCTCCTTATTGCTTATTTCTCTTTCTTTCTTTCAAATAAATAAATAAATATTTTTTTAAAATATAAAAGGAAAATGCAGATTAACAACCAAGAAAATGAAAATAAGAAAGAAGGAAGTGAAAGACTTCAGAGAAAAATACTTAAAATGGAAAAACAGGAAATGGAGGCCCAACATACATGCAATTGGAATCCGAGAATAAAAAGCCATAAAATAATACAACAGAACTAAAATTTAAAAATATAGTCAAGGAAAATATTCTGTAAATGAGGGATAACAAATTTTACATCTTTAAAGGTACATGAGAAAACTAGATAAAACAGTCCTAGTAAAACTACTGGAGTTCATAAGTGAACAAGAAAAATTCTTAGGACCTGTGGACAAAAAGATCAAATTAATTGTAACGGGAAGAAAAAATTGACTGGTATGAGACTTCTCAAGACCAATATAAATATCAAGGCAAGAATAAAACAACATTCTCCAGAAATTTTTAAAAAGTAAAGAGTAAGGGATTTTATATCCACTCAAGTTACCCTTTGAAGCTGTAGAAAGCAGTTTTAAATGTGCAGAAACTCAAAGAAGGGGATCCCTGGGTGGCGCAGTGGTTTAGTGCCTACCTTTGGCTCAGGGCATGATCCTGGAGTTCCAGGATCGAGTCCCATGTCCGGCTCCCTGCAGGAAGCCTGCTTCTCTCTCTGCCTGTGTCTCTGCCTCTCTGTGTGTGTATGTCTCTCATGAATAAATAAATAAAATCTTAAAAAAAAAAAAGAAACTCAAAATTGTACACACGTGCCCTTCTTAAGGAATAAAATAGAGAACGATCCTTATTGAAACAATAGAGAATTGGGGAAACTCTAGCAAAGGCACTCTAGTGAACATTAAATATACTTAATCATGGAGCTCAAACTAAAACAAAGAGTGGGGACATTAGTCAGAAAGTAACATATAAACATTGTATATAACAAAGTAGAATGAATACAAGTAATGAGAGGATAAAGAGAGAAAAAGTGGAAAATAAAGTCATTATACAGGTAATAAGTGGGAGTGAAAGGATACACTTTAAAACTGACAGAAGATTGTAAATAGTTAAGTAAGAAAGGGATTAAATGAACTATAAAAAATATAAGCACAATGGTAATAAATAGAAAAAATATAAATTTTCTTAAATACTGAAAGAAACTTTTTTAAAATAACAAACACATGTTAGAGAAAGAAATATACTACAGGGATCCCTGGGTGGCGCAGCAGTTTAACGCCTGCCTTTGGCCCAGGGCGCGATCCTGAAGACCCGGAATCGAATCCCACATCGGGCTCCCTACATGGAGCCTGCTTCTCCCTCTGCCTGTGTCTCTGCCTCTCTCTCTCTCACTGTGTGCCTATCATAAATAAATAAATAAAAATTAAAAAAAAAAGAAATATAGTACATATGACATAATACAGTAATTATAATATGACACAGTCCACACCAAACATATAAACAATAAAAGTGAATTAACTTGCCTTGCCTATTAAAATTTCAAAGTGGTTCAGAAAACAAAACCCAACAACTCTGTATATAAGAGATACATCTAATACAGTAATTCTAAAAAGTTAAACATGAAGGTAAGGACAAAGATGTAGGAGGCAATTGGAAACAATAAGAAAGCAGGTTTGTAATCCTACTATAAAGTACAATTTAAACTAAAAGCAATAAACTAGAAAAATAAAAACAGTATGAAATTCCAAAAGCCAGAATTTGCAAAGAAATTAGAATATGCCTATGGCCCAAGTATGCAAATCAAAAATGACTGATGATGCAGAGAGAAAGAGATGAAAATTTACAAATAATATTTGTATTATCAGAATACAATAAAATTAGAAGTGAAAAATGTAATGAAAAATCAAAAGGCCTTTCAGGGATGCCTTGGTGGCTCAGCAGTTGGGTGCCTGCCTTCAGCCCAGGGCGTGATCCTGGAGACCCAGGATCGAGTCCCACATCTGGTTCCCTGCATGGAGCCTGCTTCTCCCTCTGCCTCTCTCTCTGTGCATCTCTCATGAATAAATAAATAAAATCTTTTTTTTTTTTTTACAAAAAAAGGCCTTTCAACTTAGATTTTAATTGTATTAAAAAACTCTTTGAAAAAGTGAAAAAAGTATAAACAGAAATTACTAAATTTGTGAATAATATTAAAAGTGAAAACACTACATGTCAGAGAGTCTGTTGGGTATATTTATGGCACTGGTGAAGAGAAAATCCATAACCTTAAACATCTATGTTAATTAAAATGAAATAATTAAAATACATAATTTAGATTTCTAATTCAAAATGTTATTTTTTAAAAAGCAACAAAGTAAACCAGGAGTAAGCACTAAAAAGGAAGATGAAGATAAAAGTAGATATAAGTAATGTAGAGAATTTTTTAAAAATCAAAATTTTAAAAACAAAATTTTGATCATTTGATAAAAATTAACAAATTACACAAGCCACTGTTTAATTTAAAAGGAAAAAAGCACAGAGGTACCTGAGTGGTGCAGTCAGTTAAACAGCCAACTGTTGGTTTTCACATCCATCATAATCTCAGGACTGCCAAGATTGAGCCCCCACTATGCTCCACGTTCAGCATGGAGTCTACTTGAGATTCTTTCTACCTTTTCCTCTGCCCCTTCCACTAGCTCTCTCTGTCTGTCTCTATTTCTTTCTAAAATAAATAATTAAATCTTTTTAAAAACAGAATATAGCACAAATACACAAAGAAATGAAAAGGAGGAAATAACTATTGATAAAAGAACAGCTTTACATATCCCTATGTAAATAAATATGCAAACTGGGAAGTTTCTTTTTTTTAAAAAACTGGGAAGTTTCTTAGAAAAATACAGCTTATCAGGGATCCCTGGGTGGCGCAGCGGTTTGGCGCCTGCCTTTGGCCCAGGGCGCGATCCTGGAGACCCGGAATCGAATCCCACGTCAGGCTCCCGGTGCATGGAGCCTGCTTCTCCCTCTGCCTGTGTCTTTTCCTCTCTCTCTCTGTGCCTCTCATGAATAAATAAATAAAATCTTTTAAAAAAATTGGCAAAAAACATGAATATTTTTCCAAAGACACACAGATGGCCAACAGACACATGAAAAGATGCTCAATATCACTGATCATCAGGAAAATGCAAACCAAAACTACAATAAGATACACCTATCAGAATGGTTAAAATCACAACACAAGAAACAACAGGTGTTAGCAAGGATGTGGAGAAAAAGGAACCTTCCTGCATTGTTTTTTGTTTTGTTTTGTTTTTAAAGATTTTATTTATTTATTCATAGAGACATACACAGAGAGAAAGAGAGAGGCAGAGACACAGGCAGAGGGAGAAGCAGACTCCATGCAGGGAGCCCGATACGGGACTCAATCCCGGGTCTCCAGGATCACGCCCTGGACCAAAGACAGCGCCAAACTGCTGAGCCATCCGGGCTGCCCACCTTCCTGCATTGTTGATGGGAATGCAAACTCATAGGGCTATTCTGGAAAACAGTACGTAGGTTTCAAAAAGTGAAAAATAGAGCTACCCTATGACCCAGCAATTGCACTACTAGATATTTACCCAAAGAATACAAAAATACTAATTCAAAAGGATACATACACCCCAATGTTTATAGCAGTATTATCTACAATAGCTAATACTGGAAATAGCCCAAGTGTCCATTGACTGATGAATGGGTAAAGAACATGTGGGTTTATATAGACCATGGAATATTACTCAGCCATAAAACAGAATGAAATATTTCCATTTGCCACAACATGGGTGGAGCTAGAGAGTATTATACTAAGTGAAGTAAGTCAGTCAGAGAAAGACAAATATCATATGATTTCACTTATATGTGGAGTCTAAAAAACAAATGAGCAAAGGGGGGAGAGAGGAAGAGAGGGGCAAACCTCTCTCAAGAAAGACTCTTAACTATAGAAAACAAATCGATGGTTACCAAAAGAGAAGTGGGTGAGGGGATAGGTTAAATAGGTGATGAGGATTAAGGAGTGCACTTGCTGTGATCAGCCCCAGGTGATGAATGGAACTGGTGAATCACTATATTGTATATCTGAAACTAATATTACACTGTATAGTAACTAACTGGAATTTAAATACAATTTTTTTCAAATTTATTATCTTTTGAGAGAGAGAGAGAGACAGCACGCGTGCATGAGTGGGGGGGAGGGGCTGAGGGAGAGGGAGACACAGAATCTCCCCCAGACTCCCTGCTGAGCTGGAGCCCCACACAGGGCTCAATCTGAGGACCCTGAGACCATGACCGGAGCCAAATTCAAGAGTCAGACACTTAACTGACTGAGCCACCCAGATGTCCCTAAATAAAAACTTTTTAAAAAAGAAAAAAAAAACATGAAGGAATACTAGGAAAACACAGAAATAAGAAAGCTATCCCTACCAGATATTAAAATATACCATAGAATAGTATACTACTGATACATGAATAGACAGACCAATTGACTAGAATAAAAAGTTCAGGAACATGGAAATTTAGTATACGATAAAGGCAGTATCTCAAATTAGTGGGATGATGATGAATGTTTTAATAAATGGTATTGGGACAACTAACAGCCATTGGTAAAAGACAAAATTAAGCCATTCCTAACAAATACATTAAAACAAAATGAAACAACACAAGCAGTAGAAGAAAACACAGTAGTTTCCTTTATAATCTGGCTATAGGGAAAGACTTATTAATAATTACTCAAAATCTAGATACAATAAAAGAAAATTTGAAAAAGTTTACTACCTAAGAATAAAAAAACACTTGCTTGACATTAGGTGTCACAAGACAAACACAAAAGACAAATGACAGAACAGGAGAAAAATCTGTAACATATATCACAGATAAACAGCAGATATCCCTTACATAAAAACAATGAAGAAAAAATGAAAAAATCCTTTAAAAAAGTAGACAATTACATGAGCAGTCAATTCACCAAAAAAATCTCTAATAACTCCAAACATGATGTTCAACTTCACTCATAATAGATATATTAAAATTACACTGACATACCAATTTTCACCCATCAAACTGGCAGAAATTCAAAAGCTTGACAACATGCTCTGTTCATGAAGTTGTGGAGAAAATAACTCATATAAAACTCCTGGGATGTAAAATAATACAACCATTATGAAAGTCAATTTAACAATATATAACAAAACTGCAAACACACTTATCTTTCAATCCAATGATTCCAGTTCTAGAATTTTTACCAAGAAGTTATACTTCTAACAATACGAGATTATTCATTTCCACATTATTTGTAACTGAAAAACCCAAAAGCCCAAACAACAGATTGAATGAATGAACTATAGTACAAACACACAACGAAGTATCATGTAGCAGTAAAAAAAGAATGAAGAGTGTATCTAAGAACTGATACATAATTTTCATATCAATGCAAAAATGCATATACAGTATGCTACCTTTGTCTAAGAAAGAAGAAAAAGTAGGAAATATACAGGAACATGCTTTTTTTGGAAATGCCATAGAAAAGATAATCTAGAAAATCATGAAATTGGTTACTTAGAAAGAGGCGGCGGGAATGGAATAAAAGGGATAAAGGAAGGATTGAGGATACCTGGTATATCTTTTAGGATACTTTTGAAAGCATGTTAGTGTATTCAAAAAATAAAAGTAAATCAACAAAAATGAGGAAAACTATAAAATTAAATGCAAATAGAAATAAGTAATCCAAACTGTATTTTAAATAAATAATATAAGCATATCATGTGAGAAATAGAGAACTAACCAAAATTACTTTTGAATACTGGCTAGTAAATAAAAGAATTGTAAACAAATCTGGATCTCATCTTAGGTTTGTTTTTGTAGTGGTAAAGGTATATGAATTCTTAAAAAAGTTGATGTGCATCAACGAGATAAGCAAATGGGTAAATGTGTTGATGCGGCCACAGCCAGAGTTCTCTCTGCAGAGAACTCTCCAGGGAGACATGCAAATACAGAAGACAGAAAGGCAAATAAAGAACTTTGTGACTTTGGATTGAAATTAGAGTTATCAGTATGAGCTCATGATTTCTTTTTTTTTTTTTAAGATTTTTATTTATTTATTCATGAAGGACACAGAGAGAGAGGCAGGGACATAGGCAGAGGGAGAAGCAGGCTCCATCCAGGAAGCCTGATGTGGGACTCATTCCCGGGACTCCAGGATCACGACCTGACCAGAAGACACTCAACCACTGAGCCACCCAGGCGTCCCATGAGCTCCTGATTTCTAATACACAAACACACATGCACAAGTTATACCCACTAAACAGGCCTCAGAACAATGAGCACATTTAACATCTCATCTTGGTTTCTAAACACTATTTCCTAGTAATTGGAACAAAAAGTTCCTTGCAGAAATGCTGATTCCAGGTCTGTGGCAGGAAAAGTTTAAGATCAGCCTTAAACATCTTCTTATGCCAGAAAGTAAAAAAATCACTCAAAAAAATGATGGAAGCTAATCAGAAAAATACAAGGCTGGCTTAAAGGGCCTCCCACTGTTCAAATCTGGGACAAGTGGAGCAGGAAAATAAATACAGTAAGAATTATAATTCAATGAATAAAATAGGAATCCACAAGTTTGTACTAATACTAGGTGACAACAATGATGATAGATGATAGGTAGATATATACATACATAAACTTTTCCCATATATCTTGCTTCAATATTAATTTCTTTGCTTACTACTAATAATAAATTTTAGGTCCTTCTATTTCTTCTTTGAAATGTCTGCCCATGTTGTTTCTTTTCATTTTGATTCAAGTTTCAGTATCTTTTGTAAGGCTGTAAGGTCTCTCTCTCTTTCATACATATATATATATATATGATGGCAAAACATTGTATTTATTGCAACTATCTTTCTTAATTTGTCATTTTAATAAACATTTTAGTCTAAAAACTTCTTCTGACACTATATGCATCTTAAGAAAAAGACTTATTGTGTTATATTCCTTCCAACAAATTCCTTAACTTTTTCTCACAAAAATAAAATAAAATGTCACCCAAAATCCCTAGAAGGTACCACTAATGCTGAAAAGGAAGAGGAAAGGAAAGAGACAGAAAAGAGAGAGCCAAACTGTGAGGGTTAATGAGAGAGGAGTCATATTCCCTCCTTTGTGCCTTAAACCATTCAATTGAAATTGGGAAGGACATCAGAAGACAAAAACGTGATCTTCTTCCACAGAGAAATTAATTACTTTCTTAGATTTGAAACCTTTCCAATGAAAAATTTCCTGTTGCCCAGAAGCACCTTTCTAATTAATGATCTTTAGTTTCTCAGGTAAGCTCATGCTGCACAAATCCCTTCTCAGCTTATAAGGGAAGAGGCATTTAAGGAGTGAATGGCAAGCTGAAAGAACAGGAAAGTTACACAGAGGAAATGAACTGACAGCTGGACTCCATGCATCCCACTCTTATGCTTGGAGCCGATGAGGGGCTACAACGATCTTTGTCCCCTGGCTCGGTGGAGAGGAGTGTGTGCTGACTCAAATCTCCTGCATATTCTTGAAAAATCACTGCACAGTTAACTTCTAAATTACTGAAGACAATTGTAGAGATCAATAGAAAACACCAACCTCTAAAGACATTTCCTACAGCATAATTTGAAGAAGTAGAATACATGAAGCAGTGAGCCACAGAAAATCAGGTCTTAGCACTAATTAGAAATTTTTCTAAGCTTTCTCTCTCACAAAAATCAGTTCATCGGATAAAGGACCAATTTGAAACATGGTTGGTTTACAAATTATCATTTAGGCTGAAAAAAATTACAGCCAGATATTTGAACCAACATTCTAAATAAAATTGTGAGACTGATTAATTACTCACTGTTAATAAAATTGTAATGGAAATTGATTATTCACTAGTAGTTAAAAGCTGTTTTCCACATATCAGAATGAAGACAGCCTATGAAGCAGAAAAAATAAAATACCCACTGGAGTATCTTGTTTAATCACAAAGGGGAAAAAGAAGCTTAATACTGTGTCCCCAGCAATATAACTTCTTCCCTTAAACTTTGATTTTGTAACATTTACTTGCAACAACTTAATAAATACTTACCTCATGATTAGCTATTAATCTCATCTAGGAAAGCAATCTTTTTCTTTTATAGCTTGATCCTGCTTAACCTAGAGCCACAGAGATGCCACAAAGCACTATGATGTGTATATCTATGTGTGTGAGTGTGTGAATATGTCTATATGGTTTTTTTTTTCCAAGTAAATCTTTTAGAAGTCATTTCTCCTCTTTCTACAATAGAAATTCCTGCTTACCTTCTACTTACATCCACCCATCTCATTTGATTTTTCTATGTGTGGTTCAACTGTTTACACTGATGTGTTGTCAGAATCACAGTACCCTAAGAATACACCTGCCAAAAGCTACTCTCTTAAATAAAAATAAGAAAATAAACTTTCCTTGAGCAGATCAATTGGACCATGTTTTCTCCTCAAAGGGATACAACCTTATTGTATAGCCAGCCTGTCATCTTTTTTTAAATGAAAGTCACACCTTCTTTCCTGACTGGTTTGATCAATCATTACCAATAGTTAGTTCTATTATCCTTCTCCCCATGTGCAGATTCAAATGTAGTATAATTTGGATCTACTGCCTTTCATTTCATCCTTTCTATATGCCCAGGTCATATCCTATACATTTCCTTCATATTATCTTAAATATTCCCTTCTCCTATATTTGCAAAGCTTAAATTCAGGTCCATTGTTCGATTGTCCCTTTTTTCTAGTTATGAATTCATTCTATCTTCTTATTCATATGAGACCAATTAGGTACTATCCATGATATATTTTCCTAAATCTTTAAGACTTGGTAAAATGTTTCTGTGATACAAAACAGAGGACAAATGAATAAATAGGAATTGTAAATATATGTTAGGACCAACTAAATAGCAGCAAGAGTACACAATTACATCCTAAACTCATATGAAGATTTTCCTGCTAAACATTATGCAGACCAGAATGTTAACATATGATACTAATATGTCATAATCTATCACATAATTAAATGTTTGCTGTAGAAAAATAAGGAAAATACAGATATGCCTAATGAAAATTTTTTTTAAAATTAAAATCTCCCACAATTCTACTGCCTGAGATAACCATGGTTAACATTGATATATGTCCTACCGGTTTTCCCCACTCCTACATATGTTGTTTTTTCTAACACTGATGGGCCTCATACTATATAGCCTGTTTTGTAATATGATTCCTATGTCAATAAATACACACCTGAAATACCATTCTTCATGGCTTCATTTTATGAATACCCTAATTGGTTATCCAAATCTTAAAAAACTTTTTAAATTCTATATCTAGATCCATTTTTTGTATATAATTTTTACTTACTAATTGCTTTATAATAGTTAAT
The DNA here is from genome assembly GCF_003254725.2 of Canis lupus dingo. Taxonomy (NCBI): domain Eukaryota; kingdom Metazoa; phylum Chordata; class Mammalia; order Carnivora; family Canidae; genus Canis; species Canis lupus. The sequence goes on along the minus strand of NC_064254.1, from coordinate 49,974,213 downwards.
GCATACTGACCAGGCTCCACTCAAAGCCTACTGTTATATCAAAACGTCAACAAAAATATTTAGCTCTTAGAGGAAACCATGCATCATAATGTAAAATCTAGCAAAATAAATTTTTTATTGAACTACAGGATTTAGTTCCGTGGACTCATCTGCTATCAATTAGGGTGATAAGCAGGCACTCAAAAGCTAGCTTTTCAATTATGTTTTCTACCTTTCAACTGAAATGTTCCTGTCAATGCATATCGTGTAGTAATTCTGAAAAGGCTTCATCTTAGCAACCAAGTGATAACTTTAAAATCAAGAATCTGAACCAATTAATTCCTAACATTAATTACTTCTTTTAAAACAAAAGGCACTTTAAAGTAAGTGACTGCAAATATACTTTTTAATCCCACTAACAGTCCTTATCTCTTTTTCCCCCAGCTCACAATTCTGTTGACAACTCATGCTCAGCCTCAAATCATCATTCAAATCATAATTAAAGCATAATTCTGAGCTCTCTTTGTACATGCTAATTCCACAACCACCAGATGTAAAAGCCACACAGAAATTCCTATAGAGTATTATTAGCTTGCAAGGAGCAGAATTAAGATGCATAAAAGTATCTTCTATAGCAAGTAAATATTTTGGTTTTAATTACATTATTACCTTGTTTTATGCAACTAATTACTATGATTTATTGTATAATTGACTCTCAGAAAAAAATATTACCAGAGCAGTGCTGCAGCCTTAAACTGAAGATAGTATATACTAATGATTTTGCCTATACCTCAGTTCCCTTAAAAATATAATGTAAAATATTTTTTGTAATAGGTTGGAAAAATCTTTTTTCTATTCTCCCACTAATATGTAAAGTTATTATATGCTACAGCTATTTGCTGATTTATTTCTCTGTAAATCAAGGGCAATTAAAAAAAAAAAAAAGAAAGCATATTTTCAAGCCAGGAACAACATATTAATCTCTTTATTCCCTTGCACCTAGCCCAGAACTTTAAATTTAGCAAGTGCTCAATTAGCTTTATTAAATAAATTAATGAATTAATCATTTAAAGTATTCCTTTAACTTAACGTCATAAAAGCATTATTATTAAATACTAGCTGGTATCTATTTCAGCTTTACAGATTAAAACCTGCAGCCTTTAGAGCAAAAGACTGAACATTAGAAATAATAACAGTTTGCTGTAGATTGAAAACAAATGAACTCATTCTGAGACTCTACAGTCATTCATAAGCCTCTTGAGCTGCCTGCTCTCTTGCAGTTTATGACCTCAGCCAAGCCTTTCTAGTAAAATAAAGCCTTTTGTTCATTCTGGGGCCATCCATTGTTCTCTCTGTAATTTGTACCAAATTTTAAAGGTTATAAATACTTGCAGTGAAGCATAGTTGCTGAGCTGCATTCATTCACACTTAGGTGCTTTTCTTGTCTTTTTTAACTACAAAACCAGGGACTGGCATTCACTTACTTCATAATAACCTAATCGTATGTAACTTTGAACTCAGGATGTTCTTCAAATGCCATGATTTATTATGTCCTCCTTGGCCACATAATAGTCAACCTTGCCAAATTCAACTAGGCCAACCTTATTCTCCTAGGAGTAGTAGCTAGCAATAAAAAGGGGAGATTTATTTCTCGTATGAAACTATATACACCTGAATTCTTTTCAGAATAAGAAAACCTGGTAAATTATGTTGCAAATGACAATGAGTGAACATAAGCATAGTTAAATACATAATTTTTTCTGCCTACTACTTCTACATCTATTTCCTTCTTGTTGCTACGCTTTTTGTTTAATATTTCTTGGACTAACGTGCCCTCTAATGGTTAAAATAAAAATACAATCAGAACCATAAAAGAAGTGCCAACATATTAAGTCCAAGGAATAATTCTATTTAAAAGACAGTCCTTTGACTCAAACTTATGTCAAGATTAAAATGGATATGCCTTTAATAAGGAACAAGGCAACTCTACATTTTATCTGTTCTGTACAATAAACAATGCAAATGAGGAGTAGCAAACAGACCTTTGTCAAAGAGATTTAAATGTTAGTTTTCCCATAAAAAGGCATCAAGTATTTTGAATAATCTCTATAATTAAGTCTTGTATACACTGAAGTTGAAATATGGATTGGGATTATGCTTCTTCTAATATTATAATTTAAACATTTAATTTAAGAAAGATATTACTCCAAAACAGATTATTTGAGTTCTTCCTTCATTTTTGTTTCTCTAACCTAAAATGAAAGCCTGCCTCAATCTCTAAAAAAAATATAAACATACGTACATAAAAAGAGTTAAGTAGCTGTGCTATTTATTCACAATTTACCCTCTGTATTTGTGCTCTCTTATTTTTGGTTCAGCTATAATGTCAGAGAGTAATGGAGATTCAGTAAATACCCAGTTAATGTGACCAATGGCAATAGTCCCTTGAGCTAAGGCAGGAATTCAGGGAAAAATTATTAGATTTAACTTGGTTTACTAAGTTCAGAAAAGTTATTGTAGTTTTACAACACAACTTATTTCTAAAAAGAATTTGGTCAAGACAAAAAAAACATATATACAGAAAAGAATAGAATTGAAATCAAAGGCATAAATAAAGAATAAATAGAAATCAAAGGCATAAATAAAGAATATGAGTAAATACTTTCTGTCTTGCTTAACTATATATTGTTAGTACTTCAAATAATTTGCTTCTTAAAACATGATAGTATGTCCATAATGCGGAATTTCAAACTCCCTTCCTATTGTCGATGCATTAAAAAAAAAAAAAGAACAAGACAGCCTTTTCTCCACCTCAGAAAATAAAGACATTATTTTTCCTATTGTGTATATGGGGTAACTGTCATTGAGGTGAAATGACCTACCAAATACTGCACAAAGACAGTGACAAAAGCAAGATTAGAATTTAGAATTATTTATGCAGTTTGCTGATTTTGTACTGATTTAGTGTGCATCACAGGAATGTGTTATTTTGTTAGAGAAAAAAAAAATACATTTCCCTGAATTAAATTTCTGCCTTTATCTTTTAGCACTAGTTTTATAGAGTATATTATGTATTCTATTCACATATTAATTTTTTTTATTTTAGGTGGATACAAAATTACTGGAAGGGCTGCAGACCAAGGGATCCTGTTTCTGTTTGTGCTTCCAAGCGAGCTTGAACAAGACCTGAAAAATTCTGATCCTCAGTTGCTCACTCTGTGAAGGAGACTGAATTAAATAACCTCTGATCTCTCTTCTAATTTAAAACTAGAGGGTTTTTTTTTTTTTAAATAGTGACATGGAAAAAATATACAGGCATTTTATAAATATAAACTAAACTTCAGGATTTTATTTAGTTTAAGATAATTTTTTCGTTCATATTTTTATTTTTGTCCTTGACTGTTTTGCAAAAATACTTAATAATATTCAAACAGATTAGGATAGGAGAAAATATCTGGGGAATATCCTTTTAAAGTATAGCCACTGAGAGTTAATATAAGTGATTCTATTATCATCTGCCCTTGTTTATGTGACTTTTGATTACATTGCTTATTGTTTGTTTTGGTTTGCTTTTTGGCTCTTATACTTTGAAGACAGGAATTATTTTCTCCTTGTTGGTATCATTATTCAATAAAAGGATCTTCAATAACATTGACCAATACAATCAAGATTAAGTTTGGCAGTTTAATGAATAAAACAACTGAGACCAGGTAAGTAAATTATCAATAAAAGAGGTGAATGAATGTATTCTCATATTCTTAAAAGGAAACTTAGAAATAATATGTCAAAGGCTTTAAAAGTTTATATAATAAATATGTTTGTACCAAAATAAATATGATGATAAATGATTAGAACCAGAGATTTCTTGGTTGATAAAGATGAAAATAACTGTCTAAGAGATCAACACTACCTGGAGCACCTGTTTGGCTATGGCTCAGTCCATGAAGTGTCCAATTCTTGATTTTGGCTCAGGTCATGATCTTGGGATTGTGGGAATCCAGCCCCACATTGAGCTCCAAGACAGGTTCCACACTCCACAGTCTGCCTCTCCCTCTCCCTCTGCTCCTTCCCATGATCATGCTGTCTCTCTCTCCCTCCCTCCCTCCCTCTTTTTCTCTAATAAATAAGTAAATAAAACTCTAACAAAAATGTTTTAAAAATTAAAAAAAAAAGATCAACACAATCCACATTAGAACTGGCAGTATATTGCTCTTAATGCTTGAATCCCATAATGTCCTATTATAAAGAAAGCTAGAAATCAAGGAATGATGGATCCAGTGGTTTCTCTGTGATTTCTCACACAGACTCAGCATTGTGGAACCTCTGTGTGGTCTCTAGCAGTTTAATGGTAGCCAGGATTGGAGGCTGTGCCAATGAGCCCCAGTGCATTAACTGAAAACACCTCCCTTTGTCCCTGTTTCCATGAGCTTTCTCTCATTCTTTTATTCCCTAGAAACAAGAGCAAGTCATTCCCTTCTATAAATAAAAACTGAAGCCAAGGTTGTGTATATAGCTCATGTGTAGACCAAAGAATAGTCATCAGTCTCCATTTCCTACCTTCATTCCTCATCTAAGTCAGATATTCCTTTTGCCTCTGCTTGCCCTGAACCCACCATGTGGTTATCATTTCTGCTTCCTTGAAGCATGTGTAAGATCCACACGTTAGGAAGCACACCAAGGGTCATCCATAACTGCAGTTTCATTCTATAATTTCTGATTTTTAATACCAGGTATTTTTACTGGTCTCTAAGCATCTACTTCACAACCTGCTACCCTGGATTTCCAAAGTTTTATGGCCCCTAGGATTGCAAACCTTTGAGATCTGTTTAGTCCTTCAAATACTACTGCTATTCAAGACCTTCCTCCACAACCATCAGTCCTGGATATATGAGAGGCAAAATAAGGTGATGGTTAAGACATAAACTCTGGAGCCAAAATATTTGGCTATGCATCCATCCCACCTCTTTTACTACTAGCTTTGCAGCTTTGGACAAGGAATTTAATCTCTCTAGACCTCAGTTTCCTCATCTATGAAATAGGGAAAAGAATAGCAACCTCAGAGTTATGATGAGGCTTAATCATGGTTTTGGAAATAAAATACTCATAATATTGCTTGGTACATAATAAGTGATCAAAAATGTTAGCTATAATTAGAATAGCCAATTTAACTTTTCCTTGGTCATAATGGCAGAACAATAAAAAACAGAGTTAAATTAATGTTAATGATTCAACCATTTGGCAATCTTAGCTCCTATTTTTTATAATAAAGGTGGTCATAAATCTTAATTCCCCAGTTTATACCTGGTGTCCTGGGATAATTATTAATAGCAACTTCTTTTATTTTCAGTGTCCAGATTTGGACAATAAAGTATGTAATCACCCTAATTATAATACAGAATATTCAGTGGTTCTCCTGTACAATTAGGAGAATGATTTAGATGGCCTCTGAAGTTAAGTAAAATATGAGGGTTTTCATTAAAATATATAGGTTATAAATGAAAAGAAATACATGAATGTTTTATAAATAAAGTCTAAAATATTACAAAGTACTATCAGCTTTGGTTAAGATGACACACTTTGATGGCTTTTTTCTTTTTTAATAGAAAGAGTTTGAACTTACAAGTGGAGAGCTACTTTCATTTCACTTGTTCAAAATGCATGAGAACCCCCTTAGAACTATGCCCTCACTTCTCTTTAATTTTTCTTCTCCTCTTCCCTATTTAGTTTCACTCCAACTTCTCTCACTAGACATGAGGTGGAATGAGAAGTGGGCAAAAAGAAAGAGAGCTTTACCTCTCTCCTTAAACCCAACTGTTAAATTATGGTTTTCAGAGAAGCTGACCAGCTCCGATCCAAGCCTGGTGAGCTATCATTCCTAAACAAATATTAACTGAACTTCCTTAAATATAGGGAAGAAAAAATAGATTTCTAAGTATTGTCTGTCACTGCACGATATCTACAGTATGACAGTATCGAACCCAGGAAGTAATAACATCTTCATCTAGTTCATTACTAGCATTTTAAAGTCCTGAAAGCCAGAAATATCTTCTGGAGGATGACAGGACTTTTTAAAGATTAGATTAAATACAACATATAAGAATTGCTTTTATTTCTTATCTTGTTTTCATCAGAGTAGTTTTTCCCATTTGAATATTATACTATTTATGTCCATCTTTAATGACATTGTTATAAGCCATTGATTGATAAAAAAATTAGGCCAAATAGATATTACTTATAAAGGATATATTGCAATCAATACTACTTACTTAAAAAGTTGATTGATTATATAAAGATAGCTCACAATTATGAAAAATAGAGATTTTTATATATCTCAGTAGACATGCAAAATTTAATCTTAAATATGAATCACACTATAATTGCTTGATTGTTGCAATGAGCTGAAAGAAAAAAAAACACAAGGATCCTGCAGAGAACAAGAAATTGTGAAAGCAATCATAGAGGGAAATAATTGTTACATTTATGATTCTTTCAATTATGGATTATGGAGACGACTGCATGGCAACCTCTTCAGTTTCAAGACAGCATGGAGTTTTATATAATAAGGCTCTGAATAAAGCAACTATTATCAATAGTGTTTGCAATTTAATTGGCTACCTTTGAAGCTAAAGAGGTCTTTTTGCTTTCTAACTTTGATTCCCAGCTATATTTTAAAACATTGGCATTCTGTCCAGCTGTTTAACTTCCATTTATGTTCTTAGATTCTCTAGAGGATAGTGCATATGCATTTTACTAGAGCTGAGAAACATTTTTCACTAGGGAAGAATAAGCACAGAATCTGTTAAGCATCCATAAATGTATGTGTTTATCCAACAACATGCCTACACTGTACCTCTACCCTATTATAATTACATTTAATGTTAAAAGGAATATCACCTTAAACCACAAGTAGAATTTATTAAGTTCTCAAATAAAGCCAGCCTCTAATGCAAGGGTATTACCAGAACAGTATTAAAAAGGATGCGTTCCCTGTTTGTGTAGAAGAGGCCTCATGTTAAATAGGCTCTGGTCTGATAAAAGCTGATGTTCTCAAAAGTATCTGCACCAAGAGAAATGCCAGTTAGTGAGGATGGCAGTTTGAGAAATGACAGTTTCACTGCCCTGGTTTAACCAACCAAAAAAAAAAAAAAAAAGAGAGAGAGAGAGTCTTGGTGTAGCCAAAAAAGGGAAGGCTTCTTAATGTAATACTGTAAATCAGGAAGAAAAGAGGGTAAAAATATACATCTCACTTGTAAGTAGAGATCAAAAATATATGACCTAAAAACCTTGGAAGGTTAAATCTGAGAGTGAGAAACATTCATCTCAGGCTAATTTCAATGATCCGTCCCATTTGATTTTCCTATAGTAAAGTCTCAGCTCTCATATGACAACATCCTCTTTAATTTACACCTTAGAAAATAATTGTTTATTTGATGTCTTTTAAGTGTCATTTGGTCAGTAATTCCAGTGCAGAAAGTGTATGAGAGCATATTATTAAAGATAACAATATTTAAAGAGCAATATACTGATTCACAAAGTGAGCTTTCTACATCATGGTATTACCTCAAATAACTCAGTATTTTGATTGAGTTTCTCTAAGACTATCTTCTGTTTTTCCTGGATGATCTGTGCTGATACAAAACCATTTGGAAAGAAGTAAATGCAGCGCTAGGCAGTAAGGTCCCAGTCCTGGTTCCCACTCCATCAGTCCCTGCAGGAAAGGAGTCCTTTACTCCTGGTGTTGGCCATATCCCCCTCTGGCCCTGAACTAGTATTTGTTATAATTTCAGACATTGAAAGGCTCCCAAAATATCTCTCCATGAAATCCAATACTGATAAATTCCCACTTTTATAGCTTTTCCTGTACCTCAAAGGATTGATTCCAGAAAGCCCTTATTAAAATACAAATATGTAATCAGAAGACCTAACATTTTATCATCCACTATGATAGCAACCCAACTTTGTAATTTCATAGGCTCTTTATTAGAAAAGGCATTGAAAAAAAGGTTAGTATCCATTCATTCAAACGTATATTGTCAATCTACTACAGCTAAACTAACTGTTGGGATTTCAAGATAATAAAATAAAAACACTAATAAAACAGTGTCCCTGGGCAGCCTGGGTGGCTCTGCGGTTTAGCGCCGCCTTCAGCCCAGGATGTGATCCTGGAGACCGGGGATGGAGACCCATGTCAAGCTCCCTGAATGGAGCCTGCTTCTCCCTCTGCTTGTGTCTCTGCCTCTCTCTCTCTCTTTCTCAAGAATAATAAATAAAATATTTTAAAAAATAAAAAATAAAAATAAAACTGTGCCCCTACCATCAGGGAGTTTACTGTCTGATGGAAAAGATGGATATATATACAATCATTTTATCACATATATTAGATGAGTCTTTTTTTTTTTTTAAGATTTTATTTATTTGAGAGCAAGAGTGAGAGAGAGAGAGCCAGCATGGAGGGAGAGCGAGAAGCAGACTCCTTGCTGAGCAGGGAGCCTGATGCAGGGCTTAATTCCAAGACCCTGAGATCATGACCTGAGCCAAAGAGAGATACTTAACCAACAGAGCCACCCAGGTACCCCTTGATAAGTCTTAATAAAAAATCATTTTACAACAAAAAACATAAACTCAACTAGACAAGTTAAATAAAGAACATATTAACATAGGGGCCTATGTCTCTGCCTCTCTCTCTCTCTCTCTCTCTCTCTCTGTATGTGTGTGTGTATGTGTGTGTCTCTTATGAGTAATAAATAAAATATTTTTTTTAAAAAAGAACATATTAGCATAAATAGCAAAGAGTTTCTGAAAGGCAACTGCAGTCTCAAGAGGGACTCCAATAAGAATTGATAAACCAATGAGAACCAATTCTTTTTTTTTTTTTTTTTTTTTTTTTAAAAACTTTTTTTTTTTTTTTTTTTTTTTTTTTTTATTTACGATAGTCACACTCAGAGAGAGAGAGAGAGAGAGGCAGAGACACAGGCAGAGAGAGAAGCAGGCTCCATGCACCGGGAGCCCGACGTGGGATTCGATCCCGGGTCTCCAGGATCGCGCCCTGGGCCAAAGGCAGGCGCCAAACCGCTGCGCCACCCAGGGATCCCGAGAACCAATTCTTATTAGCAACTCTTTCATATACACTTTTTCCTGCAATTGCTCCATTTTCAACTTTCTTGGCTTGCACATATGACCACATCAACTCTTGAAACCTTAAGACCTTACTCATCCAACATCCATAGCCAACTAAGTCACTCCCCATATCAATTCCTAGAAAGAGAATCTGACTTACTCCTAACCCAGTCCAAGGACAGATTCCCCTAAAAAGTAGTGTGGAAATGAGGAGGAAATAATTGCCACTTTCAATTCAATAAGGTAATTTCAAGGTGAGCCTTGAAGGAAAGGCAGGCATCTTTCAGAGAAACAAAGGGAAAAATGCAATCCAAGGAGACAGACTGTCACGTTCAAAGGTATGGATGGAGCAAAGCAGCCCTTTTAAAGACACATGTACGAAGATCCATGGTCAGGTAGCAATTGATGGTGCTGGGAAGATAGCCAGGGACCAGATGACAAAGTACTTTTTATGCTCTGCTAAGGAGTATGATCTTTATCTGAAGGCTGATGGAAGTGGGGTGTCAAAATTTTTAACCAGAGGAGAGACAAAATCAGACCTGTGTTTTAAGAAATAAATAAATAAAACAAAACAAAAACTCTAACATCAGGTAAAGGATGGACTACAAGAAGACCATACTGAATGTACCAGTCAAGAAGCTATTGTAGTAATTCAGACAAGAGATGGTGCAGTCTCAAAATAAGACTGTGGCAAAGAGGATATAGAGGAGAGGAAAGATTCAAAAACATTATGAAAGCAGAATCTAAAATGAAACAGAGTCAGTTCAGAAAAGCAAAGAATAACAAGCCTTGACCCAGAGAAGAGAATGAAAGTCTAAACTAAACCCAAGGTGCTAGAGGGATCCCTGGGTGGCTTAATGGTTTAGCGCCTGCCTTTGGCCCAGGGTGTGATCCTGGAGTCCCAGGATCAAGTCCCACGTCAGGCTCCCTGCATGGAGCCTGCTTCAACCTCTGCCTGTGTTTCTGCCTTCTCTCTCTCTCTCTGTGTCTCTCATGAATAAATAAATAAATAAATCAAATATTAAAAAAAAAAAAAGATTCTCTCTTAAAAAAAAAAAAAAAGAAGAACATTTAAAAATAAATAAATAAATAAACCCAAGGTGCTAAAGGGTATAACCGACATTAAAAAAAAAAAAAAAAAAAGAACATACTGGAAGAAGGGATGGGCATAGAAGACACACATTGCATTCCTTTCAATCTTCCTTTGGGGGCAGCCTTTCCCATGATCTCTGAATATTCTAACCTAAATAAATAAGTGCAGACTCCAAATCTTCAGGATGTAAGCATAAGGAGCAGCAAAAAAAAAATTGGTAATCAAACCTTAATCAAAAGCATAGTCTAGTTATCCTATCATTTTATTACAATGTCTGTCATTTCTTTCTATCACATAAAAGGACAAGAATTCATTCCTGGTGAAGCCTTAACTCACCGGTGCTGGGCCTTGTTTCATTATGTATTTAATTAGAAGTTTTCACGGTGTTGTTTTCCTTTCAATTCCAAGAATAAAAAGTAAAAAATGAGAAATGCAAACTTCTCAGATGATCCTATGACTTTGAAGCCACATATCTGAATATATGATCTCTTGCTTTTGCATTTAGAAGCCCTGGGGAGCAACATTATCAGACTGATTATGAATGCGTATATTTTCATAAGAATATGCAATCTTAGCCAGCTCAGCACAGGACACTGAAGTGACTAAGTATCAAATTAAAGATTATTCTTTTTTGTGTGGAATTCACTCCAGCAAGAAATTGAACAAGGGGATTTAAAATCCAAAAACAGTAGGACCACCTCCTGAGACATTATTAATTATTAGTAGGCCCCAGTCTTCCAGTTTCTTATCTCCCTATACACCCAATGCTCCCATTGCTTTAAATTATTATCATTATTTGTTAAATGCCTTCAATGTGGTTGGTACCCTGGCAGGCACTGAAAAAAGGTACCATATCTACCCAGGGGCTTTCTACCTAAATTGCACAGATATAATTTAAGTTTGAAAATGGGTTGTGGTTGTCAGTTACAGTCTTTTCCAAAAGCTTAGAAGCAATAGAACAAAACTAAAAGTATGTAAGTTCCTACCCATCCCTTTCCCCCCTTGGGTGTTCTTTATATTCCACAGCCTGGTCTACTAACCCAGAAAACAATATCGTGGAAATGTGCCACAGGTCAGCAATGAGAGGACATCAAAAGCGCAGAGAAAATTATCAACACTTAGAAACAATCTTGCGTTTCTGACTTCTCACCTGCTCCCTGCTGTCCTGGACTGAGGCTGGGGGGTGGGGTGAGGGAACCCACTAGGAAGCCTGTATTCAGAAGCAGAGGCAAGTGAGGAGAGTGGAGAATAAAGGCCCAGAACTGACTTTTTCTTCCCTGTCCTTGTCTTACCCCACCCAGTCCAAGCTGCTACATTGCCAGCAGTGCCCATGCCTGCTCCAAATCTTCACCATCCTCTCAGAAGCCTTGCCCTTCCCTGACATCTACTCCAACTTCTGTGACAAATAATTAATTTTTTATTTATTTATGATAGTCACAGAGAGAGAGAGAGAAAGGCAGAGACACAGGCAGAGGGAGAAGCAGGCTCCATGCACCGGGAGCCCGACGTGGGACTCGATCCCGGGTCTCCAGGATCGCGCCCTGGGCCAAGGGCAGGCGCTAAACCACTGCGCCACCCAGGGATCCCTGTGACAAATAATTAAACTGAAGTCTGAAACTTGGCCTCTGATTTAGGTCCTTCTATATATATTTTTGATTCCATAAAAATCTACCTGTGTAAAAGAAGGGAAAAGTGGGATACCCTTACACTTCTATCTGTCCCCTCCTTTTGCATCATTACTAATAAAAACAATCCCTTTTTTAAAAAATGCTGTATTTGCTTCAAGGTCAGATGAGTGATAGGGCAAAAGCAGTGAATCTCTATTCCACCATAGGATGAAGAAAAACCCACATGAAAACCATAGGAAACAGTTGTAGAAAAAGGAAAACAGGCAGACCAACCCATGGGCCAGTAAAGAAAATAATAGTAGGAGGATTAGTGGATGGGAGGGGTATTAGGAAATGGTCTTGAGGTTCTGGAGAGTGACTGGAGGTTTACTCTACTAAAAAGTTTCCCACCCTAAAACCCCACTGCCACTACAGCCACCACCAAACTGATAAGATTCCCCCAAGCCCCATCCCAGCTTCCACTAGTGGCCTTGAGATCTACCACCAATAGGTTGACATTAGGGAATTCCCTGCTTCCACCATCCAACAGAGAAGAGAGGAGCTTTTCCTAACTGCACAGAACCATGAGGTACACACTGAAGTTCAATCACTGAACGTTATTTCCTAATACATCATTATACACAGTGGATTATTTAAATTTGAAAACATATGCTATTCCTTTAAAATACATATTCTTTGAAGGCAAAGCTCTTATCTGAGCATGAATAAAGTGATCAGTCCATATGTATACATTTCCAAAGGTTAAGTACTCATATATCCTCTGCATTATTGCCTACTGGCTTTACCCTCTGCTTTAATTCCTAGAGCAAGTTCCTTAGTCATTGTAACCCAGAAAAGTACCACCAATTACGCCCACTTCTACAACTAACAATGTCCAACTCTACCACCCCACTGGCCTTCTCTTTTCTGTTTCCTATCTGTATTCAAATCTGTCCTACATTACCTCCTGCACACATGTGTTACACAAACACCCATTATTGATGTAAAAATTATTCATTGAATGCCTACTACGTACAAGACATTGTGCTGAGTACAAAGCATTGGAGTATCTGGAGTTTAAGCATTCTATTCATGTCTGCTGTAGCCCACCAATTTCTAAAATGTCAACTAGGTCTTAGTCCACTGGTGCAATATGAACCTAAGTTTTTATTCCTCATGCTCCTGGCATTTGTCTAGAGATTGTTGAATGCATGCATAGTTCTTTTATTACTGATCCTTGGTAGTCTTATTATGTAGACCACAAAAACCCTACCCCGTTTTTGTGAGAATGAACCTCAGTTGTTCAATCACTCAAATATATGAAATTGCCTTTGATAGGTAGTTCTGTGTTTTACAGATATTATGTAAGAGTAACTTTTTAAATGGTTATGTTCAGAGGTGATTCTGAGGAGACAGAGGGAGCAAAAGGAGATGAAAACCATAATAAAAGTAAAATAAAATAAAAATAACTGAAATCGTGAAAGTAAGAGGTATAAGTGTGCCATGTTTACTTGAAAATACAGATCTTGGGGATCCCTGGGTGGCGCAGCGGTTTGGCGCCTGCCTTTGGCCCAGGGCGCGATCCTGGAGACCCGGATCGAGTCCCACGTCGGGCTCCCGGTGCATGGAGCTTGCTTCTCCCTCTGCCTATGTCTCTGCCTCTCTCTGTGTGTGTGACTATCATAAATAAATAAAAATTTAAAAAAAAATACAGATCTTAAGGGGAAAAAACTGAAGCAGAGGTGAGTTTTCACTTGACAAAAGATTTACAGTATCACTTTCCAATATGAATAAAGTATGATTCAGTTAGTAAAAATAAAATATATATATGCTTTTTTTTTGGTATGTGGATATAGCAAATGTGCAGTATTTACTCAATATAAGTTTGTTAAATAATGGATGCCCATCTTCTTAATTTTTAGCTCCCACTTCATCTTCAAAACTTTGCCATCTGGGAAAAGAACAAAGGGTTGCAGAAGGGGAGGTGGGCGGGGGATTGGGATAACTGGGTGATGGGCACTGAAGAGGGCACTTGATGGGATGAGCACTGGGTGTTATACTGTATGTTGGCAAATCAAACGTCAATAAAAACAAAACAAAAAAATTTTGCCAAATAGCTGAGGCGTATGAGGTGTTATCAGATGCAAAAAAACGGGACATCTATGACAGATACGGCAAAGAAGGACTAAATGGTGGAGGTGGAGGTGGACTTCATTTTGACACTCCATTTGAGTTTGGCTTCACATTCCGTAACCCAGATGATGTCTTCAGGGAATTTTTTGGTGGAAGGGACCCGTTTTCCTTTGACTTCTTTGAAGACCCATTTGAGGACTTCTTTGGGAGCCGAAGAGGCCCCCGTGGGGGCAGGAACCAAGGCACGGGGTCGTTCTTCTCCGCCTTCGGTGGATTTCCGTCTTTTGGAGGAGGGTTTTCTTCTTTTGATACAGGATTTACTTCCTTCGCATCGCCAGGTCACGGGGGCCTCACTTCGTTCTCTTCCACGACATTTGGTGGTAGTGGGATGGGCAAGTTCAAATCTATATCCACTTCTACTAAAATGGTTAATGGCAGAAAAATCACTACAAAGAGAATTGTAGAGAAAGGTGAAGAAAGAGTAGAAGTTGAAGAGAACGGCCAGTTAAAGTCCTTAACGATAAATGGTAAGGAGCAGCTGCTACGCTTGGATAACAAGTAACAACGCACGCGTGTAGCAGAAATGTTAGCTGTAACGGGCACCATTGAGGACTGACAGGAACGCTTTTTTTTGAAGATTTCAAACGAACTCAACTTTCAGTATAACTGTACCTAATCTAAAGTATTTATACACAGCTCATCGGAGCCCTATTTGTCATAGACTTTTGAGTTTATTGTTGGGACCACATAATAGGACCATTGTTTGGGGTTTTTTTGTTTTGTTTTGGTTTTGGTTTTGGTTTTTTTTGTCTTTAAAAATTGTTGTAATTCTCTGTATGCACTTTGCTTTTTTATTAAACATAATCCAAGGTGGCCGTGACTCTTTCGTACACTAACACCAGCACGGACCTGCTTTTCCATTGTGTTTGAAATGTGAGCCAAGTAGAGTCAGCCTGCTGTGAAATTAACATTGCCAGGATGAATCTTCCACAAAAATAATTTCAAATTTTTTCAGTATTTAGTAGTGAGAGATATTAATGCATTAATGGTAATACATTTCTCGTTTAATATAAATTAAGGATGTTTTTCTAGTTGTGCATGAACGCTGGCAACTTAGTAAGATTTGACAATTGTTTAAATATGTAATGTTAAGCTTAGGTTTAAAAAAAAGTAAAGCTGGTAAACTGGGTCTTTGTCATTTGCTTAAAAAAAAATAAATGCGAATGTGTTTGGTGCATTCTTTTCTGAGTGGGGCCTGTAAAAAAAAAAAAAATTTGCCAAATATCTACAATAATAATGTGTTACACAAACATTCATTATTGATGTAAAATTATTCATTGAATGCCTACTATGTACAAAACATTGTGCTGAGTACAAAGCATTGGTGTATCTGGAGTTTTAGCATTCAATAATAATAACCAGGTGAGAGGCATATTTTAAGAACAGGTTAAATGATTTAAGATTGGATTAGTCCTCTGCTTCTTCTTAGCTACCCAGACAAAGACTAATATATGATTGTCAGATCTGGAATCCATAAATGTCATAAGCACAAAGCTGGATAATCCATATCAGTATGCAGGGGTTGGGGGAAGGTGTGGAAAACAGGATAGAGAGGGAGACATTACATTTGAAGAAAACATTCTATAACCATAATTTCTAAAGATTGGTTAAAGGAACATTTTATCGTATTATAATGTATTTTTCCTACTTTCTACACTGCCCAAATTCTATCTAAATTACTGATTAAATCTTATTTTTCCTTGCTAGTAAATTCCCCCCTTTTTCCATTTTTTCTATAGATCTTTTATGTTTGTCCAGATTTTCTCATCCTTGCTTCTTTCCCCCTTTTCATTAGTCCACATAATCTATTCTTCTCTCATTTTATTTCTCATTTTTTTTCTCATCTTAAATCCAGTATTTGTGCAATCAGATCTATAGATAACGATAGCAGCTAATAAGAGGATGCTACATTTGTAGTATAAGAACAAAAGTTATCATTCTAGCTTTAAATTTTTTGTAAATCAGTTTTTTGTTTTTCTGAAAAATTCTATTTTCTTTTTATTGTTATAAGCATCGTTACTCAGTTAAATGTGTAAGTATGAATCGCTGTTTCCAACAAGCGCCCAAACCCCAAGCTAGGAACCCAAAAAAATTCGGGGTCTGTATAAATTGCCAGTGCCTCCACTTTTTGATGAGAACAGATTTGGGTCTGGATGAAGTCACCGATGTGTCTCTGAAGAAACAAATGTCAGCGCGACCTATTAAAGTCAACCCTGAGCTAGGTAGCAACAATGAGCTGGGGATTAGCATTGACAGCTCCCTTAATGTGATTCTTTTGGACAGGGATTAATTTAATGTGTTGCTGTCAAATGAAACAAAAAACGAGATGGATTTACTAATGACTCTATTCTATACCACACACTTTTCCACCCCTGATCTATGTCAGAATGAATCTGACAGCAAAAGAAAATAATTTTTAAGATGAAAAGGAAGAAGACATTGCCTTCTTGACAAACTTCCAAGAAGGGAGTTTTTAGTGGGCTCCCAAGAGGAAGGATGAGCATAGGGTGGGGGGGCCAAGTGAAGGGAGACCATGGCAACAGTTGACCACTACTCCAACAAACAAGCAGAGCACGAGGGTGGGGACCTGGTGTTGGTCCCATGCTTTGGCACAAACTTGCAAGGTGACCTTGACTTCTGCAGGCCTCTTTTACCTCCTGCGTGAAAGTAAGAGGTAGAATGTGCTCAGCGGCTTCTAAATCTCCTCTTACTTCTAAACTGCTAAAACTCTGAAAGAGAGGGGCCCCCAAGCCAACGGGGAGCATTAGCCTTGTTGCAAAGACAAGCCAGCACTGAGGCTGTGACAGGGAGGGGGCGAATCAAAGAGTGAAGGTTGATCTTTTAGCAAAACGGTTTGCCAAGTCAAATGCTAAAGCCTCCTTAAAATAATGTGGGTTCTTCTTTGTTCTCCCTAACAAAGAAACTTTAATTCGCAGTTCTCTGCGAAGAAAGACAACGGAGACAAGCCATTTTCAGGTGAAAGGTGTCTCGTCAATTAATAATCATCGAACAATCACTAAGCATTGGCAGGAGCTATTCGTCGAACGGGGGTGCTCTTGACACGCAACCGCACGGACTCGCAACCTGGGCATTCTTCTTCCCGGTGATGGTTTTGTTTTTACCTCCTGTAGGCGCACACGTCTCCACTCTTACGTATTTGTGTACACTCGCGTAAGTTACCGGAGGTTAGCAGATGCCCTCGGCTTCCCTGTGCCTGATGGCGCGCTCACTGGCAGGTACGCTCCGCCAGAGCACGAGCCCGCCCGGGGCGCGCGGTTAAGCGGCACCTACCGCGTGGGCGCGTCCGCGGGCGGGGGTGACGGCGCACGCGGCCCAGGGGGAGCGGGGACACCGCGACGGCTTCCCTGGGGGACCCCGGCGCCGAGCGGGAACACCCGGGATGCCCCCGCCCTTGCAGGAGCCCAGCGCCGCTCGCCCTCGCTGCTCGGCCCGACTCGCGCCGGGAGGACAGAGACGCCCGCAGCCTGCGCGCCGCCGCCGGACGGCCCGGTTGGGGATGTGCCGAGCGCCCCGCTCCCGGCCCCCGCGGCGCCCCGGAGCCGCACTCCAGTCGGGGGGTCCTGCGCTCCGCCCGCCCTGCACGCCCTCCGCCCTGGGCAGGGCTGGCGCGATCCCGCCGCACCCCGGGTCGGGGCCAGCAGGGCGAGCATCCCGGCTCTGGAACTTAGCTCGGCGACCTTGAGCTGCTCTCTAACCCCTTAGGGTCGACGTTTCCCACCCGTTAAACGGGACCGAAGACGCCGTCTCCGCCGGCTCCCCGGGGGATGACAGGAGAGGACGGGAGCCCAGCCTCGAGCTCCTAGGGCCCTGCCCCGTCTTCCTTCAGTTGTGCTGCTTCCTCCCCTATATTGTCCTCTCTTCCCTGGCTTTTATGGTCATTTCTGATCCTGGGTTTTTCCCTCGGTTTTGTCTCCCCAATTTCTCCCAGAATCCTTTTACTTCTTCTTTTTTTTATTATTATTTTTTTTTTGGTCCATTTCGCCGTTTTCTTTCCATGTTCATTACTGTAAGCCAACAAATTCATCAAAGATGTGTTTCCACTTCCTAGACTCTAGGATTGCCAAGGCAAATCCCTACCACATCCGTGGGGCCGCTCCCCGGGCCACCCCAGTCAGTCAGTCAAGGAAGAGCTCTGCTTACTATGTAAACGCGGTCGCAAGACACACGGGCCCTCGCCCCACTTCCGACCGGTAATTTTCTGCTATGCAGGACCCCTGAGACTACCGCTACCCTTGTCATTGTGTCCCCTCGGCCAGGCCCTGAATTCTACGCAAGAGCGCAGGCGTCGCAAGCTACCAGCCGGCAGAACCCAGAAACTGATCCTGGAACCCAGTCTTGCGACGATTTGCCTTGATTCCCTACTACAGAGAAAAACGAACTTGTATGTGATGTTCCATATTCACACGTGAACAAATTTTTCGAATCTTCAAATAAGCTGAAAGATAAAGTGTAAGAAGAAATAGCGCGGGGACGCCAGGGTGGCTCAGCGGCTTAGCGCCTGCCTTCCGCCCGGGGCGTGATTCTGGAAGCCTGCAGCCTCCTGTCTAGGTCTCTGCCTCTCTGTGTCTCTCATGAATAAATAAATAAAATCTTTTTTAAAAACATAGCACAAGATCTACTCAAGTGTTTTGTTGTCTTTTTCTAAGCCATGCTGTGTAATTTTTACCTATAGAACTGGTTTAGATCAAGTTCTTCACTGAGATTGATTAGAAGAGGGAGAAAGTTGAATTGCCTAAAAATGAGAAGTTACATTTGTGCTCATTTATTGAAACATTTTAAAGATGTCTGATAATGCTATTTTTTGTAACAACAAAAGCTGCTACTACATACACATAGTATAGATACTATAAAAAGTATAAATACAATACCAAAAACTACAACCAAAGTTTGTATATAAAAAGAAGCAAAAAGTTAAGGGGGAAAAAAACTCTTCTAAAAAGGTCGAAATAGAGAATTTTTAGTTGCCATTTACCTCCATCCTAAAAGTACCAAGTTTCCCTTGAAATTATTTCTCATTTTTATTAGAATCTAATTGTAGATCACCTGTAAAATGTTGGGGGGAAGGAAGACAAGTGGAGAAATACCAATTCTGTGCTTAGATTTTTGAAAGAGTGAAAGAACCACAGTACCACCTTGTGGGGAACTGAGTTTTTTTCATCTGTTTTATGGCTGTTTTATTTCCTTCCACTAGCTGGTCATGCGTGCTTGCGGTGCGCACACACACACACATTTTAAATAAAAATAAAACCATTTAAGGCAGAGAAGAAAAACTTGGGTCTACGTGAATAAATTATGATAATACGTCTTCTCTATTTTAAACACACAAGCATATTATGTCAAAACAAGTTTTATTAACTATCCTAACAATATACGGCATTAAGAAATTTTGCTTCTAATACTCATCCCAAAAATCAAATGTTAGGCATGAAACACCAAATATAAAATTATGTACACATCCCAAAAGAAAAGAAATTCCTTCAAAATTGGTTTAAATTTCACTATTAGTGTTTATGCCTTTTAAATTTAATTTCTTTGTTCAGTTGCTTGGACTTGAAAGATGAATATTTTTAGACAAATACAAAATAATGTTTTACTTTTTAAAGCTGTTTGTTTCATTACATTTAAGATTGGCAGAGAAGCCAGACATGTATAGATGTGTATAGAACCTATATTTGTTAGTTTAACAACTGTTCTAGTCATTTTGTGAATATAAAAAGGGCACAGATCATAAAACTTGCATTTTAAGATTATAAGACTCCAAAGCCAAGAAATGAAAAATAAAAACTGTGCCTCTGCTATTGTACATCTGGAACTATCTTACATGACATGAATGTCTCTTGCTTTTAAATGTGTTTTCTGCAAGGCAAGAGAGAATTCTGGGGTTACCTGTAGGCATTCTTTATTCTCTGTGCTTTAGAATCACAGAGCTAGTATCTCCCTCTGACCTTCAGGAAGGACTAAATCAAAAGCATCCTGGGAAGAGAACAGTGTATTTCAAACTGTGTTCAGCAAGCCCTAGGGTCTGTCAAAAGATTATAAGGGGAGGGGAACACCAACAGAGGCCCCTCACTCCCAGGTTCCACCAACTAACTGATTTCATCAGTTTCAGATACAGTAATCCCACTAGTATTGAGTTTAAACAACAGGTTCCATGGCTTTAAAAATGTTAGAAAACCACTAATCTAACCTAGCCTATTTTGTAAAAGATTAGTAAAGAATTGCCACAAGAAATGTCTTGATGCTTCCTATGTACTTATTAACAAATGCATTTTAGGAGAAGCCCACATGTTTCCATATAAAACATTCTTTTTCTTTAAAAAATAGTCCATTACAAAATGTACACAGTTTGGCTGTTTAAAAAAAAAAAAAAACTCAGGACCCTTGGGTGGCTCAGCGGTTGAGCATCTGCCTTCGGCTAAGCATGTGAGCCAGGGATCCAGGATCGAGTCCCACAACGGGCTCCTTGCAGGGAGGCTGCTTCTCCCTCTGCCTATGTCTCTGCCTCTCTCTCTCTCTCTTTGTCTCTCTCATGAATAAATAAATAAAATCTTTTAAAATTAATTAAAAATCGAAAAAATTAAAACATAAGTATATTAAATTTTAAAAAAATCTTTGTATCACTGCCATGACCCACTCACTTCCCAGGAATAACACAATTAACAATTTGGTTTGTACTCTCCCAGAACTTTGTTTCTGTGAGCACAGATACAAATGTATGTGGATACACACACAGACACACACATAGTTTGTTTAAAAAACAAACAGGATTTTATCATCTGTATTTTCTCCCTAAATAATATAATAAAGAATATCTTTGTGTCAGTACCTACAGAACCACTTCATTTCTTATAATTGACTCCATATTATCATCCAAGGTATGGATGTATATAATGTACTTAATTTCATCTCAAATGTTGAATATTTGGATTTTTGTTTGTATATATTGTATTTGCACTTGCTTGTCCCTGTATCCAAAATACATTGCCTACTCTCCACCCAGCCAACACCTACACATACAAGTTTCAGGTTTTTGTTACCCCAGAGTAACCATACTACCAAACTCTAAGAAACAACAATTTCAAAATTTTAAAACATAGTTTCTCAATCCAATATACTTCTCTACCTGAACATTTTAAACACAATAATATAGGATTTTTAAAAGCACATTAAGTTCTTCACATGAAAACAATAAACCTACATCCTTTTTGGATTTTCCTACTACCTCAAGAATGGGATTGAGCAATTTGGCTGCATCTATCAATATTTAAAATGTGCATATCTTTCAACCTAACAGCACAATAGCTTTTCTTTTTTTTCTTTTTTTTTAATTTTTTTTAAGATTTTATTTATTTATTCATAGAGACACAGAGAGAGAGAGAGGCAGAGACACAGGCAGAGGGAGAAGCGGGCTCCATGCAGAGAGCCCGACGTGGGACTCGATCCAGGGTCTCCAGGATCACGCCCCGGGCTGCAGGCGGCGCTAAACCGCTGCGCCACCGGGGCTGCCCACAATAGCTTTTCTATAGGAATACTCACACAAATTTGTTAATTCATGCAACATTTATTAAAACCATGTAAGTGCTAGTCATTTGCTAGGTTCTCATGAAAGAATGGTTAAAAGAGGAAGGGGAAAAAAATCCAGGGAGATTATAGGATATTGGGATAAATCTACACTGGGTAAATAATGACATAGTATGTTTGTCATTATTAATTTCAATAAATACTAATATGAAAATTACATTATGATAAACTATTTTCACATTGGGTTTTCTTCTCAAAAAGCTGCAAAATGTTATAAAACCTCTCATTCTTCTTTACCTTTTAAACCCAATCTTTGGTGGTATATTTCTAAAGCATCCCACATGTTTTCTTTTTAAAAAAATATATCTGAACATGCAGAAAAGCCACTCTTAAGTCTAATGGACTTTTGATTGAAATTGATGTCACTGCTTTCAGCACATTTAATGATTGTAGTCCTTGTCCTAAATTTATTAATAAGATACTTTGTCCTGTTTCCCACCAGACCATTCATTTTTCTACTGTTAATTCATTTTTCAAATAAGGATAAAATACAATTGGATATTCAACTATTAAATAAATACTGCTACTTGGATAAAGCCAAGGAGATAGGTGAAGCTAATGATTTGGTTGCATGATTTCTAAATCATTGCTAATAAGATGGTGTATAGGAGCCCAAATTCAATGTGCAGAAGGCTGTGCAGGTGTGTCAATGTTTAAATGTATTAAGTCTTCACTTTAAGACATGAAAAGGAATGTATGAAAGCTAAAGGCCAACAGAAAACAAAGTGTTTCCCATGGTATTGGAGGAGTAACAGCTAGAAAAAAGGAATGGCCCTCATCAGTGGTTTAGTTCTCTTTTCTTTTTTTAATAGATTTTATTTATTTATTCATGAGAGACAGAGAGAGAGGCAGACACTGGCAGAGGGAGAAGCAGGCTCCATGCAAGGAGCCCAGTGCAGAATTCAATTCTGAGACTCCGGGATCACGCCCTGAGCCGAAGGCAGACACTCAACTGCTGAGCAACCCAGGCGTCCCAGTGGTTTAGTTTTCAAGGATGTCATTTGTAATAGTAGCAACAGACACCAAGATGAAGCTAAGCTACAAACCCACAGAAAATTCAGACATATCAGAGTATTTCTAAAAGAGACCAAGGATGTTCCTGGGAAACACATCCTTAGGTTAGCAGAGACTTTAGGAGTACCAATTTAACCCAAGTAAGGGTAACAAGCTACTGTTAACACAGAGGGATGATTTTGGTCATGTTAGCAAGATTATATGATATGCATGACTTCTTAAAAGCACTGGTAAGAATTTAAGACACCAGAATGACCTTAGAGTGGCCTGGAAGGGGCGGTAAGATAAGGAGGGGGGATGGGTGATAACCATAGAAATACTGTTTCCTTCCTGTTAAAGTGAATTTGTAATCTAGTGCACCCTAAGAAAATGTGAGTGAGATAATACAACACTAGGCTCTACCTAACTTGAGAAATTCATTACGAAGCAGACCCTGTGCCAAGTTCTACCTTTTAAATTTTGATTGATTTTTCATTTTGGAAGCAGTTTTTATTTGAATCATGAGAAGAACAATTACCAAAAAAAGGCTATTTAAGGGCTTATTAATGACCTTAACTTGTATAAATTGATGTCTTCAAACTAAATAGGGAAAAAATAAAAAACAAACAAAACCCAAAAAACAGAACAGCCCTGGCCTTTGAGGGTTGAAGCAGAAATCAATTGGTAAGCAGTATAAGGGAATTTATACAGATGATGCCAATGTTTCATACCTTAATAGTTCGGATTATATAGGGGTATCCACTTGCCAAAACCTAGCAAATGGATACTAAAGATTTGTACATTTATGATATGTAAAACTTACTAGAAAGAAAAAAATGTAAAAAATGCTGAACTTTTGTAAATGATATGAATGATGAAGCACTTAAAGAAAAATGTAGCAATGTCTACAATTACCTTCATCAATGAATACATCAAAAGTTAAGATATATTAAGAGGTGGATAAAGAGCTAAATAGATGGAGAAGTAATAAAACAAGGAAAATAAAAATGTTAATGTTAGACTCGAGGTAGTAAATATTTGGGTTTCACAGTAAAATATTGTCAACTTTGCTGTACATTTGAAAACTTCATAATGAAACATCTGGGAGAAAAATTAATACCTTGGCTCTAAGAAGGCTTGATATCTAAAAGGGATCAGAGTAGGCTGATAGGATCTGTTTACACCCCATCTAAAACAAATAACGAACTGGGATTAAAATAATAAAGGGATTATTATATAAAGGGATTAACTGGGATTAAAATAAAGGGATTAACTGGGATTAAAATAATAAATAAAATATTAAAATAATAAAGTATGGGATGGGAATAGGAAAGAGCAGTATGTTGATTCATCTCATTTCCACCGCCTCCAATTCCCCCACCACCTCAGATTATGTTGATTCTCCTACCTGGAGGGTCTACCTTTGCCTGGTAATCCAGCCTTTCTGTGTGTCAGGCAGTTAGTATGTAAATAGTTATAGCTGTCCACTATACCACCCACTTCCAACTCACACAAACATCACACTCCAAACAAACTTAGAAGCTGACATACTTGCCCATATTCCCAGTCTCATCACTGGCTTCCATGTTTTGCCTGAGCCTCTTTAGCCCACAGTTAGGTTTGGGATTCTATGTTCCCATAATGACCAACGGGTTTTCGGGATTACCCTGCTCCTTTCAATTCCAGCTCTGAAAAGCTCTAGTTCAAAGGGCAGAGTTTCTGTTTTGGTTTCAGTTAGCTCATCAGGTTTCTGTGGTCACTCTCCCAGTTTGGTGCCTGCAGCCCAGCCTATCACATAAATAGACGATGACTGCTGTACCAGAATGACCTCTAGGATAAGCAGCTTAAAGAAGAGGTAAATACAGGGTCCTTGACTTAGAAAGCATGAAGCTCAAAAAAAAGTTAAGACAGTAGAAGCTGCTTCTAAAAAGGTTGAGGTCAAGCCACATATTTATGCAAAAATATATTTAAGTCCCTACAATGTGTTAGGCACTATGCCAGGCACTGAGTAATTCAGCGGTGAACAAAACAAATATAGTCGCTGACCTCACAGAGAGGGAGAGGTAGTAAATAAACATTAAAAAACAATATAAATAAATATATATGCATATTAAATTTACTATAAGTACTATGGAAAAAAAGAGATCAAATATTAAGGAGATCCACTTTAACTGGGTGGGGAGGGAATGTCTCTCTGACAGGAGTGTCATTTAAACTGTGACCACATGAAGTGTCAGGGGAAGAGATAGACAAGATGCAGAGATGTGAATGTTTGTGAGACAGATGAATGTTCAAGAAAGGAAAGAAAGTTTATTTGCCTGGAGCAGCTTGAGTAAGGAGAGTGTAAGTTCTTGGACAAGGTTTTAGACAAGTGAACATGGGCCAGATCCATGCAGTACTGGTAAGCTTGCTAAGGCCTTGGGATTTTAAGTACAGTGGGAAACCACTGGGTTTCAGGCAGAGGAATTAAGTCTTCCTGAGTGCTCCCTGCCCCCCCCCCCCAAAATGGCTCCAGTTCTGGGTACCAAGTCTTCTGGAATAACACAAGAATGTCAGCTCCAAGAGTTCAGAGATTTTTATCTGTATTACTTACTACTCTATTCCCATGCCTAAAGTAACAGGAACTTGGCATACATTTCTTGAATCAACAGTGTATCTCAAAGGACAATAGGTCTTTATTTTTTTTTATAAAGATTTTATTTGTTTATTCATGAGAGACAGACAGAGAGAGGCAGAGACATAGGCAGAGAGAGAGAGAAGTAGGTTCCCTGCGAAGGCCTGATGTAGGACTCTATCCCAGGACCCCAGGATCACGACCTGAGCCAAAAGCAGATGCTCAACACTGAGCCACCCAGGTACCCCACAGATCTTCTTTATTATTGTAGATTCAGGTCATATAGATTCAGGTCATACTCAGTTTCAATGGCTCTGCTTTCCTCTAAGCAACTAACTATGGTTTCAACATCATAGACTCCTCTTATTGCCTCACATAAAAGAAAGCTTAATTCTCTTGCATATATCCCAAGAGCCAAAAGATTTTAAAATAGAAGCCTACTTATTTGGCGTTTTGATCACAAAAGTCTTATTGGGATAGGGAGAACAAGTCTCATAAAATTGTGAAGGGGTAGTGGGAGACTATTTGGTGGAACAGTTGGAACTTAATGGGTCATGCAAATAATAGTTCAGGGGGAGTCTCCAGGCACCTCTGAACCCGGATGCTTAGGCATTGTCTTTAGGATCCTGTCTCTTTCCATCCATGCTCCAATTCCCTTACATGCTTTGTTCTCAAGCAAGGTCTCCCCTAATAGGCATAAGAACACCTAGTAGTAGCTCTGGGTATACAGAATACCTACCAGTCTAGCAACCCTGGCAGAAAGAGAATGCCTCTTTCTCATAGTTGTAGCTAGTCTATTGGCTCTGATTGGCCTGACTTGGTTTATATATCTACTCCTGAACCAATCACTCCTGACCCAAAGGAAGGTACTACGCTTCTTGGCCACACTTGGATGGTTTTCGCCACTGAAAGGGAGGGAGCAGTCAACTTCACCTGAAACCCAAGTACAGAGAGGGATTATTCGAAAGGAAAACCAAGATGCTAATGCCAGAAGAAAGGACACTGAATATTAGATGAATAAAAAGCCAACTACAGAGTGTTAAGAATCATTTCTATGTGCAAAAAATATTAAAGGCAGAGAATAACTTTTTTTTTTTTCCCAAAGGAACACACAGATCATATGAATACAAAACTTTAACAGATTCTATATGTATAAACTCCCTGCTATTTCCTCAAGTTTCAGCTGAGTTCAAATTCCGGTGAACATTCCAATCAATGCATCCATTTGAAAAAAAAAACACAGCTTTTAATTTAGGTTAATCCTGACACGTGACAGGAAGGCAATAACCATTTACAAGAATTTTATGCATTTCTAAGTTTTAACTTAATATTTTCTAAATTAAGCTGAAAATTGTTAGAATGTGAAAAGCTAAATGTGATGCTTATTTCAAAATGCTATGTACTATTCTAGATAGTATTAAGAATTACTTGTGTTTAAGACCCCTTTTTACTTAATAAAAAATGTGTTCAGTTGTGAGCATTTTTATACTTAATCAAAAACTCAAAAAAATCTTATGTGTAAATATGGCTGAATCAAATAGAACATTGAAAAATGCTAATTGCAGTAAGATATTACTGGAATAATAAAGTAGACCTCAAAACAAATTCTGCAATAATGAAGTCATTCTTGAAAAAGCAGTCTTGAAAGAGAGAATGTCTGAAACTGAAGAGGAAAAAAAAGAACTGATTAAGTAGACCTACCAGATATACAACATCAGTAAGCTGCAATCAACATGGAAAAGCATAACAGAGGAAATGTATAACTTTGAGTTTTACAATACAAGTACTAGGGAAAAGTATTAAACACATCGAGTAAAACCAATAATTTATTAAGATTTGCAAAAATAGTATGTAAATATAGCTGAAAACAATAAAATAAACTCAACCTTAAACTTCCATAAAAGGGTGGAGAGTTAAGACTAAGTAATCAAAAAAAAAAAAAAAAAAAAAAAAGACTAAGTAATCAATAGTCTTGTTAATTGCTGTATCTCTAAAGCCTAGAATAGTACCTAGTACATGGTGGATGTTCAGTATGTTTTGTTCAATTTAAAAAAATGGCATATGTAATCACTCTAACCAGTTACTCCTATTATTTAAAGGGAACAATTTGGTGGATCATTTGGTGAATCCAAAACAGCATACACGTAAATGTGAACTTAAAATCAGATATATCCAGTAAGACTTTGCCGGTCATATGTTGGAGTATAAAAGTTTTCAGGCCTTAAAAAGTAACAAAAATTGTACCTACTATTTGTATTTTGTAGACTTGCTTGGCTACAACCAAGATTCTCTCTTTATTGTTTAGAGAATAACAAGTTCTTAGCTGGGTTCCCCTAAAGGCAAATCCTGAGATATGGATTGCATGCACCTGGTTTATTTGAGATAGTGACCTTAACAGGGTAATGAAAATACAGAAGAGGAAAGGCAGGTAATACATGGTGCACAAGCCAACTACCACTGTGGACACCACAGGGAAGCTCTAGAATTATTCCAGTAAAGGGGTAAAGAGCCTGGTATTTATACCTCCTATACCAATGACCACTGGATAAGAGCCATTACTTTTCATGCATTTTCAGACCACCCAAGCATGTTGACAAAGTGAGTTTTGGTAACCAAAGTTAGCTCCCCAACAAAAATCAAGCTGGCATGCTTGGAAATACTAAAAGAATCTGAGAGGGTTATGGGTATGACACTCATAGTGTCTGCTATAACAGGTAAGAAATGGCAATTGGTATGTGTAACTGAAAAGGCTGTAGAGTTTAAAAGAGAGAATATGAAAATAAAACTCTTACTTCATAGCACCATGCTCAATAGCCTCTAAGGGCACTATAGTATAGTAGCTACTACTGTCTACACTCAGTAAATCACCCAGTAAATGGAGGAGTGGATAACCTATTTACGACTGAGCTATTCTGGAACAGATACAGGAGCTCACTCACACTGAACTCTCAATTTTATTTTTTAATGTTTTCTTTTCACAATCTAGCTATGAGGGAATGGCTCTGATGTAGGACTTTTTCTAAGAGATAGTTATATACACTGTCTTAGCCATAAAACATCAAAAATAAAAATAATAGATTAAATCCCAACAATTTCTCCTAATATAAACACAATTACATAGTCAATTAAAAATCTAAAGTTAAAAAGCATTCTTTTAAAGTGAAAAAGCATTCTGAAAGAAGTGTAGTCATTTAACTTATTCTCTACGTATCCTAAATCTTCCACATTCTTTCTCAAAATCTAAAGGCATTTCAAATTTTTAAGTGAGATTTCACATATTATAGTCCTACAGCTAAATTTTGCTGCTTTCAGAAATCTTTTGTATGTCAGCCCAATATGCTTCAATTGGAGGTGAATAATCAATTCTGAGGATATGCATTTTTGTGTGTAAATTAAGCTAGAGACACAGGAAATAATGTATTATTTGTTTTCCAAAGGGGATCAATCTGAGGTTTATTTATTTCTTTTTTTTAAATTTTATTTATGATAGTCACAGAGAGAGAGAGAGAGGCAGAGACACAGGCAGAGGGAGAAGCAGGCTCCATGCACCGGGAGCCCGACGTGGGATTCGATCCTGGGTCTCCAGGATCACGCCCTAGGCCAAAGGCAGGCGCCAAACCGCTGCGCCACCCAGGGATCCCCAATCTGAGGTTTATTAAAGTTGATAATGAGTCCTTTAGAAAAAACAGAGATCAATTCTGAGCAAGAAAGGTAAGCAATATTATATGAAATTAAAACCAAAGACAACTCCATTTTTGTTAGTTTAATAAACACATCAATTCAAATATGCTATTGCTTCTCTTTTAATGAAGATAGCTTATATTGATTAATAAACTTTTGAAGTGTCTGGATATACAAGGAAGTGTAAAACTTACTCTCATTTAGATTGACCAAGAATTGCTTAATTTGATCTCAGAATGAAATTTCCCTTTAGGCTGTGAACCCAGTTTGACCAGGATAATGACTACTAACGTTAAGCAAGTGCCATTTATCAAGGAAATACAAGTATTTACTAGGAAAATTTTAAAAAAAAAAATTGGAGATTTAAAACTGTAACATAAACTGAATATTCTTCATCATCCCCAAATATAATGTACCATGCAGTACATTATATTTGATACACTTATTACAGCATGATCATATTCCTAAACATCCCTGAAGATTTATTCTTAATGATTAATTGACCTTGCATTCTTTAAAATGTTTTACTCTGCTTAAATTTCAACTTTAATTTCTTCTCCCTGAAACCAAAGAATCTCACCACACCACCCCCAAGTTTTAAGCATAATTGGCCTTAAATCCATAGATAGTGATCAAATAAGAAAAGAAAGGAAATACTATTAAGAAAATCACAATGATGTAATCCTAAAATATAATTATCTCATCAAATAAATAAATAAAAAAGGCTCCATGTTTTTCCAGGAAAGGCCCATATTCAAAAAAAAACATCCTGCAAACAAATAAGGTTACAATTAATCTATTTTTCTTAAGGAACCTCAATATACTTCAAAGCAATTTGATCATCTGACAGTCCAATATGCAAAAGTCTAGAACTGGATTGTTAGCAGCTACAACTGGTAGTAGGATCTAATTTAATAGCTCGATAGAAGCTAGGAGTAGTAATCTGGCTCTAAGCTTTCAGGTAAATAGGTTTTGGTGATTTTACAAAGAACCTCAAGGGCCATTAAAATGAGACATCTTTTTACGGTTACAACGCTAATTATTGTCTTTACAAAAGTATTCAGAGAATGTTGGTAAAATGATTTTATAGGACACTGGTGAGTTCATCGCAACTGCACCGTAATCTTTAAAAACACCACCCCTTTCAAGCCTCCTTTTCTTAATCTACTCTATTATAGTAGTCCCCTGCTTTAACTAGGCTCCTTTTCTCCAGTCCCTCACTCAGAAGCACTAGTATATAGTAGCAGCTTTTAGTTCTTATGGTCACTAGTGGTTTTGATAAGCAGAAATCTAAAGCCTAATCATCCTTTGAATGAACCAATAAAACTGAGTTATTGAATTTATATAACCAAAGATTACAGCCAAGATCAATGTGTCCTCACATGAATTGTTCCATAGATGCTACTGGGAACAGTCTTCAACTGTGGCCAAAAAAAATGTATTAAAAAAAAAAAGTATTACAAATCAGAAGAGAGGGATCCCTGGGTGGCGCAGCGGTTTGGCGCCTGCCTTTGGCCCAGGGCGCGATCCTGGAGACCCGGAATCGAATCCCACATCGGGCTCCTGGTGCATGGAGCCTGCTTCTCCCTCTGCCTATGTCTCTGCCTCTCTGTGTGTGTGTGTGTGTGACTATCATAAATAAATAAAAATTTGAAAAAAAACTTATAAAAAAAAATCAGAAGAGAATCACTAACATCAACTTTCTTCTTTTAAACAATAGAAAAATAGGCGCAGGGGCAGCCCAGGTGGCTCAGCGGTTTAGCGCCACCTTGAGTCCAGGGTGCGATCACGGAGACCCAGGATGGAGTCCCACGTCGGCCTCCCTGCATGGAGCCTGTTTCTCCCTCTGCCTGTGTGTCTGCCTCTCTCTCTCTCTGTCTTTCATGAATAAATAAATAAAATCTTAAAAAAAAAAAAAAAAAGAAAAATAGGCCCAAGATTAAAGTTGTATAATTTTTAGTTCTTCAAAATGAATTATTAGAATTATTTGTTAAAATATATGCTACTACCTATATGTGATCTTAACAGTTCTCAACTCCTACCAGGCTGTGAAATAGAAACCAAGCCTGCCTCAGTCACATTTTAGACCTACCTGATCAGATTCTCTAGGAGTAATACTTACTGACAGAACTATAGGCTGTGGCTAACTTTTGTTGTCATATGTCATTCACTTCTGTTCCTCTATCTAGTATTTAATTCATATTAACATTTCTGAACACCACATGTTTCCTAGGAATTGTACTATATACTTTCACACTGTTTCATATACATTAAGATTTAGAGATGGATTGACATTTTAATATTTAACAACTTTGATATGATTCATATTCCTAACAACACAAAATATTGTAATATTAATAGGAATATAGCATAACTTCCAGTGTAACTCATTTAGCTCAATACTGACAGTGTGGTCAGTCAGGCTTCAAATATTAAAAAATTATTGGATTATTTCTATAACAACTCAAGCTAAAGCTACAGGCATGAATTTAATATTCCATGCTAAAATTGTCTTCCGCACTACAAGTAGGAGATTCCATCTAAATTGTCATAATTCCATTTCCTGAACTCTTCTAATACTTCCAGTATTTCTTCAACTATCTGAGCTTTAAATATTGATTTCCCAAACTTATCAAATATGACAGAACAAGTGAGTATTGAAGATCAAGCTAAAACACCACTGGGGGATGATTTTCATTTAGACTATTTCCCTTAACTTTCTGAATGCCTCTGGGCATAAATGAAAGACCCTGTTTTCTTTCCTGTACCATGTGTTAAAGTTTAAGTGTGTTACATAATTGAATTGATTAACAATTTTTAGAAGATTAATTAGCATCCCAACAGAAATTTAACAGAACTTTTCATTAATACCTTAATCTTGATAGTACCAATTTCCCTCTCAGCACACTTTGAATTCCCAGAGATGGTTTCTAAATATGGAGCCTCTATTTACTTAATGGAGCTTTGCACCACTGAGAGTAGCTCTGTGGGGTGCTGGGGAACTCAAAGGAAGACGTGAAATGGGCTGCTTAGGAATAAGAATGCAAACTAGGCCCTCTCAGCCTTGCAGGTTTCAAACATTATATATCCCTTACCCTGATTGCAACTTCAGCAGAGTGGAGTGGTTTGTTTATTGAAATAATGAATAGTAGATGGCATCCATTTTAGTGGAAAGTTTTAATTTGTGATTCCCTGAGGCAGTGTGAAATAAAACGCCCTTATTTATTCCCGTAAATGAAGCCAAATTGCTTCTGGAATTTCTTCTGAAATAGACCATCTAAGAAACTGATTTGACATATTATTTCATGAAATAAAACATTTAATGAATGTACTTTTGTAGTGAAGAGTGCTATTTCTATGAAGATTATTTTTATTTATGAAGTATGTTCTTATTTAAGTTTTTGCTTTTAAAAACTAATGCTGAAGTATATCATGTTTAAGCTTGCCTCAGAAGCTCAAACAATAAAAATCTGTCTGTTTTGTTTGATTCTCCACCTATTTCATTTACTTTTTTAAGTAAGGTCTACATCCAACATAGGACTTGAACTCAGGACCCTGAGATCAAGAGTCTCATGCTCTACCGACTGAGTCAGCCAGGCACCTGTGATTTTATCTATTTTAGTTAAAATATCAGTTATTTCTGAAATTAATCATTAGCACCACAGTAACATTTCAATCTCAATAAGCAATTTAAATGCATTAAATAGTACTGAGTATTTGGAAAGAAGAGGAACTGAAGTTTATCCTTGCAAAATCTAGAAAGAGAAATATCTCAAAAATTAGTAATTTTAAGATAGGTGAAAGATTTAAATTGCCCAGGAGAACAAAGCATTTTTGAAACTCTCAAATACTTAAGAAATCTCCAGGATAAACAATTGATACGCTACTTATATATTAATTCAGCCATTTATTAAATCTTCTCTCAATGATACTATGGAAAATGTGATTTATTCCTTATGCCTGAAATAAATTAAACAGTATTTACTTAGAAGTAAAGATACTCATTTACAGTTTAGAAAATTATTAAATGTCTACTACATTTCAGATGCTGTTCTAAATCCTGAGACAGTGATGAGCACAATGCTTATAATCCCTGTGCCGTGGAACTAACAAATATCCAATGAGTAGGAGTAGGGAGGCTTGGAAGAGCAGAAAATAAACAAGGAAGCAAATAATTAAATAAGATGATGTAAGATAGGTAAAGGGCTAGAAATAAAACTGAGTAATGAATGGAAAGTGAAGGGGTATGTTGATGAAGAGGGGGCTAACATCACTACCTCTGGAATGGTGACTGAGCTGAGACATCTGCGGGAAATTTGGGAAATTGCAAATCCAAGTTGAGAACAGCTTACCTGTAGACCACTAGTATGCAGGAACAGAATCCTAACACATAAAAAACAGAACTCCTAATATTTGTGGGCCCAGGGCAAGAATACAAATAAAGGCTCACATACTACATGTCTACATAAGTTCCAACTCAAGATAACAAGCTGGTAAAGGAAATATATTCCATCCTCCTACCTTGATGACATTACCTTCACCAGAATGTGGTAGTATGAGCAAAGCCTGCCTTCAGCTTCTGACCTAGACCCCTCTTCTCCTATTTTGAACTCAAGTCTATACTGCAAGGAACCTTCAACACCCACATGTGGATACCTCATGTTTAACTCCTTGGAAGTATTGAACACTGAAACACACTTTTATCCTGGTTCCCACATCTTAATTTTTAGTTTTCCACAGATTTCTTTAGCAATTCCTCTGCATCCACTCATGCCTTAAATATTTTATTAAGGCTCGTTTTAAGTCCTATTCTTTCTCACTTGACACATTTTCCCTAAATGACCTCTTTATTTCCACAACTTAAATTATTGTCAGCAGATCAGTACCTGTCTCCCTAGCACAGTGTTTTTCCCTAAGACTGATAATTATACTTGGAAGTCTCTCAGGTACCTCTAGCTCAAAGTGTCTAAAACTGGTATCTTTATTCTTTTCTCCCTCAATCTTGTTCCAGTCTTTGCTTCTGTACATAGCACCCTTCGTATCTAAGTTGCACAAGTGAGAATTTTGGAAATTATTCTTTATAATGCTCTTTTCTTTCCCTCCTCCCTCCACATCCAGTAAATCTCTAATTCCACCGATTTCATTTCCTCAGTATCTCTCAAATCTATCCATTTATCTATAACTTCTATGGCCACTATCTACATTGTTAAAAACACTATTATTTCTTGCCTTGATTACTACAACAGCTTAGTGCTTCTTAAAGTTTTTCACATAGAGAATGATATTGTAAGATACTCTGAGATGAACTGTGAAGGATTTTAAGGTATCTATCTGGGTGGGGCTTAATAAAAGAATATAATTGCTTTTCTCATACTATGTAATTTTAAAAATAAACACAAAACATTAGAAACAATGTTAAGCATTGAGTTTATATAAATATCAAATATATTTTTCAAAATTTTAATAATTTTTAATATGCTTTCCTTCATAAATTTCACTTTTTAATATAAGATTTTCTGCTTAAACTGCTTACTATCAATTCCTGATGGAGACCTTTAAGGATGTTCCCTTCAAATTCTTGATAGTCATCACCAAAGAGGAACTTTGTTTATACAAATAAATGAAAAAAGTGTTCAAAAGTTTTTAGAACCATTTTAAAATTTGCAAAAGTTGAAATCATATTTAAGACTCTAACAGCTTTTCTTTAAATGCAAATGTAATGTTCAAAAAATAAATGCAAATGTAAAAAAATACAAATGTAATATTCAAATTCCTTGTGATAATATGAATGGATTTTGAAACCAGTTGAACTTTTTCTTATCAAATATTTCAAAAACAATGGAGATTTCATCTGTAGGACATAAAGGCACCATCAAAGCAGTTGCCTTACAGCCAGCTTAGCTGAGGGAGTGAAAAATAAAACATTAGTTAGCTGCAAACAGAAATGTCTGTTATACATAATGTCGAGAATGCTTTGGAATTGCACCTGTCTCTACTCCCCCCTCACAGGCCTTTACCATCCACGCTGTGGGCATCTGAAACACAAACCCTTTCTGCAACTCCATGGGCTGTGAAAGACCTAGGATAAAGATGTGGGGAGTTAGGAAATATGGAATACACTCAAATATTTGAGAAATGCACGAATTTGGAGAGCCGCTCTCCAGCAGTGTCACTGAATTGCTAAGGAGCTGGCTATCCTCTGTGTATTGAAGTTTTGAATAAGTACAACAGAAAACTATTTGTGAGCTTCCTGGAAAGAATAATAGTTGATCAGTTTGGGCTAGTTTGGTTCTAGGACAGGCAGTAAAGATACACTTTCTAGATATAGAGCTCCATCTGAATAGACATATTAATAATGAACATTTGTTGGTTGCAAACCAAACAACCATTCCCTGCTTTGCCTCCTAGGAGTCTTCAGATTTTTCTTCTGGTTAGGAGCTCCTCCCTCTCAAAGCCCATGATCCCATGAGTCCTCAGCCTAAGTTATCCCAGATATTTTCAACCTCAAACCACCTGTCCTCTATTGCTCACTCAAGGGTACAGTTGCCAAGGGCTTTTTGAAAAAGAAGTTCCCTGCTCTTCTGAAAGAGCTACCAAAAGAGACACTCTCTGTCATTGTACTGTAGAGTGTGTATGTCGTATGAAAAGCAAAACTCCTTAGAGCCTACATTCTCAGTGGGGGTAAAAACTGAGAAGAAAAAATCTTATTCTTTTTATGCACAAATCATAAAACAGGCATACAGTCCATAAACAGACATGCACTATAACTGTGATATTAAAACTTGGCAGGGGGAAGCATTGAGAAAAAAATCTTAAAAGGCTCTTTAGGGGAGCAATAAAGAAAAAAAGGTTGAGAAACACTGTTCTAGAGCAATGGCAAATACCACAAAAAGGAGAAGACAATAATGGAAATTAAATTATTAATGCTATCATTAAGTTTATGACATCTAAAACCTATTCTAGCTCTTGACTTTCCATTTAACTAAGAAAATAAGTTCCCTTTATTGTTTAAGCCATTTTGAGATGAGTCTCCTGTTATTCATAACAAATATATTAACTGACAAAGTATGGAATTCTTTATCTGATGTATTATACATGCCAATGCAAAAGAATATTAAAGTGGAACTATTTTAGTCTGTTTCTGCTAAGTCTCCATGAAAATAGGCGCCAGATATCCTCATATCCAAAATGAGCTAAGTAAGATAAGAATCCCACTTAAACCATGCAAAGAGATAGTGGGAAATGAATTTCAAAACTCTTAATCCTCATCCCATCGATAGCACAGAGTTAAAATTGAAGACAGGGTTGAAGGTTAAAGAGTAGTTATCAGGACATTGACATGAGGGTGGTTGGTGGAGAGTGCTCAAATTTCGAGGGACTTCAAGAAGGCCCTTTAATAACCTTGTATTTATCTCTGGAAATTTGTGTAGACACAACAGACAGGAATCTGAAGTTGAAATTGTGAGGTCCAACCTTCTATTCTTAACTCATGAAAGTTAAAGGGAACACAAAATAAAAATTGAGGTGAATTAAGGGAAGTTCAGCCCCTCCTTCCTCATTTCTCTGGATTCAAACTGTATTACTCAGGACACTGATTGCCAGTGACAAAAATACAACCTGACTCAGCTTAAATGAAAAATGGGGATTTACCACCCACATAATCAAATCACAGGAGAGGTGAACTTTGATCTAGGGGATGACTGGATCCACACATGAACAGTGGCAGGACTTTATCATAAGCTAGTGAAAATGTTCCAGGCACTGGAACCTACCTGCCCATCCCCTGCCCCCCCCACCCACCCACCCACAGTCTACAAGCACACAGAATTGACTTTAGACTAGTATCAGTATCTAAGTCCAAATCAGTAGATAAAATATAGAAGCAGAAATTCTGGAGTGGATTTCAGAAACAGTAGGAAGTTCACTTTGAAATGCATCCAACAGAAGAAATGGTAGAAATACATGTGCATGGGTGAGTAGATGGACAAATATAGGATAAAGCAAGTATCGTAAAATGTTGTTAGAATCTTGATGGTAAGTATATAGGAGTTCACTGTAAAATTCTTTCAATTTTTTTTGTATGTTTGATATAGTAAATATGTTGGGGTGGGGAGAGGAAATCAAGCAGGAGAATAGCATCATGGCTAGAATGATTAATACCTTTTCAGCAGGATTCTAGTTCTAAACCGAAGGTACAGAAAACAGACTTTACACGCCTGGCAAAGGGGGAACTAGCAAAGCTAGTCATTCAACTAGAACATTGACCAAACATTTCTTGTGCTTCCACTTGGTAGATCCACTGAATTAAAATCAAGGTGTTAAATAGAAATCATTAATGACCTGCAGGTAGAATTATCATATGATATAATCCTAATTTCGGAAATCCAGAAATGACAGGTGAAATGGTTATCCCATGGACTTAATCTGCTTCTACTTAGTTATTAGTGCACTAAGCATCATTTTATTTATTTATTTATTTTTATTAATGAGAGACACAGAGAGAGAGAGAGAGAGAGAGAGAGAGAGAGAGAGAGAGAGAGGCAGAGACACAGGCAGGGAGAAGCCGGCGCCATGCAGTGAACCTGATGTGGGACTCGATCCCAGAACCCGGGATCAGGCCCTGGGCTGAAGGTTGCGCTAAAACGCTGAGCCACCCGGGCTACCCCTAAGCATCACTTTAAATGTAGAAATAAAGTCCTGATTTCTCACTTGTACAAAGGAGTAGATGGATGGTATCCTTTATGGACTTAGAAAATGTACACAGGAAAACATATTTGCGGGGGGTAACTTTTGCATTTGCTTTTGGAATCTTGAAGTTTAGCTGTTTATGGTAAACCTAAATAGAGATGTTCAATAGTCCGGGAATTCAGGTAATATTTGAGCCTGGGAGATTGGGAGTGGTCATAAAAGTGGTGTAGATATTCAAGACACTGTGTATCATTCAGAGTGTGTAACAAGAAGGAATTATTTCATTCTTTTTTATGCTATTCACCAAGCTATCATTGAGTATTACCGGAACTATAAAAAATGACAGATCGTTTTCAGTTCATAATTTCTTCATAATTTCTTAATTGCCAATTCCAATGACCTATTTGCTATCCCAAATGTGTTTAACTTACTTTTCTGTACAGCATTTATTGGGCCGCCTATTCTTTAATTGGAAAACTCTTCTCCATTCCCCTCACTTTCCCCTTTCTGAGTTGTTCCTTTTGTCTTTTACCTTTACTGAGTCTCAGAATTTGACATGTGTTAAGGTTTCATCCTTGGTCCTTCAGCCTTCATCTCGAACTCCACAATTTTTTCCAGTTAGGCTTCAGGTCACATCGACTAAAGTCTAGTTTAAAACTATAAGTTCTGTGGATAGCACCACACAGGCACCACTATCCACCTTGGAGCTACAACGACCGAGCTTCTACTAGCCCGTGAAGCTCCTAATTTTTGCATCTCTTTGAGCCTATTTTCTAAGGTCTTTAAAAACGGCAGCCAAAATATTTGATGTTACTGATGATTACATTATAAACGTTAAAGCACCTGAGTGCTCCGCATTCGACAAGGACTATTAATGCAATCCATAACTTCAGATGAATACAAGTCATAAATATCTACCTTACCTAATATTAAGGTCTGTTCCTGCGCACTCAGCCTACATAGTGTTATTCAGGTTACACGTGCTGGCTGGCTCGCTCTGTACCATTTTCTTTAGAATCCCTCGTAACATCAGGGCAACTGCTTCCTTCCATACATCGCATTGAGAGAAAACATCTCCCAAGGATTCTTAAAGAAATAGCTCAGTTTCCCTTACGGGTGAAACTGAAAAAAGGTCCGTCACAAAAACTCAGTCCAACACTACCCCATCTGTCCGCAGGTCTCTGAGATTAAAGGGACCCGCGCCATAACACAGCTGACGGAGCAGAGTTGAAACCTTACTTTTTATCTTTCCCGCCAGTCTCTGAACGACCAACCGCACTGATAGTCCGTCAGGCTCCGCGCCACTTCCGTTCGCGCACTTTAATTGCGTCACCGCATCAGCTCTCGCGGTATCATCCGATGTTGGGGGGGGGGCGCCCTTCAATAAAGATCTCGCGAAATTTGTCCTGCAGCTCTAAGCTCGCCTCTCGCTCTTCCCCGACCCCACCCCCAACCGGCCCTTCCTTTCCCCGTCTCAGTCACAAAACTCCCCCCTCCCCTTTCTAGAGCTCACAGCCCTCCTCCAGTTTCCGATTTCAGGCCGGAACCGGAAGTCCAGTGGGCGGGGCCCGGCGGCGGAAAACGCAGCGGAGCCGGGGCCGGGACTCGGCTGTGGCCGCTGCCCCTGTCCCCCGCCACGGATCGCCGTGGCTTCAGGCTGAAGGTCGGTCCGGAGGCGGGTGGGCACGGGTCTCCCCCGGAGTGTCCGGGTGGCAGCCTCCCCGGGCCCCCCGGGCTCCGCGAGGGATCATGTCTACAGCCTCCGCCGCTTCCTCCTCTTCCTCGTCTTCGGCCGGTGAGATGATCGAAGCCCCCTCCCAAGTCCTCAACTTTGAAGAGATCGATTACAAGGAGATCGAAGTGGAAGAGGTGAGTGAGGCTCGGCATGGAGGCACCCGAACCGGCCTTGCCTGGTCCCAGCTCTTCAGGGGGCTCCTCGGGCCCCTGCGGTTCTCAGGGCCCCGCCGGGTCCACCCGGGAGTCCCTACCTACCCAGGCCAGGTGGAGAGAGGACTTTGCCTTCAAATGCCCTGGGGAAGCTTGCTTTCTTCTTCACTGCTGCCCTCCTCTTCTGGGTCCGGGGTCTGGAGTTCGATCACCTCAAACAGCAGGACGGACTGGTGAGATGGTGTGGTCCACCGGTTCCTAAATACATAGGTAGCAGGTTCATCAAAGACCACGGCCGTTTTGGAGTTTCGGTTCCCCGAGACTTGGTGCTCTTAAGGGCCGAGGGTTGTATTACGTCTGACGTATATAGCTCCGTACCTAGTACGAACGCTTGGTAAAGGAATCTGTCATCCTGTCGTATACAGCGTTTCCCCAGCTACCGAATGATTCTCATTTTGGCCTATTCGATAGAGCAGTAGACCTAATAATAAACGTTCTGTCCTCTGTTGGACTAGCCTGGACAAATTTTAGCATCAGTAATGTAGACTACGGTGAAACGATGTCTCAAGGTGGCATATTCCGAAGAGCTAACTCAGTGATTTCAGTGACAACCACAGTTTAACACCAAACCAGAAATCGCTGTTTGAAAACCCAAATCCGTCCTTTATTCTGTAAGAAGTTATTTTAGAGAAAGGCAGTTAGGTGCTTTTAACATGTCGTTTCTTTTCAAATATATAAAGTAGATTGGATCGGGGCGCCCGGGTGGCGCAGCGGTTTGGGGCCTGCCTGCAGCCCAGGGCGTGATCCTGGGGCCCCGGGATCGAGTCCCGCGTCGGGCTCCCTGCATGGGGCCTGCTTCTCCCTCTGCCTGTGTCTCTGCCTCTCTCTCTCTGTGTCTCTCGTGAATAAATACATAAAATCTTTTAAAAAATAAATAAAGTAGATCGGACCACACAATTTAGAAAAGTGAAAACAATGTATATTTTAAAGACACACTTTAGAAAGTGTTAAAACTTTAGTTGAAAATAGTATCTATCAGTTACCATGTATTCTTCATTTTTAAAATTTATTAAGTACTTCGCAGTACATAGTCCTTAAAGAACACTGTGTGTTCTGTGTCACAGACTTCAAGGAGTTACCTCTACTTTAAAAATCCAAAATTATTTTTAGGCAGTGGCAGGGTAAAGTGGTGAGATAATTTTCACTCAACAAATAATCTTTTTTTTTTTTTCCTATGGCATGTTTTGGAAGAATAATGGATTCTTTAAGCATGTCTTTTTATTGCATAAAGTAATCATGGAGAACAGCCTCATTTTACAAGAGAGCGTAAGCAAGGCCTTTGGAGTTAGAAGAATGTTCAGTATATCAGGTATACCATTTATTAGCTGTGTGATTTGAAGCAAGTTTCATAAACACTTTGAGCATTATAGCTTTATCTCTTAACTATAAATATAAAACAGGGATAATAATTTTTATTTAATTTTATCTGTATAACATCCTGTTAGGCAATATAATCAAAACCCAACAGGGTACCTGACACTTACTACTAGGAAACTGAGTTCCTGAGAGGAACAGTGACCCTCTTTAAGGTCACATGGCTAAAAGAAGGACCCATATTTTGAAAAGAGGGAGGAATTTATTTGTGTGTGTGGGGGGGGGTGATTTCTATTGAGGCTATGATAAATTCCTTTTTCAGAAGTGGATAGTTGATCCAGCTTTCATGGCTAACTTTCTTTTTTAAGAATAAAAATTCAATGAGTCAGTATAAAAGAATTGCAGTTTTTAAATAAGCATTTACGTCTACTCTGTGGCAAACTGTGCTGGTTGACTACAAATTGTTATATAATAATAACTTGTACTTCATGGTCTACCAACTGCTTTCACAGATTTAAACATCATTTGATTCTTACAGCCTTTATATTGTCACACTACTTTCTAAAGCATTTTACATTATTGCTTCTTGGAAGAATGGAAGTTACTGAGGAGACATCATTTCATATTACTGCTCTTCCCAGAGAGCCATTTAACTTCTGATAAGGTTTTAAGTTTCTAAAGATTCTTCTTTTGACTTAGATATTGTTTGAACCTTTTCTTTATTATATTTAGGACATTCCTGAGGAGTACATTTTTGTTTTCAGATGAAAATTTCTAATATTAGCTTGTTATCTTATTTATTTTTAAAAATATTTTATTTATTTATTCATGAGAGAGAGAGAGGCAGAGACACAGGCAGAGGGAGAAGCAGGCTCCATGCAGGGAGCCGGACGTGGAACTCGATCTCTGGTCTCCAGGATCACACGCTGGGTTGAAGGCAGCGCTAAACCGCTGAGCCACTTGGCCTACCCCTGGTTATCTAATTTAATTTTCATTTTTTAATACTCAGTTTATTTTCACTTTAAAGATTGAATTTGGACCTTTCTAAAATTAAAACTATTACATAGTTCCCATTACATTCATTTGCACATGTTAAAACAGTGTTATATAATCCATAGTGTACTATAGGCACTCAGTGAATAACTGTTTCTCAATTTAGATTTTGCTTCTAGATTAAAATCATAAATAAGAGACTGAAGAAAGATGACCAGAAAAAAAAAAAGTATTTTACATTGCTTTCAGTATTTTATATAGTACAAATATATTGCCTATAAATAAAATCCTGTTCTGTATTTCTCAAATAACAATGCGATTGAAGGGGATCCCTGGGTGGCTCAGCGGTTTGGCGCGATCCAGGGTGTGGTCCTGGAGTCCCGGGATCGAGTCCCACATCAGGCTCCCTGCATGGAGCCTGCTTCTCCCTCTGCCTGTGTCTCTGCCTCTCTCTCTCTCTCAGTCTGTGTCTCTCATGAATAAATAAATAAAATATTTTAAAAAAAAAAGCAATGCAATTGAAGCAGAATTATATTGATTCAGTTAGAAACTATGTAAGAAAAATACTCCAGCCACAGGCCAAATATGCAGTCATTTAGTAGATGCATATTTTTAAGGCATCAGCTGATTATAATCCTTACATTCCTAATCTTGTGACTCAGTAATATCAGGGTGGCACTTCCTAAATTCAGTTCTGATACCAAATTATAGGAGGTCTCAGCCTCAGAAACTTACATAGGTAGGTACCTTGTCCTTTTTTTAAGCCATCTAGTTGTTACCATTCTGGATCTGAGTGAAGAGAATATCAGAATAAATTAGAGGTATGCACATTGAAGACTAAGTTGCAAGAAGTGGTAAAGACAATGTGGTGTGGTAAAAAGTGTACTGGGCTGGGTATTTTTAAAAATTGGATGTCATACTGATTTTGCCAAAATATATTTCAGTAACCTTGAGCAGGTAACCTCAATTTTCTGGGTCTCTGACTTCTCAGGTAAAATGAAGAATTGAACGTGGTATTTAAAGTGTCTTCCAGTTCTAAAGTGAAAACACATTTGTTATTTCCATTATTTTGGTATGTTTCCACAGTAAGCTTTACATGATCTCTTGTGGAATATAGTTGGTGACAACCAACCCTGATTAGACAGGACAGATATCCCCATTTTATATTGACAAATGGTCATAGGGTTTGATTTACTAGAAGCCTGATGTCTAAGTAAGTGGTAGAGCTGGAAATTGAATTTGAGATTTCTCACTCGTGTCAATTGTTCTTTCTACTATATTTACAGTGTTACTTTAGTTCTTTATGAAGCACTCTGACCAAACCTTATTCTGAAAGTGGAGAAACAATACTGATTTCCTTTCCTACAGTGATTGGTCCTATGCATTTAATGAACATTCTTTTCTGTATACAATACTGCTAAGGTACTGTGGAAGATGAATAGAAGAATTCTAGATTCTCTCCTTGAAATTTTTGACTTAATGTCAGGCTAGAATAAACACAGAACAGTTAA
Source organism: Canis lupus dingo (assembly GCF_003254725.2). NCBI lineage: Eukaryota > Metazoa > Chordata > Mammalia > Carnivora > Canidae > Canis > Canis lupus. The sequence goes on along the minus strand of NC_064254.1, from coordinate 49,930,881 downwards.
TAATTAACATTTTCAGAACCACAAATTTAAAACTGTGGCTATAAACTGAGCACTGAAGGCATAATTTGAAAGTAGAGTTAATCACAGAAGACTTAGGTGAATAGAAAGTAATCTGAAACTCAGTTTTGAATAAAGTAAGCATTATAGACTGGGAAAGGCACAAACGTGAATTGTCTTTGCAGTTGTTCCTCTGCCTAAAATTCTCTTCCCCCAAGAACTTCACATGGCTGACTGCTTTCCCATTCAGGTGCCACTTCAAATGTTTATTCCTTAGGGATACTTTGCCTAAGCAACCTAGATCTTTGTCAGTTTTATTATCCTTTGTGGCACTTAACCAGTAAGCAAAATTGTGTATCCCCCCAGCAAAATATAAGGTGCCTTATTCACACTTGTAACACCAATGTGTAGCACCTATTTTTTCTGTAAATATTTGGTGAAGGAGTAGTTGAAGTTATCACAGCATAATCATGAGGATTTAGTGCTCATCCAGTTCTTTATTGTATGTGATACAAACCAGAGGTTGTGATGAGTTTGTGATTTGGCTAAGGCAGCATTTACACTTAGAAGTGAAATCTGATTCTCTATCCAAATGTTGATTCCATTATACTCCATTATACCTAGCAAATACTTTGGTTTAGCAGGGGTTTTAAAAACGCCGTGAAGGGTCAGATGCTGTAAGTAAACCACTAGTGAGTTATTACTAAAATCCTAAGAAGACCCTATTTGGTATAGTTGCTTTTTAAAAGGGAGACCCACAGTGTTGACCTCAAGTATAATATAATAAGCAAGGCACATATAATCACTACAGTACTTACATGTTCTTAAACTTTGTTATAGAGACCCAAAGGTTTTGTTTTAAAGGGAAATATAGAAAGAACTTTTGGTAGTGATGTTTATTTTGTAGTTTAGATGTTTATAGACAACTGATAATGGGAAAAAACTTTGTTTATAGCGACCTGAAAAAACGGAGTCTCTAGATTTGTTAGTATTTAATTGTGGGTATCAAAAATTACTAATAAACTCTTCCATGTGAAACTTTTTTTTTTTAAGATTTTATTTATTTATTCATGAGAGACATACAGAGAGAGAGAGAGAGAGAGAGAGAGAGAGAGGCAGACACAGGCAGAGGGAGAAGCAGGCTCCATGCAGGGAGCCTGACGTGGGACTCGATCTCAGGTCTCCAGGATCACACCCAGGGCCAAAGGCAGGCGCTAAACCACTAAGCCACCCGGGCTGCCCTCTTCCATGTGAAACTTTATGATCATTGGTTTCATTTGAAATCTGGAATTGTTATCACAGTGAAGATAGGTACATGATAACTTTTATATTGTGTGTGTTTAGCTTAAAAGATGACATGGGCATATAATTTGAAAGAAAGGCCTACTAACTGTGTCAGATGTCTGTGGCAGGTTTTAAAAAACTGCATGAAAATTCAAAAATAAGTTTGAATAATCAAAGCTTTACTTCTATGTTTTCAAGACTGTCTTGTCAGCAGATGGCAGTTCTACTCTGCCACAGTTTATTAATAGATATTGAAGTTCTGAGTTCTGAAATAGTTGGAAGCTCTAAGTTCTAACACATTAATGTAAGATCTGTGCTTGTTCTGTCATGTTCCGTATTTCTAGCCAGAGCAGTGGCAGCATAGCCAGGGTCCATTCACATAGTCCATAGAGCAGGGCCAAGTTGATGTGACAACTAAAATCACTGAACTAAAAATAACATGAATTGGGGACAATTAAGAATAATATTTCATAGTAAATTAAGAGCACAAAGACATCCTTTTCCATTTAGTATAGTTTAAGTGGGTTTTTTTGTTTGTCCATTTGTTTTTAGTAACATGACTTGGATAAAGGAATAGTCTTCCATCCTAAAGAAATTCGTTTTTAAAGGAGTTGCTTTCTTTAAACACATAACAGAATGAATCCTGATTTTGATATTTGTGCTTTTTAATATCAATTGCTTGATAATAGTCTTTGCACTCTCATTCTTCTTTTCTTTTTTTTTTTTAAATGACATTTAAGGGACGCCTGGGTGGCTCAGTGGTTGAGCGTCTGCCTTTGGCTCAGGGTGTGATCCTGGAGTCCTAGAATTGAGTCCCACATCAGGCTTCCTGAGTGGAGCCTGCTTCTCCCTCTGCCCATGTCTCTGCCTCTCTGTGTGCGTGTCTCATGAATAAATAAATAAAGAATTTTTAAAAAATTACATTTAAAAATTACATTTAAATCTGCTTTACTATATGAAACTAAAGTTGTGGACCCAAAACCAAGAAGACTACACCATGGGGGTGGGGGGGGAGGTAGATGCATGTCATAAGAGAATTAATCTAACAACATTTTAATTTAGAATGAATTCATAAATTTAGGAGGAAATATTTCTAAGTTGACTTCCCTTTTAAAGCCAAAGTCCTCTTTGCATTCCTTTTGTTTTTCTGTTTTTACAGATGAGGGATTGTGAAAAATATCTAGTATTTATTTCTGAGTTTGCCATTTTGTATGGACGTGTGTGATGGGGAGAGATACTTGTAATTTGGATATGTGCCCTTTTTTACACCCTTGCTGAAAATTGATCTTTGGAGAAAGCTGTCATTCAAAATAATTGTTAATGATAATGTGTCAGAGAAACTTATGTTCAGATAGGAATTCTATCCAAAAAGCATATTTGATTTGTGAACTTGAATTAAAAATTTAGTAGTAAGTAAAAAGTGACTTTCTTTCCTTGTTTTGTAGTTTGAATGTTGGATTTTTCATTGTTTACCTTAGTTGCAAATGTGTCTCAATTTGCCATGTGTGCCACTCATTTCTACTCATCTACTGTGTATAAGGAAAAATATTGGATTGTTCACAAAAATTCCCTTTTTCTCCTTTCTTCCCGCCCAAGTTGGCATCTTAGTGCTCTGGAAAACTTTCATAAATAATATCAACAACAGGAGAGGACTCCCTGGTCTATGTGATAGCTTCCACCAGAGTATCTTGTTTCTCTGTTAATTATGTTTTTAATATAACCTAGTATTATCATTCTCAAACCAGAATCACCTAAAGAGCTTGTTAAAACATAGATTGCTAGACCCTACCCTCAGACTCAGTACTTCTGAGTTGGAACCTGAGAATTTATATTTCTCACAAATTTCCAGGTGATACTGATGCTTTGGATCCAGAAACCACAATTTGAGAGCCATTGAATTAATGCTTTTGCTGGTTTTGCATTTGGTTTCTTTTTGGAAGTCTTCCCTTGGGTTCTTATGACACTAATCTGATTTGCCTGCTACATTATTGACCGTTCCTTCCTAGTTTTTGCTGTTTTATTCTCCTCTCTTTTCAAGATGTTAAAGTTCTTCAGAACTCAGTTCTGGGGCCCAAGTATTTAGAGACTACTTTTTTGGTAATCTCATCCAGTTGATTCACTAGAAACAACTAAATGCTGTTATTTAGTTGCTAAATGTGTTATTTTACAAAAATCTGCCTACTCTCTTTGTTTTCCTTCATTAAGCTGTTGCCTAATCTAGACATTATCCTTAATTCATCTATTTTCTTTCTGCCCATCCTGCCTGCATGCAGACCATCAACAAGCTCTTTTTTTTTTTTTTAAAGATTTTATTTATTTATTTGAGGCAGAGAGAGAGAGAGAAAAGTAGGGAGGGAGGGACAGAAGGAGAGAGAAGAGCAGACTCCCCACTGAGCAGGGAGCCCAGTGGGGGGCTCAATCCCAAAATCCTGAAATGACCAGAATCAGACACATAACAGACTGCCACCCAGGCACCCCTGCAAACTCTTTTAAACTTATAATAAAACATACCCCAAATCTGCCTGTTTTTCTGCTCTACCATCAACCTTGTCCTAAGCTATTCTCTCTTGCTTAAACTGTTGAAATAGCCTCTTTGGTCTCTCTATATAGTCTAGCTTCCCTACAATCCATTTTTCATGTAAGAGCTAGAATGATTTTTTTTTTTTTTTTAATATGCTTCCCATTGCACTTAGAGTGAAATCCAAAATCCTTTTCATGATGCAGAGAGCCATTCAGGATCCAGACTCTGCCTGTCTCTCCAGCCTTATCTGGCATCACTCTTCCCTTTTTCCACTGTGCACCACCCACATCAAACACTCCAAATATTTCTTTAGGTCATCACTAAAATGTCACCTTTCTCAGTGCAGCTTTACAGGACTTCCCTGTTTAAAATTGGCGGTGTGGTGGGGGCGGGGGTAGTGCATTTGTGTGTGTACACACAAGAGTTTGCTCCTTTACTTCTTAGCACGCTTGTTATTTACTAAAATGTGTTTTCTTGTATGTCTTGCTTCATTTGTCTCTCCACAAGAATATAAGCAGTAGGAAAAAGGATTATGGTTTATTTCGTTCACTTCTATATCTTGAGGGTCTAGAATACCACCTAGTCTGTAGACAGCGTTCAAATATTGTTGAATAGGGAATGGGGTTTTTTTCCCCCTCTTAGGGCCATCACATTACTTGTTTATTCTTCTTTGGTTGGTTCCTTGTATTATTCAAGTATCAAGGTAGTAACCTCATCAGATGGCCTTACCATACTATCCATCCCAAAATTTCCATTAGTCTCTTTGTTCTATCATCTTCCTTTTTTGTTTTCTACATGACTTTTTTTTTTTTTTTGCAATCTGGTATTTTTCTCATTCATCGTTTTGTCTGTTGTCTGCTCCCCAGCCCCAAATGAAAGCACATTCCATGTAGATCAAGGCCTTTGTCTTATTTATTGCTCTATCTCTGGTATCCTAAATGGTAGCTAGATATAGTAGACCAAAAACTACTATTTTAAGGAGTAAACAAATGAAGTTCATTATTTTCTTGACATGAACCTCACCTTTACCGCTTTGAAAGGAGAAATGATTTATTTCTCCCTTGCTTACTGACTAGGTCTTACCCTTTGGTAAGATTCTAGCTGATTCTCCAAAATTTACAGATGCTTCATTAGACAGTATGATTGATTAAATCTTTGGTCATTGGCAAGTGATCTGACCTCCAGCTCCTCTCCTTTCTTCTCCTCTCCTGTCCTTAAAGGTCAGGAGGATGATTTCACTGATTCTCCAAAATGTAGCCAAGCTCTACACTTAGCTCCCTGTACTTGAGTTGTCTGCCATCTCACTGCCTGTGATATAGGTTCCAGCAATTTGCCCTGCAACAGCCTCCTTCCAACAGTTCAGAAGACTCTAATTTTCAGTTGCCTCACTTTTCTCTTGGCAAGAGGTTTTTGTATCATTTCCATGTTCTTTTGGGGCTGAGAGAACCTGAGTAGGGCCTCCCTTTGTTTATCTCCCTTGCATTCTTAATCATCTGCAGCTTCCCTTGTGGGCTAAGCTGTGTGAGGCTACCCTCTCTTAGGGATCTCTTTGAGAAATGGGAAGGGTAAGTCCTTTTTGCCCTCAAATCCCTAACCTATCCTGAATCCCTGAACCTATCACTGAAGGGGATGGGGTGTTTCTTTAGGCACCCTCATAGACTCACCTTTGGCTCACTTCAGCTGGTATTTAAAAAATTATTTTAACAGTGTTATTTTGTCTTGAGTTGTTTCTCTACCTCACAGGGGTCAATTCTGTATCTTTTTTCCTGTTAATGTCTCTATAGTTATGCTATTTGGAAAATGGGAGGTTTTTTTTGATATTGCAATCTGAATGACCAGATGTATATTTCGTATATATATTTGACTTTTGTCCACAGTTTCTGACTCAGAGTTCCTAAGTGAAGAGAGATACCCTCAGTTGTTCCTAAGTGAAGAGAGATACAAAAACCCTCAGTAGTTCCTAAGTGAAGAGAGATACAAAAATCTTTCTCCTCCTCCCCTTCTTTCTCCTGTATGTCGCATATGTGTGTTTTGTTATGGTAATGAGGTTACTTTTGATGCCTACCAAAGGATGGGGCTCCTGCTAGGAGAACCTACTTTGTGATGAGAAGTTTGGAACTTCAGTTTCAGCCTCCTGACCTTCAAGGACAGGAGAGGAGAAGAAAGGAGAGGAGCCAGAGGTCAGATCACTTGGCAATAACCAAAGATTTAATCAATCATACTTGTCTAATGAAGCATCTATAAAAACCCAAAAGGATAGTGTTTGGAGAACTTTCAGCTTGGTGAATAGGTAGAGGTAGGTGCAAGGAGAGTAGCTTGCCTGGAGAGGTCATCAAAGATCTGCACACTTTCTGCATACCTTACCCTCTGGTTCTCTTCCATCTGGTGGTTCCTGGGTTATATCCTTTTATAATAAACTGGTGATCTAGTAAGTAAATTGTTTGAGTTTTGTGAGCCACTCTAGCAAATTAATTGAACCCAAGCAGGGAGTCATTGGACCTCCACAGTCTGAAGCCATTGGTCAGAAGCACAAGTGACACCTGGGCTTGTGACTGGCATCCGAAGTTGTGGGAGAAGAGGCAGTCTTATAGAAATGAGATCTTAACCTGTAAGATCTGATGCTACACTATCCAAATAGATAGTGTCAGAATTGAACTGAATTATAAGACACCAAGCTGGTATCTGAGCATTGCTTGTTGGTGTGGAGAAAATTTCTTTTTATTTTTTTTAAGATTTTATTTATTTATTTGACAGCATGTGCACAAGCGGGGGAGTAGCAGGGAGAGGGAGAAGAAAGGAGAGGGGCTCCCTACTGAGCAAGGAACCCGATGTGGGGCTTGGTCCCAGGACCCAGGATCATGACCTGAGCTGAAGGCAGATGCTTAACCTACTGAGGCACCCAGACACCCCCAGAAATTTAATTCTTTAAGCATTAACTCTGTGTTTCTAACCTCTCCTTTGAATTCGTAGCAATTTTTTTTATCATGCATTTCAGTTTCGGTGTACAACCTTAGGCATCTTATACTTTCTTTACTATCATTTTGTATCTGTTGTTTCACTATATATGTGAAATATCTTATGGCTCTAACATGAGTGGATGCTTTTTAAAGCCATGGGCTTTTACCTTACATGAATATGCTTGTTTTATAGTTCAAAGTATTCCCAAAAATTGCTTTCTTAAGCAAATGGAAGAAAATTTATTGTGTCCTCACTTGTCTGCATTTTGTTCCCATGATTTTAAATTGAAAACTCAGACTCAGCCATTATCTCGGCACTAGATGGCACTTGTGCATCACAACTAGTCATACAACACCTAACAGTTTTTCTGACAAGTGAATGATCCACAAATATAATGTTTGGAATCCCTGCATGGACATTCCTGAGAATAGGAAAATGAAACAGGAGGAGACCTACTAAGTACCAGTTGCTTTGAGGTATTTTTAAATACATGGTTGAAGAATATTTTAAATTCATAGTCATTATTTCATAGTTTTATCAATAGTCTGGTCTCCATCCCTACCTTCTTAGCCTAATGTTGCCATAAAGTTGAAATTTGTCTCAGGACCTGTTTGCTATTTATCATGGTTAATTGTGAGAGAAATGATTAGTACAGCTCTCTTACACTTATTCATACCCAACTCTACACAGTTTTTCTTTTGTAGGACTTAAGAAAACGTGTGGCTTTGGCTCACTTAAGAACCCTGTAGATATCACTGAGAACACTGTTGAAAAACACAGAAGTGCAAAGATGTTAATCTCCCCAGCATTAATAGCTAATAGGTAGACAGAACCTATATTCAAACTCAAGTCTGTTGAGTTTTAGAGCCTGTGTGTACTCTTTCCCATACTCTGATGTTGCCAGGGTTAGCCAATAACCATTCATGTTAAAATAGCTGGATGACTAGTTCAAATGACTGATGTGGTTTCTTTCTCTTATGAGAGATACAACTCAGTGCTCAAGAACAACCCAATTAAAAAATGGGTCAAAGACATGAACAGACATTTTTCCAAAGAAGACATACAGATGGCCAAACAGACACATGGAAAGATGCTCAACATTATTCATCATCAGAGAATGCAATTCAAAACTGTAATGAGATCACCTCACATCATCTGTCAGAGTGGCTAAAATCAAAAACAAGAAACAAGTATTGGGGAGTATATGGAGAAAAAGGAACCCTCATGCATTGTTGGTGGGAATGCAAACTGTTATAACCACTGTGGAAAACAGTATGGAAGTTCCTTAAGAAGTTAAAAATAGAACTACCCTATGATCCAGTAATTGTACTACTATTTACCAAAAAAATGAAAACACTAATTCCAAGGGATCCATGGGCCTCCTTACATTTATTGCAGCATTATTTACAGTAGCCAAGATATGGAAGCAGCCCAAGTGTCCATCGACTGATGAATGGATAAAGATGATGTCATGTACACACACACACACACACACACACTGAAATATTATTCAGCCATAAAAAAGAATGAAATCTTGCCATTTGCAGCAACCTAGATGGAGCTAGAGTATTATGCCAAACAAAATAAGTCAAAGACAAATACCATATGGTTTCACATATTGATATGTGAAACCTAAGAAACAAAACAAATGAACCAAGGGAAAATAAAAAGATAAACAGACTCTTAACTCTAGGGAACAAACTGATGGTTAGTAGAGGGGAGGTGGGAGATGGGATTGGTGAAGTAGATAATGGGGATTAAAGAGTGATGAGCACTGAATAATGTATAGTTTTTGAATCACTATATTATATACCTGAAAGTAATATACTGTGTAAACTATTCTGGAATTAAAATTAAAAACTTAATAAAAAATACTTAGAGATAGGGCGGCCTAGGTGGTTTAGCGGTTTAGCACCGCCTTCAGCCCAGGGCACGATCCCATGGTCCCGGGATCAAGTCCCACATCAGTCTCTCTGCATGGAGCCTGCTTCTCCATCTGCCTATGTCTCTGCCTCTCGCTCTCGCTCTCGCTCTTTCTCTCTCTCTAATGAACAAATAAATAAAATCTTTTAAAAAATACTTAGAGATAATAAAATAAAATTAAAATAAAATAAAATGGAGGAGAATTAAATGTGTTAATGCATGATTAGCACATAGACTAGTACTTGGCACATGGTAAACATTCAATAAATGGCACATGGTTAACCATTTGGGTGATTTTATGCATTATTTAACATGAAAAATGTCTATACTACTTTGTGTAATGTATGAAGTAGAATTTGAGCTGTGGGGCACCTGGGTATCTCAGTTGAGCATCTGCTTTGGGCTCAGGTCATGATCCCAGGGTCCTGGGATTGAGTCCTGCATTAGGCTCTCCATAGGGAGTCTGCTTCTCCCTCTGCCTATGTCTTTGCATTTCTCTGTGTCTCTCTCATGAACAAATAAATAAAATCTTAAAAAAAAAAAAAAAAGAATTTGAACTATGGCTAGAGTGGCCATACATCCCAGTTTACAGCTACTGTCCTGGTAATTAGCACTTCCTTCTTATGCTAGAAAGCATTCCGATGAAAATAATAAGTTATCTGATCACCTTAGCCATAGCTAGCTTTGTTACAAAAGAGCTTTGTGCCCAGGGATTTGTTCTTGTAAGTTTATCTGAAGTGAAAACTCCTCCTCCAAGGAAAGATAACTGTTACCTTTCTGACATAGAATAGAAATATATGTGTACATATATTAGGATTCCTAACATTCTGGTGTTAAAGTCTCTGGCATCAAACTGCACTAAGTCTTTACTAATGTAGCCTTGGGCAGTTTACTTCTTTAATACTAGGTGCTTTACAGTAAAATAAGAATAGCATTAGTACCTGTCTCTTGTAGTTGTGTAAATGAGGTAATGTATGTAAAGCACTACACAGAAAGTACATCATAAACGAGAGATGTACAGAGAGGTAGATATTTCACTTAAGCAAAAAGCTTTGTGACACAAAGTACTTAGATACATTGGAAGCTGAAAAATTGGAGTAGATGGCACTTAACTAAGGTCCTTTACAATGATAAACATCTAATGATTTTGTTTTACAAGTATCAAAAGCTATTCTTTTGTTGATTTTATATCATGGCAAATTTCAAACATTGGTAAAAGTAGAAAGTATAGTGTGAGAAAGCAGTGAACCCATAAGGTACCCATCACTTAGCTGTCAACAGTAGATGGCCAATCTTCATTTTATAACTTGCAAAAACAACTTTAATGAGATATTTTACATATCATAAAATTCACCCATTTGGACTGTTTAGTCATTTGTACAAATTTGCCAAGTTATACAACCATCACCATAAATATGTTTTCAGATATTTTCATCCCCTTGACATTGAGTTATACCCATTTACAGTTAATCCCAGTTTTGTTTTTTTTTTTAAGATTTTATTTATTCATGAGAGACACACAGAAAGAGGCAGAGACACAGTGGGAGAAGCAGGCTCCATGCACGGAGCCCATGTGGGACTTGATCCCAGGTCTCCAGGATCACACCCCGGGCTGAAGTGGTGCTAAACCACTGAGCCACCAGGGCTGCCCTTAATCCCAGTTTTTACTCCATTCCAAGCAACTACTCATCTCCTATCTGTGGATTTCTGGATATTTCATATCAATGGAATCATACAGCATGTGATTTCTTGTGTCTAGTTAGCATAGTGTGTTTGAGGCTCATCCATATTGTAACATGTATCAATTAGTTCATTTTTTTCTCTTGATGAATGTATTCCATTGTATAGGTAATACATGTTTTGTCTGCCTTCACGATGGCCAGTCTTATAGCATCTATATTTTTATACTTTTCCCTCCATTTCATACCCCTACTGAATTATTCAAAAGCTATTTTTAATTTCATGAATATGATAGCTTAAAACATTGATAGTAAGTTCTTTTTATATTTGTTTTCCCAAACATCATCTTTCTATCCTCTGCCATTCATCTTGCCTGTTTTAATTTGTTTTCTTGCTCCAGGGAGTCTTTGTTGTTTGATGTTTTGGTTTTATCTGATAGTGAAGAGCTGTCTATTCTATAAACTTTCAAAGATAGAGATAAGTTCATCATTTCCTCACTTTAAGAACTTTACACTTGCTCAGTGGCAAATCCAGATAGTGATGATTTCTAAAACCTTTCAATAAGTCTTTGAAGTAGGCTTCCGTGTTGTATGTTGGGCTAGATCTGTTTATTTCTAATTATCATGGGTGTTTGTTTATTTGTTTTGTTTTAACTCAGGTTGTTGGAAGAGGAGCCTTTGGAGTAGTTTGCAAAGCTAAGTGGAGAGCAAAAGATGTTGCTATTAAACAAATAGAAAGTGAATCTGAGAGGAAAGCTTTTATTGTAGAGGTAAGTTGAGATGTTTCCAATGTGTAATTATTTACCTACGATACTCTATGGATTTAATATGAAAAAGTTGTTTCCCAATTATAATTTCTCTGTACTTGAGCCTAAGCAATTTTATTGAACCAAAGATAATGCCGTAGAAACATTTTTCATTCACACTCTTAATTCTGATTAAAAATTGGGGCAAAGACTCTTAACTACATAAATGAATTCATCCCTGAATTAAAATACAGTCTCATCTATGTAATTCAGATCTATTTCAAGGCATAGGATTTAAATTTTAAAATAGAAAAGAAATAGTATTCTTTCCTGTTATCTAAAATTAAGAAGGAAAATTTTATGCATTCATTTTTGGCTGAATATTTTTAGAAATTCAAATGAGATCACTTTACAGGGAAATAATTTCAAATTTGATTTTTTTTTCTCATTTAGCATGAAAATCTACAACTGTTCTCTTACAGATTTGATGATGGAGAATTCAATAATCATGAATTCAGTAATCAATAGTAATTATCAGATTTATTCTTTATTAATTTTGTACTATTTTGTATATTAGATCGCAGTAGTTCCTTAAATTAGTGGTTTTATCACTTTTTTTCTCATTGGCCAATGGGTAAGTGTTCTTTACCTTACAGACCTTTCTAAATTTATATGTGATTAAATTTAATTATAATTTGAAAATATACTTTATGGTATTTTTAAATGTATAACATGGAGAATGAGAAGTGAGTTGGGATTTGATGAAGTGGATTTTTGTAATTAATTGAATGAGTTAAGAAATGCTGACAGTGGGCAGCCTGGGTGGCTCAGCGGTTTAGCGCCTGCCTTCAGTCCAGGGTGTGATCCTGGAGACCTGGGATCGAGTCCCACGTCAGAATCCCTGCATGGAGCCTGCTTCTCCCTCTGCCTGTGTCTCTGCCTCTCTCTCTCTTTGTGTCTCTCATGAATAAATAAATTAAAAAAAAAAAAAAAGAAAGAAAGAAATGCTGATAGTTTGGGGTCCTCATGAAGAAAAGATGATCTCTAGTAGTATACTCCAAGAGTGGCCTCAGCCTTGCCTTATTCATGATTTTTGTTTATGATTTAGGTAAAGGTCTAAGAGTGCATTGGCACTTTCACAAAACTAGCTAAAAGCATATGTATTAAATGCTAGGAATTAGGAGTTAGAAAGATAGCTAGGATAAAAAAAATTTTTATCAAAGTTAATACGTACAGGTAATTCAGACTGTATTATTATTTAAGCATTTAATAATAATAATGTGAGAATTATACAGTATGTATAAAGTGCTGACCAGGGCCTGGCACAGAGTTTGGTAGACTGATCAGCCATAGCTATGAAGGTGGTGACGGTAACATAGCTTCTTCTGCTTTGGATAACTAAGCTCAGTGCCATCTTTGGGATGGTGTCCTAACGTTTTTAGTTGAAGTTTATTTTTTTTATTTGTACTTACCATGGCTTGTTCAATACTCCTGTTATAGTACTTTGCACTTTGCCTTAATTGTTTACGTCTGTCTCCCAAGTAAAGCATGAGAGCTCTAGGACAGGGAATCTTTGTCATTCTGGGTAGGCATTTATGACCACAGTGCCTGCTACATAGTGAATAATGATTGTTGAATGGTTAAACTAATGTTTTGTACACCCTAAAATTGTAATGATGCTATGAAATCAATTCTCAAAAGTTAGCATCTTTTAAAAGAAACTTTAATTTGTTACAGCTTCGACAGTTATCCCGTGTGAACCATCCTAATATTGTAAAGCTATATGGAGCCTGCTTGAATCCAGTAAGTTTGTCATTTTTTCATTGTCACCTACCTATAAATATTGACATGGTAAATGTTTGCAGGTGTGTAGCTTATGAACCTATTTTGATCTGTTATATTATTTCCAAAAAAATTACACTTTATTTGTTTCTGTCTGTTAGCAACATAGTATGTTGGAGGCATTATCTTGGATGGTCCTGTCCACTAACCTCATCTTATGAGGTTTATGACATTCCTTGACAGAGTCTACTCAGCACTGAAAGTTCTCAAAGGTTTTGCGATTGTTTTTACATTCACCTCCACTCTTATTATATATTATAATATCTATTATGTTATTTATTACATACTAATTTTGTAGTGGGCCCCTACAAGACAAGGCCTTAGATCATAGGGCCTTCTTTTTCCATTAGTACCATTTACATAGTGGGGACCAAAAGAATAATTTTTAATGCATTTATAAAATTACAGATTGAACTAAGTTCTCTCAAGTCATCTAAGATGCTATAGCCCTGTGGTTAATTATACTGACATGTTTCTTTTAGGTGTGTCTTGTGATGGAATATGCTGAAGGGGGCTCTTTATATAATGGTGAGTGTCATTAGACCTGTCTTTATATAGTAGAGTAAAATCATTGAAAAGCTTTTAATATACATTGTTAGTTACTTAATGTTCTTCACAGTTTACTACCTTCAGAATCTCAAAAGGAGGTAATTTAAAAGAAAAATCTGTTAAAGATTAGAAACGAAAAGATAAGATGCTGCAACATTAGTATGTGAAATTTAGAAGCCTATCAATCTTTTCAATTGATGGTACTTTTCATAATGTTAAAAGCATTTAAGTAAAGTAAAATTTGCTTTTTAAATAGATTTTAAAATATCTTCATACTTTTCATGTTTTTCATTTGCCCACTCTTATCTTTGAGCCTCCTTATTTGAGAACTCTTTAACTGTACTTTCTTCCCTCTCTTACTACTTAATTTGCTCTCTTTACAAAAAATAAAATTGCGAAAACGCACTTCACAAAACATTTTAATTATAACAAAGAAACAAGGTCATTTAGTTATTTTTATAGAACAGAGATTTTTCACTCTTAAGAGACACCAGCCATATAGTAAATATATTAATGATTGCATTTATATAAAATAAATTGTTGCATTTTATTTTTTTAATTAACGGTTTATTTAAATTTTCATTTATATTTAATGCCCATGTGTTCATCATAGTTAATGGGTATCTCTAACACTTGGTTGTCTTATTTGGTTGAACTATTTCTAGTTTTTAGCTATTGTAGAAAGCATAATTATATACATCTTGATGCACATTGTTTTATTTCCTTCCATACTACTCTGTATCTCAGTGCTATCACATTGCCTATAATTTATATTATTATGAAAGACCATCTTTTAAGCCGGAAAAGTGCAGTAATTCATATTAATTTTGCTAGAGAGTGTGTATAACATTTGATAGAGGTACTATTACATTTTAGATACTTGTGTGGTAGTTCTCTATTTGAAATTATTAGATATTTCCATCTTTATATTTAGAAAAGAATTAAAAGCAGGACTGATGGGAGCATGTGTAGAAAAATACCCAGTCCTGTGTCCCAATAGTGCTCTCATTCACCTTGTGTCTTTTGTTATATGCAATAAAGTTCTTTTTAGTTTGTGCCTTTCTTTTGCAGTGCTGCATGGTGCTGAACCATTGCCATATTATACTGCTGCCCATGCAATGAGTTGGTGTTTACAGTGTTCCCAAGGAGTGGCTTATCTTCACAGCATGCAACCCAAAGCTCTAATTCACAGGGACCTGAAACCACCAAAGTAAGTTCTAATAGTGTGATGTCTGTCTCCATCTCTCTCTCTCTGTCTATCTTGCCCCAACCCCTGCCCACTTCCTAATTCAAGCTAATTGTTGCACTTTCTCTTTTCTCCTCCCTTTTGGCTAGTTTGAAAGAGTTTATTTTTAACTCACCTTTGTTATTTAGTCATTTATCTAAGCTTGCATTTTAAAATACTGTCTTTAGTAGGATTTTAATTTTAGTCATATTTTTGTTATATTTTAATAACTCTTGCCATTGATTGGCATACTTCTATAATTGGTTAGCCTGTAAATCTTATTTTGTGCCTGCTGTATCTATTGTTGCCCCTAGACAGTCCCCAAGTTTATATTATTCCCCACTATATTCCTAATAACTAGTACAATGTCCATATATAATAGACATTCTACAATATTTTACAGAGTGGTTATTATTTGCCATTTTAGAGGAAGGAAAATGGACGTGTCTGGCATCTGGGTAGAACCTGAAAATATTCTGGATTTCTCCTTATTAAGGATCATAGGACTTTAAAACTCCCCTAAATAAGTACATTAACAGGCTAATACTTTGGGGGTTTTTTGTTTGCATAGGTACTTAAATAAAGAAAACATACATGTGGTATTTTCCCCTTTCCTCTCTATTTTTTTTTTCTTTATCCACTTGTGATAGTAAAAAAAAGTCCACATGCCATTCTCTCACTCCCCACCCCCGCCACTACATCAGTCCTCATATAAGAGGTTTCCCCTAGGAAATCAGTCTCAAGTATTCCATTCTCTTGATACAGGTTTAAAGCATTAAAGTGTCCTGTCTGGGTACAACTTGTCACTCTTATGTCTAATCTAATACGTTCTACATAGCTTTCAGCTCTTGCAATGGCTGTTCTCACTAGTGTACATTATTCCTACTCTCAGACTTAAACTGATTTCTAAAAAAAAAAAAATAAACTGATTTCTGTTTCCCTAGGTCCCTGGTCAAATAATGTTTAAGACTCAGATTCATGATTCTTTTATTTTTTTACTTGACACCTTGAGGCTATTGCCGTAGCTACCTATCTTGGCCAATGAAGAAGAAATCATTTCATCTTTTTTTCCTGTTTACGAAGATTGAATCATCTTTTGCTCCTCTTAATTAATATACAGCTGAATTATCAAAACAAATTCATGAGAATCATAGCTCTTATCCAGCCACAAATTGACTAATGATTCAGAGGATACAGGCAAGCATCAGGCATCTTTTTCTTGGAAGAGCCAGAAACCATCAGATGGAACTCCCAAAAGTATCTTGTTTCTTCTGCATTAGGTCATATTTTGGTTTTGGAATAACTGACTATTGTTAAACAATATACATGAAAATACCTCACAAAAGGAAGTCATTTCAGTTTTCCAACATCTTTTCTATTCCATAATTATACAACTGAAATGACTACCTTCATTCTCCATCTACCCATATGCCATAAGTCCATAAATGTTAGATTTATTTAACCAACCTACTTAGATATGTCCTACTTAAATCATTTGTAGATACAGACTCTTCCTTTTGCTAATAGATACCATCAGTATAGTTGTAGGAAGTCTAGCGTAGGTCATTCATTCCTCTTAGGCATCCTTATGGTTGTACTCGTTCTATAGTATTGCAGATTGTTTTTAGGACACCCAGTATACACTTTGGGCTTTAGAGTTAGAATTGATTTCTCAGAATGTACTGGAAAAAAGAAAAGTCTTTGGAATGGCTATGCTTTCATATATAAATTGTATACACAAGCACACATACTATATTACTGTCAGTGGAAAACCTGTGGATTCTGTATTAAGGAAGAGTGTTCCAGAGAATGGTGTATAAAGAAGGCACGTGATGATTTGATTAGGTATTTTATATAATTTCAACTTGTGTTTGTGCCCCTATTTTATTCATCTTTTGCAGGTTTGTTTGCATGTACTCCAAAAATAAAAATGTGGTTTTGGTCCCAGCTGTGTGAATGTAAGCCTACAAAGATAATTTAGGTTCATATTTCAGTGAGTCTTGAATGTCATGTTCATTGCTGGTGACCTATTAAAATCTTATGAGTGAAGGAGTACTAATTATAATAACATTAATATAAAAGTCATTCAGAAAAAATTAACTTGAATCTACTAGGTAATAAAACGAGGAAAACCAGTTTTACAGTTCTTTTCTGGGTAAAGAATAGTTAGAGCTGGAACAAGAACAATAAAACAGGCAATTTTTTGTTGAAATGCATATAAAAGTAAATTGCATTTAGCATTCTTTCCACTTCAGTTTTCATAGAAGTATTTTTGACATGAGATCTGTATAGTTGTTTATCTGGTTTATTTATCCTAGTCATTTGGACTAAAAAGAAACTGATTTCTGAATAATCTTTCTAGTTAGAATTTTAATATAAAATTATATACAAAGAATTTATAAAAACTGTAATTTCCATGAACACCCCCCCCCCAAATACTGCTGTTGAATATTACTACAGTGTGATAGTGCAAATTATCCTTATTTCTGTTTGTCATCCAAAGGAAAACCTAAGTAAGGGTATATACTACTTGGTGATTGAACTTGGATGGTATAGCACCTAGGAAAATCAGAATCTTAAGTTCAGAAAATTTACTGGAAACCTTCCATTAAGTTACTTTATTATTTAAAGATTTTATTTATTTATTCCTGAGAGAGAGAGACAAAGACATAGGCAGAGGGTGAAGCAGGCTCCCTGCAAGGAGCCTGAGGGGGGCTCAATCCTAGGACCCTGGGATCACCACCTGAGCCCAAGGCAGATGCTCAACCACTGAGCCACCTAGGCGCCCTTCATTAAGTTATTTTAACTGTAATAAAGTTATGCTCCTCCCACACACACACACTTCGAACATAAGAAACAGTTTTGAGATTAAACATTTTTAGAAGTATCTTAAAAATAAAGACATTTGGGGAGCCCCAGTGACGCAGTGGTTTAGTGCCACCTTCAGGCCAGGGCGTGATCCTGGAGACCCGGGATAGAGTCCCACATCAGGCTCCCTGCATAGAGCCTGCTTCTCCCTCTCCCTGTATCTCTGTGAATAAATAAATAAAATCTTTTAAAAAAATAAATAAGGACATTTAAAATCAGGACCATTTTTTCCTTCTCCTGTATACGTTTATTTTACCTTTTTAATTAAATTATATCTATTTGGGACACCAGAATGGCTCAGTCAAGTTGAGTGGCTGCCTTTGCCTCCAGGCATGATCCCGGAATGCCTCCAGGATCAAGCCCTGCATCATTGGGCTCCCTGCTCAGGAATCTGCTTCTCCCTCTTCTCATCACCCCACTTGTGTGCACGTACACACTCCCTCTCTCTCACTCTCTCTCTCTCTCCCAGATAAATAAACTCTTTAAAATAGATGAATAAATAAATATGTAGTTATTTTCAAATAATATATGTTCATGATTTAAAACAAATGCAAATAGAAGAATATAAAGCGAGTCTTTCCTGCTTCCTGTTTCTACTCCTCAAAGGTAACCACTATTTTGTTTTTTTAATCATGTATGATTTATACTTTATATAATGTTGCTTTTTTCACTTACATGGACATCTTTTCATATCACTATATTCAGATATTTACCGTTCTATTTTTAATAAATAATATTCCCTGTTACTCTTGGTAAATACTCGAAACTATTCTTGATCTTATAAATAATCTTAGACTTGGAAGACTTGATTTTTATGGCTGTTTTTAGAAAATATACTGCTACTGAATTATTTGATGTTTTGAGATTCTGCAAAGTTTTTAATGCCCTAAGTTGGTGCTTCTCAAATTCCTCTCCCCGCCCCTGAACAAAGTTATGATAAAATACAACCTCAGTAGTTTTAAGAGTAGGGAGAAAGAGCCCAAATAATCATCTTTTTTGGATTTTGCATGCAAATTTTGCATTCAACTTCATATATTATGTAATTTGTTTTAAAGTCAATGTTCAGATGTTAAAAATACTTAAGACTGAGTAAAAATGATGGTCTAAGGAGAAGTGCTAGTTTTAACCTGGGGCTCTGTAGGCTCCCTGCCACTTACCTTGGCACACACTGACTGGTATAGTGACAAGGTTTCATACCCTAGTTTACAAAGCACATAAAGTTAAGCCACAATATCTATGTATTTAAATCCTAACAACCTGTGATAGAGATTATATGGAAATGTGGCTTGATTCTTAATGCTCACATAATAAGAATTTTGACATTCCAGCAATATGGCAAACTAGATCAACTGAAAAACCGTCCTACAACAAACACCCAGAGATACTGCATATTACAACAAACATCCTTTTACATACATAGGTGATCTTACAAGAAAATAAGGGAAATCATCAGGGCAAAAAATGGAAAGAACAGAATCCTAAAAGAATATAATCCAAGCATGAAAGCTAAGGGACTGTATGTGAGCTTCTGTCAGTATCAAAAATATAAAGCCCCGGTTTTAATGGCTCTTGTGTAATTGGAGATAAGTCTTTTGTTCTGTACCAGGTAAAATAGCAGAACTGAGATCTCTCCATAAATTTAGTATTCCCAGAGGGAACAACTTAAAAGTAGGCTAGAAAAAAATACCAGTTTTCTTACTTAAGCAAACTTTTATTTCTTAACAGAGATCTCCCCTCTTGTTGTGAATTTGGATTTGCCCTACTTGCACACTTAAGAAAATCCCAACAAGACAATAAAAGTGTTTTGGGATTGGTAGTGTCCCAGGGCATCTGATAGTAATGAAGCTCCCATTTAAAAGTCCTGTGCCTTCAGTCCAGGCCTTTAATTATTCCAGATTAAAATTAATCAAATATGAAGCCACAGTAAAAATTACCACACCCATAAGGGTCCAAGTTACCATGAGTAAAAGTCAGCAGAAATAACACAAAGCAGAATTAAGCTCTCAAATATTTAGACTTCAAATATTTGAAATATGATGTAAATATGCCTATATTATTTACCCAAAAAAAGAATTAAAATATGCAAGGAATAAATTACTCAAAATGGCCAAAAGGACTAAATACAACATTTAGGAATAATTAAAAATTTTAAATAGGGGATCTGAAATACATGACAAGAGAATTGGCAAGCTATAAGATATATCTGCAGTTACCCAGAATGCAACACAACCAAATAAGTAAAGGAGAAAAATGATAGATTAAGGAACAGAGAAAGGAAAGACAGGACTAACAATACAGAACTACAGTAGAAAATAAGATGGAGAGAGTATAATTCAGGAGGGACTGACCAGGAATTTTCTGGACAAAGATGATTTCTAAACAGGGATAAATGAAATCTACCCTATAACACATGTTAGTGAGGCTACAGAACAACAGAAACAAAAGGGAGATTTTTAAATCAGCTAATCAGGAAAGAGATTACCTACAAAGGATTGACAGACGGAAGGGTATATTCCAGCACCATT
The DNA here is from genome assembly GCF_003254725.2 of Canis lupus dingo. NCBI lineage: Eukaryota > Metazoa > Chordata > Mammalia > Carnivora > Canidae > Canis > Canis lupus. Next base: position 49,910,764 of record NC_064254.1, on the reverse strand, counting down.
AGTGGAAGCTGGAAAACTGGAATTATAACTTCACAGAGCTAAGAAAAAAAAGTGTACCTGCCCTAAATTATTTTTTAAGGAGAAGGGTGCAAATTCAAGATGTTTTGAAACAAAACCTGAGAGAATTTACTATAAATGGACCTTAATTGAAGGTATTTGGGAAGAAAGAAAATGATTGCATAGGACAAATATAAGATTCAAGAAGGAATGGTGAAACACATTAAAATAAAAGTTGACTGTATAAAACAAAAATACATTTATGCATGTAAGAGAAGGTGGTTAAAGGGGATTTAAAATAAATAATTATTTCTACTAGTTTACAGAATAACCCTGAGGACTGTAAGCCTTTTAGGTAATGATACAGAAAGTGAGTTACATATTTATTTTTAAATGTTTAACTCTTTTAATAAGCTAATAAAAATTGTCTTTTACTTTTATAGTTCTTTTAATACTTTCTTATGTTGATTTCAGTCTCTATAGTAGTAATAAGTTACATTGGGATATTAAAAAACCTAAGACTCTGAGTATCAGTTTCTTTAAAGGAATCATAATAGCTAAGAATATTAGTTGTTTTAACACCAGCTGCTGTAGCTAATACTGGGCTTATCACAGTAGAAATTTATTGCTTGTGCATGTGAAATCCAAAACAGTTGTTCCTGTTTGGCAGATGATCTTCCGTATTGTCATTCAAGGACCCAGTTATGCTTCCTCCATCTTGTACTTCTGCCATCCTCCAGGGCTTTGGCAACTTAATCATTTAGCCAGCAGATAAAGAGAATGGAGATCACATGAGAGGTTTTTTGAGCCAGGTCTAGAAATGACCCTCCCTTTAATCACATATCAGTGGCCACAATTCAATCTTAGAACTGTAACTTCCTAGAGGGGTTAGGAAATGTCTTGTATGCCCCCAGAGGAAGAAGGAGATGGCTTTTATGAGCAGCTGGCCAGTCCCAGTTACCCAGAGTATTTACTCCTCTAACCACAGGTTAGAACCACTTACTGTTGCCAGTTAAACATCCCAAAGGCTCTTCCAGTCACCATCCAATTCACTGTCCAGGATGAGCATTTCAAGATGACATGTGGTCCTCCAGCTGGTCTAGATGTAGCCTCCCATAGTTTAGAAACAAATGAATTAAAAGGACAAGTTATCTGTCACCTCGCCCTCTCCAACTCACACAATACATAATAACAGAAAGACAGGATAATCAGTAAAAGTTTCCACTGGGAAAAGGAAAGCGTGGAAGCATACCACAGTAACTCGTCTATAGGGATGAAGTCTTGGCATTGTCTAGTCCCTCTGCCCAGGATTTGTGAATGGGGTCTTGATCAAACCTTGCTTCAGCCCTTGGAAAGGAACTCCCTTATCCATTGGTCATGACTCCAAGCTTCACCCTTTAGTAAATTCCTTCTTAATGCATTCTTCATACAATGTCAGATGTGGGTATTGGCATATACTCTCCTCAGAGTTTGTACAGTTTTCACAACCCGCACCTTGCTTATGTAGATCTGGGGTCCTGAGGATTGTTGTAAGACTCAAAACAATCAAAAACTTTTAATTAGGAATTTGTGGTTCCTTTGGCAGTTTAATTTCCTCAAAAGTAGGCTTTTGATCTCCTTGGTTCCTGTCCGTTTCATGTACCTGTAACTATTACTATAATTCCTTTTAGACAGAATCTTGAACCTGGTTTATTTAATTTCTGGCCACACTGCTTTTTCTCAACTGAGTAGAGGCACCTTGAAGCCGTCAAGTTTTAGTGGGAAATACTTTCTCTTAATTTATTCTTTGCTGCAGTACTGAGTCTTAATGGGCCTTTGTCAGTCCTCTTTCCTGCTATTTGGAGTCTAGAAGCAGCCAGCTTTTCCAGTCCTTTAAGGCCACAAATTTGTCATAGGAGACAAATTTTACCAAATGTTTTACCATGTCACTAATGAATCTCTGTCTTTTCCAGTTTTAGCTTTTTTTGCTGCTTAGTGCTAGGCTAATATCAAATATATTAGATTTTTGTGATAGCTACATCCATTTCTATACCATTTTCTTATATTGGTTAGAGTGGCACTGTTATAATAAGCTCTGAAATATCATGGCTTTACAAAGTACAAGTTTTTTGTTTTGTTTTTTTTTTACTCATATGATGTCCAAAAGAAATGTTTTTGATTAGTGAGCAGTTTTCACATTGGTGGCTCAAGATCCCAGGCTCCTTCTGTCTTGTAGTTCAAAAGCCTCTGCATTCAGTGGCATATGAGGAAAGGAAAAGGAATATATGTATGTGAGAGATTTTTATGGCCAGGTTTGAAAGCAAAGTACATTTCCATCTACAACCCATTGACTAGAATGGTCATATAGCCACACCTAACTACTCAAGTCTAGAAAATGTAACCTCTGGGCAGCCCGGGTGGCTCAGCGGTTTAGCGCCTCCTTCGACCCAGGGCCTGATCCTGGAGACCGGGGATCGAGTCCCATGTCAGGCTCCCAGCATGGAGCCTGCTTCTCCCTCTGCCTGTCTCTGCCTCTCTCTCTCTCTGTGTCTCTCATGAATAAATAAGTAAAATCTTTAAAAAAGAAAAGAAAATCTTTTATGTCCAGGAGGGAAAGGAAATGGGGTCAGTGAGCAGCTAACCAGTCTGGCAACATTAGGTTAATCTAACAACTCATTTCTGTTCACCATAAGGTTAATTAAAATAAAATAGTTTATAAACATTTGGACAATGATCCATAATAAGAGATACTTCACAGTCTATCATGTTTACATACTAATGTGTATAAGACTAAAACAACATACATCAAACAGTATTTCATTTTACTAGTTGTGATGTACTTTGATATTTTCTATTCTATTTTTTAAATGCTTTTATAGTCTACTGAATCAATTTTGTGACCTAGGTTTCCAGATCTCTGATATAGATTTTTATGATTTAGAGGATCCCTCCTGGGTGGCTCAGCAGTTGAGCATCTGCCTTCAGCCCAGGGTAGCCCAGGGTGTGATCCTGGAGTCATGGGATTGAGACCTACATCGGGCTCCCTGCATGGAGCCTGCTTCTCCCTCTGCCTGTGTCTCTGCCTCTCTCTCTCTCTCTCTCTCTCATTAATAAATAAAATCTTTTAAAAATACAGATTTTTAAGATTTAGATTTTATGAGTAGGTTTCTGCCTGTAGCTTAAAAAACACTGCAATAGGTAGATTAAGTTTAGGGGGCAAGTGATTTACAAAGGTATTGATATCCACCTACTTCCCTTTCAGGACATATAATGTTTACCTGATAGGACTTTTTTTAAACCCTATGTTTTATTTTCTCCCAGAGAGATGTATAATCAGTAAAGATTATGGAGATAGAGATGGAGACATCAAACTTTTGGCCTAGCAGTCTTGGTCCCAAGAGAACTAGGTTAGGGTCATTTAATTTTTACAAATATTCGTCTGAACCATTAAGCTCTTAGAGTGACCAGGAAACTGGTTGGAAGTTGAATGATGACATTGTGCTTAACCATTTCTATTACCACAAATGTCTCTTCTTTTATTGTAGGAATCAAGTATTGGTCTTACAACCTTTATTTTTGATTTTTTGTAAACAGCTTACTGCTGGTTGCAGGGGGGACAGTTTTAAAAATCTGTGACTTTGGTACAGCCTGTGACATTCAGACACACATGACCAATAACAAGGGGAGTGCTGCTTGGATGGCACCTGAAGTTTTTGAAGGTAAATGACAAAATCATATTGCGATTGATAATCTGCCTTCTTACTCCATGTACATCCGGTGTGTGTTTATGGCTTTATGCTGTTTCCACAGTTTTATTTCTGCATAGTACATATTATAAAGCATATACAGTTGACCCTTGAACAATGCAGAAGTTAGTGGCACTGACCATCCCACACAGTTGGAAATACACATGTAACTTTTGGCTCCCCCAAATTTAACTACTAAGTGACCAGAAGCATTAGTCATAACATAAACAGTTGTTTATCACCTACTTTATATATGTATTATATACTGTATCCTTAAAATAAATTTGAGAAAAGAAAATAGTAAGAGAAATACATTTATAGTATTGTACTGTATTTATCCAAAAAAGAAAAAAAAAAGATACGCATTTAAGTGGACCTCTGTAATTCAAACCAGTATTCACAGGTCAACTGTAGTAAAGTCTAAGGAGTTAGTAAACAAATATAGCCCTAGATCTTAATAGCAATTTGTATTGTCTAGCACTGTTCTATGCAAGTTCAAGTATATATACAGTCAGTCCTCATTTTCATATTCCACCAATTGCAGTTATAAAAACCTGACTATTTTTAACCCTAAAACCAGTATTCTTGGTGCTTTCATGGTTATTTGCAGCCATATACAGAGCAGGGAAAAATTTTGAGTCATCAACACATGTTCCTAACTGAGGAATAAGACAACACACTGCCTTCTTATTTTGCTCTCTACTTAGTGCTTTTTTTTCCTATTTTTTTATGTGCTTTTTGTTGGTGATTTCACTGTTTAAGATGGCCTCCAGAAGCAGCATTGAAGTGCTTTCTAGTGTTCCTATTTATAACAAGGCTGTGACATGTCTTAGAAAATACATGTGCTGGCTAATCTTTATTCAGGCATGATTTATAGTGCTGTTCCATGAGTTCAATGTTAATGAATGTCCAATATATATTAAATAAAGTATCTTAAACAGAAACACATAATAAAACAAGGTTATATATTGATCAGTTGACACTAAGGTTCATAGGAACCTAACCCTGACTGCACCTACGAGCAATGATTCAGCAGTCACTAGTCCAGTCGTCACAAACTGTATAGAACATAAAGACCAAGAATAACAAGAATCAACTGTGCTTTGTATTAGTTTCCTAGCAATTAAAAATTGACAGCCTAAGTTTAAATGAGCATGCCTTAGAAGGAATGCAGGTAATTTGGTTTAAATATAATACTAAGAAAGGCAAGTAACTGATAAACTTGTTTAATTTCTTTTACATCTCTGTACCTCAAGTTATAAAAGAGAGATCTGCAAGTTTCATAACAGGTTTCTGTATGAAAATATTAAGTTATATTTTAAATGAGAAAAGTTGATTAAAGATGTGGGATTTGTATGTTAGGAAGTATGGCTGTCCAGAAGATTCAGATATGTTTAGTAATCAGATTCTGATTATGGCCTATTTATTTTCTTTTTGGCAAATTTAAAGTATTTTGTTTCTTTGTTTCTAGCCACCTGAGAGAGAAATTTACCGTGCAGTTGGTCACTTGAGTAGAGCTATTTTGCCATAAAATTCAATTAAAAAGTGAATGAACTAGCAAATGTTAAATTATACAATTAACCAAATAATGTCTCTTTTTTAAGTTCATGTGTAGAATACACTGGCTTAAAACTATTCATTTAAAATGTTTTCCTGTGAGTTAGCATAGTTTTACTATAGTGTGAAAAGCAAAAAGATTTATTTATACAAAAGAGGCAAGAAATAAGTTATTTTTAGTATTTAGAGTAGCAAAATTCATACTATGAGGCTATATAGATTTCTTCATTTCTGAAAGATGTCAGCACCTAAAACCAAAATTAGATTGTAATATCATTTTAATGCTTACAGTAGATTGCTTAGTGCATGTGAAGTACACACGCTACATACAAATGTAATTATCACTGTAATCATTGTTCATTCTTACAGTGGGTTTTTTGGGGGTTTTTGGCTGTTTATTGGGCTGATTCACCCAATTTAGTGATCCTATAAATTTTTCAGCATAATCTGCTTACTATAAATTTGTTATCTATAATTTTCACTGCTTACAACTGTTAAGTTTACAAATTAAGAATTTTATCTTGCCAGATATTTAGAAGAAAGTCATAACATTAAATTAGAAATTTCTTCTGCCTTGATAGAGTAGTTCCATCAAGAGAATGAATGGGGAAAGAAAATTTAAGATTAAAAAGTTACAGAAAGGAAAGTACAAATGCTTTATTCTCTACCTTAGAGAAAGTATAAGTCTGAGTAAATAAAAAATAAATCCTGTGCCTCTCAGTGAAAAGGTATGAAGTGTCCAGCTTTCTAAAGTGTTTTTTTAGTGCATTATTAATACTTAATTCATAAGTAAATGTTTTGTTGCAGAGACATAAGGTACTTAGGAAAGAGTAATTTCCCAGCTCTGTGTGTTGTGTCCTCCTGTTTTTGTACACAGTGCTGTTAAAAATTTATGAAAGCAGTTGTTTCTGTAAGTCATGTAGAAAAAGAATCTTGAAATTATACCACCTTTTTCTCTAGGTAGCAATTACAGTGAAAAATGTGATGTCTTCAGCTGGGGTATTATCCTTTGGGAAGTGATAACACGTCGGAAACCCTTTGATGAGATTGGTGGCCCAGCTTTCCGTATCATGTGGGCTGTTCATAACGGTTAGTAAAACGAAGTTTTTCTTTAATATATTTTGTATATTTTCTGTCTGGAAAATTGCGTCTACCTTAAAGAAGACCATTTATCAAAAAAAAAAAAAAAAAAAGAAGAAGAACGTTTATCCCAAATATTAAAATATCCAGTTCTTTGTTACCAGAATACTTTGCTCTCATCAGTCTCCTACTCTCCCCCAAAATCAAGGAGGGCAGAGGTGAGAGTGGTCCCATCCTTTGCCCAAGGCTGAGGAGGTCTGCTGATTCTGCTGATTAGGGAAGAGCCATCAGTAGACAGCCAGAGCCAAGTACCTAGGTTGGCTTTCTCCAGGGGATAGAGAAGCATCAGATTGGACTCTGTGAAGAAAATAAAATTTTTAAATTAAATTAATAAAATCTTTCTCAAGGTTCAGATAATTGAGGAGATATAACCTTTTCTTTTGAGGGAGTAAAAGATAATAAGAGTTGTTACTTCAGCTATTCATAAAGGCAGAACATAGCGCTTCACATATGCTTTCTTTTTAAAATCTTCTCATTCACCCTTATAAGGGGAGTACTATTATTGCTTCATTTTACAATTTTACAGAGACCGAGACCTAGAGAGGGAAAGGAAGTTGCCCAAGGTCACCAGATTAGTAAGTGGTATTGCTGGGATTCACATCCATATCTTTCTGACTCCCAATGCCCATATTTTTAGGTTATATTGATTTATGAATTCAGTATCCTTATATCCCTCCTGCTCCTTTCAGACATGTAATTGTGATATTTCTAACCACTCAGGATGTTAGAATACATGTTCTTCATTAATCAAGTTACTTCACATTTGATTTGGGAAAATAAACTCTTCATGAAGGGAAATTGCTTAACCTTCCTAATTTTTATTTCACTATTATTTAATTTCTATCAATTGGTTATAATCATTGTGATTATGGCATTTTAATTTTTTTGGCATTTTAATACACTGTTCCACAGATCATAAAATACTTACCTAACTAAGTATCATAGACTTGTCAAACAGTATCATTATCTGAGTAATCCTAAGTGTTTTTATTGGTTTCCTGTACTACTTTTCATTTTACTACCTTTAATGTCATTGTAGAGAATGCTAGAGTAATGACTAAGACAATTTGTTGTGTTTTTCTGTCAATTGTCAGTAAATTATCAACTCGGTAAAGTAAGGAATAAAAGAGCTAACTTGTTGGTAAAATTACAAAGACTTCATAATACTAAAGGCTTTTTTTAAGTTAGGGACCTCACTATAGTATTTACACAAAAGTTGACAGTTTTCTGGCTGTGAAATGATGGATTCACAGCAGCCAAAAAGGTCTGCCACTGACAAAAGAGTTATTTAGAGGTCACTGAGTATAACACCATAGTTGATGACTTTCCTGATATGAAAGAGGATTTTTCAAACACATTTGAAAGTTTTACAGTGAATCTGAAAATATAGTTCAGGTAAGATTACTTAAAACCACCATTTAATTTTTTTTTAATGAAGTGCCCACTAAGCCATTATTATTTGTTACAGGAAAAAGTTTAGAATAAATGAGATAGGGGGCAGCCCTGGTGGCTCAGCGGTTTAGCGCCACCTTCCATCCAGGGCCTGATCCTGGAGACCCAGGATCAAGTCCCATGTCAGGCTCCCTGCATGGAGCCTGCTTCTCCCTCTGCCTGTGTCTCTGCCTCTCTCTCTCTCTCTGTCTCTCATGAATAAATAAATGAAATCTTTAAAAAAAAAAAAAAAAGAATATTTCTATCTTACTCTTACTATAATGCACATAAAAATTTTATTTTAACTTTGCAAAAGGTGTAGCTTCCCCTTTATGAAAATACAATGTTAACAGAAAAAAAAGTACTTCACTATTCCAAAATCTTAAATTACAAGATCTATAAAATAAGTACTGTGTTGGAAATACATATAAAAATTTTATACCATTCTTTTGGATAAATACATTCTTCCCCCTCCTCTAATTTTCAATTCTAGGTACTCGACCACCACTGATCAAAAATTTACCTAAGCCCATTGAGAGCCTGATGACTCGTTGTTGGTCTAAAGATCCTTCTCAGCGCCCTTCAATGGAGGAAATTGTGAAAATAATGACTCACTTGATGCGGGTATAATCCTTCTTTTGAGGGGCTTTGGATTTAGGGGAATTTGATAGATACTGAGTTTGGATGGGGTTTAATGTGAAGAGACATTATTGCTATTTTCTGCTTTATACTTTTCTGTTTTGTCCAGTTTCAAATGGGCATTTATTACTCATATTCAGAGGAGGAAACATCATTTTGGGGAAAAAATCGAGTTCTTTATAATGGAAAGATAACTAGACTTGGTTTCTGAACTTGCTTTTTCCTCTTGCTTAACTTAGTGGACAAATGCGTTTGTCTTGATAGGACTTAGGTATTTTCTGACTCTAATACTTGCCAAACTAAATTTTAAATTTTCTTGAGTACAGATCTTCATCAAGGAGTCATTTATACAGGGCAATAGAACAGTTGTATACCCAGGCACATTTGTTTAAATGATTTTTACCTTCTGGTGTTTCATTGCACAGTTTTAGCTTTTCATTTGCCATTAAAATGTTAAACTTCTAGGATTTATAGATAGGATTTTTTAATTTAGAGGAACCCTTTCAAATGATTATCAAAATTTCTTAGTCTATAAACAAACAGTTTGAGAATTATTTGAATAATTTTAGGCCTTTAGTTTTGGGTGCACTAATAAAATCTATCGAGTGGTACTTTGACTTGAAAAGTTCACATACTTATGAAAGTGCCTGAATTTCAGAACAGTTTGCTCAATAGAAGAACCCTTCAATCTCCTTACATATAGATTTTCTAAATGGCTAGAGATTTGTTTATTCTATTGAAAATGATTTAGGCAAACCAAGCTTGAAGTAATCTGATTAAAACTTACCATCATATGTGAATTCCAGCTATACATAGGATCCTAGGCCCTAAAGATACATTCATAAGAAATCTACTTCGTCTCCGTAGTGAGATACCTTAAAACATTGGGATATAAAAATTGTTCAGATTGTTGTTGTACTTACATGTGCTTTGTCTGATTTGAAAAGAAAACCTTTCCTTTTCTCCCCTAATTTCTAATGTTTGCCCAGCAAAAATTTCCAATATTATATCTCCAGTTTATAGAGGAACAGCCATAATCTATTTTTGATATTCAAAATATTAGTTCTGACAATTATTCTATGGCATACCAAGCTCAACTGTCAGACTGACAGAAATTTCAACAGTTTGGAAGTTTGTATCAGCAGAACATAAATACATTTTATATAATTATAAAAAATACATTTTATATAATTATAAGGAATGATACTATTATATTACCTATGTTCCTCTAGAAAAATATAGCTGTGTTCTTTAGAACTGTCTAGGCTCTGTGTAAAATAGATACTTAAGTACATACATGGCATTGATCACAGGTGAAATACAAAAGAGTAGCACATTATCATCATCTTTGTAAAACCAAAAACCTAAGGCATATACTGAGTATATGTATCCACAAATTCAGTATATGCCTTAGAGAAAATGAAGCAGTATCTTTGCTACTTTCACATCTCAGGACAAGGAAATAATGTGTATTCTTCAAATTAATTTTCACAGGATTTATTTTACGTTAAAGAAATTTTAAATTGTGATTTACTTTTTCATATATAGTACTTTCCAGGAGCAGATGAACCATTACAGTATCCTTGTCAGTATTCAGATGAAGGACAGAGCAACTCTGCCACCAGTACAGGTAAATGGATAGATTGGAAGAGTAATAACCTAATTTTTTTGTCTCTGTTCCCATGAAATTATAATCAAGAGGTAATGAATGATGTCTCCATTTGCATTTTAATTTCTTCGTTTCATATGATTGACTGCAATTTGGGTTTCCAGGTGCATCATTCTTCATGAAGGTATCCAGATTAAAGAGTTACTAAAGATCTGCTTCCAAGTATTAGAATTCTTGCATAGTTAAATATAAAAATATGGAATATTGTATTGCTGGGAATGTCATTCTTTATTTGAAAGAAAATCATTTTTACACAGATAACGGCTTGATCAAATAATATTAGAAATCATTGTAAATGTAAAAATCAGTGTATTTCTTCTTCGTATTTCACCCTACTTATTTCACCCTACTTTGTAGAAAAGCCTGTAGAAACTCTTATTTAAGAACTCTTGTTTTTAGTTCAAAGTTCCTTAGTTTTCTAAATACAAGGTAATAGTGGGATCCGTAGTATGTGAACATCAAAAAAGACAGTAGAGATAACTCTCTTAGAAAAATTGTGCTTTTCAAAATATATGGCCTTTTAAGTATTTTTATTAAGATTTTATTTTTACTGATCTGTTTCCCCAACCTCGAAAATAATTACGTTTACTTTAAGCTGGCTTAATAGTTATTACCAAATTCCATCTTTACTGAAAATCTGTAAGTTGCTCTGAATTCTAAAGTGAACTTCTCTGAAATTCCATGATTTGTTTCTGCCACCACCTCCAGACTCTCTCCCTGTTTAAGTACTGTGACCTTCAGTCCTTTGATCTTTCCATCTTTTCACTGAGCTCCAGTTCTCACAGAGCCTTCCTTTCACTTAATTCCAGTTATTTTAATTTCTTGTCTCAGGCTTGTTTGGCTATTAACCACAAGTGGTCAAATCTGACACTTGCAGGGCAGCCTGGGTGGCTCAGCAGTTGAGCATTTGCCTTCAGCCCAGGGTGTGATCCTGGAGACCTGGGATGGAATCCCACGTCAGGTTCCCTGCATGGAGCCTGCTTCTCCCTCTGCCTGTGTCTCTGCCTCTCTCTCTCTGTCTCTCATGAATAAATAAATAAAATCTTAAAAAAAAAAAAAATCTGACGATTGCTTTTGCTTGCCTCTGCCAGTATGGGTGCACATGGCTGGAGACAACACGTATTTACTGTCTTCAAACACCTTAGTGATTTAGTGATGCTACATGGCTGTCCTATAATTTAGTCTGTCTCCTCTCACTTAGGTGACTTAACTTTATACTTTAACCTGTCTCCTCAAATGTCAAATAATCTCCTCTTCACTCCTCACTTTCAGCTGATCTTATTTTCTATTTCTTTGAAAAATTGGATTGATCAAAAGGTAGCTTCCAGAAGCTCCCCCACTACATCTGCCCACCGGCCGGTATCTGTGCCCATCTGCTCTACATTCTTTTCTGTTACCATGGCTGAGCTCCTCACCAGAGGCAAGCTTGTCTACTTAGGCAGTGTATCCCATCTGCTCTTCCCAGCAGTTCTTCCCTCGGTCTTTTGCATCATCAGTTTTAGCCTTTCTACTGGAATCATTCATTCCCAGGGCATATATAGTCTGTATTTGCATCCTCTTAGCTTCTCTCTTCCCATTCTCTCTAGTGCCCAGTCCATTTAGGCTTTTATATACTACTACTCCAGAATTACCCCTGTCAATGTTACTAGTTGTCTCCACATGACTAAATTGAAATGATTTTCACTTCTCATTGTTTCTTTAAAAAAAAAAAAAAAAAAAAAAGATTTATTTATTTAAATAAGCAAGAAGGAGAGAGACCATGTACAGCAAGGGCAGGGGGAGAGGGAGAAAGAGAATCTTAAGCAGACTTCCTCCTGAGCAGGGACCTGACCTGGGTCGTTTTGGTTTTTGTTTTTTTTTAAGATTTTATTTATTTATTCATGAGAGACACACATACACAGAGGCAGAGACACAGGCAGAGGGAGAAGCAGGCTCCATGCTGGGAACCCGACGTGGGAAGTGGGACTCGATCCCAGGTCTCCAGGATCACACCCTAACCCGAAGGTGGTGCTAAACTGCTGAGCCACCCAGGCTGCCCTGACCTGGGTTCTTATGACCTGAGACCTGAGATCATGACCTGAGCCAAAACCAAGAATCAGATGCTTAACCAACTGTGCCACCCAAGTGCTCCTAGTTCTCATCTTTTTTGGCTTTCAGTAACATTTAACACAGTTCATTACCTTCTCCTTATATAGAGCATTTTCTTTAGTTAGTCCACAGGTTACCATATGAGCCTGGGTTTCCATCTTCTATCTCTGGCCACTTTCTCTGATGGTTTCCTATGCTGGTAACTTTTTATCTTCCCAACCTATACATGTCACCATGCCTAGCGTTCAGTCATTAAGGCTCTTTTGTTTATCTCTCTACCCTCATTTCCTCAGTAATCTCATCCAGTATCATAGTTTTATATACCATCTATTTACTGATGTTTTGCTTCATCCCTGGCCTGAACTTCATACTCCTATATCCAGCTACTTGATATCTAATAGGAACTCAAACTTTTTTTTTTTTTTAAGATTTTTTATTTATTCATGAGAAACACACAGAGAGAAAAAGGCACAGACAGAGGCAGAGGGAGAAGCAGGCTCCATGCAGGGAGCCTGACGTGGAACTCGATCCCGGGTCCCCAGGATCATGCCCTGGGCTGAAGGCGGCGCTAAACCGCTGAGCCACCCGGGCTGCCCAGGAACTCAAACTTAACATATTCCAAACTAAGCTCCTGATATACCCTTCAAATTTAGTTTTCCCATGGTCTTCCCCATCTTGATTAATAGCCACTTTGATTTACTAGCTCAGACTAAGAACCTTACAGTCACCCTTGACTTTAGAAGACTAAGCATTTTGGTTCCCTGTTTCTGCTATCCTTAAGTTTCATTTAAAATGGGTTTGGAGGGCAGCCCGGGTGGCTCAGTGGTTTAGCACCACCTTCAGCCTGGGGCATGATCCTAGAGACCCAGGATCGAGTCCCACGTCGAGCTCCCTGCATGGAGCCTGCTTCTCTCTGCCTCTCTCTCTGTGTGTGTCTCTCATGAATAAATAAGTAAAATCTTTAAATAAATAAATACATACATAAATAAAGGGTGTGGATATCTTCATTGGCTTGAAAAGTCTTAGTTTCGATTCATATCTTGTTAGTTTAGAAAAGAATTTAAATTACATATTATTGAACAAAGCATCTGTATAATTCCCAATTTGTAATCATAAATATTTCTGCTTTCCTAGGCTCATTCATGGACATCGCTTCTACAAATACCAGTAATAAAAGTGACACTAATATGGAGCAAGTTCCTGCCACAAATGATACTATTAAACGCTTAGAATCAAAATTGTTGAAAAACCAGGCAAAGCAACAGGTTTGTTTTGTTACTAAAAGTAAAATCATATGATGACTTTACTAGTAGTCATAACTTTATACTGACTGAAACTATTTGTCATCTTCCATTATACAAATGCTGAATCTTGTTCCTGAAGCAGATAACCATAGAGACATAAAATGAGATTCTCCTACCATTTATCACAATCAAATTGTTTTCCCTTCTGATGATTGCTGCCTTTGCCAATAGTGCAACTCCCTCCCTGTGATGTTCCCTAGCTTTAATGGTTGATTAAAAATGTAAAGTGCTAAAAAAAAACCGGTTCTGCTACCCAGTTAAAGGAATTTGTCCTAAATCTATCATTTCATATTGTTCAGATTTATTATCTTTTTGTGTTGTTGGTTAAAAAGTATTTTAGGTAGTAATTTTATTTATCTTACCTGAGGCATTTAGGTTAACTAATAATTGTAGCCTCTAACTCCCAACTCCAGTGACTGCCCTTTCTTAAAAGCAGCCATCTGTAGCTTGCTCTCCCTTAACCCCTGCAATTTCTTCTCCCTTAAAACTTTCTTTCAGAACAGAACAGAATCCATAAGAATCTTAGGTGATATCTTCCTCCTCCTAGGCTGCCCAGGAGTTTTAAATTTAAAGAGCTTCAGTAATTCTTGTAATTTTAACAGAGTGAATCGGGACGTTTAAGCTTGGGAGCTTCCCGTGGAAGCAGCGTGGAGAGCTTGCCCCCAACCTCCGAGGGCAAGAGGATGAGTGCTGACATGTCTGAAATAGAAGCCAGAATTGCTGCAACCACAGGTAAAAAGGAAACAAAAACCTAAAGAGAAGTGGAAATAAAAGTTTTAATTGTTTCAGTAGTGGGAATGTCAGGTTTTTTGTGTCATAAATTTTTTTCAAGCAGGAAGTAGGCTTACACTATACTTTCTAAGTTTCTAGCCATAATTTGTATGTTTTTCTCCAATTCCAAATAAGGCAAGTATGACTTACAAAATTATTTGGATCATAAAATATATTTTTATTAAATATAAATCTTTCACCTCAAACATGAGGTCAAAATTTAAGTAGGAAATTGAAATCTTGCCAAAATTAGAATGTTTCAGCAGATTTTTAGTGATTATACTAGAAATTGTGCTGACTTCAAATAATAGCAAATATTTTGTTTTGAAATTAGCAGAAAAATGTACTCTAGATCCAAATATGATTTGGCCATACTGTGTGTTCCTCTTCCTTCCAGTAGCAAGAATAGCCAAGTTGGTATAGATAATTCTTTTAATTGTTATCTAAAAGATCATGGTAATTTTATTCAATCCTGGAAAAGCTAGTATTTGAATTCCATTTTTTCACTTAAATGATTAATGATTAATTACTGAAGGACTGGTTTTCACAAAAACAATTACAGTTGACCCTTGAACATCACAGGGGTTAGGGATATCAACCTGCCTTGCAGTTGAAAATCCACATGTGCCTGGGTGGCTCAGTCAGTTGAGCATCTGACACGAAGTCTTCTTAAGATTCTCTCCCTCTCCATCTGTCCCTTCTCCACTCACTCTCTCTTGCTTTCTAAATGAATAAATAAAATCTAAAAAATAAATAAATCTTTTTAAAAAAGAAAATCCATATGTAACTTATGACTCCCCCAGAACTTAAGAATATTATAAGGAGAATAGGGGCACCTGGGTGGCTCAGTGAGTTGGGCGTCTGCCTTTGATTCAGGTCATGATCCCAGGGTTCTGGGATCGAGCCTGCTCAGCATGAAGTCTGCTTCTCCCTCTCTCTCTGTTGTTTCCACTTCTTGTAATCCCTCCCTTTCCCTCCCTCTCTCTGTCAAATAAAATCTTTTTAAAAATGTAAGGAAAATACATTAATAACACTATATTGTATTTTTTTTAACCATGTATAATTGGACCCTCGCAATTGAAACCCATGTTGTTCAATGGTCAGTTGTATATATTTTATTACCTGAGTGAATTACCAGTTTTTAGCTAGGTAATGCTGGTTTAATTTGTTTTCGTTCCAGTTCTTCCAGGGGTAGAGGAAAGCTAATTATAAAAGTAAATACATTTCTTTTGTGGAAAATGTGGAAATAAAAACAACCAAAAACCAGTTTTCCTTAACTGTCCCCCTAAGAGATAAACTCTTAACAATTTTGTGTCTTTACTTCTAGTCTTTTAACCGTATGTATGTATACATGTGTATTTTCATGCATATTAGTATGTATATTTCTTAACTTAGCTAACCAGGTTTCTTTGGAGTTTTTTTAGGTCTTTTTTTCTCATTTGTTTTTTTTTTTTCTTCTAAATAGAATGTTGTCATTTTTTGTGGAGCTCTTTTCAGAAAGAAGTTTCCCAGAAGACCATCATATTGTACTTGTCTTCATCTAATAATGAACACTGATTATATTAGCATTAGAATCAGCTAGCTACAACAGAATATTCAAAATAGCAGTGTCTTTAACACATAAGCTTTGTTTTTCATACATAGAGAAATTTGAAATTTGCTCTATGATCTTAGACAGCTGAGCTCCTCTGTCTCTGGGCCACAATTCTATTGTGTGGCTTCCATCTTCAAGGTTATTTTGTGCTCTAGAATAGCTATCATAATTTCAGTCATCACACCCACAATCCAGGCAGCAAGAGGGGAAAATTAGAAGGCCATAGGATACATGCCCAAGTTCTTTCAAGGATCTTTACCAGAAGTTTCCCCTATCTACTTCCATAGAGATGCCTTTGGCCATAGTAATAGATGGCTACATGGGGCTGCAAGGAAAAAACGGATCTGTGATCTTTTATGTAGGAACATTGCTGTCCTGGGTAAAGTCAGTGTGCTGTTGCTAAGAAAGAGGGGAAGAATAGAGATTGGCAGGGGACTAGCAATCTTTGCCACACAGATGGATCTTCATAAATGATCAAATTGAATGGAGCTTACCAGCCACTAACAAGCTCTCCTACTCTCTGAGTCACAAGTGTTCTTCTGTGGAGTGAGGGCATCTCAGTATAGCATTAGATGAATAGTGTATACAGTGACACATCTTCACACTTGGGAAACCTTTCACTTTAGGGATGTCATTCAAGTTAGATCTGCTAAATAATAATTACTGCTCTAAAGTGGTGTTATAATTTATATCTTTTCTGGTCAGGTACTGGTTTATAATTATTCTGTACAGAAGTGATACTTCAGTAGGTTAAAAACAACCACATATATTTAAATTATCCTACCCTCTAAATGTGGAACAGATGTTGAACATCCACTGAATTTTATACAGTTCAGATTTTTTTAATGAATTGTCTTACTTTGAAAGATTCATATTCTCCAGCTTTTAACACTGTTCACATTTAATGGGAATGTACTTTGACCTTTGGAAACTACAGCAAATATTCAGCTGAATAGAAGTGTATGTAAATATTTATTTACAAAAGCATATATGTTTTGTACTTTGATTCAATAATTACCATTTAATCACAAATTTCACTTTATAGCAACTTCAAGAAACATCTAATTTGAACATATATTCCTTTGTTTGTGTAATTAAAACAAATATGGTGGCTTATTTCTTTTTAACTCCTGTCTCCCTTCCCACTTTCATCCTAGCCCTCCATCGCTTATCAGTGATTCCACTTAGGTAGATTGTTTCCCATGTTTGAAATTTAGCTTCCTCACTACTGTGCAGCTTTGTCTCTGTCCTTTTTTTTTTCCCCCTGCTAATTAAAACCAGTATGTGAAAATCTTTATTGATAGTTTGTTTTCTCCTAAATCATGCCTTTTCTTAGCATGAATGAAAAGTTAGATAGTTCTGCATGCCATTCTGCATGAAGTATTAACATAACTATTTGAAAATTATTCTGTTTTTGTAGTTAATCGTTTTCTGTGTTACTGTTTGTGGTTGTTTGCATGTATACTGTATATATATGTTTTTGCAGCCTATTCCAAGCCTAAACGGGGCCACCGTAAAACTGCTTCATTTGGCAACATTCTGGATGTCCCTGAGATCGTCATATCAGGTATCATAGACCACCTGAGTTGGTCTAATAGCTGTGGGACCGGAATAATGATCCCTGGTACTTATAAAATGCTTCTTGCTCCAATTGTTATAGGACATAAAAATAGATACCTTGCATGCAGTGATTAGGGAGACAGACTGAAAGGTAATACATTTATATATTCTGAAGCAGACTTGACAGGATACCTTAAATCTCCAAAAATGAGGGTAGCATAGAAGGCAAAATAAACCTTTTCTCAGAAGGGGAGAATACCAGCCTAGAATTTTATCAGCTTCCTCCCTGCTTTTAAGTGAGGTGAGCTAAACCAAGACTTTATTTGCACCCAGCAGAAAAAGGAAACAACTGTTTAAAATATTTACTGTTCTTGGCTCCTTTCCTTCCTTAGTTTCTACTTTTGGGGTTCCTTTTAGACTTCCTATCTAAGCCTCTTTCTGTTGGTAGCAAGTGAAATTTGAAGTTAAGAAAAGAGAATTGCTAAATAACATTTTGCCTTAACCTAGAAAATAGAAACAAAGTAAAAGAGATTTGCTGTTTTGCATGGTATCTTGCCAAAGAATCATGGTCAGTTCTGATTCTTGTATGTTATCAAGAGAATCTTCTTGCAAACTACATGTTTTTATACCTAACTAGCACATGGTACTTCAATGTCTTAAATTGGTAAATTGCATTTATTTGTTATGGTGATAATTTCATAGATAAATCTCAATCACCGTTTTTGACAGACAACAAACGTGTGTCATCAAAATTAATCATTTATTACTCTGTCTGCTTTGGGTTTTCCTCTACCTCTTCCCCGTAAAGAAATACACAGTTTTCCCACACACATTTATGGGTATGTTTTGGGTAAATTCCTCAGGGCTATGCATTGCCCGTGATTGTGCTTTTAAAATAGTTTTGTTTCGTAGTTTAATACCTACAGGTCATTTTCTCCTCCAGTAAAGTGAAAACAGAATACAGACCATGTCTTCATTATATATTATTGATTGTATCAGCAGCTATCTGGCACTGGGCCTCATGCGCAGTATTTAATAAATATGTGCCTGTTAAATGAACCAACTATTATTGACCTCCCATGGCTAGGAACTAGGATACATATAAAATCTGTATAAACTATAAATATGCATAAAACATAATTCTTAGGTACTTTGTATAAAACCACTTTATATTAGATTAATTTTTATTTTTTCAAAGTGATTTATTTTATAACATCATCATTATTGCTGTTCAGGGAAAAGAGTTTAACCTATTTCTCACATAGCAATTTCGTTAATTGAGTCATGGCCTGCATGCATAATTAACAGAGTACTTGAGATTATTTCACCTCCATACTGAAAGGTACTGTGTTTAGGGGCATATTATTTTGACTAAAGAAGTAGCAACATTTAGACATACATACTATGAAGCTGTGATTACTTTAAATGTTTGAATCAAGAGTATTTAGGCATATGGCAATATAGTCTTAATCCATGTCTTATGAGTAAGCACTAATAATATATACAAACTCATGTAGTGAACAGTGTAGCCAGTACTGTACAAAATAATGAGGGAGAGAAAAGAGAAAGAAGAGTTTTGATGGTTCTCAACCAGGATGAATATGCCCTCCAGGGGATATTTGGCAACATCTGGTAACATTTTTGGTTGTCACAAGTGGCAGGTGGCAAATAGTGGGAAGGACCCCGGGATGCTGCTAAACACCCTACAATGTATCAAACAGTGTTCCACAAGCCAAGAATTATCCAGCCTAATATGACACTTGGTCAACCTGCCAAGGCTGAGAAACCCTGCTTAAATGCTCTTGTGTGGCCTATAAAGTAGTTTAAGGTACATTATCTCAATTGACCTCTATAGCAGTCTTAATAACTAGGTTACCAGATAAAATTAACAGCTGTTTTATAAATGAGGAACTTAATCTAATGAATTTTGAGTGGTTTTCTCAGAGCCACATAGCCAGGATCCCAAACTAGATCTGATTCCAATCACATCCATTTTCTCCTCTTTTGTTTGAGGAGGAGAAGACAGAAAAATTGTCTTGCTCCTTTTTAGTGTCCACATTAAAGAGACCTTTTTGGCTAACAGACCCTCTTTTGACACTATGTCCTTATAGAGTCAGGAAACTATAATTCTGCTCTTAATTGCCAGAGCAACAATGCTGTTCACATAGAAATAGTATTCAATAACACATTTTATTAAATATTCTTGGTGACTTTTTTTCCCCCAGATATCTAAACAGTAACCTAATCAGTTTTTACTTTCTTTAATAAAAGATTAATACAAGCACTGGACTTATAACAATTGGACATAAGAGCGAGATATTAATGTATTCTTAGGTTGTATTTTTAAATTAAATATAAAAATATAACCCATGCTTTGGGAGTACTTCAGATGTCTTACATGGCCATTTTAAATTACAAAGAGGGATACTTAATTGCCAGAATTTCTTGGTACCTTGTGCAGTTTTTTTCCTGAAAGTCTGTTTCCCATAAGTTCTGTGGTATTAAATACCTCTTGATAATACCCAAACTGGTATTTATTAATATTGGATCCCAATTGTAAGCACTTTTTTAAAATATAACTATATTTTTTATCTTATCTGTTATGAATAAATATAAGCAAAGTAAATATAAGTGTAGAAGTTTCTTGCTCAGGATTTAAACTATTTGACCTACCATTTTCTAATCTATTCGTTTATTGAACATTACAAAATGATAAGCTGAAATGAACTTTGAGAAGAGGAAATAGCCTTTCTTAAATGTCTTCTAAAACTTGGAAATTTTAAAAACATAATCATTTCTCCCGTTTAGCCGGTACATTTTAACTTGTATTACTTTTATTTGAAGAAAAGGTGAATGACTGGCATGTTATTAGATTGCTTTAAATTTACTAATTTTTTTTCCTCCCAAGATTTTAATAAGAATATGATTTTTTATTTATTGGGTTTTTCCACTTGATTTTTTTACTTTCCCACATTCATTTTTGTTACTCTCCAAGCTTCCAAGGTTCTATTCCCTCCCCCAATCTTTATTTCATATACTCAAATGAAATAGGGATTATGAATTGTGAAACTATATAATACGTTTTGATAATAACATTTACTGGTGTTAGAATACCTAAATTTTGCATTTCTTTCAAAGATGCAGATGCCAGAGATAAACAGGTAAAATGTCCAAAAAAAAATTAACAAAACAGGAGCAACAAACTTTTCCCATTTAAAGCATGGAGTAAGAGACTTGAGTAGTTAAGTCATGATTTTGTTCATGGCTTTAGTTTGAGTGGTTGAAAAAAGTCAGCAGTTCTGCTCCTGTGTCCTTGAGTGAATAGTTACAGCACGTAAGGAAATCAACTGCAGTAATAATGTATTTTGAAATCCACTGAAAAAAAGGTACTATTTAAGTACATACAAAAGATTTAATTGAAACATTTATCTTCTATACTTCTTCTCTTCTAATATGAAATTCCTTATACAGAGTTTATACCAGATTGCTATCCTAAAATGATCTGTATTTCCAAATATTGCAAAAGTAAATTTTTCCAAATACTGATACTGTGTGACTACCGGAATTTTGAATATATC
This sequence comes from Canis lupus dingo, assembly GCF_003254725.2. Classification (NCBI taxonomy): domain Eukaryota; kingdom Metazoa; phylum Chordata; class Mammalia; order Carnivora; family Canidae; genus Canis; species Canis lupus. The sequence continues at coordinate 49,889,711 of NC_064254.1, read as the reverse complement.
TTTAAAAAAGTAAACCATAAAGTTTTATAGGATATTTATATTTATACCCAGTGGTACTGAATTTCTTTGTTCAGACTAAATTATAATGCTTGAGTTGATTTAAAACACTTGAAAATTCTCATTTATTCTGTAGATAAGAATAGCTTTAATGTACTTCAATTTGAGATCCTTGAATAGTGGTGCTTCAGTATACCTTTTGCAAGGCTAAAATAACATGGCATAGCATTTTAGAATCATAGTATGCTTTGACCAAAGATGGTACTCCATCTTATATACTGTACTTAAGGATATAAGAAATAATGAAGATTGAATATGCAAAATTTTTAAAAGTCATGTAAAATATTTTTGCCCAGGACCCTGAAGAACCTGAACTTAACTGATATTCTTGTTTGTAATACAGTTCTTAAAGCTGAAAGAAACTTCAGGTATCCTTATAATTTCAGCTGCATTTAGATATACTTACTGAGAAAAATTTAATGAATACTTACATTTAATTTCAGTCAGACACGTTTAGGTCTACATTAGTTGTTTTCAAGAGTATGATGAGTAGTTAAATAGAATAAGTAGAGTATGGGAGATCCCAGGCATATTTAACAAAAATAAATGGTAGCTCAATGTCTCATACTTACACCTTTTCCTGCTTCAGAAGTTTCAGCTATCTTAGGGAGTTGGCAGACAGATTGGACTGGTGGAGGACAGTGCACTGAGGGCTTTGTAGAATGCTGGATAGCTGGAGGCTGTAATACTATTCAGAGACACTTGGGCACTATTTTGCTTTCTCCCATCAGGACAAGAATATAACCTTTTATTTTTTTTTATTTTTTTTTTTTTAAGAATATAACCTTTTAATACTATATTTGGTTCAAGAACCAGTACATACTAATGTTTTATAAACATTACTTCAAGTACATAAATTATTGGTTCATTTTTCCCCCCCAAATAGTGCAGTGCTGATGTGAAGAGACAGTGAGATAAGAAGTAGACTTTACTAGATTTGGCAAGTTCCTACCTTGGACACATAGTGTCATTAGCAGCTATAAATCTTTGGATTAGGGACTCTGAGGCTCAAGGAGAGCTATGCTGAAATATATCTGCTTCTGTCATGTGTTGTAGCCACATCACCTTCAATAAAATTCTGTATTTATGGCTAATTAAATAGGGAAGTTCATCTAACCAATATTAAAGAGAATGTTTAGTAGTCTCTTTATGTATTTTAGCCTATCAGGATCACTTTTTGTAATCAAAAAATTGAACTCTTACCTAATAAAAGCTAGTGTGTTAGAAAGCAAAACATCAGTAATAATTACTTTCCTTTGATAGAAGGAAAAAAAAAAAACCCACCCTGAAGGGCCTTCTAAGGAATGACACAGAATTTATTGAAATAAATAAAAGAATATGAAATTTGTAGCAGCCTAAATGAGAACATATATTTCTAAATTGCATAGTTTACCATGAAGTGGTGATATAATACTACAGTGTATATAGTGCTATACAAAATTTTTTAAATCTTATGTATTTTACAGATGAAGAGAACAGTGTCCCACAATTTTAATAATTCAAAACTTATGAATCTCAAAATTTCCAACATTTAGTGAAGAGATGTCTCCAGGAAAATGTAGCATTGAATTTTACATGAAAAGAGCCTTCAGGAAGTTTGGAAAATAGAAAATTAAGAGTAGTTAAGGTAAGGAAAACAATGAGCTTACTTAAACCAATTGGAAAAGACACAAGAGTGACTGGGAAGGTGGACTCTGTTCAAATCAGTTTAGGAAATAAGTTGTACTTAAAAGAGCAGCTTTTTGAAGAGATGAATTCTGTTTTTGTGATATTATAAAAAACAGTTAAATTGGCCTGTAACCCGCTATCTCAACCACCCTTTCTTTTAGGGGGGAAAGGGATTATGGGCGGGGGTGGGGGTGGCTGGGGAATTATGATGAGCTAGGGATATAGTATATTGGTGCTCTTACTTAGAAAAGTTGTTCTAAAAAAAAATGTCACTTATTCCCTGTCATAAGTCCTAAAAGTTCCAGAATTTATTACAAAATGAAATACTCAGGATGCTTTTGCAGGTTTCGTATTCCTCCATCAGGCATCTGTAGACATATTGGCCTTTGATTCTACTTTTTTCATTTATACTACCATGTGAAATATAGGTATGCATATGATAAAGAACTACGAAAAAATGTAAAATGAGTGAGTTTCTAAATTAGTATTTAGTTGCAAAAAAAAGTTCAGAATCAAGCTAAATTTACTGAGAACATACTCTAATTTTCATTTGCAATAATAGTTTTATTTTTTTTTTACATTCACATTTCTAAATTATGACTTAAAATTTAATATTGGAGCAATAAGTATTTGTTGATTGCAGTCCTTTTTTGCTTTGTCTAAACTATTTGCCAGATGGTTTTCTGCCATGGTTATGCTAATTAAAATGCATTGCCTAATATTGCTTGCTTTGACTCATGTTGTAGCTTGAAGATTTCTCATTTTATGGCATTTGTTAACTGTGTCACTTCTTATTTACCCTACTTCCTTAAAAGTTTTTATTCCCCTTCCTTCTACTACCCCACTTAGATTTGAGTTTGCTTTTGTTGTTATTGCAGTGGTGATGTAATGATTTTTAGACACATGTGCTGGGTGGTTCCCCAGATTCACAAATGTTGCTAATCTGAAAAGAGAATTCCAGACACTTTTACAAGCCTGTCTCATCTCAGCTAATTTTAGAATGATTGTGTTGAATGAAATGTGTCTAAAATTGCTTATTAGTCATGGTGGTGGCAATCTTTCTGTCCTCAGGAAGCAGGAATAGTTAAAATTTTTCACAAAAGTATCTTAGTGTGCCTGATTGAACAAATGTACTGTTATTTATGTTATTTTAATTTGTATCCAAAAGTTGGAACTTGGAATGAAATGAAATTTCAAGTAAATTTGAGCTAAAATTCTGCAGAGAATTCTAAAACATAGTTTAAAATGAAAAAAAGTGATGATATCTTATAAATTTGAGTGTGGCTATAAACTTGAGTTCTTATATTTACTACACATATTACTTCATTAAACTTCATTCTGTTGTAAGGTCCCTTTAGTTTACATGCAAAATAATCAGATTAAGATGTTAAATTATATTGCTGATTGTTTTTAAAATAAGATTCTTAGGATTATAGAAATATAAATTTTTTTAAAGATTTTTATTTATTTATTCATGAGAGACACAGAGAGAGAGGCAGAGACACCAACAGAGGGAGAAGCAGGCTCCATGTAGGGAGCCCAACGTGGGACTCGATTCCAGGTCTCCAGGATCATGCCCTGAGCTGAAGGCAGGCGCTAAACCGCTGAGCCACCTGGGCAGCCCTAGAAATATAAAATTTTAAGAACAAATTCTGTCTGCTAGTTGGGCCAAAATTTTTAGAGTGCATGTTGAGTGCTGCCTACTAGTTGAGAAATTATATAATAGAGCTTTCAGAGTTAAAAGAATTCTGAGTATTTTATCAGCTGTTTCTCACAATATTTTGGTGTTTCCTTTTAGACAGCTGATCTCTCATCTTAGAAGATACCATATAAAAAGCTCTATTCCCAAATAAAAGTACCAAGTGAAACTGTTGCTTAATTCATTCTATTATGTTTATGTTTGTAACATTTCTTCATAACTGCTTTTTAGGTTAAGTTATTATTAGCGTGGAAGTTCCTAAAGCAGGATTAACACAATAGCCATCTCAAAAAACGCTGTATATTTGAGAATGGAATGAGGGTCATTCATCTTCAGTAGAAAATTAAAAGTTATTCACCAAAAATGAACTACTAGATTCTTACAAAGATTAATGGGATTAAGTAAGTGTGCCTCAGTATAATAAATTTAAGCCTAAACATCCTTGTAGGCCCTGAAGAACAAGGTACTGTTGTTGGTTAAAGGCAGTCATGTCATACAACTTCCTGGCTAGCTGTCTTGCTGTAGAAACTGTAACGTAAGGCCCTTGAAATAGATGCCATCATCAGCCCCAGCCCACAAGCATTCATCTATTTAAATACATGACAGAAGATGGTGCAAGAGAGTTCAGTAGCTATTCATGTGGAGTAGGAGTGGTTAATTGTATTAGGACCTACTTTGCCGTAGACCAGCAACTTTTGAGTTAAAACTCTGCAGCTGTTTCTCTTCTTTTCCTTACAACATTCTCTTCTTTTTTTTTTTTTTTAACAATAAACTAACTTAATTATTTTTTCTACAAACATTTTGTGTAGATCCACGGAGCAACAAATTTCAACTTCCTACTGTAGCAGTAACAACCTTGTTATCTGTTTGAATAGATCTCAGTATTCTACTTTTTTTTTTTTTTTTAATCCTTTAAAAGGCAACGGACAGCCAAGACGTAGATCCATCCAAGACTTGACTGTTACTGGGACAGAACCTGGTCAGGTAAGACCTAACATTTGAACCTTCTATCTTTGAAGAATAATAATGAGCAGAGATAAAGAGTTAACTATAATGTATACACTCTGCAGAATTAGTTTCCTGAGTTGACCTAAAATCGTAGTAGAGACGTTCATTGGCACTTGAATTTAAATACCTTGGAAAAAAAGTATATATGCCATTATTAGTTTAACATGAGGGATAATTTATCATGGTAGGTTAATTCAATAGTGCTCCATGTGCATTACATGGTTTCTATATATGATTTAATAAGGAAGTATCAGCCTTGTAATTTAACAGTTTCTTGTTATCCTTGTCCTCAAAAGTTAATCATTAGTGCAGTCTCCTTTTTATGAGGTGAAAAAAAATATTTTTACTAATTATTAATATTTACTAGTGAATATTTCCTCAAGAAAATGTCACTCTTGTGGCATCACATAAGACACTGACAGATCTAGATGACTCTAATATCTTTTAATTTGTTTTGTCTACTGGATTTATATTTTTGTGAAGTATGCTTAAGACATTCCTAAGCAGATGGATAAATTCCAGAAAGGCTTTCATCGCAGTTGCTAAGGTTTTCTTCCTCTTGTATTTCTGGACTTTCTTCTAAACTCCTCTTATCTCTTTATCACTTTCTTTCTAAATGATCCAAACACTGTTCTAATTTAAGCCGTTACTGACTAGCACAGAGTTTTAACCAACAAGTATATACAAATAGCATTTCGGTCATTATTTTTTCTGTTATTCAGATCAATATACTGGACATATATAATATGATATTTTTAAAATGAATGAGAACTAATTATGAAGTATTTTTATTTATTTTCACTTGTGTTGAAATGAATGTTAGTACAGCATACATCTGAAGTAATAAAAATATCACATTGTATCAGGTAAAATTATAGGATTATATATTATAAACAAAGTGATTTAATTTATGGTAAAATGCACAAGTACTTTTCATTCTAGAAAAGTGTTTTATTATTATTTAATTTTTATAAATATTTTAAATTTTAAAGAATCTTTGTAGTCATTAAAAATTTGAAAGCCCTTTATGGCCATCAACTTAACTAACAAAAGCACTTGAGATATTTATGGTAAATATCTTTATTCTTTATTCTTTATATCTGGAAATATTTCTATTTCTTACAATACCTATACATATACTCAAACATGCATATATACACAGACACATTATACATATATATTAAATTATTTTTATATGATATTAAGTAACCCTAAATCTGAAAGTATTATGGATGAATACAGGCATTTTATTTCATTTATTTAATGGGTTTTTTCATTATATTTACTTTTGTAAAACCCAAAAACTTTTGAATGAAATTTCGCACTTTCTCACCCTCAAATACTTCAAGTATTAATGAGGGCATTTAGTAACAGATAGTTTGGCATCTGGTATTTGCTTTGATTCCTTAGAGGCTTGATGAGCTCAGCCTTTTTAACTTTGTTTACTATTGCCATTGATATTCCAGTTATGAGAAACTCTAGCCAAGTATTCTCCCTTTGACTGAGAATGCAAAGCCTGTTCTAAGGCAGTTCAGGAGCATCTGCTAACGCAAGTGCTTTTCTCTGTACTCTATACTAAAAGCATCACTGTAATTGAGGACTGACCTCACCATACCAAAGCTTCCTTATTTCATCACAGGTTCTATATTAATTGAGATTTTGATTGCTACCCTTTCATACCTTCAGTAGGAAAACACTAGAACTGAGGCAGACTGTGGTTGTGTGACAATCATTGCATGAATTGTCATGGACTACTACAAAAGATTTGGAGTGAGGGGGAATTTGGTGTGGTAGTACAACCTGTTCTAAAACAGATGATATATAACCATTATGTAGCCAGTTTTTACATTGATCCATTCTTTCAAAATTAAGTATTATAAACTTAAAATGCTAGTTTGGGATGAGGCTGGCAAATAGTAATTCTAATGCACTGTGAAAACATTTTCTTCTGAAGTGTTAGGATAAATGACCATTAAATATTTTTAATTACTCATGAAAATAGCATTAATTATTTGAAAAAAAATCATGCACATTATGGATTTTTCAAAATTAAAAGTATAGTTCTTTTTTTTTTTAAGATTTTATTTATTCATTCATGAGAGACACAGAGAGAGAGAGAGGCAAAGACACAGGCAGAGGGAGAAGCAGGCTCCACACAGGGAGACCAATATGGGACTCGATCCCGGGTCTCCAGGATCACGCCCTGGGCTGAAGGCGGCGCTAAACCACTGAGCCACCCGGGCTGCCCAGTATGGTTCTTTAAAAAGTCTGGCTTAACAGTGATAAAACAGATGCATGGTGGTTTTTTGTTGGTTGGTTGGTTGGTTTTAGCCATGGGATTGATAAAGAACATGAAGAAAAATATTTGCCCACCTAGTACAATCATCAGAGGAAGAGAGAAGATTTATTAATAAAGTTTAATATTATATCTCATTAGAGGAGAGTGAACTGATTGGAGTTTATACTTTGGCTCTTGATTCAAGACTGACCTTAAAGTCCTTTAGACTTTACATCTGTAAATTAAAATTAGATATTTTTTTATACTGCCATTGCTAGAGTGGAATGGTGAAAGAAGCAAGCACCCCGCCAGTCAGGCCTTTAATACATGTTATTTAAGTTGTAACCCTGAAAATTTCATACTTTTATTTTCCTCATTTTGCAGATGAATAAACTGAAAATTAGAGAAACTTTCCAAAGTCTCTTCCCTTGTACTACCAGTAATTGCTATAACCAGGTTATGAATCCAGACCTGATTCCAAAACACACAAACTACACTCTGTCATTCTGTCTTGCATGTAGAATTGAATGTATTGCATGCTAAAGTAGTCCTACATCTCTCCAATTTCAAGTGTTTTGACTTCTGATAGTCTGCATTATCATTATTTAAATAGTTTTCAGTGATGACAAGTTTTAGCTTGTATTATATTATTGAGCAAGGCAAATTCACCTTGATAATAAATTCCTGCAGATGTCTACACAGAGTTATTTATTATATATCTGGATGAGCCTTTCTATGTTTCACTAAAATTACACATTTTTTGTGCATGTCTGCATGCCCTTTCTGGAGTTTTATCCAATATAGATCTGTTTTCTGGAAGTCTCTTGGTGAGGACACCAGTCAGTGAAAATCATGACCATAAATGATGCAATTATTATTGTTTAGAGAACGAGAATACTGTATTTTTATATGGACTTTAGAATATACTTTTATTAGATATGTGACACTAGATAAGTTCTTTAATTTCCCCGAGCTTCAGCAATCTTACGTACCAGTGGGGACCATAACACCCACCTCTTGGGGTTCTTACAGACACACTGTAGATGCTTAATTATGTATACCTGCTTCCCTATAATGTACCTGCCAAGGTTCTTACCACTTCCTTGCTCTCAGTATAGTATATTGCTATCCAGAAAACAAAAATACCACTGGGAAAGAAGTAAAATCCCATTGGCATTCAGTTCTTTTATATTGTAAAAGAAATTTGTGTTAGGGGTCATAGAAAGTATTTGCCTTAAAGGCCTTTTATCACATATCAGTTGTTACTTATTTAAGGAATATAATTTTTTATACTACCTCTTTTATCTGTCCTCAGTCTGTACCTCCTTCAGTGCAAATAATTTTCTATTAAAGCTCTAAATCAGAGGCTTATGTAGTAAGAATAATAAATTTCCAAGAATTTAGAAGGTAAGGAATAAGAATAATAAAGTTCCAAAATTTCCTTATAATGAACTATAGTGAAGCTAAAATTAGTTTGATCCTATACCTTCAGATTGTAATACAGATGTTTTCAATATTATCTGTCATGTATAGATTTAATTGAATTATCTGTGACTGTCCTAATGGAGGAAGTGCTCTTGTAAATCCACATCACCAACTTGATACCCATTTCTTTTTAATGCTATTATTCAGATGTTACTTCAGCAGAATTATCAAATCAACATTTAATCTCTGTGTTTTGTGCTTGTATAAATTTAGCAACTGAGGGCTTTAAATAGCTCTTAAATGTCAGTCTAAATAGTAGCACTGGCCATGAATTTTTGACTTATGAAAATATTTTCCCATTCAGGTGAGATATAAAAAGCAAAGCTTTATTTTTGTCTGTAAAATAACTCCCAATTCCTTTTTATAAATACAGAGATAAAGTTCTGTGCAAAGTCCAATTCTGCTTCATGTCTACTGGTTGTAATTTGCCCTCTGGTTTAAATTTGGCTTCGTATTCTTTTGCTGCCTTAAATTGCAGTGTGGCATTCTGTACTCTTGTAACCATTTTCATATCCAATCCTTGTGGTAAGTCAAGTTTCTCTGTCTCTCTTAAACTTTACAATTTGTATAAGAATAGAATAAAGTAATTGTAAATGTCTTGAAGAAAGGAGCAACTCAAATGAGTTTTGATAGTTTGAGAGCATACATGACCATAAGAATTTGACCAATGATTTTTTTTTTAAGTAGCTACTATAAAGTAAGACTTCTTAGTAGTTTGCAAATAGTAACATAAATTTAATCCATAAACTAGCTCAACTTTTTTAAATTCTCAAATGTTACCTGATCCTCTTATTTATACCTTATATTTTTCAGGTGTTAAAGAAATACAGTTATGGCTTGTTTTTAAATATTTCTTTAGTTTTTTTAATATGAACATTTCAGCATATTGTGATTCATCAAAAAACTAATTTCTTGAAATATAAAGACTTAGTTAACTAATTTATGGATGTAAATTTAGCTCATGATGGCTCCGAAAGACTGAGTTACTTATTCAAGTTCACACTTGAGTTTAAGTCTCCACAAAGTTTTAGACAGTCATGTGAATTTGCTGGTATTTAACTGTTTTGATGTGTAAAGGTGTCAGTTTCATATAGTTCAGTTGTCACATTTGTTCTTTGCATTAGACCAGATACTCCTTGAATGAATATGGGGTCCAGATTAAAAGTAGAAAGAGAAAGAGGGACATAAGGAATTGTCAAAGGGGAGATGATCTGGATAGGGAAAGTAAAATCTGTCATTGGAGGGTCAGAAATGCCAGGGTGAGAATTCCAGAATTGATCATTAACAACCAGTAAATAAAGATTTTGTATTCCACACACTGCTAGAACAAAGCAGTCTTCAAACACAGGGTCTGCTTTTGTGTGCAGAAAACCAAGGATGTGGCAAGAATGAGCATTTAATGTAGGGAACCTCAGCTGGGCCCTATAGGATGAAGAAGAATTAGCAAGGAGGAGGGAAAAACAGAAAGAACATTGTTCAGGGCATCTTTGTAAATGTGGGATGAATAAACTAAGGTTTTTGAAAGACCAGTCTGATGTGGAGTTAAAAATTGTTTATGGTGTAGAAAAGCTTTTTGGAATTTCTGAAGCAATTTCAATAGGTACCCAAGATGAAAGTAATAGTCCATCAATCTTTGCAAAAAATTTTTTTAATCTTCCTTTTCTGTAATTTTATTATTTATTTTTTTAAGATTATTTATTTATTTATTCATAGAGACACGGGGGGAGGGGGTGGGCAGAGACACAGGCAGAGGGAGAAGCAGGCACCATGCAGAGAGCCTGACATGGGACTTGATCCAGGGTCTCCAGGGTCACGCCCTAGGCTGCAGGCGGCGCTAAACCACTGCACCACCGGGGCTGCCCAATCTTTGCAAAATTATTTTGTGATTTATTTCTGAAATTGTTATAAAAGTGCCTTTTAATTAATTTTTATTATCCTCAATTCATTGTGAGTTTTTAAGTCTTAAAATAATAGAACTTTAGCAGTGGGTAAAGTACTAAAAGTTGCCACATCCTTTACCCAACCCCACTCCCTCTCTAGATAAAGAAGCTAAGACTTCTTGAAGTAAACTAAATCAGACATTGCACCATGGTTAGAACTCACATCTGCTAATTTCTATAGTAGTAGTAGAGAGTCATTTTACTTGTTGGAATCTTTGAGTGTTTCTGTTTAAGTTTCTTTTGTATTTATGTACTTTTTTATGTTCTACTTTGTATAACTCCTTACTCTTTTTTTGAGTCTCCTACAGAGTATTCAGTAACGCTTTAAGAAAAAAAAAAAAAAAGGTGCTTTTTTTAAAAAAAGATTCTTATAAAATCCATTTTTAGCTTATATGTCCTTTGAGAATTTTTAATATATATAACACTAATACATAAATAAGAGTACATGTAATATGTAAGTTCTGAAGCCTGATAATAAAATGGATGCTCATGAATCCACCACCCAACTTAAGAAATGGAACATGATCGATTCCCATGAGTCTTCCTGTGTGCTCCTTGCCTGTGAGCACCAGCCTGTGTCATCCACCAGCCCACAGTGCCATTTTCTGTGCTACCATATTTCTAGACTTTTTATAAATACCACTTCTCTGGCTAAGAAACTATGTTCTCTTAAATGAGATTCAAGTTGTTAAATGTAGTTTCATAAATGGCTATTAAATTTTGTCAAATGCTTTTTTTGCATTTAATGAGATTTATCTTCTTTAATCTGTTAATATGATTAATTGGATTAATAGAATTCCTAGCATCAGGTGACCTTTGCATTTGTAGGATAACCTCAACTTCTCAAAAGATTTTTATTATTACTGTTTTTACACTGCCAAATTCCATTTGCTAATGTAATTTTTAGGACTTTTGACTTTTGTACCTATTTTCATCAGTGAAGTTGGCTAGCAGTTTTTTATTCTGTCTTTGTTTCTTAGTCAGGTTTACTGACTTAACAATAAATGAGGAACTGTCTTTTTTCTAGAATAATTTCTTTAAGATGGAAAATGATAGAACTCAACTATAAATCCTCTGGGCTTGGTATTTTCTAAAATGTATAGAAACTTGAGTATTCACTTTATGAGTGGTTTTTTTTGTTGTTGTTGTTGTTGTTGTTTAAGAATTTATTTACTCATGAGAGACAGAGAGAGAGAGAGGGGCAGAGACACAGGCAGAGGGAAAAGCAGGCTCCACGCAGGGAGCCCAATGTGGGACTGGATCCCGGGACTCCAGGATCACGTCCTGGGCCAAAAGCAGGAGCTAAGCCACTGAGCCACCCAGGGATCCCCAGATTTTTTGTTTTATCTTTAATTTACTAAGCACCAAATTATATTCTCTCATTCTTATTTTGTAACTTTTGAGGGAAGGTTGATGATTTTGTTCTTTTTCTAATTTTGTTCTTGTCTTTGTAAATTAAATCCCTAGTCACTGCTTCTAGTTTACTTCATCTAAAAATTTGGAATTTTGAAATTTGCCTTACAGCTTAGTACATGACCCGTTTTTATAAATATTCCGTGGTGCTCAGAAAGAATGCATATTCTCTAGTTTTTCGATACATGATTCATTTATATGATTAGATCAAGCTTGTTTTTTATGGAGTTCAGGTTTTACTGATGTTGTACTTTGTTTTTTGGTCTGCTTTTATAAATGGTTTGCAGAGGAGTGTTCAAATATCTCACTGTGGTGAATATGTCCCTTCTTCAGTTTTATTACTGTGTCCATTTGGAAGCTATGTATGGATATGATATATCTTATAATAGGTAGAGCATATAAATTTTGAATTGTTATATAATGAATTGACTCACTAATCATTTTATTTCTTTGTCTAGTAATTTTTTTAAACCCTCAGATGTATTCTCTCTCATTAATTTAGCTACATAACTTTTCTTGGGTAGGTTTGCCTGATTATCTTTTTTCATCCTTTAACTTCCTGTTTTCTCTACTCTGTGAATTGCATATATCTCTTTTTTAAAAAAAAAGATTTTATTTATTTATTCACGATAGACACAGAGAGAGAGGCAGAGACAGAAGCAGGCTCCATGCAGGGAGCCCGATGTGGGACTTGATCCCGGGACTCCAGGATCATGCCTGGACCGAAGGCAGACGCCAAACCGCTGAGCCACCCAGGGATTCCTGGATATATCTCTTATAAAGAGCATTTAATCCACCCGACAGTTTGATTTTTTTAAATAACTGAAGATTTTAATCCATTTATATTACGGTTACTGCTAAATTTGCTCCTTCTATTTAATGCTTTCTCTTACTTCCCTTTTTGGCTCCTTTTTGCTTTCCTTTGAATTGAACAAATATATTTCTCATTCCGTTACTTGTCTTTGTAATTTGGGAATCCCATATATTATTATTACTTTAGTAACTACCTGTGGAATTCTAACACTCATACTCAACCTAACGTTAATAGCTTTACCCTTATCCTCAATATAAGGATTTTTTTTTTAAGGTTTATTTATTTATGATAGAGAGAGAGAGAGAGGCAGAGACACAGGAGGAGGGAGAAGCAGGCTCCATGCCAGGAGCCCAACGCAGGACTCAATCCCGGGACTCCCAAGATCGCGCCCTGGGCCAAAGGCAGGCGTCAAACCGCTGAGCCACCCAGGGATCCCCAACATAAGGATTTTTAAATCAGTGCTTCTCTTGCTTATACTGTTTTATTCAGGTTTTAGTACTGTCTTATTTATTTGTTTGCTTGGTAATTTTGTAAATTAGTCATATTTCCAATGTTTAATATTTTCTGTGTATAGATTCATCCTTCTGTTTAGCAGTATTCCTGATAGCAACTTGGCCTTTCTGTCAGGGAAAAATTCTCTTATCCCTGAAGTACATGGTTTAAAAATTGTTATGATAAGAGCCTACGGATAATAGAGTCCATTTTTGCTTGTTTAAGAATGTTATTTTGACCTCATTCTTTACATTTTTGTTGGCTAAACAATTCTAGGTTGGTAGTTATTGAAGATATTCCACACTCTTCTAGCTTCCTTTTTGTTATTGAGAATCTCACTGGTATGGTTTGTAAATAATCTGTCTCAGAGGCTGGTCTCTGCTATCTTCTATTTGTCTTTGTTTTCTAGAACTTGACTACAAATGACCCATGTTTAATTCATTATTGTAGTTTTTCTGTTATTTTATCTGCTTGGGTTTGGTTGTGGTTGGGATTTGTATCATCCACAAATTATGGAAATAGTTTGTGAATTCACATTGGATACATTTTCTCCCCTCCATCCAGAGCCACTCCCAACACAGACAAATTTATTTGCTCTCTGCTTTTGTAGGATAGATCTTTCTTCTTAGTTTACTCTTTCCCCAAGACTGAAGCTTTTCTTGGGTTTTAGCTTTAAGCACAGTAGTTCTCCAGTCTTACTCCCTTCCTGGAAAGGCCCAAGACATAATGCCTATTCCTGTGAGTGTAGAAGGTAGTCAATACAAAAGCTCTACATCATTGGTATTCAATTGAAATTCCCGGGGCTAACAGCTTTAAATACTTACCGGACTCCTGATTCTGCTTCATTTCTGGTCTCAGAGCATTTCTCTTACTTTTTTGAAGACTCATCAATTTTAAGAGATATCATACATGAGTGCATATAAATTTTTTATGTTTGTGTATATACGTGTGTATGTGTGTGTGTGTGTGTGTGTGTGTAAAATCTTAGAGGATTTATTTTTTGCAAGAGTATTTCAGGACCTCATGATAGAAATGGAAGTCTATCCTTTGCTTTATAATAAAAAATTTTTTCTTATCTTTTTTTTTTCCACATATAAATCATATTTTGTTCCTTCTGTCACTTCTTCCTATAGGTAAGCAGTAGGTCATCCAGTCCTAGCGTCAGAATGATCACTACCTCAGGACCAACCTCAGAAAAGCCAACTCGAAGTCATCCCTGGACTCCTGATGATTCCACAGGTGACCAATGTATTTCTTCATTATACTTAAGAAGTTGAATTCATCGTATTTGTTTTTATTTATTTATATCATGATTCTGATCTTCATAAAGCCAGGCATTTTACAGTAGTTTAGATTTTCATATTAATAAAATCAAATATTTAGCAATAAACTTAAAGATGAGTTTTTAAGTACTGAGATAAATTGTCTTGCCTTCTGCATTTTTTTTCCCTGGATACTAAAAAATGTATATTGAAGATGTTTTGGTTTGGGGTCACTGCAGAGAGGAAGATACTATATTCCTGATACTTAAGTCCGTCCGTGATTTTCCTATTTTTGATCCATCCTACTGGATGATAGTAGTAAAGTCCATTATCTTTTAAATAACTAAAATCAGCAGAATGATAAAAATAATCATCTTCGTCTTAGTCATTTGTTTTAAACATAAAAGATACCATGTATGTCAGTGAGAAAAAAATTTTCTGACCATTGACTTTTTGAATCATTTTTAAATGGTAGGGAGGATTTGATTTCAGTTACAAAATTTCTGTTAACTAGACCTTTTAAAAAGCCTTTTAAGAGTTAATTAAAACTCCCTAATATGAATGACTAACTGGTCAAAATACTAGTATTAAAATCTAATGATGGAATACTTTTATTATGGGCAAGCAGGAAATTATGTGTCATGGTGAAATTAACTTTTCCTTAGCATTAAGAGAATTCCCTGATAAATACTCAGTAGTATCATTCTATGAAAATTTATTATTTATATTTTATTATGTCAGAGAGGGAAAGATGATTCCTTAAACCTTGGAAAATGAAACCATTTGGGATTTTATGTAAGATCAACTATGTTATTAATAGTGGCAATTAAATTGAAATTAAAAAGTCAGCTTTCTGCTTTTACAAGCTAAAACACTACTATAAGTATTTATAGATTTTTGGCATGATTTAGTGAAGTTCACAATTTAATTTAAAAAATTAACCGAATAGCTTTTCTGTTTCATGTAAGATACAACTATGTTTAGCCAGGGGTGTACTCTCTAGTTTTAGTAAGCTTAAATTTAGTAGTGGCAAAAACTCCTCTGTGTTTAACCCCTAGCATAGCCCAACCTAGGATTGTCCAGATCATTCACTGCTCACCTCAGCACATGTGCAGAATTCATCACTATGTGCCTCTCCTCAGAGGTAGATAGGGAAATGTCTCGACCAATTTGATCATTAACATTCAGGTAATATTAGTTCTTTTTGGTTCTTCAACCTCCTGGTGAGGGTTGCCCTGACATTACAACATTTGACAAGACCTAGCGCTCACCTTGGCAAGGCCTCCTGACTTCAGCCTAGACTAATCTGGCCATACCAGTCAACATGACTAAATTCATGAAAGTAAAATAAAAATTCTTCTTTGCTTCTCTCTTCCAGCCTTTCAACCCCAATCTCATGTTTTTCTTTTCTGTGACCTAAAATACCAATAACTAGAAATCATGCGAAGGTCCAAAATTGACCTAGATTTTGGCTTTGCCTTGAAATACGGCAAGCTTGTGGTTATCATTTTTAGATAATTTTGTATGTAATTTTAGAAGTTGATACTGGTTTAAGCTTATATTTAATGAAGTTCAGCTTTTCACAATTTCTGAGAAAAAGTATTGATAATCAAGCTAATCAGTAAATTACAGGGAAGACATATTGGTGAAGACTTTTTCTTTGAAGTCCCCCTGATTCAGGAAAAAATTAGAAGTACATACATAGGTTTAAATAACCTAATTAATTAGGTTTTTTTTTTAAGGGGGGATTTTTATGCATTTTTGGAAAAAATTAAAAAGCTTATCAATTTAATAATCATAGCACATACTGAGTGCTCTTGGATTTCTATTTATAATATATTAGATATAGAGAAAGACATGTATACCCAAGAGCAGTTAGTGA
Source organism: Canis lupus dingo (assembly GCF_003254725.2). Lineage (NCBI taxonomy): Eukaryota > Metazoa > Chordata > Mammalia > Carnivora > Canidae > Canis > Canis lupus. The sequence continues at coordinate 49,873,713 of NC_064254.1, read as the reverse complement.
GAGAAATGACTAGACACAGTAGAGGGAGCCACAGAGGGGGAAAAACCCACTGAGGAATTTTTCTTATTTGCAAAGATGGAAGTATAATACATGGCCCACTGCTTGCAATCTTAGAGTCATAATTCTGGCACATTAAAAATTTTAAAAAAATCATCATACTTTATTTAATAAATTTAAGACACTACTAAATTTTCAGCACAAAGCTGAGTGTTTTAATAGTTAATAGCACAATCCTTGAATTTTTTTTTCCCCATTCCCTGAGTACTGTGAAACACTGGTATACTTAATTTTAAAATACATATCAGACACAGAGTATTTATTTAATAAGATATATCAAGTATGAAAGATTTAAGAAAGAGTAATAGGAATAGAAACGTTGAAAGAGTTCAAGAGACTAATTTTTCCTATAAAGTCAGGGGCAAATAATCTTTAATCAGTTGTAATCTTGTTAGAGATTACATAGTTTGAAACTGTTGATGTGGGTGGGGAAAGAGTTGGTCAGAGAAATAACAAGTTAAGTGTATTTCTTGTTCAGCCATTTCAGTTAGTATATGATTTTTGGGCAGATAAGACTACTAGGCAATACACTGTTACTCTTTCTTTATTGCTGTCCAGTATTTAGTAAACATTACTGAATGTTTTTTCAAACTGAAATACAAACTTGAGTATATAAAATTACTCTTCCTTCCTAATTCTCCATTTAGTATAAATAACAACAGCAATAACAGTAATAATAACCACCATATGTTGAGTGCTTACCATATAGGTTAGCATTGCATGGTATTTCTTACATGCATTATCTTACTTCATTTGATTTAGCTTAGCTTTTGGAGTTACTTGTAAGCACATTCACGATGGCTTTGAAAAAGAAAACTAGAATATCAGTCAATAATAAATTATTGAAGTTACTGAACCATCAGACTGTCCTATTATTTTATTGCATTGCATGCAGTGCATTGCTGTCAGCCCGACCTTGTCTTTATCTGCACCACTCTTTCAAGGAGTTACTTCTCAGGGAAAGGGCTGAACAGTTCACTTGTTTAACTCATTTACTCTCTCCTAACAGTGGGAAAGCAACTACTTCTGAAATAAAAAGATCCTATTACTTCACAGTTATCCTGCCTGCTTCTGGAGGCATAAATGTTAATCCCATGTGACTCATGCAAGTTGTTATGACAGTTTACCTCTTTTGAAATACAAACAAAAGCTGTCTGTTCAAAATACTTTGGTAAAATCGACTGGTTGTTGGATTTAACCCATTCAGCTGTTTTGTGCATGACATTGAGCTATAATTTCCATACTGTTCATACTCCCATCAAAAACATCTTCCATTTTCTACAGTGATTCTTATTAGGAGAAGTGGGAGGGGGTTCATGCTAGAATCTGTATAAATAGAAGATAATCTACTGGAAGAGAATGTGTCTCTTGTTTTCCCCCTTTTTTCATTAAAGAACACGAGTATTCAGGGCAGCCCCGGTGGCTCAGCGGTTTAGCACCGCCTGCAGCCCGGGGTGTGATCCTGGAGACCCGGAATCAAGTCCCACGTCAGGCTTCCTGCATGGAGCCTGCTTCTCCCTCTGCCTATGTCTCTGCCTCTCTCCCTCTCTCTCTCTCTCTCTCTCTCTCTCTGAATAAATAAATAAATAAGTCTTAAAAAAAAAAAAAGAACACTAGTATTCAGGGAATTGACACAGCCTTATAGTACACAGCATGATTAAGGAAAGAGAGCTATGAGGTTTGATTAGGTAGGGTCAGTGAAGACAATATAAAGTATAAAGGTCCCATTACCACTGTTTTTTTTTTATTTGCCTTTAAGATTTTGTTTAAATTAAAGTTGGTTAACATATAATGTAGTATTTAGTCTCAGGGGTAGATGTTTTTGTTTTTAATTGAACAAGGGCTTATAAGCTTTAATGTTACACAATTTATAGCCAACTTAAATTGAATCAGAGTATGGTTGCATTTTGATTATCTGGTAATTGGATGTTCTCTTTTACCTTTAGAATTCAGAATAGACTTTCTTCATTACCAGTAGTAATAACTTTTATGTATTACTTATTTTATGAAAAAAAAATGCCAATATCTCATGCATGCTTTCTTGCTTTGTCCTTATAATTATTTATGATAGAAAATAAATAAAATACATACTTGAATTCCAGATACCAATGGATCAGATAACTCTATCCCAATGGCTTATCTTACACTGGATCACCAACTACAGGTAAAGAATTGCCTTCTCAGTGACTGTTTACTATTTCCTTAGAAAGTTTAGAGAAGTTATCTAGAAAGCTGACAGTTGTGTTTATATCTGTCATCATATATTCACTTACTTATGCTTTTAGTTGGCCTACTTAAACTTTCTAAAATCAAGTTAAAATGATTCATTCAGTTAAATTAATCAAATCTGAAGTTGGCAAAATCATATGTTCTTAAGATATTTAATTGTCTTAAAACACTTCCATATCTTTGTTTAAGAATGGCAAGAAATAGGGCAGCCCTGGTAGCTCAGTGGTTTAGCGCCACCTTCAGCCCGGGGCATGATCCTGGAGACCCAGGATCGAGTCCCATGTCAGGCTCCCTGCATGAAGCCTGCTTCTCTGCCTCTTTCTCTGTGTCTCTCATGAATAAATAAAAAATCTTTAAAAAAAAAAAAAAAAAAGAATGGCAAGAAATAGGAGATGCCTGGGTGACTCAGTCAGTTAAGCATCTAACTCTTGATTTTGGCTTGGGTCATGATCAGAAGGTTGTAAGATCAAGTCCCACATCAGACTCTGCGCTGGGTATGGAGCCTCTTGAGGTTCTCTCTCTTGCTCTCTAAAAAAAAAGGAAAGAAAGAAAATGCCAAGAATATAGCATTTTTGATCTCTAATTTTAGTACTGTAATATAAAATTTGCATAAGCTCATTTGTACTTAATAGATTTCATGATACACTGTCAATGTCTCATGTTCATAGTGACTGAAAACATAAGTAATACACTTCAGTGTCTCCTCATGAGTATGAAAGCCATAAACTTATCGTATAATATGGTTTGACAACCTGAAATGTAAAACCAGAGGCGAGTGATACTCTATAGTCATGATTCTCTGTAACAACAAAAGTGTTAAGACAGCAAGTGTGAATTTAAGTTCTGAGTTAACTCTGACAAAAGGACACTGAAATTTTCTAGGCCATGGTCTAACACTTACTTTTAAAAGACCATTGCTTTAGTGCTATAAAAACATGTCACAGTCACTGTCTTAACTTTCAGCTTGATATTAAGATTTGATTTAATTATGTTTTAACAGTCCTGATTTATTTTCAGCCTCTAGCACCGTGCCCAAACTCCAAAGAATCTATGGCAGTGTTTGAACAGCATTGTAAAATGGCACAAGAATATATGAAAGTTCAAACAGAAATTGCTTTGTTATTACAGAGAAAGTAAGTTATCTTTTGTGAATAAACACGTTAGTATTTTGAGTTTAAAATATGTTAAGATGAAATATTGTTGGAAGACATGAAAGCTTGATAATTTTTAGAACTAATCATTAAGCATGCAGATGCCTGTTGAACGGCTTGGGTGTTGGGGTGCTGAACCCCCACTCATTCAAAAATCCATGTGTAACTTTTGACTCCCCAAAAATGCTAATGGCCTACTGTTGACTAGAATCCTTACCAATGACATCAGCAGTCAATTAACACCTATTTTATATGTTTATGTATTATATACTATATTCTTAAAGTAAGCTAGAGAAAAGCTTTTATTAAGGAAGTCATAAGGAAAAGAAAATACATTTACAGTACTGAACAAAAATCCATGTATAAGTGGATCCATTTAGTTGAGACTCATCTCATTGTAGGGTCAACTGTATTTCCAATTTGGAGGTTTTATATGTGTTCATCTTTTAAGTTTGAAGGAACTTTCGGCTGTTTTTCATGTAAAACTCAACCCATTGGCTGTATGTATTATATTAAAACTAAGGAAAATAAACTGGTGTTTCATGTTCTAAGAATTTTGAAACCAGAAGCTGGTTAGATTTATAGTTACAATGATTTATTGTTTCCTTAGACATAGGTAAAATAATTTGATTTACTAATGTTCAACTGTACTTTATCTTAGAAATGTTTTATTGATATAGTCTTTCCAGGTATATATTTAGGAGAGTAGGATTACTTTATTTTATACCCATGAGTGTTTTTATAAGGTGTTTTATACTCACGCATATGTTTTTCTGAGAGTTATTGAGTTTGCCTTCCTCTCCTCCCTTTTTTAAGAAAATCAATTTTCATGCTCCTTTATTTGAAATTCTTAAAAAAAAAAAAACAAAAACTTCAGTTTCTGCATGGATCCTCATTTTAGAGGGAACTGAAATGAAGTGCTATAGGAAAAAATCATGGCATGGTAATAGGATTCCCTCTATTGATTTTAATCTAAATAAGTGAAAATTTCTTGCTTCCTGAAGTAATTTGTGGAAAGTTTCCGTTTGTACTTCAAAAAAAAAAGAAAAAATAGCTCTATCACAACTTATTGTTAAATGATTTCAACTCTACCTTAAAGGCTCTATAGGAAATAAATATTTGAGTCTGCAAATTGTGGAGCTAATTGTAGAACTGTTGACACTTTATGTTTTTTAAAAAAAACCTCTTACTTTACATATTTAGTCTATACTTTTTTCCTTTTTTATTCATTTGAACGAGGAGTTGGTTCTGTGCTGGAAAAAGAAATGATAGATTGAGGGAATGCGAAAACTATGACAATTTTAATCAATTTTATTTAAATACTTTGAGAAATACTACAAGAAAATCATCTGGAGGCTCTTCATTAATTATTCATTTATATCATTAATTAATCACTTATAACTTCACTTTAGGAGTTAAAATTGAACATCTCCCAAATAAAGGGGTCTTTAAAAAGTTTATCAGGCTGTAAAAGTCTCTAATGGTCTTCCTGAAAATGTTTGTAAAAGTAACTCATTCGAAATTGGTACTTTGTATTGTTCTCACTTTTAAAGTAGGAAATAGATTTAAGTTGATAGCATCTATTTTAATTAGCTTGCCAATGTTTTATGAGCCCCCACTTTGTACTGTAGTTAAATAAGATGTAACTTCAAACATAAATAAAAGTTCACGAGTGTAAAAGTGGAATGTGAATGATAAAACATGTTATTTTCCTGTGCCTAGAGCCCTTCCCCAGCCTTTTTTCTTCTTCTTACACAAAGGGGATACCAAGTAAAATGTTTTGAAACTTTTGTTATGCCATTTTATCTGCGTTCATTAATTATCTAAGTGCAGTTACTTACAAAAGGATCGTGGTGTGGTGTTCGTGTGGGTACACCAGAAGAGTGGGTAATAGTTTCCATTCTAGCCTACAATTATATTTGAGTAGTGTACCTAAAATGTGTAACAGTCAATACAGAAAGCCCTAACAAGCCAAGCTCATCAGTTACTAAGTATGGATTTTTTATCATGTACAAGATGTACAATATTTTATTATGTGGTATTTGTTTTTAGGCAAGAACTAGTTGCAGAACTGGACCAGGATGAAAAGGACCAGCAAAATACATCTCGTCTGGTACAGGAACATAAAAAGCTTTTAGATGAAAACAAAAGCCTTTCCACTTACTACCAGCAATGCAAGAAACAACTAGAGGTCATCAGAAGTCAGCAGCAAAAACGACAAGGCACTTCATGATTCTCTGGGACCTTTAAATTTTAAAATATGCAAAGACAGACTTCTTTTTTTTTTTTTTTTAAGGAAAGAAAAGCCCTTATAATGACAATTCATGAGTGTTAGCTTTGGGCGTGTTCTGAATGCCAACTGCCTATATTTGCTGCATTTTGTTTCATCGTTTATTTTCTTCTTTTCATGGTGGACATACAATTCAACTGTCTCCTTACATAACATGGGGGCATCTGTGACTTGAATAAGCAGCAGTTCTCAACTTCAAAACAGATGCAGTGAACCATGGCTGTACATGCATGCTCATTGTGTGAAGGCTAGCCTAACAAAAACAGGGGTTATCAAACTAGCTGCTATGTGCAAACATCGTCTTTTTTTCGAGGTGGAACCTCAAGAATGATTTTGTTCTTGTATCTCATCTCAGAAAACAATTTTTTTTCCAAAAGATGGTATATGCCAAGTTGAAGACAGGGTATTATAAATCTAGAATAATTGGTGGTACATTATAGAAATGCAGAATCTTTAGGGACAGTTGCAGGTAAGGGCTCTGACGCCAGCATCCTGCAGTCAATGCTGAGCTTAGTTCCACCCATAAAATATTTAAAGGTAAGTGGCGGCTGCTGTATGTAATAAAACCATATTTCATTGGACTAAAATTTGACTATGATACATTGAACAAAATGGAACCCTTTTTTTAAGATATAAAGATTTTTAATTTGTGATTGCGTGTATGTGTGTTGAAACTGTAAAGATTTTATGACTCTAATATTAATATCTCTTAAATGAAATTAAAAGGTAAATGAACACGATCCATCTTAAATGATCATTCCTTCCTGCAATGATTATTGGATTGTTTTAGTGTATATTTGAAAAAATAAAGAGAAATAGTGGAAAATGGAAATAATTGCTCCAGCCAAAAGGCTTGGGCTTAGATTCCTTTTATGAAACCAAAAGGGGTAAAAAACCTGGCAAATCAGGAGAAGTTAGTAAGGAAACTAAAGAAGTCAATATAAAATTCATCAAGTATACTATTTATCAACATTGGAATAATTGATTTTCCTTGCAAGCCCATCCTAGAATGCCTGCTGCCTTTCAACAGTTTTAAGGGAATTTCGACACTTATAAAGAGAAAATTTATATTGTTAACAATAACTTTGCTACCAACTTTGAAAATAAAAGTAATTAAAGAACTTCATTGAAATAATAGACTATATAAGCTCTATTTTTTCAGTTGGTATTAAAATAAATCACATTTTGGTACCAGTACAAGGTGTCTTTTAAACAATGATGTCATCAACCTCATTTTTATAGCATTAATGTTTTATGAAGAGAAAATTAAAAATGAAAGCATAATTGCTGTGATTATTAGAATTATATCATGATTGTATTGTAGTTTTGCTCTGTTTCAGATAAGCAAGTTGATCTAAGAAGTTATCAAAACTATTCTTAAAAATGCTAAAGCAGGTAACTTTTTCTTCTGTTATTTTTTTCCTCCTCCCACTGAGTTTTATAATGTATTCCTGTGTATACAAGCAATAAAGGTAAAAGACAGTTTGTACTAAACTGTGTCCTTTTTAGCTTCCTCAAAATCTATTGTTAGAAAGTTTCCAGTAAGTAGATGTCTACCATTACTTTAAAAAAAAAAAAAAAGAAGGGCTATCATTCCCAAATAATTTGATTGCCTAGCTGAAAGTGATACTGGTCTCAACACATTAATAGTAAAATAAAATTGGCACAGAAAATAACTATAGACTAAGGAAAAGTAGAACTCTTTCATAGCATTGCTGCTTGTTGATATATGTGTGTCACTCCACCAAAAGGGACCTAGTCAGTGTTCAGAGACTTTTCTGATTATCTCAGAGCATGAGATATTCAAGTGTGGATGCTAATGCTTGACCTTTCCATTAGGATTTAGCACTATAGATTTCAGCTTTTATTTCAAGTCATGAATGTGTTTTTGCTCTATATTACATACTTAAAGGGAAATTTAATTGTTATCACATGTAATCACTTCATAAAAATCTCAAATAGGAAAATGGAAGAAAATAGTAATGTTAAGTCATGGTGCCAAGTGCAAAAAAAGGTTGTTGAACACTTGCTTGTTTGTTTACAGTAAGTTCCTAGGGATTCTCACACTGTAATTGCCCTAGATGCTGAGAGTAGTTCAGCCTAAAGTAGTTGTGTTGCAAAGCTCATACTTTTTATAAGTCCTTGATTGTCCTTGATGGGAGAAAAGGACAGCAGGGATCATTAAAATCCACCGCCAGTTTTAACCAGCATCCTCACCCATCAAACCTTTAAAGAAATTTTAACAAGGAGCCAAATATTTTATGATTCTGGTTTCACTTTTTATTCGAAGCCTCATTTTTGGTTGGAAATGGCGAACAGACAAGCAAGTGGCATAAAGGTCCCCATGTAGGAAATTCACAGACAATCCCTGAACAATCCCTAATTACATTTCATTCTTTCCTCGAGGGAAAGAAAACAGAAACTGCAAAATTAAAATCAACTTTTTTTGAGTCAAATGAAAATCATTTAAAATTATTTACTTTATAACAACACCACAAATTGAAGAGATTTGCTTAAAAGTTGTTTACATATGTCTCACTCTTTTTGCTGAACCGGTTTAGAGTGTTTAATGTGTTTTTTTCCTCCCAAGTTTCTTCTGTGTTCCTAGTTTCAGCTCCTGCCTGTAGCCAGAGATCACAGGTCTTGTCTGAAACTTTTTTCTTTCTGTAAGTGTGTGGTTTTTTAGCAGTTGACTCCTCTCTCCTTCAAATGGTAGGAAGTTCTACTTCTGTCATTCAGAACATTTTATGTAAAACAGTGTAATGCAGAAATCCTTGTGCATACTGTATACTTGAAGGAAGCTTTTCGATTTATTTTTGTTTATAATAAAATAGAGATTGTTACTCTAAACCTGTTTATAAAAGTGATTAATGATTTATTATCAGCAAATGAGCTGTGAGGTGTTCTGCTCTAGCAGTGTGTTTACCAACACAAAATTGAATAAAAACCAAAAAGTGAGTATTCTTAAAATACTCAACATGGTTTTAACGTAATCATGATTTTTGAGAGGCTGATTGGCCAGCTAACATACCCATCTATAACATTTCAGATTTTTTGTTAAATCGGTGCTCTTCACAATTTCATTAAATCACGATTTATGTGAAATACAGCATAGTATATACATTACTGAGTGATTCTTCTCATTAGAAAATTGATTTCCTGTAGTGTGTCTACGTTACATTATTTCATTCCTTGATCAACCTCTTAGCCTCCCAACCATCACATATGTACACACACTCTTACAAACTTGACCCTCATTTTAATAAATCAGCTCATTCATCATTCATTCCTTCCTTTAACAAATATTTATTGAGCACCTATTAAAAGTGAAGCTTATGGCTAATGCCAAATCACATGTTCTCTTTGATCCCATGGTAGTTAGATCATATTCCCATTTCTCTGATGGAAAACTAGGCTCCTAAAGTTTAAGACTTGTTCCTGAGTCTGCTTTTCCCCCATTGTCTGTTTTAGGCAGAATCTCATGCAAGGGGACTCTGGTAACCATCAGCTCATGATGTGAAGAAGAACATGAGAAATGCAAATGATGGGGGGCGAATATGAGGTAACTTACATAGTTACCTCATAGGCACAGACTTTGTGACCACTCTATAGATCACAACAAAGCCAGCACTGAGACCCACATGTGTCTTGTAAACCCAAGTCTGCGCTCTAAACCACTTCGCTGTACTGTAATTTAAAACTTGCTGAGTGCTTCGGCTTTCATGTTCATTTATTCAGTGAGTGGGGTGTCTTCATTCTTCCTTCCCTCAACTGAAAGCTGTACTAAAAATGGAAATACAAATAATGATATTGTGAGGCTTGATCTAAAAAGAAGAGTTGTCCTCCACTCTCAGGAAAGGCTTAATCTAGGCTTTTTCATTTTTGGTTTGTTATGTTTTTTTGTTTTCACCATTTTGTTTTTAATTGAGATTTAATTTTTATACAAGAAACTGCATCCATTTAATGAGTACAGTTTACTGAGTTTTGACATGTACATATGCTTGGGAAGCCATCCAACAAGCAAGATAATGAACATTTCCTTCCTCCCACCCCAGGGTCTCCCATGCCCCTTTGGGGTCCTTCCCTGCCTTTACTCCAGGCCCTGGGCACAGTGCTTTCTAAAAATATAAATTTGCATGTTCTAGAATTTTACATAAATATAATCATTCAATATGTACTCTGCTTTTTAAGCTTTTTCCCCCTCTTGAATAGTTGTTTTAATTCCTTTGACAGGAAATTTTAATTAAACCATTCTTAGTGATACTTGGAAACCTTCCAGTATCAGTAGAGAAAACAGGTTTTAAGAAGAAATAGATGCATCCATTGTGGCCAACTTGGTCATGTAGTGTTGCCTTCTGAAACATTTAAGATCACTTTAGTTTTACATTTTTACAGAACCTTAATACTTTGTTCACAAAATCCTTCATATTGTTTGTTAAAGTAAGCATGTTGACCACTGTATTTAGGTGTTAGAATGCAATGCAGACATGGACAGTAGCATATTAGTAGGTACATGGTAGTTTTCAGCAAATATGGTTGATAAGTGTAACTTTTTACAAATTCTTCTTTTCATTTTCGTTTAGATTACAGTTGCTGTTTTGCTTGCTCAGAAACCTGGGAAATAATATTTTAAATAACAAACAGTCTTCTGTATATAGTATTTGATATGGATATCTCATACCCATACTGTTGGTGGTCCTGTATGCTGTAGAGGTGCCCATAGACATAAATAATAGGATTACCCTGGTAAATCATGCACTGCTTACTCCCAGGACCTTCCTATTCCACCAGTAATTAATACCTGCTCTCAGCTTCTCATCTCTACTGCCATGAGGTCCCACCTAAACTGAGTTTGTGAAATGAACTGTCCTTCATGTCATTTTCAGCAAAGTCTTTTTGAGAATCAAATGCTTATTTAACTTTCCCTAGTTTCATGGTGCCTTTATAGATACACATATCTATAAAGGTTTTATTATTTGAGAGAGAGAGAGAGAGCACGAAAGAGGTGGAAAGGAAGAGGGACCGAGGGAGGAGAAGCAGACTCCATGCTGAGCAGAGAGCCCACTGCAGACCTCAATCCCAGAACCTTGGGATCATGACCTGAGCCAAAGGCAGAGGCTTAACCGACTGACCCACCCAGTCACCTCCATGGTGCTTTTATATTTCCAAGTAATGAAATGTATTTTTTATCCTGTAGTTTAATGGTCAGTGATACCTTATAGATGCCATATGGCATTATCAAGATAATTGCTTTGAATACCAGAAATCACTGAGCAAATGCTGGATATTTATCTTCTGAAAAGCAAAAGTAATGTACAAAATGCAGTTCCTGCTCAGACTTTTTTGTTTCTCCTTGTGGGTACCTCTTCTTTAAGTTATTATAGGAAAATCTGCATTGATCATTGATGATAAATTTGCTAAATTCAAATTAGAGACTGAAGAAATCTGAAAATGGGTGTAACTTTTTTATGGTTGAAGAAAAAATGGTAATATTACCTCACATGCCTTTTTGACTTTTAATCCATTACCTGTAAAGATACTACTTAAAATCCATGTAAAATGTCATGAGCATATTACTTGGAAAAATCTGTACCACACTTCTTTCCTTTGAATGTACCATGAGAACCTTTTTTTTTTTTTTTTTAAGATTTTATTTATTTATTCATGAAACACACAGAGAGGCAGAGACATAGGCAGAGAGAGAAGCAGGCTCCCTGAGGGGAGCCTGATGTGGGACTCGATCCCAGGACCCCGGGATCGTGACCTGAGTGGAAGGTAGACGCTCAACCACCAAGCCACCCAGGTGCCCTCCATGAGAACCTTTTAACAGATACGATTTCTTTGAGGATTGGAAATATGTCTTTATTCCCCTAGATAAATATGGAAATGATAATTTATATGCTGAACAAGTGATCTGTTTCAGTACACTTGGGCGATTACATATTAGTACATTGCTGTTGGACAATAGTCTTACTTAAAAATTCATACTAAAACTCAATATCTGACTACATAATTCTGTCTTCCCATTCATGATTCCACACCTTATATACAAGAGACTTGAGGAAGTGGTACAAAGTTCCTTGGCCTAAGCTGAGTATTTCTTCCCATTTCACTTTCTTTGGCAGCCATATCAGCAAATTCTCTAGTCTCTGTGCCCCATGTACCCTGTGATTCATAAGAACACGAGTTTGGCTGCTGCCCAAAATAATAGTTTAAACAAGATAGCACTTTTTTTCTTTCTACCAGAAAAAGTCTAAAGTAATGTGGTAGTTTTGCTCATTTGCATCCTAGCCAAAGAGGAGAGAAAAAGGGCAAGAGCAGCAAAGGTGCAGGTCACTTGTGCTCACATCCATTTGCCAGAACTTAGTTATATGCATTTACCTTACCTGCAGGGAGGCTGGAAATGTCTGTACAAATGGGCAGCCAATGCCTAACAGAAGGATCAAAAAGATTCAGAGGACAATGAGTACCCTTCACCACAGTCTTGGAAAGGAAACTAGACCACTGCCGCCTCTACTTCCTCTGTCCCCTCTCTCCATATGGAAAGTAGGCAAAGCAGAAGAATGCATAGTAGTGTCAGAATCCAATCAGTATGGTGTACAATATTTAAAAGAGTTCCCTGTATTTTTTAATTGGTGCAGCTTAGAAAAATAAAACTTCAAAATGTGAAATTAGAGCACTTTAGTTGGATCACTAATTGGAAATCAGACTTGAAGTAATTTAGATATTTGATAACAGACAATCCACCTTAGAAAAGAAACGTTAAGTTGTATCTCGAATGAAAGAGTAAATAGAGGGACGCCTGAGTGGCCAAACGGTTCAGCGTCTGCCTTCGGCCCAGGGCATGATCCTAGAGTCCCAGGATCGAGTCCCACATGGGTCTTCCTGCATGAAGCCTGCTTCTCCCTCTGCCTGTGTCTCTGCCTCTCTCTCTCTCTCTCTCTTTCTCTCAAATAAACAAAATCTGAAAGAAGAAAGAAAGAAAGAAAGAAAGAAAGAAAGAAAGAAAGAAAGAAAGAAAGAAAGAAAGAAAGGGAAAGAAAGAAAATAGAAATGTCAGAACAAATCATTATTGATGAGAAAATAAAAAATAGCCATAAAAGGAAAAAAAATTTTAACAGACTCGGAGATATTGTAAAGAAAAAAAAGAACTGGTATTTACTAAGTATATACCATGTATTAGGCATTTTGTACTTTTTACTCTTGTTTTAGAAATAAAATGAAGAACAGAGGTGTTCAAAAACTTGCCCAGCTAGTAAATAATGAACTGCAGTTCACATCCAGGTCTTTCTTAGCTTCAAGGCTCAGAAAAATTCATTTTTAATTAGTTTAGAATTTGGAATACATTTTCTTACAGACTTAATAAATGGGAGAACTAGGTTCCTAAGTCTATTTATAGAAGTGTATTTAGTCCTTAATGGAAATGAAATAATGCCATTGAATGGAACAGTTCCAACAAAGGTGTGAGAGAAAATGGAAAAATGACGTGGTTGTTGTCTTCGGGTATAGACACTGTAGTAATTTTTCCTTTTTAAAAGTTCTTTACCTTTTTATTGTTTTCTGCACAGTAAAAATTAAAATCAGGAGAACACAACCTTACATATCACTCTAACCATGTTTCTTTGGCAGGAACTCGGGGCCCTTTGCCTTGGGCATAACCATTGGAGCCCTTGCACGAATCCCACAGGGGCAAGAACTTCCCTTCTGCTGCTGGTCCCAGCCTGGATCCCTGCAGGTAGAGGTAGACCCAAAGGGAGGGGATGGCAAAGGTCCTCCCATGGATTTTGGTGAGGATGAAGCACAGTCTCAACAAGAGGAGCAAAAAAACATAAATCAGAACTTTTTTTTTTTAAGATTTTTTATTTATTTACTCATAGAGACAGAGAGAGAGAGGCAGAGACACAGGCAGAAGGAGAAGCAGGCTCCATGCAGAGAGCCCGACGCGGGACTCGATCCAGGGTTTCCAGGATCACGCCCTGGGCTGCAGGCAGCGCTAAACCGCTGCGCCACCGGAGCTACCCTAAATCAGAACTTTAATGTCTTGAAGATGATGATGATGATGGTTATTATTATTACCGCACATTCTAGGGACCCCAGCCTCTTAATTCCTGCTTTACATGACAGGCTATTATTCAGGCATATAAACTTTTTTCCCAAAGTAATTCCTTTACATTGACAGTTTTGAGAATTACCTAACACCATAGAGCAGACAGGGCTATTGCCATTGTAAATTTTCTATATTCTAACCCATCCAGTGTTGTATAAACTAAGAGGAGTAGTATGATATTGTGATGTATAATAAGAAATCTATATTTGGTCTTCTTTCAAGTGTTCTGGCACACAGCTGAAATTTATTAGTTGGTGAGAACAATAAAGAGGTCTTGCTTTGTTAATGAGGCAGTTTTTTGGAAAGCCCCTAGGTGGGTATAGGAGCTAGTTGTCTGGGAGACCAACCACTGGATTAGAAGATAGGAATTCTTATTCCCTCCTCCACTTCAGGGAAGGAAGAAGGTTAGAGATGCAATTCAGTCACCAAAAGCCAGTATTTTAATTAGTCGTGCCTGTGTAATGGCGCCCCCATAAAAACCCCAAAAGACCAGGGTTCAGACTGCTCCTGGGTTGGTAAACACTCAAAGGTTGGAGGAGAATGATGCACACAGAAAGCATGGAAGCTCTACACCATTTCCAAATACCTTACCCTGTACATCTCCATCTGGCTGTTCCTGGTTTATATCTTTTTATAACAAACTGATGATCTAGTAAGTAAAATGTTTCTCTAAGATCTCTGAGCCACTCCAGCAAATTAATCAAATCCAAGGAAAAGATTGTTGGGACCTCTGATTTATATAGCCAGTGAGGTCAGAGGCACAGATTACAACTTGGACTTGCAATTAGTTCCTGAAATGGGGGCAGGAGGTAGTCTTGTAGGACTGAACCCTTAACCTGTGGAATCTTACACTGAGTAGATAATGTTGGAATTGAGTTGAACTATAAGACACCCAGCTGGTGTCGAATGATTTGGTATGGGGGAAACGCCCACACATACTTGGAGTCAGGGTCATGAATGCTTGAATGAGTCAGTGAAAGATAAAACCTGCTGTGTCCCTGATATTCACCAAACATAGGACCATGGAGGTAAGATTCGAGAAGATGCAGAGATAGAGCTTCAAAAATATAGAAGGGCAACTCAGAATGTCTTTAGGTAAGTGGAGCCTGGGGGAGAAATCCACCTTTCTGTATAAGTAGTGATGCCTGAACATCAGAAATTCAAGAAGTTTTGAATATATGAACCTTGTCTTTTCTACCACTTCCATCTCTATGGAGGAAGCATAGAAAATAAAGGTGAAATCAGAAATCATTTAGAGGTACATTGTTACACAATTGTGTTTATCACAGCATTTCACTGTTTTGTTTCAAGATTTTATTTATTTGAAAGCCAGTCAGGGGAGGAGCAGAGGGTAAGGGACAAGCAGACTCCTAGCTGAGTGTGGAGCCCAGTGGGCTTGACACAGGGCTTGATCCCAAGACCCCAAGATGATGACCAGAGTCAAAGCCAAGAGTCAGACATTCAACCGAGCCACCCAGATGTCCCAGCATTGAGTTTTTGAAAAGCAATCTAAATAGCCATTGATCGGTGTTAAGTAAATTATAGTAGCTCTACACCAAGTATTGTAAAACTGAATAAAGGAAACCTTATTTAAAATGGGAGGGGCACTTGGCAGGTTCAGTCGGTGGAGCATGCAACTCTTGATCTCAGGGTTGTGAGTTTGAGCCCCATGTTGGGTGTAGAGATTACTGCAAATAAAAATCTTTAAAAAAATAAAATAAAATGGAGTTGGGAGGCCAGAGGGGGCAGTTTTTGTGTACTACCACTCATCATTAATGCAGACCCCAGCAGGAAGAGACATACCTTGCTTTTCCAATAGAAAGAAGCCTCCTAAACTACTCCAACAGGAAGAATTTCTGCGTGCAATTAGCGCAACCAATAAGAAAATACCACACTCAGCCAATGAGAAACCCTCACCACCCTGACCTCTCACTTTGATTCAATAGACTTTGGTTCAAAAAAGCCCCTCCCAACTTCCTCCTTTTCTCCATCAAGTACCATTCCTCTCCTTCTATCTGACTTGGTTATGGTTTGCCATAGTTTATATGTTTCAGATTGTAATTCCTCTGCTATTTCCAAATCCGTTTTGCTGTTAAAATAACTTTTTTAAGGTTGACAATGTGATATAGTTCTGCAATGGACAAATCTGTCCAAGTTGAGTGCTTCAAAATATTAAAAGATTGACATATGAAGAAGTATTTATAACAAAACTGCAACATTTTTTTTTAAATCCTCAGTGTCATTCATCATTTAAATAAAGAGATGCCTAGGGGACATTTGATAATATTTACAATAAAAGAAGGATTAAAGTGGAGTTTCCCAAACTTGATAAAGATCACACATCTAGACCAACAGCATACTGATTAAATAACTATTATTTTCATTAAATCTGAAACAAAGCAAAGATACACTGCCATTCGGCATTTTTTTTAAGTTTTAGCTAATGAAAAGACCCCAAAATAAAATAATTAGTGTAAACAATGGGAAGATTATCATTACTTGCAGGATATAAAATTATATTGAAAGCCCACAAGACTCTACTTAAATTCTAAAAATTTGAGACTTTGCTAGAGTAACTATATCTGGTATGTATCAAAATTAGTTTTTTCTCTATAATAACAATAATCAGAAGTAGAAATGAGATTTTTCTCTTACTCCTACTGCCAATGGCAATAACACTATAAAATATCAGAGAAAACATCTAACAGGAAATAGGACTGATGAACACTATAGCCTTAATAAATAATATAAAATAAGACATGAACTTAGCATTTTCCTAAATGAGAAAACGATATCATAAAAATTGTATAGATTTTTTGTTTAATGTAATTTCAGTCAGAAGCCCAGTGGAGTTGGGAATAGATTTGTTTTAAACTGGAGAAAGTGATTTAGGAAACAAATGCTCAATAGTTAAGGTATAATTTTCATACAAATTGCAAATATTTAGGTGTACAATTTGATAAGTTTTACAACATGTATACATCTGTGAAACCACCACAGTCAAGATACTGAGAATTTCCCCAATTCCAAAAGCTTCCTTGTACCCCTTGATAATCCATCCCTCCTCTTCCCTCTTTCCCAGACAACCACTAATCTGCTTCCTATAACTAATTATTTTCTAGAATTTAATCCTATGGAATATAGTCTCATGGGCAGCCCCAGTGGCGCAGCGGTTTAGCGCTGCCTGCAGCCCAGGGTGTGATCCTGGAGACCTGGGATCGAGTTCCACGTCGGGCTCCCTGCATGGAGCCTGCTTCTCTCTCTGCCTGTCTCTGCCCCTCTCTCTCTCTCTCTCTCTCTCTCTCTCTGTCTCTCATGAATAAATAAATAAAATCTTAAAAAAAAAAAAAGGAATATAGTCTCTTTTGGCTGGCTTGTCACTCAGCATAATGTTTTGCTATTCACCTAAGTAGCTGCATATATGACTAGTTTGTCCCTTTATTATTTTTCAGCAGGGTTCCTTGTATAGATGCAGCAGTTTGTTCATACACACAACTACTGATGGATATTTTGGGTTTCTAGTTTTTTTGTTTTAAGATTTTATTTATTCATGAGAAACACAGAGAGAGAGAGGCAGAGACACAGGCAGAGGGAGAAGCAGGCTCCATGCAGGGAGCCCAACGTGGGACTGGATCCCGGGTCCCCAGGATCACTCCCTGGGCTGAAGGCGGCGCTAAACTGAGCCACCCAGGCTGCCTTGGGTTTCCAGTTTGGACTCTTAACAAATAATGCTCCTATGAACATTGGTGTACAAGTCTTCACATAGACGTGTGTTTTCATTTCTGTGGGGTACTTAGAAGTGGAACAGCTGAGTTTTATGGTAGGTATATATTTAACTTGTTAAGAAACTGCCAGACTTCTCCAGAGTAGCTAATTCTATGTTCCCAACAGCAGTACTAGAGCAGTATCAGAATTTACAGTTTCTCCACATCCTTGTCAACATTTGGGATGATCAGTCTTTTTAATTTTAGCTACCCTTATAGATGTGTAGTGGTAACCTACAGCGGCTTTAATTTGAGTATTTCCCTGACAACTAATGATTTCCAGTGTATTGGCATGTGCTTATTGGGCTTTCATATAATATATTTTGTATAGTGTCTGTTAAAAATCCTTTGCCCATTTTTTTTAAAAGATTTTATTTATTTATTCGAGAGAGAGAGGCAGAGACACCGGCAGAGGGAGCAGGCTCCACACATGGAGCCCAACGTGGGACTCGATCCCCAGTCTCCAGGATCACGCCCTGAGCAGAAGATGGCACTAAACCGCTGAGCCACCGGGGCTGCCCCTTTGCCCATTTTTTAATTGGGCTATTTCTCTTAATATTGAGCTGTAAGATTTCTATATACTCTTGTTACAGTTTTTTTGTGATATTTTTGTTAATGTTTTGTCCCAGTCTGGCTTGCCTTTTTCATTTTCTTAATCATATTTGTCAAAGAGAAAAAGCTTTTATTTTTTCCTATGAAATTCTTTTTTTAATAGTCTTTATTTAAGTGTAATTAACATACAATGTTACATTTTAGTTTCAGGTGTACGATATAATGATTGAACAATTCTGTACATTCCTTAGTGCTCATCAAGATAAGTGTACTCCTAATCCCCTTTACCTATTTCACTCATTCTCTCTCCCGTCTCCCCTCTGGCAACCACCAGTTATTTTCTATATTTAAGAGTCTTTTTGTTGTCTTTATTTTTCTTTATTCATTTATTTTGTTTCTTAAATTCCACATATGAGTAAAATCATAGGGTATTTGTCTTTCTGTGACTTAATTTCACTTAGCATAACACTTTCTAGGTGAAATCTAATCTGCATGATAGACCCCTTCCCTTCCCCCAAAGGAAAGTGACCTTGCCTGAAATAATCCCTTTTTTTAATGACTTTCTTCTCCATACACCCTTCTGGCTATCAAAGCCTTCCATTTTGTACAGTTCCTCAGAGTTCCTTTCTACTTACTAGATGTGATGTTGCTCAATCACATCTAGTGAGTAAAGTCAATTAGGTCTTCAAATCTACTCAGTTGAAAATGGTTTATAACAGGGTAAATAGAAGTGGTCTGAGAGCAAGAGGTACAGCGTACGTTGCTCATTTTGCTAGACGATACATTTGATTTTAAAACTAGGTGCAGGGACCCCTGGGTGGCTCAGCTTAGGTTAAGCATCTGCCTTCGGCTCAGTGTGTGATCCTGGAGTCCCTGGATCGAGTCCCAGATCAGGCTCCCCGCATGGAGCCTGCTTCTCCCTCTGCCTGTGTCATTGCCTCTCTCTGTCTCTCATGAATAAATAAATAGCATCTTTAAAATAAGACTAGGTGCAAATATTACTTTAAAAGATTAAAGTGGATCTTTAAAATGCATATAAAAAGTCAGACAAATTGTTAATTTACTTGCTGAGGTGTATTCTCCTTTGCTCTGAAACTTCTCCCCACCCAGCCTGTGGTCAGGCCACCATGGATGCTCTACAATCAAGACCCCTAATGAGCTGACCCAGCAGGCAGAAGTAGAGGAGGCGTCAGCATTTCAGGGTTTGTTTGGCCCTCTAGTTATCAGAGCCAAGTTCTGAGGAGTTTTAATTAAACTCAAATTGGGAATGAAGAACTGGGAGGGATTGAGAGAAGAAAACCCCATCCCTTGTCCCAGCTTGCCTTGTCATACATTACTGCTTACATAGCAATGATCAGCCATACTCAGCTACCACCAGGGAAATTATCATATGTAAATAAGAAACTCGGGATTAAGAAAGGTCTTTGAATGTTCAAAGTGATTAGCGTTCAACTTAATCTTCAGGGATTAGTATTTATGCCAAGTTAACAACTGAAAGGATATTCTGTAAATGACTCATTTAGTCATAGCATACACTTACGGTTTTACACAAATAATCACTACAATTTATGGTGATTAAAGTATTAAGTTCACTTTCCACTTATGTTTGGAAGCAGCTGTTTCTCTCGGTGTCCCTCAGGTTTAACACAGCAAGACGTAGAATGGGTCATATGTTGTTGTATCTGGGAATGCTACCCTGCCATTTTACCAGAGAAAGGCTCTTTCCATTATGCTGGTCTTGCAAGTACATCCCTTGTGCAGAGGAGCAATAATCTGGCCCAAATCCAGACTCTTCTGACAGACCTAAAGATCTATGGGGAGTTTGACTATTATATTCGTTCACAGAACATTTACAGATTCCTAAATCAAGGTAACATTTTTAAAGGCACTATATAAAGAATTTATGTTAACGGTGTTAGTGTAAATGAAAGGACTTAGAATCTTTTCTGAAATGAGGAATCAACAAATAGACATTCAATTCGGTTTCCCCTCCCAGCATTTTGATGCATTCTTGCTCATCAACACCTTAAGTATATCTGTAACAGAAGAAATGAATTTGCCATAGTAGAAAATGGGGAGGGTAAATTAACAACACTGAGATTACAAGCATTTAGGATTGGCTCCAGGCCACCCTGTGTCCTTGGCGTGGAAACTGGCTAGGCCTCCTGACTCCCAACAGCAAGGTGGCATCTAGCCAGGCCCAGAACCAGTCTGCCTCCAAGGTCTTTTTCCTCCAGGAAATTACTGTTCCTTCACCAGTCAGCTATAACCCTCTCGTTTTCAGACTCCAAGCAAAGCTCATTTGATGACTGCACCTCCTTCCCCACAGCCAGGAGCAATTTAATGAATGCCAATCTAGGGGAAAACGGAAATGTACTTGTTACCATTACATCTGTAGATGGCATGCCTAGCTTGGAATTACAAATAATAAAAACTGGAGATTGTCATGTCAGTGAATAGTCTGACCTTGTCCTCACTAGTATGGTTCCTTTCTTTTTCTTTATATTAAAAAAAAAAAATCACTAAAAAACAAGACGGCTATTCACCAAAGAAAACGTGAAGTATTTCCATATGTTCTTGAAATCAGTTTGTAGGGGACAGTCTTATGAAATGTCACATTCTAATAGATAATAAAATGCTCCATTCCTGCCAGCCAACAGAATAAGAGAACTTGGAACAAAGGTAGTAAAGGAAATCTTTTAAGTAACAAATATTTAATACTTCTAAGCCCCCATTTGACTATTTTTAAGTATAAAATAAGACATTTTCCCCCAAAATAACCAAAGCACTGTGTCTCAGTAGGGGCAAATTTTATTCTTTCATTTTAATGAACCTGCCTCTTGTTCATACGTGGAACAGTCTGCTGAAACAGACTACTTTTGCATTGCGGACCAACCACCTCCGCATATGTCACTATGACAGGTTGTTATTTAAGGGAAATGGCAGGTTGTTCAGATCCTAAATGAAGTTCTAAGGAACAATTATAGCAATGTTTAAACATTTCAGGCAGCAAAACTGGCTCAGGTACTAGCTTGTTGAGGCAAGGAAAAATATAAAAGCTGATTTCTTGTATTTTTCAATTTATCAACCTACCCAAAGAGTACATGCTTTCTTTCTGTTCTTTTCAAATAGTCACTTATGGGGGTGCCTGGGTGGCTCAGTCGGTTAAGTGTCTGACTCTTGATTTCAGCTCAGGTCATGTTCTCAGAGTTGTGAAGTCAAGCCCGCGTCTGGCTCTGCACTGGGCATGGAGCCTGCCTTAAGATTCTCTCTCTCCTTCTCCCTCTGCCCTCCTCCCCTCTCCTATCTCTCTCTCCCCCTCTAGAAAGAAAGAAAAAGAGAAAGAAAGAAAGAAAGAAAGAAAGAAAGAAAGAAAGAAAGAAAGAAAGAAAGAAAGAAAGAAAGAAAGAAAAAGTCACTTTTGTTAGCATGTTGTTTTAACTGTGATAGTTGGCCTAGCTAATATTGGAAAAAGGAGACCCATCTAATGCTTTCTGAGAATAAACTAAAGTAGCTTTAAAACTAAAGTATCTCTCTTCAGTATTTTTCTCTAGTCTTTTGTCAGCCCCCAAATGGTTGACAATATTGGCAGGGCCTCCGCGGAAGCACAGCAGGAAACCTACCCCCGCACCCCCATCCTCTTAAAAAGAATGAGTAACCAAAGTTAAAGGACATTTCGGTGCTAGTAAAGGTATGTGTTCATGAAAAGGACCCTGCTTCTTTGGTTCCTGGTTTCAGATCTGGTCACATAGACGCAAAGGGGTTTTGCTTTGTCTATGCAAATTTTCTGTCTGCACGTATATTCTGTCCATGGGAATCTGCTCGCAACTCTATATAAGCTGAGGGTTTCAGTGAGATTGGAATTTGTTTGTCATTGACTTATGAATTCACCTTCATTTCTTTCCCAGAAGGGAGACAATTCAACTTCTTGAAGCTTTCCTTGGGTGCTTCAGATCAAAAACATTGGGGTGCAGAGAGATTTATGATTCATGATATATGTGGCTGCAGATGTACTCTGAAAAGCTGCTAGTTGCAATTTGTTCTCTTCTAGATGGTTATAGGCCAGTTCATTATGCTGTGCTCTTGTATTTTCCCTCCTTCTCACCTCATTTATTATTAGAGTCTGTCACTATTTACAGACTGGTTATTACAGAAGATCACTTTTAAAAAGAAAAGAATATTCTTGATTATCTAAAAACCATTATCTTTGCAGGCCTTCATTAGGTTGATTACATTATATATGTTATAAATCCCTATAAATACATTTTATGAAGCTTTATTCATCTGATACAACTACTTTTAAATTACTATAATTTAAAACATTTATTTCAAAAATGTAAATCACTTTTTTTGTAAACCAAGAAATTCATATTCTTGTTGCAGAATCGATTACAAAATACACAAATAGAAATCTCCTGTAATTCCCACTCTCCAACAGCAACCTGTGTCCCCATAGACCACCACACCTTCAATACCTGACTTCTCACTGTTCCTTCTCTGCTTCTCCCTCCTTCTTCAAACGTAGATTTTTAAATTGCACAGTTATCTGTGCTCATCAAACATGCCAAACAATTCACAATTACATTTAAAAAGGTAATAATTTGTTAAGAGTATCCTTCCTGACTATTTTCAATATTCATATGCATGTCATATTATACATGCAGGCTTTTTGTTTGGTTTAACTTTTTTTTTTTTTTTTACCAAAACAGCATCATATATCTACTCTTCAGTGTCCTATTTTCATGTCATAGTAGATCACAGAATCAATCAAGATCAACATATATAGACTTAATTCAGTCCTTTAAAAAAAAACTGCATCATTTACCATAATTTAATCTTTTCCCTATCAATAGACATTTTTGAGATTTAGAGTATATTTTTTTAATTAAAAAATATTTTGGGGGGACGCCTGGGTGTCCCAGCGATTGAGCATCTGCCTTCAGCTCAGGGCATGATCCTGGAGTTCCGGGATCAAGTCCCACATCAGGCTTCCTCATGGGGCCTGCTTCTCCCTCTGCCTATGTCTCTGTCTCTCTCTTTCTATGTCTCTCATGAGTAAATAAATAAAATTTTAAAAATATATTTTTTGGTTATAATGCAGTATTTAACTTCTTGGCCCTTATATCCTTCTATACAGGTGCTCTTAATCCTGTAGATTCCTCAAAGTGGGAATGTTCTATCTAAGAACATGATTTCACTTTTCATAGACACTCCCAGAATGCTCTGGAATAAGTATAACAAAACAAGAAATAACAAGTATTGAGGATATGGAGAAAAAGGAAC
Organism: Canis lupus dingo; assembly: GCF_003254725.2. Classification (NCBI taxonomy): domain Eukaryota; kingdom Metazoa; phylum Chordata; class Mammalia; order Carnivora; family Canidae; genus Canis; species Canis lupus. Next base: position 49,850,280 of record NC_064254.1, on the reverse strand, counting down.
CCTTGTGCACAGTTAGTGAGAATGCAAACTGATACAGCTACTATGGAAAACAGTATGGAGGTTCCTTAAAAAATTAAAAATAGAATGCCCCTATAATTCAGTAATTCTACTACTGGGTATTTACCCAGAGAAAATGAAAACATTAATTCAAAAAGATAATATGCACCCTGTGTTTAATGCATCATTATTTGCAATAGCCAAGATACAGAAGCAACCTAAGTGTCCATTGATATGAATGGATAAAAAAGATGTGAGGGGGGGTGTGCGTGTGTGTATATATATTCCATTCCATTATATATGTTATAAATGTTATAAATATATAATGGAACATTACTCAGCCATAAAAAAGAATGAAGTCTTGTCATTTGGAACAACATGGATGAATCTAGAGTGGCCAAACCCTGAAATGCTGATGCCTCCTCTACTTCTGCCTGCTGGATCAGCTCATTAGGGGTCTTGATTGTATAGCACATCCATGATGGCCTGATCACAGGCTGGTGGGGAGAAGTTTCAGAGCAAAGGAGGAGAATACACCTCAGTAAGTAAATTAACAATTTGCCTGACTTTTTATATGCATTTTAAAGATCCATTTTGATTTTTTAAGGTGATATTTGCACCTAGTTTTAAAATCAATGTATCTTCTAGCAAAATGAGCAATTTATGCCCTGCCTCTTGCTCTCAGACCACTTCTTCTATTTACCCTGTTATAAACCATTTTCAACTGAGTAGGTTTGAAGATCTAATTGGCTTTATTCAGCAATTCATGAATTGAGCAACATCACATCTAGAAGTAGAAAGGAGCTCTGAGGAACTGTACAAAATGGAAGGCTTTTATAGCCAGAAGGGGGTATGGGCAAGGAAGTCATTTTAAAAAGGGGGGAGGGGGATTATTTCAGGCAAGGTCACTTTCCTTTTTTTCCCTCTTTTTTTTAAGGTTTATTTATCTATTTTAGAGCATAAGCCGTGGGAGGGGCATGGGGAGGAGAGAAATTCTCAAGCGGACTCCCTGACAAGCAGGGAGTCTGACTCAGGGCTCAATCCCAGGACCCTGAGATCATGACCTGAGTCAAAATCAAGAGTTGGATGCTCAGGTGACTGAGCATCCCAGGCACCCCAGCTGCTTTCCTTTGGGGGAAGAGCAGGAGTCTATCATGCTGATTAACTCAATAATGTTGATCATGAAATTTCAGACAGATAGTTCCAAATGGCATTCCTGGGAGAGACTGAAACTTTGATTAGGTTAGGTATTAGATCTTAGTCTGCTGGAATGGGGATTAGCACAGGTGACTCCATTTGGGGCCTGTTGTTTCTTTTTATCTCCATACTTGTAAATAATATGTTTATACTGCTATTTATTTATGAATTTTGCATACCAAAATTTTGACTTCATATTATGGTAGTAGAGGATTTAACCAGTTACCTGTCCCATTTTCTCTACCCTTTCATCCCAATATAGTTAGATCACATTTTTAGATTAAATCAGTCCATATTGCATTATTATGACTATATAACTAGTGTTCACAGGTGAGCCAAGTGATGTATGACTATCATTATATGGTCTTTCTCTTAAAACCATTTGTTTCTCCTAGTACCTTTCTCATTTGTCTATAGATTTATCACCTTTTTTCGGCATTTTATGATTTTATTAACACAGATATGACATGCACAGAAGCTGTCTATTCATTTTCTTCACTAGAAACCTGGTATTGGGATTGAGGACTGATGGCCAGCTGAGCTGTTCTTTCCCCAGTAGCTTTAGGGTTCTTGGAGGGGACATTGTGAGCAGTCTCTGTACAGTAAGACTTTTGCACATCAGCAGCATTTCAGGCTCCTTGACATCATGGACTAGGGAGTCCCAGAAGCCACTGGGCAGCATGTGCTTGTTTTCTTATAGCTCCCATAACCAATGTTGGGCATCACAATCTGGCTCTTGAATCTTCTGCCTCTGGATTTCTGTCATTTGTGCTTGATTCTGATATAATACTCACTGGTGCTGGATGAACTTCTTGGTCCTCTTTAACAACTTTGGGCTTCACCAGAGGTCTGAAGGCAGCCATTATGCCAGGTAGGAGATGGCTGCCACCTCCGCAGGCAGTGCCAAGGAAGAGCTAGATTTATAACCTTTAAAAAAAATGCTCCAACAGATTTATCACCCACACCTATTAATTTTTCATATTCTCAAACACTGTTGTGGATCCATTTCTGGAGCCATCATTCTGCAGATATCCACTACAATTCCCTGAGCTCCCATACAGACTTGGTACTCTCAGGCCATTGCTGAGCTGTCATCCAGTGACTTACCTTTGCTGCTTTCTTGGGCCAGATCCTTACTTCCTGGACTTCATGTCTTCTTTTGTGGTTTACTCATTTTGCTAAAGTGTGTCATCCAGCAGCTTCTTCAGAAACGGCACCAGTGTGGTAAACTTTTTGATACATTACTTTGTCTGAACATATCTTTATTCTACTCTAGATGCCTAGTGACCCCTACACTTCTCCCAGAGGTGTACTCAGTTCTGTCATATGTTTGTCCCCTGAAGCCCGAGCACCACCACCTCAGAGGATCCTAAAATGGCCTTGCTCAACTGTTTTCTAGACCATTTTAGACTAAGAAAACTGATCTTTTCAGTTTTCAAGTCTCTTCCCTTTTATCATATAAGGAAATACGTGCTATATATTTTTTTCTTTTTTCTTTTTCTTTTTTTTTTTAAGATTTTGTTCATTCATGAGAGACACAGAGAGAGAGAGAGAAGCAGACACACAGGCAGAGGAAGAAGCAGGCTCCATGCAGGGAGCCCAATATGGGACTCAATCCAAGACTCCAGGGCCATGCCCTGAGCCACCCAGGCAACTCTATATGTTTATTTTAAATTATTCTATCCTTAGGCCTTTTCTGTCCAAGGACATAGATTGGGATGAGGAGAGGCAGAAGTCCTAAGTGAAAACTCAACTGCCTCAAAGTTGACTCTCCTTGGCCCGTAAGAGTTTGGCAGTATTACAAGACAAGCAACATAGGGTAGTATTTTCTCTGGCTGCCATCTGTCCAGCTGTTAGTACCATGAGTTGTGGTGCAAGACTTATGTGCTCTAACACCTCACTGTGAAGGATAAGGATTGATCAGTTTTATAGAGAAGAATAAACTGTCTTTGAGAAAACCAATACCATTTTTTTCCTAAAAGGAGCCAAAGCAATTTAATATTCTTCTGAAAAGGGAGAGGGAAGGGGCATCTGGGGTGCTCAAATTAAGGGGAAAAGGGCGGGGTGGGGGAAGATTTAGGGATCCCTGAGTGGCGCAGCGGTTTGGCGCCTGCCTTTGGCCCAGGGCGCGATCCTGGAGACCCGGGATTGAATCCCACGTCGGGCTCCCGGTGCATGGAGCCTGCTTCTCCCTCTGCCTGTGTCTCTGCCTCTCTCTCTCTCTCTCTCTCTGTGACTATCATAAATAAATTAAAAAAAAAAATTAAAAAAATAAAAATAAAATAAAAACTAGATTTCCAGCAGTCATTATCTTTACCACCTTCTGTCTTGCCTCTGTGGAGGCTGGAAACAAGAGATTTGCATTTCGAGCTTCTGTTACAGGCTGGAGTGGCTGAATAACCTACATATTGTTAGTAGGGGGAAGACTGCTGGGAGGGCTCCTGAAAAAGCCTTTTTTCCAGACTGGCCTAAAAGGAAGCAGGCTTTTGCTCCCATCTGTCCTTCCTGCTTAAGACCCCTCCACTAGTACGTGGAACCTTCATATGATGGTGGTGACAAAAAGCCCACAGGTAAGGGTATTGGGGCAAAGGATGGGAATGACCTTGACAAGCTGCCCCACCAACCCTGAGATCACAATTTCCAGACTTCTTATTAATAACCAGTAAGTGTTCCTACACAGAAAGCCACAGCAACTTGGATTTTCAGCCACTTGCAGCAGATAGCTTACCTAACTGATAGAACCAGTCAAGGAGAGCCTTTTCCTACTACCACATCCCTGTCATGATGCTCCATGTGACTTGACTCAACCCTGTCCAGACACTGGGAGTGTGGGCCACTCAGAAACATAACGTTCCCCTTACTACTCATCTGGCTGAGCTTATGCCCTCACAGGATGACAGCTTCCCTTTAGGGCTGGGTTCTACCTTGATCTTGCCCATTGTAGGCCCTAATTCCATTAATATCATCATCAAATATGTTAGCAGGTGATCTAACTCAGATTGTGCAATTCCCTGGCTATCTGACATCCAAATATGGTCTGTTCCCAGATGTCCTATTTTGTAGCCCATGATACCCTGCTAGAACTTTCAAAGGTCAGCTACTTACCTGAATGGCCAGTTACCTTCACTGATCACCTTCCTCTCTGGGCACCAAGCTCTACCTACCTGATTGAAACACCTTTCGGACATTCACTGGAGTTTGCTGATCCTTCCTCTCCCAATCCTTGCCCAACCCCAAGGGGGTGTCTGGTTCCATGTCCTGCCCCTGAGTATCACATGTGCCAAGTAGATGACATCTAGGCCATCTACACATCCTCCGCATGGTGGCTACTTTGCATTTTAATCATTGATTCTGTTACCCATGGTATTGAAGTTATGAACTACTTCTACTTTTTGAGGCAAACAGCAGATAAACGCTCACTAAAGGTTATTCAGAAAGTTGATAGAGTCAAAATGTAGCAATGGCTCAGTCACGTTGATTTTGCTCAAAGAAAAAAAGTCATTTTTCTTTAGCTAAGCAAAGAAGTATTTTCCATTTCAGTTTTCCTTACACTGTCTTAGATTTTAGCTTTTTCTTATCAGTAAAGTCTTTAATATGAAAATTAAGTTAAAGCTATGTTGTCAGGAATGTTATTTCTTTTTTCTTTTGGTAGGGGATGATCTTTCAGTCCAGGCACTGAAAAGAATTTTTTTTTTATCAGTTTGATAAATAGGAGGAGGGTACCATGACAACCAGACCAAAGTCCTTAGGCTGTTGTGGCTTCAGGAAGATGTGTTTTGCCGTTGGGTATATTGCTGGATGTATTGCTACGCAGGCGGCAGCAGTCTTCCCAAGCCAGCTGTCTGCAGCCTGTCATCACTCTACATAAAGGAGAAAGGTGCAGGTGGAATTGTGGGGACAGGAGTCCCAGCTGCTTTAGCACACACAGCAACTCCCCTCTGTTTCCCCTTCCTCAGAAGGTATTTGTGGCTGTTGCCAACTCCAGCCACTGCTCTGAGAGTATTATAAATATTAACTTGTCCAGTGTTCACAAAAGCTCCAAGGTGGGTACCATTATCATCTCCAGTTTACAAAGGAGAGCACAAAAGCATGGGGATGAGGAATAATCTGCTTGAGGTTACCCTGCTAGTGCATGGCAGAGGTGGCATTCAGTATAAGCTGCTTGGGCTCCAACACTATGCTGAAGCCTAAACACCATCTGGGTGATAATAGATGAATGTCTTCGGGAAATGGATAATGTCCTGAATAACAATGAAATGAATATATTTTTAAAATTGGGTCTTCAAGAGTAAAAACTTGACCAATACTTGCAACTCAAGGGTTAAATGGCCATTAGAACAATAGGTCTTTATTTATTAATCATTTATGAATTGCTAGTCTTCAGATTAAAGAGCTAGAAGTGTCATGAAAAAGGAAGGAAAATAACCTACTGAAAAGTATTGTTGGCATTATGAACAAAAGGAACAGTGAGAGGGTCGTTCACCATGAGAAGACGGCAGAACTAAATGTGATTAATATTGTCGAAGGATGGAGACACTGAAAGGTGGAAAGAGCCAAGCATTTCAATAAGGGACAGTATCTGTGGGAGGGTGGAATGGAGATCTTCAGTGAAAAAAGAAATGATGTGGGTTGGGTTTTTTTAAGATTTTATTTATTTATTGAGAGAGAGAGCACAAGCATGGGGAGAGGCGGAGGGAGAGGGAGAAGCAAACTCTGCTGAGCAGGGAGCCAGACATGGGGCTCAATCCCAGGCCCCCGGGATCATGACCTGAGCGAAAGGCAGACGCTCAACCAACTGAGTTACTCAGGTTTGGTTTTTTTTAAGATTTTATTTATTTATTCATGAGAGAGAGAGAGAGGCAGAGACATAGGCAGAAGGAGAAGCAAGCTCCCCACAAGGAGCCCAATGTGGGACTCGATCTTGGGCCCTAGGATCATGCCCTCAGCCAAAGGCAGGCACTCAACCACTGCGCCACCCAGGCATCCCAAAAGAAATGATGCTAACCAAGAACTCAAAGCAGATTTCAAAGAAAGGCACCTTGAGTTCTGACTCCGTCTCTTGAAGGAATTCATCTACCTCGGTGTATAATGCAAGGCAGCAAGACAAAGGAATTCCTGCCTGGAGGCATTTATGAGTTAATGGAAAAAACCAAGGGGGTAAAACAGCAAAGGCCACCCAATCCCTCCAGAGTGCTGGAGGGAGCTCCTAAGGGGAGCCCTATAGGAGCCTGGGGCCAGAGCCACATCAGCCTTAGCTGCATGTCACAGGTTGAAGAGAAGTTGGCCAGGCAAATATTATGTGGAAATGTTTCAGGATAGGAGCACAATGTCCAGTGGCCTGGAGTGAAAGAGACTGCGGTACCTCTTGAACTCCTGAGTACTGAGTGCCTGCCATTCCTTATGGCTGGAGCAGAGGCTAAGAGCTGAGGAAGTTGACGTGAGCCAGGGGAACTGGGAGGGGACAAGGTCATGATGACAGGTGTGACCCTGGAGGGTATGAACCAAATTGCCTGTCTCAGGGACTTTAGTCCAAGTCACTGTTGTGCATTGCATTCTTCCTGCGTCCCTGCTCTGCTCTCTTTCCTCTGCCATCCATTCCTGCAGAATTCAAAAGTGATAATGTTGGGACGCCTGGGTGGCTCAGCGGTTGAGCGTCTGCCTTCAGCTCAGGGCATGATGCCAGGATCCAGGAGCAAGTCCCATATCAGACTCCCCGCAGGGAGCCAGCATCTCCCTCTGCCTATGTCTCTGCCTCTCTCTCTGTGTCTCTCATAAATAAATAAATAAATCTTTAAAACAAAACAAAAGTGATAACCTGTAGGCTACTATGACTGTACCTGGCTAGAAACTCTTCAGATTTCCCATGGCATTTGTGATAAAATCTGAGATACTTTACATGCCTACAAATCCTTACCTCATCCTGCCACTGCCTTCTCCTTCAACTTCATCCACAGCCACTTCTTGTCAATGGCATGTTCTCAACAACCTACTCCTAGCTAACTCTCGCTAACCTTTAGGTTTCAGCTTAAACTGTGCTTCCTCAGAGAATCCTTGCTTGATCTCATTTTAAAATAGGCTCCTTTGCTATGCCTTTTGGGGGTTTTTTTAGATGAAATTCACATAACAGAAAATTAATGATTTTTAAGTACACAGTTCAGTGGCATTTACATTCACAATGTTGCACAACCACCACCTCTAGTTTCTTTTTTTTTTTTTTTTCACCTCTAGTTTCAAAATCTTCATCATCCCACAAGGAAATCCTGAACCCATCAGTTACTCCCTATTCTTCCCTCCTGACTGCAGGCAACCATCCGTTTTCTGACTATCCATTTATCTATTCTAGATTTTTCACATAAAAAGAATTGTATGATATGTAACATTTTGTGCCTTGCTTCCGTTCAGCTCCTTTGTATGACTAAATAACTTTCTACTGCATAGATACCACCAAGTTTCATTTCTCCATTCCTCCACTGATGAATGTTTCAGTTGTTTCTGTCTTTTGGCTATTGTGATTAATGCTGCTATGAACAGTTGTGTACAGGTATTTGAGTACCTGTTTTCAATTCCTTTGGATATATATCTAATGAGTGGAGTTGCTGGTCATGTGGTAATTTTGTGTTTAACTTTTCTTTTTTAATTTTATTTATTCATGAGTGACGCAGAGAGAGAGAGAGAGAGAAAGAGAGAGAGAGAGGCAGAGACACAGGCAGAGGGAGAAGCAGGCTCCCCATAGGGAGCCTGATGTGGGACTCGATCCCACAACCCTGAGATCATGCCCTGAGCCAAAGGCAGACACTCAAACACTGTGCCACTCTGGTGCTCCTATGCTTAACTTTTTGAGAAACTGTCAAACTGTTTTCCACAGTGGCTGTGTGCTTTTTTTTTTTTTAAGACGCTGTTTATCTCTCTGTGTCTTTTTCTTACCTACCTTACAAACTCTGTAAATGTCCTGACCACATCTGATTTATGTACTGTTGTGTCCCCAAAGGCTTGCAAAGTACGCACTCAAAAGATATTTGTTGGCTGAACAAGGAAATGCATGAATGTGACAAGACCACTCAGGATGCAGGTAATGGATGGATGAGAGGGATCAGATGTGTGACAGAAAGCAGCTGGAGCTGGCTGCATAATCAGGAGCCTGACTGGACCCACAGACCAGATGAGAGACCTTCCTCCAAGTTGTCATCACTGCCAGAGCACAGCCCAGCACACTGCATTATACTTGTCTGTCACCAACAAACTCATTTGTTGGTGAGTTCTTTAGGACAGCCATCACCACGTTTTTCTCCATTGCCAATTAGTTACACAGTAGATTCTCCACCAGCGTTTGATAAATGAATGGATGAATATGAATGGAGAAGCAAATAGTAACTATATGATCTTAGGCAAGATACTTAAAGTCTTAGTTTCAATGGTTAAATGGAGACAGTGATGGTCTCTGCCTCATAGGATTCCTGTGAAGAGGAAAAGAAATGAAGCCATTAAGGTTCTTGGCACCAGGCTGCCCGTGGCAGGCATGCACTAATGGCATCATGCACTCTTTATGACTGCAGGCATAATTAGAACAAATGAGCGTAAGGTAAAGAAAGAAGATTTTGGCCTAAAAGAACAACATCCTAACATAGACATTAGGAGAGCAGGACCACATCCATTTTGTTCCTTTGGCATCTCCAGTGCTGGACACAGAGCCAAGACACACTATTGACTGAATGTGTAGTATGAGACTGAACAAAGGTGGTGTGGGCAACCTGGGAGGTGGAGAACTACTCATCACTGGAATTAATCAGGCAAACACTGAATGTCCACCTGTCGGAGATACTAGAGAGGGGAACCTACTTTGGTAGGACAACAAAGGAGTCGGCCACAGAGATCCCTTGCAATTCCGGGATAATTTGTGTTCTTTGCTTATCCTTGTGAGACAGCAAACTCCTCCAAGGCACAAATTGGGAACGAAGTAATGCAAGTACATCTCTAAAGGTAACGGTTATTGAACACAGTACTTGTATCATCTTTCATGGGGAAAGGGAAGCATTTTAAATGCTTCAAAACTGAAGCTGATGAAAGTGAAATTTGGAATTTTCTTGAGAGTCTAAGGATGAAGGAAAGCTTCATAGAAAGCTAGGAGCCCGATACTCAAAAAGATATCTGTACTCGCATGTTCATTGCATCACATCATTATTCACAGTAACCAAAGCATGGAGACAACCTAAATGTCTGTGGACAAATGAATGGATAAAGAAAATAGGGGAGTGGGGGAGTGTATATGTAAAATGGAATATTATTCAGCCTTGAAAAAGAAGGAAATTACCACTTGCAACAACATAGATGAACCTGAAGAACATTATGCTAAGTAGAATAAGCAAGACACTGACAAATACTTCATGATCTCACTTGTATGTGGAATCTAAAATAGTCAAACTCATAGAAGCAGAAAGTAGGACTGTGGTTGCCAGCACCTTAGGAGAAATGGAGGAAATGAGGAGAGTTGGGTTAAAGGGTACATCTCTCAGGTACTTAAAATTTACTAAGAGGGTAGATCTTAAGAGTTCTCACCACACCAATAAAAGGAGATGACAACTATGTGGTGGTAGATATCTTAATTAGCTTGATTGTGCTAATCATTTCACAATATACACATGTATCAAAACCTCAAGTTTTATTCCTTAAATATAAACAATTTTTTTTATCTTTCAATTATACTCAAAAAAGTTGGGGAAAAAAGCTAGGAGCCTAAGATTCTTTGATAATTGTGTTTTGCTTAATATGCTTTTCTTTAGCAATTGCAGAAACTTTTGTATTTTCCAATTGGAAAATTCTAAGTACTATTTTCATTGTGGTAAAATACATATAACGTGAAGTCTACCATTTTAACCGTTTTACCACTTTTAAGCCTACAGTCAGTACCATTAAGTACATTCACATTGTTAAACAAACTTACCACCATCCAGCTCCAGAACTTTTTCATCAACCCAATCTAAATATTTTTAAATACTAATATTTTGCCTAAGAAATCTGTTTAGAATTTGAAGGTAAACTGTTGATTAGCAATTAGCTTTTTTTAAAAAAAGAAAACCAATAGAATTTTATTTTTCCACTATGAGCACATGAAGTTGCTTTCATATGAAATAAAGTAGCCAAATTTCTTGAGTAGAAAAGGTACTTTTGAGAGATTTTCTATATATATAAATTGATTTAAATGTCATTTGTTTGAGGGTTCAGAAGGATTAAAAACCATATAGATTTCATGCATACCAATCAATAAAAACTTTCAAAACCTTTTATTCCAAGAGTCAATAAATGAAGCTTTTACAAGCATAGATGCTAGTGGGAAAATGAAAATCACCAGCCTCCGGTAATTTGGTTGCTTGCTTTATTTGCACCTATTTGAACTACAGTTGCTTTCACAGCAGGGATATAATAACTCCACCTGCCCACATCAGAATCTCATAGATAAGGCATGAAATCTATTAACAATAAGTCATTTTTGACAGCAGAAGTAGTTTCTGTTTCCTCTTCAGCTGACCTCACATGGCATCTCCAAGCAGCTCTGTGTGCTGGGCTCCACTGCCTTGGATCAGTGCAGAGGTGGGACTGGACCTCACACATCACTCCATCACCTGGGGGGCTCCAACAGCCCACAACAGTTCCTGGCAAAAGTGCACAGCAGGCCCAATCAGACTGATTATAATCAGCTTCATATTGTTTTATTTTACTTCCTCCATTTGATCAAAACAGAATCACCAAATTCAAAAGACTCCTGAGCAGCAAAGGTGAATGAAACAAACAGCTAATATCAGACACCATTTCAAAAGCAACTGCCTGGATAAGCCTGTAATAGAATTTCCCACTTTACAACTCTGAAGATGAAGAAGGCAAGTTACCATGGAAACAAATACTCTCTTTAAAGAGAGACAAGCTCCTCTCTTAGTCTGAGCTCTTTCCAGAAGGGAGGAGGGGAGAGAGGAGGGAAAGGCAGGCCAAGGATCTTCAACGAGAACAATGAAGTTTTCTTCTCATTATTGAAATCTTACCTATGAAATTTGCTTGGAGGGTCAGTCAGCTCAAGACTATTTCATTTTCTTGGCTGTACTATTAAAAGAAATTCTCAAAAAATGCTTGGGTTAGATATTTTAAGATACATAAGCAAAATGACATTTTATTGATAGTTTCTTTACATTTTTTTCTTTCTTCAATTAGTGACACATGTTGGTGACAAGTGGAAACTGGCAATACATGACACAAAAGGCAAAGAGGCTTCCCTTTTCCTGGTTCCCTTATTCCCCACACAGACTCTAAGGTAACACTCTTATTTGGCCATTTTTCTCTGCCTCTGCCTTGTTCATGTATAAATACATTTAAAAGATTATATACAAACAAAAGGCCCAAATAACCCATTAAAATGGACAAAGAACTTAAATATTTATTTCTCCAAAGAAAATATACAAATGACAAGCACATGAAAAGGTGCTCCAACAATATTAATAATTAGGAAAATGAAAATGAGTAATCATAATGAGATATACCACTTTATACCTGTTAGGATAGCTGTTATATATAAAAAATTACAAAATAAGTATTGATGTGGAGATATTGGAACACTTATGCACTGTTGGTGGGAATGTAAAATGGTACAGTCACTATGAAAAAGAGTATGATACTTCCTCAGAAAATTAACAAGAAAAATTAGCAACAATTACCATATGATCCCCAGATTCCACTTCTGTGTATGTACCCCAAAGAATTGAAAACAGGAATTTGAATAGATATTTGCACACTTATGTTCTTAGGAACATTATTTACAATCACATTATTATCTTTTTTTTTAATTGAAATGTACCTGACACAGTGTTACCTTAGTTTCAGGTGTACATCATAGTGATTCAACAAGTCCATGTTACACTACAATGGCATTATTTACAATAGGTAGAAGCAACCCAAGTGTCCACTGACAGATGAATAGATAAACAAAACATACCCCTTAAAAGGAAGGAAATGCTGGGGATCCCTGGGTTCAGCGGTTTGGTGCCTGCCTTTGGCCCAGGGCGCGATCCTGGAGTCCCGGGATTGAGTCCCGCATCGGGCTCCCGGCATGGAGCCTGCTCCGCCCTCCTGTGTCTCTGCTTCTCTCTCTCTCTCTCTATGTCTATCATAATAAATAAATAAATAAATAAATAAATAAATAAATAAATCTTTAAAAAAAAAAAGGAAGGAAATGCTGACACATGCTACAGTATGGTTGAACCTATAAGAAATTATTCTAAGTGATGTGAGTCAGTCATAAGAGGACCTGTATTATATGGTTCCACTTATGGGTGGTGCCCAGAATAGTTAAATTAATAGAGACAGAATGTAGAAAGGTGGCTGTTAGGGGCTGAGGGGAGGTGGGAGTGGAAGTTAGTGTTAACTGAGTACAGTTCCAGTTTGGGAAGATGGAAAAAGTTTTGGAGATGGATGGTGGTAATGATTGTAACGAAATGTGAATATATTTAATGCCATAGAACTATACATTTAAAAATGGTTAAAATGGTTCAATCAATACAGTCCTGTAAATGTATTTTCTCTTTTTTATGATTTTTCTTAACACTTCCTTTCTCTAGCTTAATTTTTTATAAGAATTTTTTATAAGAATACAGTATATTATATATATATAAAACATAAAAAGTATGTGTTAATCAACTGTGTTATCGGTAAGACTTCTGATCATCAGTAGGCTATTAATATCTAAGTAGTTAAGTTTTGAGGGAGGCAAAAATTATATATGGATTTTCAACTGTGTAGCGGGTGAGGTCGCATCCCTAACTCCCTACATTGTTCAAAAGGTCAACTGTATAGATGTTTTATACGGAGAGATATGGGAATACAGAAATTTCATTTTTGCTCTTGATTGCTTACTTTTCCTAAAAAAGAATTATACTACACACGTATTCTTTATGTAACAAACCCCAAACCTTAATAATATAAAGTGGTCATTTAATTGTGCTTAGATTTAGGGATGCAATGAATATCAGGAATTTAACCCATGCACAGAAGGGACAGCCATCTCTTCTCCATGGTATCTGAGGCCTCTGGAAAGAGTCAAAGCCTGAAGATTGGATCATCTGGAGGCTTCTTCACTTACATATCTGGCAGTTGATATTGGGTCCTCATTTGGATTGTTATCCAAAGCATCTACATGGGGACTCTCTATGTGGGTTGCTTCCTTGAACTTCATCATAACATGGCTACTGAATTCAAGGGATGGTATCTATCCCAAGAAAACAGAGTAAGTATATAATATTTTAATTTTTTTTTAAGATTTTATTTCTTTATTCATGAGAGACACACACAGAGAGAGGCAGAGACACAGGCAGAGGGAGAAGCAGACTCCATGCAGGGAGCCCGATGGAGTACTCAGTCCCAGGACCCCAGAATCACACCCTGGGCTGAAGGCAGGCGCTAAACCACTGAGCCACTCAGGGATCCCCTATATGATATTTTTATAATCTAGCTTCAAACGTCACATTACATCCCCTACTATACTGTCCTCAGTTGGTTGAGGACATTACAAAAATCTGGCCAGGTTCAAGGGGAACTGCTCAGTGGGAGAAATGTTAGGTCCTTTGAAAGAGGAGTCTGTGGAGGGACAGTGTTGTTGTGGCCATCTTTGAAAAATACAGTCTGCCACAACACATTCATTAGTTTGCAACTTGCTTTTACAGCATTTCCGTGGCATCTCTAAAAGTCCCTAAAGATGTAATTCTTCAATTTTTCTCACTTATTTATAATTACAAAATTACTTTAAATTCTAAAAATAATATAAATATAGAACTTGGAAAACATGACAGAAAAATCTATCCACAATCCCCCTCCTTCAACCAATCACTGTTACTATTTTTTCATCTTTTTTACTCCATAGTTTTCTTATAATGTACACAGAGTTTTGTGTTCTTTTTTATTTTCCCTTAGCATATAAGCCCCCAAGTTCACATCCCCAAAATAAGTTATCTTCTTTATTTTTCTTGTGCTCAGCTCAAAACTTTAGCTTAGCCTAATCCTACCTCGAACTCCCTAGACAAATCACACCAGAGTTTCAAGTCCTCCATCTTTTTTAATGAACATAAAGCAGAGACATAACACACTGACCCTGGAAAAGTAATGGCATGAGTGAGCTGTGCTTCTGGCCACAGTTATAAAAGGATCAAGCCAGTGACTGGCCAGGTGTAGAATGCCAGCATGCAAGCTTTCACTCACTTTCCTGCTACAAAAACTTGGCTTTGGGATTTCGACAAATACATGGAGCTAGTATATTAAAGATTGGCAAACCCATATCTCCCAAACACTGCTCCAAACTATCACTTGTTGTCACTGGCCTGCTGTGAAATGAGAAAAAAAAAAAAAATAATGAAAAGGTGATGAGTGTTTCATAAAGTTAAATGTATTTAATTTTTTAAAAGCTAGACTTTCTTCTGGGATCATTTTTTAAATGTCAACATTTATTTTCTTTTATGACATAATTCTGACCATAGATTTTCTTTTTTTTTTTTTTAAAGATTTTATTTATTTCTGAGAATACACAGAGAGGAGAGAGAGAAGCAGAGACACAGGCAGAGGGAGAAGCAGGCACCATGCAAGGAGCCTGACGTGGGACTTGATCCCGGGTCTCCAGGATCAGGCCCTGGGCCGAAGGCGGCGCTAAACTGCTTGAGCCACCCGGGCTGCCCTGATCATAGATTTTCTTAGCGTTTCTTTCTTTCTTTCTTTTTTTTTTTCTTAGCGTTTCTAATGAGCAAAACAAATCTGGCAATTCTAAACTTAGTCGTCCTTAACCTTAGATTCAACAATTTTACTGATCTGTGATGTCCCAAAGTCTAGGAAACACTGATCTAGCCCCGACTGCCTCCTTACAAAGAACCTTGTGTTTTGACATATGTTTGTCAAAAGGTATGACATGCTGAACTAGGGGGAAAGACTGACATGAGAGGAGGATCCAGAACGCTGAATCCTGCCTGTGACAGTCCAGTTGTATGCATCAAGCAGGTCACTTATGCTCAGAGTCTCTTATCTCAGCCATCAAATCCTGTCAGTTCTTCCACGTTCTCCCCACAGTGCATGGAGTGGTGAAAGGCTTAATTGTGTTAAGTGCAGAATGCTGTGTCAGTGCTGAGCATGTTATTGTGCTGCGTCCTGTCCTCCTCGGAGCTCTCCCTCACAAAGGCAGCTCAGCAGGTCCTGCAGTAGCAGGTGTAAAAGTATGAGGAGGGATGCTCGAACATACCAAGTATTTCCCTGGGAGTTCTTAATTTCAATGAGAAGAATATTCTCTAATTAAAACGCCGCTGCAGAATTTTTTAAAAAACAAATTGCCATCTAATTTCCCTTTGATCTGCTTTTTCCACTTGGGTTGCAAGGTTTTACAGAATTTTCCCCAAACGCTTTGAGTCTGCAGTAATTTTATTTCATTCTGATTAAACTTCAAAGGACAAAATGCTAAGCTGCTAGAACAATCCTTTTACCACTTCTCTTATGCAATAAGCATTTTCAGGGCATCTGCAATGTACATGACGTTGTGTTAGGTGTTGGAGATACTGTGCTCGCTGGGTTCAGTGTTTCCAGGACATGATCAAACCATAAACAGTTGACAATAGAGATGTCATCACATAGCTATTGTATAAAGGGCCTTTTGAGAGCAAAATGGCGGCACTAGCTGAACTGGCACTTTTTTATTTTTAAAGATTTTATTTTTAAGTAATCTCTATACCTAATGTGGGGCTCAAACTCACAACCCCAGGACCAAGGGTTAAGTGCTCCTCCACCAACTGAGTCAGCCAGGCACCCCTGAGCTGCCACTTTAAATGAAACTTAAAGGAAGACTAAAATCCAGAAAAATGAATGCATGAAGCCATCCCAGGCAGAAAGAACTGCACAAGCTCAGGTCCAGGAGTAGGAAATGGCATGGCACCCGGTGTGTGTGTATGCATGTGTGTGATGTATGTTCATGTATGCATCCATGTATGTGTGCCTGCCTCTTTGTGTGTGATCGAGTTTCCAAGACCCACAAAAAATCCAGGGTGCTGCTAGCTTGCTTCAGATCAACATGCTTGTCCTCATTGCCTTTCTGTTAGGTCCCCAGACCATACCTACTTCAGCCTTTCCTATCATGGAGGGATTCAAAGGTTTGCTTTAGATAACCTAGAAAGAAGACAAAACTGACTCCTACACAGACCAATTTGACTTTAATGGATGTTTTGAACACACTTATTGGAGGCTCTGTGGAAACCAGTGCTCACCCTCGGAATGAAGAACCTAAGGCCTCCTGCAGAAATGATGTGTGGGGCCTTTGTCTTCTGGTGGCCCATCCAGGACTTCTCAAGGCTTGATGTCCCTATGAATCACTGGAGATCTTGTTAAGATGCAGATTCTGGTTCATGGCCTAGGATTCTGCATTTGTAACAAGCTCCCAGGTGATGCCAATGCTGCCATCCACAGAGCACTTTTGAGTATCAAGATTCAATGCACTTGTCACAGTCTTGATCACTTGCCAACCCAGACAGACCATAGGGGATTCACTACCCTTGAATCACTAGTCAATGGTACAGAGTCTGCCAGAGAACCGTGTTTGGATCCTCCACACACCTGGGACACAGGGTCCCCTCCAGCCGGAGTCCAGGCCCTCAGGTTTGGCTCCACACTCCTAGAAGTGAAGGGGGGTCTTGGGGAAGAAAGAGGTAGAAATGGTGGTTTGGGGCTGACACGTGCTTAGAAATGGGCCCAGATACCTCGTGTGACAGGGATTAAGTGAGATACTAACGGGCACAAAAAAGGAACCAAGAGCTCAGGCAAGGGCCCAGGTGGAGCCTCAGAGTCGGGGTGCTTAGCACTAACTGTGTGCCAGGGACTGAATTTATGCTTTACACAGAAGTCACATTTCATCTTCATCCAAAGTCTTTGCAAAACAGACTATAAATCCCTGCTAACAAATGAGGAGCTTGAAGTGCAGAACAATTCAGTAAATCACCCAGCGTCGCAGCAGACACACAGTAGAGCCACAGTCACATCCAAGTCTGCATGATCTGAAAGCCCAAGGCTTTCCAGTACCACACACTGTCCACTGTCCTTTATAATGAGGAATGATCCAGTACCACACACTGTCCACTGTCCTTTATAATGAGGAATGATAGCCAGGCTCTGGGCCTGGGCCTGAGGTATCCTAGGGTAGGGACTCTTGATACTTGAATCCAAAGCAAGTAATGTCAGCCACGAATAAAGGAAGCACTAGGCCACGAGGAAGTGGGTCAGGAGAAGCTGTCATCTGAAGGACACCTGGTATCTGGAACTGGACTACTCTTGGAAAAAGAGTCCTGGCCCTCTTGGTCCTGAAGTTCACCTGCCTCCATGTAGACCAGCCAAGGGTAAGAACTCTCATGGTCTGAGCATGTGCCCAGGTAGACAAACTGGTTGGTGGGCATCTTAAAGCCATCTCCAACAGAAACTTTGGCAGAAATGGAATATCTCCCTGAGAAAAAAAGGAGACAGAGCACTAAATGGGAAGACTATATAATATGACAAAGTGCCTTGAACATAGTAAGCAATCAGTGATTGGGAGCTGCTATTACTATTATTGTTGTTGTCATGGGGTGCTATGCCCATGCCTTGCTAGAGAACCAGCCAGCAACATTCTTGGAACATTCCCAGGCATAATTCAATATAAAATATTCTCAGGAAACCAAAGCCTAAATGAGTCCAGCAAAGTGGCCAAACAAACCACCGGAACCTTCATAAAGTACTCTGGAGGAGCATGTGCCTCACCACGTCGTGCATCACTAACATGCAGAAATCAGGATGCCGTTGACACTTGGTTGCTGCTTACGCCCGCTTGTTCCTCCTCCATCTCGCAGTTCAAAAGTTGTGTTTCTAGATGCCAGGAGCCTTCCTATACAAACAGCCTCAGACTGGAGTTGGAAGACCCTCTCTGCTCCTCATTTCCGTGTTCAGTCTCCTCACGTGTAAAATGGAACCAGCCCCCTCCCCCTCATACTTTCTACCTTTGGACCAAGTGGGAGGAAATCTGTGAAAGGAGCTAAAAAAACCTGCTGAGCCCTCCACACACAGAAGCAATGACATTAGTCCACAGATGTCTTGCCATTCTATTTTAATTTGGGAACTTATTCTTTATTAAAATCTTATTACTATACCCTCTGAGTTTCCTCTAAACTGCCTCAGATCCTTTGCGGAACCAGAAAGCATTTACTTGCATACATATGTCCATACAATAAAAGTCTACGTGGAACCTAAAAGCAAAATTACACGTATAGATCTAAATACACCTATAGGTATTAATAGATACATGTATGTGTGCATACAGACACATATGTTTCTATATCTAGGTATAGATATGTAGTTTCTCCTCTGTACTCAACTCAGAGGACCATTTGTTGAAGCAGGTGAGACATTTGCACAATTAGTCTAAAAGATTATTATTTAAAAACAGAAATTTAAAAAAAAAACAGGAATAGCTTGAAGCTGATGTCTGGAAATCATTTCTTGCTGCAACTCCAATGAAGGAAGCTGTCTAATTCTTGGAAATTTAGACATTCTGCTAGTAATTTAGCACAAAAGTGGGCCTGGCTCAACCTGCTCTTCACATTTTGGTAATTTAAAAGGACATAACGGAATTTTATTTTAATGGTAATTGCAAACTCATGCAGAAAATGTAAATGCACATTTCATGATTAGCTTACAGCATAAACTATGGCTTCTATTAATGTATTCCAATTTGTAATTCTTTTCACAGTATGAGATTTGAAAGCTGTGATTAAAATTAATTAGGTTAAGTAAAGTTTATCCCCCCTGAGCACTGCTATTGGGAAAAAGCAAGAGGAAAATGCGAACTACATCTGGCTCTGCAGGAAGCTGTGTCTTCACAAGAAGTCGGCTGACTTCTTTTCTCCCCACAGAGGTTGCATGCTGCTTATTTGGCATATCTCAAGCACCATGTATCTCCTCAAGGAGCTAATTGAACCATTAAACTATTCTTCGCTGGCTCACAAAAACCACATAGACTGTGACTACATCATCTTCAAATAAGGGTATTAGGTAGATCCATCAATTGTTTAAACACAATAAATCTAGGGGGGGAAACACATACATCTGGTGAACCTAAGGTAATGAAGGCCACCCAGAATTCAGTACCGTAATTGCTATGAAAGAGGTGCCAAGGGATCCCTGGGTGGTGCAGCGGTTTGGCACCTGCCTTTGGCCCAGGACGTGATCCTGGAGACCTGGGATCGAATCCCATGTCGGGCTCCTGGTGCATGGAGCCTGCTTCTCCCTCTGCCTGTGTCTCTGCCTCTCTCACTCTCTCTCTCTCTCTGTGTGACTATCATAAATAAATTTTTTTTAAAAATTAAAAAAAAAAGAAAGAGGTGCCAAATGAAGGAACAACAATAAAGATAATGACAGACACTTGTACGGAGCTCTCTGCTTTGCATATTGTCTTAAATATTACTTCACTTGATCTCCTTGACAATCCTGACAAGGAATCCTTACTGTTGTCCCATTTCACAGATGAGGGTACTGATATTAAGTGAGGTACCCAGGATCAAAAAGTGCTGGAGATTAGACCCAGTTCTAATCCTACACTCCAATGGCCCAGCTGTATGACTACTCAACAAAACAAAACTTTTAACCTATGGCTGGCCTATGTTTTCACAATGGGTTGAAAGTCATTACTAAGCCTCATATAATAGGAACTAGGGCAAAGGTTAACTGTTCCAGAATGGTGTCATGCATTCCAGCAAGTACAGCATAAATTTGGAAGGCCAGGACGAGACAAAGTGAAAAACTGGCACAGAGATGCTCTACTTCTCATTGGAGAGCTTGGTTAGAGTTCTCCAGTCTTTCTTTACTGTCTCTTTGCTTGATACCCAGCAATGAGTGCTGCCTCTGCACACCGCACCCTCTGGATCCCATTTCCTTTGGCACAGTGAAGTCCCAGCTCTAGTCCAAGCCCTGGGAGTGCAGACATGGATGATATACACCCTGCTTCTGAGCTTGCCTGTCCCATGTCCTGAGTCACAATGAACCCTCCTGTCCCGTGACTCATCCTACCTGGCTCTCTACATTGTCCACCCCGACTTCATTCAGGGAGGAATAGATGGTCCTATCGTTACCTTGTGATGATGCATTTTAAAACATGCTCTGTATAAAATACAATCTAAAGGCAGAAACTTCTAGTTCATATGATAGGGGATTAGTGGGAAAGATGGCAGAGTCGGTGGGACCTAGTAATGACCATTATATCCTGCCAGATGGAAAACCACAAGCTCCCAGAGACTAAATGCAGGATGAATCCTGCTTTAAAGGTGGAAGATGGTGTAAAAAGACTTCATTTACCAATGGAATGGGGTCAGGGAAGCATATACATGTTCTTGTACGGCTGGTTCCTATAGCATATTGCTGGTGTGATTTGGGCATCTGCTGTAATACCAAAAAAGCAAGAGGGAGTAGTCTCCAAAACCAAACTAGTCTTTGCTTGCAGAGGCTCCCAGTAATCTTGGTCTTTCCTCCTGCTGTCTGTGAGTGAAGATTTAGTGAGCTCTCCTAATATCCACCCACCTATGAGGAGCACATTACATGGAAATATGTCTTAGCTGTGCTAGAGAATTACATTCTATTAAAGCTTTCCAGCAACAGATAGACTAAACAAACTTACGAACTCCTTTTTCCTAAAAATCCACGCAATTCAACAAGTGGGGACAGCACTGAACCATAGCTGTAGAAAAACAAGATGTATGAGGTGTGCCCTCCAACCTTCAGGCAGGGCCATTCAGAGGGTGAATGCAAATACACTGTCCGTGCTGGGTTAGAGGCAGCAAACTATCATGGGGAGTTTATGAACCAGGTTAGATTTTTGTATTTGTAAATATTCCCTTGTGAGCATATACAATACTTAATAAGTGTGGACGGCTGTGGACTAGCTAGAGTTACTAAACCAAACCAAGCTCGGACTTGCGTCCCTCATTTACTCATAAGGCTCGGGAGCCCAAAGGGTAAATAGTTGGTTGACGCTTGAGAAAGGGCTTGAGCAATGGTTTCCGGAGCTCGCTTTTACGTGATCGCCCACATAATACAATTGATATAATGTGTTCTAGCCTGGTGGTAAAGTTAAATAGGGGTCTGTGCTATTCTTACTGGTCTGTTAATCATATCTATTGTCCTTTTGAAAGTGTATGCACCTAGAATAGCATGTTTATCTATTAACTAGGACCCTCCTGTGTCAGTAGGGTCTGTCATGCATGTGGGTATTCCTTTATTTTTGTTCTGCTTGTGCTATATAATACCGTAAGAACCTTGAATAAAGTTGTCACTGCTTGGACATCATCCACTGTGTCCCTCCTGTCCCCAACTCTTTACTTTTATTTTCCTCACCCTTACTCTCAGGCCCCTGATCGTGTTGCTGCAGAGCGTGCAACAAGTGGCGCCCGAACAGGGACCTGAGCACATGCAAGAGAAGGTGCACATATAGGTGAGTAGTCGCTGACAATTAGGTAAGGGGAGCCCGGTTACTTAGGGCCACAACAGGAGTAAAAAAATATGGGGCAGTGGCAGTCTATGGAACAGGTCTTTTTTATGACCGCTTTGTAGGCCCTTATGAAGCTAGAAGGGTCCAAGGTCTCTAAAAAGGCCTTGCAGCAATTCTTTTGTACTGTATCAGACTTGTGTCCCTGGTTTCCAAAAGAAGGGACTGTCAGTTTGGACACCTGGCAAAGGGTAGGACAGGAAATTAAAAATCAACTTAAAAAACGTGGTCCTATGGCCTGTCCTCCAGGCACCATGCAAATTTGGGAGGAAATAAGGGAGGCTTTAGATCCACAACATACTTTCACATTAATCTCTATAGCCTCTCATGAATCCCTCCCTGAAAATGATGTTCAGACCTCTTCAGAGGAACAAAAAGAGAAAAATAATTCGATGATTGAGTCACCATCACCACCAGGAGGTCGGGATTTGCTCACCAAGATGGGGGCACAAATTCGCTTCCACCCCGAAGGAGCAAAAGTCCTAAATAAGGAGGGGCACCCAATTCAGGTGCTTGTCCTGAGTTTAGAAAACGGATAGCAAAAAGACCACCAATTACTTAACACTGCCCCCTCCAGATTCCCCCACCAGTGTCTCAGATAAAAATTGACGAAGGGGAGCAAATTGATTAACTTTAAGTGAATCCAGATGGAACATAGTAAACAGGTCTTGAAAATTATCACTACTAAACCTGAAACTTTTATTCTACTGAAGTTTACTAAAGGTCACATAAACTCTGTTATCTTTTTGCAATGTTAGTAAAAAAAAAAAAATTTACTAAACTGATGGCTGTCTGTTTCCAAGTTTTCATAAGTAATTGTTAAGATACCTTTCAAAGTCCTTGGTAACCTGAAACCTTAGTCACACGTTGATAATAAATGGAATTAAATTCATCGGACATCCAGGTCTTTTCCGAACAGGAAAAAGTGCTAAAACGTTGATTTGAATCTATTGGTGAACATGCTTTGTAGTTAACTGTTTCATAAATTTGCCGTCTAAAGAGTTCTGGTGTTCAAAAATCGGTTACTCCTTAGTTTTCACTGGACACTAAGGTTCCTAAAAATGAAAAAACTCTGCTAAAATAAGACTGATGACTGATAAGGAAAGCAACTCTGTATGTAGAAAAGGAGATATGTAAGAAAAATGTAAGGAATGGGAATATATTTTTGTTCAAAAAAAAATTTACGAGAAATCCTCTAAGGCTAAAACAACTTATCAAAGTCATTATCCCACTAAGTCAGTACAGAGAGCTGAACTAAAGGCTGTCCAACTGGCTTTGCGAATGTTTCCTGAACCCTGCAATCTGTTCACTGACAGCCACTACGTGGCTCGAGCTGTTCCAGCCTTGCCACGCGCTTATATACTCACAAATGATGAGGAGTTATATCACTTATTCTCTAGTATTCAACAATTATTAAGGGCCAAGCGAGCTCCTATTTTTATATCCCATATATGGGCCCTTACTAATCTGCCTGGTGCCCTCTCTGAAGGCAACCACATTGCTGACACCATTACTCACACTTATATAACAAACATAAACAACAAACAATTGGCCACGCAGAGTCATGCTAGTTTTCATCAAAATGCCTCAGCTCTTCGTTGACAATTTCGCATCACTAGAGAAGAGGCCTGCCAAATAGTAAAAAACTGTCCGGCCTGTCCAATCCACCATCCTGTTCTTATTCAGTTAATCCCAGAGGATTGGTGCCTAATCATCTTTGGCAAATGGATATTACCCTCTTTCCTGCTTTCGGCCGCTTACAATATATACATGTCTCTATCGATACTTTCTCTCGGTATATCCACGCTACTGCACATTCTGGAGAAGCCTTTACTGATGTTCAAAATCATTTATTTTCAGCCTTCTCCCGAAAGGGAACCCCTAAGGCCATAAAAACTGATAATGGCTCAGCTTATAGTTCCAAAGCCTTCCAGAACCTTTGTGCTACCTTTCAAAGTAAGCACTCTACAGGAATTCCCTACAACTCACAAGGTCAAGCCATAGTTGAAAGAGCTAACAGTACTCTCAAATCCTACCTTAAAAAATTAAAAAAGGGGGAGGTACTACAGGGCACAGTGAAATATTCTCCCCATATGCATTTAACTCTAACTCTTTGTTTTAAATTTTTTGAATGTTGATGATATAGGACGGACGACAGCTGAACGGTTTTGGCATCTAGATTTTTCTCCTCTCCCTTACGCTAGGTGGAAAGATCCACTGACTGGCATTTGGAAGGGCCCTGACCCTGTCCTTCGCAAGGGGCGTGGGTTTGTCTGTATTTTCCCCCAGGATGAGGACACCCCGCGCTGGCTCCCGGAGTGATGGTGTCGACTCCTCACCCCTACGCCGGAGACTAGCCAACCTAACCATAACTCGCCAACAAAAAAGAAGAAGGAGACGTCTCCCATCCTACTGTTGGGCCCGGATAAGGGAACTGATCAATCAAGCGATAAGTCTGGCTGAACAGACACAGCCTAATGAGTCCTTACTTACTATCCTTCTTACTGTATTAGCTATTACCACCCCTCCCGTTGGTGAAGCGGCTGTATATTGGGCCTATCTACCCGACCCACCTACTATAAGGCCGGTTACTTGGGATGATCCTACTCCCCAAATACACACCAATATGACAGAATATTTTGGAGGGAGTAGTTCTGATGACATGGAGGTTGCAAACCATTCTATCAATTGGACGGGCCTGGCAGCTCAGGTACCCATGTGCTTCCAATTACCACTATGTGACCAAAAACCAGTTAATGGTTGCTTGGTAGTTCAGCCAGTACCTCACATAGTAACATATCTCTCAGAAATGGAAAAGAATGAAAACCCTCCATCCCGACTTAACATAATGTTAGAAAGGTGGATTGTCTATGAGGTCACTGGTGACACCCCTCCCAGTGAACCTCAACAAGGTAGGCGCCCTCCCGGGTACCCCAATTGTCCTCAAAACTTAACCTATGCTATTTCAGGTCCTATTTGGACAGAGTGCCTTCAGAAGACACCTTTGGTCATCTCTCCTCACGGCATCCCTGAATTTTCTATCACAGACTGGTCGAGAATGACAAGAAAGGAGCCTCTGCGCTATATTGCATATCCACCTGGTCGACCAATGCATAATGTGACTATACCCGGAGGAGTTTTTTCCACCGTCGGAGAAATGTACCACGCAGAACTCTGGAAATTGGTCACCGCTATGGGACCAGCCAAGAGGCAGATGGCTAAGAGCGGCTACACGAACACAAAGGACTTCAATCTTACTATACAGGCCTGTGTCCCTAAGCCGTTCCTATTGGTGGTAGGATATGGAACGACAAATTTTTCCTTTATGCAAAATAATGGAACTGATATGTTATTTGAACTAGGATGTAAAAATTGTGTATTAACCAATTGTTTGCCTGTGCACTTGCCCTCACCTCAAACAGGTCCTATCACTATCTTTTTGACTATGCAACCGCCTTATTTACTATTACCTGTTGAGATAGAAGGCCCTTGGTATGCTAATTATGGTTATCAGTTTGCTGTGGAATTGCAGCTACAATTAAAAAGATTGAAACGCTTCCTTGGGCTGTTGATAGCCGGTATTGCTGCATTGGTTGCTCTGATAGCTACTGCAGCTGCAGCCTCTGTGGCCTTATCCCAGGGCATACAGACAGCACAATACGTTAACAACTTAGCAAAAAACGTCTCTTATGCGCTGTCTACTCAGGAGCGTATAGATCAAAAAATTCTCAGTTGTCTTGATGGGCTTGAAGAAGAGGTAAAATTTCTGGGGAATCAACTATCCCAGTTGAAAACCCAGATGTCCTTGGTTTGCCATGGTGGGTTTCAGCATATATGTGTCACCCCTATGAAAGCCACTAATGTAACATGGGGACAAGTTAAAAAACATCTACAAGGAATATGGTTTCATAGTAATATGAGTCTTGATTTGTTGGAATTGCAAAAGGAAATCTCCAGTATCAGTCATTCTCAGAGAGGTATGACAAACCCAGCTGAAATAATG
The DNA here is from genome assembly GCF_003254725.2 of Canis lupus dingo. Classification (NCBI taxonomy): domain Eukaryota; kingdom Metazoa; phylum Chordata; class Mammalia; order Carnivora; family Canidae; genus Canis; species Canis lupus. The sequence goes on along the minus strand of NC_064254.1, from coordinate 49,824,526 downwards.
GCTCATATCTTGGATGGCCTGCACGGATTTAATCCAGGCAATCTATTGAAACATTCATTCTGGATGTTTATAATTATATTTACTATTGTGATGATTCTATTTTTTGCATGGTGTGTGGTTCAGGCCAAGGCAAGACAACACAGGTTCAACATGGATGCACAATTACATTTCCTCAATCTTAAAACAAAAAAGGGGGAAATGTGGACGGTCATGGACTAGCTAGAGTTACTAAACCAAACCAAGCTCGGACTTGCGTCCCTCATTTACTCATAAGGCTCGGGAGCCCAAAGGGTAAATAGTTGGTTGACGCTTGAGAAAGGGCTTGAGCAATGGTTTCCGGAGCTCGCTTTTACATGATCGCCCACATAATACAATTGATATAATGTGTTCTAGCCTGGTGGTAAAGTTAAATAGGGGTCTGTGCTATTCTTACTGGTCTGTTAATCATATCTATTGTCCTTTTGAAAGTGTATGCACCTAGAATAGCATGTTTGTCTATTAACTAGGACCCTCCTGTGTCAGTAGGGTCTGTCATGCATGTGGGTATTCCTTTATTTTTGTTCTGCTTGTGCTATATAATACCGTAAGAACCTTGAATAAAGTTGACACTGCTTAGACATCATCCACTGTGTCCCTCTTGTCCCCATGTCTTTACTTTTCTTTTATTTTCCTCATCCCCTTACCCTCGGGACCCTGATCGTGTTGCTGCAGAGCGCGCAACAAATAAGTTTTGAAAATTAGCTGAAAGTATGTTTACAGATTGACTCTTAGGAAGGATTTTTGAACCTATAACTTCAATACACCTTTCAAATTTTGTGTTTCAGGGACTCGGCACATTCTGGGGTAAAACTCTGGTTTAATTGTTGCTGAATTAAAAAGAAAACCACCCACAGAGTGGCAAGGCCATGTGAATATTGTTTGATATTCTTAAGGTAGCTAATCCACATTCTTTTAAAAAAAAAGATTTTATTTATTTATTTATTCATGAGAGACACAGAGAGAGAGAGAGAGAGAGTCAGAGACACAGGCAGAAGGAGAAGCAGGCTCCATGCAGGAAGCCCGATGTGGGACTCCATCCTGGATCCCAGGATCACACCCTGAGCCGAAGGCAGACGCTCAACCCCTGAGCCACCCAGGCATCCCACTAATTCACATTCTGAAGCTAACAAGTCTCCAGAGATAAAGAATATTTATTAATATTAGTATTAATAAATAAATATTTATATTTCCTTGAAATTTAGGAGTTACATGAAGGACTGATTTTTTTTTTACATGATAGTTAAATTAAAAAGAACAAACAGTATCTGTTTAGAAGTTGGAGAACACAGTTGGTGGGTAATGTCCCTCCAGGCAAGGGGCAGAATTGATTCCATGTTAAATGGCAGGAGTATCTTTCTTTGTACTCAGACCTTTCCCTTATCCACACAAAAATGTCCATTTTCTGTCTTCTAGAAATCAGGAGTAAAGGGGATCTTGGAGAGTATTTTATCCAGCTCTTCCATGTCACAGCAAGACAACAAGTTGAGAGATTCACACGGACTCTGAGGTCCTGGCTCTGCCCTGCCTTCTTCGAATCAAACAGAACTAATTCTATTTAACAGAAACCCCTTCCAGTAAACCCTTCCCAGTACAGGCAATACTCAGGGGTAGGAGAAACTTTTCAACAAGTTCTGAATGCTGCTTTTGGGGTCCAACATTCCCATTTCCCAGTCAGCAGAGCCAGACTGACTTGGAGAAGGAAGTAAAAGCTACAATGTCCAGCTTTGAGGTCAGACATCACATTTTCACAACTTCTAGAACTGGCAACTCTGAACAAATTACCTCACTAAGCTTGAGTTTCCTTTATAAATAATAAAATCAACTCATAATGCTTTTATGCAACAAATGCAACAGTGAAGGCTTTATAAAGATTAAGCAATCCATAAATGTTAACTGATTTTATATTAATATTATTAGCAAAGTTGACTATTCTGAACTTGTATGATGAGTCTGGGGGTTTACAAATAGGCAGACCCTATTTCTCATGGGATGATGCCCCTTGAGGGCATTACTTACCCTCTCCCAACCTCAACTTCAGTATGCAATAGGGTGCTCACTGACCTCTCAGGATGGCCTTGGAGATTAAACTATACAATGTATGTAAGTGAACCATTAATGCTTATATCCAGTAGATGCTGGAGAGCTGTTTATCTCTACTTCAGCGAATCATGACAAGAGTCCTTTCAGGAGAATCAGGAAATCCTGTAATACAGGGCAAGAAAGTTAATGGCCTGTGTCTGAGGTTCTCCATCATGCATGGCCACACTTTTCTGAGACACCCCACAGTGGGTGTATTTTAGAGGAATTGTGGTTCCTCCCCACACTTTTCTGGCAAATATCTCCCTCAAATTTGAGCTTATATGGCAGCCTCAGGAAAAGATCTGCTTTGTCTGTCCAGCTTCTCTTATCTAATGCCAGCTCTTGAGATATAACCTCTCTATGCCTGGACTGTAGCTCTTACAGACAGAGGAAGGGTCCACGCCCACCCCAGACCCTTGATGCCCAAAGGGGGTTGCATTCACTCTAGAGCATATGCATGATGAAATGTTATGTATAAATTTCTCACCCTTTTAGATGATCTTTTTTGCAGATGTCCTATAATATACATGATACACACACACAAATATTTGTAGTGAGGCATTTGCTTAAAATGATTTTACAGATAGGGGTGCAGAGGCAAACAATTTGGGAGACCTCTGCCCTGGAGGTCAGCTGGGGACACAGGACTCACAAACACAACCAGCCCCATGGAGAATAAAAGGCAGGGTCTGACCTTAGGGGAGCACTGAAAGGTTTGCAGAATCTCAGATCCTGGGAAGATTTCAGAGATCAAACAGGAGCTGAGCCAGGCAGGAAACTGTTCTGAGGATGTCTCTACCCAGGTCATGCAGGAATGCCCAGGGCTGAGCCTGGGGAAGACAAGCAGAGCTCTTCGTCTCTGCTTGGGGTGGGGAGCATCATTTGGTATAAACTCGGTATGTCCTGTCTGTTATCAACCCACCTCAATGTGTTTTGTCCTCTAAATTAAGTTTTGTCCTGGGAAATGGGTGACTGACAGGTGTACCCCTTGACTCTTTTTATTGTTAACTCTCTCCCAGAGCACATCCTGGACTGGCTGTTCCCCACTTTTTATTTGGTTTTTATATTCTATTTCCAGTACCAAGGTGGAGGGATCTCCACTTCCTGGGAGAGAAGAGGAGGTTGGCTGGTTGGTTTCACTGAAGGATGGGTGTGGGCATCTGGGCTCAGAGAGAATCCAGGTGAAGTCGAGGACCCAGATGTTACAGGAAAACATCATGCTGTTTGTAAAGGGGCTTCATACTTGAACTTCACAGCCCCCCAGACCCTGGTATTGTTAATTTTCATTTTTATAAGAGAAAATGGAAGGTTTAAGCCACTTCTCCAAAGCTGTACGATGAGCTAGTGACAAATGAACCTCTAGACTCCCAGGCTGGTCTTTTGGTTCTACCTTGAATCTCAATGTTTCAGTGCTTGGGCCAGGGTGGGGGGGGGGGGTTGATGTCATTAAAGTAAATCAGGGGAATAGCTTGCAAAGCTGTGAGTACTGTGTTCATCTTACAAAATTTCCGTGAGGAAGATACCGGTTCTTGGGAGTAACTGCACAGCTGGGTGACATTTAGGTCCCGAGTCCTCCCCAGACCGGGGTCTAGTTTTTTGTAACCACTAGGTGGCAATACAAGCACAGCCTTCCAGGGACCCCTCAGCATCCACTATCTGCAGCAATGGCAAGCGAGGGCTTTCCTAGTCGGCTCTGCTTAGTCAACCCACAACTCCAGTGTCGTGGTATCAGTTTCAGTGTGTTTGGTTATCTGGAGTTTTCTCTGAGCTCTCTAACCTTACTAGAGGCTGCATAGTTTTGCTGGGGGTGACACCAGCTATGGGACTTTCTACTGGATTAAGTACAGTGAATGAGGGAAAAGCTTCAGCAGGCTCCCCACCCTTTGAATACCCAGTAGTTGCCATCCCTGTGAGTAAGCAGAGCTGCCTGGGATCCTGGAAGACACCCCAGGTCTCCTGCACTGCGCTGCAGAACCAAACCCTCAGACTTCTTAACGTCCCAGCCACTTTCAGTGACGTGACCAGCTACAGACGAAGCGCTGTTGAAAGGAATCAGAGACTCAGCAGTGGCAATTTACTGGGAGCAAATTTCTTCCAACACATTGTGTGTAGCACTCACATGGCAAAGAAGGGCATCTTTTGGGGTGAACCAGCCTGTCTGCCTCTAGAAAGGAGCGCTCAGCACTAAAATTAATTATATGATTAATATTTATTAATGCATATTGAGCACATGGTAAGGACTGTATTACACACTTAATCTGTGACTAAGAGGTGTACACTATTACTACCCGAGCTCCAGGACCATGAGGGTCAGAGAAGTGAAGTGAGTTGCCCACGCCCTAGAGTTAGAATCTAGGTCTCTCTGATTGAAAGCCTATGCTCTGTCTCCCCAGAGTTGTGTTTAGCACATCCTTTAGCAGCGCATGGTGTCTCACCCTGCCTCTGCCACAGAATGGAGGCATGCCAGTGGGGCCCCGTGTTCTAGTGCTAAATCCTTTGGTGAGTAAGAGCAAGATGCCAGGATAGAGGGCCCGGACTGGGACTGCCCCACTCAGCAACCTGGGACAGGCGTGAAGTTTCCGCAGGCCAATCTCAGCAGAGGTTCACGTAACTGGGCTCATCCCATAGGCCAGGGAGGCTTAGCAGTGATCCATTTTGATCCTGACCAGCACAGGAAGACTGAGGTAGTCCAGATGCTCGGGCTGGTGGTTCCACAACACAGCCAGCATGTGCACAGGTATTCCCATGTACTCATCTGGATGCACGCGTCTTAGTGGGTTTTATGAAATCCAGTTTGATCAAGTGGCAGTCACCACTTCTCTTTTGTGGCCCTGGATGGAAATCCTTAAGTCTTAGGGTCAATTTGGAGATAAGATAGTGCAAGCCCAAGTATCGTGATTTCACTCATGGAAACAATCCTGGAATTGCGAATCTCCCTCAAGGTTGATTTCCCAAACGTTTGTCCATGATGACTCTTTCCTTGATTGGCATCAAAATGAAAACAAAAAGACCATATGGTCAGTTTTCATGTAGCTACATTTATTAGATTTAGAGGATGATCCCTAATGTTTAGATTCTTTCCTTTTTTTTTTTTCTTAGATTTTATTTATATGAGAGACACAGAAAACAGTGGGAGGGAGAAGCAGACTCTGCCTAGCAGACCGCCTGACACAGGGCTCAATCCCAGGATCCCAAGATCATGACCTGAGCCAAAGGCAGACGCTTAACCTGCTGAGCCACCCAGGCACCCCTATTTCTTTATGGTTAAAATGTTTCTCATAGGAAACAATGGAAATTGATTTGTATCTTAATGATGTTCCTAGAAAAATAATTTAACAAGCCTATCCAGCGCTCCCCTTTTCTTTTTCTTTTGAAAAAAAAATTTACAGATTAAAATCTGGGAACCCCAGTTCTGGGTAGTCCTAAAACTTCCTTCCCCTGAGCACACGGGAGTGCGTCATATACTGCCACCCAGTGGTCATCCTGGCACACACGCACAGACTCCTCCCTGAGGACCTAAATGGTAGGCATGTGAACACATGGGGTGGGTGGGTGTGTGTGTTCAATTAGGTGCCGACAAGCAGAGATGTGTTAGCATGGAAAAATGCAGGTTTTGAAAACTGTAGAAATATTCGGAGTGAACAGACCTCCTACTCCAAACCCATGTGGGCAGAATTGAAAGCAGGTGTGTGGGATTAGCACTCTGTATTTTTTCCAACATCCACCACTGAAAGGGCAGCAGCACAGAAATGTTTGTGCTCAGGAGTGCTATCAGCTAATAGGACATGAGAAGCTGTAGAGGAAACATTTTCAAGACTAAACTTGAACCAAATGTGTTCACAATTTAACTCATACCTTTTGAACAACAGAGACATCCCTTCAAACTCTGGGAAGACCCATCAACCTTTCAAAAATGGGTAAGTATGTATTTCTGCAAGAGCCCAATGTCTTCAGGGGGGGGGGGGATGTGGGCTTGCAAACATCAGACAGTCTTCATCTTCTGAGGGACCTGCATTTAGACCTGGCCTGTCCTCCAGCAGCCGGCTTCTCCCATTCCTGTCCTCTGTGGCTGCTTGCAGCCTCCGGAGTTCTCTGTCTTCAGCCTCTCATTGACTGCCTCCTCTGAGCCTGCTGCTTATCCACCAGACAGAGTGGACTCCCTTTCAGACTGCCAGAGAGAGAGAGAGAAGGGGGAAATGGGAGAGATGCAAAAAGCCCCAAGCCTAAGCCAGACAGGCAACGGCCACTGGATCCTTAGGAGTCCTACTACATCTGCACAGCCCTTCTGAAATCCAGATGACCTTGTCCAAAAAAAGCTTTAAGCCATATGGTGCTCTGTAACTCACCTGAGTTGTCCTAAAATGAGCCAGGGGAATTCAGGTTCTGGACACCCGTGCACAAGCAGGCGGTCTGTAACTTGCTAACAGGTATATACTCTGAAGTGTCATGTGTATATGGGCATTTTGAAATCTGAATTACATTTACACATAAAACCAATAAGCCATAGTGCTTAGGTTCTCAGGCTGGCTCAGGAAACCCATTTAACCTATTCTGTGTTTCTGAGCTGCACTTCAGACCTCCCTTAAGCTTTCCCCGAATGGGGCACATGGATGGGTTTGGGGAGGGTCTGCAGAGACTCGACATTGATTCTTTTAATAATTCTCAGTGGAAATTCTTAGCACATCAGAAGAGTACCCAGAGGGTGGGGGGACTAGAAATAAAGAAATAAATCTGAATATAATTAATCACATTTGCCAAGGGGAATGTGTTCAAAGAATTCTTAGAGAAGAAAGCAGCAATAGCAAAAGGGGGGAAACTGCAAGGATACAAACAATTGTTACGGTGCCCTTGCTCTTCTGGGTTCTGGACACCCAGGGCTGATTTTTGTGCCTTTCAGTTTCCTTGTTATCTGCACCCCTCAGGCCTGGCTCACAGTAGGTGTTCAATAAGCCTCTGATAAACTGAACTGCCAACAGCAGGTATAATCTATTTTTTTCATTCATTCTATGTGTATATTAAGTGCCCACTGTGATGCAGGTGTGTGCTAGGTCCTCGAATCAATACTGAGCATGGGGAGATTGGGTTCCTGCTTTTATAGCCTGTGGCAGGCTGAACAATGGGCCCGCCAAAGATGTCTTCATCCTGACCTCTGGAACCTGTGAGTATGTCATCCTGAGATGGCAGGAGGGACTTTGCAGAAGTGATGAAGTTAAGGACCTTAAGATAGGGAGATTATTCTGAATTATCTAGGTGGGTCCAATGTAATCATAAAATCAAAATCTTATGAGAGGTCCCAATAAGGCAGGACCACAAGCCAAGGAGTGTAGGCAGCCTTTAGAAGCTGAGAAAGGCAAGAAACAGATTCTCCCCTGGAGCCTCTGGGAGGGACACAGCTGTGCAGACACCTTGAGTTGACCCCACTGAAACTGGTTTCAGACTTCTAACCTAAACTGTAAAGTAATAAATTTGCATTGTGCTTAAAGTCACTCAGTTTATGGTAACTTGTTACAGCAGCAATAGGAAATTAATGTAAGCTGAATATAGCTATAGCTTATTAAACATTTTGTATAATGTTTAACAGACATTAAAAAAGTGATCCTTTATTTAAAGATTTTATTTATTTATTCCTGAGAGAGACTCAGAGTGAGTCTGAGACATAGGCAGAGGGAGAAGCAGGTGCTTGACACGAGACTGGATCCCAGGACCCCGGGATCACGACCAGAGTCAAAGGAAGACACTCAACCACTGAGCCACCCAAGTGTCCCTAAAAAGATAATCCTAATAAATTATGACAATAGAGGGAAGTATCGAGTGTTGATTAGCTCATTCACCTTCTCTCTTTTGATTGGCTTCATAATTTATCCTTCTTTTTGCCAATTAGAGGATCTGTCTGAGGCTGTCCCTTTCTCAGGTAGCAGAATTCACTTTGTAGCTTCTGATATCAAGTCTTGAAGCTTCAAGAATGTTATAAAAACATTTGATGGATGAATCTCTCCCTATAATGACAACAACTTTCACATAGAAGGAATATTATTCCTTAATTGACAGTCAAGTTCAACTTGGTTTTCTGGTCATGGCACCCTTGAAAAATAGAGAGGAGATCTTATTTGCACCCCATTTCTCCAGGGGGGAAACTGAGGCATGTGTCTGACCAAGTTTGCTTTGCCTCCCAGGTTCAAGAATATGAGCTCAAGGGGCGCCCAGTTAGCTCAGTCAGTAGTTCTCAGTCAGAGAACTCTTGATCTCTTGGTTGCAAGTTTAAGCCCCACATTGGGTGTAGATGTTACTTAAAAATAAAATCTTCAAAAAAAAAAAAAGAGAAGAAGAAGAATATGAGCTCAGCTCTTTTGACACTCCAACCAAGGGCTTTCCCTTGGCCTCACTCATTGTTTCCCGAGGCATTAAGGAAAAGAAAGGCATTAAACACACAGCAGGAAGGATATACTCAGCTTGCAACCAGGAGAGGAAAGGAATCCTGGAGAAAGGCTAGCAATCAGAATCTATGGAATAAGAAAGCCTCCAGCTTTTTAAATTAAAACTTGGGGGAAAATTTGACAATCGGAGGAGTTTCGTTTTGAAACTCATTTAACCCGAAAAGTCAAAACGAAACTCGAGGGGTGTGAACCCACAACAATCAAAATAAAAACAAGTTTTCACAAACCCGTTGCAAAGCTAAATATAGATTTTTCAGATAGACCCACTCACCTCCAAACTCATGACTTTAGAACTATTTCAAACATTATTTTGCAAAAGTGTCAATCAAAAGAAAAGTAGGTTTGTGTGGGAGGTGGAGTAAAGCCGGGCGTGTATGGGTGAGGAGAGTATTTCTCTATTTTGTCCTCCCTCACCAAACTGTCAAGATGTTTTTAAATACCATTTGTGGTCACCTACACTGGTAATATTTTCTAATTGTGGTCAAAAGAAGCTGACTAAAGGTTTGTGCGTTTGCTCCAAGAGGAAACTGTCAGGTGCCGGTGCCTTGATGTGCCTGCAGTCGATTTATTTCTGACCCGGTTTGCAGGTGCACTTGTAGGAGCCTCTCTGCCTTCTGACCTAAGGAAGAGCACAGTTAAAATGGGGAACCAAAGGCCTCCAGCTGCAGCGTACATTTCTGCTTACTCTACCTCTGTGCCTAGGAGGAAGAGGGAGGGGACTTGCAGGTTGGCCCGGAGTCACCTGTGGCCTAAGGGTTACCCCCGGAAAGATAGCCTCTCAGGCTCCTCCACGTGTGGTGAGGGCTTTGAACCAGGAGGTTTGAACTGCTGAGCAATTTCTAATTAAGACGTGAACACCGGAGTGTCAGCTGGAGCTTTAGGCTTTTATTTGTGGTGGGCTGTTTTCCTGCCACGGTTGTTGTGGTTTACCGTCTACCTGAGTGTTCAAAACTGCTTTGCAGAATCCAGTGGCTTTGCTTCAGATTTGGTACCTCTCGTGCCTCACCCAGCCTTGGCCCCAGTGACACGGCCTGCCGCGCTCCTCCTTCCTAGGCCAGGCTGTGCTCCCAGGGGAGAAGAATCACCTAGGGAACAGGCACTGACATTCTCAGACCTTCAGCGTGGTGTGTATTTCCAGGAATGATAATTTAGGGAAAACTAAGGTTTCCAGACTGCTGTGCCAAAGATGATTTCCTAAAATGGACAAGGGAAGTCAATCATAAGACCATGTGGTCCAAGAAAGGAATTATTAAATCAAAAGCCTTAGAATTTTGTGACCTCTGCCTATGAAGTTATGCTAAGGAAATCATCATAAACATGTGAAAATTTTACAAAAATAAAGTCACAAGGATATTTATTAGGAGCTGATCATAACAAAAAACTGGAAAAGATCTAAATAGCAAATAGGCTATTGATTGAATAAATAATGTTATAATCACATTATTGCCATAACCAATAGTTAGAATTCATTCAATGCTTACTATGTGCTAGATAATACTGCTAATTGGTTCACGTGTATTGTTACATTTAAAACACCCAGGAACTTACGCGAAGGAAGGTAAAAGCCCTTATCCATGAACATAGCGCCCATGGTATCATGAAATAAATAGCGCCCCCCTGTAATTCATGTCCACTCTGAACCTCAGAATGTGACCTTATTTAGAAACAGAGTTTTGTTTTTTTATTTATTTATTTATTTATTTATTTATTTATTTAGAAACAGGGTTTTTGAAGAGGTGATTAATTAGGGATCTCAAGATGAAGTCATTCTGGGTTCAATGACTGGTATCCTTATATGAGAAGGGAGAGAGCAGTCTGAGACACCTAGGGACACCAGAGGGTAGAAGTCTACGTGAGGATGGAGGCGGAGATTGGAGTTACTTGGAGCCAGGGAATCCCAGGGGTTACTTGGCAGCTGCCAGAAGGTAGAGGAGAGAGGTATATGCAACAGGTAGATTCTCACTCGGAGCTCCCGAAGGAACCAGCCCTGCAGACACTTTGGTTTTAGGCTTCTGGACTCCTGAACAATGAGACAATACATTTCTGTTGTTTTAAGCCACCCGGTTTGTGGTCATTTGTTACGGCAGCCACAGGAAGTGAATACAGATAGTGAGTAGTACACAAGGGGTTGGGACCCAGACTGACTCCAGGACCAGAGCTCTCCCGCTGTGCTACAGAGCCTCCTCTAAAAGCAGGGCTTAGAACTGTATACATAATGTCACATTTGTGTAAGAAATTTGAATATATGCATAGAAAAGAACTGGAAGCATATACAGCAAAATGCTTATTTCTGGGTAGAAAGAATCCAGATGGATTTTAATTTCCTTCTTTTTGCTTATCTGCTTTTTCTTTTTTCAGCATTGAAGTGCAATACTTTTCAGAGTAAGATACACACTGAAGTATGTAGGAGTAAAGGGGCTTCATGTTGCAACTTACTCTCAAATGGTGCAGACGAAAACTAATAAATATGTATAGTGCAGAGAGAAAATGATAGAGCAAATGTGGGAACTTGGTAACCATTGGAGAATCTGGGTAAAGGGTATATAGGAATTCTTTGCACTATTCTTGCAACTTTTCAGAAATTCTGAAATTATTTCAAAATTTAAAACTTACCCCTCCCCCCACAAAGAGGAGTCCTAAGATGGAAGATCCTCAAAGTTGAAACAGAAGAAACTTTATATACATGAATGCCAAGACACTGCCAACTTGAATATTCTAAGAATCAGAAAAGTTTGAGGAATAAAAGCAAGTATATACGTTACAGCAAAGATGACTCTCAAAGGAAAAACAAATGCAAAGAGACAGAGACAGAGAAAGAAGGGACAGAAGAAAATAATACCAAAAAGAGGTCCCTGGTGAATGGGCCCTACAGGCCCCTCACTGTAGGGCAAGAACACAGCTGTCCAGTGCCATTTTTTGCACACACTTGACACCGAGTGGTTTCGGGCTAGACTGATAAGCCGTTGAAAGAGGAGGATTCCGGTGACCCACAGGGAAGGAGTGAGACCCACTCCTTTATAGTCCCATCAAGTTCTGTGGCAACCTGAAGGCACTGGTTTCTCATTCCCCAGGGGTGCATGTTAATGATAACCATACAGATTACATTTTTAAAATAATTTGGATAGACAAGCTAGAAAAGGATTTCATAGCCTTTTGAAAATGTGAAATTATTACCAGGCCACTTGATATTTTTGTTTTAGGAGGACAGAAATGTTAACTTTGTGCCAATTTTAAAGCTCACTTCCAACCAACGTCTCTAGTTTACCATCTGGACAAATACAGGGAACAGTATGTCCATAATTTTGACTTATCTAAAGGGAAAGAAAGTCACATCGCTAAATTGCATTATTTCAAACGATCCATTTCTCTATCGCTGATTTCTCTAAAAATCTGTGACCACTACAAGAAAGAACCCAATGTTTTTAGCATAGTTTTACTCGTGTACAAGATACTGTGCAACCACGCTAGCTCCCATCCATTTGAAGGAACTGCTTGTTCCTTTCATTCCAAGGTTGGTGAGGGGCAGGGCTGGCATGAATGGGTCTTGCTTGGGAGTAGGCACACCCTCTCCAACAGTAGATAAATATATGGCTTGGCAAAAGCATATTGAATAGATTATGGGCACTTTAATTGAGTCAAAGAATAATAGGTCCATTTTTATTCCATTCTCAAGTTGTTTCACGTTCAGCATTCTTCCGTCACAAAGGTTTGCTAATTGTTCCAATTTGCAGTGCCAAGTAATTTGTGCTGAGTGATTCCATAAATGTTTTCATTTCTGGGTTCCTACGAAGCAATTCTACTTCACAAAGCCTCCAAGTGGCCATTTGGAGGGAAAGGGTCCCACGGAGAGCACGGGGAGAGGCAGTCCTGCCGTCATACGTGAGGACTCCCAACATCCCTCCTGGAGGTATTGAGAGCAGCACAATGATGCACTGGCTGCCCGGGATGCCACCCACGGACCATTCAAATAGAATTACCAGCCCGTGGGAGGGTGTCTGGGTGGGAGATTTGTTGTGTGTATATATTTTTTTCCTAATATATTTAAAACGAGTTCGAAGTACAAATGGGAAGATTCCCTTTTTAGCCTTTCCTTTATGGAAAGGAAAGCAGTTTCTTGGTAAAATTCCAGACCACCAGCCCACCTCCACTGTAAGCTCTTTGAACCCTTGTCTACCGGTTTCATTACCATTTTCTGCTTTAAGCCATTATCGTGATATACAAAGAATGAGTCCCTTTGAGTCCTAAACCGTCCTTTTAAAGTGAAATAGTTGGCGGAAAACCTGGCCTGGCCATGGCATTTTCAATTTCTGTTCTTATTTTTTGGGTAACAGCAATAGTGCTTACAAACTTAACGCATACAGCATGACCTGGTGATGGTAAGAACCCTGAGTCTAAGAGAATTTTAAAATCCCTTAGGTCAGCCCGCCTTCACAGATAAGTATCTGAGGAACCGGTAACATTGATTAGGACACTTCATCCGTCCTGAACCACCAGACTCAATCCTGAAGCCATTCACTAATGAGTTTTTATTTGACCTGATGACAAAGCTAAAACCTTCCTTCTGGAAACGATACTAAAATGGGGCTTTCCTTATTGAAAATGGCTAATGTTTTCATGAGCTTGGGTGAGACTATGTTTTCATAGTTTGAGCTGAATGCACAATGCATAATTCTATGAACATTCTCGGTCTGTGTTCTTCTACCTTATAAAGGAGGTGGGAACCAAGTTCTTGCAATTCTAACACACAATGATTATGTACATTGTGTCTGATGAGTTTTAATTTTTTCCATGTCCAGAAGAAGAAATCTAGAGTCAGAAAGATGGTTTTCCTAAAGGTTTACACACTGAGTTCATGATGCTTGGGGTAAAGGTCTCCTACTTAGGCCCTCACCTAATAGTGGTGACTGCTGAATATGTGGTCTATGGCTACATGGTCACAAGGTGAGCAAAAGTGCCTTGGGTTGAGAGTGCTGGCTCTCAGACTCCTGTGTGCATAAGAATCAACCAGGGAAGGGGAAGTTTAAAATGTGAGTTTTGGAACCCCTACACAGGCCTTGATTCTACAGGTGAGGGACAGTGTACATTTTAAACAAACACTCTGGGTGACTGTGATGCAAGCAGTCTGCAGAGAAGCACTGTCCTATAAACCCTAATGGAGAATATTTGGACATGCACCTCAATTCATAGGTTTTTGGTTTTCAGATTTCAAAATTCTATTATTTCAAATATTATTTTAAATATTTTTCCTAGGGCAGCCCTGGTGGCGCAGCGGTTGGCACCGCCTGCAGCCCGGGGTGTGATCCTGGAGACCCTGGATGGAGTCCCACGTCAGGCTCTCTGCATGGAGCCTGCTTCTCCCTCTGCCTGTGTCTCTGCCTCTCATTCTCTCTCTGTGTCTCTATAAATAAATAAATAAAATCTTTTAAAAATATATATTTTTCCTAATAAAAACTTTAGGACATGAAGGGATTCCCTCATTAGGGAAATGCCCTTGAAAATCACAATGAGATATTACTACACACCCATTAGAACAGCCATAACCAAAAAGACTGACAAATAGTAAATGTAGATGGAGGACATAAAGAAAACAGAGGCCTCGAGTATTGCTGATGGGAATGGTAAAACCACTTTGGAAACAGTTGGTGGTTTCTTAACAAGTTTAACATATACTTATGGTCCAGTAATTCTGTTCCTAGGCATGTACCCAAGAGAAATGAAAATGTATGTCCACACAAAGACTTATAGGGCGTGAATGTTCATGGCAGCATTATTTATAATCACCCTAAACTGGAAACAATTCAAATGTCCCTCTACTGGTGAACGGATAAACAAAATGTGATATATAATGCACATGTACATAATCTAATGTGATATATAATGCAATGGAATATTACTCAATATTAAAAAAAAGAATGAGCTGCTAATATATGGCACAGTAGAGATGAACCTCAAAAACACTGTGAAATGAAATAAGCCAGATACAAAAGACTGCAGATCATATGATTCCATTTAGATAAAATTTCTGGAAAGGGCAAATCTATAGAGATGGAAAACAGATCATTAGTTGCCTGGGGCTGGCAGTGGGATTGCCTGTGGACAGGCAGAAGGGAACATTTTGGTGAGCTGGAAATGTTCTAAAACTGGATTGGGAAAAGGACTGCAAAGCCCTCTACAATTACTTTAAAAATCATTAAACTTCATAGGTACAGGGGATGAATTTTAAGGTGTGTAATTATACTTCCCAAAAAAGGTGTTTCTTTAAACAACAGGATCTCAAAAATGGCAATAGATATGGTACATGAGTGAATAAATTAACCAATCAAAAATATTTTGAAGTGTGTAAAGAAGCATATATGTAGATATAATTAAGTGCCTTCCGTGCTGCTTCTCATTAGTAGGTGGGGTTTGCAGGCTTCATGGGCTTATCCTCAACTTTCCAGCTGCTCTCAGCTTTTCTCTGCCTTAACCACCGCTAGACTCTTCCCGTTAGGCTAACTAATGGGCAATTCCGGCCTTTTAGCTTTCTTAACGGGCAGAAAGGAGCGTCCACCATTCCCTCTGACTCATCTGCTTTCTTTTCCATGTGGCAGGAGAAGAAAAAAGAGTTTCCAGTCCCATCATCTGTCTCTGTGTCAGCAATTCAATTGTTCCCTTAGCAACCATCGCTTTTACTGCCTGCTCTCCGATACACACTGCCTTCCCGAAGAGCTTGGAGCCACTGAATATCTTGGTTCGTGCCAGAAGCAGTTTTCTAAAAAGGCCAATATCTCTTCTAGAGCAAACTATTTTTAAAACAACCCTCAAACAAAACAGTTTTTAGACACAGGTGATAATGGGGACAGCGCCGAGGAAACAGTGCCTCGTAGGCTCATTTGCCTTCCACTCAGACAGGAGTACGTGCAGCCCGGGACTCTGCTCTCCTCCTGCCCCCGGGGGATGGCACGGGTCACAAGGGAAATCAGAGGCCGAGGAGAGGGAGAGTCACACCGGGTGGGAGCCATCCAGCGACCTTCTGGTGCTGATGGAAGGATCGAAGAATTATTATTGCATTCAAAGCATTCCAGATTTACCATTTTTCCATCTGACTCCTAACAGGTGCTCCCTGCCCTTAATGTATGTCTGCATCCAGGAAACTGTAGTTTCCCTGATTATTGCATCAATTATGTATTTTCCCAAAGGATCCCTAATTTTTTTTCCATAGAAAAGACATATTTCATATATTGGCCACTGTGTAAGGAGCAAGGGTGTCTCAGACGATGGAGATCATGTAAATGCTCTTTCAAGAAAACGTGTCCCAAGGCACCTGGGCGGCTCAGTGGTTGAGCATCTGCCTTCAGCTCAGAGAGTGATCCCAGGGTCCTGGGATTGAGTCCCGCATCGGGCTCCTCATGGGGGGCCTGGTTCTCCCTCTGCCTGGGTTTCTGCCTCTTTCTCGGTGTCTCTCATGAATAAATAAATAAAATTGTAAAAAAAATAATAATAATAAAACAAAACATGTCCCAAACACCCTGAGAAAGATTTGCAGTTCTCTCATTATTCCCTCTCACAGATCCATCCGTGGGAATAGATCACTTAGTAGCAAGTTGGTAGTTTCTTCTCTAATTCGTAGGAATGAACAGGTATTTTATCACTACTTGAGATCCCACAGCGGCTTTTCAGCATTTCAGAATATCTGTACTTCAAACCACTGATGCCAAATATTTTTGATGAACCTCCACTGAATATTATGTGCCCTGGGATTGGGTATATTACTTACAAGATTATGGGACATGCCTTATTTTAATATAGGCACATATTTGGGGTTAAACTCACTTTATTTCACCTTATCCTTTAAATCGGTTCTTCTTCTAATGCAGGCAGGTGTTCCTTGATACTTGCCAGAATTAAGGACATTTTCCTGTATAGGAATTATTTTTTAAAAACTCTTGACACAGGAGCTATTGACTCACTGGGTTCGTGAAAAAAAAGAGGAGATCCTCTGGTGTATTTAACAGCCTCTGAGGAGAGAGACTCAGGGTCTGGAAGCATGTGCTCCTGCTGCTGCGACTGCTGGGAAGCTCAGTTTGGCATTGATGTCCCTAAACCAGTCAGTCCTTCCAGATGTTTCAAGAGGTTATATTTAGGCCAATCCGCTGCCTTGGGGTTTCCCAAAATAATACTAAATCACCAAGAATGAGAAACTCAAACCACAAGTTAAGGTTCTGAGTCTACTCCGAACACCTTAAGGATAAAAATTTCAGGCAATTTAGCACAAATATCCTAAGGTAAACACCACCAGCCCACCCCCCACACAGAAGGATGGAGATCCGCTTAGCTTTCGTTCAGCAAAGGCTAAGGGAGTCCTAACACTCTAGCTTGCCTGGGAAGAATCAACATTTGGTTTAATCGTGACAAAGGAAGAGGAGAAGTCTTCTCAGGTCCTCCCTCCTCGTGAAGAACTGGCACTTGGCGACTTCTGCAGGCAAACGTGCTCGGGCCTAGCCCGACGGTGGTCACTGAGCTGCTGAAGAGCCGGGTCTCCTCTCTGACCTCTCTGGGCCTCAGCCTCCTCGCCTGCCAAGGGAGCACCACAGGACAAATGCCCTCCAAGGCTCCTCCATGGCTGTTAGAGCTGTTTTTATCCAGTTTCTTCCAGTAGCGGACTGTGTTATTTTGTGATTTTCAGCCTGTCTGGCCCAGCTGCCCCAACCTTCTCGAGGGCTCTTGTTTTCCCCTGGGAACCAAGCAGCTTCACACCCTCTATCCACACATGTGGGTTCTCCTCATGGGCCTCTCTCATCCCCATCAAAGCCCGAGTCAGTTGTTAAAGGAAAGAAGGAAAAAATATACACAGACACAGGCAGGTAAATATGTGCACGGATACAAAGACGTGTTCTAGGAAAGAGTCAAAGGACTGAGGTAGCCCAGAGCTTAGCCCTCTAAGTCTCCAAGGTGATTCTCTTTGGCAGGAAGTGACCCTGTCAACATCCTGCTCTGTCTCGTGGGGCCCGTCATACATCCTGTTCCTGGCGGGTGAGGCTTGCCTGCCACAGACTTGCTTTCTAGGCTGGAGGCCAAAGGGGGAATCTCCTAACTGCACTTTCTACGTCAGGTTATGGGGTAGCTTACCTCAGGAATGGGTGTGTTTCCAGTCCCAGCCTCACACATTCAGGCTCCCTGGTCCCTCATCCAGAACTACACATTAGCAATCCCTATGTCCGGGGACATCTGCCCTGAGTTAAAGTCTGGTAGGGGAGTCCGAAGCTGCTCTTTTCTCAGAACTGGCCCGTGGTTTTACAAATGATCTTATTAGTCCTCAGCTTTCTGATACTCAGGAAACAAACAGGGGTCCCCCCACACTCATACCCCTGTCTCTCTAGTCTCATTACACTCCTTTCCCTGACCCATCAAAAACAGGTCAGAGCTGGGGATCCCCGGGTGGCTCAGAGGTTTGGCACTTGCCTTTGGCCCAGGGCACGATCCTGGAGTCCTGGCATCGAGTCCCACGTCGGGCTCCCGGCATGGAGCCTGCTTCTCCCTCTGCCTGTGTCTCTGCCTCTCTCTCTCTCTCTTTCTCTATGTCTATCACAAATAAATGAATAAATAAATCTTAAAAGAAAAAAAAAACAGGTCAGAGCCAAG
The DNA here is from genome assembly GCF_003254725.2 of Canis lupus dingo. Classification (NCBI taxonomy): domain Eukaryota; kingdom Metazoa; phylum Chordata; class Mammalia; order Carnivora; family Canidae; genus Canis; species Canis lupus. The sequence goes on along the minus strand of NC_064254.1, from coordinate 49,806,353 downwards.
ATGATTCCCATGGTACGTAGAGGGACCAGGCTGTGCCTTGGAGTCATTCTCTAAAGGAAAGAATGGATGACAGCCCATGTAATACTGATGTTCATTGTAGAAAATGGGTTTCTGGGCTGGAGGGTGCTGTGCCCAGATGTAGAGAGGGGGAGAAAGAAAGGGGACAATCCAAACAGGAAAAGCAATATAAAGACCACATTTGTGAATGGCACATACATTTATGATTGCATGCATCCATTAAATTATATTAAAAGATTTGTGAAGGATTTCAAAAATGTAGACTAGTCTAGGAAAAAATAAAACCTATAACTTCACTTCCCGAGAGAGAACCCGTGCTCACATTGCGGTATATCTCACCCTTTTGTTTGCTACATTAATGTAATCTAAGCTTCAGTTTGTGACCTATTCTCTTTCCAGTTAGTAATATTTATCACAGACCATCTTCATTCTAGTAACTAAGGGCCCGAGGCAGGGCTGAGCTCCTTACATCATTCCAGTAACCGCCAGCGTGATTTGTCACTTATTTTACGACCTAGGCATCTGGTTTGGATCTGGCTTCAGTGATGTACTCACACAGTCTTCAGAATTACAGCCTGTTGGAACCAGAAGGGACCATCCATGAGCGATCTTGGAAGTCAAGCCCCTCATTTTACAGGTGAGAAAACAGATCTGAATGGGAGCCAAACCCAGAACTAGATCTACATGTCCCACTGCTGGTCAGATCCTGCAGTGGCTTGCTTGCTTTCTTTCTTTCTTTCTTTTTTTCTTTCTTTCTTTCTTTCTTTCTTTCTTTCTTTCTTTCTTTCTTTTTTTTTTTAAGATTTTATTTATTTATACATAGACACACAGAGAGAGAGGCAGAGACACAGGCAGAGGGAGAAGCAGGCTCCACGCAGGGTGCCCGATGTGGGACTCAATCCAGGGTCCCCAGGATCATACCCCAGGCTGCAGGTGGCGCCAAACCGCTGTGCCACCCGGGCTGCCCCTGCAGTGGCTTTCTATCTTACTTAGAGTAAAAGCCCAGGTTCCTACTATGTCCACAGGGCCCCTCACCACCCAGTCTGCCACTCTGTCCTACTTTCCTCTCCACTCGCTGGACTCCTCGATCTTTCTCAAACTTCTCTTGGAGCCATTGTACTTGCTGTTCCCTCTGCCTGGAAAGTTCTTCCCCATACACAGTCTTTGTTGGCATTCTCATCTGCTTTGGGTTTTGGCTCAAACATCCCATTCTCTGGGTGCATGTGTGTGTGTTAGGTGGGGGTGCTTTCCCTGAGAATTTTAAGTGGGATCTCTAAGAATTTTAAATGCTTTCCTTCTAGAAATTCCTGCTCCTTTTTTCCTGTTTTCATTTCCCTTACCCCTTATCACTATATGATTTATCACATACACCATTTCTTTTTATTGTTTGTCTCCCTCTCCTAGAAAGCAAGCTCTAGGAAGCCTGGGATTTTTGTCTGTTTGTGTAATTAGTCAAGGTCCTTTCGTTGCAAGTCATGGAGACCAATTACAGCTACCTTAAAGGAAAGGGTGGCCATTTACTACAACAGACTCATGAAACCCAAGGCCAGGAGGAAGCCAGACCCCAAGAAGGGGTTGAGACCCAGAGACAGAGCTCTTATTCCCTTGTTTACCTCTCCCTATATGCCAGCTTCTTTTGGGGCACCTAGATGGCTCAGTGGTTGAGCATCTGCCTTCGGCTCTGGTTGTGATCTCAGGGTCCTGGGATCGGTTCCACGTCGGGCTCCTCGTGGGGAGCTTGCTTCTCCCTCTTCCTATGTCTCTGCCTCTCTCTCTGTGTCTCTCATGAATAAATAAAAATAAAATCTTTTTTTTTTTTTTTTAAAGGCTGCTTCTTTCTCCTTTTGATTCTTGCTGGCTTTTCCTGCTTCTCTAGACCATGTAACAGAATACGGCCATCCCACAGCTCCCCTTCATTAGTCAGCTCCTATTTGTTGGATATAGTACGTGTCAAACACTGGTCTAGGCGCTCAGGCTGCAACAGTAAACAACAAAACAGGGCCCTGCCCTCCCAGAGTTTACATTCCAGCAGGAGAGGTGAGGTGTAAACGTAATCAATTAGCACATACTCTAGCATGTTGGATGGGAAGAAGGTGGAGAAAGAAAATTAGAGCAGAGTAAGGGGTTTGGGGAACCCAGGATGCAACTTTGAACATTCATCAGAGTAGATCCCAGTGAGAAGATAAGATGTGACGGAAGATCTCCAATCATTGCAGAGTTAGTTTGGAGCCCACTTTTAAATCCACAAAGGAGAAATCAAAAGGTAGGGTCACAAAAAATGAGCATGGCTTCTGGAGGCCAACTGCTGAGGATGAGATGGTGAAACGAAGGTCAACCTCAGAGAAGGGGAAATGACCTGGAGCTGGAAAGACATCTCCAAACGCATCTGCCACTGAAGGGATTTAGGAGGCCTCTGTTCACTCCCCTGGAGCGCCTGTGTTGACTTTACAGTTAAAACAAAAATCCCAATCTATTTGGGTTGTTTAGGCAACCTCACCTGTTGGAGGTCTGTGGTAAACCAGTCCCCCCCATTCTGCCACTTTTGTGGGGAGGTATTGTGTTGCTCATTTCCTGCTGAATTGCCCAAAAACAAGAAGACAGAGATGGTGATATCACAAAGAAACTTGCTGAATGTGAACTGACTGAGAAAATAATGTGCCTCATCCTCAACTGTCAAACTTGTTTCTGCCTCCTGGGGAAGGGCTGCCCATTTTTAGGACAAGCAGACCCGTTTCTCTTCTCTACCCTAAGGATTTTTCTCCTTGAAAGAGCAAAAAGTCACAAAGAATTAAGGGAATGAGGGGGAATAAGACACGAGACATATTGGATGATATAATGGTAGAAGCCATGAGATTCAGGTTATTTCCTTCTGAGGGAGACAAAAATAGAAATGGAAAATTTGATAAACCCCAAGTCATCTGCTGCTTTGCAAGAAAAGCCTAAGAGAATTTTAAGCCTGGAGGGCTGCCTCAGAGGACCCTCCTCAGATGTTTACAGCCTTATCTGAATTGTTAGCTTTGGAAAAGGAGACAGTAATATTTATAAATTTATGAATTTAGAAACCTCAGGGTCCCATTATTAGCACCAAGTCATGTAGGAATTGTCTGGAGTTTAAAAGCAGAATGTAGTTCATCTCTGAAATCATTACAGAGCTCTAGGCTGACTTCGAGTACAGAGATTCCCCCACCACACCCCCAATCTACCAACATAGGTAGGCAGTGGAGACTGAGTCCCTAATGCGTGGGACTCCTCGCCAATGGGCGAAAATGCCACCAGTAAGGTAGAGAGATGGCAGGACCAAAGAACTGCCTTTGTTTGCCAAGGCCCAAAGAAGAATACATTGCATTTCTGGCTCTCAGTCCCCAGGGTGTCTTTCATGGGGGCTCATTGCCTAAATCATCCAAGCCTGACAAGTGAGCAAATGGGTTACCTGAAAGGAAGTCTTGGTTCTGGCTTGCACCAATCCCAAGAAGCCAGAGGCTACGGGGAGCTCCTCGGCAGACAGAAGAGGCATTGTCCCAGGGTCACCTTTGATCATCTGCCTCCTCGGAGTAAGCAACTGATGCAAGCAAAACTGAGTATTTGCAAGAGTCAAAATCAGGAAAATGTTTTCTGATTTACCTTCGAGTCTCACAAGAATTCTAAGCACTGACTAACCTGCAGATACAGGTTTTATTATAGTTACCTGGGCTCCCATGGCGCGAAATAGATCCCCCAGAGACTCCCTCCACCCCCACCTCTCCTCTGATTGTTCAAGGGACCACTCAGCAAGGACCCCAAAAGTGCTTGAGAGAATCCCAAGGCCATTAGAAGCTGGTTTATAAAACTTGAGAATTTCGGCCTTATAAACCCAGTAGAGAAATGTCCCCAGGGCTTTTCCAGAGCAGAAGGAAAGCCTCACAATTGCAGCAGGCTCCTCTTTTTACAGAAAGTTCCATCTAAGGAGCTGCCAGAGGTTAGTCTCTCTGCTGCATGTTGGCACATCTCCTGTAAATCAGACTGGAAAAAGAAAGGGCCACTCTGCCCGAGGTGGGTCCACGCCTGTTGCCAGCCTCCCATAGACTCGTACCCAAGGGTTGCCGAATGGACTTGCATAGCTCCTTGACCATTTTCACAGAGCACCATCGCCCAGTTGAGGTTTTCCCCCAGGAATCAAGGCTTGGCCTTGCCACTGAAAAATCCATTACTATTTGAGAAGTAACATGTCCACAGCACTTCCCCTTTTCAAACTGCATGGCCCCTGTATTTCCCAGAGCCCTTGCTGAATTCCTGGAAAGACAGCAACATGAAGCTGCCAAGCTGTGTGCCCTGTAGCAGGAGTGAGAGAGCACGGGGCGGGGGGTGGGGTGGGGGGGTGCACGTGCAGGGCCAGCACAGAGTCCCAGGGATGAGTTGACTGCTGGGGCTCAGTTACCAACCTCACTCAGGAGACGTCTTCAACATCAGGATGCCTTTTTTTTTTTCACTTGAGTGACTTCGAGGAGTTGTAAGAGGGCAGCAAGTGGGTAATAGATGCAGCCTGCTGTAAGAAGAATGTATGGTGATTATGAAAAATCTATCTTCTTTCATGTGTGTGGATCCCTCAAGGCCAGTCTTGATCCAGGTATGGAGGCAGTGCTTGCTTTAGGAAAAGCATAAGCTTTAGAGCTATAGAGACTTTCGTTCACTAACGCCATCACTTCTTAGTATGCAGCCTTGGGCAAACAATTTACCCTCTCCAGCCTCAGAGAGCCTATTTCCTTATCTGTGAAATAGGGACGTGATTTTCCCCTTGCAGGTAGGATGACTGTAACTAGACTGGAGGAAAGGTAGAAAAATCCGCTAGCACAACACCTGGCACATAGTAAGTCAGTAAATGATAATCACTTGCCATTTTTAATACAATGACAGTAAAGGCAATTTTAAATTTGAATGATTTGGAGAGGTGTATGAAGACTCCTTCCCTGGAGGCCTGACTGGCTCAGTTGGTAGAGCGTGTGACCCTTGATCTCAGGGCCTGAGTTCAAGCCCCATGTTGGGCCTGGAGCTTACTTAAATTGGGAAAAAAAAAAAAAAAAAGACTCCTTCCCTAACGCCAGGGAAGTTAAAGAACTAGGCATACAGATAGACAAAATATGGTACTTGCCAACAGCTGACTATTCCTAACCCTCTTTCCTACCTGTTCCTTTACTGTGGAGGCAAAGAAATCTCCCTGGCAGCAAAAGATTTCCATAAGACACAGTTCTGACCAATGAGATGAGAGCAATTGTGTTTCTTCCTGATAAAGACACAGGAAGATGTATGTATCTTCCTGATAAAGATAGGCTAACACCAATCTTGCTTTCCTTCCTCCCTTGAATGTGAACATGATGCTTGGAGCAGAGGCAGCCATATTGTAGCCATGAAGCAACAAGCTACATGGTAATGACATCCAAAGAGAGCAAGAAAAAGATTTTCAGTTCTCATTGACATTATTCAGCTGTTGCACTAGTCCTGGGTTACCTACTTGCAGACTTCATAGTTTGGGAAGAAAAACACCGTTCAAATAGTTTAGGTGACTCAGATAGGTTTTCTGTTGTTTACTGCTGAAAACATTCTTATCTGATAAAGAGCTTTGTGATAAGCTTCTGAAATACCTTGCTGACGTAGCAGAAAAATCCACAATCACTTTGACTTCCTAATCAAATTTTCAGAAGCATAAGCTTTGTAGGCATTAAAAAATTCTAAGTATTTTAATGAAAATAGGGGCACCTGGGTGGCTCAGTGGTTGAGCATTTGCCTTTGGCTCAGGTGGTGATCCTGGGGTCCTGGGATCAAGTCCTGCATCAGGAAACCTGCAGGGAGCCTGCTTCTCCCTCTGCCTATATCTCTGCCTCTCTCTGTGTATCTTTCATGAATAAACAAATAAACTTTAAAAAATATTTCAGTGAAAATATATCTATGAGCATATGACACACACATATTTGTATAGTAGCTTATGAAAGTTGAGAGTTTTTTTTAGAAGCAATTCTCGACTTTTAGGGTGCACAGGTAGAGCATAACCACAGTGGATCTCTTTCTTTTTTTTAAGGATTTTATTTATTTATTTGAGAGAAAGAGATGGCACAAGATGGAGGGGAAGGGAGAAGGAGAAGGAATCTAAAACAGACTTTGCCCTGAGCCAGACTAAGGCTCCATCTCACTACCACAAGATCATGACCTGAGCAGAAACCAAGACTTAGCCACTTAACCGACTGAACACCCAGGCGCCCCCAGTGGATCTCGTTAAACATGCTCATGCCTGGACTCCAACCCTGGAGACAGGCCCTCCGATGAGGTCAGAGCATCACAAAATTTTAAAGTTGCACAGATACCTGTGAGGGAGAGGGCCAAGTAAGAAGTACACTAGAACCTTCATTAGCTGAGACCTAAGCTTAGCAAACAAATCCTGTCTCCTAGAGACTAGCACCTCAAGAACCAGACTGGAAAGGGTAAATAGCCCTTCGAGCAGCATGGCATAGTTCTACTATTTAATTCAATAGAATTACTACACACAGATTTAAAAAACTTTTCAGGCTGTATAAAACATAGGATTTATATGCAATCCTCTATGGTCAGTTACCCAGGTTTCCTCCTTAATTTTATATAACATTTAGTCTGGATAAGCCAACATTTAACCTGCATAGGGACCAGAAATACCTGAACTACTACATTATGACCTTATTTTAATAGCCTGGACAGCCATGATAGAAACTCAGTAAGGGGGGATTCCTGGGTGGCTCGGTGGTTTAGCACCTGCCTTTGGCCCAGGGCATGATCCTGGAGTCCCGGGATCAAGTCCCACATCAGACTCTCTGCATGGAGCCTGCTTCTCCCTCTGCCTGTGTCTCTTCCTCTCTCTCTCTCTCTCTCTCTCTCTGTGTCTCTCATGAATAAATTAAAAAAAAAAAAAAGAAACTCAGTAAGGTAGTAGGGCTTCATCGGCTAAGCCCTACATACACGCGTATGGACAGACTAGAGTTCCCTGATGAGAAGACAGCCAGCTAACTCCTCATCCTTGGAAATGTTGCTGTAGTGTGACATAACGTGCCCACGTGGGAAGATCGGAATCACTCACGTTGCTGACCCACATGTTTACTTCGATTTTGTAATTTTTCAAGTTATATGTAGTTTCTTTGTCGGTATTATAGATTTGCTTAAATTTCCTGTATAGATTTTTAAGTGAGATATTTACATGCATAAATAAATATGCACAAGGTCTTGAGTTGAGTTTTTGTTTTTAGCCCGCAGCAAAATGTTTTATGAGCCAATTCTGTTAGCTTATCAATTAAGCTTCTATTCTAGTATACTCAGTGGCAGTTGCAATTATTATTGCTAAATAATCTTAGGTTCATATAGAGAGAGTATCGTGTTAATTCCTTAATCAACCACCTTTGAGATATAATTGCCGGAGTTCACATTATAACACCTGCTGATGCACTTTTACAGCAGCCCATCCTCACATTGCATTTTTAGTTTTCACTAGTAATAATGATGGTATAGCTTGAATGAGCCCTAACTATATGCCACTGTGCTATGCTCTCTACGGGAATTATTTTATTTAATCCTCAACTCAGTAAGGGAAGATAATCTTATCACGACCATTTTACAGTTGAGCAAACTGAGTTTGGGAAGTTAAACTACTTGTCTGAAATCCCAAAGCCCATGGTAGGTAGAGTCAGGCTTTGAACATAGGTAATTTTTAAATTAAAAAAAAAATTGTTGTGAATCTAGATAATTTTTTATACCAAAGTCCACCCTTTTAACCATCATGCTGTGTTAGCACCAGATATCATCCACACTTATCAACCGTATTTTTCTTTGGGGCATGTGGTGAGAATTTTTTTAACTCCATTATAAATCACCATCAACAAAACATAGTTTGCTGCAGCATCAACTTTAAAAATCTTCTTCTTTTTTTAAAAAGATTTTATTTATTCATTTGACACACAGAGAGAGAGCAAGGGCAGAGGGAGAAGGAGAAGCAGGCTCCTCACAGAGCAGGAAGACCAATGTGGGGCTCCATCCCAGGATCCCAGGACCATGACCTGCACCAAAGGCAGACACTTAGCTGACTGAGCCACCCAGGAACCCCTAAAAATCATTTTCAAACAGCCAGGACCATGAGTCTGTGTTGTATTGTGGTCTGTGACGGCTCTAGCTGGTAGGTCCCCTCCACCAGTGTTGATGTGCTGGAATGAGGCTGAGTTTGAGAGTCAAGTGCTTTGCTTCGTGACCCAGGATGGACATTTCATCTCTTTCAGATGAGCACGTCTCTAAAGGGGAGCTATTCATGCTGCCTTCTCATTCCTCAGGGTTGGGCTGATGGCTACACGAGTCAGTGCAGGTGGGAAGTGCTGTCGGAACCATGGGAACGCATCCATAGTTTGTAACTTTCTTTCAACACAACTTTCCTGACAAGTTTCACTCTCATTCACAATCCCACGTCTCCAGTGCCCTTCCGCACTGCTGGGGAACCCTGCCAAGCTCTCCCTGTGTTCGCTGCCCTGTTCTTCAAAGTGACCATTGAGCTTCTTCTCTCCCCACACCGTCTCCACCCCAGTGTTAGCTGGTGCCCTTGCCTCACATTTCCTCAAGAAAACTGAAGTGACCAGAAGGCTCTCCCTCATCATGTCACTACCAAAACCACCACCCTATGTCCACAATGGCTCAGGTGTCCCACTCTCCTGAGACCAACTGCCCCTCAGCTCCCATCTTCCCTCCACCTGAGTCAGGCAATGCTTCCTCCTTTTCGGCATCATCCATGTCATTCTACCAGAGTGTGATATTGTGCTTCCCATATTAAAAATATAGACAGAAAAAAAATGCTGTCTTGGCCCCATATTCCAACATGGCCACAGCCACATTTCTCTGCTCTCCTGAACAGCCAAACTTCCTGAAGTAGTTTCTCACGGTCACTGCCTCCACTTCCTCAATTGCAACTCTTTCACCCTGCAGAAGCCAAAGCACATTCCCTGTTCTCATCATACTCAGCCTCTCAACAGGAGTCAACAGAGTTCACCACTCCTTCCTTTTAGAACACTTTCTTCTGACTCTTAACACACTCTCCAGGTTCTGCTTCCTACTTGCCAGTTGCCTCTCGTCCAGCTCTTTCACTAAATTTGCTTCATTTTTCTGATCTGTAAGTGTCAGAGTGGCCTGGGGTTTATGCAATGACCACTTCTCTTCCAGGTCTTCATCCACTAAGTGGTCTCATCCATTGTTGTGGCTTTAAATGTCGTCTATACACCTGCCCCTCCCTACACCAACTATTAGGACTATTTAGCACTGCCATGTGGATGTTAAGTAAGCCTCTCAACTTATGGCCAATCCCATTCTTGATTTTTCCCTTCCAAAGTTTCTCCACCACTCTTCTCTCAGTACGTGGTTACCAGAGGGGTATCACCAACCGATGCCTTTAAAAGGTACCACTAGCTCATGACAAAAATCTGGAAACTACCCTTGATAACTTTCTTTGTGTCTTCTCCATATCCAAACCATCAGCAGAACTTCTTTTTTAAAGATTCCACTTATTTTTCTGAGAGAGAGAGCGTGTGCATAAGCAGGGGAGGGGCAGAGGGAGAGCAGGCTCCCTGCAAAGCAGGGAGCCCTATGTGAGGGCGCCTTCCCAGGACCTTGGGATCATGACCTGAGCCAAAGGCAGATGCCCAACTGGCTGAACCACCCAGGGGCCCCAATCAGCAGAACTTCTTAAGTCCATCCCTAAAACATAGCCTGAATCTATCCATTTCTCCCCATCCCTCTGCTGACACACTTTGGAAGAAGCCATCCACACCCCTCCTGTGGAATTCTTCAATAGCCTCCTAACTGGTTGCCCTGCTTTGTTCAATCTTTTCCATGGCGTAGATAGCTCTACATGATCTAGCCCCCTGCCTGTCTCTCAGACCTCACACCCTATCATTTTTTCCCATTTCTCCTACTCGAACCCAGCCAGGGGTCTTTCTGTCCCTGAAACATACCAAGCTCATGGTCAGCTAGGGTGTTGAAGCTGTTTCCCGCCTGGAATGCTCTTCCCTTCAACTTTGTGTACTTGGCTCTTCCTTGACATCCAAACATTGGCTTCAAAGTCACCTCAAGGAAGCTTTCCCTGACCACCCCAGTTTCTTTGTCTCTCATCCCACCCAGCAGTAATTCTATGCCGACCACTTACCACCCATGTTTTTCTTGTTTATCTTATGCCCCCACTGAACTGTCAGCCCGAGAACAGGTATTTTATCATATTCACAGCTATATCCTACATGCTTAGAATAGTGCTGGCTTAATAAATATTTGCTGAACAAAGAGGAGTGTTTGTTATGTATTTTGATAATTCTGTATACTACTGCCATATTGAACTAAGTCTCTTAGCAATAGAGAGTATCTTCCTCTCACCAGTCATGAGCACTTTTTCCTATACAACACCAGAGTTTTCTGTCCTGGGGAAAATTCTGGTTATATTCAGAACAATAGATATTTTGTTTCAGTTCCTTTTTTCCAGTGAGCCAAAGCTCATTAAGCCCCTTCTCCATCAGGACCCTTGGGGACCAAGGCAATTACTAAGAGGACAATGGGCATTATGTGCTCCTACACTTCCCAGAAATGATGCCTGCATCTCATCAATGGCAGGGCCTCAATATGCAGTGATTATTTTTATCCTCATTGTTTTGACACCGCTGATGAAAGATCTTCGTAGGCCATTCTCTAAGAGCCATGCCGCAGCAATAGTTGTCATAAGTTGGGGGCCGGAAGAGAAGTTTGATCCTGCTGTCTTCTGCCAACTTCGAGTGGGGTCTCAGATTTGCCATTTGAGTTCTCTGTGGCAGCTGCCTCCCTTTGAATTGAGAGTGGCTCTTTCAACTTCGTGAATGAAGCCCGGGGCCTGCGGAATCAGAAGCCTGGGCCTCTGTCCTGCTGCTAACCAGTCTTCACAATTTCCTGTGTTAGTCACATTCGTGAGCTGCGGTGAAACTCTGAGGACAATGTGTTGTGAAAGAGATGTGATCTGATCCATAAAATTCATACCTGTCGTCATCTTTCATCCACTCCAGGAGGCCTGTCAATAGGACTGCCCTTCACGACCGTCCCCAAATGCTCAGGAATATTGTGTCTCCCTGTTAAGCCACATAAAGGGAGCCAGCTCGGCCGGGGAGGATGGGAGAGATGTGTGCTGACATAAAAACCAAGTGTCTCCCAGTGTCTGGGAGCCCCGAGAGGTCGTGCGGCTCGCTGCAGCTCCACGGGAACAGATGTGTGCGGTGAGGGGCTGCTGCTCCGAGGCGCCACTGGGCAGATGGATTCATTACACCACCTAATGAAAAGCAGTGATTCGCTGTGGCCTGAGGGAAGGCAGGTTAGAGTCATAAAGATGATATAGGCACTTGGACATGTGTGCATGCAGAGATGTGCAGACGGAAAGTGACAGGACGGTCCAGGTGACAAGACACTCGTGCTTCTCTCAGAACTGCCTAGAGAGCTCCACCTGCATCAGGTTCACATCCACGCTGACTGCTGCGTGGGACCCAGCTTGACCAGAGGCCTCGAGGTACCAGGACCATCAGTAATCATGGCCAATTAAACAAACCCAAATTGAAACAACGGATAGAAAAAGGCTGCAGTGGATTTAGAAGGCTACAGTGTGGTGGTATCTTGTTTCCTATTAATTACCAGCTAGTGACCTTGGGCCTTTTAATTAACCTCCTGAGCCTCAACTTACCCATCTACAAAATGAAGGTAATAATAGTACCCTTCTCATATGGTTAATGTGAGGGTTAAACGTTAACATACACAAAAACCCTTAACACCATGCCTGGTAAGGGGTAAGCCTTCCTTGAGTAAGTGTTAGGTACCATTGCTATTTTCATTTAACCATTAGGCACCTAAATGTCCTCAATTACATTGCTGCCCATTTAATATTATTGAAATCCTTTCTCTTTTTAAAAAAATTTTTTAAAGATTTATCTGTTTATTTGGGAGAAAGTGTGTATGCAGGGACAGGGGATGGGCAGAGGGAGGAGAGTGAGTCTTTTTTTTTTTTTTTTAAGATTTTATTTATTTATCCATGAGAGACACAGAGAGAGGCAGAGACACAGGCAGAGGGAGAAGCAGGCTCCATGCAAGGAGCCTGACGTGGGACTCGATCCTGGGACTCCAAGATCATGCCCTGGACTGAAGGCCTCGCTAAACCGCTGAGCCACCTGGGCTGCTCCAAGGAGAGTCTTAAGCAGACTCCACTCTGAGAGTGGAGCCCTACATGCAGCTCGATCCCTCACCCCTGAGCTCACGACCTGAGCTGAAACCAAGAGTTGGCTGCTTAACCGACTGTGCCACCCAAGCGCCCCAAATTGAAATCCTTTCTGAAACTTGCATAGGTTTATGTGAACTGGCCCCTGCTTACCCCATGTCACTCTTTCTTGACTACCCTGTTTAACTATACCAGAAGTTTTTTTGTCCCCGAAACACACCAAACTCATTCTCATCTTTACATCTTTCTATAGATTAGAAAATAAGCCTATATGCCATGTTTATTTGCTCAGCAAGGAATGTGATGGTCAATATAACAAAGCCTAAACTTCAAATACAAGGTCCAAGAGAATATACTGATGGAAAGAAGTAAACTTGCTTAAAGTAGCACACCTTGGATCTTAGGGCCTGCAAGTAGGAAGTCCATTCTATAGAGTTGACAGACCAAGTTCAATGCTTCTTATCTCTTGGACGTAAAGAGAACTATATCTAGATAACCAGTTGGTTAGCCTTATTTTGCCAATGAAAAAATTGAGTTTTAAAGAGGGTAACTTTGTCATCAACAACTTGTTACTAGTGGAGCTGAGTCTTAAACCCATACCTGCCTTCAAGAACTCTTCTCTTTATAATCCTCTACTGGCATAGAGATTTTCAACATGGGTTCTCCCATTATTTTGGAGGCATATCAGATCCTATTCCACCCATGGAAAGAGTTCAGAAAGCCAACACTGAATCACCATACTTATCCTGAAACATTGGTCTAATACAACTTGCCTCCCCAGAAAAATGGCTTAGAGAACCAATCTGGCTCACCACTCCCCCACAGGTCTGTTGGTTCTCCTGGCACTGGATCTGCTTCCTGAAAACCCAACTCCCCTGACCCTCAACAGCCTCAGGGCCTAGGATCCAACTTTCCATCCAGAGTCCCTTCTTCTGTCTTTTCTCTTCTTACCTTTTGACTCACACTCTTTCTTCCCTTACAAAGATTTCAGAGTAGCCACTATATCCCTTGCTACTTAAAATAGAATTCTCCGCATCCCCCAGTGGCTTGTTAGAAATGCAGAATCTCACAAGACTTCGACCTTGTGAATCTGAATCTGAATTTTAAAAAGATCTTCAGATGATCCATAGCCCATTAAGGCTTGAGAAACACTGATCTTGCCCATTTCTGGACAAAACCTCCACCGATTTCAAAAGTAATAAATTAGCCCTATTGGATCTGTCACTCTGATTTTTCAGCCCCTGCACAATCTGAGTATCTGCCTCCAAGAGTCCAAATCAGCATTTTTAGCAGTTCACCTGCCTTCTCTGCTGCTTCTTCCATAAGCCCAATATTTAAACCCAGAGGCAATTAATTGTATTTTCTGAACAAGAGCAAAAGAGGGAAGGGAGACCATTCCTTATAATACTTGGGGGTGTTATTCACATGTCACCTGATGTGAACCTCAGTCATTATTGTTGAGTAACATGTCAGAGGTAGATATGAATTCAGTACACTGTCCTATTATAGGATAGTATCGTGATTTCCATTTAGGAAATAGACACAGCAAGCAGGGAGGTAGATCATAAGCTTTTTTGCCAAGTCCTGATATTTTCTTGCTAATGATGCATAATTTTGTCCAACCTCTGATGTTCAATGGCTGGTACAAAACCTATTTTAAAACAAAGTTAAAATGCATTTGTATTTGCTGTATTTATTACATCAAGACATTTTCAGGAAGGTTACATGTATATTGTTCCAGATTGTAATTAGAGTCCATAAGTTTCTTTTTTTTTTTCATAAGTTTCTTAATCTTGGAAGTGTACATAGTCTACAAGTCATAGCAGTAGTTGAAAATCACAGCTGCAATTACAATGACCAAAGTCATAATTTATTTGCAAATACTATTGCCAGATATTAAGAGTCAGGTATTATTGGTATTTTGCCCTTCCGGAAAACCAAGGCCCACAACGATGTGGACATCGTGATTGAACCTCCATTAACAGTTGCATCAGTCAAGCTACTCTCCTCCGCCCACCCCCCAATACATACACATGCAGTAATATTAAATTTGGGTTCACTGCTAGGTGGGCTAAAAATAAAATAGCTTCAGTCAAATGCAACCACATCAGAGATTTCACACCGAAAAAGTCACTTTCAGAAAAGGAATGTGCTGAAAGGTCAGATGGAAATTTCCCCTTTCCCACCCCCAAGAGCTCAAAGAGTGAATAAATATATCCCTCTGCTACTGGGGCCAGGCGCTTCGAGAAGGTGGCTGTGGGCAAAAGTGATCACTCTTCTGATCTACAGAAACTGTTTTAAGAAGAAACATGAAAATAAGTGCAAGGATTCAGGGAGGTGGGAGTTAGGTGATTTTCCACTATCTAAGGTCAAGTGCAGAGGACATAATTTGTTTCCTATATAAATCTCAAGTCAATTTTCTAAAATAGCAAAAAGTGGAGGGGCAGGGGGAGTGTTGTTTGAACTGACTCTCTAGGCCTGCTAGATTTTTCTGTTCTCTTTGTTTGCATTGTCTGTCCAAGTTAACCTTACCTCACACAGCAAAAGTGAGGAAAAAAATTAGACATCTCTCACACAGCCACTTAATAATCAGAAAATCCGCATTTTTCTAATGTTCATTCACTTTTCCTCAGTAACTTTGACTTTGTTAATAAAGCTTAGGCGATAAAATTGTACTTTGAGGTAAATATTAAACTAGATCAACCCACCAGTGGGCAGCCATTCCTTTCCAGGAAATGAAGTGAGTAATTAGAAAAATGTAGAAACATTTTCCATAGTCCTTGCTTCCTGCTCTACCTTTTTTTCTTTCTTGTTTAATTTCCTCATATAAAGTACTTTTTATGATGCTAGTTCTTAATGACGAGCCTTATCTCTTGCTCTGAAATAATTGACCAGGTGAAGGGTGTTCTCTGTTTTAATTCTGCTTCTTGGAACATTGCTTTTGTCTTTTTCCCTTTTTCTATTCTCTCTTTCAAAGGAGTTGACTGAACATCTCAAATTCGTTATGTTAATGTAGAGTAATAAGAATACGCTTTCAAATTGTTTCATTCTGCCATCTTGAATATTTCCAAATGGCCATTTATCTATAATTTAATATTAAAAAGCTTTAAATATAAGATTAACCCAAATGAGTTCTATGGGGAGAAAAGCATCAGCGTACTCAGAGGAGTCTGTTCTACTTTTTATTCCAGCTGAACATTCATCGCCTTCTCCTCTTTTCTGCCTTGATTTTTCTATCTCTACAGGATGGATATTAACTGTTTGAGGAAACAGACTTAGGTATTTTATTTTTGTACCTTTACGCTAACCCAACAATACAATTTATAGCATTTACAAGGAGACTTCCATGTTCTAATCAATTGTAGCTCTTCTGCTCTGAGTACCAGCATCAGACATTATATTTCCCATGGGCCTTTGATTAACACAACACCAATGCTACAAACAGAAACTGAAAAAGCAGCAAAGACATAAAGCTTGCTTTTTCCAGCACTGACATCATGCTGCTCTAGCAGTAAGGAACAGATAGAAATTGCACAGAGAAGTTGGCTATCAACACATGGCTGGTTCTTTGAGACTGATCTGAGTTTTCCACTTGAGGGCTTTTAAGCACTCAGAATGGAATGCAATATCTCAAAGCATTCCATGCAATGGACTGTGCTCTTAAAGAAGACTGGCCTGGAAGAGTTTTACCTTTCAAAATAAAGCTGGAGCTGAGTCTATGAGGGTCCATCTCTACTCTGAAAGAACCTTGCCCGAGGTATGCCAGGAAAGAAATTTGAAATAGCCAAACATCAAGATTCGCTTTGGTTGTTTCATAATAATAATTAAAAAAAAGTTGAAAACTTCCACGTCACACAATTTGGAGGCTAGAAACGTCCTGACCCTAGAAACAAACACATTTACAACATAATCTGGCCATTCAAGACAAGCTTTTGGTAAATTCAGATTTAAGCACTGCTCTTTCCATAATTCAACTTCAATCTGGTGGGCAGATTAATTCAAATTAATCTTCATTTGATTCCACTTTTCAAAGAAGAGTATGGGATTTAAAATTTTACCCTTCAAATTCTGCATTAAAACAAAGTCATATATTTTCCTAAACTACATACAATCAGGGCTTTATACAAAGCTCAAGTGTTGTATCCAGGTTATTATCTGTTTTTGCTTGTCTACATGTTTCTGGTCCAAGCACAGTTGGAGGATAGGTAGGCTTGCCTTTGTGCCGGGAGGATAGGGTCCTTGGACTTAAGGGTGGGGGGACCAAGGCCAGTGAAACATAAGACATGAAAAAAAAAGGGGGGGGAGTGAGAAAGACAGATGCCCAATCTTAAAGCATAGGACCAGACTCAACATACAGACCTTATTTTAAGAGAGGTCTTTAAAATAGTAATGAAATCTGTGTTATTACAAGTCAATAGCCGTAATCCCTCCATCCAAAGTAAATCAAATCAATTATCTTTGTGAACTCATCATCACTGATTGCTGTTTCTCAATTACATGCATCCCCATCTTCCTCCAAGTTGTCCTGCTTCTACCTTCACTTCACTCTGTGTTCCTATTCAAAGGCCAATACTTAACTATTATCTAAACCTGCACTATGGCACTATTGCCCTAGTCTGTCCGCCTGCCCCTACCCTTTTTTTCTTGTCCAGTGCATCTTCACTCGATCATTGAACTATTTCCTAAAACTCCATTTTTTCATCATGTTGGCTCCATGGATAACAACCAGCAACATCTTCCACTGTCCAGGCTTTTCAGTCTAGTATTCTATAGCTCCCTTCCATCTGGCTCCACCCTCAATCCTATAGCAAAATTCCCCACCCTCCCTCTGAGGGAACGGACTCCTGCCGATAGTCCATAAGGATGTTTTTCTATTGTAAGCCTGTCAAGTTAAGATTCTGAGTGGTCACCTCTGGTGGACAGGAAGAGAAGAAGACAACAGAGTCACCACTAGGAAAGGGGTGGTACCTGGAGCCGGGGAGAAGCAGCCATTCCTTGGACTTAAGATCTGTCAGATGTCTTTGCTCTGCAAAGACCAAAAGTAGGAGATCCTTACCTCCTAGATTGGAAACAGGAATTCAAGAGGGTGACCTGTCTAGGTGGAGCTTGCAAGTTGAGCCTTCTGTTGGCTAGGCACGAACCAGGCTTAGGGCCCATGGCTCCATGGCCCACAAACTCCAGGAAAGTCCAGTTTGCTGTTAGCTCAGCTGCCAACCCAGAACCATCACCCAAGAACCACCACCTTAAACCGTAATTAAATATACATTAGGTAAACTTCTTCTGATGCAACTCAGGTGCCATGACCTCTGGGAAGCATTCTCTGACCTTATATCCTGTCCATATGACCTCCACTAAGCTTTCTTAGCATCCCTCATTATCTGAATCATAGCTCTTAGCTCACATTAGTAATCTGTTTCCTTGCCCGTTTCCTCCATGAAAGAGCACCGTGAGAGCTCATCACACAATGCCTGGTATGTGGAGCAGCTCAGTGAATGAAACCAAGAAGTTGTGAAAGGAAAATTCAGGGGAAGAGTAGGTGGATTGGAAGCTTTTCTTGTGGGAAGGAGTTTGTCTTACACATCTTTCCTCTGCAGAGCCCCGCTCTGGACTGCACACAAAAGCGTCACTTGCCGAGTCAGTCAGTGACTGATAAGCTAATGCTGTTTTTCATATTCTGGCGTTCTTTGCATTTCTTTCTCAGATTAAATGTGAAAGTCCAACTCTGTTACTACTATAACTCTGAGAGCTTTATTTTCAAAACTGATGGTTAAAATGACACCAAATTTTCCCATGTGCAGTTTTAGTGCAACTATCTTATCGTACAAATAGATATTTTAATACTCTGTATCACAGTGCACATGACTTTGGAGCATTTGCAAGGCTGTCTGTGACTTAGTTTCCAGATGGGGCTATAGCAGCATTGCACAGCTCCCCTAACCGGATATATTGCTGGTGAGAGAGAAGGGTCTGCAGTTGACTTTTGGTGTACATAGCCTCTCCCTGATGCACACGTACTCTAATTCAGAGCATGGCTTCAACTGCTGGTTGGGGAAATCTGGCCTGCAGGTCTGACTTCAAAAACAGAAAAAAGAGACCTCCTAATTCTGGTTTCCACTTTGGCCTTAACTAGCTCCTATTGTGCTCCATATGGCAGGACATATGTTTTTCACTGCACAAATTTAAAACATCTGAAAATAATATTTTCCTGATCGCGCAGCCATTAGGGATGAGGCAGCATTTTCTGAGCAAAAGCTTGAACCTAAGAGTGTTGACCCTAAGAGGTGGCATCAGAAGGACAATAGCTCACTGTAGCTCATCTCACATCGAAGAACAATATACAAGTCCAGAAAGTGGGATGGGTAGCAGAATATCATCAGCTACCACCGCAGTCCTCCCCACAGGCCCACAGACACATCTTCCTGCCCCGACTATGAACTTTAAAACAAAATAGAACAAACCATCCATATTATGCAAAATAAACAAACCCAGTATTGCAATATACATATTTTGCTACACTAATTTTTGTCACCCTCTCTGTATACTTCATAAAGGATTTTTTGGCCCTGGAAGGTCTCATGTACACTCTGAGGAAAACGCAAATACCCTCCCCATCAATTACCTTGGATTGGGCTTTTAAAAACAAGACCAGAGGCCCAAAATGGAGTTGCTTATGCTCAGCTCCGTCAGCAAACTGAGATTTAATTCACAGTTTCCTCTCTGCCAGAACTGGAATCTTTTTTTTTTTTTTTAAATTGAAGTTCTATTTGCCAACAAATAGTATAGTGTAACACCAGTGCTCATCCCGTCAAGGGCCTCCCTCAATGCCTGTCACCCAGTCTCCCCATCCCCCTGCCCACCTCCCCTTCCACTACCCCTTGTTCTTTTCCCAGGGTTAGGAGTCTCTCATGTTTTGTCACCCTCTCTGATTTTTCCCACTCATTTTCTCTCCTTTCCCTTATAATCCCTTTCACTATTTCTTATATTCCCCATATGAGTGAACCCATATAATGTTTGTCCTTCTCTGATTGACTTATTTCAAGTTGGCATACAGGCACCCTGGAAAGATACCCTCCAGTTCCATCCACGTTGAAGCAAATGGTGGGTATTCGTTATTTCTAATGGCTGAGTAATATTCCTTTGTGTATATAGACCGCATCTTCTTTATCCATTCATCTTTCGATGGACACCGAGGCTCCTTCCACAGTTTGGCTATTGTGGACATTGCTGCTAGAAACATCGGGGTGCAGGTGTCGCGGCATATCACTGTATCTGTATCTTTGGGGTAAATCCCCAGCAGTGCAATTGCTGGGTTGTAGGTAGCTCTCTTTTTAACTCTTTGAGGAACTTCCACACTGTTTTCCAGAGTACCAGTTCATGACCCTATCCGTATAGAATATGGATATGGATAGGAGTACCAGTTCACATTCCCAACAGTGCAAGAGGGTTCCCTTTTCTCCACATCCTCTCCAACGTTTGTTTCCTGCCTTGTTAATTTGCCCCATTCTCACTGGTGTGAGGTGGTATCTCATTGTGGTTTTGATTTGTATTTCCCTGATGGCAAGGGATGCAGAGCATTTTCTCATGTGCTTGATGGCCACGTGTATGTCTTCTTTAGTGAAATTTCTGTTCCTGTCTTCTGTCCATTTCATGATTGGATTGTTTGTTTCTTGGGTGTTGACAGAACTGGAATTGTAAACCAGCCAATCAGGAATTGCCTGCTCAGTACCATTGAGGTAATCTGCTTGATAGACCCCTGCCATCTCCTCAAAGAAAGTAACCTTGTAATAACCAACATGCTTTTTTTTTTTTCGCCAGTATAACTTCCTTGTTTCTACCCTCTTCTGCTATGAAAGTCTTCCATTTTGTACAGCTCCTCAGAGCTCCTTTCTGTCTACTAGATTGGATTGTGCCCAGTTCAAATCGATTTTTGCTCAAATAAACTCTTAAAAATTTTTTTATTATGCCTCAGTTTATGTTTTAACAGGCTGCCCCAGGCCTGACTGGAGCCAGGGGCAACAGACAACTCTGATGAGAACGTGTTTTGTGATGACGTGGTCATGTAATTCCTTGAGATTCAGAAGGAAGGACTGGTTGGCAAGGAGACAGAGGTCCTCAGGTGAAAGATATTTGAAGATTTAGGATTATGAAAGGGTAAAATGCAGAGAAAACCCCAAGGTAGCCCAATTACTAATGGACGCCGAGCCAGCAGTTGAACAAAGCGTCCTGTAACAGGCCTGGGAAGAAGGGAGTCTTCTCTTGGAATTCCTAATCTGGGGAACTCTGCAGAGTCGGCATACAGGCACCCTGGAAAGACAGTTTCAAGTTAGCCACGAGAGCTGCCCAGGATGCTAATGGGGAGAAAGAGAGAGAAGGAAAGAGAGCAGGGATGAAGGAAGGAAGGAAAGGAAGAAGGGAGGAAAGGAAGAGGAGGAAGGGAAGAAGGGGGATGGTATGGGGAAGGCCTAAAAAGAAGTTCAAATTCCAAATCTACTTCATGTACAGAACAAGGGTGCTATGTCCCATCTCACCTAAAGTACCACCTGATACTTCAGATCTTTTTTTTCTACTTCAGTTTTCTTAAATTACCACATATTTCTCTTACTTCCCATGCTTTCTCCCTCCCCGACTAGAACATTAACTTCATGAAGGTAGGGAATGCTATTTATTTTATTCACTGTAGTATAGTTTCTCAAGTGTCAGAAAAATTGCTCTCATTCCAGGCTGACTCTCCTGCCCTTGAGCTGATGACAAAGGTACAATCAGTCAGGTGCAGGAGCGATGGGCAAGAAACTTCTAGAAGTCTGGACTTATGAGGAGGCTCCTTTCTCCAAAGGAGGCAGTGGCACGTAGCTCCCACAACAGCCTTGGCCAAGCTCAGAATGAACATAGCTCACATGCTGTCATTCAGCCCCCACAGCAACACCAAGAGGCAAGCACCATTTTAAAAAAAATATTTTTTTATTTATTTGAGAGAGAGAGAGAGAGATAGTGAGAGAGAACATGAGCAGGGAGGAGAGGGAGAAGCTGGCTTGTCGCGGAGCAGGAAGCCCGATGCAGGGACTCTATCCTAGGACCCTGGGACCATGACCTGAGCTGAAGGCAAATGCTTAACTGACTGAGTCACCCAGGCGCCTCCAATTTTTTTCTTGACTAGGCTCCTTGGGGCTTGAACTCACAACCCTGAGATCAAGACCTGAGCTGAAATCAGAAGTCAGACACTTAACCTACTGAGCCACCCAGGCACTCAAGGCAAGCACCATTTTTAATTTTATATTTTATATCAAATAACCCAGAAGCAGAGGGCTAGAAAAATTAGGTTGGGCAGTACGAAATTGTCGTTTTAGTACACAAAACTTATCAAACATCGGCATCATCATATGGTTTCACCTAAATATATGTTCAAGATAATAAATTTCTTAAGTGACGTAATGCAGATGCAAATGCACATCTGTCTGACTCCAGAGCCCAAGTTCACGGGCAAAGCCAGTCCTGGTGGAAGGACACCACAGGGAAGCCATGTCATTAGATCTCATTAGAATATTCATACAATGAGGCCTAGGAGAGAGAAGAGAGGATTGGAAATCGCCTGTGAGAGCTATAGCCATATGGTCTTCCCAAAATACCTCCATTTTAAAACGAAAGCTCCTTATTCAGCCTTAAAAAGGAATGAAATTCTGACACATGCTACAACAGGGATGAACCTTGAGGACATTATGCTAAGTAAAACGAGCTAGACATAAAAGGACAAATACCGTATGATTCCACTTACATGAAGTACCCAGAGTAGTCGACTTCATACAGGCAGAAAGTAAAACAGTGGTTGCCAGGGGCAGGGGGCAGAAGGGAGACGAGGGACGAGAGGGAGTTAGTGTTTGATGGCAAGGGAGTTTCAGTTTGGGAAAAACGTTCCAGAAAAAAGAGAGAGAGAGGGAGAGAGAGAAATGTTCTGAAGATGGATGGTGGTGATGGTTGCCCACCAATGTGAATGTAATTAATGCCACTGAATTGTTCACTTAAAAAATGGGGCTGCCTGGCCGGCTCAGGCAGTGGAGTGTGCGACTCTTGATCTGAGGGTTGTGGGTTTGGGCCCCATGTTGGGTGTAGAGATTGCTCAAAAATAAAATCTTTTTAAAAATTGGTTAAAGGGGGGCACCCCCCGGGTGGCTCAGTGGTTTAGCACCGCCTTCAGCCCAGGGCCTGATCCTGGAGACCCAGGATGGAGTCCCACGTCAGGCTCCGGGCATGGAGCCTGCTTCTCCCTCTGCCTGTGTCTCTGCCTCTCTCTCTCTCTTTCTCTCTCATGAATAAATAAATAAAATCTTTTTTTAAAAAATTGGTTAAAGGGGCAGCCCTGGTGGCCCAGCAGTTTGGAGCCGCCTTCAGCCCAGAGTGTGATCCTGGGGACCCAGGATCGAGTCCCATGTCAGGCTCCCTGCATGTGTCTCTGCCTCTCTCTCTCTGTCTCTCTCATAAATAAATAAAATCTTTTTTAAAAATTGGTTAAAGTGTACATTTTATGTTGTATATATGTCACCACAGTGGGAAAAAAGGCAGCAGAGGCTCTTACTTCAGTTTAGACCTGCTCCGTTACAGGCCTTGTTGGGTCCTTGGGGGTTGAAAGACAGAGACTGTTTCTGCACGCCTGTGTCTTTTGGACGGAGAGCATGCACGTGTACACCAATCTATTTGCGTGTGCTGTGTGCAAATACTACTCCTACTGATAAAGACGCTGATTGTGCACTCCCCTCGTGCCACACTCCGACCAGACCCAGACGCTGCACGCGTATGAATGCATTCAAAGCTCACAAGAGCCCCCCACAACCAAGGCAGGTATTTGATGATCTCTGTGTGTGTGTGTGTGTGTGTGTGTGTGTGTGTGTGTGTTTTAATGCTTTTTTAAATGTTTTTTAAATGCTCTCTCCTATGGCACATATAGACAAGGTAGAGAGCAGTCACCTTTTTTCCAACTACGTGGGATTTCCTGGAGAGCTCCAAGAACAAAAGACTCTAGTGAAAACTGATGAGAAGCAGAGGCTTGGAACAAGCCCTGATTCAGAGTCTCAGTAAATTTTTGTCAAGTGAATACCCGCGTGAGTCAAGCAGAGTTCCTAGGGTTTCTGGTTATATTCCTTAATGTTTGTGTCACCAGAGCTTTCAACATGGGGAAGTGAGAGGAAAAAAACTATATATCACGATGAAAATTTCTGCCAAAATGCATTCTGATATTTTTACAAAGTACAAACGTGACTAACTATAGCCTACAAAAGCTGCCTAAATTTAGAAATGGCCTTTTTGTTTGTTTGTTTGTTTGTTTGTTTATTTCCCCAAAGTGCAGTAGCGTCCAAAGGGTCTCAAGCTTTCGGATGAAGGAAATTTCATGCGATGGTTTGGTGTCAGCTGGCTGTCGCTTCTGTGGGTGACATTACCGCCCCCTGGCTACCCTCAGCCCAAGCTCCTTAGAAGCAGGACTCACTATAGTTTGACCACAGGATATTTTTACTTCCTTCTGACTGGACTGGAACCAGGGAGAGGATAGTCAGCTAACAGTTCTCTCTAATTGTCGGGCCTACTTCACTGAAGTGGGGGGGAGGGGGGCAAGGGGAGCAATGATTGAAGCTCCAGTCACAATCCTCCTGGAAAAGGTGGGATGACTGTCAGCTCTTCAAGAGTGAAGCAGCATATCTTGCACTTTCAAAGCCTGTTGTTTTGCAAGAAGTCTTAGGTGAAAACAATGAGACAAAAGCATGCTTTGTGAAAGACAATGACATCCATTCAAATGCCTCTCATTATACTCTCCTATTTCACAGAGCCTTGTATCCAGAATTATCCCATTCTATTAACTAGTCTGGTATAGTCTCAAAAAAAAAAAAAAAAAAAAGCTTTTTTTTTCCTTTCTTAACTGTGGAGTTGGGGGTGGCAAAAAAATTAAAGCAAAGAGGCATCTCTTTCAATTCATTCAGGCGCAGAGTCACTAGTTGGAGAGATTGTTTCTAGTCAGAGTCCCCTTCAGCTCTTCTGGGAGGAGCTCGAATCTTCCCAGAAACACACATTCCCAAGTGCATACTTGAGGTTTACAATTACTTCTGTACAAATGAAGTAGCCCCTCAATAGGAGACAAAGGGAAATGTCCTTCTATTTTCTATTCCATTCTTTTCTATTCTATTCTTTTCTTTTCTTGCTTTCCTCCTCCTCCTCCTTTCTTCTTCTTCTTCTTCTTCTTCTTCTTCTTCTTCTTCTTCTTCTTCTTCTTCTTCTTTCTTCTTCTTCTTCTTCTTTCTTCTTCTCTCCTTTAGCTTTTGCTTTTTTTTGAACTTGTTGCATATGATTATATGATTTGTTGCAAAATCCTGGAAACTGGGGAGGAAAACAGCTCCTTAGGTCTCTGGTCCACTCCCCATCTGTCTCCTTCAATACATTCCTCAGGGATTAATTCCATCAGATCTTAAATATGATGAAGGAAATCTTGCCCACCACTTCCCAAGGAGCTGAGCCCACAATTTATGAGATTTTGTTGGTCAGGACATTTAGACTTTGGGTCTGTGTTTCAAGCTTATTGCAATTCAAGTTCACAGGGCTCAGGGTGTGAAGGAAATGGATGGCAGGAAGGTAATCTCAGGGCAAAGATGACATAAGAGGAGAGAATGGAGGAGGAACTGACCAGTCTCTGAGCAGGGGTCCTACATCAGGGAGAAGGGGAGTGATGCTCCAAGGCTTCTCATTCAGGAATAGGGAGATCAGGATTCTGGGTACATCCTTTGGGATGCACCTGCCAGTATACATCCCAATCAGACTGAGGAGCTCTGCATGCAAGGCCCTTTAAAACTACATTGGTAGGGGTGCTTGGCTGGCTCGGTTGGTAGAGCACGCAACTCTTGATCTCAAGGCTGTGAGTTCAAGCCCAAATTGGGCATAGAGATTACTTTTTTAAAAAAATGTATAGGCAGGACCAAACATAACCAATCAATCACAAGAAAATAGGATAAACTACTACTGTGCTTCATGTAAAAGGTCCAGGTTGATGAGTATAGCCTGGTCCTATCCATTATGGGCAATAATTTCTTCTTATAGGTGTATCTTTTCACTTGATTAGTTAATGGTTTCTATTTATCTATGCAATCACTGTGTCCCTGGTTTCACCAGCTTGGAAAAGAACAAAAAAGGTCATATTAACAATTAGGTCTAAATAACAAGGGCTTTAATTTCCCACGGATCCTAGCAATAATTCCAGTCTTTTCCAGAGTAGCTGTCTCTATGTCAATAGTCCTCCAGACAGGTATCTATTAACTAGTCTTCATTATCATCGCCTTGCAATGGCTGCAGTGATGCAGACCAAGCCCTCTGTGCCTGCTTCCATAATCATTGTCCCACTCTGGCAGCCTATCAACATTCCTCAGACATGAAGCCAGAAGCCTCCCTTGCTGGAGCTCCAAGCTGAAAACCCCAGCAGTCTAACTATAAGGCTTGACCAAGCCACCTGTCCGCTGACCCCCATGCCTAGCTGTCATCACCAACACAAACACAGAATCATCCATCTTCACTTACCCCAGGGTAGACCCTTTGACAATTTGCCCAGGCTACCGTGGTTCTTAGTGGCAAGAGGGTAGACCCTCCTTCCTGTTATTCCCTCCAGAGATGACCCCCACAACATTGCCTGGTCCCAGATATCACAGCATTTTGACAAATAACATACCTCTTTCAATAGCCATGTTTGCAGCCATTTTCTTCAAAAGCTCTCCCATGGTGACAGGTAGCTGCCTCAGCAGAGTCTCTAGTACTTTTACTAGATCATCACTTCCCAGTGAAGATACAGGCCCTGAGACTAAGTCCAGCTCACCTCTTCCCTATGGTGAGCTTCTCAGAGGCCTTTTGTCTCTTCCTTAAACTTTGATCTGGGACACTTCAGACTACTAGTCACAGTTTTATTTCTCCATTTCTCCATTTCTCCTTTGTGGAGCCAAGAAATAGGGTCTTCCATCGCTGTGTAAATTTATGGAAAAGCAGGGCTACATAAAGCTTCGAATATAAATGGCTATGTTGAGGGAGAGATAATGCTTTTAGCGTCTGAACCCCAGACATCAAGTTAGGTCATATTATCCCGGAATGAAAACAGATTGAATCAGATTCTCTTTGTGTCCACTCAGACTATGCTTATCAAATGTCTACATCATTCATTCATCCATTTATTTATCCAACATTTATTGGACACCTGCTATGCGCCCTAGCACTGCGCTAGGCTTTAGAAACCCAAAGATGAATAAAACAAGGTACAGTCTATGGGAAAAGACAGATACATAAGTTACTGACAATATAATGTTGTGATATGGTATATAATAGGGTTATTCCACTCTCTCTTTTCTTTTTAAAGATTTATTTATTTGTTTTGAAAGAGCACAAATGGGAGGGGCAGAGGGAGAGAGAACTTTTTTTTTTAAAGATTTTATCCATTAATTCATGAGAGACAGAGAGAGAGAGAGAGAGGCAGAGACACAGGCAGAGGGAGAAGCAGGCTCCATGCAGGGAGCCCGATGTGGGACTCGATCCTGGGACTCTAGGATCATGCCCTGAGCCAAAGGCAGGCGCTAAACCGCTGAGCCACCCAGGCATCCCAGGGAGAGAGAACTTTAAGCAGACTTCCTGCCCAGTGTGGAGCCTGAGGTGGGCCTAGATCTCAGGACCCTGAATCATGACCTGATCTGAAACCAAAAGTTGGAGGCTCAACCTACTGCACCACCTAGGCTTCTTGGGATATTCTGTTCTATGACAAGCAGAAAAGCAAAAGTTCCTTCTGTCTGGAAGGATCAGGAATCTCAGAGTCGGCTCCTCAGAGTAGAAGATATTTAGGCTGGGTGTTGAAGGATGAATAGGAGTACATTAGGAAGGGAAGTATAAGGAATTCCTGAGGGAGGGAGTTGATAGCACTGGCCCAGAGGCATGGGATTTCATCGCTTACTTGAGGAAGTATTGGCATTAGGTGTGGTTGGGGTACATGGGCAAAAGAGAGATTAGAATAGCAGGAAATGAAGCTGGTGACATTTGGAGCAGCTTACAAAGGGCTTAATACGCCCTTTTAAGAACCTGTAATTCTGTTCAATTCAGAAAACACTCATTAAGCACCTACTAGATATCTGGCATTCTTTTGCACACTGGGGAGTGGAAAGATGATCCCTATGCTTCAGGAAGCTAAATCAGACAAATCCTATAGAGACTCTATGACACTAGGACAGGGAGAGACAGGGTGCTCTGGGGCACACAGACTGGGGGGAGAATGGGTGGGCATGTCTGGGATATGCTTCCTAGAAGCATTGCTGCTGAATTAATCTTTTTTTTTTCCTTTAAAGTAATCTCTACACCCAATGTGGGGCTCAATTTCATGACCCAGAGATCAAGAGTCGCACGCTCCACTGACAGAACCAGCCAGGCGCTCCCACTGCTGAATTAGTCCCGAAGGATAAGTGGATATAACCTAGCAAAGAAAAGGGAGGAAAAGCTTTCCAGGCAGGTGGAACAAATACAGTAAGCAAAGGCAAAGGGGCACCAAATAGCATCATTTATTGTTTTTATTTATTTTGGAGGAAGAGATGATAGGAAGTGGCTCAGTGCAACTGAAATATGAAGTGAGAAGCTAGACTAGGCAGGAAGTAAGGATGGGGAGATAGGGCAGAGCTAGGACACTGAGGGCCTGATATGCCAGGATAAGACCTTTAAACTTTGTCGGAGAGGAAATAGGGAGCTATGGAAAAGTCTAGTGCAGAGGAATGATATGATCAATTTTGCATTTTAGGTCACTGCGGTGCCAGGGCAGGTCAGGACAAGCTTGGAGACAAGGACACAAGGCTATCAAAATATCCAGGCAAGAGATGCTGGAGCCCTGAAGGAAGGGGACAAAGGGGGAGGTGACTTGATAGTTTGCACAGGTATCTTCTATTGAGCTAACTTCTGACACTATTATGCTAAATGTGACACTTTAGGTTCAGATCTGTTGTTAGATCCTTTCTCCTAGACAGAAAGAAAATTACTACTTTAAGAATCAGTCTAGAACCATGTTCATAGCAGTATTATTCACAATAACCAAAGATGGGAATGACCTAAGTGTCCATCAACAGATGAATGGATACACAAAAAATAGTTTATACGCATAATGGAATATTATACAGCCTTAAAAGGCTAGGAAATTCTGACACATGCTGCAACAGGGATGAACCTAGAAGACATTATGCTAAGCAAATAAACCAGACATAAACGGACAAACAGTATATGATCCCACTTATTTGAGGTACTTAGAGTAGTCAACTTCATAAAGCCAGAAAGTAAAATGATGGTTGCCAGGGACCAGGGGAGAGGGAGAATGGGAAGTGGACTTCCTAACGGGTACAGCGTTTCAGATGGGGAAGATGAAAATTTTCTGGAGATGGATGGTAGTGATAGTTGCACAACACTGTGAATTTTCTTAATGCCCTTGCACTGTATACTTAAAAATGGTTAAAATAGTAAGTTTTATGTCATGTATATTTTACCACGATTTTAAAAAAGAACACTTATAGAAGATAAGGCTGTGTGATATTTATGGTAGGTATTGATGTTTTCCAAATAAAGGATGAAGAGGTAGATCTGTAGGAACTAGATTCATAGGAATGAAGAAATGTAGGCAGTAGAATGATCTATAATTGAGTAGTCCAATCCATGGCAAAACTTTTTTGAAACCATGAGTGATCTTTGTAGTATATCTTGAATTGTAAGATTTACTGACTGTAAAATGTAAATCTTGAACCAATTCTTCTTTTAAATTTAAATTCAAGTAGCTGACATATAGTACATCATTAGTTTCAGATGTAGAGCTTAGTAATTCATCAGTTGCATACAACACCCAGTGCTCATCACATCACGTGCCCTCCTTCATGCCCATCATCCTGTTATTCCATCCCCCCACCCACTTCCCCCTTGCAACCCTGTTTGTTTCCTAGGGTTAAGAGTCTCTAGACTAGCCCATTGCCTGTTTTGGCAAATCAAGTTTTATTAGGACCCCCTCCCTCCACATCCACTGGTGGTGTTTTGCCTGTGGCTTCTGCTCTACCTCAGCAGAATTGAGTACTTGACACAGAAACTGTCTGACCTGCAAAGCCAAAAATATTTACTATCTGGCCCTCTATAGAAAAAGTTCGCTGAGCCCTGTTCTAAATTTTTGAATATGGAGTGTCTACTCGATAACAGCATGTATCAATGTTAAATTTGTGGTTATTGGTGTGAATATTCTTGTTCTTAGGACAGGAGTACTGAAGATTTGTGGGGTAATGTTCAAAAGGTGGGTGATAGGTGGACAGATCAAATGCAGCAAAAAGGTAGCAGTGAGTCTTCCTGAAGAATAGAAAGGTGTTCATTGTATTATTATTCTCGCAACTTTTCTAAAGTTTGAAGTTTGTTAAAATAAAAATGGAAGAAAAAAAAAAGAACAAATGTACCCTTAGCACTCAGTACCTTCCAGTCCTCTGCAGTTTCTTGGACATTGGTGATTTTCTGACTTTACATGGTTGCAGATTAGAATAAAGTGTCCAAATCAGGGATAAGATCATGCCTTCCTCAACCTGCAAAGGGAATATGCTAAGCAGTTACAACCCATTAGTTTCTGGATTCTTTTTGGTGTTAATTTTTTTCCCTTTGGATAATTGTATTTTGGACTCTCCACATGCTGTGCAAGCAATGCCAGCAAATCCTCTTGTGGATGAAGCTGTAAAAATAGCAAATATGCAGCCAATTTCTCTACTCATATGTCTGTAGTCACATAGAAATGGAATAATTCTCCCCGTGTTCTACTTGCCACTTTGAGTCTCTACTTACCCAGTGTTGGACCTGATTTCTCTGCTGTTTTTTTGTTTTGTTTTGTTTTAAAATCTAAGAGTTGACCCCACAGCTCACAAGTTAATTAGAGATATGCAACCTGTACCCAGAAAGAGATACTTGAGAACAATTATCAAGGAACATACCGTTTCATACTCTGACTTGACAATTCCACACCTTGAAATATGTTCTGAAGAAATCTTCAGCACAAGTTATAAACTGACATGCACAGGATGCATTTCTTTGCAGGTGGCGGTGGTGGGGAATGGAAGGCAATCTGAAAATCAATGGGGGAGTGAATATGTAAAATGTGATAAATGCCCACCATGGAGTGCTTTGCATCCTTAAGAAGCACACAGTAGATATGTGCATAGCAAAAAACAGTGCTTGGTAAAAACAAATGTGAGAAACAGAGTTATAGAGAGTAATATAATGGCATTTATGAAAATTAGAAGTACATGTGCACAAGACACTAGTATACATCTTACAAGAACACTTAAAGCTAAATAATACACATTAAATATTTTCGAATGGTTGCTAGTGGAAGAGGGGGCTGGGATGAAAGGGAATATATGATTAAATTAAACATCCGTATATTCCTAAAAAGAGAGAAGGACCTTGTAGCACCGATGACAATGTTCAAGGAAAAGAAAAAATAAAAGAAGAACCAAGTAGCAATACTAAATATACATGTAATGAGTGGATAAAGCCAAGAAGTAATCAGACGGGGTGGTTTATCAGGAAATTCCTGGAAAAGGTGATTTTTAGATACAGTGCTTCATCCCTCACCCAATACCACCTCCCCCAGTAAGATTTCTATTAATCCTACAAAATAGCACCATCAATAAACTAATAATACTTAATGATAACACTAACTATATTTTGAACATTCAAAATACAGTGCCAAAATACAATCCTAAATAATTTAGATGAGTTATTTAAGTTAACCTCCACAAAACTCTTATAAGATGAGAAGTATTATCATCCTATTTCACAGATGGAGAAACTGAGACGTAGATTAATTAAATTGTCCAAGGTTACATAGGAGAATGTGGCAGAAGAAGATTGATAATTCTTCCTGTTTGACTCCAAAGGCTGTGCTGTTAGCATCTTTTCTGGAGATGATACACGGCAGACACTCAAAAAATGCCACCACACACAACACCCAAAAGGGTTTGCTTAATGCCAAACCAAGGAAGGCAGTATTTCTTTTAGAGTTTCTTTCCAAATTTGAAGCCACACAAGTGGTAGCCAAAAAAAATTCCTATTCATTGACATGCTTGTTACAACAGGTATCCCCAGCCCTGGATCTGTCTCGGTTTACTCATTCATTCAACAAATTCTGATTTGATTGAGAATCTACAATGTGCCAGGCACTGTCCTAAGTGCTGAGGATATAGCAATGAACAGTTCAGGCAAGGTTCCTGCTTTCATGGAGTTACACTGTTGTGGAGGGACGTTGAAAATTGACATGAGGGATCCCTGGGTGGCGCAGCGGCTTGGCGCCTGCCTTTGGCCCAGGGCGCGATGCTGGAGATCCGGGATCGAATCCCACGTCGGGCTCCCGGTGCATGGAGCCTGCTTCTCCCTCTGCCTGTGTCTCTGCCTCTCTCTCTCTCACTGTGTGCCTATCATAAATAAATAAAAATTTAAAAAAAAGAATAAAAAAGAAAATTGACATGAAAATAAACAGGAAAAGTTTCTGAAAACTGCTCAGAAATGAACAGTTACTTATAAAGTCCTATGAAGAGAATAAAGCAGGGCTGTGTGATGGAACATGTCTTGGGGGCTGTTCAAATTGGCTGGTCAGGGAAAAATTCTTGGAGGAGATGATGTTCAAGCTGAGATTTGAATGACAATAATTAGCCATGAGACACTAAGGAAAAAAGTATATTGAGGTGAGCTAAGAGATGATGCCAAGTCATAAGACAGGAAGTAGTTTGACATCTTCAAGGAACACAGAGAAGGCTAGGGTGGTGAAGGGTGGAAAGGAGAAGGGGAGCGGCAAGGATAAGATTGGAGAGAAAGGCAGAGTGTAGGTTGTGATGGACTTTGGAAGTTAGAGTAAGGAGCTGTGATTTCATTCCAGTTGTGATGAGAAGTTAGCGAAGAGTTTTGGCAAGGCATATTATGATCTGAGTTTAATTTTCATTAAGACCACTCGGTTCTGGGTGGAGAACAGATTGGCAGAGCAAGAGTGGGAACCGAATAGCTTGTTAAGAAACCCAAGCAGGCTTCTGTTCTGGCTATTAAAGAGTGGCTATAAAATAGTACTTATCTTCCTACCATAAACAGCTATAAATCCCAAACAAATATATACACCAGCTTTTTTCAAGCACTGGACAGCAACCAATGCAGAGATGTACACAAGGTATTCCTGATATTCACCATGTTTTCCTCCCTAAGAGCATCTGCCAAACTGGCACACAGAAATAGAGTTTGGGGGGCAGCCCGGGTGGCTCAGTGGTTTAGCGCCGCCTTCAGCCCAGGGCCTGATCCTGGGGTCCGGGGATTCAGTCCTGCGTTGGGCTCCCTGCATGGAGTCTGCTTCTCCCTCTGCCTGTGTCTCTGCCTTTCTCTCTCTCTCTCTCTCTCTCTCTCTCTCTCTATCTATCTATCTGTATCTCTCATGAATAAATAAATAAAAACTTTTAAAAAAATAGAGCTTGGATAGCAAGTGGTGGTGGTCTCACTGGGAAAAGAAAGCAAAGATGGACATTTGAGGCTGCTAAAATGGCCAGAATTTGAGAGGTAGGGTACTAGAAAGGGCAGAACTTCCCACACAGAAAAACAGCCTTCAAAATTTGGGTAACAATCCCTCATGTTCTTGGTTACCTCTTGTGATGGTTAGTTTCATGTGGCAACTTGACTGAGCCACAGTACCGAGATATTGGTCAAACACCAGTGTAGATATAGTTTTGAAGATTTGAGGGGGATAAGATACACTGGTATTCAGACTTGGAATTAAGCAGATTACTCTTTATAATGTGGGTGGGCTTCAGTCCATCAGTTGAATGGTTTAAGAGAAAACAGACCAAGACCCCCTACTGGAAAGATTTTGTCTTCAAACTACCTTCAGACTTGAATTTCAGCATCACCTCCTCCCTGGATCTCCAGCTTGCTGGCCTTCTCTATAGATTTTGGACTTGCCAGCCTCCACAACTGCATCAGCCAATTCTTTAAAATCTCCCTCTGTCTCTCTCAGACACACACACACACACACACACACACACACACACACACACACACATCTATTGGTTCTGTTTCTCTGGAAAGAACTAACACACCTCTCAATCTGTCTATGAATAGGGTGAGAGGTATGTAATAAGTCCAGAGAGCAACTGGTTCATTTGGAGCAGAGAGATGGAAGGAAGTATTAAAGATTTTTCAGGTAAAGAATGGAAATTAAAGATTATTCAAATGGTTTAACTGTATGAAGACTGTAGAAAGTTTTAGGGAAACTAATCCATAATGTTCAAAGAAAATGATGCAAGTGAAAAATTGAGGAATTATTAACTCTAAATAAAAGAATGCAACTTTCTGAACAATAGTTGCATAGCAATTAAATGGAAACATAATGGATTGAACTAACGATTATAATTCAAACATAATGGGATAAGGGGCTGTATAAAAGCTAAAACTGTCATCTACATAGTAAATCAAAAGATAATTAAAAGTATCAAGAGATAACTATATATGTATTAGTTAAGGGAAATATATAGTAAATATCAAAAGAAATAGTTAAATATATTTAGTATGGTTGCCTCTGTAGAGTGGGATGAGTCTGCATAGGGTATGTGGCAGTATTTTGTTATAGCCTCTTAGTATTATTTGACCTTTTAAACTATGCACAATTACTTTGTTAAAACAAAACAAAACACGCAACAAAGCCAGTATTCATCAAACTACAAAAGATGTTGAGAGGTAGAGGAAGATACAGCAAATAAGTCACAGCCTTGAAGGCATCATAGAAACTCACTCTTCCTCCTACTTTTATGTTCCAAAATTTCAGAGGATTTATTATTCATTCAGAAGGTAATAAAATGGCTTAAGGCCAATAGTCCTAATTTTGTTTTAAGATTTATTTACTTATTTGAGAGAGTGAGAGTGGGTGGAGGGTCAGAGGGAGAGAGAGAGAGAGAGGATTTCAAGTATACTGCCTACTGAGCACAGAGCCTGACATGAGACTCAATCTCACGACCCTGAGATCATGACCTGAGTTGAAATCAAGAGTTGGACACTGAACCAACTGAGCCACTCAGGCACTCCCCCTTGCCCCCCGCCACTAGTCCTAATTTTAAGAAAAGTTGGGAAAATGTGTAAAGTCAAAAAGCATGTTTGCTTGGTATTTAGGTATTTATCCAAAAAAAGAAAGTAGCGTGTTCACAAGAACCCACACTTAAAGAATTATTAATTAGTTCAAGTTACTAATTACCAATTAAATTAAATTAAATTAAATTAAATTAAATGATGACAGATGAAGATTAGCAAACACAGGTACCCATGTACTTACCCATGTAGACAGGAAGAAATGATACCCATGTAAAATACAGAAATGACTGTGTCTTAAGAATGGTGAAAATCCTTGATAACTTTATAAATGAAGAACAAATTGACTAAAATAAAAATTCAACTTTTTAAAAGAAGCATGTACAAAGAACATAATATGATGGAGGAAATTGCCCATGGTTTCTGTGACAATTATGTGAAACCAAATAGGCCTGGTATGCATCAGATTCTGACACAGATGCATTGCTTGCCCTAAACTGTTGTCTTACCCAATGCCAGGCGAATAACTATAAATTTTCCCATTTTTATTGCTAGTATTTATTACTATTCTCCTAATTCTTGTGTCCCTAACCTCACTGCCATTATTTTCTCCAATGATATCTAATTACAGCACTTGATTTAAGGAGATGATGGTAAATTTGAGGAAAGAATACAAGATTCTAACAGTTCGGTAAATAATTCCAAGAGAAAAACTAAGAGAGTTTGATCTATTAAGTCAGAAGTAAGGTAACAAAGATTTTTTTTCACTTTGTTTCTGGACCAACAAAAGAACATAGATACATGATCAGTGGATGTAAAACTAAAGGTCACTAATTTTTAGTGAATTAACGTTTGCTGCTTTGTCTATGTACTAATTTCCCAGACTGGGTTCCCAATGACTTCCTAATAAATTAGTCCTAATGAAATCAAATAGATTCTGAAAGGAACCAGCATTCTCTCTCTTAGGATTATCTGTAGGTCTCTAAAGACAATTGACAAAACAAAATAACGAGGTTACTTTCAAGATTTAATCTGTACCAACCAGCTCAAATATTATTCGTTTTCAAGTATTATATTTCCCTGAACAAATAATGTGTGCTTACCTGCCAGTGGCCTGGTACTAAACTCCATCTTCAAATTTAGCTATGCAGGCATGACTTTGAATTAGAAAGGCAATGTTCATATTTTCCTCATCTTCACTTTTATAAAATTCCTCTATTTTCTTCAGTAGTTACTTTAAAAAATCCAGACTGTCTCTAGGTAATGAAAGAATAGAGTATTGTAGTTTCATAGAAATTTAAATTTAAAGTTTTATGTATTACAGGCACCATTCACAAAACTATGTATGAATTTTAGAACTTAAATTAGATATAAGCATTTATCAAAGAAATTGGAGGAGGGTACGGAATAATAAGAAGAAACAAATAGGTGAGCATTTATGATGATTTGAATTAGGATCATATTTAGTAGAAATGGAAAATATTCAGTATATGTCTTGGAAGTACCCGAGTAATAATGAGTAGTGTAGGAGAAGATGGTAATTGAGGAGGCAGGATGGTTCTTAAGTTTTTCACTGAAGTGACTGGAGACATGAGATGCCATTTACTGGAATGCATGGATTAGGGTCAGGTGTGAGGATGGCACCATTCTAATTTCATGAGTATTTTAATTTTGAGCTGCCTGGTGTAATTCCTGATGAAGATGTCATGTAGGACTTTAAATTCATGACTGAAGTTTCTGGACAAGGTCAGGGTACAGATACAGACTGGGAATCGTGGGCACATAGATAGTATTTAAAGCCAGAGGCCCCAGGGAAAATACCTAGAGACAGTGAGTGAATATAGTTAGCCGGAGGACCTAATGCTCAGATATAGCACAGTTTAGGGGTTTTACAAAGAAGAGGCAGCAAGTGAAACTAAAAAGGTGTGAATAGAGAGGAGGAACACCAAGACTCTAAGGATGTCACAGAAACTGAGAAAAGAAACTAACATAAACTGCTAAAATATGGCATAAATGAGAAAAGAAAATGATCTCCTGTCTGGCTATGTGACAGTCAGGAGGTCGTGGGTCACCTTGACAAGAACTTTGACATGAGTCCATGGATTAGTGAGGACAGAGTTTGAGCGGACAGTGGCAAGTGAGACTTGTGTCTGAAGTCTGATCTTTTTTAGAAGTTTTGCTGGGAGAGGAAGCCCAGAAGTGGCATGGCGGTGAAAGGGCACTGTTAACTCAAGAAGCCCGCTTTGTTGATGCTGTCATTTTTACTTTTCACCATTTTTTAGTTTTTGTTTTTTTTTTTACTTTCATACTTAACATGTACAAAACCAGAGGATATTATCATGAACTCACCACTCAATTTTAAAAGCATCCTCTTTTATTTATTTATTTTTTTGCTTGTTTTTTTTTTTATCACTTAATTCTTCTGCTCCGTTTTTTAATTTTCTTAAGGTTGGGATGTAATTTACATTTAGTAAAATTCACCCTTGGATATATAGTTCTATGAGTTTGAATAGATGCATGTATCTACATAACCACCACCAAGACCAAGACATAGAATGGTTCTACCCCCCGCATTGTCCTTCATCTACGTCTTCCACCCACTGCTCTTGGCAACCTGATCTGTGTCTTGTCACTTTAGGACTGTTCCTGCCACTCTGTGTCCTGTCACTATAGTTTGCTGTTCCAGAGTGTCATATAAATGGAACCATACAGTCTGCAGCTCTTGTCTGGCTTCTTTCACCAAACACAATGCATGTAAGTTTTATCTATGTTGTTGCATGTACTAGTAGATTGTTCTATTTAATTGCTGAATAGCATTCCACTGTATGGATGTACCACAATTTGTTTACCCATTCAACAGTTGAAGGACATTTGGTTTATTGCTAGTTTTTGGCTATGATGAATAAATCTCTATAAATATTCAAGTATAAGTTTTTTTTAAAGATTTTATTTATTTATTCACGAGACACACACAGACAGAGAGAGAGAGACAGGTAGAGGGAGAAGCAGGCTCCATGTAGGGAGCCCGAAGTGGGACTCGATCCCAGGTCTCCAGGACCAGGCCCTGGGCTGAAGGCGGAGCTAAACTGCTGAGGCACCCGGGCTGCCCACATGTATAGGTTTTGATGTGAATATAAATTTTCATTTCTCTGGTCGGTCATGTAGGGTTAGGATTTCTGGGCTCATGGTAAGTATAGTTTTAAATTTATAAGAACCCGCCAAACTATCTTCCAAAGCGGTTTACAATTTTGTGATCCTACCAGGCATGAATGAGAGTTCTGGTGCTCAGAAGTCTCTCCAGTTGTTGGTGATGTCATGAAAAAAATCATAATTTTGCTCATTTTAATACATATGCTTGTAGCTGCATCACACTGTGGTTAAATTTGCATTTCTTAATTCCTAATGATAGTAAGCATTTTTCCAAGAGCTTTTTTAGGGGGCATCTATGTATCTTCTTTGGTGAGGTATCTGTTTAAATCTTTTACCCATCACTTATTTGGTTGATTGCTCTCTTATTATCAAATTAAGAGATTTTTAAATTTTTATTTATTTATTTGAGAGAGAGAGAGAGAGAGAACAAGTGGAGGGAGAGGCAGAGGGAGAGGGAGAAGTAGGCTCCATTCCAGGACCCTGGGATCATGACCTGAGCTGAAGGCAGATGCTCAACCAATTGATGTCCAATTGTTCCAGCAGCATTTGTTGAAAGACTCCCTTTCTCCTTTAAATTCCTTTGGCACCTTTGTAAAAATAAAATCAATTGACCATATATGTGTGTGTCTATTTCTGATCTCCCTATACTGTTCCATTATCTATCTACCTACCCTTCCACCAGTTTGACACTCCCTTAATTACTGCAGCTTTACACCAAGTTTGGAAATAAGGAAGTATGGATACTCTGTTCTTTTTTTAAAAATTGTTTTAGCAACTCTCTAGTTCCCTGGTTTTTCCATATGGATTTTAGAATCAGCTTGTCAATTAAAAACAGAAAAAGCCTACAGATTTTGATGGGCATTGAGTTGAATCTCTAGCAACCCTATGACCTACACTTGAGAAGTGTTTCTGAGGCATAAGGATGGTAACCCAGTGAGCCAGAGCTTTTCTGTGCTGCTTAGGAGATATATCCTGTCCTGTAGGCTTCTAGGTCACTAGAAGGCAAAAGGGACCTGAGGTTTTTGGTAGTTGGGTTCACAGACAGAGGCAATGTTTCTGGTAGGAAATCATACTATGGTTACTTTCATTCTTTACTTTCATTCTACTGCCTAGCGTGGCCCTGGATCACGATTTGGAAAAGGGAACTATTTAAATCAGTCCTGGGCGGGAAGGCAATGCTAACTGAGAGGGAACAAAGTGGATAAATTGTCCAAAAGGAAGAGGAAAGGATGAAAACCAGGGAAAACTAAGAATTCAGGAATGAAGTAAACAGAAATATGTAGGTGAACTTAAATGATGTGGGGTGTGGGAAAACAAGAAAAAATAGATCAAACCATTGAAACCAACTTAGTTTGACAAAGAGAAAGTTCAGTTAAGTAGTAGGAAAAGAACAAATATATATATAGACAACGTGCTATATGTTTTTTATTGCTCTGCTTTATATGAGGTTTTTCTACCAAAATATTAAACACACACAACCATGAATTACATGCTGCATATAGAACTACATTTAAAACACACACACACACACACACACACACACACACACACACAAATAAATAAATAAATACAAATAAAAAAATAAAAAAACACAGCCTTCAATAAATGGTCACTGTATTTTACTTACAGTCAATAATGTTCCATGATTGAGACAAGTGGAATATTGTATTTAAACACTTTTTGAGGGATCCTTGGGTGGCGCAGCGGTTTGGCGCCTGCCTTTGGCCCAGGGCACGATCCTGGAGACCTGGGATCGAATCCCACGTCGGGCTCCCAGTGCATGGAGCCTGCTTCTCCCTCTGCCTATGTCTCTGCCTCTCTCTCTGTGTGTGTGTGTGTGTGTGACTATCATAAATAAATAAAAATTAAAAAAAAAAATAAACACTTTTTGAATGCAAGAAACAACAAATGTTCTTTGATATATATGGAAGAGATACTGTGTATTACTCACATAAGTCTATGACTTTAACTTTCTGCTTTGTTATAATTCTGAGACATTAGTACTGTCCTTGATGTACTCTTGCATATCGGTAGGGAAATACAAGCTGTTTGAGAATTAATTATAAGAAATTAGAGGGAGTGGGTTATATGGAGTGGTGCCTATTTTTAGCTTCTCAACCCTAAAACTACACATCTGATATTTAAAAATGAATATCAGATACAATTCTCTTGGATGCTTGCCTCAGCTGCTGTCTCACATGTGATCATTGGCCACAGCTTTGCTCCCAGCATGTCTTTACATGACAGTTTTTTTATTCTTGTTTTTAAGCATCACCTACTTCCCCAGTCTCTCTAGACCCCTCTAGGCATATTGTGGTCTGGCCCTTACCTCATGGCCCTATAATTATGTTGTGTGCGGGAAGCAGGATGGAAAGGATGGCAATTGTAGACACGTCTGCCAGCAGATGAGTGAAAATATGCCTTCACTTGCCTCATGCACTGGGAATATCGCTGATGGGAAATAAATAAATATAAATCTTTACACACACACACACACACACACACGACCTCTGTCATGCTATAAGGCAGCCAAACCCATGTGATCTGTGACATAGGTGTCAGCTCTCCCACTTTTCAGTGCCTGAAGGCAGACTTATTTTCAGGACTCAAATGCAACCAGAAGTCGTCTCTTTGAAATCTAAGCAAAATGCACTTATTTTCCTCCTTTCTCCATTTATCAGGATTATCTGGAAATTTCCAACTGTTTCTATTTACGTATCTTTGTCCTGTACTTTATCACTTTCCCATAATCACCAGGCAACAGCTCAACACAATCTTGCTGTAGTTTGAACAGTCCCTTCTAGCAAGATGATGTTGTCACATTAATGATCCCATGACCTATAGGAGTAAGGAATATATAAACATCAACTGTTTCCCTTAGAAAGAGTGTTCCCTTCCACCATAAAGAAAAATCTAATGTTCACATATTGAGTGGAAAGTAATGGGAGCCGCATTCTAAGCTTAGAGAAAACTGCCTTGCATTTGTGGTTATCATATCTGAAGTTATCCATTGAATTTATCCATAAAAACCTCTGTGACTGCAGTGAAGTAACCAGCATGCTTTCTGAAAGTAAATTGGTATAATTTCCAGTAAATATGGTAGATTTAGCTGACAAGTTCAGGCCACCTTCCTGCTACAAACTCCTAAAAGTGCTGGATGAAATATAGCCAAAATGATTTATTTAATGTATAGTTGGGTTCAAACTAAAGAAAGACAATTTCCAGGGGCAAAAAAAAAAAAAAAAAAAAAGAATCAGGCACCAAAGCCTACAGGGGCAAGAACTGAAATGTAGAGGGCCACATAGCCAGCAGACCTAGACTCAAGGCTAATGTTTTAAATCTTTACAGGAGCACAAGAGTCAATCCTCAGACCACCAAGAGGCAAGGTATAGGGAACAGAGCGCCACTTGGATACAAGTCACATGTGAAGTAGGACCCTGGTCAGCTCCACCAGCAAATCTGAAGAAGCATCTTATCTCCCCAGTGCTAGGTGAAGAGAATCACCCATGAATATTCAGGAACCTAAGCCATTGGCTGTGGTATCTGAATTTGTAATATCAGCATGATATAGGAATTGGCAAAAACTGGTCCAGGACAGACAAGAATCCTAGGATCTCTGCAGAGGAAGATATGAAGACAGTCCTGCTCAGACAAGGCTTCCACAGAAAAGAACCAGATAGTGGCTCACTCACAGTAGAATACTACACTCACGGAAGGAAACAAAGTGCCATAGACAAGAGCCAGGAACCTAAGGTAATAGAAAAATATGGAAAGGCCTAGAAGATAAAGATGACTAAAATCTTTAAATGAGTCTGTGGGCAATACAGAAAGCAAGCAGCATTCAACTGTGATGAACTAGGATGGGATGGACATGGCTGGAAGGGGAAATACCACCAGGATCAATGTCCCAGACATCGGAGAAATAAGTAGGATGTAATTATAAGGACTATTGCTAAATACTGATTCGCTGAAGAGAGAAATAGGCTCAGGCTTATTAGTCAACAACTTAAAGCAAAATGTAAGGTCTTAAGGGGTCTCCTTAATAGTCTTTGAAGAGACTCTTCTCCTCTGCAGCCAGAGGACATATGCAACCGAAAAAAAGCACAGGGCTTAAAAATGAAAGAACTTCAGAGAAGGCTGAACTCTCAGCCTAGCCTGTCTCCTCTGCCACTGTCAGGTCCCTGATGGGGAATGAGAGGGATATTGAGAGTCAGGATGAGATATCTGGGTAGGTTCTGTTGGAAACCTTGATGCTCCAAGTTCTCTTGAACCCTTTGAAATCACAAAAATATAGATGCCTTCTCCTTCTGCTTTCTTAAAACCTATACAGAGTCCTCAAATAAAGCAGGAGCCTTATAAGACAATGCTTACCCTCCAGGATCCTCTCCCACCTCTTTTCTTGGCTACTGGATCCGTAATTACGGTTAAATCTCAGCATAACCAAACTGGGAAAAAGGACGTGCTAAGGGAGGAGAGAGATGATGAGCCAACGCTGCTGCAGGACTGGTGAACAAGAATGGCAGGAATGGAGAATATGCAAGGGGAGGATCCTCAGGGTGCAGGATCAAGACGGAGGAAACATAAACATGGGAGAGTTTATTGACACAAGGACATGCTGCCATGACACATAATTTAACACCCTGCTAAGGGCCCCAAGTAACAGTATTAGCACTCTGCTTAGATGCCCGTGAAATCTTAGAAAGAGTGATGACATACATTAAATGAACTGAGTATGCCAGACTCTAGTGGTAAACTATGGAGAAAGGGATCAAGAGGCTCGGAGAAGTAGGCATGCTAGAATGGGTCTGACTCCACCAGCTGACCATTGTGTGGCCAGTTCAGCCTGCAGGACACTCCATTTGCCAAAGTGAAAAAGAGGACACCAGTGAGGGGACACCAGTGAGAAACTCAAGATGAGACTGCCCTCTGTGGGCAGAATGGACACAGAAGACACCATCTCACATCTTGACCCCCTGGTAGCTCTGGAAGTAATATGATCCCAGAATAGCAGAAACCAAATTGCAACTTCCAACTATCAAAAGCAAGGTGGGCATAATTTCCAGCAGAAATGGAATCATGGCCAGGGAGTCTGATCCATGGGGATCTATGAAGATGGCTCAAAGAACATGGTGTTCCCAGGGACAGTATAGATGGGCAAGCAACAAAGGCATGTTCAAAAGAGATCAAGAATAGATAAGCAGAAGATTAGGGTCAGCCAGGCCAGTGGAGAAACATGATCCCCTTCCCAGTGCCTAGTTCTACGACCCAGTGCCCACTGAAAA
Source organism: Canis lupus dingo (assembly GCF_003254725.2). Taxonomy (NCBI): domain Eukaryota; kingdom Metazoa; phylum Chordata; class Mammalia; order Carnivora; family Canidae; genus Canis; species Canis lupus. The sequence goes on along the minus strand of NC_064254.1, from coordinate 49,763,564 downwards.
AGAATAGTCAGGTTTCCATTAAGGACGGGCCTTACACCACCATGAGAACTCTAGTGATTCCCCTGTCTTCTCCAGCAATATTGATGTCCACCTGAGAGGGTAAATGTGTATTAAAGGAAGGAGAATACTCAAAGGACCATCGTGGCCATTCTGTTAGAGTAAAAGCAAGTGGGGGTCAGGCAATAAATGGAGTCCTGGCCCAGTGCCATTTCCCAGTGTGTTCAGTAGGTACACAGAAACATCTAGTGCTCATTTCCTTGGTTCCCAAATGTATATTTAGAACGGACCTCCTTAGGAATTGGCAGAAATCTCACATTTGTTTTTCAATGTTGAAATTAAGCACTATTGGGATATAAAAAGCCAAGTAGAAGCCCTGAAACTGTCCCTTGGCCAAGATAGTAAATCAAAACAATTCAGCATAGATATCACTGTTGCCCTCAGAAACTTGGAGAATCCAGGGGTAGTGGTCCTTGTCATCTGTCCCCATCTAATTCACCAGTCTGTCCCAAAAAACTGACTGGTTGAAGGCACCTGACAGTGAACTACTACCACTTAAACAAGCAGTACCCTAATTGCAGCTTCTGTACTAAATGCAGTATCATTGCTATAGCAGGTGGACAGCATCTGAGACACGGTAGGAGGTGGCTCGTTTGGTATAAAGGGGGATCAGAAAAGATTTGCCCTCACATGGGATAGACAAGAGTATATATTTATGGCCCTAACCTAGGGCAGTGTTAACTACTCTGATCTCTGTCATAATATAGTCTGAAGGTGCTATGTTGGGTGATATGGAAGCTGCCAGCTTTGAAAGCAAGAAAGGGCTCAGCAGCAGGTCCAGGCTGCAGGACAATCAGGCTTGCATCTGGGCTATGTGACCTAAAAGATCACTACTCAGAGGTGTCTGTGGTAGAGAAAGACAACGTGTGGAGCCTCTGGCAAGTGTTAACAGCAGACACTCTGGAGCAAAGCCACACAGTCTACAGCAGAGAATCCAAGACCATTTGAAAAGTAGCTCCTGCCATGCTACTGGGCTGTGTGGGAGCTGGTGTCTGACTGTGCAGCTGGAAGCTGCATAATATCAGATGTAATAAGTTCTAAAATTATAACATGGAGATGATATATCTGGGATCAAGTTCAAGAGGGTCCAGAGGTCACAAGTGTGCCACACGGGCAGATGACCCAGGCCCCTATACATGACACTTTCCTCTGTCACAATTCTACCTCACGGTGTCCTTTGGGGAAGAGGTCCCCTATAAGAAGGTTATGGAGAAGGAACACCCTGAACTTGGTTCATGGTGGATTGGTTTGGTATGTGGGTTACAAGCTGAAAATGAAACACTTAGGCACTACAGCTCAACTCAGGGTGTGAAGGACAGTGATGGGGGAAATCCCTCTACCGAAAAGATTCAGATAACGCACTTCATCATCTACTTTGTATGGAAGAGAAGTGGCCTAAGAGAAAAGTATTTATGGACTCATGGGCAGTGGTAGATGGCTGAGCTGATTAGTCAGGGGCCCGAAAGGAGGTTGGTGAAAATAATGGCCTCAATGGCCTAAGAAGGACTGAGGGAGAGACATGTAAATAGGCACAAAGAATGAGATCATCCACTTCTGTTCGAGAAAGAACACCAAAAAATGAGAAACAACCAACAAGTTGGAGGAAATATTTGCAAATCACTATTCCCAAAACCCTTGGCAAATCATACCAAGGCTGTCAGACATCTGCCATCTTACAATTCTTCTTCTGGAAGGAGAGAAAACACTGGCGCTATCTTTTCTAGAAGCACTGTACACAAAGTCCTCACTGTTTCATCCCAGGAGATAATTCATATAAAATGCAAGCAGAGGAGGACCAGGGGCATGTCACTCTCACATCTCACTCTTTATTCAGAAATACAGTGTATGCTTGCTTCTTTATAATGCTTCTATTAAGAAAAGCCTACTTCACAGTGACCCTAATAATGCTAGAACAGTTATTATTGGATTTCACCTCTGTCAATCATTCTGACTTCTATTTTTTTTTTTAAGATTTTATTTATTTATTCATGATAGTCACAGAGAGAGAGAGAGGCAGAGACATAGGCAGAGGGAGAAGCAGGCTCCATGCACCGAGAGCCCGATGTGGGATTCGATCCCGGGTCTCCAGGATCGCGCCCTGGGCCAAAGGCAGGCACCAAACCGCTGCGCCACCCAGGGATCCCTCATTCTGACTTCTAAAGAGTGCATCTGGACACCTTCCTTGACTATGAAACAATTGCAGGTTCATGTCTACAGAATGACAACCTTTCTTTTATTCCATCTCTTTCTCTGTCTTTTATTTTTTGTGAGAGAAAGAGTGCATGGGACCCGGGATAGGAGGGTGGTGGCAGGGAGCAGAGGGAGAGGGAGCCCACTGACTGGGGAGCCCAACACAGAGCTCAGTCTCACAACCCTGAGATCATGACCTGAGCCGAAATCAAGAGTCAGACACTTAACCACTTAACTGACTGAGTCCCCCAGGCACCCCTTAGTCCATCTCTTTTAATATGGGATTGGGAGGGAGTGGCTCCTAACCATGCAGACCTTGATGAAATACAAAAAGAAACTTCAGCAACAGAAGCTGAGAAAAGAGGGTTGGTTTTTTTAATTTTTTATTAAAGATTTTTATTTATTTATTCATGAGAGATGCAGAGAGAGAGAGAGAGAGGCAGAGACACAGGCAGAGGGAGAAGCAGGCTCCATGCAGGGAGCCCGACGCGGGACTAGATCCCGGGACACCAGGATCATACCCTGGGCTGAAGGCAGGCACCAAACCACTGAGTCATCCAGGGATCCCCAAGAGGGTTGTTAATAGCTGTTATGATCTAATATTATCTTGGTTAGAAAACAAAAAAATTTTGTTTGAAAACCTTTGGATTGACTTTTGTCCCTTGCATTCATTCATATCTCACTGCTGAGAACCAACTAATTATTTTGTGTCTAACACAGAGAGGGTCATCATCCCTGCTCTTGCCAAGAAATCCTAAAACATCCATGTCACCAACAAAGTATCATTGCCCAGGGTACCTGAAGATCTCTTACAAATAAACAGAATTTTAAAACTCAAAAGAGAAAAAAAATTCACAGAAGAAAACCTGAATCGTCAAGACACAGAGAGGTTTTCACCTTCAATAGTAATCAGAGAAACCTAAATTAAGACAGTGGCAAAATATTAGCTATACATTACTGAGTATTGGCAAGGTTGTGAGGGAATGAGAACTCTCACACAGCTCTGGTCGGTGAATCACTTTGGAGAGCAATTTGGTAATGGCCAGAAAGTTGAAGCTTTACGTACCATACACAGACTAGAAATACTATCACCAAGTGCACAAGAAGACATACACACCAATATTTTTAGTCACATTGTTGCATAGAAGAAAAAATTGGAAGCAACATAAATGTCCATCATTTGGGGAATAGACACACAATTATGATACATTCCTAGATGGAACATGATATAGTGATCTTAAAAATGAACAGGCTCGTTCTATGAGCATCAAAATAGGTAAATCTTAGAAACACAATGTTGAGAGAAAACAGCAAAATACTATTTAAGTAAACATTTTAAATACCCCCAAACAGCACTATATGGTATGCTCTTTGTGAATCCATACATATGCCATAGATATGAGAGCATGGACAAGAAACGATTTTAAGAGAATGGAGTTAGCTCTGGGAAGGAAGAAAAAGTAGATTTCAATGTTATCTGTAACTTTTTTTACATTTAAAAATATACATATGAACAGATAATACAGCAAAATACTAACAGTTGAGTGGTGGATACCTTTTATGATTGCTTCAAATGTTTTGTCATTTAAAAAGTAAAAATTCAATCAATTATAAATATCAAACATCTAATTTAAAAACCATTTGTCTCTCTCTCTCTCACACACACACACACACCACACACACACATGCACGTACGCACACGCAGGCACCCACACTTCCGGGTTTACCAACCTAACTCAGCAGGCTAAAGGGTTTCTCAGAGACTCCCCTCAGCATTAAGGATGCTAATTGCTACTCTAGCAGTTACTGGAAGATCAAAGAACCGCCCACAGAGCAGAGCTGCGTTTCATCTTCCACAGACCAAACACTAATACTGCCCATCCCCCACCATCCATTGCCTCCTCTCAAGCTGCCACATTGGACCAATTCCCTTTCCCTTTCCCCACATGCTCTCTCCCACCCCTAAAATAGCTCTGTGCCAAAAATAAACACTCAGAAAAATGCTTGTGGAATGAATGGAGAAAGGTAACTTCACTATCATTATGTTTCCCTTCTAATTACCACGGTTGTCTGAGGATGTGCTTGTTTGTTTCTGTGGAAGCGATTCAGAAACCCATCGAGGCACCTCCCCAGGCTGTCTCCCAGGAGTGGGGAAGGAACATTATGGCCTTGTCATCCTTCTGGCACTCAAGGCCGTGGGCACAAACCACGTGTCACCACCCCATCACCCTGCCCCCCGGTGCTTGTATGCTGTGTGAAGTCAACGGGTTTTCACTCAGGGGAGCTCCCCACACGTTTCTGGAAAGCAGGGCTATGAGAAAGATCTCCCTTTTGAAATATAAAAAGGGTTTGCTTCCTCTTCCCAGGGCGAGGCATCACCCTTCTGAGGCTGGCACAACAACAGAAGGGGCCTCCTGTCAGGCATCGCAAAGGGGAATTGGCATGACCAGGGAGATTCGATCACCCTCAACGGTGACGATATGTCTGACCTCAAGTGGATGTGAATGAGGGAGCCCGAGCCCTCCAGGGAGCTGCAGCAACGTTGTCCCAAGTTCCATTAAGAGGAAACGTCAGATGAGACTAAGTAGCAGGCCAAGGACCCCCTCACGGAGGGGGGAAGAACTGGGAAGTCTCAGAGGAGAGGCTCACTGGGAGCCTTGTCAAGGTGACTGTGGATGAGGCCTCCCCGTGGCGCCAGGTGCCCCCTACTAAAGACGGACACCCGACGCCCTGCAATAGGCAGCTTGAGTCTTCAGTAAGACGCCAGGCGGTGCCAAACTGGGTCCCACCTCATACAGGGGTCGCTTCCTCCCTGCCCCCCGGACAAGGACCTCTTTCCACTGCCAACCCAGGAGCCAGACAGCTCTTCTAGCCCCAGACACTAATGGAAAGTAGGGGACTGGCCCCACCTTCTCACCTGATCCCTGCCCCAGGCTCTTGGAGTCAGCAGAGCCCTGAGAGGAGTCCTGGGACACATGTTTTCAGGCTTCCCCACCATGCTGTTTCCTCATCTGTTCCTGCCCTGTAGAGATTTCAACGTCCTTCCTTCCTTTTCCTTCCTTCCCTTTCTTTCTTTCCTTCCTTCCCTCTTTCTTCTTTCTTTCTTTCTTTCTTCTTTCTTTCTTTCTTTCTTTCTTTCTTTCTTTCTTTCTTTCTTTCTTTTTCTTTCTTTCTTTCTCTTTCTTTCTTCTTTTTCTTTCTTTCTTCTTTCTTTCTTTCTTTCTTTCTTTCTTTCTTTCTTTCTTTCTTTCTTTCTTTCTTCTCCTTCCTTCCTTTCTCCCTTCTTTTCTTTTTCTTTTCCTCTCCCTTTTTCTTTTCTTTCATAGGAAAGACCACGGCTCAAAGTTGAGAGGGAAGAAGCTGTGGTTGAGTTCACATGTGAGACCCCCTTATGAGGGGAAAGGCAGGATTAGAAGGAGGCACTTTCCCAGGAGAGCTCTGAGTCAGTCCCGTTACAGGGACAACTATCCCTCATTTATATAATCAGGCTGGTAACCTGAGGGAATGTCGGTCATAGCTGAATAATTTGCAAATTGAACAAAGAAAGTCCCTTTTCCTTAGCTAGCAATCACTTTTGGCCCCTAACCCTCAGACCAAATATGAACTGTTGGACTCTTTGGTGAACACACCACAAATGTCACCACCACCATGCTTTTGCTCATGCTGTATTTAGCTGGGATACCCTTCCTTCCTCCACTTCTCTGACCTTAGTATTTTGTGGGTTTTTTAAATTAAAGATTTGTTTATTTATTTTTAGAGAGAGAGAGAGTGTGTGTGTGTGTGTGCACATGAGCTGGAGGGACATAGAGAGAGGGAGAGAGAATTCCAGGCAGACTCCCGAGCCCAGTGCCATGCAGGGCCCAATTTCAAAACCCTGCAATCACGATGCAAGCCAAGAGTCTCCAATCTCTGACCAACAGTCAGAAGCTCAACTGACTATGCCAACCAGGTACCATGACTTCAGGTTTTTTTTTTTTTTTAAGATTTTATTTATTTATTCAGAGAGAGAGGGGCAGAGACACAGGCAGAGGGAGAAGCAGGCTCCATGCAGGGAGCCCGATGTGGGACTTGATCCCGGGTCTCCAGGGATCACACCCCAGGCTGCAGGTGGTGCTGAACCGCTGCACCACCGGAGCTGCCCCTTTAGTTTTTAAAATATTGCCCATCCTTCAGGACCCAACATGCTACCTCTAACATGAAGCCTTCCTTGATTGCCTTAGTTCTAAGTGATTTTCTCTCCTGAGTTCACATGGCTATTTCTACTTACGTTATGATTCCTATCACAACAAATCGTGTGAAGCAGCCTTTTGTGTAGGTCTTGGGTCACAGTGTCTTCCACGTGGCTAACTCCCATGGGCATTTTTAGTTGTCGTCTTACTTGATCTCTTAATAGTATTTAATACTCTTGAATATATTTTTCTTCTTGGAATATTCAGCCCTTTTGCATCTGTATAGACCTCTGAGTGTTTGCCTGCCTGGCTTCTTCTCTGCCTTCTTCAGGTAACAGCACCTTGATTTTTATTTTTAATCTTTTATTTATTTTATTTTATTTTATTTTATTTTGTGGCAGCAAAGCAAAGTTCAATGAGCGATAGCAAAGTAATAGTACAAAGCTCCCAAGGAGGGAGGGGACCTGAGAGGGTTGCCACTGGAGTTTCTAGGTACTTTGATTTTCATTTTGAGGAACTTTTGATCCATGAGGTGTATGTAGGCTGATGCCAATCCCCAGCTCAGAGATGAGCATGTAACCTGAAGCCATGCCAACAATAATAATATCCAATGTTCCTGCTGGAACCAATAGAAGAGAGATGTTTTCTTTACCTTAGGTAGGATGTAAACCTGAAGCTTTGACTAGTGACCTAATCACACTACCTAATAGAATAACCCATGTGGCAAAAAAAAAAAAAGGCAAAAAACCGTGTGTCCTTATTAACCAGGAGGCAGAAAAAAAGAGATGGAGAGAAAGGCAGGTTCTCAATGGTCTGTTTGAGCATGTTTGACTAGTCCGAAGTTTAGGTTGTAAGAGCCAACAAATTCTTCTAATTCTTCTCCTTCTTGTTCTTGTGTTCTCCTTCTCCTCTTGTTCCTTTTCCCCCCTCTTCCTTCTTCTTCTCTTAGTTTGTTTGTTTGTTTGTTTAAATCAGTTGAAGATGGACTTCAGTAACATCCATTTGAAAGAGCTCAAATTCAGCCCTTAGGGTACTATACACTCTCCTGGTTTTCCTCCCTCCTGGTTGTTCTTCTTGGTCTCCTTTGCGGACTGATCCAAGACTGGTCCTCGGCCCCCTTTGCTCTTTCTGTCTCCTGTGGCACTCTGGGCCACACCCAGGCTTTAATCACCTTTCATATTTATAGCTTTAATCCGGGTCTGGCTTGGAACTCCAAATATTATTCATCTGCCTACTCAGTGTATCCACTTGAATGCCTCTAGGCTATCATAGGCTGGTCACATCTATCCTGAATTATGACCTTTTCTCCCCAAATAGCTCTCCTCCTCTGTTCTGATCACAGCAAACAGCACAAGACAAAAACCTAAGGTCACCCAATCCATTCTCCACACTTTTCCCAGCTGAGCTTTTTAACACAAATAAGATCATGGCTCTTCTGCCCAAATGCTTCCAAGACCTTCCCATGGAATATGTCCAAAATCAGAACATGGATCCCAAGGCCCTGCCCAGTATGGTTCCCGCCCACTTCATCTCTCCGACCTCTCCTCCTTCTTCCTGAGCTACCTCATCCACCTCTATCAGTTCCTTGAAAGGGACATGCTCACCCCCTCAGGGCCTGGACCTTAGTCCTCCTCACTTCAACTCCCCCTCTTTACCTGTTTTCCTCCAAATCATCTCCAGATCTCAGATAGAAGGTCCAGGAAGCCTTGCCTTACTCCCCCAGACTATATCAGGCCACCGTGGCACACTCTCACAGCACCAATAACTGCCCTTCATTATACTAAACAACATCAGTTTGATTCTTTAATATCTTTGTGACCCCTGAGACAAAGCTTCAGAGAGGCAATGACCACATTCATTTTTCTAATACATATTTCCTTAGCACTTAGGCCTGCTGTATAATGGGCAGTGGACATCAATTAATATTTGTAGAGTAAAGCAATTGATACTTGATGCCTCTTGCTAAGTGGATAAGCTCTTGTAGACATGTGGTATCAGGTGGGCATACGAGGGAGCAACATCCTGGCAATGGCACTGCCAGTGATGAGAAAAGAGAATGAAAAGGGGAACTTCCAAGGGAAATAGCATCCCAATGGGCAGACACGAAACCTAGAGAGCAATAGGGTGAGACCATGTCTAATTGTCTAAAGCCACATTGATAAGGGGAAGTAGGATGAGACACAATCATGGGGCAGTACGTTCGTAGATAGCTATTTGCTTGGCTCAGCTGTTCAGTTGAGAATGGAGTGGAAAGTCCCAGGTGATATTTTCTAACATAGATGAATTTTGAGGATAAGCATTTATAACCTAATCAAAGTGCTTCTAACATGTGTGATACGGATCACATATTAAATTAAGATGTGGTGTGGGCTTGTTGTGGATGATCCTGTTATGCAATCTTAAGATGTGTGATGTTCGTGCTGTAGTTGTGTGTTAAAACTTTAGAAGGAAATGTGACCTAGCACTGTTAGAAAATTAATAAGACAGGAGCAGAGAAACATCATTCTCCGTGCCAAGTGACTCTTATGTGTTACCAAACAGTACATGCCACCTGGCAGGGATGTCGAGAACAAAATAAAAGGTTCATTTAAAAAAATCTAATAAATATTTATTGGGCACTTAATTTATGCCACTTCTGCTACTTCCTGTCTATGATCTCATTTAACTTCTTTGTGTGTCAGTAAAATTGGGACAGTAGGTTTTCTAGGAAGATTAAACAGATAATAATACATCGAAGTTCTTCAAAACAGTGCTCAGTCCAATATAAATAATCAAAAAGTTAGCTGTTATTAATTTGTGATGTTTTATTGTAACTACATCATTAAAAAAAAAGATTTTATTCATTTGACAGAAAAAGAGAAAGCACGAGTAGGCGGAGGGGCAGGCAGAGGGAGCGGAAGAAGCAGGCTCCCCCGCTGAGCAGAGAGCCCGGAATGACCCTGGGATCATCACCCGAGCCAAAGGCAGACGTTTAACCAACTGAGCCACCCGGGCACCTCTATTGTAACTACATGCTAGGCCTTTTCTAGGAAATGAGGTTCTAGTTGTGAAGAAGACAGACAAGATAGGACTCTCATGAAACTTCTGTTCCTGTTAAGGTGGAGACAGATTAGTAAGCAAACTAACAAAGAAGATCATTTCAAAGAACAATAGATGCAAAGAAGGATGATGGAACAGAGTGTTCCTGAGAGCAGAGGCCACTTTCAAAAGGGCAGTCAGGAAAGTCCTCTTTGGGTCGGTGACAGTTTGAGGCTTGAATGGTGGGAGACATGCAAAGAATCCTAACAAGGGTGTTCCAGGCCAGATACACAGCAAGTACAAAGGCCCTGAGGCAGAACTCAGCATTAGTTGCAGTGTTCGAGGCAGGAAAAGTGCGGTGTGGCTGGAGCATGGTGAGAGAGGAAGAAAGTGGTGTGAGATGAGATCAGAGGCAAGGAGATGGAAAAAACCATCAACACCAGGCTGGACTGGCCAAAGAACAAAGAGTCAAATGGGACATTCCTGCTAGCAGAAGACTGCAATGCAGCAGAGTATGATCCCGAGGAAAGGGCCCTAGGCATAGAAGAAAGAAGAGCTGGTGCTGAGGCAGTCTTACCATAGGACCCCAGTCTCAGAGCAATGGTGACCTCAAAAAAGGCAGGACATCTCTGTTGGCCATCCATCTCTCTCCCTACTCACGATGGCAAATAACAGCTAGTAGCCTAACCAATGTCTGTTCTCTCTCTCTTCCTTGTTGGCAGAAGCTTGATTTTGTTCATGGCAGCAATAGGCCATCTCCAAGTGAAACAGGGTAGGCTAACCAAACTAAACAAGCCTGCAAACTGAAGCCTGTGGTAAGAGAGACGCCGAGGACCCCAGCCCTGGGAAAGCTTCTCACACCTAAGAGAGATGTGAGAACCAAAACCATCCACCCCATACTCAACCTGGACACAGAGAACTGAAACTACTCCTGACTGTCTACCCTCACCTGACTCTGCTCTCCCCCTGGCTTCTCTAGTATGACTGTACTTCTCCAGAGCTGCCTCACCTGAACGTCAACTAAAAGATTCACAAATGCCTCAGTGAAAAGCATCAGCAGTTCTCAGCCTAAGATTCTGCTATCCCTCCTCTCAGAATCCTTACCTTGCTGTTTCCACACCAACTTACCTTCCACCAACTTACAATTCTCAATAAATTCTGATGTCATCTTCCCTGCTCTGAGACACTTCCCAAGCTCTGTTGAGGTGAATTTTCCTTACCTGGTGACTAATACATTCTGTTTGTCTTATCAGGAGGTTTTGCTGGTAACGTTTAGAGAGCTAGCCTTTGACAGGTCTGTCAACAGAAACTTTGTCCACTGTTGTCTATGAGTCACACACACAAGTTATAGATATATCTCAAAAGCTAAAGACTTCCAAGAAGACCAAAGAGACCTGATTTAAAGGAGTGTGGAGAAATGTGCATCAACTTTTGGATGTTCCTCTGAAATTTGTTTGAATGCCTTTTACCAACAAATTCGATTATAAATCTTGTGCAATTTCTAGTTCTCAATTAGAGATCAGTTGCCACAAGTCTTTTTTAAGAAATATTTTCCCTAAAATCATCAATCATGTAGGCTCTTGTCTTTCCCAAATCAGGAAAAATAACAACTACCAACAAAGAAAAGACACTATAAAATTAGTTGATCTTTATTATTTCCTATTCTATTTTTTTATTGCTATTAGGATCAGTAAGCATGATAATATCCTAATGGCTTTTTAAGATATATTTACTTATTTGAGAGAGAGAGAGAAAGAGGGCATGGAGGTGAGGGGCAGAGAGAGAGGGAGAGAGAGAATCTCAAGCAGACACCCCCTGACTGTGGAGCCCAGCACGGAGCTCAATCTCACAACCCTGAGATCATGACCTGAGCCAAAATCAAGAGTTGGAAGTTTAACTGACTGAGCCACCCAGGTGCCCCAACATCCTAATATTTTTTAATCATTTCTATATTTGGAGCTCTGGACAATAGTTTATTATTATTATTATTATTATTATCATTATTATTATTCTTTCATTGATAGCTATTTTCATGGATTTTATAGACCAGGTTTCATGGTCAATGGACTCAGCCAATTTTACATTTCTTTGCAAAATGAAACAAATGCCATGTGAAAACAAAAAATTCAAGAGAGAAGTCTTGACAACTGTTTCACAATGGACAATAAACCCACATCTTTGAGTGTTTTACCCCTTGAGACAGACTCGTAAGAGCTTGGGGTGTAGGAGAAAGAATGGGAGTCTGGGGCTGAGGTCCAGTCCTAAGTCTATCGCTAACCAGGGGCCAGAACCCAGACAAGGGGATAAGCATTTCCTGTAATCTTATCAACACTTCAGTGAACCAGGTACTGCTTAATGTGCATTTTACAGAAGAAAAAGACGCAGGCACAGAGAAGTTAAATAATGCAGTGAAGATCACACAGCCCAGTAAATGCCAGAACCAGAATTCAAGCCGAGCCCATGTGTCACAGCCTCTACAAAGTAACACCTGTTAGTGACAGTGACCTGGCAGTGGCAGAGGAGAATGAAAGTCAAGTGAACAAAGTCTAGGTGGCCTCCGGGGAGCTAGAGAGTAGGCTGAGAGGCTCAGGTTACACATTGCATCAAACTCTAGGCCAAATCCGAGGGGCAGAGATAAGATCCTCCCTTGTTTCTAGCTGTGAGACTTGGGCCAGACCCAGCAGCTGCCGCTCGCTCCTGCAGCGGACTCATTGGACACTCAGTGTCAAGGAGGTCTTGTTAATAATGCAGGCCCGAAACACAAGCAGGATGTCAGCTTTGAAGAAACACCTGACACCACCCAGCTCCCCTGGCTGAACACCGGCAGAGCAGAGGGAGGACAGAAGATATCCAAGATGCGAGGTGAGCTGAAGGCAGCCAGCTGCCAAGGGAGTGGGCTGCGGATTCCATCAGGATGTAAAGAACGAAGTCCCTGGACAACACAAAGCTGAGGATGTGAGGATGGAGCAGGAGCCAAGAGACTGTGGAGAAATGTCAGTCAGAAATGGGCCACAGTGAAATGAACCGAGAGAGAAATGCAGAATGGGAACAAGCAGGAAGTAAATACCAGGGAAGGGTGGTGAAGAACACTATGAAAACAGATGAGCAGGGATCACAACAGGTGATGCCCTCGAAGGAGAAAAAAAAAATTAGCTGCAGACGAAGAGTTATCAGGTCAGGAAAGAATCCCCAAGTGGAGTCTGTTGATGTGTGACATTGTCCTGATGTGACACATTCGTGGAGATTACTGAGGAGCATTCCTGGGCCCATATTGGAAACACGATTGGGTGCTTTGGTTCCCAATATCACTGGTCTGAAGACCATGATGATTTTCCTCACCGCTGCATCTTCAGGAACCAACACAATGCCTGGGATGTGCTACGTGCTCAATTAATATTTCTCGTATAAAATAGTCCTCGAATAAAAAGAGAAAGGAAGGAAAGAAGGAAGGAAGGGGAAAGCTAAGACCCAGGGGCAGCAAGCTGTGCCTGGCTAGCCAAACTGGCCATCTGTAGGAAGGGGACATGGCAAATGGCCTCCTGCCTCGTCTTGCCTGTCCACCCCCCCTCCGGACACACACACACACACACACACACACACACACACAGCAGTCCCATGCTACCTGACAAAGAGGGCCTAACAACCCAGGGTGGGCAGAGAAAAGCACTAAGGAGGTTATGGGGAGCCTGCACTCCACCCCTAACCCTCCTGGGTCATCCAGTGGTACACTAGGTCAGTCTTTGCAGTCTCGATGGCTCTCCACAGCTGCCCTGGAGTTTACCTTTGGACCTTGGGAGTCTTTAAAACACAAGCCAACCAGTGAACTGGTTTAACACATACTCATAAGTTCACTGCTCAGTGAACCCAATACCACACCAGGACCTTGCTGGGGCCTCCCTCTCTTCAGACAAATATGGCTCTCGCTCCCCACAGTGAGTACCCCTGGCATGATGGTCAAGGGGAAGAAGTTGGGAGCAGAGGTTTGTACTTCATATTTCAGTCAAGTTAGGGTAGTTTATGCTACAGTAACAACCCCAAAAGCTCAGTGACTAAAAACAAGGTGTAATTCTCACTCACACCACCTGTCCATCAGCGACTGGCTGAAAGCTTGACTCTACATTGTCCTGGTCTCTGGGGTCCAGGCAAACAGGGGGAAGGAGAACTGCAGAGGTTCTCCACTGACATTCAGGTACTTCAGTCTGGAAGTCACACACATCACTTCCATGCATAGTCATTGGCTGGAATTGTCACTTGGCCTCACGGGAATACAATCCCACCCCAGGTTTGGAAGACAGAGAGCTGGAAATAACGACCCCAGTCTGGAGCTGAGCCTTGAGGTATGGCCCAATTAATCCTCACCCTCTTCTCTTTGACAAAGTGCTAAGGACTGGGTACCTGCCACTGAGGAAGTTCCTGGTGGCAAAGCCTAGGAGAATGGAGGTGCTTTCTAGTTAAGTCTGAGGCTCAGGGGGTCCCTGTTCCATACTTTCATCTCCAGGACTCTCACCTGCTCTGCAGTCTCAGCTCTCCAGACACAGGGACAGCCCTAATGAGGACAGTGTCGAAGCAGTCCTGTCGTACAACCCCAGCCCAGGGGAGGATGGTCTTCTCCACAGTGGACTCCCATTAAAGATCCAGTGGGGATAGTAAATTGGCTGGTTTGAGGATTCATTTTCTTTCTTTCTTTTTTTTTAATATAAAAGTTTTTTTCCTGCCTCATTTTAGGAATGAAGCAACCTGATTCATAAGTAAATAGTTCACATGTCAAAAGTGCCATTTGTATTACTTGCTACCATGGGTTTAAGGTGGGGGAGAGCAGAGTAGATAGGAAAGGGGAGGCACAAAGCAAAGGGAGGTGTTGAGGAGAGAAGCAACACCAGGTGGAGAAAGAAGGTTCTGGAGAGCCGACTGTGGAGAGCAGGGGATAAGAAGAAAGAGAGGGTGAATAAAGAGACAATCTGAGGGGGGAATATCAGAGATAAGTTGCCCATTATCATATCTTCCTCAGTATCCCAGTTCTTTGTTTTTTTGTTTTAATGACTGATTTATTTATTCATGAGAGACACAGAGAGAGGCAGAGACACAGGCAGAGGGAGAAGCAGGCCCCATGCAGGGAGCCCCATGTGGGACTCGATCCTGGATTCCGGAATCACGACCTGAGTCGAAGGCAGATGCTCAACCACTGAGCCACCCAGGTGTCCCTCAGCCCAGTTCTTTGAGAAGCTGATTTGCTACTTGACAACTGTTCTGTTCCTTCTCAAGTGTACCAGGGGGTTTGGGACTGCCTGGGTGGCAGACACCTGAATCAAAAGGGGAAAAACCTGGGCTTTGGGGCTGAGGACACCACCGCTGGGAGAAGCCCATCATGCAAGGAAGCAACACAGAATTAAGGCTTCAAGAAGAGGGCACGAGAGGCAGACCTTTGGAAATCAGACGTCTCACAGGGAGCCGGCCATGTGCAGCGCCTCTTTCTATTCTGGGTAAAAGAGAGGGACAGTGGAGTAAAACATAGAACTAGGAGCACCTGGAGCGGTTGAGTGTCTTCTACTCAGGTCATGATCCCAGGGTCCTGAGGTCGAATCCCGCATCGGGCTCCTGCAAGGGGCCCTCTTCTCCCTCTGCCTGTGTCTCTGCCTCTCTCTCTCTCTCTCTCTGTCTCTCATGAATAAATAAAAACTTTAAAATCTTAAACAACATAGAACTAAAAAGAGTCTTGAAAATAGCAAATTAAACTTCATCTCATTTTTGGTCCAGACCTCAAAAGGGTGAACCAGGCCACTTTTGCCGGCTGATTGTTATGGTTGTTGAAGAGCTGCGAGTCACTCCCTGCCCAGGTTCTGGATGGAACCTTCTGGAACCGGCAAAACCAATATGGGCCGCTGAAATGAGTGGAGAAAGGAGACACCTCAAAATACCTTTTTAGAAACAGATACCAGCTCCTTCACTTCTCTCCAGGGCCCACTCGAAAGCCGGTGGTCCCCCTCCCCTGCTCCTGACCCCGGGGCCCTAACAAGGCCGCATCTTGCCTGACTTAAGGCTGGGCTCGAGGCCCGGTGGCAGTGATCAGAAATACCCAGGCTCCCCCAGCGCAGGCTGCCCTGAAGAACTGGGGGTGCCTCTGCCGGGGCCTCCTGGTGGCCTTCTGGCCCAGAGCGGGGGCACACGGGGCAGTGGTTGCAAGGCTGCAGCGCGGGAAGGATGTGGGACTGTGGGGCAGACCTTGTGGGGGGGGGGTGGGTAGCCGGGCAGGGAGCCCACGGGGGGGTGGGGGGGAACACTGGGTGGCTTGAGAAGGACAAAAGCAGGCCAAGCAGCAACATCTTTTTTTTTTTTCTTCTTTTTCATAACTTGATGGAATGGATCTGAAGGCGTTCAGACCTGGGTTTCCACCAGCAGGTCTCCAAAACTGACACCGGGATGAGGAATTTCATTCGTTCATTTTTTTTCATTTACTGAACAATTGTTTATTGAGTTCCTGCTGTATACCTGGCACTGTACCTTGGGAGTCAGGAGATCCTCATATTTGTTTCCCAAGTTATAGCGATGGGGATTTGGACAGTAGTTGCCATACTCTTACATGCTCCAGGAGGGGGATGGAAGGGGGGAGCTGTAATATTTGAATTGCACAGTGAGGCAAACAGGAGGTGATCTCTGGCCAGAGGAGACTGCCTGGCTTCCGGGAGCCAAAGGGATTGGTACGCGAGTCCACAGGAGTGATACTCAGCCTTAGAGCTGGGCTTGTGCGTGTGTGTGTGTGTGTGTGTGTGTGTGTGTGTGTGTGTTTTAATGAGGTGCAAGGTGCTGCCTCTAATCTGGGTTTGGCAATCTCCTTAAATGCCCTCAAGGGAAATCTTCCCTCCCTTGGCCATTTCTCTCCCTTCCGCCTTGTTTTGAGGGTTTGTCAGAAGAGAGTTTGTACAGAGAAATGCTGACCATTGGGTTAGCCACATCATGAACGTAATTATTTAGGACAGTTTTCTCTACAACTGGGAATCCCAAGTTTATAGATGTCCTTTAAAGGATAAGTGTTCAGATTCAAGTTAATGTTCTGCTTAATAATTAATACAGGGTATTTAGAAAATTGGCTACAATGAGTATATCCAAATTCTTGGTCCTCCTCGCCAAGGAAGTCTCCCTTCTTTTCTGACTGGCAAAACAAGGAAAGCAGCTCTTTCAGAGAGTTTGCACATCATAAATTCCCAGAGTTAAAACGTTTTTCCAATTGGACCCTAGGGGTTCCTGAGATATGCCGCAGAGGCTGCTAAGAATGGGCACCTCTGACTCCTCTCCTGCTTGGCTCAACCAGAGAAGACCCACGGTAATATTCTTTATATAGGTTTTCCTTTCTTGACAAATCTCATTTGAAGGGAAGGTTCCTATATTAAAAAAGAGAAAGAGAGAGAGACACCAAACTAGTAGTCACCAGAGGAGGAGACCAAGGCCCAAGAAGGCCCCAAGCCTTATCAGAATCATACAGCTTCACAGAACGGGCTAGCACCAGGGTGCAGGTGGACTCCTCATTGCACATCAGAGCTAGTTTCTTTGTTTCACCGAAGAATGCCAAGGCCTTTAATTTAGCTTACGTGTTTTTGGGGGGAGGCATGGAATACACTGATCTTTTACTTCCCTTTTGTTTAGCTTCTTTCAAATTTCTATTGGATCTCTACCGCTTTTGCTTTATTTAAGAGAGAGATTCTTGAGGGAGAAAGCTCTAGCTAAATATTTTTATCTGGCTGAAGATAAAGACGCTCTTGCTATGCCAATGTTAGGTGATAAACCCCATTTGTCACATCCCTGTCATCTCCGTGTTGGGTGAGGAGGGCTGTAGAAGGCGGCAGCATGGGAGAGATGGCTGCAGCTTGCACTGATACAACCCCCACCCTCCTCCGCAAGATATTTAGAAGAAGATAACCTTTGTGGGTGGGAAGAGAGGCAGATGCTTGGGCTAAACCAACACACATAATGACAATGTCTCATCGAAACAAATTATTTCCTTTTTGGCCTTACTTTAACAGTCAGCGTTTCCATTATTGCCCAGCTTTATCTTCCTGTCAGCATAAAAAATACCCTCGTGAGGTAAAATGTGCATGATATCCACAGAAATGCACATCGTCGGGAGGCTTCCGGGCCAGAAGCTTGCCCTCACATTCCCCCCATTTCCTCCGGCTCGGTGCTTGCATTCTGGTGCCTGGCAACCCTCCGAGTGATGCAGCAGCACACACAGGGGTAGGCAAGAGGTGATAGCCCAGGGGAATCCCCGGCAAAAGGGCAGCTCTGCCAAGGACCGTTATCAGATGAGATGGAGGGCTGTGGGGTGACTCAGAGCCTGAGTAAAGCATTGTTCCTTTATAGTCGTACTTCCCTTTATCAGAAAGCAGACCCTTGAAATGCTGCGTCTAAATAAAGTTCTGCAGATCAAGCCCTGTCTTTCAAAAAAGATTTTTAGTTATTTATTTGCTTATTTAATTACTTACTTATTTGAGAGAGACAGAGAGAGAGAGAGAGAGAGAGAGGGCTCAGGTGCATGTGCATGAGCAGGGGGAGGGGCAGAGGGAGAGGGACAGAGAATCTCAAGCAGACCTCACACTGGTTGTGGAGGCCAAAGTGGGGCTCGAGCTCATGACCCTGAGATCATGACCTGAGCTGAAATCAAGAGTCTGACCTTTAAAGTATCCTTTATCTATCAAGGACTTCATCCGTTCGTTTATTTGTTCATTCATTCGACATATATATGTTTCTTCAGGACTTTGAGCAGGTCACTGGGTCAGGCATTGGGAACATGGTATGTGGGGGGGGGGCTATGCTGTTTTCTTGTATTCATGGACTTCGGATCATTATACAACCACTACAAGAGAAATACAAGGGTGCTAGTTGACCTGCAAAAATGCATCTTCAGAGATAATTGCTTAGAGCAGACTAGTGACTAAATAGAATTGGGTTCTTGGGACTGCTGCCTCTGCTCCCTTATTCATACACCTGCCATCCATGTCAGTTTGTTCTTCCAGGGCAGGATCTCCTACTTCTTCCCCCCTTTAGTTTTGCTTTGATCCAAATCTTTTCTTGTAGCCTATTTGAAGTAAAATACAATCTGTTCAGCTTGGATCCCAAGCACATCTGGGAAAACTCTTTTGAAGGGAGAGCAGGAGATAAGAGCACCTAGTCTGTGAACAAAGATCTTTAGTGACATCCCGTTAACACAAAGTCACTGCCTGTTTATGGGCAGATACCTAAGAGTGAAGAGGGAGCAATCAGCAGAAAGCTGAAAGGTCAAGCACCAAGGCTGATCTAGCTACTGCTGCTGAAGGAGTGTCTGATCCGAGCAGCAGAAATCAAAACTGAGGGCCCAATATGATACCATCCTTTGAGGAGACCAACCAGCCATTTGATGGCAAGTTGATTATATCAGATCCCTTCCACCCTGGGGTTGGGGTAGGACAGTGGTTTGTCCTTACTGAGATGATATGTGTTCCCAGTATGGTATGCCTTTCCTGTCCACAATGCCTTGGCCAGTCCCAAGGTCTGAGAGCTCCCAGTGTAGGTGATTTGTTGACATGCAATCACACGTCACATCACCTCAGACCCAGAGACCCATTTTACAACAAGGAGGTACCCTGATGTCCTAGGACCTCAGGATCCATTATACTTTCATACACTGTACACCCTGGAGGCTGCCAGCTTGAGAGTGTCAGAAAGGTCTCTAGAGGGCCCAGCTAAGTGCCAGTTTTAGGATAAAGTCATCATCTAAGATGCATAGTATACTTTGGACACTTTAATACATGGCCCCTCTTATCACTTATCTAAGTAACCTGATTAAGGAATTTGCGTTTCCTATTCCTTAAAGGCACAATGACCAGAGGCAATCAGAGCTCGACAAAAATGTAACCAGCGGCTCAGATCCTCAGAGGGGAATCCAGGGTCATCCCACTGAGCAAACAGCCTAAAGCTGCAAAACTGCCGCCATTGTGGCCTCAGGGCAGCATCGGGGACTGTAGCTTGTCCCACCTGCCCTCCCTGTGAATCTTTTTCTTTCTTTCTTTCTTTCTTTCTTTCTTTTTTTAAAGAAATTTAGAGGAAAACCAGGTGAGCGTGAGGTGAGCTGCCACCTTGAAGAGTCAGTGACAGGCTAGGGTGAATTTAATAGGGAACATTAGTGGATTTGAGAAATGTTAGAGGGAGACTGTAGCAGAAGCTGTCAGTACCTCACCCACAGGCCCTCAGCACCCACATCCGCTGCCTTTTCCTGGGAGTCCCGTTTGCTGAGAGCTTTGACTGGATTTAGGAGTGGGCCCTACATAGTGCAGGCCAGAGGTGCTAGAGAATTGATGCACCTGAAGCAGGCCTTGGTAAAGCACAGCAAGTGCTTGATCAGGAAAGGGGCTTGGAGAACATATAACAGAGAAACTGAAACTTGTATAGTGCCCAGGAAAGTCCTCTCTGAGCCCTGAAGGATGCATAAGAGTCAGCTAGACCAAGAGGTAAAAGAAGGGTATTGATAAGCATATAAGTATGGATGGAAGCCATAGCCACACAATGAGAATGCAGGAATATGGAATGAGAGAGACAAGAGAAAGGGGCAGGGATCACACCATGAAGGGTCTTGGGATCCATGTTTGGGAATCTCAATTATTTCAGAAGAGCAACAGAAATCCACTGAAGCATGTTTCACAGATGACATGATCCAACTTACATGTTGGGAGATCCCTCTGGCTATAGTAGAGAGAACAGTTTCAAGGGAACAAGACTAGGATGTCCACGTGGCATTTGGATATATGAGTCTGATGTTCAGTGATACGGTGTGACCAATGATATAGAAATTAAACTCCATTGTGGAGGGTTGTTCCAAGGGGAATGTAAGCAATGAGAAGAGCAGACTGCCTGGGCCTGAGCCCCTGAGTCTACAAAGAAGACAAAGGAAGGTAAGACAGAAAACTACAATAGGATGTACGTAGGGAAGACAGTAGCTGGTCAGAGGATATGCAAGAGATGTCTGACCCAAGACTCCTGGCAGAGGAATATAATACAACCTTTTCAGGAAAATAATTGGTCGTGTACATCAAGAGCCATAACTCAACTCCTGGGAATGTATTCAGAGGAAATAATTCAAGTGGAGAAAAAAAACCTATGTATACACTCTGATGGTATTTTTTATAATGGTAAAAATAGTAAGAAATATTTAATGCCTCTGAAAGAAAATCGACTCAGTAAATTATAAGACATAAACTTAATAAAATATTTTGCAGTCATTAAATATGATAATTATGACTGCCATGAAGCAATATTAAAACATACATAAAATAACATTAAATGAAAAAGCAAAATGCAAGATTCTGTATAACAAGTAAATATGCATAGGATAAAGACTGGAAGAACATGGAAAGTGTAAATACTTCAAATGTTAGAGAAGAGAAATTGTGAATTTTTTTATTATTCCCAGTATTACCATTATACTCTTTATAGACAATCAATTGTAATCTGGAGAAAAAAACGTACCACATAGCAACTTTATAGTAAGTCGAAAAACCTACTACAGTGTCAAACAACTGGCTGTCTGAGTAAGGATGAAAGAACCAAAGATAAATTTTGCCACCTATAACAGGGTTTTTTGGAATTATTTATTACTTTCTGGTCCAAAGAGGGTCAGACACCTTAATATATACTCAGTGCTCATCTAAAGAGAATAAAGGTCCAAATAGTCCTTAGCATGAAAACTGTTTATTCTCAGAAGCTGAGAAAATAAATGGAAATTCAGTTAAATGCAGCTTAATATTCATAATAGATTCTACACACTGTCCCACTTACAGGGAAGGGAGGGAGGGAGTTAACATTTTTTGAGTGCCAGCATGCGCCAGGAATGCTGCTAGTCACTCATACCAGCCCAGGGAGCCCGAGGACCCCTGGGTCATCAATTACCTTCTCCAGTCAACAAGCATCAGGTTCCTCGGTCTGTTCCTGCTTTGTTCTCTCCTCTCAGCTCCCCTTTGGGGAAGGAAGCGAATTTCAGTGACCATCTGCACAACCAGTGCAAGGCCGCCTACCCTAGCGGAGACTCATGTCTTTGTTTCCCCAACTTACCTAGATTTCAAAGTCAGGGTTGTATTGCCACCTCTCCCCCCTTTGTGTTGAAACTCCTCCTTTTTCTCATCTTGGAGCTGCCATTATAGTTCCGAAATTTGTTCACGGGTGAATCTCTGTTGTGTATTGTTCCTTTATTCTCATATTTAATCTTCTTTTCACCTCACCCACGTAGAGCGTTTGAGCTCAGTGCCCACTACGAAGTCTAGAGCGTCAGGCACTCCCTTCTAGTTGACTCTAAGGAGGATTTCATTTCATCCCCTGACAGTCACATCCCCGGTTTATTCACTTTTCTAACACCTTTATTAGGATGTTTATAAGAAGACGTGCTTTTAATTGTTTTCCTCACCCCGAAGATAGGGAGAGTAAGTTTGTCTAATGGGCTCTGTAACTTCCATCTTTTATTTTTATTGCTAATGGACTCTCCAGTAATATAAAAAGATTGATGAGCGCAGTCAGAGAAAAGCAGAAAAATCAATACCTGCCCAGACTCCATATTAGTTAAAAGCAGGTGAGGAGCTGAGGCTGGCAGACAATAGAATTTCCTCTGGCTCCCAAGTATCTGGAAGAGGGAATAACTACCTCAGATGAGCTGTGAAACACTCTACAAAGGAGACTTTTTATAAACACAAGGTGTTGGATCAAGAGAATCCTGAAACAGTGTGGGTAGTTCTTACAAATCTGTGAGAACTATGTCCAGTAGAGGGCAGTGGTACACGCACACACTGGCCCGGGGCGCCACCACGCTACTGTTGCCTCCGCAGGGCTTCTCTTCCCACCTCCCAATAGGCCCTGCTGCAAGGACCCTGGCAAAATCAAAAGCACACCCTTGGTCAGACATGGTCGTTGTTAGCAGAGCCTCGAAAGCTACAGGTTCACATTTGATAAACTAGGTTCTACGCAGCAAACAGACTAAGCATTGTATGTGTATCATCTCTTGTGGTCTTCTCAACAGCCCTATAATCTGGGACTGGTATTATCATCATCATCTCCATTTACCGATGAGGAAAATGAGGTTAACTTGTCCAAGGGCACCCAGCTGGTGGTAGAGCTGGCATTGGAACTGGTTCTACTCTACAATCCAAGAGCTTAGCCACCATGTTATACCAGTGGCAGGCCTTACTATCTATACCACTCACATGTATTGTTTGTTGTCTCACTCTAGGACATTTCTGGACAGCAGGGGCCATGAATTACCCATCCTTCTGTCATTTGCAGCTAGCAGAGGGCTTTGGATACGGTAGGTACTCAATAAATAAGTCTGACTGATTTATCATTCAAAAATGCTTTCATGTGTCTTTTTCTGGTATTGTGATGTGTGATGTAGGCTGAGTATCCTCCCCAATTTATCTTCATTTACAATCTAAGACAAGTAAGCAGCAAGACACAGATGACCCTGGTGAAAACCTAGACAAATAAGAAATAAACTTGATCTAAGACCTAACTGGATGCAGTATTTATTTAGGTTATAAATATAAGCTAAGGGCAAAAGTCTAAGATGATTTTCTATGCCTGCTTCTTTAACCTTCCCACTTTGCTACTCCCAGGTTTCCTAAAACCTTCCATTAAAGTCCAAATTAGGGAACACCTGGGTGGCTAAGTGGTTGAGCATCTGCCTTCGGCTCAGGGCGTGATCCTGGGGCCCTGGGATCAAGTCCTGCATCAGGTTCCCCGCAGGAAGTCTGCTTTCCTCTCTGCCTGTGTCTCTGCCTCTCTCTGTGTCTCTCATGAATAAAAAAAATAAAATCTTAAAAAAAAAAATGTAGTGACAACTTTGGGTCATTGTCTCCAGAATTTTCTGCTAGCTGCTACCTCCAGGGTAGGGTGATTTGGGTGGGTTTCTGCACCTAACCTTTCCTTAAGATTTTAGCCAATTACTCCTCTCCTAGTATCTCCTAGGGTTTAATGCCACTCACCCCGGAACACTAGCTTCATCATCATTCCTTTCAAAGACAATGAGACTAAATCGCTGCCTATCTATGATTTCTTATCCTTGGAAGTCTATACAGTTGTGCACATTGCAGTGTGTCTACATGTCATCCCTTTTATCACCTTTATTACTAGCAGGGCTTTTATGCCAATTAACTAATACAGTGCTATAGCCTTATTAAAAAGTACCTTATGGTTAACTAAGGTAATCATGGATAGAATTAGGACATATTTTTATACTTTAAAGAATTAAAAAACACTATAGTATAATGACATCTAGAAATAGTAAAGAATTAAATTATGGTGTCTCAAACTGGGGCTCACAGATAATTTCTCAGAGATCCTAGAGCTCTGTAGGAAGAACTTTAATGTTGTGTTTAATTTCATGAAAAAATTCATGTAAGTATATTCTGGTTTATATTTACCTATAAGAGGTTGTAGAGCATAGTGCTTAAGAACTTAGTTTTGGGTGATCCCTGGGTGGCGCAGTGGTTTAGCGCCTGCCTTTGGCCCAGGGCGTGATCCTGGAGACCCGGGATCGAATCCCACATCGGGCTCCCGGTGCATGGAGCCTGCTTCTCCCTCTGCCTATGTCTGTGCCTCTCTCTCTCTCTCTCTCTCTCTCTGTGTGTGTGTGTGACTATCATAAATAAAAAAAAAATTTAAAAAAAGAACTTAGTTTTGAAACAGACTGCCTGGAATTACACCTGGTTTTGACCATTACTGGCTGTGTCATCCAGGAAATTCTCAGCACCTAAGTTTCCTCATCTGTATGACGGGGCTACTTCATAAGATAGTGGTGAGGGTTACATGAATTAAAACATATAAAACACTGGAAACAGTATTTCATACACAGTAAGCACTTGATAAACGTTAGTCATTATTTTAATTATTACTAAGAAATGACATATGATTTCAGGATTTGTGTTTGCCTGTGTAATTATAATCACATAGTCAGTAATACTATTTGAACTTCAGAGCTGAGAGAGAAGAGACTGGACACATGAATGTGTTCACATCCAGTGAAGTCTTTCAAATGCTATCACAATTTGCTATATAACAATGGATTTTTAGGGGTTTGAATGGAGATGAGTGGGAGAATTGAGTCACTCCCCAAAGCTCACACTGGAAGAGAAATATTGAATTCAAAAACATGTATATCATAGTGGACAACACTATATTCCTATGGCAAGAGGCATTTTCCTGCAAGTAAAACCTCATCCGTCAATATTAAATTAACTTTATGAATTTATATTTTCTTTGTTTAGCTTTACTTCTACTTATTTTGTAAATTAAGAATTATAAGCCTTAAGCATGAGTTTAGATATCCTTTTTCTTTTACATATTTAAGTTGCATTATTTTAGATTGATACTGATATTCCAGAGGATTTTTTTCTCTGAAAGGATCCTAAATTACTCAAGTTTTAGAGCACTGTACTAATTGTTGCAGCCTTTCCCTTTGGTTTGGTTGGTGGACGATCAATGAACCAAGCTCATTTAGGTCCAGCTTTAGCTCTGCCACTAACATTGCTTCCTATTCGCGTGAAATTTGAAGCATATATATCCCTGCTAGTATACCAAGGCTATTCCCTTAATGATAATTATTTACTGATTTAACTTCAAAGTCGTTTAAATATTTGAAAATGTTCCCATTACTTAGAATAGCTTGTCTTACACATGATATATTCATCCAAATACACAAACTTATACAAACAAAATAGCAAACAGTAGCACTGTAGAGCATGGTCCTAAAGAAATAAAAAATAGTCTACACACCCAATAGCCTCTGCTTTTCAGGAGGGGAATTCGGCTAGGAAGGCCTCAGAACACACTTGACCTCCAGCTCCCAGTGATGTGAGTGTTCAGCCAGAGTTGAGCTGAGGTGAGAAGTCCAAGGTCATGGCCGCTCTGGATCTTTCTTCATGCCTCACAACTTTGCTCCACTTAGAAGGCCCCCAACAATATAAAGCAAAGGGGCCACCTCTGTCTTTTATTGTCTTTGTGTTTTTGCTAATGCTCCTACCATGCATGCATACCAAGTGTTCTGGTGCTGCAGAGGAAGAATTGTATTTAAAGAGGCCTTGAAGTTTTAATTAACTGGTCTAAATTGTTGAATAAACGCCTGTGTCCCTAGGGATCAAATCCCAGTTGAATAAGAGGAAAGAAGCTAAGTGCATCGAAGGAGACAAATTCCTAGGAGTAATGTCTAATTAGTGGCTCTTTCTTTACCCAAGTAGCAAAGGACTACTGATGTCACCCTAAAATTTAGAAACTGTGAGGAGGGTTGCTGTGTGATCAGTCATTTTCAAGATGAAGAATACCAGCCAGGAGTGATATTCAAATTAGTTCACAACTGAGAGGGAAAGGGGGGTCCGATAGGCCAGTTTCCCTGAAGGCCCCAGCTGCAGCAGGTGTCAACCTTCCAGTTGCCACATCATAGTGGTGGTCCAGGTGGTCCAGGTGGTCCCAGAGGAGGGTAAGGGATGGTACCCAAGGGACTCAGAGCACAGCTATTTACCAGACAGTGGAAAAATATTATACCACTTTACAATAACTACAGCTATACTATGCTGGCAAAACATCGGCCTGAATTTACCACTCCTTGTGCTCCGAGCTGTAGGACAGTGACTTGGTAAAGCAAAGAGGCTCATGGTAGGCCTTGGCTTCTAGGTTAGGAGTTAGGACACCCCCTCATCCTCCATCTGGGCATGGGGAACAGGAGATCTTTCAACACTAGGCAGTTTTGATTAATTGATTCAAGGTGAAGAAGATGGCCTCAACACAGGAGTGTGTATCAGAATCTAGCCTATTTTGAGGACAAGAATCTTAGATTTCTGCTGAAGTGCCATACTCCTGGACAGACGGTGGGTTTTAAACTACATTTTAAATGTAGAGTTAGGCTTTCTGTGACGGTTTCCTCTTATATATATATGAACCAAATTCCAAAGCATTTGCTCTGTGGATTTTTTTTTTTTTTTTTTTTATGCATGCTCTCTAGCTAATATCAGGCTGCTCACAAAAATGAATGCTCATGGATCAGCGGAGGATGAAAATCAGTGTTTTTCTGGGGCTAGTTTCCATTTGCTGCAGGCCTAGGAGCATTACTGCTTATTCCCCTCCCTTGCCAATAGCAGCCATTTTAGGTCTGGGTGTAAAGGGAGAAGAACGTGTGCTTGTACGGAGGAGACGCCAAGGTAAGCTTCTGTATGAAAGAGAAGTCGGTGCTTTTATGAATGGGAGGTTGGGTGTTCCAGAGATAATTGCTTTTTGATCTGAATGATTGAAGGAAATGATTTTCCTAAACCAACCTTGCAAATAATTAAGTCAGTCAGGGCACACTTCCTTTCCTGTGCCATGGTTCACCCGTCAATTCCACTCGCTCCTCTCCTTGCCACGTGGCCTCGGCGTCCTGCACAAAACAGCCCAGGCCCACATTCATAGCAGGATCCGCAACAAAGGAGAGCGAACAAGCTCTCATCAATGCTGAAGTTGCAAACTAAAATGATTATTACTCCAAATCCCCTGTCGCCTATATAGTTTTCAGTCTAGGCAAAGTTATTACGCTTTTTAACGAAGTTCTTCAAGTCATGTTATTTAAAGCAGTCATCCAAGCTTGTCATTTAATGGAAACTGTGTGTAGGAAATTGCCAAGATGGGGACTTCTGATCCAGCAGCCCTTTAACCAGAGGAAAGGAAGTGAAGCAAATTCCTCCTGTCTCCATCTTGTGAGTTCTCTGGGGAGGGTTTGTTAAGAATACCGCCCTACCCTCCCTACACCCACTCCCTGGGAGGGAAGGAGGAGAACAAAGCTCAGAACTGATGTCTGAACCTAGGTCTAAGAATAGCCTGGCCCAGATCTTTCTGGTGACGGCAAGTGTTGATGTTTATGATCCCAGAAACAGGTTTAATTGTCTTCTGGAAAATGGGTGGTCTTGTGTTGAAAAACAGGACCAAATCACAGCTGTCTTAAGCCTTTATCTGGGGTGTGGCTTTGCCAAACGTTGTGTTGAGTGCTAATTAGCAGGTCCTCACCCCCCTGCTTTGTGAAGGTGAGTGAGGGGGCCTACTCCATGGCCCTGGGAGGTGGGGATGAGAAGCTGGCACTACTGCCGTCACCTCTCCCTTCTGGGAGTGACAGCTAAGGTGCCCAGCTGCAAGGGCTCCCTTGAGCACCAGGCTCCAGCAGAGACGCTGCGGGTTCTGACATCCTTTGCTAATGACCCCAGACGGCATGCCATTAGAAAAAAAAAAAAAAAATTCCTGTAGGTTTTTCCTCTGATGGCAGTTTTGAAAGGAGAGAAAGGAAGAAATGTTGAGTGAATGCCTCTTCTATACTGGGCAGTGGCACATAATCTTCCCCAAAGCTATTATATTATATTATTATTATTATTATTATTATTATTATTATTATTTTCCAGATGAGGAAACTTGGAAGGAGAAGATCAATTAGGAAAAGCAGGTTTGGATAGAGAGGACGAAGGGAACCTCCACCAACACCCCTCCCAAAGCAAAAACAAAAATCAACTCTCGAGGTCCAGGCAATTTACACCAGACCAAAAGTACTGTCTTCCTCATAGCACCAACCAAATCTGCAGGCTGGCAAATAGAAGGTCGTAGCAGCATCCCAAGCCCTCTGCCGGTCCTGGTCTGTACCCCCGTAGATTTGATTCCTAAAGGGAATTTATGACGGTTAAAGTCCTTGTGCTTGGCTGTCACCAGTCTTGCTTCTTCCTGACACCTCACCAGGAGACCTCTGTCTTGTCTGGTTTCCCTCCTAAATCACAGGGCCACTTACCCCTGGAAACCCAACCCCCAACTGATGATGACATGCCTGCATACAACTTTAAGTACTCTCCACCGCAGTCTATAAAGCCAGGACAATAACCGAACCCCTCACACCTAGAGATTCGCCAGGTTAACTTGTTAATGGTTTGGCAAACATTAATCCCTCCATAAAGGCTGATAGAAATCCCTGTCTTCTCTCTGTGTTCTTTTTCTTTCTTTCTTTCTTTCTTTTTTTTCCCCTTAACTCAAGCAAAAATCTTCTTGCCTACTAGAAAGCTGATATTTTCTTTACAGTAACTATAAAATTTAGCAACTTGGATGCACTGGGGAAAAAAGTAAACTGCATATGTCCCTGCTTCTCTTTTTATCTAACCAACAGTGTAATGTTATTGGGACACAGACGCCTGCTCTGTGTAAGTGATTGTCATATAGAGCTTGGCATCCCTCATCTATCACACTGCCCTCTGTGCATTTGCAGGGCTTTGAATAATGAAATTTTGGGGGCTGTGTACGTTCTTGTTGTCCAAGTTCATTTCGCAGCACATTGATTAAAATGGATTTTTACTATGTCATCTGGGTTAATGTCAGGGAGCAAGTGTGAGGGCCTAATGAAGGTGTTTCGATAGATGGGAGACTGGCAAAGTGGTGCCCTGTTCCCCTGGGGCTCTCCTTGAACAGTTCCACCCCACCCTTATAAACACACACTTTTCCATCCAAACCTCATTTCAGTCAAGGCTGTCAGTCATTCCCAACTCAGCAGTGGCTTTATAAAATGCATAAAGGGTAATTACAGAAAGACCCCCACGAATTTTCACATGTAATCTTACCCTAGGTCTTGAACCCCAGCTTCCACTTCAACTATTTCCTACCTAACTTAAAACTAGCACACACAATAGAACCTAACTGCTTGGAGGGAGAAAAGAAAGCAGGGGGTGGAGGTGGGAGAGAGGAAGTTCAGACTAGCAAAACCCTGATCTTGAAGATTATTACAAATCCATGTGCACTGTTGAAACAATTAGATCACTTGATTGGCCTTAACATTCCAAATCCCATAAATTAGCCTGGTAGGTGCCTCATGCTATTAAGCAAGGCCTTATATTGTTCCAATACCAACATCTGGCTAAAGGAGAACAGAACAATTTTAATGTTAGCTGTGAGAAGTTATACCTGTTCCAGTCCTTGTGACAACCTCTATAATAGATAATGTAGAAGCGTGGCTTTTTGTCACTAACGCTATTTTTAAAAATTACCTTTGCTTTGGACACAGCATAAATAAAATTTTCAAAAGTTGCAAAAGTTGTTTTCTTCCTCAAAATTTGGAAGTAGATATTTTCAAATGGTAAATTTCATTCAAAATAGTTTTTTTCAAACACTATCTTTTACAAGTTGCAAATGCTAATACTTCTGAGATGCAAATATTCGCACAGCATGAAGTGCCATGCTATATCTACCACTATCACACTAAAACAAATAAAGCATATGGCCCCTGATTCTTTATAATTCCCCTGAATTGTAAAGCCAAATAGACAAATAAGCACATCTATCAATCACTGGATCCATAAAATGAAAAAGATATATGTCAAATTCATTATTAATTCTCACCTGTATCTCAAGAAAGATAGAGGAGAAAGAGATATACAGAACAGAGATGGGGAGAGGGAGGTAGAGAAGTCAGAAGAGAGAAATCAGAAAGTGAAAAATCAACCACCAGGGTGCCAGAGTGGGGCTGCAGCTAAGGAATGGTTCTCACCGAGGGGAGACGTACCTGTCTCCATTATGACTCCAGGTGGGCAGAGGCAGCAATGGGCTCTCACAACATGGCACCAAAGATGGTTGATGATGTAAGAATAATCAAGCTGAAAATAATGCTAACTATGTGCCAGGCACTCTTACTGTATTAACTACTTTAATCCTCCCAACAACCTTATGAGATTTAAACTCATTTTCAAATGAGGAAATTAAGACACGAGAAGGCTAAGTAACTTGCACAAGATCATGCCACCAGAAAAGGGAAGAGCCAGAATTGGGATGCAGCACAAAGGCCCCAAGAGTCCATGCACTTAGCAGTACGCTGTTTTCCTTGGCAAGCACACTAGAACTTACCATGTCAGTATCTCCCCATCATACCAGGCACCTGAGAGGCTCTGCCTTTATCCTAAAGACACTGCCACTGCTCAGCCTTTGGATCACCCCTGTGCCTGTGATCCATTCCTTTTTGACTCTTCAGTGGCGGCCAATCTTTAACTTTTTGAAAGTGGATCCAATTTCTATGAACTGCCAAAAATCAGAGTCATGTGTGGTGAACGAGTGAGCTCTGGACAATAATGTTTTAGGTGATGCACAATGGAAGATGGTGAAGTACTGCAACTAGTTTCCTCGTGCCACCTGGGAGTGCTTTCATAGAACTGGAAGAGGAGTTCCATGCATGTTACGGGCGATCGGATATTACCAAAACGTGCAGCAAGAATCATCTAGACCCTTCTGAGAAGTTTGCCTATTTCAATCAGTCAATTCCAGACTCCGCCACTTCTCACCAGGTCGAAGGAGACTTTCCACTTAATTAGAATATTTATCTTTGGTAACTTCAGCTTTCCCACAAAGGCATCTAGAGCATTCTTGTCTTTCCTGATAAGCAGAAAACGTCATAGGTATAATGACTCTGTGGGACTGAAACAGGGATTCTGATCTTTTAAGCTCTGGTATCTAGTGAGAGATACACTAGAAAGAGGTAAAGTGGTTTCAGGGGCCAGACTTCATAGGCTGCAGTACTCTGGGAATTCCCAAATCCAGGCTGACTTCAGGACTTGAATTTACTAGTTCATGCAGAGTTAATTAATGAAGATTAGGGAAACTGACTTACACTAACTATACATATTAGAGACTAATGTATAAACCAGAGCAGACATTTATTTATTTGCCATGAGGGAATGTTCCTTCACCTAAATATATGACCTTTTGTGACCAACCACAACGTGTTGAAACTGATTTTTCTCTTTCTGGGGTTTAAGAAGGCCCTTGATCATTTCTTACCGCACCATCACTTTATAGACAGTGGTTATCACAATGGATTAGGTTACTAATCCTATATGAGGTTATTTGCATTTTCCATTACTTTGCATTAGCCTCTATGTTTGGTCAGTTAAATGGACTGGCTATTTCCCAGCCTGTCCACAACTCACTTCTTGATTTGGGCAACCACATAGTTTCTCAGTTGATGACCCATGTTCCTTACTTGGTGTGGTCGAATTCAGTTATATGGTACTGGGTTTAAATTCAATAAAAGCGAAATGTTTAACTTCCCCTCCTCACTAATAACAATAACAATAACAGCTGACGTTTGTCGAGTTCCTGCTATTACCCAGGCCCCGCTTTAAGCATTTTGCAGATACTTACTCACTGAACCCTCACAACTACCCTAAGAGGTAGCTTCCATTATTATCTGCACCTCACAGATGAGGAAACTGACCTGAGAAATAACTTTCTCAGAGTCAAAAGGTTAGTAAATGGCAGAGCTAAGATACAAATGCAGTTTGATGCCCACACTCTTAACCACAACACTAAATTACCCTCTTAGCCTCTGTGCTACTTGGGTGTTATGACTGTCAAAAATGAAAAAAAAAAAAAAAAGGAAGCAGCTGTTTTTCTCACTTGCTCTGACTCTGGCTAACTGTTCTTGACTTTTTTGCATTTTATCCATGCAGAACAAAGCTATATTTGTAATTAAACTCCAGATAAATAAGTATCTGTTTTTAGCAGGGCTAAAAATTTGAGAAGGTTTAGCTGAAGCTAGTAAGATATTTAAATTCGATGAGGTCGTAGATGGAATGTAAAGATCCTTTCCTGTGTTATCAGAACCTAAGGGTATCCATAGATTTTTCCATTCTGCATTTTCCTAATTGTTTCCTTATAGGCGCTGTCCCCCCCACCCCCAGCCCCATTTTTCTAGGGCCAGCAACACCTGGGTATGATGGCTGTGGGCAGGACAAGTGGCTAGATGAGAAAATAGATCATAGAAATGTCAGCAGCTGTGATTATCGTCCACTTCTGACTGAGAAACCTTAGGGATCTCATTTAATTGTTCTGCCTTCGTTTCTCTCGGAAATGGCATTACCAGTGTTCACTTCTGCCCACCTTATGAGGGGAGTTTTTAGACTACAGAGGCAATATTTAGAAAAGTATTTTGCCCTTTTTAGAATGTATAATCCAAATAGAATCCAGATCTGTTGTGCATTTCCTGCTGCTGTAGACCTGCAAGAGATTATTTTTAAGCTAATTCCTTTTATCTATTTAGAGTAGCAGGTAGATTTGGAATGTCTGAGCTTTGCACAGCCTTAAAAAACATTATGAAACAAAGAAAATGGTCTGAGTATGTGAGAGCTGAGGTAGAGTGGAGAGGACTCCCGGGCCAAGTCAGAATGCTTGGATTTGGGTCCTGAGTTTAGACCCTACCATTGGAGTTGGGTGCAACTGAGGAGGTCCCTCATCTTCTCAGGGGCTCAGGTCCTCCATCTATAAAATAAGAGCTCCGGCTTGCAATTGTGGTGTTTACACTGAAGAATGAATATGAAAGGGGTGTCACAGCTGCACAAATCTAGCTCCCCCTCTGGGATCCCTGGGTGGCGCAGCGGTTTAGCGCCTGTCTTTGGCCCAGGGCGCGATCCTGGAGACCCGGGATCGAATCCCACATCGGGCTCTTGGTGCATGGAGCCTGCTCCTCCCTCTGCCTGTGTCTCTGCCTCTCTCTCTCTCTCTCTCTGTGTGACTATCGTAAATAAATAAAAAATTTTAAAAAAAGCCAAAAAAAAAAAAAAAAAACCAAATCTAGCTCCCCCTCTACTTTTTCCTGGTGTATAGTTGTAAATACATCCTATACCATCTGGTTGGACCCTTCCGTTTTACAGATCAGAAAACTAAGGCCGAGGGAGGTCAGATGACTTCTCCAGGGCCTTGAATCCTAACTCTATACTTCCCCCGGGTGCAGAGTGGCTTCTTCTAACAGAGGGTGCAGGCCACCTCCGTGAACAAGCAGCTCCTGAAAAGATGGAGGGAGAGTGGGTCCCTCAAGTGCATTCTCTGTGTAAGAAAATAAAAGCTATGCTCAGGCGTCAGCCAGAGCTTGGCTGTAAAATCCAGCCATTAAAGTAATCCGCGTACACCTCAGTGAGTAAATACAGTCATCCATATAGGCACTAGGTAGGAACAAAACAACAGGTGCTTTGAAAGGATTACAAAATGTATTTGTACCAGGGCCATGCAAAAGCCATTTCCAAGCCAATAGGAAGGGCATTTATTATTTTCATTTAACATTTATTAAATAAAGAGTGTAGCAGAGCAGGCTCTCCTAATCTGAGCCCCTTTGGGCTGTGTGCGTAAGCTTTTCAGATACCTGCAATTTCTTCCTCTTCCTTACAAAGATGCTTATTGAACTACAAGAGGTAAGTAAACATCAGGAGAGGTCTCATAGGAAACCCAATGAATGGTTCAGGTCTCTCCCTGGTAGAAGGGATCAGACACCTGA
This sequence comes from Canis lupus dingo, assembly GCF_003254725.2. Classification (NCBI taxonomy): domain Eukaryota; kingdom Metazoa; phylum Chordata; class Mammalia; order Carnivora; family Canidae; genus Canis; species Canis lupus. Next base: position 49,729,826 of record NC_064254.1, on the reverse strand, counting down.
CCTTCCGTGCATCTCAAAATATTGCAGCAGAAGGAATTAAGCCCTTAAATGTTCATACTACTGCTAGGCAGAGCAGCAGAAAAGCTTCAGGGTTGGAAGAAACATTATGATGTGGTCTAGGTGTCTGGGAATCTCGTTAAAATGCAGATTCTAGATCAGTCAGTCTGTGGGTGGATGCCGAGATTTTGCATTTCTAACAAGCTCCCAGGTGATGTTGGCTGGAGGGAAAAGAGAATGCTTAGCACAATATTCCTCTAATAGCGTCATTTCAGGCCTGCGGGGCAGGTTGGTGGGAGACCCAGCTGGAGGTGGGGGAGCGGGTGAGCCTTTTCTACCATCCCACAGTCACTTTTAAATATTCTGACTTCAGAGTATATGTGTTTTGAATCCTTTACCTGAAATAGACAAAAACAAATATTTGTATGTAATTTTATAGACATATCGGCCAATTTTCAAGTGCAGAATTTTAACTGAATAGGACTACAATCATCATAGTTTAAGCAACTTGGCATTTCCCGTTGTACTTAGCTCAATGCCTTGCTCAAAGCAAATCCCTAGATAAACACATTTTGGCTGAAGGTGAGGGTAAGCAGAATATATATTTATATATTTATATATATATTTATATATTATATTTTTGAAGGGTATGACAATTGGAAAAACCACTATTTTTTTTTTTTTGGTTCCTATAGGAAAATTACAAAATAATCTGGATAATTCATTATTTTGCCTCAGACAACCAACTGATTTCTTGTAATGAAATTCAGCCTTAAACTTTACAATGTAGCTCTTTGGAGTTAGCTTCTGCTCTTCATGAAGAATTTCTGGTGTATGGGATTCATACCGCAATCAGTATGTTACCTACGACCGTCAAAATTTAAAAACTCTAAATAAAAAAATAAAATAAAATAAAATAAAATAAAATAAAATCTCTAAATAAAGTCTTCACAAGGCAGTTGATCCAGTGTGACAGTATATAAACAACATCAACAAATACGAAGACGCACTGACCCTTACGGAGCTGTACAATCACTAAATAAATGATATGGAGTTGATTATGAACACATTTATTTCAATTTTCCTTTTTTCACTATTTGTTATACACTAATTTCAAAACACCCTCTTTTTCAGTTGAAGAAATAGCTTCAATGTAAGATAAAAAAATCTTTTTAAACCACAGACCCTTTTATTAAACATTGAATGAAATGAGTTAGGTTGAACTCAACAGAAGGTGACCCTAGAGTTTTAAAAATGGAATTGTCTCACATACAGCTCAGTCGCCAAGATCTCTACACATTTTTTCTAATCAGCTTTACTGAGGTGTGATTTAAAGTGTGCAGCTTGATGAGTCTGATAAACGTATATGAATTGTGACAAACATGCTTGCCACAACAACCAAGATATAGAACATTTGTTTCATTTTCCAAAGTTCCTTCATTCCTTTTTTTTTTTTTTTAAGATTTTTTTTTATTTATGGGAGACACAGAGAGAGAGAGAAAGGCAGAGACACAGGCAGAGGGAGAAGCAGGCTCCATGCAGGGAGCCTGATGTGGGACTTGATTCCAGGTCTCCAGGATCACACCCTGGGCCAAAGGCAGAGCTAAACCGCTGAGCCACTGGGCTGCTCATCCTTCATTCCCTTTTATGGTCAATACCTACCCCACTCCCAAACCTGCCCTCCTGACAACTACTCGGCTTTATGTCGCTATGGTTATGCCATTTCTAGATTTTTACATGGAATCACATGATACATAGTCTCTTTTTGTCCATCTTCTTTCACTTAGTATGTCACTTTTGAGATTCAGCTATGTTGTAGTATCTATCCGTAGTTTGTTCCTTTTTTATTGCTAAGGAATATTCCATCATTTGGGTATATTACAATTTGTTTATCTATCTAACAGCTGGTGAACATTTGGGTTGTTTCTAATTTGGGACTAATATGAACAATACTTCTATGAAGACCCATGTGCATGTCTTTGTGTTGGACATAGCTTTCATATCCCATGGGTTAATACCTAGAAGTAGGATTGGTGAATCATATATAAGTGTATTATTTACTTTATAAGAAATTGTCAGACTGCTTTTCTGAAAGTGGCTGCATCATCTTGCATTTCTACCAGCTATTAATGAGAATTTCAGCTGCTGTATATTTTCATCAACAGTTGGTGTTGTCAGTTCTTTTGATTTTTGCCACTTTTGTGTGTATGTAGTGGTATCCCTTTATTTTTTAATTTTTAAAAGATTTATTTATTTATTTATTTATTTATTTATTTATTTATTTATTTATGAGAGAGAGGGAGAGAGACCGAGAGTACTGCAGGGGGAGAAACAGAGGGAGAGGGAGAGGAGGAGAGAAACTCAAGCAGATTCCCTGCTTAGCACAGAGCCTGAGGCAGGGCTCAAACCCAGGACCCTGAGATCACAACCCAAGCTGAAACCAAGAGTCAGGCACTCAACCAATTGCACCACCCAGGTGCCCCTGCCCCTCTCCTTATTTTATTAGCATTTACCTAATGACTAATAATGTTGAGTGTCTTTTTTGTGCCCACTGGCTGTTTGTATATCTTCTTTTTTTGTTGTTGTTGTTGTTTTTTATTTTCTTTCGTATATCTTCTTTAATTCACAATTGTTTACGGTGTTTATAGAGTAAAGGTGACCCCACTCTAAAGATTGATGAACTAAGGACAAAAAAAGAAAATGTAAATTCTCACATTTATGCCACAGAGGGTACTAAGGGGAGACAATATCCTTGAGGAAGAAATGAGAAGTTTTATTAAACAGAATTAGGAAAACTGGTACATGTGAATTTCCGTAAGTTTTCATATTTGATAGCCTAGCTAAATAGAGAATAGATTTTTTTAACATAATAGAGCAATTTTCAAATGAGAAAGGAGAATTCAATCCTAAATTAAATGAGAAGAAAGACAATCCTGTAAAATGTTAAATCATAATGTAAAAAAAAAAAAAAATCCCAGCTTTGGCCCAGACTTTCCATATGAAGTGAATATAGTATGGTGGTTTAGAGTGTTGGCTCAAAAGTCAGATAGCCTGGATCCAAATCTTGGTTCCATCATACATATGTTGGTAAGCCAGGTTACTGAGCTCTCTGACTTTAATGTCTTTATGTATAAAATGAAAATAATAATAGCTACCACAAAGGCTTGTTGAGATAACACATGTGAAATGTTTAGAAAAGTGTCTGGCTTGTATTAAACGCTCAATAAATATTAGTCATTGTTATTATTACATGGACACTTAAAAGCATGATATTGTAATAGGTACACATAAAAGCCTCTGAGCTAAAAAATATATATATACAATTTCCTCTATAAATAGACCTTTTCAAGATTGACACTTGGGATCAATCCAGGTCAACACTGGTTGGAATGAAGTCTATTTTCCATCTCAAAACATGTTTAATGAGGATCTGTTTCTATAAAATCATCCAAGGTAGTCTGTTAGCTGAATTGTCTTTTTTTTTTAGAAGAAAGGCGTCACCTCTTCCAGCACCAAGAAAAAAGGGCTGACGGTATGGTTACCTAAAAACAAATCAATAATTTGATCCTTTTCCACCCAAATAATTGGCTAGTGTCTCCTAAGGAGTGTATTCGTAAGCCTTTCTGGATATAAGGCTGATCACTTGCTAGAACAGCAGCTTCTAACCTATAGCTATATTAAGGTAAAAACAGATAAATAGATGAAAATATTAATAATTTTTAAACCACTAACCAGTAATTTGATGCTATATTTAATATTTTAGTATCTACCTACTTGTGAAAAATAGTACACATATATGTAGGAGAGTTATTTATTAAATCAACTAAAACTGCTTGATGAGGACCCTTGCAAATCACTCCAAGTGCCCCCAGTGCCTGAAGCTCCCAGGTGGGCAACCTCCATGGCTGAACATGCATGCAGACTTTCTCAGTCTTGGCTCTCCTGAGAGGATTCGCCTGTGATGTATTCGATGACATCCTCTTGAACTAAGATCAGTACAATTTCTCCAAGTGTTTTATATTTATCATGTAGAACGTGTGTACAATTGAGACATCATTGTAAAGGCCTCCAAGCTCAGGACAGACTGTCCAATTTCTTCAAATACATAAAAGACAATTATGTTTTTGACCATTTCTGGAATCTTATGCTTCTATCAGGACCTCTTCTGTAACTGGTCCTGCTTTCCATGTGGATGCAGATCGAAGAGACAGTTTCTACTTACTCAGTGAAGGCACTCCAAGCACTGTTGGGTTTTTTTGTTTTTTTTTTTTTCCCTTGGCATGACAAAGCTGAGACTTTTTTCCCCTAGAGATCACAGGTGCATCTGTACAGGTTTGCATCCCTTCTGAACACCTGAGATTACCTATGGCTGGGTGAAGTTCCACCCATTCCTCTCTCTTCACGAAACAATGGAAAGCCAGTAACATTAAACATAGGCAGTGAATTATTCTTAAGCAGCAAAGACCAACTGGTGGCTCACCTTTTTAGTGAATTTCAAAAATCTGGAGTCATTTGAGTCCAAAGGGGAAACATGTGAGAGAAGGGGGTGGGGGAGCGGTGAGAAAATAGAAGCAACAAAAATATGCCTTCAGTGTTCTCACTGCTCATTAGACTAGCACTGAACCAGTACTCGTATGGCCTGAATAACTGATACTTTTTATAAGTAACTGAAGAGCTATAAAAAGCTTAACATTTAAGAAAACAACAAACAGCTGTGGCGAATGAGCAAGAAAAATCTAAAGAAAGAGCCTGTCTGGGTGGCAGGAGGTCACACTCCTTCATGAGGAAGTGCTAAAACGTCGCTAACATTTTGCTACATCAGTGTGTTTTCCTGGCTGGTCATACTACTCTTTCTTTCACCTCAGCCCTACTCCCCTATCAAACAGAAGAACAAATGCATGTCACCAGAATGTTCAGCAATATTTCCTGAAAACAGCATTTCATTTCTATGCATCTATGTTTTTGGTAGCAATGAACATGAGGGGTTTCTGATCAACAGAGTGAACAAACACCTGATGCATGCAGGCTGAGCCTCACTGCCCTGAGACTCCTGGGCTTGGTTCATGTGTGCCTTGAGGTACCGCACAGCTGCCCTTCTCTGTAACGGAAAATGCCATCTGCAGGTACCATAGCTAGCAAAAGGCAGCTATAGTCCTCCCTATTTCCTCTGGTAATTGTCCATAAACTCACTAATGAGGCAATTACCAGTGGGAGGCAGTATGGTAAAGTGATCACATTTATGGGCTTGGGGCTCTGAATTCCAACTCCAGTACTTTCTCCTGGATGATCTTGAGCAGAGTAACTAACCTCTCTGCACCTTAGTTTCCTAAATAGCAAGTCAAACAAAATTATCTTCTCTCTGCCTTAGGCAGGCCTTTTAGACAATGCTTTAGAACGACTTTGTGAGGGCACACAGCCATCTTTCCTCATTTTCAAGCTTTAGGTAACTTTCCTGAGAAGTGCCTAATAAGTATTAGTTGGGACAAATAAAGTGAACGGGAAAAAGTAGACCTAGATCCAACCATATCAAAAATTACATTACATGTAAGTGGATTAAACACTTTTAATTAAAAGGCAGAGATGGTCAGAATGAATTAAAAGCAAAATCCAACTATATTTTAGATAATATAAGAGATATACTTTAAACATAAAGACTCAGATAAGTTGAAATGAAGTGGATGGGAAAAGATATGTCATGCAGATGATAAACATAAGGAGGGTGGAGGAGTTATGATAAAGTAGACTGCATTACAGAGTTTTCCAGAGGCAAAGAGGGACTTTTAATAATTCAACAAATAGACATGACAATCACAAATGCATATGCACCTTATAACAGGGCTTAAAATACTTGAAATAAAATAGAGTAAGTGAGAAATAGACAATTCTATAAAATCATAGTTGGATATTTTAACACCCCCCCACCCAGCAATTGATTGAATAACTAGAACAACAACAACAAAAAAAACTCCATTAAAATGTAGAGGATTTAAATAATATTATTACTAATTATCCGCCATAGTTTTCTCTTCCATTGATTCAGAATTTCAGACACTTGCAAGCTGCCAGTTCTGTCTCCTCACCTCCAGAAGGAAGCCGTATTCAGGTCATTCAGTCCCCCCAGCAGGAGAAGCTTCTGAAGGCTACAAGGTGGCTACATCTTCTTTTTTTTTTCCTTCCTTAGCCTGTTTTATATGAAACAACTCTAGAATCGCCAGTCTGTTCCTACAGCCATCCTGCCATCTGCTAGGCTTGATAGCCATTGCTGGAATTCTCAGAATCTTCCCTAAAATATCTGCAGTGTTGCCACAGATGTCTAACCATCATATTTCATACATGTGGCCTAGGGCAAGACCTCTGCATGAGGCGAATACTGGAGGTCATGTGGAATATTAAAATCCTTTGACAGTGTCCATAGCAAAAGAATTTATGCTTTGACTCTGTCCCTCATGTGAACTCTAAACAAATACTGTCCTCATTTATCTTTATATCTATTAACAACTGTTCAGATATAATTGAAGATCGTATCTGAGGGAAAAAAATAAATAACCAAAAAAATTGTCCTTTTGAAGAATGTGAAGGATTAGTTTGCTCCTTAGAAATATTTCTCCTGCCTCTTTTCTGCCCAAGGCTGTATATAGCTACATTGCAGCATTCCATTCCATGGAGTGTCTATAGAATGAGATGTATGTGATCCAAAGGCTTTATTATCCCAGGTGAATTGCACAAAGGCTTCCCCAAATAAGCAATGTCTTTTTCATTCATGCAAAGATATGGACCTAAGGTACATAAAGTTTCAGTTAAAAAGTCTGCATGCAGAGACGGAGACATTTTTCAAGGTTTGTGGATTCCATATGTTGGCATCTCCAACCATCATAAATCTTCCCAGCATTCCATTCATCCTGACAGCCTTTGCCATTCTGAGGCCATGAAGGAAGGTAGAGAGTCTAGGGAGTATGGATGTGGGACAGGATGGGACCTTTGTAGTACTTTTCTATAAGAGCTATGATTTAAATGGTCCATGCAGACACAGACTATGGCAACAAAGGCTCATGGCATTAATGGAGGCCTTTTCTGAATAGTGAGGGCTTCTCATCCTAGAGCACTCTCCCAACACAGCAGCAAGCGCTCCCAGAGGAAAGAGCTTTTCAAACCCGTTCACCTCTAATCCCATTCACAACTTGGTGTTCTCTCCTTAAAGAACATCCCTGCACTTCTCCCAAACGTCAGTACTCAAAGCCCCATCAGCTACAGAAGACTAGGTAGGCCATTGTCAACAAGATCTTTTCCCCCTTCGGGATCTTGTTCACCTGGACTCCTCCCCTGTGATATGCCCTGTTAAAAAGGAACACAATGGTAATATTTCCCCCTCCTTCAACACAGTATTTCATTCTTTGCTGACCAGAAAGAGAATCTGGTTCATTCCATGATTAATCTTTTCAGTGGTCTGGAAGGGCAAATAGGTGACAGGCACACGGGGAAAGCACTTCCATGAACACATTTTTTTTTTTTTTTTTTACTGGAACTTGTCCTATTGCAAAGCTCTTCTGCCAGATTCCATTAGGAAATTGCAAGCAGATTCATATACCCAAGTGCTCCTCTTTCTCCTACTCATAAATATATAGACATCACATGGCAGGGAGGGGGAAGAGGCTGACTCTCTCACATGGCATACTCTTCACAGCAGACGTGTAGGCAAATGCAAATACTGAACACGGTAGTTCGTGCATATGTGCATATGAATATATATCATGTTATTACTCCTCAGCAATGAGATTCCAAGCTACCAGAGAGGGGAGGGGAAAAGTCATAATCAATACAGCTGCACTTCAGAATGTCAGTTGAAGGCAGACAATGATAAGAAGATGGGAAGGCTGTCCCTAGCAACATGAAAATAAGAGCCAGGACCACCTAAGGATTGATTAGGGACTGGGCCAAATTCCAGCCCTAAACTCATAACAAATTATGCTAAGAGCTCCCTAGAGAAGGCTCCAATTGGCATTTTTGAGCCACACATCCCTTTCTTTTGATACAGACATCAGGACTGCCTCTGAGATGATTGGAGAATAAAAAACCCAAGTGAAAAATGAATTCGGGAAAGGCTGCTCCCCCATCCAAATGCTCTCAACTTTCCTAAGAAATCCTTCAGCTTCTTTAAAACAAGCCAGTATTACTATTCCACTTTGCCATTCAGGTCCCTAATGAAGGGCCAAGCCAGCGTGCAAAAAGTTAAAGAGAATAGTAGATGAAAATGTCAGCAGACAGGTAGAAAGGCTGCAGTGTGGCAGAGCCTTCCAGCTGGAACTGGGAAGAAAACAAACCAAAAAAATATATTTTTAAGGGAATACTCTAAGTTTTTTTCCCCCTTATTCTTCCAGGAATACTTAGGTCTTGGTTTTTTGTAGACAGAGACATATACTTAATCACAAGCATATTGTATGAAAGAAAAATGTATAGACCTTCTAGACCCCAAAATATATAGCAACGGTTCCAATTTTCATTACCAGAAATAACTAGAGGAAATGAGAAGCAGGTGTGGGAAGGCTTCCCTGAGCGATGCCAGGGCTTCATTTTAATTCAGTTGTGTATGGCCTGCCGCTACCTCCCGGCCTTGCTGTGTGCACACTCAGAGGTCAGGCTATTAAAATCAACTAAATATGCTCAAATTAATTTCTTTTAGGCCCCAGCCCTACCTTGCTTGCCCATGGAATGCTTCACTGACTTGTGGCAGAAGCAGCGCTGCATCTCTGCAGTAGGAAATATACTTTCTTCTTAGACAACATGAAATTTTTTTAAAGCATAAGCTTTGGGGGGCTCAAAATTAATCAAAGAGAACTGCTCATATACAAAAAATGAACTACTTTTGGGTGGGTGGTAGAAATATAAAATAAGTTCCATACTTCTGCTATCGGTAAGCTAAATCTTAATGGAGTAAGGGGTAGGTGGCTTGTTGATATTAGTAACTGTTCATGTCAATGCAAATATCTGGTAATGTTCTTTGTTTGAGGACCTCCACCTGGAGAAAAGGAAGGTTGAAATAGACCCAAGGATATACCTTTCTTTTTCCTTATCCCAAATCATCCACATTTGCTTCTTTTCTATCCTTTGAGCAGCTCTTTCATTTCTTTGAAAACTTAGATTTGACCACAAATTAAATAAATCATTAGCATCTGCTTTGAATAAACATACAGAGACCAATGCCCACAGAGAAAGAATAACAAATAGCTACTTCATTGGACAGGATTCTATCTGAAGTGCTTATTATCGGATAATTCTTTGTTAGTTTGTAACCTAGCTCTGGGATTATCATATATGACAGTTTCAGTAGAGAAAGGAGGGTCAGGAAATGGGTTTAAGCCCATTTCTGCCACTTCCTGGTTGCTGACCTTTGACAAATGGCTTAATCTCTACAAAACTTAATTTCCTTATCTGTAGAATGAGGGGCTGAACTAGATGATTTCTAAGGTCACCTTCTGCTATAAAATTTTATGATTCTAAGTCTCTAGCCCTCTTGGAAAAAGCATATCTGGCTGTGCTTGTATGAATTTGCTACACTTAACACTATGATGAACTAAGAAGACCTTAACGTGACAAAATATTACAGATGACAATAAAAGGGTAGCCGTGATCCTAATGAGTAAATTTGCTCACATTTTATCTTCCTGTAAGGAATGAAGACACAACAGTGGTCTTTAGTTATGGTAGGTTGTTTGGCACCAGGCCCCAGCAGAAGAAGCTTCCACAAAGAAAGGTCAGGGCCTCAACTTTAGTACTTGAACTCACCTCCCCAGTGAGTTCACCCACCGGATGTCCCAAGAATGCCGGATCTCCCTTACTAAGCCTCTAATCGAACCAGGAGACTAGCTGTTACTTCACATATGAATGTGTAGAGCTCAGGGATGGACAGAAATGAATCCCTAATGAAAGGAACAGTCATTACGTTAGCTGGTCAGGTACTTTTACCGCCAGTATTTTTTTTTTTAAAGATATATTTATTTATTTGAGAGAGAGAGAGTGGTGGGGAGGGGCAGAGGGAGAGAGAGAGAGAAACTCTGAACAGATCTCCATGCTGAGTGCAGAGCCCAAAGCGGGGCTCCATCTCATGACCTTGAGATCATGACCTGAGCCAAAGTCAAGATTTAACTGACTGTGCCACTCAAGCACCCCGAATATGCTCTTCTTTTATGCAGAGATAAAGTGCATCCCTCTGGAAGTCTGACACCTTCCTAGTACCTAGAACTCACCCAGAACTCCATGTATTCTGGAATTTATGTTTTTGCTCATCTTGCTCTTTAACAATCGTGACACAAGTGTCCTTCTCTCCCTTGACTGTCTATGCTCACCCTCATTTACACAATGGACTTTAAGTGTTGGAAACAGCACAAACATAAATCTGCACATGGCACTCACAGGGATGTGGGTATACGTGGATGTGCTCACACGGGGACATGACCCCTTTTCAAGGATTGTTGTAAAAGAAATAAGCTTCTTGGCAACTTCAAAACTAAAGTCTTGAAGTTTTAGGTACCAACTTTGTCTTCTATTACAATTTTGTTAAATGAAAATTTAATGTTTTGCACTATTGTTAATGGGATATTTGTGAGGTACTTGCATTCATAAATGCAAATGTATTTATATGGCATTGTACTCAAATGACTCAAAATATTTGTTTAGCTGAAATATTCTGTTTTGTGTTAAAGAATTTCTCTCATTTTAAATAATCATTTCTTTTTTTTTTTTAAGATTTTATTTATTTATTCATGAGAGACACAGAGAGAGAGAGGCAGAGACATAGGCAGAGGGAGAAGCAGGTTTCTCATAGGGGAACCTGATGTGGGACTTGATCCCGGGACCACAGGATCATACCCTGAGCAAGGTGTGAAGGTAGACACTCAACCACTGAGCCACCCAGGCGTCCCTAAATAATCATTTCTTATATATGCGAAATATATTCAAACTTTTTAAAGATGCTCAATTTTTCCAGATTCAGTGGAGACTAAGATCAACCACCAAAGAATTTTAAATGAATCCATTTTTTTAAATAATAAATTATCTCTGGCAATAGATAGGTAACTGTTATGGTTTGGAATTTGTTCCCCTCCCCTAAATCCCTATGTTGGAATCCTAACCCCCAACACCTCAGAGTGTTATCTTACTCAAATTGGGTCATTACAGATGTAATTAGCTGAGATGAAATCATACCAGAGCAGGGTGGGGCCCTCCTCTAATATGACTGGTGTCCTTACTAAAAGAGGAATTTTGGAGACAGATATACATAGGGAGAAGGCCATGTGAAGGTAAAGGCAGGGATCAGGGTGATGCTTCCACAAGCCAAGGAATACCACAGTTTGCCAGCAGACACCAGAAGCTAGGAAAGAGGAATGGAACAGATTTTCCCTTTCAGCCCTCAGAAAGAACCAGCCCTGCCAACACCTTGATCTTGGACTTTTAGCCTCCAGAACTGTGAGACAATAAACTGTTGTTTAAGCCACTCCGTGTGTAGCACTTTGTTGTGTCCGCCCTAGAAAACCAACCAAATTTGGAAATTTTCTCCTCTAGGTTTTTCTTTAAATTACAAAGACTAAATATCTCTAACAATTGTAAGTCTGATTTGCTCATTCTACTAACTACACACACACACACACACACACACACACACCCCAACTTCCATGACCACGCCCCAACAGAGAGACATGTGTCTGGACTCGGCCCTACTCAGAGTGGTGTTTGGGAATGCCCCGGAGACCATGCTGTAACAGGAGACGTCAACAGCGATGGTGTTTTCTTACTCCCAGTCCTGAATAAGTAAAAGACGAAGAAAAAAAGCTCACTTGCGTATTCACTGGTTTAGGCCCAGTCATGATTTCTTTAAAGACGCTGCCAATAGATTTTAGTCATTCTCTGGCAAAGGTTTCTCTTCAACCGCAAACACTACATAGTTGCTGAATGAGTCACCACCTTGAGTAATCTAATTCCTTGACCAGTACATGCCTGCTGCTTACAGCTCACAGCAGTGTCTCTGGTTGTGCCTTTTGTTTTGCTCCATTCTCCGGAACTTCTTTAATGCTTTCTTAAGGTAGGGCTGAGGATTCACTATGAATCCCTAGAAAGGATGAATCTTGCTTGCTCAGCAATGTGTGAACTGGCTGGTCATCAAGAACCAAAACCTTAGCTCTGATTAAGCTTTCTCGTACAGGGAGCTAAGCTGGATGTGGCATTATTACTGCCCAGAAAAGCAGTAAACAGGAATTTCAAAACCATTTCTCCCTCAAACCAGAAACCTTCTTTTTCAAAGAATCCAGAGGGAAAGCAAAAGGAAAAAAGCAGAATGTTGTTCCAGGAAGGAGGACAGTGGAGCCGAGGCCGCACCCTCCCCACAACCCTCCGCAGCTGGGCTTGCACAGAGACTAAACTGCATCACTGGACATGTTGACTTTACTGAGTTTATCGAACATTCTGGGCATCTCTTCTTCAAGAACAATGTAATAAGACTACTACCAAAGAGTTATTCCTGTTGGTAAAGTTTAAAGCACATAAACCTGTGAGCTTATTTTTGCATGGTTTTTTAAAAAGCGTGCCTTAAAGATACTCTTCCTCTGGATATGTTTTAACCACAGGATATTCTGTTCTTAAACAGGGAAATTTTTTTTTTTCCTCCAGTGCTGGGAGATTGAAACATTTTGAATATTTGCAACATTTTCTTTTAAGGAGAACTTTTTTATTGTATCTGGCCAGCTCTTCTTGAGTTCCTTTCTTTCTTCTGTTTGCAATCACTTATGTCATTTTATTCTTCTGGGAGTGGGTACCCACACCACCAAAAGAGAAATTGGAGAAATGAAACCATCAACAAAACTAAAAGCAGAAACCTACTAAATGTAGAAAATGTTTGCAAATCATGTATCTGATAAGGGGTTAATATACAAAATACATAAAGAAATCATATAACTCAAGAGCAAAAAGAAAAAAGAAGAAGAAAAAAGACCCTAAATAACCCAATTAAAAAATAGGCAGAGGTTCTGAAAACCGAGACATTTTTCCAAAGAAGACATACAAATGGCCAATAGGTACATGAAAAAAATGCTCAAAATCATTCATCATCAGGGAAATGCAACTTCACACTTGGTAGAATGGCCACTATCAAAGACAAGAAATAACAAATGCTGAAGAGGATGTGGAAAAAAGGGAATACTCGTACACTGTTGATGGGAATGTAAATCAGTGCAGCCACTATACCAAACCATACAAAGATTCCTCAAAAGATTAAAAATAGAAATATTAGATTATCCAACAATTATACTTTAAAGTATCTGAAGAAAATGAAAACACTAACTTGTAAAGGCATATACACCCCCATGTTTATGGCAGCATTATTTACTACAGCCAAGACATGGAAACAATCTTAGTGCCCATCGATGGATTAATCGTACATATATACGGTGGAGTATTATTCAGCCATAAAAAAGAATGAAGTCTTGCTATTTGCAACAATAAGGATGAGTCCTGAGGCATTATGCTAAGTAAAATAAGTCAGGCAGAGGAAGACAAATATTGTATGATCTCACTTATATATGGAATCTTAAGAAGAAAAAAAAAAAGAAGCTCATGGATACAGAGAACAGATTGGTGGTTGCCAGAAGCAGAGGTGGAGGTGGGGGGTTGAAATTGGTGAAGGGGATCAAATGATACAAACTTCCAGTTATAAGACAAACAAGTCATGGGGACATAGCATACAGTATGGCAACTATAGTTATTAATAGCGTACTACATATTCAAAAGTTGCTAAGAGAGTAGGTCTTAAAAGTTCTTATCACCAAAAAAAGTTCGTGACCATGTGTGGTGATGGATGTGAGGTAGACTTACCGTGGTGATCATTCTACAATATATACAAATATCAAATCATTGTGCTGTACACTTGAAACTAATATAAGGTTGTAGGTCAATTATACCTCAATAAAAAAAAAGAAGGGGAAGAAAAGTTTTTAAAATTCATTTCAACTATACTGCCCTATTCCATACAGTTACCAAATGCAGGAGAGAGAAAGACACATCTTAAGTTTATGCGCTAGTTGGGATGCTTTCAGAACAAGCTGAAGAGTGGCTGCTTAATAGTATTATTCATAAGTTACACTCCCATGCAATACACAACTCTCAAAAAACCCACTTCATCCTCAAAACAGCTTTGAGAATCTGACATATTAGCATTGAGGAAATAGAAGCCCCAAGGATAGGATGCCTGTGTGGCTCAGGGCGTGATCCTGGGGTCCCGGGATCGAGTCCCACGTCAGGCTCCATGCATGAAACCTGCTTCTCCCTCTGCCTGTGTCTTTGCCTCTTTTTCTCTTCTCTCTCTCTCTCTCATGAATAAATAAAATCTTAAAAAAAAATAGAAGCCCCAAGGTTATATGGAAGGTGGTGGAGCCAGGGACCTTTGGCTCAGTTCTCTTTGTTCTCTATCCTGTTAAGGCTGGAGAAAGGACAGGTAGCCCAGCCATCTGCCACAGAAAAGTCTCTGGTTAACTTACCGTTAGACTTCTCTTTGTTGGGGACAGCCAGGTGAGCCACAAAACTTCTGAGCTTCTGTTTTCTCATGTGCAGAATAAGGGCAATGCCACCCATCACCCTAAGATAGGTAAGAGTAAAAGTAAATGATGCCAGTGACGGAAGGTTAACAAGTCGTAAAATGCTATACAAATCCCTCCTTCGGGATCTATATCACACTTGTGTGCTGTTTGACTTTAGGTGAGTTTCCTAATATTTCTAAGGCTCACTTTCCTCATCAGTGGAAACAAGGCTACTATCAGAACCTTGCCCATATGACGAGGGTTGAAGATGAAAAGAGATAATCCATGCCAAGCACTCAGCACACTGGTCCATGCATGGGCACAGCAAGTCCTCAATAAATGTTGTTTTTAAAGCCATTCACATTTGATGCCAGCCCCTTTCCAGCACAAATATAGGCAGACAAGAAAAAACCCAAAGGAGGGAATATAAATAATAGTGAAAGGAATAGAAGGGAAGGGAGAAGAAATGGGTAGGAAATATCAGAAAGGGAGACAGAACATGAAGACTCCTAACTCTGGGAAACGAACTAGGGGTGGTGGAAGGGGAGGAGGGCGGGGGTGGGGGTGAATGGGTGACGGGCACTGAGGGGGCACTTGGGATGAGCACTGGGTGTTATTCTGTATGTTGGCAAATTGAATACCAATAAAAAAATAAATTAAAAAAAAGAAAAAAAAAGAAAAAACCCAAAGGAGTCCGGGGATTCCATATTATAACCCTACCTGTCCAAATTCTTTGCTCCCATGGCAGTTTCAATTCCATACTCTCAAAAGAAATTTGAGAGAGCCCCACCTACTCTTAGTTTTGTGAAGTTAATATTTTTGATCCACAGTGAAGTTAATATTTTTGATCCACAGCAAATATTTAGCCGTTGAACATACTTTGCCTCCTTTCATTCCTACTGCACTAGACTATCGGATTTGGGGAATATCTATATTACACCCATCCTGATACCAAAGGAACAAAACTGACCTACTCCACACCTCAGCATTCCTCCCAAAATACGGGCAGTGTCACAGGGCCTGCTTCAAAAGATATTTAGCATTTAGGGACCCGAGTTTCATAAACACACACAAGAACAAATCACTTCATGTTCTAACTGGGAGAAGTCACCTCCAGATGTCAATGAGTAAAGGAATGTAAAAACCAGGGGGCTCCTGGGTGGCTCAGTTGGTGAAGCATCTGCCTTTGGCTCAGGTCATGATTCCTGAGATGGGGCTCCCCGTCGGGCTCCCTGTTCAGCAGGGAAGCCTGCTTCTCCCTCTCCCTCTACCCCCAACTCATGCTTGCTCTCTCTAGTGCTCTCTCTCTCTCAAACAAAATTTTTCTTAAAAAAAAAAAAGGAATGTAAAAACCAGCAAAATGCCTGACGTGTGTAATTGGCACTTAAGATAAGCTGGGATAGAAGAGAAAAAGTAACAAGGTATCTTCCAGAGTGGATTGGTGTCTGATCCTAGCTTTGAAGAATGTTTTAACAGGAAATGAAGAATAAACATCAGCCCAAACTAATCTTAAAATCTCATCAGTCTCTGGTTATGAACACTACTTCTTAATTTAATCAGCTAACTACATTTTTCTCTAACTTAGATCATCTGAATTTATATATCTTTGCATATTGCCCAAGGGTCATATAAATTACACATCTCAACACTCGCTTGAATGGTGGTACCTGTTTACCTATGTTCTGGTATGGCTGTGGCATCTGAGCCAGTTCCTCAGACTTGCTTTTTAGGGATGTCAAAACCCTGAGAAGTCTCAGTGACTCTCAGAGAGGTGAAACACCTCAACTGGGGGAAAGTGGATGCAGACGGAGGAGTCCTAAAATGCTTGACAGCGTCCTGTTCCTTAACATTTCAGAAGGATATTTGTTCATCATTCTCAAACATTTTATTTCCCTCTGAATTTTTTTCTCTGGGAAGTCTTGCAGGTTCTGTGATTCAGAACTTGGACTTCCTACTCTATCAGCTTTTTTTTTTTTTTCCCCAGAACTCAAATGTTCAAACAGTTACTTGCTACCGTATGGGAAATGAATTCAACCACTGAACATTTATTAAGAGGCTGCTACTCAAAGGCATTATATAGGCCAGTGCAGTTGGTTCTATAAACTCCTAGTCATCTGCAAACTATATTGAGAGTCAACTATATACCAAGTGCTGAAGGCATCAATTTGAATAAAACCCAGCTCTCGTGCTCTGATTTATAGACAAGTGAGGGATGTAGGCATATAAATAATTACAACACAATGTGGAAAGTGCAAAACAACAAGCAGATCTGTGGGTTCCTCCCTTTTCGGCTGACATGTGTGAGTGGACCTGGTGACAGTGTCTGAGCACCTCCTGGAGAAGCTGGACACAGGAGTTTGAGCACCAGTTCGGCACCAGCCGGAGTAGAAGCCCTTCCCAGCAATGGATCGAAATACAACTCGACAGCTAGACACCCTCATCTGCCTATACTTGCACAGAGCACCCCCCAACCCCATCTCCCCGTCCTTTTTTTTCTTCCTCGTGAGAGTTATAGAATGTTCCTGTGGCTCTGGAAAACAAACAAAAAAACCCCAAGCCTTTCACTGGGGCTCCTTACCCTTCCCTCAATTCTCTCTGTAGTCTAGTTTTTCTCCCCCCACATCCCCTGCCATGTTTGTTGTTGCCTTTGACTTCTTTCCTCTTCCACTGTTCCAGTCCTGTCATCCCCTCGTCATGTCATCCCCCCCACATGACACCTTGCAAATAGCCAACTCACTGAAACATACAGAAGTATTTTTTTTGCAACGTGGGTAACTCTGCTGTATAACATTTAAAGAGTTTGACGCTATCATATTTACATCTTGTATATTTAACTTAATTCTGGAGATAAAACATATCTCCTTTTAAGAATATCAAACAGTAATTCAAAGAAAACCCATAAAGACCCTCTTACATTTGTTTTTGCACGAATTCTTACCCAAACGGAAACACGAGGAAAAGAAAATGATATAATCATCAGAAAGTCCTCCCTGTTTTAGGATCTATACTTTTCTGGAAGAACCAAGCAACAGAGGGTTAAGTAGGAGATGAGCTAAGCCCAGGGTGTGCATACTTTTTGTGGCATCCCCCTCAGGTGCTGTGGCTTTGGGTGCTTTGTCTCTGAGAGAGACAAGGGTACCATTGTTGCTGCTTTCACCACAGTTCTGGGAACGGAGAATAGCCACGTTCTTTATTTTTGCATCCCAGCATAATCTCCGTATTCAAGGCCTACGTTTCAGAAGGTCTCAATTTGAAATGTGGTTCCTGGAAAACCCCGTGGAGCAATCGGGAAGCAGGCCAGGGGTGCACAGGAGATTGAACTATGCTGTGCGGTGGGTGCTCTGACCTGTGGCACCTGGGGCCAATCGGGGTCCTCCTCGGCCTGAGGCCAGCTTGGAAGGCAGTGCTCCGGCCCTAGGGTGGTGGGGACGGGGGTGGGGGGTGGCTCTAGACTTCCTTCTCTGTGGAATGGGGTGAAACAACAGCATCTGCTTCATGGAGCCCGCGTGGGGGTTAAGTAAGTTAGTATTGACAGGGTTCTTAGAGCTGTGCTAGGCATGTAATAAGCACCGTGTGCATGTTTGCTATTAGGATAACCAAGACTCCGGGAGAAATCCAGTTAATGGCAGAATGGTCTCCTTTATCTGGACGTAAACCATGAAAAACCAGCATTCGATATCCTTAAATCTGGAGTCACATAATTCCAGATCCTGAAGACAGGCTCTTAAAAAGGGACAAGTCCTGGTTAACAGTGTAACTGACAAACAAAACAGAAGGAGCAACACCAGGTCCTGGGGTCTACGGAGCCATTTCAAGGCAATAAAGGAATTGACCCAACAGGAATAGAGTCGCGCCACTGCCTTTGCGTACTTGCCTTTTAGGACTTGGGTGTGTATGTGCTTCAGAAAATGGCCCCATTATGACGGACAGACTTTCTCCCCAGATCCCTGGGTTCAGAGAAACCCTGGGTTCAGAGCAAACCAAGGCAGTTTGCTCAACTCTAATTAGGAATCTGATTGCTGGTTGGCCTTGCACAAAGGACTTTTAATTAGGGCTGAGAACGCTTAGAAAAATCCACTTGGCAAGTCGACTCCCTCCCTCTATCTCTTTTTTAACATCTTGCCAAGATCATAAGGAAAGGGAGAGCTTAATTACAGTTGGTGTATATATCTTTAAGAAAAAAAATACATTAAGTGCTTTAAAATAGGCTCTCTTGGCTCTGTGATCACAAGGATTTTACTCACTTCTTATCCCTGATTGGTCTCATTCTCAGTTACAGATGAATCAGACACATTTTGAGCAGCTTTAAGATTTGCTTTTCATCCAAAGCCAAGTAGGCAAATGGCAGTGAATTCACAAGCTTTTCCAAATGATCTCATAGGTTCCTCTGGCTCCACTGTGGGGGCCGTTTGCACTCTGCAATGCTGTTATCTTAAACACCCCCGGCCTGCCGGTGTCCGAGGAGGGGCCGCATCGAGGACCCAGCTAGGCCCTCCACTTTCTCCAAGGGGAGCCCCAGTCCCTTGGTCCACGTGGCAGCCATCAATTGAAAAGAGAGGATAAAATGAGCACATGAAAGACCCTGAGCCAGAAAGGTGGGCCCAGTGGAGAGTGGCGTGGACACGGGGCCCTGGAAGGGGAGCCCATCCTTAAACCCCCCACTAGACCGTGATCATGTCCGAGTGGGTCACCAGAGACCCTCTCATTAAGTCTCCGGGCCTGAACACCGGTGATCCACGCTCCCCTTCAGTCCATGTGAACCCGGCCTTGGCAGCCAGTGACTTTTTAATTATTTATATGAAATATCTGATAGTATATGGAGTGGCTGAACCCAGTGTAACATGTGCTCCAGGCGACTCGGGGAAGCTCAGATCAGCCACTCAGATGCACAAGATTTTCCGACTGAAGTTTGCCTTTTGCTGCTCCTTTAGTCTCTGCCTTTTTTTCTCAAGGCTTTGTGCCTCGGTGCTAAGGATCCCTTTGATCTAATCTCAGGAACCTGAAGCTCTTGCTCTTGAGTTACATTTCTTCACTTACTATTTATGTTTGATGCAAAACTAAGAAACCAGGTAGAGGCAGAAGACGCCGCGGCGTATGTCTGAAAGGGACATGTCGATCATCATCCTTGAGCCCCATCCAGCTCTTTCACACGTTTTAAACGTGACGCTTCTGTGCAGACTCTGGAGTCTGGCTCTGTGGAATTATGTTACAATTCAGGCACATCCCTCTCTGTTGAGTTTGTGCAGCCTGTGGGTCAATAGGGATTTTCAAGTCATCTGCCTTTTGACTTAGACAATTGGTGAGGGGTGGCAAAGCCAAGCTGCTTTGAAATTGCTCCCACGCCTGGGAACGCATGGCTGCTGCCCGAGTGCTCTCCGGCCCTCGCATCTCCCTAAGGTCACTCTGATCCTGCAGTAGCAGCCGCAACAAACACATTTAATGATCTTATGCTGAAATGTCATTGGACTGCAAACTCGTTAATATCAAAGAAAATATTGGAGGGAGAACAGCCTTCTAATTCAAGCCAGGTGAACTTCCAAGATATTTGGCTGATTTATCACACCATATGTACGCCTCCCCTTTACGTTTTTACCCTGTCTTGAGAGAGATCAGACATCTATTTATCACCGTTATGTTCTTCGTGCTATTAAAAATAATCAGGTTTATGTGTTACCTTCTTTCCCAACCGCCAACATGCTCTCTAGAACTTAGCATTAGCTCTTCTGATGAGCTGAAGAGGGAAATATCATTATCCTTGTTTTACAGATGGAGAAATCTGAAGCGCAGGGAGACTGTTTTGCCTAAGGTGAAAGTGTTGTTTTAATCCTAGACTTTTATTTTTATCTCTTCAAATTTCTTCCCGAGGGTGGTAATGAGCTCGCAGGATTCATCAGGACTAGACCTTGTCTGAAGACTTGTTTATAAAATTATTTCAATAAAATTCGCAATCAGATTGGCTGGGGTGGGCCTTCAAACCGAGTGGCTTCCCTAATGAGCACACTCATCAGGGCGGCAAAATCTTGTTACCAGCCAGCTTCTCCCACACTTGTCAAGGCGGGGTGGGGGTGGGGGGTGGCCAGTGTAAGTTTATTAGTAATAAAGACCAAAGCCTTAGGAGCTTTTATGTGAGAATCTGGTTTCTTTTTCATTTGTTTAATTATTTTAAAAGTTAGGTTGGAAAATGTTTGTGGAGCAGCTAATAATGTGACTTCAGAGAGGGAAGGCTTGGCACATCCCACTCATTAGCTCTGAGGCTGCTTCACGTTGGACTTCCCTCAGTTAGGTGCTGCCTCCTAATTTCTCTTCCTGTGTTTGTGCCATTTGCCCCTCTGATTCCATCTGCCTCCCTTACTCAAATCACACCTAAGTTATTTTTCCAAATGACTGAAATCTTCAAAGCAAAAAGGAATCCCGAAGGAAGATTTTTATTGAAGGGTCCAGGGCTTCTGGATACTCATGGGCCTGGAAGCCACCATGGATGGTTATTGGTTGGTATGGAGTGATTCTTCCATATATGCGATGCTTTGAAACATAGGTCCTCTGGTTTTTTACAAGAGGACGGCACCACTGAAGACAGGAAGCCAAGATTTGGACCATTGTGGAGATAAGTTGTCAAAAGGCCCCTTACTCAAAGGTGGGAAAGTGCTTCTCAGTCCCCAAAATCCACCATTGCCCAAAATACATACACACCGAGTTGACTCAGTTGCTCCTAGGCCTCCATTAAAATGGGAAGAAGGCAAAGTGAAGGAGGACTCAAGATTAACTGTCTCGCCAAATGGAAGCTCAACTAGTTGGGATCGCTATACAGACCTTCTACTTCCTATTTGAAAGCTACAGTTGGTGCAGATGGAGAGAAATGTAATTAATTTCCATTCACTTTTGTTATTTTTATAACATTTACGGTTTTCCAGTAAAATTTCTGATTTGCAAATGATAAAGCAATAAATGTTTATTGTCAAGAATGTAGATAAAATAAAACAAAAAGTATTCAGAAGAAAATTACATCACCCAGATAATCAGTGTGAACATTTGGCCTGGGCCCTACCAATCATAAATAGATACTTCTTTTCTTCATTTAGGATTAGCATATACATAAAGTTTATGCCCTACTTTTTTTTTCCCATTTGACATTATTTCTTGAACATTCTTCTATATCCTTAAGTAGTCTTTGAAACTATGATTTTTTATCAATCACATAAATTGCATTGTTTGGTGTACGATGATTTATGTACCTATTTCCCTAATGTTGGACATCAAGGTTGTTCTAATTTGTAGTTTTCATAAAGAATCGTGCAATGTCCATCCTTAGAGCACATTTCTTTATTTTTGGAAAGATAGATTCCTCAAATGAAACTAATAATTCAAAGCCTATTAGCATTTTGAAAATTCTTAGTATCTTGTTTTCAATTTTTCTTTTTAAAAAACGTTTAAAAATATTTAATCTTAATTCCAGTTAGTTAGCATACAGTGTTATGTTAGTTTCAGATGTACAATATAGTGATTCAACACTTTCATGCCTCCTCTGTGCTCATCGCAAGACCACTCCTTCATCCCCATTCACCTATTTCATCCATCTCCCCACCAACCGCCCCTAATCATCAGTTTGTTCTCTATAGTTAAGAATCTGTTTCTTAATTTGTCCCTCTCTCATTTTCCCCCTTTGCTTGTTGGTTTCATTTCTTAAATGCGTAAAATAATATGGTATTTTTTTCTCTGACTTATTTCACTAAGCTTAATGATCTCTAGTTCCATCTATGTTGTTGCAAATGGAAAGATTTCATTCTTTTTAATGGCTAAATAGTATTCCATGGTCCATATATACCACATCTTCTTTAACCATTCATCAGCCAATGGATACTTGGGTCATTTCCATAATTTGGCTAGTGTATATACTGCTGCTATGAACATCAGGGTGCATTTATCACTTCAAATTAGTATTTTTGTATTCGTTGGATAAATATCCAGTAGTGCGATCACTGGATCATAAGGTAGTTCTATTTTTAAATTTTTGAGGAACCTCCACACTGTCTTCCAGAGTGGCTGCACCAGTTTGCATTCCCACCAATAGTGCACAAGGGTTCCTTTTTCTCCACACCATCACCAACACTTGTTTTTTGTGTTGTCGATTTTAGCCATTCTGACAGGTGTGAGGTGATATCTCATTGTAGTTTTCACTTGCATTTCCCCGATGATGAGCAATGATGAGCATTTTATCACGTGTCTGTTGGCCATCTGTATGCCTTCTTTGGAGAAATGTCTGGTTCTCTTCAGTCCATTTTTAATTGGATTATTTGTTTTTTGGGTGTTGAGTTTTATAAGTTCTTTATATATTGTGGATACTAAGCAGTTACCATTCTTGCCATTTGCAAATATCTTCTCTCATTCCAAAGGTTGCCTTCAATTTGTTTTCTAAAAGCATTGTATCAATTATATCCTGATTGTTATGTATAACAGTACCCTTTGAACTGAATCTTTGCTACACTAATTTTTTAAAATATCTTACCAGTTGGATAGATGTTTACATCTGTTAATGGCATCTTATTGATACTAACTTGTACTTGTTTGATAACTAGCTATTTTCAACAGCTTTATTGAAGTATAATTTACATACCATAAAATTTCATTGTAAGTGCACAATTCAAAGACTCTCAGTAAATCTGTAGAGTTGTGTAACTGACAAATTTTAAAACAATTTTAGGACATTTTCCAATTTTAGAACAGTCCCAAATTCCCTGAAGCCCATTTGTAATCAATCCCTGCTCCCTTCCAGTTCTCAGGCAACTAGTGATATGCTTTCTGCCTCTAGAGATTTATCTTTTCCGGACATTTCGTAGAATTGGAATTATATGTAGTATTTTGTGTCCAACTCTGCACTTACCATGTTTTTTTGAGTTTTAGCCACATTTTAGGATGTTATAATAGCATATATTTAATTCATATTTATTTAATATTTACTTTATTTTTATTGATGAATTCTGTAGTGTGGCCATATCACATTTGTTTATCTTTTCACCTATTGATGGATACTTGGGGCTATTTTGAATAATGCTACCATGAACATTTGCATACAAGTCTTTGCATGGATATATGTTTCATGTCTCTGGGTCGATTGTAGGAGTGAAATTGCTGGGTCTTCTAGTTTTTTAAATGTCCATCAACAGATGAATAAATAAACAAAATCTGGTAGATTTCAAATTTTACTTATGTTCCTGAATGCTTTACAAAACATAAAAATCATGTTCTCTGAAACTCTTAAAGAATTCTTTGGTAGGGCGTCTGGACTTGGAGAGTTCTTGAAGGAGCTTCTTGATAACTTTGTCAATTCCTTCCCAAGGTTATTGATTTTTTCATATGTATAATTTATTTAGTCAATTTTTAGCAATTTCTCCCAGAAAATCATCCATTTATCACTATTCTCACATGTATTAACATGCAATATTATCTTATTCTATATAAAACTTCTTTGTAATATGTTCATATCCCTTTTCCATTTCTAATATTTGTTTGTATTTCCTCTGTTCCTGGATTTTGAATAATGAAAATTATTTCTACTTTGTTAGCCTTCAAAAATATTTAAAGCTCTCGTATTAATCCATTATGCCTTATCTTCTAATTTTTAAATTGTTGTATTAATCTTTCTTATCTATTTCTGCTTGTTTGGATTTTATTCATCAAGTTGGACTTTCCTCATTTTTTAGTCATATGCCTAGTTTATTTTCATTATTCCTGGCTGACTAATGATAGTGGTCAAGGCCTTCAACATGGTCTTTTGTACTGATCTGGCCACATTCCCTGAATACTTGTATATAATATTCTGATTTTCATTACCTTCTAACTAGTTTGTAATTATGGTTTTGATTTTCTTTTTTTAAGAAATTCCAATAAAGAATTTTTAAAATTTGTAAGTAATTGATAGCTTAAATTTGTTTATTCTTATTTAAACTTGTGTAATTTTTTTCTAGTTTTGTTGCATTTTAGATAAAAGTTTTCTTTGCAGACTTTTATATTATTTGTTTTGCTCAGGGTTTCAAATAATAGTTTTTAAAAAGGTTCATTCTTTGTCATTAAGGAAAAAATAATTTATTTCTTATTTCTTAATAATGATAGTATTTCAAACTTTAGTATCTTTTTCTCTTTTTTGATTGTCAAAGTTTAGGTCTCCTAAAGACAACTGTTTTTCTGTCAGATTTTTTGTTTTTAGATTTTATTTATTAATTCATGAGAGACACACAGAGAGAGAGAGAGAGGGAGAAGCAGGCTCCCCGCAAGGAGCCCAATGTGGGACTCGATCCCGGATCCCGGAATCACACCCTGAGGCAAAAGCAGATGCTCAACCACGGAGTCACTCAGGTGTCCCTCCTGTCAATTTTTATTTTTTCTATTTCATGCTATGCTTTTATCACTGTGATATTTTTATTCAGCCTTATATCTTATATCAACATAAACATGCCAAAATGGATCCTTTATCCCAAAGGCTGTTTTATGATAAATGCTACTTTTTTACTTTATTATTGCCATTCATGTTTTCATTTCATTTACATCTACTTGATAAAGATTTGGCCATGGTTTTATTCTTTTAACTGCTTAATTTTAACATTTATTGATATTTTTCCTAATTTCTAAGTGAATTCATGTTCATGACAGAAAGTCTGGCGACTACAGAAAAGCACACATACACAAAATCATCCACCACCCAGTATCCAGAGTTTTCTTTTTTTCTTCCCCTCCTTTTTAAATTTTCTTTGATATGTTCAAAGATAGCCAAAAAAGCCTACACCAGGGCCTGCCATAGGCCCATTAAACCAGAAATGGAATCATTTCATAGTCCAGAGCATGGAGAGACAAAGTTATCAAGAAATTAGCTCTTATTTCTGTTGGATCTCTTGAAATTCAGAAACAGCAAATCACATTCCTCTCTTGTCTACTGGGGGACTGAAATAATAGCATGATTAGATTGCCAGGGATTCAAAACAAGAATAGCATGAGTCTGCTGTGGTCAGAGGAGGAAGCCCAGACAGCTCCCTTGAGTCAGGACTTCAGAGAAGGTGATTCCAGTGATTGCCACTGAGAAGTAAAATCGTGGCTTCCCCGCAAGCCTGGGGCATGTGTCAGGCTCTGTGTGTGTGTGTGTGTGTGTGTGAGTGTGTATGTGGTGTGGGCGGGTGTTGTTCCTGTGTATATGTTGTTGGGAGTGTGTGTTGTGTGTTTATATGTGTGTGCTGTTATTTGTATATGTTATTGTTGTGTGTGTGTGTGTGTGTATGTAGGGGGTCACAGCAGTAGAGAGGGTTTGGCAGCAGCCCAGTGGTCCCACTGAGGAAAAACAGTCTACATAGCTGAGTCGATTTTCTTTTGGAGGTCGGGGAAACTGTGGTCTGAGGGCTGCCTCAAGTCATGTTCTAGCTGAAAAGTCAGGTCCAGAGCTTAAGCTAAAGTATGTCCTATGTCAAAGTGTCAGAAAATAGGCTCTTCAAGGAAAGGTTAAAAGGTTTGAACCCTTTAACATAAAATAAGAAAAGATTAAAGTGAATATTTAACTACTACCATCAAACAATGAAGATTTTTTTTAAGAGACTGTTCAGTGGTTTTCCACTTTCTATAGAAGACAGAAAGGGTGAAATGCAGTCTACTTAAAACAATGGAGAGATCAAGGAGTTTCTTAAACCCTCGGATTTATACAACATGGATCTGTCTGCAGGGATAGATTATTGAATTTCCATCCCCAGTGATCTTTGAAGAGAGATGAACAGCCATCCAGAATGCAGGGCCAGGAACCACTGGAAACGGACCCAGGCTTCTGAGTGAGGCAGACCTGGGCTGGAATTCAGCTCTGTATGACCCCTGAAGGATTATTTAATCTTTTTACTCTTATTTTCCTTACCTATAAAATGGGCATAATGACACCTTTATCACAGATTTTTGTTGGATTAAATAAAATAACAACCTATATAAATCTCCTAGTACCTGGTATATAGTAGGTACTCAACAAACATCAGCTTCCTCCCCTTTTTCCTTTTCAACTGTCATTTGATGAGCAGTTAATCTTGTACATTCTTTGACCACTAAAGAGAATACTAATTTAATTCTGCCCATTAAAGATTTATTGAGCATCTCCTTTATGTAAGGCACTAGGGAGGATATTTGGTGTTTCTTCGCTTCCCAGCATTCATTTACCCTACTTTTGGTAAGTCTCCAATTTTTATGTGTGGGTCCATCCCACCTACCTGCCCTCTCAATGTAGTTTTGCTGGAGTGTACTAGATGAGATGTGACCTAGGAATTGTCAATCAAAGCATCTTGAACAGCTCTGTTCAAAGTGGTGGTTGAGGAAAGAGAACATAATCCAGCCAGAGCCAGTGAAACTCAAGGGGTTTTGCTTTCCCTCTTTTCTCCCAAGACCCTAGGAAGCTGGAGCTAGTGCAGCCATCTAACCTCCTCCAGAGTCGAAGAATTAAAATATGTAGAGGAGAGCTGAGTTTAGAAGCAACGAGAAGCCAGCTCAACCCCTGGACTTTTCAGTTATGTGCCCCATTAAATCCCATTATTTGTGTAAGCCAGGTGAGTTTGGTTTTATGTTGCCAAAAGGATCCAAAGTGATATAGGCTATGTAGGACATGCAAAAAAAAAATAAGACCAGAAAAGCTTATAAATTATAAATAAGGTGTTTACATAAATAATAATGGGATAGGGCATAGTATTTATTCTACACTATTAATCCAGGGCTTACTACATGCTGGACACTGTGCAAAATTCTTTGCTTTGTACATACTGTTTTGTTTAATTCTTAAACAGTTACTTTTATGGAATTAGCAGCATTTGACTTTGAACTTGAGAGATTGGTAGTAATTGGGCAGGCATGAGAGGAGAGTAAAGAGGGTAAATGGAAAGAGGAACCAATGGAGACAGGAAAATGAAGGACAGTTAGAAAGTAGCTGGTAGTCCCATTCACTGAGGTCTGTAGAGCACAAAGGATGGTAGCAGGAAGTACAACTGGAAAGACCCTTTGAGATCAACGCATTGAGTTATGAACGCCAATTTCAAGACAAGGAATTTGCATTCTTAACAATGAGGCTTTTTAAGCAAAGGAGAGCCCCCAAATCTACTTTCACATAGCTCAGATTTTATCTAGGGAAAATATGTTTTTAATGCAGGAAAGTGAAAATCATTTCCAAGGTGAATAGAGAAGGAGAAATACTTCATGTATAAGTATACACAATATTTGCCCATCCCTAACTTTTATAGTGTGATTCTTCCTCCTGGGTCAGCACCCAGGTGCTTTCAATTGTGCAGAGTCGAGATCATGGGGAAAATACAAAAAAAAAAACCACTTTATTTTATTTTATTTTTTTACAACAAAACTTTAAAAACCTGAAAGGGTAAGTTTGTCTATAGAAAGAAGAGTTTGGGCGATGGGCAGGGGAGAGAGACAGCAAGCCTGAGTGTTGAAGCTTGAGGGTTGGAATTTGAAGAGAGATTCTCAGGAAGCTGTTGCAATCCACAGGAGAGTGGCAGGGAAAGAAGGCTTTTCGAATGTCATGGTGTGTGCTTTCTTGAAAGTAAAAGCAAAGACTTAAGGCACATTCTTGTAGCTACTTTTTTCACTTCCAGGTTGCAGAAGCTGGAATTTATTATCATTAGGTGGAAGAGCTTGAGTTGGTGAAGACTGGCTGGTGGTAGAGAAGATGAGAAGCATTTTGTGTTCAGTTTGAAGGAAGACACAGGATGGATCTGCTCAGGGAATGTGCTGAGAACCAGCATACCATAAGAAGAGCCACCAGGGGTGCCTGGGTGGCTCAGGCGGTTAAGCGGCTGCCTTCAGCTCAAGTCATGATTGTAGGGTTAAATCTCCATATCAGGCTCCCTGCTTAGGCTCCCCCTGCTTTCTCTCTCTCTCTCTCTCTCTCTCTCTGTCAAATAAATAAAATCTTAAAAGAAAAAAAAAAAAAAAGAGCTGCCAAAATAGAAAAAGAAAAGTGAGAACAAAAGGTATAGGCATGTCAAAACCAGGTGATGGATTCCTCCAAAAGTTTAAGAATTGTCATATAGTTTAGCAATTCTACGGACCCAAAAGATCAGAAGCAGGACCTCAAACGCGTATTTGCACACTGCTGTTTATAGCAGCATTATTCACAAAAGCAAAAAATATGAACAATCTAAATGACCATCAACAGATGAATGGACAAACCAAACATGATATATACATGCAGCAGGATATTATTTAGCCTTAACAAGGAATGAACTTCTGACACATGCTACAACGTAAATAAACCTTAAAAACATTATGCTAAGTGAAATCAGCCAGACTCACAGGACAAATAGCATATAATTCCACTTATATGAGGCACCTAATATAGAAAAATTCATAGAAAAAAGAAAGTATAATAGAGGTTACTAGGGCCTGAGGGAGAGGGGATGAAGAGCTGTTATTTAATGGGTAGAGTTCTATTTGAGATGATGAAAAAGTTCTAGAAATGGATAACAGTGATGGTTGCACAGCTTTGTGAATATATTTAATGCCACTGAACTGTACACTTAAAAATGATTAATGTGGCAAAGTTTGTGTTTTGTATGTTTCACCTCCATTTGTAATAAGCCACATGTAATGTAGGGTTTATGACACTAGACTAGGGAGTGGGCATTTGCCTTCTCTCCCCTGACACAAGTCTTGATCAGAAGGGAGGACTATCAAAATTTTGTTCTAAGAAAACTAATCAATAGCCATGAGGTAGAGAAGTCTGGACCAATGCCAAGCCCTGGCCTAAGATGTGAACTCTCCAACCAGTGAGGAGGTGGCAGCTTTATGAACTAGACTAAGGGAGAATCAGGGATTTTATGATTATTGGATGGAGAGAGAGGCACTGGGAGAGCCAGGCAATTTTCATGATTTCAGCTCTTTTTGCCTTACAAAGCATTTGCTACAGTGGTTGATTTCTATTTTTTAATAAGCCAAGTATTTCCTTCCTAATATTACCTAAGTTTACTTTTCTCAATTGCTGCCATAAATAGAGCTCATCAACCACAAAGTCTTAAGAAAATTGTCAACCTCAGCCAATAAATAGTACTCAACCATATGGAAAAAAGTGGGCAATCATGACTCAGGCAAAGTGACTCTATTTTCTGAATGGAAAAAAAAAATCCTCATTTTGATCTTAACCAAGAATGTTACTGAATGAAACTCAGATCTGTAAATCATTTTTTCATTACTATAATGTTTCCTATTGCATAACTGTATGTTTTGATAAAGAGACATGTCAAACTCTTAGCTGATCGGTCTAAAAACCTCTTTGCAACTATTTTTCAGGACCTTCTTTCACTTTTTATGTTTTCATAACCCTGTTATTCAAACAACATTTTTCTTTCAATTTATTTTAATTATTTACATGAAATCCAAACCAAAGTAGACACCTATGTAAAAACCTGAATTCCATGGTTTACTGCTCCCCTAGAAACAGCTTAGATGCGTTTTATTATCCAAGGGGCCTTGGTACCCCTTCACTACAAATGAACTTAAAGCAATTGACTTGTTTACCTCACTTGCCCACCCATCATCACACAGCAGCAGAGCAGAGTCTTCAGATACTGGGATGACAGGGAGGTATGTTTGATAATGAGAAGGTGTGACATGACCAGGTGGGTGCTGAAGACGTCAGCCTGCTGGGTGCTGCAGTGAGAGCCTCTGAGCAGCCCTCAGAAGCAGAAAGACAGAGAAGAGAGGATGCGGGTGTTGGAACTGGTATGAAGGATGAGGCTTGCCAAAATCTACCTTGGCTTTCATCAGCCCAAGTGTTACAGGTATAAGGGAAATCCTCACTGTGCTGAATCAAATGAGATCAATCTGACAGATGGAGACAGGTGATCTTGTTCCCCAAAGCATCTATTTATTTATTTATTTTTCCAAAGCATCTATTTATATCTATGGGTCTACATAGAACTTAAGGGGTCTTTTAAGAAAAATACTTGAACCTTGTCCACTTTAGGTATATGCAGATATATTCATTCCACAGATACTTATCAAGCACTTCCTACTGTGCCAGACACTGTGCAAAGTCCTAGGGCTAGAGCTGTGAAGAGAAGAGCCCTGCATTCCAGGCGCGTACAGTCTTCATGGAGGAGACCACCATAGATAGAATATAATACATAAACAAGATAATTAATGATTGTGATAACTACAATGAAGGGAAAGAACAAGAGTGAGGAAGTAAACAGAAACTGAGGAAAGCCGCTTCAGATAGGGTGTTCAAGGATGTCCTTAGGAGGAGGTAACATCTGAGTTAAATCATCAAGGAGGAGACAGAGCCAACCAATCTTCCCTTGGGTGGGAAGGTTGGAGGGAGCATCCCAGAGGGACTCAAGTGTAAGTCCTGCAAACACATGTTCAAGAGGGAGAACTAAAGGTGGAGTAGCTGGAGGTGTTGACTATGACACAAGGGAGGTTTGCAGAGCTAGCAGGAGCTAAATATTGCAGGGCCTGTAGACCATGAGGGGTGGTCAGAAGCCATTGAAAGTTTTAAACAGGAGAATAACATGATTTTATTTATATTTTTAAAAGTTCACTCTGGCTGCTGTGAGGAGAATAGAGGTAAAAGTAGAAGTAGATTAGTTAGGAAGTCACAATGATAATCCAGGTAAGTGATGGTAGCAGTTTAGACCAGGGAAGTGGTTCTCGAGGTGGAGTCCCTGGACCAGCAGCAGCAGCATCACCTGGCAACTTGTAAGAAATGCAAATTCTCAGGCCCTACCCTAGCCCCACTGAATCAGAAACTCTGGGGCTGTGACCCCACAATGTATGCCTTAACAACTCCTCCAGGTAATTCTAAAGAACTGAAATTTGTGAACCTCTAGATTAGGGGTATGGAGATAGAGAAGGTGTTATAGAGAAACTATGTCTCCCTGAAATTGCTATGTTGAAGTCCTAACCTCCAGTGTGGCAGTATTTTGAGGTGGGGCCTCTAAGAAAGTAATGAACTTAAGTAAGGTTTTAAGGGTGGGGCCCTGATCTGATAGGATTAGTGGCAAAATTAGAGACCTCTCTCTCTCTCTCTCTCTCTCTCTCTCTCTCTCTCTCTCAACACATGTAAAAAGAAGAGGTCATGAGGACTGAGAGACATGGCAGCCATCTACAAGCCCAGGGAAGAGGTCTCACAAGCAAGCTTATCTTACTAACTAAAATTGTACTTTCCAATATCCAGAACTGTGAGAAAATTAATTTCTGTTGTTTAAACTACCCACTCTGTAGCATTTTGTGATGACAGCCAGAGGAAACTAATACAGATGGGATAAAATGCTAATGCAGAATGAAAGAAGTGAACTGTGGTGGGAATAAATTCCGAAGGCAAAACTCAGTAATGCATTGAATATAAAGGGTGAGCTAAATAAATAAATAAATAAATAAATAAATAAATAAATAAATAAATAACTGGTGAGCTCACAGGGATACTATATAAGCCATAGCTCTGCATGTCTTCTCAACCAGCTATAAGAGGAAAGAAATAACCCAGAGTAACAATGGGTATACCCCCAGTTTGGGACTTTTGGAAATATGAGGAAGAAGCATGATTTGGCAGCCCAGTGTCTGAACCTCCTTCCTCATTCAGAATACCACCTAGTCTGTGAGTCCTACTGGGAGACACAGCCTTGTATCCTAGAGAAGTTAAAGTGGAACTGATTTCATTCTTATAATTCATTATATATTTTTTAATTTTTTAATTTTTTAATTTTTTTTAAATTTTTATTTATTTATGATAGTCACACAGAGAGAGAGAGAGAGAGAGAGGCAGAGACACAGGCAGAGGGAGGAGCAGGCTCCAGGCACCGGGAGCCCGACGTGGGATTCGATTCCGGGTCTCCAGGATCGCGCTCCGGGCCAAAGGCAGGCGCTAAACCACTGCGTCACCCAGGGATCCCTCATTCTTATAATTCATTATAATGCAGAGATGGGGAACATGACCTAGGCTCAGGCAATCAAATGCCATCCAGGGACTTGCCTCTAGAATGAATTTATTCAAGGCTGTGGCAGTAGATCAAGGGTTGATTTGGAAGGGTGGTAAGAACCCAGTGGTTGCGTCCCAATCCATGTGACCTTGGCCGAATTATTATTTTTTTCTTTTTTTAATTTTTTTTTTTTTGGAGTTCAATTTACCAACATATAGCATAACACCCAGTGCTCATCCCATCAAGAGCCCCCCTCAGTGCCCGTCACCCAGTCATCCCCACCCCCCGCCCACCTCCCTTTCCATCATCCCTGTTAGTTTCCCAGAGTTAGGAGTCTCTCATGTTCTGTCTCCCTCTCTGATATTTCCCATTCATTTTTTTCTCCTTTCCCCTTTATTCCCTTTCACTATTTTTTATATTCCCCAAATGAATGAGACCATATAATGTTTGTCCTTCTCTGATTGACTTACTTCACTCAGCACAATACCCTCCAGGTCCAACCACATCGAAGCAAATGGTGGGTATGTGTAGTTTCTAATGGCTGAGTAATATTCCATTGAATACATAGACCACAGCTTCTTTATCCATTCATCTTTCGATGGACACTGAGGCTCCTTCCACAGTTTGGCTATTGTGGACATTGCTGCTAGAAACATCGGGGTGCAGGTGTCCCGGCGTTTCACTGCATCTGTATCTTTGGGGTAAATCCCCAGCAGTGCAATTGCTGGGACGTAGGGCAGGTCTATTGTTAACTCTTTGAGGAACCTCCACACAGTTTTCCAGAGTGGCTGCACCTGTTCACATTCCCACCCATAGTGCAAGAGGGTTCCCCTTTCTCCGCATCCTCTCCAACATTTGTTGTTTCCTGTCTTGTTAATTTTCCCCATTCTCACTGGTGTGAGTTGGTATCTCATTGTGGTTTTGATTTGTATTTCCCTGATGGCCAGTGATGCGGAGCATTTTCTCATGTGCTCGTTGGCCATGTCTATGTCTTCCTCTGTGAGATTTCTGTTCATGTCTTTTGCCCATTTCATGATTGGATTGTTTGCTTCTTTGCTGTTGAGTCTAAGAAGTTCTTTATACCTCTTGGATACTAGCCCTTTATCTACTATGTCATTTACAAATATCTTCTCCCATTCTGTAGGTTGTCTTTTAGTTTTGTTGACTGTTTCTTTTGCCCAAATTATTTTTCCAGCTGGTTTTTCCACTCTTCTCATTCACTTATGAGCAAGAAGATATGTTTCCAATAAACTCCTTTTCTGTGTAAGTTAATAGAGTTTTCAGGCAAGCTCCTGGACTGGTCAAGA
The DNA here is from genome assembly GCF_003254725.2 of Canis lupus dingo. NCBI lineage: Eukaryota > Metazoa > Chordata > Mammalia > Carnivora > Canidae > Canis > Canis lupus. The sequence goes on along the minus strand of NC_064254.1, from coordinate 49,696,034 downwards.
AAGGAACTCTATGAAGACTGGACTTCCTATGTATACCTGGAGGCACAAGTTCTTAATACTTGGGTGTTAATTTTAATTTGGCAGCATTTGCATTTACTGGCTGAAGCCAGAGACATGTAAGGTGCAGGTAGCTAAAGGCAATAGCTTCAGTCAGTTGCTTCCCTGAACTTATTTTCTCTTCCTGTAAATGCATAATCAACAGGCAACTGAGACCTTAACATAAAAATCTCATTTTCTTTCCAATATTTTTGAGTCCATCTTCTCATCTTCAAGCTCTTGACTGATCTTTCTGACAACATTGTAATCTGTTGGCCTCTGGCCTCGTCCACTCCAGTGGGTCACCCCAGAGCACTGCCCTGACCATTCCTTACCCTGCTCAAACATCCCTAAAAAATATTCAGAAAAAAATCCAAACTATTTAGCTTGGCATTCAAGGTTCCACCTAATTTTATTCCTCCCCATTTTTCCTAACTTACCTTCTAGTACTTTCCAACACACACTCTATGCTCAGAATAGGTTGACCTATTTATTGTGCCCTGGACATGTATTATGCATCCCACCCTCCCCTCCTCTGCCCCAATCTAGAATCCACTCCTCTTCCCTTTCTCTCCAAATCCTTCCCGTCCCTCAGGACTCACTTCTGTCCCTACCTCTCTTGAAAAATCCTCTTTGAACTTCCCAACACACAATGATTTGTCTCTCTTCTTAATCTTTAAAACCCCTAATATCTATACCAGTCATCCAATGCTCTCATCAGGTACTGCCTGCTATGACTTGTTTCCTTTTTTGGGGCTTTGCCTTATCACATCAACCAGATTACAAACCCATTTAGAGTAGATACCACACTCTACACAGTGATTCACTGCTGTGATTACCCAGCCACTTGTGTATTCTTGACTAGATCATGGAGCATGATGCAGAACATGATGGAAACACAGACAAGTGAGGGTATAATAAATAAGTCTCATTGTCTTCCCCATCCATTCTGCATCTTCCTATACCCCACAGCCCTACACCAATCCAAAATGGCTACGAGAGAGACTATGAGAAAAGCATAATATGGCCTGATAAGTATCTACCATATGAGAACTTCCCCTAAGAGACATGGAGACTGTTGTCAGTGGTGGTTACGGGAGCTTGGAGATCATGATGTAGAGTTGGACTAGCAGCTGAGATGGATGAAGTAAACGGGAGGAGTATATGCAGAGGACACTGGCTTAGATGAGAGGTCAATAGAGGAGATCTTCAGAGACAGAGTTGATGCAGTTCTAGGAAACAGAGAGAGAAACTTAGCTCCTACTGGCCTTCTAGTTCTCAGGTCCAGTCTTGCTAAGCAGGGTCTCATTGTGTGTCTTATCCACGAGAGATCTTCCTTTAACATTTCCATAAATTGGGGCTAGCTTGAGTGGCTTTCTGTTTTTTGCCTTCAAAGGAACTTCAATGAGAAAAGAGGCAGCACAGGCTGATAATAATTCTCACCCTCCATTCTTTATACAGGCACCTACAGGGTCCTGCCCTTTCCTTCTCCTAGGGCTGTCACAGCAAAGCGTGACTACTGAATTCCTAGCATGGAAAACCAAGAATCAATTGCTCAAATGCTGTCAAAAAGTGACATTCAAGTTTGAGTGACAATGATGTCTTTGGTCCTGTCCTTATCCACTTTTCTATTTTTAGTTCTGCTCCTGCTCTCTGCAATTACAATGCTTAGTGCTTAAGCAGTTGCCAGGAGTTATTTAACGAGTACTTCGCCCTTCTTTGAAGATGATGCTTTGATCCTGAGCTTACATCCTTCTCTCAGTGACAGAGACTTCAGAATGTGCCACTTCACAAAACACCATGGCTCTTCTGTTATTTTCTTTGAATGATGGGCTTGAGCCCATTGATTGATCCTAGAAATTGAAGCCTATCAGAAAGTGATTTCCCCAACCCCCAGTGTCTTGAGCAAGTTACTCTCCATCTATGAAATGGGGCTAACACGGCCAAACTTTCTCAATGATGCCAAGAAATAAATCAGTATAATGGATAGAAAATGTCTTGTAAATAAATCCCAAATAGCATTATCATTCTAATTGCCAATGCTCATTTATCTTCAGAGATACTAATCAAGGTATAAATGTCATATATGAAGGACAACTAGCCAACACTCAGGTGTGTAGGGATGCAGAGGGTTACTCTGGGTCTTCTAAATGATGCCTATCTGGTGGGCATGCTATAGTGGCAAGTCATGTATGTATACATATTTCTTTAATATTTGAATTTTTTTACATTGAGCACAAATTATATCTCCCATTAGAAAACCCTATGTGTGAATTAGGAATTAATCAAGGTTGGAGAAAATGAGGAGGTAGGGATCAGGGAAATAGTTCAAGCAAATAAGAAAAATGTCACCTATGGGACACCTGGGTGGCTCAGTGGTTGAGCATCTGCCTTCCACCGAGGTCATGATCCTGGGGTCCTGAGATGGAGTCCTGCATCAGGCTCCTCGCAGGGAGCCTGCTTCTCCCTCTCCCTATGTCTCTGCCTCTCTCTCTCTCTCTCTCTCTCTGTGTCTCCCATGAATAAATAAATGAAATATTAAAAAAAGAAAAAAGAAACTTGTCACCCTTATCCAAAGGACTTATGAAAGTTTGTACGCATCTTTCTCCACAGTGTACCTTCATCCTTCAGCATCCAAAATATGCTGGCCGGCGGTTACAGATCAAGTCTCCCAGAAGCAGACTGGGGTGCAGGAAGTTTACCGGGGAGCAATGTGGGAACCACATCTGTAGGAGAGTGAAGAAAGCTGGACTGGGCAGGAGGAGAAAGGGGACTACATTCAATCACAACAAAAGCCTCAGCTGATCCTACAAAGACACTCTGAGGCCGGGATGACCCTGCAGAGTCATCGCAAGGGAAGCCAAGAGGTGGGGTCTTTGTATCCCCATCTGTCAGTCATCGGGGTCAGGCTGCCCCCAAGAAGGGATGAAACAACTCTCCATTTCTGGCAATTTCTGGAAGGGGTCCCTCCCAGCAGCTGGTGGCGGGGAGGGGGAAAGAGCACCTCAGTGCTAAAGCTGCAAGGAAAGCATCCATCTGACCAGATCAGAACTACCATTACAGGTTTATTTGTTTGTTTGTTTTTTAAATGTGTCAATGAAATAAATGACTAATAGGGACTTCCATGAAGAAAAGTTGCTTTTCCCAACAGTAATTACTGTCATTTCAATGGCACACTGTAGGGGCGGGAACATAGCCAAAATAAACAGGTATCTTACTAACAGGACCAACAGGAGAAACTGTGGTCAAATGCAGGAAAGCCCCAGACAGTACCCAGCACCCCCAGCCAAGTCCAACAACACACTACACCACTGACTCCTAAAACCACAGACCTGAATCCCCTGTCTCAGTTATTTAATTCCAAAAGTGAGGTCTCGGCCTTAGCCCAGTGGAAAGGTTTTTTTGTTTGTTTGTTTTTGTTTTTTGTCAAACTTGACATCCCCTTTAACCCATATACCTGCGAGCTGATGGTATTATTATTTCAAAAAGGCTTATGGCTATTAAACTGAAATTAAAAGGTATTATCAGAAACAACTTGAAGAACTAAAAGATCAAAAATACCATCTAGAATATGTGATAGGATGTGTTAAAACTTACCTACACACAATTATGCAGGATGAAATCCTTGTAGGTTTTCCTCAAACTTTTATAGATATTTATTCCTTAGGACATTTTTATAAAACTTACTGAAATATATTGCAAAACATCTTGTTGTTGGGTTTTTTTAAATCAAAACTGTTTTTCTTGTACGTTCGAAGGAAGGACATTCTCTCTGACCTAATGATATGTGTAAATGGTAGTTCTAATGGTCTCTTTGTCCCATCTTGCTGATCACATTAGCTCAGAAATTTATCAGTTGAAGAAGATGTATTAACTTCCTGGTTAATTTAAAGGTTGTATTCTATGATTTTAGTCCACCCATAACAGACAATGTGTCCAGGTTATTATCTCCTGGGCGGATCAGCACTTAAGCTCCTCCTGGATGCTCAATTCCTCTTTGTCTATTTCCTAGGATTTTTATCTTCAACTAGGAAAAATATGTACACTGTCCTACATTAATAATTTGGCAGATTAGAAGCAACCATTATTCCTTTCTCTTTTTGATGTTCTTCAGGTTTTTTAAATGACTTTAACAAGTACTTTGGGTGTCCCTACTCCTTTCCAACTTGTCACCTGCATATTGTACATAATTGATAGACAAATAAACATTTATTTAATGCCTGGATATGAAATTAGTCTTTATCTGTACTCGGTATGGATAGATTCTCATCCTTATTGACAGGCTATATAAATTACTGGCTAATAGCTTGGATTCTTGAGCTAGATTGCCTGGCTTTGGATCACACCTCTGACACTTAGCTCTAGAAAAAATCACAACTTCTCCATGCTTCAGCTTCCCCATTTATAAAATGAGAATATTTACTCATAGGGTTACTGTTAAAATCATTTCAATTAAAAAGCAGTGCCTAACACACACACATATATATGCTGGTACTATTATTGTTCTATTATTTCTACAAAAAAACTCAATCATACAAATTTAAAATTGTTACCACTTATATGGCTAAATTAGGTCATTTTTAAAAAATAACAGCACAAAATTCATCTGGGTTAATCATTCTCTTATGTTATAAATGACATCTTGGGGCAACCCTGGTGGCTCAGCAATTTAGCACTGCCTTCGGCCTAGGGCATGATCCTGGAGACCCGGGATCAAGTCCCGTGTCAGGCTCCCTGCATGGAGCCTGCTTCTCCCTCTGCCTGTGCCTGTGCCTCTCTCTCTCTCTCTGTGTGTGTGTGTGTGTGTGTGTGTGTGTGTGTCTCATGAGTAAATAAATAAAATCTTTTAAAAATAAATAAATAAATAAATAAATAAATAAATAAACAAATACATGAGATCCTGCTCTATATGTCACACTCATAGGCACTAAACACATGATAGCCAAGCTAATTAAAATATCCATTCATTTATTCCATGCACAACTCTGAGCAAAGCATTGGATTGGATGCTGGTACTTCAGGTACGATTAGGACACAGGTTCTGTCCTCTGAGCAACATTCCACCCAAAGATCCACAAACACTGGCCATTCATGAAGGTGCCTTACCAGCACATTTTCTTAACTCACATTTATTCTCAAGCAATCATTGTTAGCAGATGCCCTTATACCCTGGGCATGAAGCTTCATTTCAGGTAATTGAAAGTTTAAAAAGGATACATATTACATCTTAGAAAGCGAGAGGAGTGTTGAAAGAAAGAATTTAGTAGATGCGATAGTATTTTTCTACAAAATCATTGTGATCTCCCTACCAACATCTATTTCTAGGCAAGTGCTATATGAATATACCACTTTCCACACATCTGCTGCTAAAGAGAACTGATGGAGTTAGTCTTTTTCTCTTTCCCTGTCATTCCTTGGATAACACAGTGTGTTCACAAAATTATTTGGTTAGTCTTCTGGCTCACTAGTGTTATCAATAATGTTTATTGGGTATATTACTAATTAAGTCACATTCATTAATTGCATGCTTATTGTGTGATAAACCTCATACTAAGCAATACATAGGAAATTTCAAAATACCTAAAAAGGTATTAACCAAATTTTTAAATTAAAAAAAATACAAAAGTCATGAGACTATGTTTGACTTAATCAGGAAAAACTTTAAAGAGGTGAATGTTAAGCCAGGAAAGTTACCTATATGGCTTGGAGCTGTGGAGAGAGAAGGGGCTGTGGTATCCAACAAGGCACAGAAGGAGGAATTAGAAAATCTGTGCAGAAATCTCCCTGTGATAAACCCCTCACACACCCCACACACCTCTACTCTTCCAAAACTCATGTTTGTCTGAGGGCAGAGATAAACCGCTCAATGAACTTGATCAACATTTGTAGAGTGTTGACCACATGGCTAAACAGGATCCCCCCAACTCTGTGATTACAGAAGAAGATGACCTTGTTTTTCTAGGTGTCTGAAGTTGAACTTCAGGGATTCCTGTGAATCCCAGTGGAGCTCTACCCATCAGAGGAGAGTTTGGGGACCTGGAAATCATCTATCATTGGCCACTGAGTAGTCAATAGTGATTCCCTACACTCCTGTTGCCTGGGGAATGTTTTCTAACACAATGCAGAAAGTATTTCAAGGCTGCCCAATCCAGAAATCTGATCCAAATAGCTCCTGAGGGGCATTAAAACCACCCTCCTGTGGCCACAGTATGAAAAGAACACAGACGCCAGAGAAACCACACACTGAAAGGGTCCAGGTTAGGAATTCAGAGAGCCAAAACATCCTGCTCCAGGGTCTGGAGCAAAGCAAACAAAATGGGAGTGCCCTCTCCCTTTCTCTGCCCTCAGGAATTGTCCTAAGAGAATTATTTGTGTTATAGTGTGCCACATTACACAGGGGCACATACCCGGAGATGAATCATGTCCGTCATCAAGATGGTCTGGGTCAGCCCTTCTGGGACATTCTGTGCAGCTGCACCTCCTCTAAGCCTGAACTGTGCATCCAGGGCTGGACCGGCCAATTGGGTGTGGGAAGAGGGAAAAACCCACTCACCTTGATATTTCTCCAGCTTTCCAAAGTTGAACTTGATTCATTCATTCATTCATTCATTCACTCATTCATTCAACAGGCTCATATATAGCACTCACTAAGGACTCACCCATGACTCCTCTAAGCACTTTATGGACTAACCCATTTAATCTAACCGCCCCCCCCCCCCCGTACCCTTGTGGGGCTTCTGCATGCCTACTCTTCCATACACAAAACATCTCTTGCCCTTCATGCGTGTCTACTTCTTTATTTATGCCTTTTATGTGGTTATGTGTTATGTTCTTATTTGTTTGTGTCATTCCAAGCTAGATTATTGGCTTCAATAGGTAAGAACTCTATGCTGACACTTTGCTAAATGCTGAATTTGTAGAGACTTTGACTTTTCTCTCCTCCCTGGCAAACTGTTGAAGAGGGTGCCACTTGCTGATGTTGTAACTTCCTCTTAGGAGCTCACCCTTCAGGCTTCCTGAGGAAAAAACAGCTTGCTCACCCTTCCTCTTTTCTGGGGGTATCTGTCTATACCATCACTACTGCCACATGTACCACTGTTTCCATGCCCCCATCCCTACTGGGTATACCTGGAAAGACATCCTTTTTTTCTGTCACATTTCAAGACTCTCTGCCTGAGGGCCAGAACCATAGCAATTTCCTTCTACATCCAGGCCTGGCTCCATCACCCTTGGCCCTACCATGGCAGTGAAACTCTTTATGGAGTGCTTAGTGCAGCACTCTGGTAATTAGGGGCTTGACAAATGCTTTTTCATGATGCTGAAGCTCAGGATCAGAGGAACAAAATATTCCCTGGAACAAAGGGGCACATTGTGAGTGAATTCACCTTTTATTATGGGCTGCCTGGCCACCAGCCCCCTGTGTTCCCAGTATGCAGGGAAACGCTCCCATCACCATGAGCAGAGGACTGGGTACACAGAGACCAGGGCCACGGCGCCAAGCCCGTTAGCACCCGAATGTCTCTACTGCACATAGAAATGGTAAGATCCTAAATTAATAACCAAGTTAGGGGAATAGGAACTGACACAAAGAATTTGGACCTCACAAACTGGCATGAGAAAAACCCCATAGGTTCCAAGCTCAATAGCAAGTATATATTCAAAAACACTAATTAGCAGGCAAAATGCAGGTTCGTGAAACAAAGCTCTAAAGAAAGTGAAGAAGGATGGAGAGTGATGGGGGGTGGGAGGGGAGACAATTTCCCTAGTGAGAATAATGAGAGAATGCTTGCTCAAGGGCAAATTTTATGGAAAATCATGATCCAGTGCTAACAGAAGGAGAAACCTTTCCAAAGAGTTAATGGAGCAGTTAGAGAAATTCAGGTTCAGTAAATCATGAGGACTGGGAGTATTGATCTGAACGTTCTGGTGGGTGAAAATATGGAGCTGAGCTGCTGACCAAACTATATAATAGAACAGCTCTTCAAAAGTGGCTGGGGATTTTAGTTGCTGAGTTGATGCTGGAGTCTTGCCCACTGAGCTCTCCCTCCCAAGCTGGTTCTCTTAAGAAAGTCTACCCACACTCCTGGAAGTTGGTCGCCTCTCCCACTCCCATACCTGCACCTCCCATCTTTGATGAGCCCAGATCCACAGCCTCCAGCCCAACCTCTCATTTGATCTCTGGGCAGGTGGGGGTGGGGGCGGAGATGGTATTTCCAAATCTCTCCAGGATATCTCACTCAGGCGACTCGCTATCAGAGCTACTAGACACTCATCATCTCAATGCCCTCACCGCCATAACCAATGAGAAAACAAAACAAAGCAAGCAAACTCACCACAAAACCATCCAAATTGTGTTCCCTGCCCTCCAGCTTTGAACACCTGGAGACACCTGCGATTCCTCCCACGTCTTCAGCTCCTCTACCCAATTTGCCAATGATAATAGCATTTAACCTTGGCCAGTTATTCAACTTTCTCTAATTCTGTTTCCTCGTCTGGAGAATGTGAATAATAAAGACGAATGTGAGGACTGAATAAGGCCATGTGTGTTAAGTGCTCAGAATGACACCTGACACACAGTTACACATGAGCTATCATTTTTACCAGCACTGGCATTACGTTAGAATATTTCTTCACTTTTTTCCACTGCAGGCTCCAGCAGGATCACACAGAGGCCTTTATTGCCTCAGCCCTACATTAGAATCCCAAACATTTAGAGCTAGGAAACTCTTACAGGAAGGGAAGTACTCAATCTAGGGTACTTTTGCTTCTCTATAGTGGCTCCTCTCAGCCTTGTGAATACCACAGCTCTTTTCCTTTCTTCTCCGCACCTTTCCAAATACTCAGTCTACACTGGCCCTTGTTCAAGAGCTTACAGTGGTTCCTCGGGATATGGCTAATGCTGGAGAGCATGAACCCTATGCAACTGTATTTTGTAGGTGCACGTGTATATCAGCAATTTTATTGGAAAATGGACTCATGTGAGGTATAGCAACTTGCTTATGATGATTTGGAATAATAGGCATTTATTTATTGCTCAAAATGAACGTTCATGTCTTCTTCATCCCCTGTGAATGAGAGTTACCCCAAATCAGTATGTCAGCACCATTCTATAGATCCAATGTCATGCAATATTACAAAATAAATAACTTGCTGGCCAGTGTCAGCAGGAACATATGCTGACCAAGCTGCTCTCCTGAGTTGGGCCCCACTTTGGCTCTAAAACAATATGTAAATACAAGTTCTGGAACTCCTCTAGATATCTGGTCAACCTTACAGGCTGGCTAGAGAGTAGCATGGTGCTCTAAAGGGGAGGAACGGCATCTGGCTTGGACACACAAACTCAAATAGCTTTGCAGTTGAGGACTTCAAGAAATGCCATCCAAGATGTGGTCTATATATACAATGGAATATTACTGAGCCATCAGAAAGGATGAAAACCCACCATTTGCTTCGACATGGATGGAAATGGAGGGTATTATGCTGAGTGAAATAAGTCATTTGGAGAAGGACAATCATCATATGGTTTCACTCACACTGGGTATATAAGAAATAGTGAAAGGGATTATAAGGGAAAGGAGGGGAACCGAGTGAAAAATTAGAGAGACAAACCATGAGAGACTCCTAACTCTGAGAAACAAAGGGTTGGGTAAGGGGAGGTGGGCGGGAGGTTGGGGTAACTGGATGATGGGCACTGAGGAGGGCACTTGATGGGATGAGCACTGGGTGTTATACTATATGTTGGCAAATCGAACTTAGATAAAAACAAATGAAAAAAAGTTGTAGATTCAATTTTGGCCAGTGGGCTGATTAGCTTTATACCCAACTTATAATTTGGCTCTTAAATTAGTATCTACATGACCGATTTATCCAAACAAACCAAGATTAATAGTTGATCTTGGTGATATTATATTTATTGAGAGTAACTTTCTCAAAACATTGTTAGTCTCTGTTTTTCTTGAGTCAAGTAGATTATTGTTCTTCCAAATTCAACTGAGTATTTTCAAATAAAAAATTTTGTACTGTGAAGAAAAAAAAAAAAAAGAAATGCCATCCAAATCACAGGGACTTCCGAGGTGTAGGAATCCAAGGCAGGGGTCTTGCCCATGGCTAAGAGCAGTACTGCCTCATCAGGTGGTTAATAGATTGGGATGCTCTGGAAGAGCACCTCAGAGCCACTTTTCATAGCTTTATGAAGACGTCTGGCCAATTGCATTATATGTTAAATAACTAGGAACTTGGACGCATTAAAAATTAATAGAAAATTGTATGAATAATGAATCTGTGGCAGTGTATAAAATGATCATACATTACCTCCAGTTAGACAACTAATCCTTGAAATGGTATGAGCTATGTGACCCTACTGTCTTTTCACTGATGGCCTGAGAAGAACAGCAACAAAGGAGAGAGTAAATAAAATCTGGGTGGAGGCCATTCGGCTGCACAAGTTACCTGTACTTATAAAGCAATGTACCCAAGTGTCTATCCGACCCCTTCTTTCTCAGAGACCTGCCACCACAGTCCTGAACCCCTGAGCCTGAGTTGCAGGCTATGAGGCTCACCCCAGCCTCCTAGGATTAGCAGCCCCCTGAGGACGCAAGCAAAGCAGGTGAGGTCAGCCGTCCTGGGGCCATGACAGTTAGGGCTGTGGTCCTGGGAGTTGCATTGGTCTGGTCTGGGCTACAGAGGGTCAGGGAGAGGGAGAACTGAAAATGAGGCAGTGTCTACCAACCTCCCACCTCTACCCCTTTCTCCCCCCTCCTCCTCAAGCCTGCTTTGGGACTTCCAAAGAGAAATATTATAATCAATGTCCATCTCCAACCTCATGAGGTCATTTTCCAAAGGTTAAAGTATGCAATTACCAGATTCTCTCTCTCTCTCTCTCTCTCTTTCGCACACACACACACACACTCACATAGAGTGCTGGTGCATTCTGACTTATAGAGTTTTAGATAATATGTTGGCCCAACATGAGAAAGAACACGAGCATTTCCTGACAAATTAAAGACAGGCAGAGCCTGGTAATACAGGTGATGGGGCGAACATTTACAAAGTCTGCCTCCCCACACTGCTTCTTTGATGCAATTCTTTTTTTGCCCTAAAGGAATTTCATGGTAATGAAATCTGTACTCAAAAATCAAGCCTTTCTAACTAGAGATACCTTGGGACTGTTTGTTCTCTGCAGTGTAGCCGTGTGTGGCATGACCCTGTTTCTGAGTGTGCATGGGAGACAGTGTGTGTGTTGGGGGAAGGGGACGTTTCTATCAATGTATGATCTGAGCCTGCTTTGAAAGCCAATCCCAAGGGGTAAAATAAGATATGGAACTAATTTGATGAGACACTAAAATCTTCTGACCTGTCTTATCTAACAGAATTCTGGTGCTTGTTTTTCATTATAAAGATCTGGGGTAATAACTTTATTTAGTGCTTGCATTTTTTCCCCCTGGATTTCTAGCAGAAAGTCAAAGACACTGATTTACAAACAGAGGTTTCTTAAGTACTATTTTTAGAACAATGCTGTACCAGATTTATAAGGGGGTTGGGGGGGGAGAACTACAGTCACTTTTGAGCAAAGTAGCATTTCACTGCATAATAATGAAGTACTAATTGCTCTTTGTCATCACTTTTTATGCAAATTGCCCTGGAGCATTTGCCCAACATGCATTTTACATTTTAACAAAGAAAGTGGAGTCTTGATAAACAAGAATCGTATACCCAAGCAAAAATAAAAATATCAGCTATAAAATAAAACTGCTTAAGGTGCATTCTCTAAGGATATAAATTTTTCTATTATATCATTCTCATTATTAGAGCTATTTGACCAATAAGATGCCCCGAATCTACAATAACAGTTTATGTGTCAGGCAAAAAAATAAGTTTGTATGCAAAACCTGCATATTTTACTCATCCTACAATTTACAGTGGACGTTTGATGCGAACTTATATTCCCAGCAGAATTTAAATAGATCAGGTTAAAATCCAGAATGGCAAAAGAATCAAATTGTGTCAAAGCATTTTTCATAGCTGCAAATCTATTTCAGAGGTTTCAGTTATTTTAATGGATTTCCATTTTCACAGAGACAGTCATCAACATTATCAAAAAAGAAACATGATTTGCATATCATAAACAGGTACAGAGTTTAAAACATACCTTTAGGACGTGTGTGTTCAAAATCTGGTCTGGAGAGTGTTACTGGATGCTATCATCCTAATACCAGGCAACAGGGGGGAAAGAAAGGGAAATGTGATTTATAAGTTTTCTGGGACCTTCAGAGAAATCTAAAATTCAAACCTGGCCTTCCAGGTCATTATGAAGATATATTTGTTGAGGAAAGAGGATAGAACATATTTTATTTAACAGTCTGTTAGCTTGATCTATACCATTTAAATATTTAAACATATGGTATGTGGGCCTCCATTTGTACTCTTGCCCCAGGCCCCACAAATGTTAGGGGAAGGTCTGCCTCTTAGAACCACTCCCCACTTCGAATTCACAAGCTTCAATCAAATCTGTACATGTTCATTCTAAAAATGGAATGCAGTTGGCTTTAAAGGCAGCTGATCTCGAAGGCTATCACCTATGCTATTCGGTAAATCCACACTTTGCAAATAGAAAAACACTGTGTGAGACAAGGTGCTATTTATGAAGCAATAGATGATTTTTTCCCAAATACAGAGAAATGAACTGTTGCCTTATTAAATGACCATTGTAGAGTGTTATTTCCCAAGTAGAATAATTCCTGAAAAAATAGTAATTACCCCAGGAAGCCTATTTAATTCCAGACTTCAAAGCCGTTTGCAGGCCAGTTACTAGTCCACAGTCCCTTCTTCTGAGCTGGATCCATAAGGTGTTACCCATTCACTTTTATAAGCACCCGAGTCCAAAGCCAGAAGAGTATTGCCTGAGGTCATTGAATGAGTCAAGGGGCAAGTGGAGTGTGGAATCCTCACTCATAGTCCCAGATTCCTTCCATTAGACCACCTGATTATGAAATGAAATACTGGTAAACATGAGCTTCTGTACCCAGGAAATGCACTGTGAAGGGCATAATGAATTACTTATGCTGTGTAGTGTATGTATAAATCATATTAAAGCATGCTGAATAGTACATTATCATGCTTCTATTTTGCATTACAAAAGTAACTAATGTAAGCTGCAAAGTGTACTTTTAATCCATTATTCATTTCTAAAAGTAGTCAGACCACTATTCAAGTACCATAAAAGGCTACCAGTATAAGCAAACCTGCTTTTCAATTTATGAAGATGAAACAGCAAGATTTTAAAATCAATTTTAAATTAGGCAAGCTGTGTTTATCAAAACACATCATCCTAGTTCAGTTGGAGAAATTATTATGAACCCTAATTTCCCCCCCCAAAAGATTATATTTCTTAGGTCTGGAATCGATATAATTACTTTTACTACCTGTGATTCTCTGATATTATTTGTTTTATTTTACTTTTAATGTTTACAGTGGATCAAAGCTATTTTTAGTGTTCTTTCTCATTTAGATTGAGTTGTCTACATTCTGGTTTTCCATAGCACCCAATCCTTCCACAAATTTTCCCCAGCATACAAGCAAGCATTTGAGGTGTACTTAACAGCCCTGAGCACCCCAGTTGTAGTATCCCACAAAGGTCTTTCTATTCAGCATTCAAATCCAGAAGCTGAAAAGAAAAGATTGATATAAACCGATACAAAAGCAACAGTAGCAAAAATACAGGTGACAAAAACTAAGAAAATGTTTGCAATCTAAATCATAGTGGGTCAAGCCCTTTAAAGTACAGTGAGTCTTAACAAATTAAGAAAAGTCCAAAAGCCCAAGAGAAACTGCACAAAGGACATGAACATAAAATTCATAAAGAAAGCAATACAAATGGTTCTTAAACATACAGAAAGATGTGCGGGGGGTGGGCCTGGTTAGCTCAGTTGGTGAAGTGTGTGACTTTTGATCTCAGGATTTTGAGTTTGAGCCCCATGTTGGACGTAGAGATTTTAAAAAATAAAATCTTGAGGGGCACCTGGGTGGCTCAGTCAGTTAAGCAACTGACTCTTGATTTTGGCTCAGTTCAGGAGCCAAAGTTGTGGGATTAAGACCTGTGTTGGCTCCCAGCATGAAACCTGCTTAATTCTCTCTCTCCCTCCTTCTCTCTCTAATAATATTTTTTAAAAAGCTTAAAAAAATAATAAAATAAAACCTTGAAAAAAAAGATGTGCAACCTCACACAGTAATTCAGATTAAAGCTATATGATGTTACCACTTGAAATTGGTCAAAATCTCTCAAAGTTTGATAATATAATTGTTACTAGGGCTGTGGGAAAACAATCAGTTATATATGCTAGTGGGACTGCAACTTAGAATAAATCACATAGATAGCAACATGGCAATTCCCATCAAAGTTATATGCTTAGACCGAGTAATCTCACTTCTGAGACTTTATCCTAGAGATAGAGACACTTGCACACTTATGAAACAATACATATACAGGGTCATTCACTGCAGTATCATTGCAGTAATAGCAAAAATTTGGAAACAACTCAAGCGCCTATGATGGTTAATTTTATGTGTCAGTTTGACTGGGCCATAGGGTGCCCAGATGTTTGATCAAACATTATTCTGAGTGTTTCAGTGAGGATGTTTTTGGATGAGATTAACACTTAAATTGGTAGACTGAGTAAAGCAGATTGCCCTCTCTGTTGTGGGTGGGCCTCATTCAGTTAGTTGAAGACCTGAACAGAACAAAAAAACTGTCCCTTCTCTCTCCCCTCCATGCAATAAGAGACAATCAGCTTTTTCCTGCCTTTGAACTGAAATATTCACTCTTTCTGGGTCTCAAGCCTGCCAGCCCTCAGATTGGATCTACATCATCAGCTCTCCTGAGTCTGCAGCTTGCCAACTTACTCTGCAGATCTTGGGACTTTGTCAGCCTCCATAATCACAAGAGCCAATTCCTACACACACACACACACGCACGCACACACACACACACAAGCACACTATTGGTTTTAGATTTTGTTTCTCTGGAGAACCCTAATACAATAGAGAATTGATCATATAAGCTATCATATGCATACTAGAAATAGTACTCAGATATAGAAAAACAAATGGAGATGATCTGTATGTGACCTCCAGGACATATTAAGTGAGTAAGAGTGAGGTGCAAAACAAGATGTATTACATGCTAATCTTTGCATGAAAGGAGAGATAAGGCTATGTATTTATAATTGCTTATATTGAAAAGAAACACAGAAGTAAATAAATAAAATTATTCTATTGGGGATCAAAGTGAACCAGGGCATATACTTGCAAATGAATACTTTTTCAATCCTTTTGGTTTTTAAAACATGTGAATATATTACTATAAAAATAGTTTAAATTTACAAGTAGATAACAGTGTTTCTTTATCACCCTAATTCATTTCTTTTATGGCACTAATACTGTCTGAGGTTTTCTTATTTAGTTATTGGTTTCCTTATTTCCTTCTCTCTAGAACAGGGTCAGCAAATTACAGCCCATGGGCCAAATCAAACCAACCTCTTATTTTGTAAATGAAGTTTTAGTGGTAAACAATCCTGCCCATTCATTTATATATTTCTAAGGCTGTTTTTATGGTGGTACAGCAGCAGGGTGAGTAGCTGTGACTGAGACCATCTGACCCACAAAGCCTAAAATATTTATTATCTGGCCCTTTACAGAAAATGTTGACTCACCCTGCTTTAGAATGTGAACTCCTTCCAAATCAATTGTAAAGGCAGAACGTTTATTGGGTCTTCACCGTATCCCACAGAATACTGTCTAGCACCTAGTAGGTGCTCATCAATTCCATCCTAGTTTGGGTTTCCAAGGAAATGAATCTGAGATGGAGATTAGCAGGTGGGAGTTTTCTTAGGGAGCGTTCCTGGAAACCTGAGGAATGGGAAGGAAAAGGGTTGGGCAGAGGGAGAAGTCAGCCTTGGTGCTGTCTCCATAGAATGCCTTACCTGAACTGGCAGGGAGTTCTGAAAATGAGGCGATCCTTCAGAGCCTTCCAAATGAGTTGAGAGAGCTGGACCTTTTACTCCCACTTGGACCTGTCATTGGGTGGAGGTCAACCCAGGAAGGAGGTGTCACTTTGAGAGAAGCAGCCAACTTCAGCCAAAACTAATCCTGAAGCAGTAACAACCAGTGAGAGCTTTCTGCCAACAGCACTCCCAAAAGCTGGGGTAATAAGTCTTTAATGGGGAGGGAAGTGGGGACCCACAACATAGCATCCATCACAAGGACTAACTAAATAAATGTACTTGTATGCATCTGCTCCAGTGATAATTCTACCTCGCAATACCATTCAGCAGATTTTATTGTCATAATCTTTCTTTGGGCTTTTTTAGTATGTCTCAGTTTGTAGACATACAAATCAGCCTGAAGCAGATTCTGAGACAACCACGGGAGTGTAAGTAGTTTCTTTGCAAGACGCAGGGGACATCAGGAGAGCAATGGAGAACTCAGACAGGGGAGGTAAGGCTGTTAATCCACTGCCCGTGGCAATGCACACAAGAGCTGCTCAGAGTGGGGTTCGGGGAACAGTGCCCTTCCAGGGACTGTTTGCCCCTGAGTGTACAAACAACAGTTGTTCTCAATCCCATCTCATGCTCATCCTTGGCTTCTGAGCACAATTAGGTAGAATTTTTTTTCGGCTCACTCAAAATCATTCTCTTTTACTTAAAATGAAGAGCCAATGCCTGGACGCAAATTTATGTGGGTGCCTAAATGCTATAGAGCAGCTTGGTCTAAAAATCCTTCCCTTTGCTCCATTCTCTCATGGGAAACCTAAATACCATCTTAGGGATTATCAAACACAAGGTGCAGTTTTGCTTTTTCTAACAACTTTTCTTCTCTAGGAGGGGCTGACCAGCAGTTAGTTTCATTTCCCGTACTCTCCTATCGTGATCACCATGCATCACCATCAACACAAGGAAAACTGAAAGAGAAATACCCACCTAGAACATTTCACCTATTCAGGAGACTGCAACCACATAACCATGGTTTTCAATAAGAGGATGGTAATTGTCACATTTTTTTTCCAGGAAGGGTAAAATATTTCCCATCCCAATTAAATTTTCTATCCTTCGAATCTAGAGATTCTAGATTTTAAAACAACAGTTCCTATGGGAACAAAATATCAGTTTCTCTTAGCAACCACTGCAGCTTTTATAACATTGATAAACTTGGTTTCAACATGAAACTACTTTCACTAAGAGCTTAATGTTACTGTAAAACCAAGCCTAGCATAGTATGATTTTAAAGAAACACATCTTAAGCAGGATACAAAATTACATACAAATAGTGATAACTATGTACAAGATAACATATACAAAACCAAAAAAGATGTTAAAGAAATAAACTAGGGATCCCTGGGTGGTGCAGCGGTTTGGCACCTGCCTTTGGCCCAGGGCGCGATCCTGGAGACCTGGGATCAAATCCCACGTCGGGCTCCCGGTGCATGGAGCCTGCTTCTCCCTCTGCCTATGTCTCTGTCTCTCTCTCTGTGTGTGACTATCATAAATAAATTAAAACCTTTAAAAAAAAAAAGAAATAAACTAAAATATTAAATTTTTTTCCTCATGTCCATACTTCCTAAAATTTTGCTTTCTGCACAAAGTAACTCTAGGGCAAAAAAGGTAACTTTAAACACAACATAATTGGATTTTTTTTAAAAAAGGTTTTATTTATTTATTCATGAGAGACACACAGAGAGAGTCAGAGACATAGCCAGAGAGTGAAGCAGGCTCCATGCCGGGAGCCTGATGTGGGACTTGATCCCAGGATTCTGGGATCACGACCTGAACCAAAGGCAGACGCTCAACCACTGAGCCACCCAGGTGCCCCTATAATTGGATTTTAAATTGGAGATACAGAACAGAAGTAGTATATAGAATTCTAAACTGGCCAGCTTCAGACCAGTCTCTTCTCCCTCTGGCTTCATGACTATATCACTGGACGGCAAAGCTCAAATCACCTAATCATGGCCTGCATCCTCTTGCAATGAAAAATTATGTCTAAGCTTCTTCTGAACCCTAAACTTTAATGATTTTATAATTTTGCTTTCCCACAATTATCTTATAGTGGGGGATGACCCAATATTGAAGCAGTTCATAGACTTTGGAGAGCATGAAAACCACCAGGGACAAAAAATAACAAGTGCAGGGAACACTTCTGCACTGTTAATGGGAATGTAAAATGAGTAACTCCAATGAAAAATAGTATGAAAGCTTCTCAAAAAAAATTAAAAATGGAATTCTCATATAATCCAGCAATTCTACTTCTGGGTATGCATCTGAAGGAAATAAAATCTGGAAGAGATATCTGCCCCTCCATGTCCATTGTAGCATTATTTACTACAGCCAAGATTTGGAAACAGCCTGAGTCTCCATTGGCAGATGAATGGATAATGAAAATGTGATATATATATATATACATATATATACACACACACAGTTGACCGTTGAATAACATAGCTTTGAGCTGTGTGTCACTTATATGTGGATTTTTTGGACTGCGCTCCTGTAAATGTATTTTCCTTATGCTTTTCTTAATAACCTTTTCTCTAGCTTACTTTTGTGTAAAAATACAATATAGAATACACATAACATACAAAATATGTGTTAATCAACTGTTTATGTCATCCAAAAGGTTTCCAGTCAACAGTAGGCTATTTATAAGTTAAGTTTCTGGGAAGTCAACAGTTATACATGGATTTTTTTATTGTACAGCAGGTTGATATCCCTAACTTTAGCATTATTCAAGGGTCAGCTATATATGTATACATGGAATATTATATATACATACATGTATACCATATTAAATATATATAATATATATATCAGCTCTTACTGGGAACTTCCTTTTCCTTTGAATATGAAACTAGAACCGACTGGTAAACAAAAAAGAAAAGGTCTCATAGAGGAGTTGCTTCTTGAAGATAAGAAAATTTTAAAAATTGAAAACAGAAATGTCTTTACTAGATGTTTATTGTAAAAAGACAGGGTTTAATTTAATAACCAGAAGAAAGTAGTTCAAGGATTGTATGGTGCTGAGTTCTGATGCAGGGTTGGAATGAGGGAGGTGTTCCTATCTTGGTGCTTCTACTGTTCAACACTTGGTCCCTTTAAATGCATCATGGGTTTAAGAAAACACAAGGTATGAAAATCAGAATGCGTAAGACACAAAGTGGGGCATAACAAAACACATTTCAAATGCATTCTTACCTTTACAAAAAAATTATGTATATAAACTTTGAAATAGGAATGTTTCAGCATTTAAGATATCATTAGTTTGGCACTATTATATTTCCAGATATAGGTACCGGTTATATGGGAGTGCTCACTTTGTGAAAATTTGTTAAGATGTGAACTTGTGATTTGTGCCCTTTACAATAAGTACGTTACAATTTAGTAAAAATTTAATATAAAAATTCATTCATTATAAATAATCCAATGTGCATATAGGGATATAAATCAGCTATACCTTTTGTAGATGGCATACTAGAAAACTCTGAGTGGGGGGGGAAGGACAGGATAGAACCAGTTTCTATAAGTTCAAATGAGGCCACAGGAGGTAAGAAGAAAGACCAAGTCAAGGGAAAATGTTACTGAATGTCAACAAAATAGCATGGGCATGTAAGATGGTCATTTTTATGGTAAAGTCAAATGCCAGAGTGGACCATATTTCTTAGTCTCCCTTTTCAATGAAGACTACTAAATAAAGATATAGATTTGGGCTATGAAGGTAAAAAATAAAAGCAATGCAATTTTTCTTGCCACAAGACTGGAACTCCATTTCCAAGAGAAGTAGTGTGAAATAGAAGCTAGGATTTGAATATTGAGCTGGCCACTTGCTAGCTGCTTGACACTGGCATATTTAACCCCTCTGAGTTTATTCATCTGTAGAAAAGAGATAATAAAGCCTACTTTGTGGAGTTGCTGTAAAGATTAAGCAAATAATATATATGATAACTGGTCTAGTGTTTACTTCAAATAACAGTAATTATTATTGTTCCTACCCCAACCCCAGGATGTGAAATTCTGAGGAAAAAATGTGTTTCCATTTGGAATTATTTAAGGTTTTTGAAGGCAAAACTGAATATTTTGGTCAAAAACCATTTTATTTTCCCATGGTAGTACTAAAAACATTTTTAGGACCAATGTATGATTTCTATGTGCTGAAAGAGTATGATTTGGCATTTTTCCCTTCTAGTTTTTGAGAAAGATGCAGAATGTGTAGGCTTCTAGGTAGGTACTGACTGTTGGCGCCTAAGCTCTTGGCAGTTAATATAAGCCCTGGATTTACATGGCCTTCAATTTCCTTTACAACAGTTCCCTAAGTAGGATTTATCACCCTTGTCCTGGTGCACACAGGAGGATAGACAAGGTGAAAGGAACAATCAAGCTGGTTAGCCTGTCTTAATGTTAGAATGTTTTTGAGCAAGGACTAACTTCAATTTTTACACCCAAATAAAATATAAGGATGTTGTGTATAGACAGGGTTCTTCCCAGTTCTTAGTTTTAGTTGTGCATACTCACATAAATATCTAAGAATTTGGGTTTTTTTCCCTGTAAATTACCTCTGTGGCAATCATACGCTTTCTGGTTAGCGTCAAATAGGTCTATATCTATAAAAATTTTGTTAACACAAGCAGAAATCTCTGAACATAAAAACTCTTAAAAATAACACCAGAGTCCAGATTACCCACAAATGCAAGGAGGTTCAAGGGCTGAGTGGCACTGTCTCCTTCATTTGCCCTGCTGCTGTGATAGTTAAGATTTGGTGAACCGGAACAAAATTGACAAGGGGCAAGCTTGCCATTTCAAGTCTCCCAGATTAAATTGAAGTCTTGTTTTTAATTTCATTTCCTTTTTTATTTAAAAAAAGAACTTGTTATTCACATTTTGAAATTACACTAAGATGTAAGTTAACTGTCCCAGCACTGTCTCTCTGCCTGATTGATCGCTCACTGGATAAAACACAAGTGTATATTAAAAAACAGCCTCAGTGCAGGCAGCTCAACAAACCAGTAGCATTGGCTGAGAGGGTTCTAAGGAATGAAATAGCCAGTATCTGGGAATCCCCTACCCAGTGCTATACAAAAAATCACCAAGATTTTTATACTCAAGTCCACTGTGGCTATTGGAAAACAATAGCAGGAGTTTAATCTATATTTTAAGAGGAAAGTATTGGAGAGATGGAATTATTCTTTGATTTGAGCAAAGATTCGATGCCAATAGTTCTCTGGTTGCTAACCTTGACTCTATTACGGGGTCTTTGTCATTCTCGGCAAGCCTTTGTGACTCATTTTCACCACCTGTGACATAGAATAATACAAGCACGCTTTATCTTCTGCAATTGTGGTACCTTGAAACTTGTGTGGACTGAAGTGTGGAAAATTAAATTATAAGCTTTAACTATATTAGAAAAAAAATCCACATTTTAAGAAACTTCAAAATGGATCCTTTAGTCAAGTAAAGAATCCTGTTAGACCCTGTTTTTTAAAACAAATTTCATTTTTAGCTTTATATTCTTTAAAACTAGAGCACATTTTAAGAGGGGAAAGTATGGTGATTTTTATAGGCATTATGTAATGGGTCAGGCCTAAGGGTTCCCTATCCCTTGGCCTCTAAGGAGGTTTCTGAATATTCACGTTGTTCCAACTCAGCTCCTCAGCTGCAGTGCTGGGTGGGAGAACAGGGTGGCCACGGAGGGCTGTGTTGTTGAAATATGACTCTTCATGCAGTAAAAACAACAAAAACAACAACCCACTGTGTTCTTGGGAGGATTAAGGGAGTGGGAAGAGAGCTGAGAGATGGAAGGTGAAGGGAATTGATAGGACTAGGACTGGTGAAGGAGTTTAGAACAGAACTGGTAGAGAGCTTGATATGTTTGAGAAACTAAAAGATGAGTACAATGGAAGGTGGTGAACAGAGGAGAGAATGATATCAAGTCAGGAGAGGGGCGAGGGCCAGGTTGTGCAAGGTGCTGTGGACCATGACACGAAGCTTGAATTGCACTCTAACCTCAGCAGGAGGCCATTAAGGGGTTGTGAACAGCAGGGTAACATGATACAATTCACATTTAAGAAAATCATTACTGCCATGTGAAGAGAGACTGGAGGTAGGCACGAGTGGAAGCAAAGAGAATGTTTCGGAGCCATTGTATCTGCAAAGCCCAGGCAGAGGAGAGTCCATAACTTGACTAAAGGTGGAGAGAGAAGCAGAGATACAAAATAAATTTTGAAGACAGACTGTCTGGAAGATAGGGAGGGAGAGATCAAGGATGACTCTCCTGAGTCTCTGGAATGAGTGGCTGTCATTTGCTGTCCTTTTATTTACCCATAGTCTTTTGGATATAATCTCCATATTCCTATCATTTCAGCTGTAACCGTATGATCCTCTCTCTTTCCAGCTCTGACCCCTGTCCTGAATCCTAGACCCACATTTCTAATCGCCTGCTTGCTATACATTGAATGTAAATCTCCTTCCTCTTCTTTCTCAATTTCCAAACTTGAGAAATAACAGTTTTTAAAATTTACCTCCCTCTCTGTTGCTACCTAATGTCAAATCAGTTTCCAAAAACCGAGAGTTGGCCTCCCAAACTACCATTCGTTCTATCCCCTCCCTCTTCCCCATCTTCATTCAGGCCTGTCCCCTCCCACCTAGACTACTGTTAGAGTTTCCTATCTCATTTCCTTGCCACCTGTCTCTGCTGCTAATCTGTCCTGTACGCTCTTCCTGATTGAGCTCCCCAAAGTGAAAAATCCAGGCTTTTCATGCCAGGCTCAGAAATTATCAACATTTCCCTACTGATGAAGAAATTAAGTGCAAACATTTATGTCTAGCACTTCAGATCCTCTGCTACATCCACATCAGCACATTTTAGGAGTACCATCCACAGAGTGGGTGTGACATTATGAACATCAGAAAAGAATAGGCACAAGGGAATAGGTTGGACATAAGCAGACTGAAGGCAAAGCCACACCTGGACTGTCTGTCCACATAAAGTCAGAGCCACTCCTCTTCCAGGCCTTTCACAAAAACTTAGCTCCTATCAGAATTAGACACATCCCAGCTCAAGAAAAGCACCTCAAGGAAACTCTAGTAGGCACTGGCTGTTTTTGTCTGCCCAACACCCACTCTTTCTTTCAAGATGGGAATGTGCCAATCATGGTTTTTTAATTTCCCTTTCCTAAATGATGGGTCCATGGCATAGGCACATGACCCAGGAGGGCTGTATAAAGGCTTGATATATGGATTCTAGAAGAGAAGGTATTGTTGCCCCTGCCAAGAAATGTTGAACAGTAAGGACCGTGTGAGCCCAAAGCCTTTGGTGACCACCTTTCCCTTCATAGAGCACTTGCTTGAGTATGAGAACAACAGAGAGAAAAATGGAGCTATCAGAGAGTCAGAGACCATATCCTCAGAGTCCAGGCCTAGCAGGGCCCTTTCCAGTAACACAAGCCAAACAGATATTAATAAGAACGGTGGCCAAGAAGGCAAATGTAAATCATTCCAACCCACTTTCCTTATCACAGTGAGCCAATGTTTCATTTTACCTAACCCTGTCCTTTGCCTTTGTGTGCTTCATTTCCAATGCCATCCACCGCAGCTCTGTACCTCTATTTGAGCCAAGAGAGGGCTGTGTTTTTCCTTACCTCCCAGCCCACAGGGGGGCATCTGTGTAAGTGGCAGTCCTGGCACCTCTCTGCCCAGCCCAAATGTCCCAGTTGCACTGGAGTTTTGAGAAGTTCATGCACTTATTTTGCTGGCTCTACCCTCTCAATCATTAAACTACCATCAACCTGGTGTTCCCCAGTATTTCAACCCTAAGTACTATAAAACATTTTGAGCCTTGTTCAAGACAAAATATGGCACTATTACACCACAGAGTTGGATATAAAATGTAGCCTCATTTACCTGAGATCAAAAGCAACGCATTATCACACACACACATACACATACACACACACACACACCCCACTCCACAAAACTTTTAGTAAGATTTTAATTATCTGATATTTTTTTTACAACAGAATACAGAGTGTGTCTACTCAGCTAAAGAAAGCAACTGCTTTGATATGTTCATGATTTTAAATAAACCAGTAACAGAATAAAGCAATTTTATTGCATTTGATTATACATTTGGGGCCAGATTCTCTCTGTACCTTCCTCTTTGGACTCAGCCCATGACAGTTACTATTTTGGAATACTAAATGTGATGCTAGTGGCCTGGTGGCATTAACGCACCTACCAAAATTGCCTATTTTTCTCTTTGGAAGTAATTTCAGCAGTGATAGGCTACAACTGAGTAATTTCTGATAAGCAATTAGCACATATCAAATCAAGGCTTGTTATTCAAGGTTTTATACTGTTAGTAGAGATATAGCAGAGGTTACCTATTAAAAAGCATCTGTGAAAAACTTCTGCTATTATTATGGAAGCAGTGGGCAATATTCAAATGGAGGCAATTCAACCATTTGAATAAATGTGTTTTTAATCATAAATTGTCACTGTTCTACAGACCTGTTTTTCCTATTAACGTGTTGAAGATAATGTTAATGAGATTTAGTTAGTGTTTAAGAGCAGTTGAAGTCTTATTATGAAAGGCAGCATAAAAGGACACAGCAGTATTCTTCTGAAGCTGTGAATCACTACTTATCTGTGTGAAATTTTATGGCACTTAAATCTACATGGGGATCGTTTAAGTGACAAAAACAGACTTAGATGACAGCACAGGATGTCCCCCAAACACTCTTCTCCTCTACATTACTTTTCACACCCTGAGAAGGAAATAAAAAAGATAAAACAGACTGGAGTTGAAAGTTCTAATGTGGGGGTGGGGGGCGGTGGGTTCCAAGATGATACTTCACACAAACGGCTCGTTTGAAAAATATAAATGTATTTGACATGTTGATCACTGTATTTGCCCACCAACAGCACATATAAAGAAGGAATTATCTACACACATAGGCTGCTAAAGGGGAGAGGCCTTGGTGACCAGGATTTGTTCCTCATGACACCTTTCCCTTCTCTCCATCCACCCTCCCTACCAACTTGGTAGGCCCCTGGCCCATAGCAGCCAATCTGTTGCCTGACCATCGACCTGTGCTAGAAGATAAATTGGACCAATCAGATTTCTTTTCTCACAAATTTGATCTAAGAAAGACCTCACAGACAGGAAAATAGGCAATAGGAGCTTAAGCTAAAAAGGTTCATAAAGGTATCCTGAGGAAGAGTCAAAATCTTTAAAAGGGCAACATCGACTCCTGAAATTATTAGGCAACAGAAATTATTAGCCTAAGGGGGTATCTTGGCTGGGCTCCAAGCTCAGACTCAAATGGGCTGGGTGTGAGGTAAAAGGAGCTTCAGAGATCCTCTCCCGGTTCACAGAATGCACAAGGACCCTTCAATAAGCATCATACAACATCCCCCAGTTTTGCTGGGGTTGCACCTGCTCAAGCATGTCTGACCAGCCAAGGGAGGACAGATGGAAAATAATGGAGGCTATACTGTGGGCAGCAATCTAGGAATCCCTTAGTGGGAAAAAAAACAATTTGTAAGCAAAGGAGAAATCCAGCAGGTGGGCTGGAAGAAGACACGAGAGCTTGGGTACCAGGATTAAAGAGTGGCTCAAGGTACAGTGTGAGGCTCTCCTTCACAATCTCCCTTCCTTCCCCCTCTGGAGGAAGATACTTAATACAACTGAAATAGCAGCATTGTTTGCCATGGTCCAAACCTATCTCCAAATTGCCTAGACCAGAGGAGACTAGAAGGCATTTTGCTGGGAGAGAGCAGCACACAGATGAGTAAGTAGATGTCTTGGGGTACATAGGGGTTGGGAGCTGGTCAGCTCCACCGTGGAGCAGCTTGGGCATGCCACTGCAATGCCTCAGTGATGGCTAAAGTGGCAGCCAGAGGGCAGAGCAAGACATTATGATGGTTAATTTTATGTATCAACTTAACTGGGCTGAGGGATGCCCAGGTAGCTGATTAAAGCATCATTTCTGGGTGTGTCTGTGAGGATGTTTCTGGAAGAGGTTAGCATTTGAATAAGTAGACTGAGTAAAGAAGATCGGCTTTCCCAATGTGCAGGGACACTATCCAGTTCCTTGAGGGCCTGGATAGAACAAAAAGGTGGAGGAAAGAGGAATTTACTCTGTCCCTGGAACTGGAAAAACCATCTTCTCCTGCCCTCAGACATCAGAGCTCCTGGTCCTTAGACCTTTGTATGTTAACTGAATTATATCACTGGCTTTTCAGTTTTCCAACTCACAGACAATAGATTGTAGGCCCCTTAGCTTCCAGAACCAGGTGAGTCAACTCCTAGAATAAATCTCCTCTGAGATATATATAGATATAGATATATAGAAATAGACATAGATATATATCTCCAATTGGTTCAGATTCACTGGAGAACCCTGACTAATACAGGAACTAAATAAGCCATACATACCCTTGAGAAGTGACAGAGCTGAGATTTTGCCACTTGGCAAGTGGTAACTATTGATGCAATGAATCCAGGGACAAATTATTTAAGGAAACTTCTGCTAGCAGGGCTGAGAGGACATCAGAATTTCCCAAGTTGCAGAGAAATTTGGTCAGTATGAGGAGAATGGAACAGAGATACTTAAAGAAAAGCAAAGACCACACAGCCTTTGAAAGACTGGCCCTAAGACTATTAACAGCTTTGAAATTCTAGTTTCAAATTAAGTTTATACGTTTATACGAAAATAACTTCCCCCACACCTTTTCCTTGCATTGCCTTGAATAGGTCTCTATTTCTTGCAGTGAAAAAATATAATTAAGCAACAAAATTAAAAGATTCAAGGTAGAAGTAACTCCATCACTATTCTGACCTTCAGAAAATCACTAAATTGTGTTTGCACGTGTGACTGGTGCTCTTTTGTTTTTAATCCTGTGTCCCATCCTTCCTTATCCTTGCTCCTGTCCTGATAACTGGTTCACACTCTTCTTCAGCTGGCATGTGCTCTCTTTTGGTCTGAATCAAGTTTCATGTGGGCCCCAGAGCTGAAAAAAGTATATTTAATCAAGCCCTCTTGGTGCTCAAGACATTTTGCTGGTTGCTGTCACACTTGTTATCTCATCGAATCTTTCGTGACTACCCAAGTAAAGTTACAATCATCGTTTTATCAATGAAGAAACAGGTTCATCAAAGTTAAATGAGCTGTATAGGAAGTTACAGAGTAGAAGTTAGAACCCAGGACTTCAGGATGCCTCAGCTGGTGCTAATGGTAAGAGGTTGCATGTAATTTCAGGAGTGAAAGGATCTGGTTGACCATGGAGTACTTACATCTGCATGCTACAGACTGTATGTTGCATTACCAAGGTGGTGCTCCTGGGAGTGGGAGAGGGGAGGAGGAAAAGTGGTAAAAATGCAGCAGAGAAGAACCGCACTGGGAGTGGAAGAATAGGGGAAGCAAGAAGCAAAAGAAGACTAGCAGAAAGGTGGCAGCTAAGTGGGCAATGTTCCGTAGGGATGACAGAGGAAGTAGAGTATATAGAAGCCCTTCAAAGAGGATGACAATCTCATATTCTACCTCCCACCTTAAAGCTGCCCACCAACAAGGCTGATCTGGTCT
This sequence comes from Canis lupus dingo, assembly GCF_003254725.2. Lineage (NCBI taxonomy): Eukaryota > Metazoa > Chordata > Mammalia > Carnivora > Canidae > Canis > Canis lupus. The sequence goes on along the minus strand of NC_064254.1, from coordinate 49,668,376 downwards.
CTATTCCCTTCTCTCGTCAAAATAAAAGGCACAACCAAAATTAGAATAAAGCAAGGCATCAAATCTAGGAGCCGATGGAAAAAGCATTCCTTGCCAGTTTGTCAGCAATAGAGTATGAGTTTCCACTTTTAATTTTGGGAAATTTCATATTGCACAATTTACTATTTCCCCCACAGCCACCAGTACTATTTTTTATCCAATTGGTATCTGGACCAAATCCAAGCATTTACTGTCAGAGGCTACTTTTACTGGTTTAGGCAGCATTGTATATTGGTTAGGAGAACAAGCCCTGGAGTCAGTCTTCAGGAGTTCAAATCCTGCCTCTGATACTTGATGGGTTATCTTTGTATCTTTAGAATGTTCTCCACTCCCCTGTGTCAAGGTGTCTACTTCACAGGGTGGTTGTGAAGATAAACCACTGTTCTTGGTTTCCCCAGGACTGAAGGGCTTTCCCAGGATGCTTAATTTTCAGTGCTGAAACTGGGAAAGTCCTGGGTATACTGGGATGAGATGGTCACCCAAGGATAAAATAAAATATTGCAGGTAAAGTGCTGAGAACAGTGAGTGCTCAGCAAATGTTAGCCAATGATTTATAAACCCATTGAGAATGTGATTGTTGTAACGGTCACTGTTTCCCCTGGGGGTCTGGGAATAGGGTCCCAGCCTTTTCTGAAGGGCAACACTACTTTCACTTCTCCAAAGCCCTGGAATCACTAGGAACAGAAAAAAGGTGATGGTAGTGTTCCTGTGATGACATTGAAGACTGTGCACAGAGGAAGGATGAGCTAGACTCCAGCCTCTTCTTTGGTCATGGAATGGTGCCAGAAGTCCCCCTCCCCTTCCGTAGAGACCTCCCCACTCTAGGATGGGTCCATCTGAACCATGCTGGCCATCTGCTCAGTCTGCACTGTAGGTATATAGGCAGAGCTTGATCTCCTGAGAGAAGACTTCTGATCTTTGGAGTTAGATTTCCCTTCAGGACACCCTGAGTCTCTCCAGGGGTTCCAATTGAATTTCTGAAGAATGAAAGGGCTACCCCTGCACACCGTGATTTGGCATCCTAGGAGGTTCCATTTCTTGCAAATTCCTCAAACATTTTATCCCTCAGGGGCTTATGACTTTCCTCATTGCCCGGTCTCAGATATAATGGAAAACAGTGTACATAGCTGAGACTTTAGTGTAGAGCTTAAGTAATTAGGGATTCTAGAGTGCCTAGGTGTGATCACGGGCAGCTTACCCTCTTTCAATCCAGGCTCCTACATCTGCAAAGTTGAGATAATGATTGCTAGGATGTAGTACACACTTAGTATGTGCTAAGCAATTGACATACAATATCTTTTTAAAAAGATTTATTTATTTATTTATTTTAGAGAGTGAGAGAGAGCATGGGGGGGTAGGTGCAGAGGGAGAGGGCTGAGAGTCTCAAGCCAACTCTGCACAGAGTGTGGAGCCATATGTGGGGCTCGGTCTCCGGACCCTGAGATCAAAAGCTGAGTGGAAACCAAGAGTCCAATGCTTAACCAACTGTACCACCCAAGCAGCCCTACAATATCTTAATTAATATGTATGACAAACCAAAGGAGTATGCATCTTAGGAATCCCATAGTATAGGAATCAGGCACAGAGAGATGAAGTAACTTGTCCAAAGTCACATAGCTCGCAAGTGGCAGAATCAGATTCAAAGGAAGTCTGATTCTAGAACTCAGACTTTCAATAAACTATATTCTGACTCTATGCCCACCTCACTGAATTGCTATAAGAAATAAAGTAACATATATAAAGATATGTAGCATATAGTAAGCACTAAATAAATATTAGGTAGCTTTTTTTTTTAAGAGAAGTGGACTCAAAAGACAGTCAAGGTAAATGGTTCACCATCAGTATACTCTTTATTTACATATAAAAATAGATAGTGAGGGATCCCTGGGTGGCGCAGCGGTTTGGCGCCTGCCTTTGGCCCAGGGCGCGATCCTGGAGACCCAGGATCGAATTCCACGTCGGGCTCCCGGTGCATGGAGCCTGATTCTCCCTCTGCCTGTGTCTCTGCCTCTCTCTCTCTCTCTCTCTCTCTGTGTGACTATCATAAATAAATAAAAATTAAAAAAAATAGTAAGTCTACAGAATCAGCCTGACACTATTAGAGAAAATTAACAAATATTTATTTAACATGTACTTAGTGACTACTGCCATACAAAGGCCTAAGGGTACAGCTGTGGGCAAAACCAGAAACTGATTCTACAACTCCTAAAGCTTCTAGCCCAAAGAGCAATAAAAGCTGAACAAATCATTCCACTTCAAATAGAAAAAATAAATGAACAAAAAAAGAAATTAAGAAAATAATTCAATTTACAATATCATCAAAAGAATAAAATACTTAGGAATACTCTTAACCAAGGAGGCAAAGACTTGTACACTTGAAAGCTATCAAATGTCACTGAAAGAAATTAAAGAGGGCACAAACAAATGGAAAGGCATTGAAAGACTTAATATTGCCAAGACATCAATACCACTTCAAGAGATCTACAGCTTTAATGCAATTCCTATCAAAATCCTAATGGTATTTTTTGCAGAAATAGAAAAATCCATCCTAAAGTTCATATGGAATCTCAAGGCACTCTGAAGAGCCAAAACAATCTTGGAAAAGAAGAACAAAGTTGGAAGTCTCACACTTTCTAATTTCAAAACTTATTACAAAGCTACAGTAATCAAAACAATGTACTATCACGAGGACAGACATACACACTAATGGAATAAAAAGAGACCTCAGAAATGGACCCTTGTACATATGGCTACATGATTTCTGACAAGGATGCCAACACCATTCAATGGGAAAAGGACAGTCTTTTTAATAAATAGTGTTGGGAAAACTGGATATCTACACACACACACACAAAAGAAGGAACTTGAATCCTTACCTTATACCATATATAAAAATTAATTCAAAATGGATCAAAGAACTAAACATGAGATCTAAAACTATAAAACTCTTATGAGGAAACATAGGGGAAAGCTCATTGACATTGAACTTGGCAATGACTTCCTGGACATGACACTAGCAGCACAGGCAACAAAATGAACAAATTGGACTATATCAAAATTTAAAACTTTTGTGCATCAAAGGACATAAGCAACAGAATGAAAAAGCAACCAACATAAAGGGAGAAAATATTTGCAAATCATGTATGATAGTGGGGTTAATATCCAGAATATATAAAGAACTCCTATAACTCAACAACAAAAACCCCCAAATAATCTGACCAGAAAAATGGGCAAAGGACTTGAATAGACATTGCTCCACAAAAGATACACAAATGCCGAAAAGTACATGAAAAAAAGTGCTCAACATCACAAATCATTAGGGAAATGCAAATCAAAGCCACAATGAGTTACCACCTCACACCCATTAGTATGGCTACTATCAAAACACAGAAACAAAAATAAGTGTTGGTGAGGATGTGGAAAAAGTGGTACCTAGAATAGTCAAATTCATAGAGACAGAAAGTAGAAGAGTGGTTGCCAGGGGCTGAAAGTAAGGGAGTTTGGGAGGCTGCTGTTTAATGGGTCTAGAGTTTCCATTTTACGAGATGAAAAGAGTTCTGGAGATCGGCCACACAACAATGTGAGTGTACTTAACACTACTGAACTGTACACTTAAAAATGGTAAAGATGGTAAATTTTATGTTATATGTGTTGTACTATAATCTTTAAAAGGTGAGGGGAATATAATAATAATGAATGCTGCGAAGGATTAAGGTCCAAGGTTCATATAAAGTGGATCTAACCTAGGGAGTGGTGAGGAAACCTTCACTTAGTAGAAGGAGGAGTAGGAGTTTTCTGAGGAAGAAGACAGGCAAAGAAAACAAGTATTTACTTGGGAAACACATTCATTTACTTGGGATGCTTCTATTAATTATCAACTAAGTACAAGCACTTGTTTTTACCTGGTTCTTTTTTTTTTTTTTTTTGAGACATAACTTACAAAAATCACACAAATCCTTAATGAATCCTCAGTAAATTGAGCACCAATACTTTGAATCAAGTAACAGTCAAGAGCGGTATCGTCATGCTTCCTTTCCCCTTTCTCCCTTCCCCTGAATACACTGGTAGGTTTGGGGGCTGAGGGAACATCAGCAGGGAGCTGCCCTACAAGGAAGGAGACTGAAAAGATACAACTGCGTGTAACCTATTATCCTGAACCAGGATCTCAGGCCAGAAAGCAAAAAGAGGATTGTTGGGACAGTTGGTGAAATTTGAATAGGGTCTCTGGGTCAGATGGCAGTGTCACGTCGATGTTAACTTCCTGATTTGACTGGTATATTGTGGTTATGTAGAACACTGTCATTGCCTTTTGAAAATATATTCTGAAGCATTTAGGGGTTGGTGGACATCCTGTTGAAAACATTCTTTAAATATTCAGATTAAAAATAATGATGACTGTGTGTGTGTGTGTGTGTGTATTAAAAAAGAGAGTATACAAATGTGTTAAAATATTAACAATTGGGGTGTATGGGTGAAAGTGATATGGGAGTTCTGTGTATTACTATGGCAACTTTTCCAAAAGTTGTAAAGTATTTCAAGAGGAGTTATTTTTCAAATCCATTGTCTATGATCGCAATGAACCCATGGGTGAAGCAGTAACAGATGAGGTCAGAAATGAAGATACATGTTTAATCTATCACTGAATTTGAAAAAGAAAATTTGAAAAAGTTTTTCTCTTTTGAGAGAAAAGAATTTTTGGCGTTCATTTAGCTCTCTCCAGAATGAAGTATGCTATCCTGCAAATAACCCACTAGGGTATAATACATTAATAATCAAGCATTCTGATTCATCATCCACTTTGGGTAGCATGAATTGGTCCTCAAGTCTGGGAATAGGTCTTTTCTCTGAAGCATGGCCTAGCACCAATCCCAAAACACATTATATACCAAACCACCTCCCTGACACCGGTCTTCTTGGCTTCAGAAGGGGAAGACGGAGGAAATCTATCAAAAGGATCTTGCCTGCAATGACGACAGATCTGGGCAAAGCTGTGAATTCAGAGGGTGCTGAAGCGATACTGGAACAAAGAGTACACCTTGATGTTTTCATCCATCTGCAAGATCACCAAAGGCCTGATTCAAGTCTAGGCATGAGTCACTGGGTTTCCGCACGCACCTACCACCTGAAACACACTGAACCGAGTTTCTCAGTGCGTGGTGCCGTGGGAGATCTACGTAGGAAGCATCTTGGAAAAATGAAGATAGGTGAGGCCCAAATCCCCACTGTTCACACAGGCACTGTGCCTGCTGTATACACGTGAGGACAGGACAGCTGTGCTGACCAACACAACATGTTCAGGTTGGATGCCCTTGCGTAATTCTATCACATAAACAAGTTTCGGGTTTTTTTTAATAGATTAGAAACTCTAAGTATAGTCATATATTTTAGGAAGAAATTGTTACAGAGCTAGTGAACTCAATTTCTGTGCCCCTCAAAGAAACATTAGCTGGGTTGAGAAAAACAATTCAATTACAACTACATTTTTGTTAGAATAAAATCAAGACTTTCTTTCACACGGTAATTTGGAAATTGTTGGATTACTTCTGTCTACAGCCAAACTTGTTCAAGTTTCTTGGAGCAGAGATGTGTTGAATGTCCAGTCACCTTTTCTCCTCTCTGAATCCTCCCCAGCCTTGACATTTGACTCAAATTCCACCTTCTCGGTTGAAACCTTTCCTGGCTGCTCCAGCCCTCATAAATTTTTTCCCCCTCTTAACACCTACAACACTTAAGTTCTTATTAGAATTTAATTACACATGTCTTGAATTTTATAACTTTTATTGGCTTTCTTTATTAGAGAAGTAATACATTTATACTACAGAAAAAAAATTTAAAAACCAGTTAGGCACAAAGGAAAACCACTCATAAGCTCTTCATCTTGAGAGAACCACTTTAACACTGTATATCCTTCTAGACTTTTTTTCTTTTCATGCTTAGATAGTTTTTCCACTTCTGGGGTCATACGGTTTCACAAATTGTTTTTTAAAATGTACTAATAAAACATTAAAATACCAATATATATATACTTCTTCGATGTAATGTTTGATGAATCTATGGTACTCCATTTTACATATGAACCACAATTTAGCCAATTCTCTGCTGTAAGGCATTTAAATTTTTCCACTTTGTTTTTACTATCATGTATTTAAAAAATCTTTCTGTACATTCTTAATTTTTACGTTAGCTTAAATTCCAATAAATAGAATTTCTATGTAAATAACTTTAAATATTAATTATAAGTAACACATTAAATAATAAAATAAATTAACTATAAAATGATCGTATATGTCAATTGTTTCATTTACATTAGTTTTGACTAACTGCCTAGATTTTTTTAAAATTCATTGAGGATAGGACCCAAAGTTTTCCAATTTTTCATCTTTCATCAGCACAACAGATATTCAGTTGTGCATGTTAAAGAATTATTTTAGGGGCATCTGGGTGGCTTAGTGGTTGAGCGTCTGTCTGCCTTTGGCTCAGGTCATGATCCTGGGGTCCTGGGATGGAGTCCTGCATCAGGCTCTTCACAGGGAGCCTGCTTCTCTCTCTGCCTCTCTCTCTGTGTCTCTCATGAATAAATAAATAAAATCTTTTTAAAAATAATGATTTTTTTCACTTATATTTTTAGATAACAGTGGCATCAATTCTTTATTGTAGAAGCAGATCTTGGGCTAGTTACCACAGTTAGTGATGTAAGAACATCCTTTCTTCTTAAGGACCATTTCCGAAGTCCTTCTAAAGAACTGAGGTGATCTTTGGGGGAGATAAAGACGAGACAAATAAGAGGAATGGGTAGTTACAAAGAAGAAAGCCCAATTTGACAATAGCCAGAGTAAAATTTTTGCATGATCCCAGTTACTCTGGGAAATTACACTGCTCTCTAGTTTGGAATACATGGATTATTTTTCAAAACCTGTGCGAGATTTTATACAATGAGAAATAACTCTTCTTGACAATGGCATGTTTATAAAGGCTGTAGTAGTGACCCTCAAATTTCCTCTGTGCTGCCCAGCAGTCCTGCTACACCACTTTGTACTAGGACCAGATTTTTCCTCTTTCCTCCCCCTTCCACACTTTTCCCTCCATCATCAGTTGATCATCTGGCTTTGGAGTCTACTCAGAATCAAGGACAGAATCACTGACACAGGGACAAGCCTTCTCACCACAGTCCAGCCTCCCCACACCCCGCTACCTGAGCACCTTTCAATCCCCTAGATAGGATCAAGGGGCCCCACCCAACTCAAGAATTTCCCTCCAGAAGTTTTCCCCTCTCTCTCTGCATCAACAGTTGCTTCTTTTGCCTGGATTATTCCCTCCAATGAGCTCTCACTGCTCCCATTGCCCTCTGCCTGTTTCCCCATCTTCACTTTCCCAGCACAGCAAGGGAGTGGTCCCCATCTACTGCCTCTACTTCCCCTCCTCCCACTCACTCTCCAATCCACTCCAGCCAGGGGTGATCCCCACTGCTCTCCTCTATCAAAGGCACCAATACCCTCCAGGGTACCAAGTTGAAAAGTCAGCAGCATTGACATAACTGATTACTCCCTGATTCTCAAAACATTCTCTTTCACTTGACTCCAAGTCTCTCTCTCCTTTCCCTCACTGGCTGCTGTTTCTCAATCACTTTGGCTAGATCTTCATCTTCTTCATCCACTGAACTCTAAAAGTTGGACTCAATGTTGGGTCTCAATCCTCAAACCCCTTCCCTTCCCTTCCCTTCCCTTCCCTTCCCTTCCCTTCCCTTCTCTCTCTTCCCATGTTCCCAGATTCTCTATGCTGATGACACACAGATTTCTATCTCTAGTCCAGACCTCTCTCCTGAAGGCTAGGTTCTCATATCTCATTGACTACTCAACTTTTCCATCCACATCCGATGTCTGATAGGCATCTAAATTTTACTACATCCAAACCCCAAAACTTGAGCTTTCCCTCCATACTTGTTCTTCTTGTAGCCTTCCCTATCTCTGTTAGGGGAAGTCTCCAATAACCAGTTGTTCACGCCCAAATTCAGAATTCCCTTTGACTCCTCTGTCTCTCACATCCCACAACTGAATCATCAGTAAGTCCTGTCTGATTTACTTTGAACATATATCTCAATTCCATTTATAGTCATCACTGTAGTCCAAATTACCATCACCTGTCTCTTAGCCTATCTCAATAGCCTCAATAGCCTCCTAATAGTCTGTACTTCCACACTTTTCCTCCCCTTCCACTTCACAAACAGAATGATCTTTTATGAGTAGGGGCCAATCATGCCCTTTCTCCACAGAAACTCCCCAAAATATCGTCTCATTTCACTAAATTATAACCCTGCTGCCTATCCCTCTGGCAGCATCTCCTGCTACTTCCCTTCCTATTCTTCTGTATTAGGCATAGTGGCCTCTTTGCTAGCCCTGGAACATGCCAAGTCCTCTCTACCTTAGGGCCTTTGTATTTGCTCTTCTCCATATCTGAAAAGCTCTTCCTCAAGACAGCTTCAGAACTTGCCCCCTCACTTTATTTGTATCTCTGCTCAAATATTCTCATCAGGGACGCCTCCCTTGTCCCAACCACCCTATCTAAGAATGGATCCATCCTTATCACTCTTGAGCTCCCTTTTACATACTCTATTTGTTTTTACAACACTCTTCACTTCCAATTATTATAACTTACAACCTGATGTTATATAATATTAACTGTATATACTATTGTCTATAGTTATATTTGTATATCATATATTACACACACATGCACACGCACAAGCTCATTTTCTCCCTCTCCCATCCCCATCTCATCACTAGAATAAGAATTCACCATTCCAGCTTGTAAAATAGTGCATGCCACATAATAGGGGGCTCAAAAATTATTGAACAAATTACCAAACCTATTCAAATTTCATCAGTTCTCCCAAGTGTCACCTGTGCAGTGCTGAGTTGAAATTTAATGGTTTAGATCCACCTTGAAACATCAGATTTTGAAATAATAAACCTTACTCATAATTCTGAAGGAATTTGACCAATGAGTAGAACTCAGATTCTTCCTAACAGAAGTTCCTTCAATACATCTGTTGCTCTTGGCTTTGGCCTTCTCCCCCTCTAAACATCTTACTCTGTTCTCTCTCATTGAACATTAACTTTGTCCTGCTATATCTTTTTTTTTTTTTTAAGATTTTATTTTTTTATTTCAGAGAGAGAGAGAGAGCCAGAGATATCGAGAGAGAGCACAAGTGGGGAGGAGAGGGAGAATCAGGCTCCCCACTGAGCAAGGAGTGTGACTTGAGGCTCAATCCCAGAGCTCCCCAGATCACGACCTGAGCCAAAGGCAGGCACTTAAAAGACTGAGCCACTCAGGCGCCCCGTCCTGCTATATCTTATTCAAGATACCACATTTAAAATTCTGCCTACTGTTCTGCCTAAGGGAAACCATTATATCTTCTCAACATCATCAGATCCTCTAATTGGGTGCTGGAGAGTAAGAAAATCAAGGACTTGTGAACTGTTCATTTCTTTCTTCTTCCTTTGCTCATTTTTTGTTTCCCGAATAATTCTTCCTAACTTATTTTTAAAAAATCAAGGAGATGTATAGAAATAATGTTTACTGACTTCAATGCTATGGTACAAATTTATTATCCTTGGAAATCATATCCTGCTTAGAAATGCATCACAGATGAACCCATATTCTGGATCAGTGCACATATGTAATTATACAGAAAAATATATATATCAGGAAAGGCTGAATGTTGCAGATACAGGAAATAAAGTGACCTCTACCTAAGGTACTGCCATGAATATACAGAGGGAAGAACCTGCACCTGTTTCACATTGTAAATGCCTCGAGTGCCCAGAGCAGCACCATAAACCCAGAGAACGGCCAGCAAACAGTCACTAAAAGGGTACTAAGGCTGTCCACAGCCTAATCCATGTTATTGGACAGTTAAGACTGACCAATACTGGGGCAGCCCGGATGGTTCAGCGGTTTAGCAAATAAAAAAATCTTTTAAAAAATTATATGAAATTAGTATTGGACACTCTTTTTCTTAAAGATTTTATTTATTTATTCATGAGAGAGAGAGAGAGAGAGAAAGAGACAAAGACACAGGCAGAGGGAGAAGCAGGCTCCATGCAGGGAGTCCCATGTGGGACTGGATCCCGGGTCTCCAGGATCATGCCCTGGGCTGAAGGCAGCACTAAATCGCTGAGCCACCAGGCTGAATACATCTTATAGGCTTTAATTCAAGTAACCTACTTCTAACTATTGAAGAGGAAATAACAAACTCCTTACTAGGCTTCAAGCTCCTCAAAGGCAATGGTTTTGTGTTATTCATAGCCCCAGAGCCTCATGATTGCAGTACTGGATGTGATTTTAGAGGTCAACTAGTTCTAATCCAACCACCTTGAATGACTAGGTAATACAACCTATCACAGTTGCATTTGTTTTTTTCATCTCTAACTGCTGTCCCATCTCACACATGATAATTTCAAATGAAGCAAACTCCAGTCTGAGTCTTTGGCAAAGTAGACTAATTGAACTGACCTAATAGCCTTTGTTGTATCCATCTGGGATCAGAAGCAAGGTGGCAAGATCAGCTCGCAGTAGTGTCCCTCTCTTCCCGCGCCCTCCCCTCCCCACTGCCACCTCCCACACCAATGTGCCCAATTCCTCACAGCTGGCTTGCTTGAAAAGAAATGAACTGGCATGACCCTCACAGGGTTCTTCTCAAGCCTGGCTCTAGAAAAACACTGACTGGTGCTATGAAAATGCACAAAGTTACCGCACTGACACTCAGATTACTTACAGGGATGAAAAATGCAGACACATCACCATCCACAAGACTAAGAACTGGCCCCGCCAGAACCGACCAGAGACCAGTATTCTCAGTCCCGGCCAGGGGGCCACGCAGGGACCTCAGAAGCAGGGTGTTTTGTCCAAAGGGGCACCAGAGCCCAAAGTCAGGAGACTGAGATTTCCTCCTAGCTCTGGGGCTTCTCTTCATCTGAAAACCCTTAGAAGCTAGCAGAGAAAAACTCTCCGTGTGGTTCTAGACCACACGGACAGGCCCTACAATGGGGTCAGAAAAATTAGCTTGGCCCCTTTCAGCTTCCTTTGGTCCATCTCTTAGCTTTCCACCAAGACGGTCAAAATGGGGCCTTTTAAAACTCTGCCCTCCAAAGAAGGTGGCTCAGGGCATACCACTTTGGCTGGTATCACAAGACTCCCAGGGCAATGCTTCACTGCTTCCTCAGCATATGCCAGTGCCCATTTTACAGGGGGGATTTATGATCCTCCTCTCAGTAGAGCGAGCCAAAGTTTTATAATATTCATTAAAAATCAGCACCACATGTAATAATATGGAATACTGGCGGTACACAAGGGGGCCAAGTTATAGGTGTTCAGGGAAACGCAGCAGAATTTCTCGGCCTTGGCAGGGGTAAAGTTGCAGGCACCAGCACTGCACTAACACAACCTTCTTTTATTGCAAATGTTCGTTCAGTCTAAGTCCTAATTACTTTCTGTAAAATCCTCGCCACCACCAAGCTTCCTTCTGACGGGGCAGCCACACCACCGACGGCCTGAAGCAGCAACACCCAGGCAGCCTCCAGACTCAGAGGCAGGGGAGAGGCTGGAACACAGTAGGGGTTGGGGCTGGGGCCCAGAGCCAGGCTCTTCCTTTACACTTCGCAATTGCTCTCGCCCCTTCTCGAACAAGTCGTGGGGGCCTACAGGCTCGCTCAGGAGGCCCCGGGGGTGAAGCCTTCAAACGTCAGCGCAGCGGGTGGGTCGGAAGCTGCTCTTCCTTGCCCCGCCCCCACTCACGAGGGGGCCCGGTCGGCTCGGTGGGGGCCCGCGGAGCATCTTTTCCCGCCCCTCCTGGGAAACGCCGGACGACCCAGGAGCCCCAGGTCTCGGTTCCTCTGCCCGCGCTGGGGCCCTGGGCTCTGCAGCCCTCCCCACGTGCCACTGCCACCCCTACCGCCGGCAGCGCCCCCGCACCGTCGCCTTTCGGGGGGCCCTGGCGAGTCCCGAACAAGGCCGGCCCCAGCCAGGCGCTCAGGCCGGCCGGGAGCCGGGGGTCGTCCGCGGCGCGCGGCTGCACAAAGCGGGGAGCGCAGCGGCGGCCGAGGCGCGCCCCCTCCCGCGAGCCGGCCGAGCGCGCGCCCCCGCCCCCGCCCCCGCCCCCGCCCCCGCCCCAGCCCCCGGAGCGCCATTCGCGGAGCGGCTTACGCTAGTCGCCGGGCGTACGGCGCCCCAGCGGCCGGGGAGGTGCGCTGCCCGGCTCCCGTAAAGTTATTGTGAATGGGGAGCGGGTGACGTCAGCGCCGAATGTCAACAATGTAGCGATTGAGAGTGTGGGCGTTCCGGGGAGAGCGCGAGCCGCGCGGCGCGGAGCAAACAGCGCCGAGCCGCCGCCGCCGCCGCCGCCGGAGCAGCAGCAGCAGCAGCAGCAGCGACCGTGCACGCCCGGGCTGCGGCCGCAGCAGCGCGAACGTGAGCGCCCGCCGCCGCCTCGCCACCCCGCCTGCCCACTCCGCGGCCGCCCGGCCTCCCTCGACCCTTCCCCTCCCCTCCCCCTCCCCGGCACACTCGGGGGCTGGGAACCAGCTGCCATGTGATGCGCGTCCTCTCGGTGAGCTTTCGGTGACCCCCGAACCGCCCACCGCGCCGGCTCCCTCGGGGCGGGGGGGCGGCCGCAGGCTGGGAAGACGCTGGGAAGAGGAGGCGGAAAAGGACGCAAAGTTCTCGGGCGAGGTGAGTCCCCGGCGCCGGGTCCCGGGCTCCGGCGGGCGCGGCGCGGGGCGGGGCGGGGCGGCGCGGCGGGGGCAAGTGTGCGGGGGGCGCGGGGGCGCGGGGCGCGGGGCCGGCGGGGAAAGCGCGCGCGGAGGGGAGTCGCGGCCGCCGGCGCGCAGCCGCCCGCCGAGCGCGCCCTGCCCGTTTTTATGGCATTTTCTAGGAACGGGAAGGGGGTGGGAGCCGCGCCGCGCCGCGCCGCCTGTGCGCTCTCGCCGGGCTGTTTACGGCGGGCGACGCGGCATTGTATTTTGCTCGCGTCGACGGGTGTTTTGGAACAGCAGGGGGAGGAGGAGCAGAGGGTAAGAAGTCAGGCCTGGGGAGGGCGGGCTGGGGGAGGCGCGCGAGCCGGAGCCGCTGTCAGACCCTCGGCCCGGCCCCCGGCCCCCGGCCCCGGAGCCCGGCCCGGCCCGGCGGCCTCTCCCTGCCCGCGGCGTCCGCGCCCGGGGCTGCTCTGCAGGGACTGCGGCCGCCGCGCCTTCGCGCTCAGCTGTCAGGCGCCGCCGTTGGGCACCGGGACCTCCGCGACCGGCGCGGCCCCCAAGCCCAAGTTTAGGGTCCCGGGGAGAGGCAAGCCGGGGGGGGGGGCGCAGCGCGGACCGCGCGGAGCAATGGGTGGGACTCCCCGCCGGCCGGCGGCCGCGCTGTCCGACTGCGCCCCGGCGGCTCCAGCCCGGGGCTCGCCCGTCAGGCCGGGAAGCCCCGCACCTTCCTCCCCCCGAGAGCGTGCATGAAATCGGAGTGCAACGCGCACACGCCCTCTTCTTCGTCCCCACACCTGGGTCTGCAAGCTCCACCTAGAGCAGGAGTTTGCCCGGAGACGCCCCCCCGCCCCCCACGCCGGGGCGCCCCGTGGTGGCCCCGTGGCCCTCGGCCCTCGGCCCTCGGGCGGGGGCTCGGCCGGAGAGGGCGGCGGGCGGCGCTCACGGCTACCCCGGCCGCCCGCGGAGGGGCCTCGAGTGAGCATCTGGGCCACCGCGGGCTGGCGGACGGCTTGCGGGCCCTCGAGCCGTGGGAGGAGGCGCGCCGAGCGGCTGCCTGCGAAGGGGCCGCGCCCCCTGGGCTTCGGGGCTTGGGGACGCGCGGGGTATCCCCAGCACCCTCTGGCGTGTAGGCGAGTTTGACAACTTGGGGGGAAGTTCCGGTGTAGACGCTGCCCGGATGGTTTTGTCTGTGGCCGGAGAAGGCGCGCCTCGCAAGCTCTTGCGCCGGGTCCCCGCGGTCGCTGCGAGCCGTGGCCCCGAGAAAGGGGAGGGACGAGGGCGCCCCCCCGCACCCCCCCCCCCCGCACCCCGTGCTGAGCCGCAGACGCCCCGCGGGCCCGCGGGTGGCGAGACGCGGCGGTCCTGGCGTTGCACCTTCACCGTCTGGTGCTGCAGAGGCGCTCGGTGTGCACATTGCATCTGTTGAGCCGCTTTCACTCCAAAAGGGCAATTACTTTAGAATAAAGATCCTTTTCTGCCTAGTGGGAACCTTGGCGGAGATGATGCCTAATGAGATATTTTTGCTTTTGTCTGTTTAAGAGTAAAATCAGAGATGTTAACTCTGATAACGGTTTGCTCAGATCATTAAAATGTAGCATGTAGGAAAGGCATGTCGGGCTGCGAAGCCCTGGCTGACATGAAGGGAGCTGAGCGTGAAAGGCTGCCACTCTTTTGGGGGGGATGGTGGGGGAGAGGGCTATTTTGGTGAGGCAGCGGGCGTCTTGCTTCAGATGTGAGATTTGCCCCACCCTGGTTCCCTGGCAGCTCCCGAGTAAATGGCATTTTTCATTCTTGCAGGTAGTAATAAACGTGAGTCAAAATGACATCTTGTTAGAATTAGTCTTTAGTCTGTAAGAGAGATTGCTAAATTACAGTGTTGCGCTCAAACTGCTCCAGTGAAAGGTCTGTCAGCGTTTCCATTATAGATTCCGTTTTTCAGGAGTTTATAATTTCACCGCAAAACTTGTGGTGGCTGAGAGGTTTTTCCCTTCCAGTGTTCTGGTTCAGAAAATACATCGATTGCCCAATTCTGTCCTATTTGCTGTTCCCGAAACTTCGAATGCCATTCGGAAGTGTGTGTGTGGGGGGGGGGGTTCCCCCAAAATGGAATATGCCACCATGGAATAAAGTACTTTTGTTAGAACACACTTTATTTATGCAGAGCAGTATTTTCATTTTTGGATTTTGGAAGGGTTTAGGCTTGACATTTGGTAATCTTAAGTGTGTTAATTCCTCTGGTATCTGTCGATTCTGCAGGTGGATTGAAATGTCAGTTCGTTCTGTATATGCCAGGATTAGAGGGAAAAGCATTCTCCTCATACGTGTGTTTCTGAACTCCTAGCTAAATTATAAATACCCTTGTTTGTTACTTTTCTGCTCCTTGTAGGTTGCATGGCAGGATCTGCCCTAGAGAAGAAGGGCAGAGGCAGACGGGGAGGGAGGGAATCCGAACAACCCCCTCCTCCCCCCCACCCCAATTCACTTTTCAGTATCACTAATGCCTGGGAGGAAACCATTTATTCTCTTTCTGTTGAATCATGCCTTTGACTCAGTGTCTTCAGGCAAGTCCCTCACAGTCGCTCACCTCTGGCTGCTGTGTGAGGGGCTTAATTATTTGCAAACTGCCTTGAAATCCCTGGATGAAAGGCACTGCATAAGTGCAAAGTATTGTTATTCAGATATGGAATTTAATGATCCATTACAGTTCATCAGGAAATGCACTTTGCAGTGATGGTAGGAAACGTTTCCACCTGATAGAGGGTAATAATAACTGCTTAAAAGTAGGTTCAGATTACAGATGAGACAATTAACTCTAGCCATGTGCTCTTCAATTTGTTGCAATTCATTTTGTGATCAAAGTGAGTCGCAGAGAGCCAGATGGTCAGGTTCATGTTCAAATCTCTCCTAGGCCAGCCCTTCACTTCTGGGCCCGCTGTCTGCACAGCCGTCGGGACTTATTCATTAGTGCTTGTGAGCTGTTCCTCAGAATGTATGATCGGGGCTCCTGTGATGCCAACAAAAGGGCTCAGGCCAATCTATATTGTTGGGAGCGGTTTAATTTTACTTGGATTAACTCACGCTTAGTGTCTCTGGTTTGGATCCAGCCTTAACAAGGGAGGAGAGAGATCCTAGAGGCTCTCTAGCTCAGCTGTGTGGGGCTTTCACTCCCCTACCTTTTGTACCTCAGATTTCAGGGGGTATGGTATCTGGCTTGTTGTAAATGCAGGCTTCATTGCTGAATGAATGACGGAATACTTGGAGAAATAAATACCCTTCCTGTTTTGCTGAGGGAGTGTGGTGTGGGACTAGCTTTGTGGGCATGTGCTTGCTCTGTTGCACCCTCCTCCCCTGCTCAGAAGGATCTCACACTTGGTTGAATCTTCTGTTGTTAATCATCTTGAAATCCTGAATAATTCTTGAAGTCAGAGCCCTTCATTTTCATTTTTCACTCTCCTGGTGAGGAGGAGGGCATAGCATAGAGGGGCAGGCAACCGCTACTTTGTCTCAGCTTCTTCTTGTCCCCTGAAGCCAGGTAGGAATGGGAGGGAATGCTGG
This sequence comes from Canis lupus dingo, assembly GCF_003254725.2. NCBI lineage: Eukaryota > Metazoa > Chordata > Mammalia > Carnivora > Canidae > Canis > Canis lupus. Next base: position 49,652,033 of record NC_064254.1, on the reverse strand, counting down.
CTTTGTGTTACCATGTCGTCGGATTTATCCAAGAGAAGCTGGGTATCTGGACTCTTCTGTAGAATCTCTGATTTTAAATATCAGCTTAACATTTTTGAATGTTGAATAAGAATGTGCACAATAGCTAGAGCTGACCTGCAGGCAGCCTGTCTTCTACCACTGAACTGGCTAAAACATCGTGTTGTTTTAATATTTCTGTATCTGGGGACGCCTGGATGGCTCAGCGGTTGAGCGTCTGCCTTTGGCTCAGGTCCTGATCCCAGGATCCCGGATCGAGTCCCGCATCGGGCTCCTTGCGAGGAGCCTGCTTCTCCCTCCACCTATGTCTCTGCCTCTCTCTCTCTCTTTCTGTCTCTCATGAATAAATAAATAAAATCTTTTAAGAAAATATTTCTGTATCTGGCTATTTTCTAAAGGCCTGGCACATAATAGATGATTTATGAGTCTCCACCAAGTAAATGGTTATAGCTTTCCAAAAAGTTGAAAGATGCAAGAAAAACAGAATTTGAAATCAACACTGAGTCCCGCTCAGGAATTGATAACTTTCTTTTTGATAGAGAATGCGACATGAAAGGCCAAATGCTTAATGCCATGGGCACCATGTAGTCCTCTTGCAGGTAAATAACCCATTGCTTTTGAATAACCTGTGCTCTATTTAGTTGTTATTGACCAGACGGGGTAACTTGGTTGTGTGATGCCTGAGGACCTACATGAGAATTTGACATTGGAGAACACCCACTAAAATAATAGCTGTGATTTATTGAGCTCTCATTATATGCCAGGAACAGAGTTACCTCCTTTACCCCTTATATCTCATTGACTCCTCAAAGCAGCCCTGTGAAATAAGCATTGTGCCCACTCTACAGAGGAGGCATTTTCTCATTTTATGTTGCAAAGAATTTCATCTGGATGCAGTGTGTTTTCTTGACTATCTGAAGGTTATTCCCCATCCTATCTTACACAGTCCAGCCATAAGTCAATGACCAGGTGTGAGGTGGGGACCGTAGTAAACAGAGGACATGGTTCCTGCTCTCACATACAAGGAACAGAGAACAATTCCGGATGTAACGTCTTTGTCAAAATCTGTGTGTATACAACAAGAACTGCATTTGCCTCCCTGTTCCTCTGCTTTTCCTTTTTTTTTTTTTTAGGATTTTATTTGTTTATTCATGAGAGACAGAGAGAAAGAGGCAGGAAGAGACATAGGCAGAGGGAGAAGCAGGCTCCATGCAGGAAGCCAGATGTGGGACTCGATCCGGGAACCATGGGATCACACCCTGAGCCAAAGGCAGATGCTCAACCGCTGAGCCACCCAGGCGTCCCTCCTCTGCTTTTCCTAACTGAATGTTAAAGAAGCTCCAGTGACATAGGACCCTACCAGAGGCACTAAAAGATCAGAAGCCAAGGCTGGTTGTAAAAATTTGCATTTGAGGGGAAAAGAAGATAAACTTCTGGCTTAGCTGGAGCCCCATTGGGCAAAGCAGCACTAAGTCCTTGGGAATGACAAAAAATTGCTCTTGTTTTGTCAGTGGCAGTGACCTAGTTCTGGCCCATCTTTAAATTTTATGTAAATATTTACAAATCGTTCAAGTCCAAACTGAAACCTGCTGTGAACTAAACATTTTGTAAATTCAGAGAGATTACCCCCAACATTTTTTTCTTTTGGTCTAATACATTTCATAGAAAAGTAGTTTTCTTGCCAATTCAGTGTTTTTCCTTTTACTTTTTTGTCTTTTTTGTTTGTTTGTTTGTTTCCTGCTAATTTCAAATGTCTACCTAAAACTGAAACCTAATCTTACCATCAGCATGCTGCTCAGTTTCCCTAAAGCTGGAAGTATCCTCAGAAATCACTGCTCTGTCCTTTTCAAGGACCATTTCTTTTTTTAAAGAATATGGAAATTGAACCTTGTCCTCCTAGTGGCACTACTTCACAGGAGGCAGGAATTTTGCCTTTGTTTTTCCTTGAGCTATTTTTTTCCAAAATAATAAATCTCCCCAATCTGAAAGCATTTCACGTACTCTAGTCATTCTAGTCATTGGAATTACAGCCAAAATGTCTCTCAGTCTTCCCCCAGTGACTTCATAATCATCATTTCTTCAGCATATTCCCCTGGTTAACTTCTCTTTTGTTCTTAGCCTGATAATCAATTGTCCTTTGGTTCTGAGATATGTCATTTCCCCTCCCTGACCTTTTTGTTCATCTCCCAAAGGCTGTAGGACGCACTGCTGATATCCCTAAGAGCTGGCGCTTGGTTGCTAGCTCCCTCCTATCTTTGTGTCAGTTTTATCTTCCCCTTCCCAAGCATTTAAATATCCACTGTCCAGCACTCCCATTCTTCTCATAATTGTTTTCCTTTGTCCCCGAGTCTACAGCTAGCGTATGACAAACTCCAGGTTCGTTTCAGAAGAAATCTTTTTGAGTGTCCAGGTCCTCCGTCAATTCTAGTCTTGCACTTACCCTCTCTTCTTTCTCTCCTGTCATTTTCCACAGATGCTTCAGGAGTTCCCTCAGGACTCTGCATGAGTGTCACTCAGAAGGCTTATTAGATTGTGACTTTGGAGTTTAAAGTTGGGAGAGCCCGGAGTGGTTATCCCTATTCTATAAGTAGGAAAGCAAGGTGAAGGTGGGTACTTAGCAAGTCTCCTTGGTATCCCGGGAGTCACACATGATTGGCAGTTTTTATTTTCTTCCCATTCTGTATTTTCTTGATCAACAAAACCACTTAGATGCAACTAAACAGGCCAAGAGTTCATGGTGTTAGGTGATCAGAGGCTTATGGGGAGCAAATGCACTCCTGGTTCCCTGTTCTAGTGAAGAATGGCGTCAAATAGGGGAGATGACAGGGCACCTGGGTGGCTCAGTAGGTTAAGCATCCAACTCTTGATTTCCTTCAGGTCATGATCTCAAGGTGGTGAGGTCAGCCAGCATCAGGCTCCTTGCTCAGCGGGGAGCCAGCTTGAGATTCATTCCCTCTCCTTCTGCCCCCTCCCTGTGTGTGTGTGTGTGTGTGCGCGCGCACGCATACACATGCACATGCTTTCTCTCTTTCTAAAATAAATAAATCTTAAAAAAGTAGGAGAGATGACATTAATTAGGTAGTGACAGATCACCCACTACATGTTCTGTGAAGGAAAGGTATTCCATGCAGCAGAGGGTGTCATTGGGGGATTTCACCAGATTAGGAAGTTGGGGTAGCCCTCCCTGAGGAATTATGGAGTGAAATGCCATCAGGGCCAAGCTGAAATTTCGGGCTTGCCATTTCCTCATAGCCTCCTAATCCTATTAATTCACTACTATCTTTGGCCCTTTGGAGTATTGCATAAACCATGATATAACCCTTGGGGCCATTTTGGCAAATAATGGTTCCTGTATACAGAGTCCAGAATTGATTTATTTACTTGTGTCTTTAGAACCTGATAAAAACAGAATTGTTAATTGCCAAGAATGTGGTTTGTTTTCATACTTGGAAAAAAATTCAAGGTGGCATTTTTATTTTGAACATACTTTGAGTCATTCTTTTTTTTTTTTTTTTTAAGATTTTATTTATTTATTCTCGAGAGACACAGGGAGGCAGAGACACAGGCAGAGGGAGAAGCAGGCTCCATGATGTGGGGAACCCAATGTGGGGGACTGGATCCTGGGACCCCAGGATCACGCCCTGAGCCAAAGGCAGACACTCAACTGGTGAGCCACCCAGGTGTCACTTTGGGTCATTCTGACATTAAAATGATTAGAAGTTACTCAGACATCCCTCTCAGTTGGCTGGTATGTGTGTGACCTAGGCAGGGGTCTTTAGTGAAAATGTGAGGCCAGCTTCTGTGTGAAACCCCTGCTTATTAGCTCAGAGCAAGTTTCCAGCCTCTGTAGACCAAGAAGGATTATTTAGACTATCCTTAGCACAATTTAGAAATTTTGACAGTATCTATTTATTTTAATTTAAAGCATTTTTAAAAATATTTGTTTTAGAGAAAGAGTGTACAAGTGGGGGGAGAGGCAGAGGCAGAGGGAGAGAGAGAATACATAAGCAAACTCCCTGCTGAGCGCAAAGCCCAACTTGGGTCTTGATCTGAGATCTCTTGAGATCATGACCTGAGCCAAAACCAAGAATTGGTGCCTCCATAGACTGACTGAGCCACGCAGGTGCCCCAACAGTATCTTTTTAAAACATATTACCGTACTGTATGCTAAAATTCTTTTTCTTTGATGATAGCTAACCTATGTTGGGAGCTTCCTATTTGTGTTACTCATATTAACTCATTAAATCCTTTTAACAATCCAGAGCTAGGTGTGATCATTAGAAGCTGAGGTACAAATGTCACCCAGCTAATGAGAGGTAGAGCTGGTATTGGAAACTAGGTGTCTGAGGCTAGAGCCTGTTCTCTTAACCACCTATGCTATTTTGCCCCCTCCCCCTCTCCCCTACTTTTATTTTTTGCTCTCTAGCAAAAGTTCTCAGAAGTGGAAGTATAGGCCAACTCACTCTGAAATATTGGATTATTTTGTTGATGCCTATTTGAAAGATAAAATAGAAAAATAATGTGTCAGGGAACTTCAGTGAATGTTAGTTTTGTGTTTCATATGATTCACTTTCTAATAATTTCATTCCTCAGGTCTAATGGTCCATTTGGGGATCAGAGAGCACAGTGGTGATCTAAAGACAAGAGAAGAACTAGACAAAGAACATGAATCCCATGGCTCTGTCCCCAGGAGTTTCTTACAGTTCAAGCTTCTGCCTTTTGTTAAGTGATGACTTTGTTTTTAGCTTTTCTTTCTCTTTCTTTCATTCTTTCTTTCTTTCTCTCTCTCTCTCTTTCTTTTTTCTTTTCTTTTCTTTTCTTTTCTTTTCTTTTCTTTCTTTTCTTTTCTTTTTTCTTTCTTTCTTTCTTGATATAGGAAGGGTGAAAGAAACCATTTCTTTCTTTTTTTTTTTTTTTTTTTAGAAACCATTTCTATAATAGGTTTCTTTCTACCCAGGTGGAAGATTTTCATCTAGAACCAAATCCGTTAGAGCTCCTAATTAGAAATATTAGCTACTAGTAGCAGATAAAAGCAGGTAACCTTTGCTCTCATTCTAGTCAATTTCAGGAAGAGATTATCTTGCCAGATTAGCATGTTGCAACTCTCAACTGGGGATTTGAATGGTTTTAAAGGACTCAGCTAGGCAGTTGGTTTGGCAGTGACCTGATCACCCCAGTTAGCAGGGTCACTGTTGAGAATGCTGACTCAGCTCTGCCCTGGGATGGTCATCCAACTTGTCTTCCTTAGTCAAGAGGCATCATTCTTGGGAGCCGCTGGAACATCAAGCATACATTTGAAGCTCAATTTGGAAAATGATCTAGCGTATGAATGTATTGTGCTTATTTTTCAGTATTTAGTTCAAATTTTGGAGATGGCTAAGTGAGGAGATGCTTAGTGTGTCACTGTTGGAGGTTTTAAGTGATTAAAAAAATCAAGCAGATGAGTGCATAAAGATTTCTATGCAAACAATGATGAGCTTAAATTAAAGCTGCTGATTTTGTGTGAGAATTACTTGCATTGATTTGTAGAATATCTATATGGGTTCAAGATTCCATATTATGCAAATGAATGAGCCCTGAAGAGTCAAACTGTGAAAAAAAATGAAATTAACTATAAAGATATTATTACCCATTCAGCAAGTGGAAAATGCAGACATACTTAGAGTTAACCCTTACTTTTCATATATCTCCTTGGGAAGATCAGTGTCAGGGATGATGATCCTTTCTGCAGTTGTAAAGCCAGGCAAGGTTTGCTGTCAGTTCTTCCACAGTCCTCTTTCCAACCTTCTGACTCCATCCTATGCTGCTTTGCAGCCACCAGTACCCTTAACTAGTCTTCTTGTTCCCTTTCAGAACCAACCTCAGAAAGGGATTTTATGAAACCAGTTTTACTATGGTATAAATAATAGCATACCTGGTACCATTACTTCTTTCTGAAGCATCAGCATATTAATAGGAGACAAAGCCAAAGAAGTGAAATTCTGTAGATGGAAATGGTTAAGATTTCACATGCTTTTAAGCTGGTTGGAGGACATCTCTGAGTGGAGAGAGGGCTGTTTATAAGTCAATCCTCGATAGAGAATATAGATAAGCAGATTAGAGGATAAAAACCACTGTAATATTAAAACTATAAAGGACCAATGATTTTTAATGTTATAATACATTTGTCAGGGACACCTGGGTTGCTGGTTCAGTGGTTGAGTGTGATCCCAGGATCTGGGATCAAGTCCCACATCAGACTCCCTGTGAGGAACCTGCTTCTACCTCTGTGTCTCTGCCCCTCTTTCTTTGTGTCTCGAATGAATGAATGAACGAATAAATAAATAAATACGTTTGTTAGTGAACATCACCTTCCTCCTGCCAAATACTAGATCCGATTACATAAACCTGTGTAACAAGATGGTGTGTTATTTGACATTTAAACAGAGCTTCAGGGGAAAGCCACTTGGTTTATAATTAGGAATGTTTGTCATTCAGTAGCAGTTAACCCAAAATACTCTATTATCCCTAAATGTTGCATTTTAGGAGGCAAAAAAAGCAATGGACCCCACTCAGCTGCTTCCTGACCCTACTTTATTACTAAGAATTGAGTTGATATATTTAAAAACTGTCCTATGCTACTAGCAGGGTAATGACATCTGGATGTTTGGAGAAGTTGATTGACTAATGAAACCATGCTTATTTTAGGTAGACATGTTGCTTGCTAAATACTCAGTCATGGAGTTGCACTGCCTTGCCTGGTACCCCTCCCCCAAGGTAACCTCCTCCAGCAACCATGCTATGTTGAGTTGATGGTGCCATCTAGTGCCAATCTATGGAACTGTCCTGCTGGACTTGTTCTTCCTTTGCTGGGCGAAGAGTACCCCTCTCTGGGCGTACACTGCACTGTGGGGGACCTTTCTCTAATTCCTACCTTTCCTCTGTCTTCAGAGTTTAGTTATACCCTAATGCCTTCTTTTCTCCATAACTCCATTTCCTTCTCTTCCTCATTCACTAGTATCCCCTTTTTGTAGCCTTTCTTCTATTTTCTCTTCCAACTCTTGTTCATTCTTTTTTGAAGAAAAAAAAATCGGTGCTCACAACTGATAAAGATTTTTCTAAAGATATGTTATGCCAAAGTAAGAGAGTGCCTTGCATTTTAAAGTGAAATTAATCATTTAAACCATGTTAAAAGAACCAAAGTGAAACGAAAGACAAAGTCCAAAAATCTTATTTAGAAAGACTGTCCCCTTATCTTCCTCTTATTAGATGCTTCCTCAAAAGTAGTCAATCAAGAAGGTGGTTTGTTTGTTTTTAATTGGTTTTGGAACTATTGTTATAGTATTACTTTCTCTTTCTAAATTGCAAATTTAACCTCTCGTATTTTACATTCAAGACAGTTCCATGGACTATTCTGGAACACCATCTCACTGGCATGACATTGTCTCTATGGAAAAATGTGTTCCAAGTTCCAGACCACCAGGTTTCCTGTAGATTTTTGGGTCTTGTATTAAATGAGAGAAGAGAGATGAAAGACGTGTAGGACAAACCTGAGATGTAATTACCCTACAACGTTTGTGGGATCTGAATTAGCGTACAGGTTTAAGTCTCCCACATCAAACAGTAGATTTTAAATTTCCACTTATGTTAAGCATCTTGATATTGTGGGTTTGAAAGTAAGTCCCCTCTGAAAAACAGGAACTGTGCTTGTCTGTTACCAGTTTTTTGTGGTCAATATGGCAACTATTTTGATTTTTCAGAAGGGAGGAAAAGCAGTTAAATCCAGTTAAAATTAAAACCAGTTAAAATTAACTGGCTTGTGAGATTTGAATGCAGCTGTTCCACACATCACAACACCGACAGTGAGTTGTTTGTTTATTACCACTATTAATTATTATTAGTCGTTGCTACTTTTTGAGCAGTGGCATATAGATTATTTATATTTTTGGTGTAACCTTGGAAAATAGAACTGCAAGGGTAGAGAGGTTCCTGTTTGCTAATTTGCATGTACCTTGTTTTGATTTTTGCTGGGTAGGTGTGTGCACCTTATGTATGCAAGAGTAATTTAGCATGTCAGCAGTTTCCTACCAGAAGCGCTTGCTGACTCATGCAGCTGTTGCGGCACTCAGCTGGCCGCACTGTAAACTGCCCACAGTACCAGTGCTGTCCTTGGAGAGCACCCGGGCCGTTGAGCGGCTGGCAGGCTATTTTCAGATCTGTAGTCATTGCTGAGCTGGGTTCCCTTCTTCCAACAGCCAATCATATCCTTTGCATTGTAGGGTAGGCTGTTGGGCATATTCCTACCTTTGTAGAGGCTGCCTAAGAATCATGGCATTTCTGGGAGTCCCTCAGGAGAATGGCTTTTTTCCCCTTCATTTTAGTTTTCTGGGATTCTTTAAGGGAAGAAGGGTAAGGGGATGATATTAAGGGAAAAGATAGATGCTATTATTTTTTTCCCTCGCGCTAGAAAGAACTTTCATAAACCTTTAACATAGGTTTACTTAGTGTAAATGAAACCTGACCTACTTCTCCCACCGTGAGGAGTGTTGTGCCTTCAGGGGGGAGGTAAGAGAGTGGGTGCTCAGTGGCTGGCCTGACACGGTTTTGTGTGGTTCAACCCCTCAAGTGATGACAGAGTTTGTTTATATCTGTTGCATGTTATTAAGGTTATATATATATATATATATATATATATATATATACACACACACACACACACACAACAACCTGACCTCAGTCATTTTAAATCTGGCATGTATTTTCAAAGATGGTTTCACTGTTTGTTTTTGGAGTTCAGTTCTGCTTATTTTCATCAGAAAGTGTGAAATGTTACTTTTTTGAGGTTTCTAAATAAACTTCCTTTTGCAGATACAAGTTGATCAGATCAACCTAAACCATCTTGAGAAGGGGGAATAACTTGAGATCAGGTGGGGAAGGAAAGCTTTGCACATCCTTGAGGAGTTCTCCTTTTTTTTTTTTTTTTTTTTTTTTTTTTTTTAGCTTCAGTAAGCATTGTAAAGCAGCTTTGACCAGTAATAAAGAAAAAACCAAGCCACAGTGACTGTGTGTAACATGATGTTGATGGAAGTTCTTGGTTTCCGCCGATACAAATGACTCATCAGTATCAATAGAATTGTGACTTCTAATAATAACACAGTGCAAGACCTTCACAACATGTGGTTTTAGCCCTAGCTGTTAGTGAAAGGTTGGAAAATATTAGTTTGAGCATTTTTTTTCTGATCTCATGATTTCACCCAAGTATAAAGTTGTTTTTTGTAGGTGTGATGATCACACTCTTGTTTTTTCATCTTAGTGTTTTTAGTTTCATTATGACCACATAGCCAAAGTCAGATCATTTCATCGTTTAGAAATCTGTGTAGTAAGCATCTCCTGTCAGGGCTGTGTTTTGAGGGAAATGTGGCTAAAAAGCAAATCCTCCCTGAACAGAGAAAGGAAAAAACTGGTACCCACTACACTCCACGGAGCTGCTTGCCTCCTACACAGCGTCTACTATGGAGGGCTGTGGTATTGCTGACTAGCCCTGTTGCTGCGTGAGTCATCGTCAAAGGATTCCAAGAGGAAGGTTAACAGAAAATGCGAGTCAGAGGAAAGAGCAGAGTGCAGTAGGGGCACTTATCACAGGAGGAAGGGCCTTGCCTCCTTTCCCTGGTCAAGGGGCTGCCCGGAAGACCCTGAACATCATGGGGAGGGCCAGGGCGTGTTTACACAGTGCCGCCTATTTACTTGCGTCTGTCCATGTGAGCATTCTTGTTTTCCTGTTTAGTTTTGGTTTGTTTTGCCTGTAGTTTGGCCAGACCATCCAGGATCATTATCTTAGCTGTGTACCACGGCGGTCTTACCCAAGAGCCTTTCCTTTTTGCCTGTTGTAAGGCAAGCAACTGAATTTGTAGAATGTCTAGTTTTTTTTTTTTCTTTCCAAACATCATCTTTAGAAAGGTTCTGTCGTTTGTTTCCTAGTGATTTTTGCCACGTTAGCTTTGTTGCGGGAAATAAACGCTTAGAGGAAGCACAAAATTAGAATTTTATTAGTTCAAATTTTGTGTCAGTCTTGCCTCTTTCATATTACGTTGTAGACAGATTTTTTTTTTTCTGGTCTCCCGCCATTTTACCAATATTTTGGGATTTTAACACTAGTACCTCCCTGTTACACGCTTTTATCCTTGTGTCTTGATACTCTGTGGAGTTTCCTTTTGGGCCTCTTTTACTTTCCCTCTTTTGGCACATATTTGCATTTCTTTCTCTCTGTGAGCACTCCCTTCTTCTTGCTTGTTCTCTGAGATTTTTCTGCTTGCTTGCTCACACCCCTTTTTCACATCGTTCTTGTACAGACCTGGGCACGCACATACACATGCATGCCTAATTACCTATTTCCATGTACACCCATGTGTGCACACATGCACCTACACAATGCTCCTCTTTGACCCTGGTCTCTTGCTCGTGGAGACCCCCACAGTGGCCTCAGCTGCTGCTACTGTTGCCATCCTTGCCAGCAGCCTGTTTCTGGAAGAGGTTATTCAGATGGGAAGGAAATCAGAAGGAGAGTCGGAACTGACTTCCTACCTGCTACTGAGAATGCATCCTGGGAAGGAGGCCACATTTTGAGGAACCAGGAAAAGGCCCAAGGGAGGCCCCAGCTTCAGAAGCCAGGCTGGAGGGATCCCTGGGTGGCTCAGTGGTTGAGCGTCTGCCTTTGGCTCAGGTCATGATCCTGGGGTCCTGGGATCGAGTCCCACATTGGGCTCCCCACAGAGAGCCTGCTTCTCCCTCTGCCTATGTCTCTGCCTCTCTCCGTGTGTCTCTCATGAATAAATAAATAAAATCTTAAAAAAAAGAAGCCAGGCTGCAGATGCCAGGCTCAGGGAAGTGGGCAAAGGAAGATGAGAGGTTGAGATGGTTCTGTCACCCAGCCTGAAGTTTGAGAATCCCCATGGTGTCAGAAATGCATCTAGATGGGGTGGGGTAGCTGAGAGAAATAGGGGGAGGAAGAGGCCCAGAACCCAGAGTGTGAAAGAGAACTGGAATCTTTGAATGGCGTTCTGGCTGTCAATATGCTTGTACGGCCTGCCTGCTCTGTGGGAACAGGCAGGAAAATCCATGGGACACACAGTAAGGAGTAGCTCTATCACATTAGCCTCAGGCTCTCTCCCACGCCTTAAGGGAGACCTTCCCTGACACCCCATGGAGTGCAGGGACCGCCTTCCCTCTCATGTGTCCCACTCCTTTCCTTTCCTTCTTTTTCTCCAAAGATTTTATCACCTGACATCCTATATGTGTTGCTTGCTTGTTTATTGTCTTCCTTGTGACATAAGCTCAGGAGTTAGTGTTTCCTCTGGTCGCTGAGGTACTGCCAGTACCTGGGAAAGTGTCTGGCACTCGGGATGCTCAGTGAATATGTATTTATTGAATGAATGAATGAATGAATGAATGAATAGACTCACTGACTTTCCCTCTTTAAAAATCACCTACGACTTCTTGCTGCCCACAGAGGTCTGAACTCCATGACAGAAGATTTGGAGCTTCTCATAACCTATTCCCACCCTCCCATTTCAGATGTCTTTTTAATTTTTATTATTATTTTTATTTTTTACCAGTGTTAACTTCATTTTGACTTCAGGTAAATGCTTCTTGAACCAATTCATGTTTTTATTTTGTACAGTTTCCTAATGTATGAATCACATATGTTGATGCAAGTTTTTAAAATTTATCCTAAAATTACTTCTTAGACAAATCAGTACTTATGAGAATTAACTGTTTGTGGATAACTCTGTTAGGCACAGAATATGGTATGTGGGATACAATATCAGTATAAAGTATGGTCCCTGTTTATAGGAAAATTGTTTTATCTTGGAAATGACACATATAAACATGAAGTATTTGGAGTACAGTGCATGGTAGTATGTGATGAAGGGCAAGAATGAGTAATAGAGATAAATATGGTAGGAGTTGGGAGAAAAGAGTCAGCAAGGATTGGAGGGTGGGGAAACTTAAAAAGGAGGAGTTGGATCTGTATATGTCCTTAAAATATTTGGAGATTTACTGAGGTGGTCTTTAATTCCCTACTTGATACTTCACAATTTTATAGATGTCAGGGCAGCTTTATTGTTCATATTGTCCATATCGATATTCCTTTCTTGACCACTGTTAAGATATAATGAATGGGGTTGCCTGGTGGGGGGGGCTCAGTCAGTTAAGCATCTGAGTCTTGGTTTCACCTCAGGTCATGGTCACCTGGGTTGTGAGATCAAGCCCCATGTCAGGCTCTGAGCTCAGTGGGGACTCTGCTTGAAGATTCTCTCCTTCTGTCCCTCCCCCACTCACATACATGCATGCTCTCTCTCTGAAATAGATCAATAAATCTTTTTTTAAAAATGGAATGAGTGGAGGGATATGAAGGATTCTAAGTGCAAACATGCAAAATTCTCCTATAATAGTACAAAAAGTTTAAAATGTATCAGGAGTCCTTCCTTTTCATTGTTTGAGAAAAATGTGCATAGAACTTCTGTCACTAAAACATGAACACAAACCTTTTGGGAAAGGTGAGAATAGAATCCCGAGCCTACCTTGTCCTGCAGACACATTGAAGCAACAGCTACATTATGCAGCTAACTCTGAAAACAACTTGAAGATTGGCAGAACATATATTCCACAACTAACTGTACAGAGGAGGCCACATCAAAAAGGGTAGGAGGGGTAGAAATGCGGTTAGGAACCAAACCCTTGGCACAACTCACTGCAAACAGGAGGGATGACATAAGCAAGGGGGTTCAGACTCCACACTAGCCCTGAGGACCCACACTGGGCAGATAAATCCCCATAATATCTGGGTTCAAAAATCAGGAGGCTTAACTCTGGGAGAACCAAAAGGTGATAGGAAACAGAGTTCTTGCCTTTCGAGAGCCAGCACATTAAATAACTTAGTCTGAGACATAGCACAGCAGTGGCAGTTTGAAAGTGCCAGGGATATACCTGAAGGAGGTTTATTGACTAATCGCAGAATGTGTGCCAGAGGAGTGGGGATCTGCAGGGGATTTCTATGTAAACAAAAATGCTAGCAGGCACCATTTTTCTAGGCCTTCTTCAGCCTAGATAACCAGACACTTGTAGGAGCCAACCAGTTCTGACACTATCCCTCTACCTTGCTAGCACCATGAGCCCCACCCTGGTATTCTCCTGCAGACCTGTCCCACCCAGCCTATCTACTTTAGCAGGGATCCCTCCAAAGTGGCTACTGCTTCATCATGCCTAATAGGCAGCCCTAGCTGGGACTCGTGCTTTTTCAAAGTGACTGCTGCCTTAGGAAGGAGGGAGAAACCCCCACATACCCAAAGGCCCATAGTTCCTGCAGCCGGACTCTTAGCCAGCTGCTCAAGAGAGCAAGCCCTGACCTTCAGTGTGCCTGCAGCTGGGGTAGAGAAGCTAACTGCAGACAGGCTGAGTGCCAGCCCTGTCCACCAATGAGCCTATAGCCAAGCCTCTCAACAGTCAGGGAGAAAACCCTGTGCAGTGTACCCACAGTGGACATAGGAAGTCATTGCAGCCAATTAGGCCAAAAGCAGCTCAGCCTTAACAGGAGGAAACATTCAGTCCACGCAGGGGCCACTTTAGATACCTAGTTCTGGGGACCAGGGGGGATTGCACTACTGGGCATCACAAGACCTCTGTTAGACAAGGCCACTACTTCCAGGACCAGGAGATGTAGCTGACCTACTTAGTACATAGAAACAAATGCAGAGAGTTAGACAAAATGAGACAAAGGAATATGTCTCAAATTTAAAAACAAGACAAAGTCACGGGATATGAGCTAAATGAAACAGAGGTGGCGTTCAAAGTTACTGTCATAAAGATAGTCCCTGGATTGAGAAAAGAGTGGGTGAATTCAGAACTTCAATAAAGAGATAGAAAATACAAAAAAAAAAAAAAAAAAAAAAAAGGCCAGTCAGAGCTGAAGAATTCAGACCTTAAATGAGAAATTACTCTAGAGGGAATTAGCAACAGATTAGAGGATGCAGAACAGATCAGCAATCTGGAACAAGGATTATGGAGAGCAACCATGCTGAACAGCAAAAAGAAATAGAAATAATAAAAATGAGAAAAGGTTAAGAGAACTCTGTGACATCATCAAGTGTAATACCATTCACATTACAGGGATTTCAGATGGAGAAGACATAGACAGGAGACCAGAAAACTTATTTGAAGTAATAAAAACTGAAGATTTTCCTAATCTGGGGAAGGAAACAGACACTAGGAAGCACAGATATTCCCTAACGAGATGAATTCAAAGAGGTCCACACCAAGACACATAATAATTACAGTGGCTAAAAGTAATGATAAAAAGGGGATCTTAAAAGCAGCAGGAGAAAAGGAAAGTTACATACAAGAGAAACCCTCTAGTGCTCTTGGCTGATTTTTCTTTTTTTTTTTTTTTCTTGGCTGATTTTTCAACAGAAATTTTGCAGGCCAGAAGAGAGCAGCATGATATAATTCAAGTCCTGAAAGGAAAAAGCCTACAACCAAGAATACTCTACCAGGGAAGGCTATCATTCAGAATCGAAGGAGAGATAACTAGTTTCCTATACAAACAAAAGTGTTCATCACCACTGAGCGAGTCTGACAAGATATGTTAAAAGGAATTCTTTAAGTGGAAAGAAAAGGCCATAACTAGAAATAAGAAAATTATGGAAGGAAAAAAAAAAAAAAAAAAAAAAAAGAAAATTATGGAAGGAAAGAATTTTAGAGGTAAAAGGAAATATATAGTAATAGTGGTAGATTAATTACTTATAAAGTCAGTATGGAGATTAAACATAAAAGTAAAATGAATTATTTCTACAAAAATTAGGGAATATGCAAATTAAAAAGATATAAAATATGACATGTACATAAAACATGGTGGAGGAGTAAAAATTTAGTGATTTTAGAATGTGTTTGAACTTAAATGATCATCAATTTAATATAGACTGCTTTACACATAGGATGTTATATGTGACTCAAATGGTAACTACAAATAAAAAACCTATAATAGGGTGCTGGATGGCTCAGTGGATTAAGTGTCTGCCTTTGGCTCTGGTCATGATCCCAGAGTTCTAGGATCAAATTCCTCATCAGACTTCCTGCTCAGTGAGGAGCCTGCTTCTCCCTCTCCCTCTGCCTTTCCTCCTGGTTGTGCTCCTCCCTCTCTCTGTCAAATAAATAAATAAAATCTTAAAAAAAAAACCAAAACCTATAATAGATATAGAAAAAGTAAAGAGAAAGGAATCCAAGCATAATATTCCCACAAGGGAAGAGAGCAAAATAAAGAAACAGAGAAGAACTATTGAAACAGTGAACAAAATGTCAAGTACATACCTATCAGTAATGACTTTAAATGTAAATGGACTAAGTGCTCCAATCAGAAGAATGGATGACGATGGATTAAGAAAACAAGACTGAGCTACATGCTACCTACAGTAGACTCACTTCAGACCTAAAGACAGACTGAAAGTAAAGGGATTGAAAAAGATATTCCATGCAAATAGAAGAAAAAAAAAAAGCCAAGATAGCAGGGCAGACTGAACAGACTTTAAAACAAAAACTGTAGCAGAAGGCAAAGAAAGGCATTACATAATGATAAAGGAATCCATCCAACAAGATGATGTAACAATTGTAGATAACTATGCACCCAACAAAGGAGCACCTAAATACATAAAGCAAATATTAACAAACATAAAGGGAGAAATTGATAGTAATATAATAATAGAGAATTTTAACACCCCAATGGATAATCATCAGCAAACAGTTTATTCAATAAAGAAATGACTGCTTTGAATGACACATTAGATGGACTTAACAGATGTATACAGAACATTCTAGTGCACATTCAGGTGCACTGTAACATTCTCCAAGATAGATCACATGTTAGACCACAAAACAAATCTCAATAAATTTAATAAGACTGAGGTCAGATCAAGCGTCTTTTCTAACCACAATGGCATGAAACTAGAAATCAATTATAAGGAAAAAATCTGGAAAAAACACGAATACGGGAGGCTAAACAACATCTAAACAACAAATGGGTCAATGAAGAAATCAAAGAGGGAAAAAAAATACATAGAGTCAAGTGAAAATGAAAATACAACAATCCAAAATCTTTGGAGGGCAGCAAAAGCTGTTCTAAGAAGGAAGTTTAAATGATACAAGCCTATTTCAGGAAACAGGAAAAAATCTCAGATGAGCAATCTACCTTATAACTAAAGGAACTAGAAAAATAACAAACAGAACCCAAGATTAATAGAAGGAAGGAAATTATAAAGATCAGAGCAGAAATAAATGAAATAGAAACTAAAAAAAGAAAGAAAAGATAAATCAAGAGCTAGTTCTATAAAAGATAAGCAAAATTGATAAACCTTTAGCCAAACTCATCAAGAAAAAAAGAGAGAGGAGTCAAATAAGTAAAATCAGAAATGAAGGAGGAAAAATAGCAACTGACACCACAGGAATATGAAGAATTGCGAGAGAATACTAAAAGAAATTTTATGACAACAAATTGGACCACCTAAAAGAAATGGATAAATTCCTAGAAACATACAGTCTTTCAAAATGGAATCAGGAAGAAATAGGAAATATGAACAGACCAATTACTAGTAATAAAACTGAATTGGTATTTTAAAACAAAAAACAAAAGACTCCCAACAAATGAAAGTCCAGAACCAGACAGCTTCACAGGTGAATTCTACCAAACATTTAAAGAAGAGTTCATGTCTGTTCTTGTTGAACTATCCCAAAAAATAAAAGAGGAAGAAAAATTTACAGATTCATTCTACAAAGCATTACACTGTTATCAAAGCCAAAAACATGACAAAAAGGGAAAATTACCGGTCTATCCATGATGAACATAGATGCAAAAATCCTCAACAAAATGTTGGCACGTTGAATTCAATAATACTGTAAAAGGATCATTCCCCATGATCAGGTGTCTGGGATGCAAAAGTGGTTAAATATTCACAAATCAGTCAGTATGATACATCACATTAACAAGAGGAAGACAAAAAACTATAGGACTATCTCAGAAGATGCAGAAAAAGCATTTGATTAAATTCAACATTCATTCATGATAAAATCTATCAACAAAATAGTCTTAGAGGGAATGTACTTCAACCTGACAAAAACCATGAAAACCATATATGAAAAATCCACAGCTAATAGCATTGGTGAAAAACTAAAAGTATTTTCTCTAAGATCAAGAACAAGACAGTGATATCCACTGTCACCGCTTTTATTCAACCCGGTGCTGTAAGTCCTAGCTGCAACAGTCAGGCTAGAAGAAGAAATAAAAGGCATCTAGATTGGTGAAGAAGAAGTAAAATTGTCATCATTTGCAGATGATATAATACCATATATAGAAAAGACTAAAGACTCCACCAAAAACAAAAAGCCTATTAGAACTAATAAATTCAGTAAAGATACAGGAATAAAAATATACAGAAATCTGTTGTACTTCTATACACTGATAATAAAGTAGCAGAAAGGGAAATTAAGAAAACAATCCCATTACATTGCACCGAAAAAAAAATACATTTAACCAAGAAGATGAAAGACATATACTCTGAAAACTGTAAGACATTGATGAAAGAACTTGAAGACAACACATAAAATTGGAAAGAAATGCCATGCTTATCAATTGGAAGAATTAATATTGTTAAAATGTCCATATTACCCAATGCAATCTACAGATTTAATGAAATCCCTACCAAAATATTAATAACATTTTCCATAGAACTGGAACAATTAATCCTAAAATTCATATGGAACCACAAAAGACCTTGAGTAGCCAATGCAATCTTGAGAAAAAAGAACAAAGTTAGAGGCATCATAATCCCAGATTTCAGGATACACTGCAAAGCTGTAGTAATCAAAACAATATGGTACTGGTACAAAAATGGACACAAAAATCAATGGAACAGGATAGAGAGCCCAGAAAGAACCCACACTTACATGATCAATTAATCTATGACAAAGGAGGCAAGAATATACAACGTGGGCAAAGATAATCTCTTCAATAAATGGTGTTGGGAATACTGGACAGCTACATGTAAAAAAATGAAACTGGACCACTTTCTTATACGGTGTACAAAAATAAATTAAAAATGGGCTAAAGATCTAAATGTGAGACCTAAAACCATAAAATCCTACTAGACAAAAACATAGGCAATAATCTCTTGGACATCAATCAGCCTTAGCAACACATTATTGGATATATTTCCTCAGGCAAGGGAAACAAAGGCAAAAATAAACTATTGGGACTAAGCTAACACAAAAAGCTTTTGCACAGCAAATAACACCACCAAAAAACCAAAAAAGGCAAACTACTGAATGGGAGGAGATATTTTAAAATGATATATTTGATAAAGGATCACTATCCAAAATATATTAAGAATTTATACAACTCAACACCAAAATGCCCCACAAACAAACCAATTAAAAAACGGACAAAGATGGAGTGCCTGGCTGTCTCAGTTGGAAGAACATGTGACTCTTGATCTCAGAGTTACGAGTTTGAGCCCCACATGGGATGTAAAGATTACTTAAATAAATAAAAACTTAAAAGGGCACCTGAGTGGCTCAGTTGCTTAAGCGTCTGCCTTCGGCTCAGGTCATGATCTCAGGGTCCTGTGTCGGGCTCCCTGCTCAGCAGGGAGTCTGCTTCTCCCTCTCCCTTTGCCCCTCCCCCCTGCTGGTTCTCTCTCTCTCTCTCTTTTTCAAATAAATAAAATCTTTAAAAAAAATAAAAACTTAAAAAAAGGCAGAGGATCTGAATAGAGATTTTTCCAAAGAAGATATATAGATGTCCAACAGACACATGAAAAGATGCTAGACATCACTGATCATCAGGGAAATGCAAATCAAAACCACAATGAGATATCACCTCATACCAGCAAGAGTGGCTAGTATTAAAAAGATAAGAAATAACAAGTGTTCTCTAGGATATGGAGAAAAAGGAACCTGCTTGCATTGTGCATGAGAATGTATGTAAATTGGTGTAACTACTGTGGAATACAGTGTGAAATTCTCAAAAAATTATAAATAGAAATACCATATGATCCAGTCATTCCACTGCTGGGTATTTACCCAAAGAAAATAAAAACACTAATTCAAAAAGATATATTTACCCCTATGTTTAATGTGGTATTATTTAAAATAGCCAAGATTTGGAAACAACCCAAGTGTCTGTCAGTAGTTGAATGGATAAAGAAGATGTGGTATAGATACACAACGGAATATTACTCAGCCATAAAGAAGAATGAAATCTTGCCATTTGCAACACATGGATGGACCTTGAAGGTATTATGCAAAGTGAAATAAATTAGAGAAAGACAGATACCACATAATTTCACTTTTATGTGGAATCTAAAAAGCAAACCAAATGAATAAACAGAAAATCAAACAGACCCTTAAAATATAGGGAACAAACTGGTAGTTGCCAGAGGTGACGTGGGTGAGAGGGTGAGTGAAATAGCTGAAGGGCATTAAGAGGTACAAACTTACAGTTAAAAAATAAATAAATTGTGGAGATGAAAAGTGCAACAGAGGGAATGAAGTCAGTGATGTTGTAATGTTCTATTGTGACATATAGTGACTATACTTATCATAGTGATGATCGAATAATGTACAGAATTGTTGAATTACTATGTATACTTGAAGCTGATATAATGTATGTCAACTATACTGCAACTAAAAAATATGAAGAGTGAAAAAATAAGTTTAAAGTAGTTGATCATAAATGGCACATATATATGGGACTGGTCCAGCATGTGTAAAGAACACATATGCATCAATAAGAAAAACCCAGATAACCCAATTAAAAAACACTGTACATTTATATACTTAAACAAGCCTTTCACAAAAGAAACTAAATGGCTAGTTTAATAATCAAACACATGCAAATTAAAATGATAATATACCTTACACATTCTTTGGATTGGCAGAAATTTAAGTCTGACAATACCATGTGCTGCCAAAGATGTGGGGAGATCTTGTATGTAGCTGGTAGGAGTATAATTTGATAACAGTTACATTGGAAAACAGCTTATTACCTAACCAGCTCAACCTGCTAATGATTTAGAACCCAGCAGTGTTGGTCCTACATATACATTTAGGAAAAACTCTTACTGAAGTGCTTCAAGAAACACAATGTTGAAAGAAGTATTGTTTATAGAAGCAAAAACTGGAAACAACCCAAGTGCCCATCAACATTGGATTGAATCCACTCGTTTTTGCTATATATATATTGCACTAGGATACTATTTGGCAGCAAGAAATGAGCTATTAACACTACATAGAGGAGAGGGTTTAAGGAGCCATCCTTGGTGGTTCAAGTCAAGGGTTGTGCCTGGACTCAAAAGCAGGTGTAGCCACTTAAGATTTTGTGATCTTGGGCAAGTTTCTTAACCTGTTTCTTCATCTGTACATTGGAGAAAATAATGGTGTCTATCCAATAGGATTGTTAGGAGGATTACATGAGTTAATATTTGTGGCATGCTTAGGAGAATGATTGGCATGTCATAAGTTCTGTGTGTTTGTTAAACAAATAAAAAATGCATGCATCAATATGGATGAGTCTTACAAACATAATGTTGAATAAAATAAGCGAGACACAGAAGAATATGTACAGTATGATTCCATTTTTGTAAGGTTCAAAAGCATGTTAAACTAAATACATCGTTTAGGGATGCATATATAGATGGTAAAACTATGAAGAAAATTAAGGGAATGATTGTCACAAAACCCATCAATATAACCATCACTTCCAGAGGTAATGGAGTGGGCCATGCTGGGGAAGGGCTCGTTAGGGGATTCCAAAGCCTGGCAATGTTTTATTTTCCAAATTCAGTAGTGACCCCAAGGATGTTCTTTTTTATAATAAAAGTTTTAAACTGGACATAATTTTTTGTATATGTGTATATGCATGTGACATATTAGATAGTAGATTTTTAAAAGAATTCTGTAAGTTATTTTCTTAAAATATTTATTATTTGACCTGTTATTTTATAACTACCTCAGAGAATGCAAAGCTCTAGCATAATGGCATTTAACAGGAATAAATGTAAATTCCTATATTCGGGTTAAATTAAAAGAATAAGTTGTTCAAATACAGAATTTGTACACCTGCTTTCTACCAGTTTCTCTACAAGATTGTGAGCTGCCAGTGCAGTATGTTTTTTTGATTCTAACATGAGATGACATCACCTTAGAACCATGTTAAGAGAGCTGTCCCATTTAGATTGAGCAATGTGGCGGTTCCCCTCAGCTGTTCTTAGTCCTGATTGTCCCATAGACTATATGCCTCATCCCCAGGGACTACTTGGAGGAATATTTGACCGCAGAGAGTGTCCTCTGTAATCAAGATGTTTAGGCCACTTCTAATAGTGACTAGGGAGGTGAGGATGTTTAACATGGGAAAGAGGAGATAGAGGGAGAGAAAGGTTGTCTTTCATTAGGAGAGGAAGCAGACTTTCTCTTTTGCTCTCATTACAAGCCAGATTCCTGAAATGTCTACTGTGGAAGCGAATTTCAGCTTCTGGTTACTGGAGATGCCCAAGCAGAGTCTCTTGGACCTTCCGTAGGTTTCAGTAGAGCCTGGCTACCTGACACGTAGTCCCTGGCCAGCAGCAACACCACCACCTGGAACTTGTTAGAATTCAGAATCTCATGCTCACCCCACACCTACTGAATGAATTACGTCTGTGTCACATACACATTAAAGGTGAGAGGCACTAGGCTAAATGTTTCTAAGACCCCTCTTCATAATTCTTAATTATGTGATTTTATTTAGTAAACTGCCTATTCAACTAAAAATTACCAGTTTATATGTGACATTATCAATTAAAAATGCCTAACTATAGTTAACAATACTGTATTGTGTGTTTGAACATTGCTAAGGGAGTAGATCTTAAAAGTTCTCATCACAATGGGAGCCTAGGTAGCTCAGTCGGTTAGGCATCTGACTCTTGATTTTGGCTTGGGTCATGATCTCAGGGGTGTGAGATGGAGCCCCACGTGGAGCCTGCTTAAGATTCTCTCCCTTCCATCCACCTCCCCAGCCCCCACTCACTCACACACTCTCTGTCAAAAACAAAGTTCTCATCACAAGAAAAAACAAATTTGTAACTGTGTGGTGATGAATATTTGTGTGTGTGTGTGTGTGTGTGGTGATGGATATTAACTGGACTTACTGTTGTGATTATTTCACAATATATATAAAAAAAAAAAAGCCAGTATGTTATACACCTGAAACGAATGTTATATGTTGATTACCTCTTAATTTTTAAATGTTTAAAAAAGTAAAATACCTGAGTATTATAACAAGTATTTGTTGCTGAATTAGTTTGAAAAGGATTTGTCCATTTTTCTCCTAAAGCAAAATTTAGGTTGCTTATGTTTTGGGGCAGTTTATAACAGTTAAACCGTAAGTATTTTTTAAATATATAGGATTTGATTTTTGCTTTAAAAATTCTGTTAATTTCTTCAGTTTTTTTCTTATATATTCATTAAGATGTCCAGATTAGGTTAAGGTTTTGAATACTTGAGAGAGACAATTAATAATAAAAACATCTCATAATATATTGATTTTGTACCTATCTTTTGCTTGTACATATTCCATATTTTGACCTTATGGGAACTTTTGAAGTCTGAGTATTTTGTAGTGAATCTCCATAGTACCTCTTATCTTTGAGAATCTAGATCTGAGATCAGGCAAGTAAAATACATTTACCTTTTTTACCTCAAAAGACCATGACTAACTGAAGCTGATCTCTTTTTTTCCTTAAATATTTTGCTACTTACCCTTTTAACTGCTGAAGCTCGGGTGGAATCCATGATTCATTTAATCTTTTCCCCTTTATGTAATTAGTCATTTATTCTTTTGATGTCCATAGTAAAACTAACACTTCACACGATAGTCATACAATTCCAAAATAAAGAAGTTCTTAAATGACTTACAATCAGATAGAAAGTATGCTGCACTGCATGGCACAAATGAATGGGAAAACATTCTCATGAATACAAGATGTTCTTTAAGGCGATGGAACCATGAGTTATTTGGTTTAAGCACTTATTTCCACATCTATTTTCTTTTGGCATATAGAAGAAGGAAACTATACTTTGATAGTTGGGTTAGATAATATTTGGTGTATGTATGTTATCTGCATAATGTATGACAAATAGCTTTATAAAGTGATTAAGTACTATAGACATCTTAATAACTTTTGTACATTACAGTTGTGTTTTAATTTTTGTTTACCAAAGTTTCCCTAACTTTTATAGGACTGGCTTTTTTAAAAAATCTAAATTCCACCTTGATGAGATTCTTCAAGTTTTTATTTCTTAATCCATAAATGAATGAGAACAGATGTCACCATGTCTCTGCCGTATTTGTAACTGGCTGTGAGGTGCAAGGCTGGACTTTTTTCTTCCAGCTTGCTTGCTTACTTATTTTGTTCATTTATCCATTCATGGTGAATATATATTGAGCACTTCCTCTGTGCAAAACTCTGGGCCGAGTACTCTGAATAAGAAAGTTCCAATGTCCAAAATTATTTAATTGTAAATTTATTTTTAATAATCATAGCACCTTACTGAACGTTTGATGAGTAGATCACCATTTTAAATATTGAGTGGATATGGATTGATGTTGAACTTAATAGCTTAAAATATAATAGCTTAAAGTATATTCTTCAATTCTTAAGAGCAAGGTTTGAGAAGGCTATTACATATCCCTAGAGGGTTTACCTGATTTTAATCTTATTCAGAATGGTTCAAAATTATATATACTGGGTCTAGACTCTAGCCTATGCTGTCCAATACGGTCGTCACTAGCTACATGGGGCTTTTGAACACTTGAAATGGGGCTAGTCCAAATTAAGAGGTGCTCACTGTGTAAAAATATATGTTAGAGTTCAAGATGAAGTATACAACAAAGGACAAAATAGCTCTCTAATAATTTCTTATGTTGGTTGAATGATAATATTTTGTATATATAGGATTAAGTAAGAATGTTACTAATTTTACCTGTTTCCTTTTACTTTATCTTTAAGGTAAATTCTAGAAAAATTTTAATTACATATGGGACTCATATTATATTTCTTTTTGAAAGTACAAGTCTAGACTCTAAAGGGTAGAGTGATTGAAAGCTTTCAGAGGAAAGAAGATCAGAGCTTAGTAGAGAGTTTTAGAGATGAGATGCCAATTGACAGAATCCACTCACTTTAAGAAGAAATCCCAGGCCGCACCTTTGCCCTACTTTCAGAGATGCCTGCTTTCCTGAACCCAGGAAAAAAAAGCATTGGTATAACAGGCATTTATTTAATATCTACAATGTACAGAGCATTGAGGGGGATTAAAATAAATATCACACAGGTCTCTGCCTACTGGGGAGGCAAGATATGAACATGTGACTTGTTAAATCGTGGTGTGAGAGATAAATAGCTATTCAATGCTCTTATCTAAGAACTGTCACAAACGGATGGTAGAGGCACTAAATGGAAAAAGAAAGAAAGGTCACTGTGGCCTAGAGGGGTGTCCTACAGGAATTGTGATTCAACTAGGGGTGATTTAACTGGAGAATGGGTAGGATCCCGATAGGCAGAAGGAATGGGGCATGGCCTGCTAGGAAGGTGGGAGTAGAGTGGGAACAAAAGGGAAAAGATAGAAAAGCACAGGACAGTTAAGAGGTCATTGAGAAGATGAGGTGGGTCAGGGGGAGGATTTAGGAGTGTAAGGTGTAAATAGAATAAATTTGTCTATCTTTAATCATTAGGAAGTTCTTTAAATAGCAGAATTGGTGATATTAATATTACCAATTACATTTATACTGACATTTGTGTACAAGCTTATAACTTAAAGAATTCTTGGTCAAGTATAATATAATTTAATATTTAAGCATCAGTAATAAACATTTGTGCATCTTTTTTGCTAAAAAATGCACTGTTGTGTGTCATCTGACATTTGCTGTTCATTTTATAGAAGTGAAAGCCAGAGAAGCAGAGATTGCATAATTAATAATAAAATCTTGAATTTGAATCCAGGTTTTTAGCTCCATTTTACTATGCTGAGCTACTCCAGTTTTTATACCTGTAAATCTATTTCTTGAGAGAAGAAGCTAGTTTTATTTAACTTTAAATTCAGTGATACATTGAGAAAAGTGCACATATCACAGACACTCATTATACTGATGAATTTTCAGAATGAACATTAATAGAATCAGCTCCCAGATTAAGACACAGAACATTACCAGTACTACCCCCAGAAATCTCTTATGTTCCCTTTTAGTGTCTGCCCCCCCTATAGTGGCCATTACTCTTTTATTTTAAAAATTTTTTTAAAGACTTATTTACTTTAGAGACAGAATGCACACACACGAAGGGGAGGGAGGGAGAGAGGCTCCCTGCTGAGGATGGAGCCTGATTCAGGGCTCTATCTCACAACCCTGAGATCATGACTTGAGCTGAAATCAAGTCAGACGCTTAACCAACTGAGCCACCCAGCCGCCCCATTACTCTTTTAAAAGTGTAGATTTGCTTTGCCTGCTTTTGAACTTCTTATAAATAAAGTCATATGGCATGTACTATTTTGTGTCTGGCTTCTTTCATTCAATAATAAGTTTGCAAAGTCCATATTGTTACATATAATGGTCAATTTTTGATTCTCAGTGCTATATAATATTCCATTGTGTGAATATACCACTGTTTATTCATTTGTGTGGTTCTCAAGTTATCTGCCATTATGAATAGCCCTGCCATTGAACATTCCAGAGCATATCTGTGGATGAACACACACGTGCACTTCTGTTGGGCATATATGTAAGAGCAGAATTACAAAAGCAGCTTAATTATTAAATTGTCTTGTAGATGAGGCTGAAAATTGGCTTTCTGATACTCTTTTGAAGAGAAGTAAAAACTTTAGACTTTTAATAACTCAAATATTATGTAAAAATAAATATGAAGGCAGCCATTACAAACGGAGCCAAGGTAGAGGAATTTTGCTACCTTAACGTTTTTGGAAGGGGGAGTGAAGAGGAGATAGTAAACTCTTTCATCTAGATAGAGTTTGAAAGGGTTAACATATTGAAATACTGGATGTGTATCACTCAGGTTTCTCTTACAGTTTTACTTTCTTTTCTCCAAAATATATTCTGGCAGATGATAGTAGAAATTTAAGATGAAATTGTTAGTAGGACACCATTATACTAGGATATAATAAAGGATGAATAACTGGCGTTGTATTTACTGGGGGGTGAGGAAATGAAGATGGGGGTAGATGATAGGACATTATATCCCAAAATCCATAATGAAAGCTACAGTTCTCAACATTTTACTGAGCTTTTCTCCACTCCTCTTTCTTTTTTTTAGAGTAATCTGCTGGCAGACATTTGCATTCTTGCAAAGAGGGCAATTGCAGCTTTACTGGCCTGTTTTTATTCTTTTATTTTATTTTTTAAAGATTTTCTTTTTTATTTGAGAGAGAGCGAGAGGGAGAGAAAGCAGGGAGGAGGGGCAGAGGGAGAGGGAGAAGCAGACTCCATTCTGAGCAAGGAGCCCAATGCAGGGTTCTGTCCCAGGACTCTGGGATCAGGACCTGAGCCGAAGGCAGATTGTTAAGTGACTGAGCGACCAGGTGCCCCTTCATTAACCTATCTTTAGAAATAATTGCTAGGGCAGACATTTATCCAGAAGTATTCTGTGTGGAGGAAGTGTCATTCTTGGATTTGCCAACATGGAAAACTTCAGCATCTACCTCTGTGGCTTATTAACGATGATTATTTAAAGATGCGTATTTTATATTTAGATTTATAAGAGTTGGTGAACTTCAGCAGACTGGACAGAGAGAGAAATGCTCTGTTTTTTCTGTGCTCTGACCCAGGATGGCCCTAGACAAGTTACATGGGAAATGGAAGCATGTGGGTAAATACTCTTGATAGTTTCTTTGGCCCCAGTGAACAAAGAACATTGTTGCAAATTAAACTTACTTTAGAATGGAGAATATGACATGAATTTAGGACATAGCTCTTACAGACTTGAAGTTCTGTGTATGTATTGCCGTGGTGGACATCCTTGCTATTATGTAAATCCCCTTCTTGTTATTGTGATGTCACTGAAGTTGCGATTAGTAGCTTCAAAAACTGGGTGTAAAAAAAAAAAAAAAAACTGGGTGTATTTTGGATTATGGGTATATGTTTAAAAGTGACACTTGTCTTTAATGCCCATTGGCGATTTCTTTAGGATTTACAAGTTATGGGCTAGAATTTTCGCCTATTCCATTTTTCTTCTCACTTTCCAAATTAAATATAAAATGAGAGCATGGGGGGGAATCAAATTATTTTCAAGTCATATTTGAAGAGCAGGTGTGCTCTCTCATGATTTACAGCACAGGTGCATTTTTAATTTAACTGCTTAAAATGGCAATTAAAAATTATTCAAGTGGAACAAAGCAAAGTTTTAAAAATGACTTGTAAACTGTTGCTCTTATTTTTTTCTGGTTTTCTCTTCACTTGACTTAAATAATATGATTTCTGAAGCAGAGCCCTGTAAGAACACTGCTCCAAACATACGAATTGCTTTCTTTCAGTAAAATCCAGACCTTCATTTGTAGGACAATGGAGTCACAGGGCTATAGGTCTTCTCTTTGGCCCAATTTTAAGGCAGGGAACAGTGTTCCTTGCTTTTGGACCCAGTGACATAATTCCATTTGTCATTGAATACTAGGAGGAAGAGTATTACAGCTCTCATAATACCCCCAAGGGAACCCCTGCCCTCTATCAGAGGATTTGCTGCTTCAGCCTTTTAAATGCCCTAAATATTTGCTATTAAGATTGTACTTGCGTAGCCAGTTATCAGAGTTGCGTGGGTGTGTTGAGAGGGGTCTCCCCTTAGCTTAGCTTCAGGTCTTGGTGACAATCTAAATAACACAGGTTACTCATCACGAGTTGAAGATTTTCCCCCGTCACATTGATGCTTCTGATATAATTTTATACGTTGGTTGATTATGTGTGCGTACTTTGTGGCTGCCAAGATGCAGCTGGAAAGTGTGTGGGGGTTGTCTGCTTCCTCTGAGGCTGCTACAGGTGGTCAGGTGGGGGCGGCCGTGATAAAGGTACAGCACCCACTTCCGTCAGCTTGTCCTGTGAGTGCTGTAACCCGCTGCCTGAATGCGAGTCGCACTTCAAACCCATCCTCTCCTTGGGACTTCATCTTTCACTGCTTCTCATTTGCCTGCTGAAGGTTTATGACTAAGGTTGTGGTTAAAAATTCCCTTTTTAGGTCTGAAAAATCTTTCAAATTACTTAGTGTTGCAATTTTTTTTTTCTTTTGCTGTGGACTTTCTGGATTTTTTAAATGAGTCCTAAAAAAAAAAAAATCTCAATATCACAGAAGAGAGAAAGAAAGGTTAAGCAGATAATGTATTCCCTCATTAGAGCAAAAATAAAATCAGTTTATGCTCTTGGCAGATTGAGTATGTTAAAATGCATTTTATGATGGAAGCATTGCCAGTTAGAGCAGATACGTTAAGTCCATTTCAGGATACTGTCATAGAATCATTAGACTTGGAAGGGGTTCATTTATTTGGCCTGCTATTTACCTACATGTCTTTTTATTTTTTTTAAATATTTATTTGTTTGTTTATTTATTTATTTATGAGAGAGAGAGAGAGAGAGAGAGAGAGGCAGAGACACAGGAGGAAGGAGAAGCAGGCTCCATGCCAGGAGCCCGACGTGGGACTCGATCCCGGGACTCCAGGATCGTGCCCTGGGCCAAAGGCAGGCACCAAACCACTGGGCCACCCAGGGATCCCTCTACATGTCTTTTTAATTTCTGCATAGCACTGTCCTTGAAGCTGGGAGAAATGTGAGTTGCCCTTGAGGGGTGTATAGTCTCAGTGGAAGGGAACGAACATTTATTAATATGCCCAATGAGGTGATAGGAGCTTTACATGATCTTATTCAGTCTTTGAGAAAACCTTATAAATGAAGTTATAACTTTTTCAGAGAAAGAAGCTGACCATCGGAGACATTAATCACTGATGTAGGGGGACCCATAGTAAAGGGTCAGGCCTCTGGTGCCAACAGCAATGCTCTGTCCAGTGTGTGGGCTGTCTCTCACACTTGGTAATTTAGAGAACAACTTGATTTAGGGGACATTCAATAAGTATCGTAGAATCCAGAGGCAGGAGCAAGAGGGTATAGCTGGGGTAACCAGAGAAGACCCACTGGCTGGGTGGGAGTTAGACCTGAGCCTTGACAATAGATAGAATTTCTGTAGAATAGCCAGGAGGAGAAAGGGTCACCCACACAGTATAAACTGGATGAGGGCAGGTGTGATAATGAAGAGAGAATGGGAGCACACTCTGGAAGCCAGTGAAGCTAAGAGCCATCAAAATTTGACAGTAAATGAGCACTTTCTGAGCTAGGCACTATTCCACATTCTTCACATCTTTTAATTAATCCTATCTTTACAGCAGCTCTCTGAGGGGGATGTTATTCTCAACTCTCCTTTTGGGATGAGGAGACGGAGGCTCACAGTCATTAAGTGGTGGCACTGGGGTTCAAAACCCAGCTGTTGGTGACTCTGCTGTACTTAGCCTTCTTTACTAGAGAGGCAGGTGGTTTTATGTAGTGATGGTGAGGGTTCTTGAAGTGCTGGGGATGGTAATGGGAAGATCAAAATGGTGGCAGCATGTTGGCCAATTTGGAAAGACAAGACACTAGGAAAGAAGAAAAGCAGTTACTCTGAGATGAACAAGGTCTGGTCAGGGCAAGCGGGTAGCAAGAGACAGAAGTGAGATTTTAAAAATTAACAGACCTTGGATGATTGGAATTGAAGAAGAGGAAGACTGTAATATTTGGAGCCTGGGTGATCAGGAAGACGATTTTGCTGCTGAAGGAATGAATGAGGTCAAGACAGAAACTCTTTTGTCCAGGGAATAGCAAAAGGGGAAGAAATGAAGATCTGTGAATGGCTTTAAATACACAGTAGAGGGGCAGCCTGGGTGGCTCAGTGGTTTAGCACCTGCCTTCAGCCCATGGCGTGATCCCGAGACCCAGGATTGAGTCCCACATCGGGCTCCCTGCATGGAGCCTGCTTCTCCCTCTGCCTGTGTCTCTGCCTCTGCCTCTTTCTCTCTCTGTGTCTCTCATGAATAAGTAAATAAAACCTTAAAAAAATAAATAAATACACAGTAGAGGCCCCACATGTTAGAAACATTTTTCGAGGGGCACCTAGGTGGCTCAGTGGTTGAGCGTCTGTCTGCCTTTGGCTCAGGATGGAGTCCCGCATCAGGTTCCCCGCAGGGAGTCTGCTTTTCTTTCTGCCTGTGTCTTTGCCTCTCTCTGTGTGTCTCTCATGAGTAAATAAAATCTTAAAAAAAAGAAAAATGATTTGATGGAGAGTTGAAAATAAGGGAGAGGAGTCCAAGGGAAAGGCTAGGGAGTTATCTACAGGGAGAGAATTGATGCCCTGGGGATGGGTGATTTCTCAAAGAGAAACCAATGGGCCTTGAAAAGGGCTCTTAGTCAAGCAGAGGGAGAAGGAGGAGCAGGGAAACATGAAGGAAACAGAAGAAGCAGCTAACCAGGGGAGAGAGAATAATTAAAAGAGAAAATAAAAAGCTGCTGAACGGTGTCAGCTGCTTCAGAGAGGTCAAGAGGAACAAAGAGTGAAAGGGGGGAGGCATAAAATTTCACAAAGGGGAAGACCATCAGTACCCGTACAGTAGGCTTGGTGGAATGGGCAAGTGAAATCCAGCTGGACAAAAGACTTTGGTGTTGCTGAGCTCTGCCTCAGAGGACCTTTTTTAAGCACTAAATTTACAGGTGGTTCCGCACCAAGCAGAGTGGGAGCTTTGTAAATACCACTTGGTTGCCTGATACTGCATTTTGTTTTGCTAATCTGTGTGATCTAACACACTTTGCCTTTAGCGCATTAATTCACATAGCTCCGTTTCTGACTATGGAGGTATTCAGTTGGTCACCACCTACTGAAGACATCATTTTGGGGCTAACTTGATGAGCCCTTGAAGCAGAGCAAGTGAAACAGAGGACAATCAGTTTGGAATCATGCCTTATAGGTTCACGCAGCAACCCACCACATGCTGCACCCCTCAGGGTGGTGGGCTTAATTTATTTCTAAGGTTCTTTTGAATACACAGATGGTTACAGGGAATCCAAACAGTATGACAGTTCTGCCATCTACATGGGGCTTCTTTTCATTTTAGGGCCCTTTTTGTCACATAAAGTCCAACTGTTATGAAAATAACCTAAATTTTTTTCCTGACTTCTCAGAAATCCTCAGAATCCACCAAAATGTGTCATAGATCTTCCAATGCTGCTCACCCTTTGGTGAGAATCCAGGATTTCCTATTTCAGCACCACAGCTGTGAATTGTAAAAGCTTTTTATCTGCTACGGTGGTACTCACAGTTGTTTACGTTTAAGCTGCCAGCTCTGGAAATGCACCTCACTTGAACATTGGTTTGAAAACTTGAGAGAGAAGAAATTTGCATTTACAAACCATCGTATTTTTTATTTTAGCTTTTGGCTAGAAGCCCATTTGGTTCTTTATTCCTCCAGCCAGTTTTTCTTGGTAACTATAACTTGGTGCACTCTGATTTTAAAAAAATATGTCTCTGTCAGGAAAACTGTGAAGCCATGGTTCCTAGCTGATGGGAAGCCCTTTTCCCCTAGCATAGAGTACTGGTAAGTGAAACTTAAAATAGTATCAGCTCAGGAAAGTCAGACCCCCACTTCCCACCCCCTTGGGCCCCTGGCTTCTCTTTCTTACTACCTGTCTTTTCTCATCTTTAGATGCATCTTGACTCAGAAGTATGAGAGGGAAGAAAAATGAAAGTCAAGTTCACTTTGTTTTTTTATCTACAGCTTTGACAAAAGATAAAGTGTCTTTGGTTGAACTCTTGTCAGTTGGTTCCTAAAGCTGTGTGGGGTTTCATTTACTCCCCACTTCTCTTTGTCTTCACTTGTAAATGCAATCTAGACTTCACTGTTCCTAATGAGAGAAATAGCTTGAGCCTTTACTTAACATGGTTAGAAATCTGTTCTGATAACCAGAAGGTTTTCTCTTGATTTGTTTGGGATCATGGTATAAGAGTTTGAGTGTATTAACATAGTCCAAAGATGTTTAATGTAATTTAATCTTTCATTGTTAAAGTTCCTAAATATATTACTTTGCTTTATCATTATGAACATTGACTTTCATTGTTTAAAACTCTGCTTCTCTGTTTCTTTAGAATCATGGACCTGATGATTTTATAAAATTACAATAAAAGTGCATTCTTAGAAAAATGAAATTAAAAAGACATAAAAACAGTAGCCTGATTAGGTTCTAAATTATAGTCAATGGGTATAAAATCACTCTGGCAAAATGGAAATTCTTCTATATATCTACTCCCTGTTTCTGTGCTGGGACTGGGGCTGGTATGCAGATCCCACTGTGAGTTGCACTGTCTGGAGAGAATATAGACCATTCAGGAGGCTAAAAATGAGTCTCTGCTAACTTCAGTACATACCTTTGAAGTAGGTTTTTGTGGAACTGTCACCTTCATATTCTTGCATATATGTTTATCACTCATAAAAGAAAAATTCAGATTAAAATCTTGTTTATTTAAACTTTTCTGCTTTTAGGAATATCTCTGGGCAGTACATGATTGTTATAATATTTCAAACAATATAAAGCTGAATATGGAAAACGTTCATTGTCTTTTCCCCCATTTTTCAGAGCATTTTTTTCTCTATATATAATATACAGAGGAACACACACATACACACACATATGAAAAGTATTTTTCCCTCCTATAAAAATGGAATCACAAGCAGTTCCCTGCAACTTAGTTTTTATTTTATATTTTGTCATATTTTTCCTTATCAACAAATATAAATCTAATGCCTCTTTTTTTTTAAGATTAATTTATTTATTTTAGAGGAGGGGGCAGGGGCAGAAGGAGAGGGAATCTCAAGCAGACTCCCTGTTGTTGAGCATGGAGCCTGACATAGGGCTCAACCTCATGACCCTGAGATTACAACCTGCACTGAACCAAGAGTGAGACACTTAACTGTGCCACCCTAGTACCTCTTTTTGATATAAATCTAATGCCTTCTGCAGTTACGGTTGTACCATACTTTATTCATTTGTTCCTCAGTTGATGGGCATTCAGGAGCGTTCGGGGTTTTTATCATTCTTAACGTCACTGCAGTTAGAACTTATGTATGTATATTCTTATGTATTTATTTTGATATTTGAAGGGTAGATTCCTAAAAGCTGAGTCAAAGATAGTGCTAGGTGACATTCCAAAAAAATTGCATCAGTGCAGATTCCCACCAGCAAAATACAGAGTACCTGGTTGCCTCACTGCAGTAGGTATTAGGAATCTTTGAAAATTTTCCCTCTCTGATGGATGAAAAATTATCTCCAGTTGTTTTAGTTTTAATATCCCTGATAACCAGAGAGATTGCACCTCTTTTCATATGTTTAAGGGCCTGTGGGATCTTTCTGTTTAATTTTGAGGGAACAAACCACAATAGATTTAATTTGTTTAAGTCTTTTAATTACTAGTTTTTCTGTATGTGGTGTACTCAATGATTGGGGTTTCTGTTTTAGTGGGATAGAGAAGATAGGAAGATGACAAGGTTGTAGTGTTGAGTTTGGTTTCTTTTGAGATGGCTTAGTTCTCATTTTCTTTCTCTGACATTTTTTTCTTCAAGATCAACTTACAGGAAATCCGTCTCTATTTGCGTGTAATGTAAAAAGAACCCAGGGTGGGGCATCTTTATGGCTTGACATACTGTATATTATTATTCAACACTGCCTAAGAAATGTATGTTCACATATGTACATTTTTTTTGTTAAAGTAAATTCACATTACATAAATTTAATCCTCTTAAAGTGTATAGTTTAGTACGAAATCATCACCTCTATTTAGTTGCAAAAGATTTCCATCACCCTAAAGGAAACCCTAGACCCATTAAGGAGTCACTCTCCATTCTCCTCATTCCTCATGCCCTGGAAACCACTAATCTGCTTTTTGCTCCTATGGATTTACCTTTTCTGAATATTTCATATAAGTGGAATCATACGTAACTTTTTGTGTTTGGCTTCTTTCATTTAGCATAATGTTTTTGAGGCTCATCCACACTGTAGCATGTACTAGTACTTTAGTCCTTCAGATGGCTGGATAATATTCCATTGTATGACACAAATACACCACCAATTTGTTTACCCATTCATCAGTTGATAGACAATTTGGGTAGTTTCCACCTTTTAGCTATTGTGAATAATCACACATGTAAATTTATGCTTCAAGTTAGTCATGTGGAGGGAGGTATGAAGTACAAGGACGGCAATGGAGAAGAGCCTTCTAGTTGGTCTTCTGGAGCTTTCCTCTCTAGGTGATTGGTTATTTACAGGATGTTTAGAAGGCTGGGTCAGTTTCGGGTCAGATTGGGAATTTATGTTCATTTAGCTTTAAGAGCTGGATTAAATCAGAACACAAAGCCTCACCGCCCCCCATCACCCCAGTGCTCTGGATTTTAAAAGGAACTCACTTTCTATTCAAGGGAAGGATTGCTTATTTTCCCCCTTGAGGATCTGCGTCCCTCGTCCTTAGCAGGTGCAGTGACTGGGAGGCAGTATTCACAGCTATTCCTTCTATGGTGGTTACCTCCATCTCCAGCATCTGGCTTAGAGCGGAGGAATGTGACCACAGGGAGGAATTGTGCCCATGTTTTACTTGGCGTAAGTGGGTTCAGTTCCCAGATCAGCAGTCTTGATCGAGTTATGTACCTCCCAGTATTCTCCTCTGTAAAATCAGGTTACCGATTCTTACATCATAGGGTTGTAGAAAGAGTGAAGCGGGATAACACCTAAAGAGCACTGTTACATTGCCACATGGTAGTGTTTGATAAGTGTTCATTTCCCCCTCTCAGATTCTTTTGTCCTTTCCTGCCCAGAGCCTATAACATTACCTGCTCCACCGTGCTGTGGTAAGAATAAAATGAGGTGATACGCACAGCAAGATTCCTAGCACCATGCCTTCCATGTAAGTAAATACTCAGTATAGATAGACAGAAAGGTATCTTACCTTGCAATTAGTATTTCTCATTTAGAAAACGCCATCTAGTTGATTACTAGTTGATTACTGTGCTGTAAGTGGTGAAGATTTCACCTGAGTATATTGAGTTGTTCTGAAGCTTTATGTTTATTACCATAAACATATCAGGCTAATTAAAAGACAATAATGTTCAGGATAGATAGACTATAGCTAAGATCCTGATGTGTGAGTTAGGAATTTAGCATGATATTAGCACAAATATATTAAAGTTAGGCTTATATCACATTGTTGCATCCCAAAGAAAATATATGGACAGTGTAAAATCTGTCTTTTGTTGGAATCTGACCCAAGATTTTAGGACAAGTAGGAAGTGATTTTAGAAAAAAAAATAGTTGAAGAAGAAACTCCTTCACCATCTTGCTCTCAACTGTGTAACAAAGCATTCTCAGTGAAGACAAAGAAGATCACTCCAACATGCCTGATGCAAGGAAATGTTTAAAATGTTTTTTTTTGTCATAGGTGCCAGTGTAATTGCAGGAGGAAAATAGTTATGTTTTTATCAGAAATGAAGCATACCTTTAGTCTTTTGTTTCTCTGACCAAATATACTGACTATAATAGCAACTCTCTTGTGTAAGATTTGCACATAAATATTTGAAAAAGCATTTTAGATTCAGCTACAATTTTGAAAGCCTTCAAGAGTATTTGAGACACTTAAGTATTTAAGTATTTTTTAAATTAACAGGTCTAACATGCAGAATCTACTTGCAAACCCTCATTGATCTCCCAGCGTTTCCCAGGAGTCACTAAGTGCTTGGGAGAAGGTAAGCAAACCAGGATCTTACTAGGAAGTAGAGACCAGGAGACCCTGGGTGGCCAACTTTGGAGCCCTTTGGAGGGAAATGCTTGGACTGTGGATGTGGTCATGATGCCTCTCTACCTCCATCCCCGACTCAAATCGCAGCACTTCCAGGATGTGCAAATTGAATCAATACTATGTCTGTAGAAGACAATCACATGTGTCCTTTGCCAGTCCTTATTACAAGATCCCTCAAGTTTTAGGCTTGTGATGCTAAAAAATCGCATTTATAATTTGAAAAGCTGGAACTCATTAAGTAAAGTTATTCTTCTAAAACTTTTTTTCTTTCTCTTTTGAAAAGTTCAAACCAAGAGGGAAGTTGACAGAATAATATAAGGAACATTTCCATACCCTAAGTTTGCATTCACCAGTTACTAACATTTATTGTTTTATCTTGCTATGTATAGTTTTATGTATCTGTGTTGGGGAAAGGGGTTCACTTTTTTAGAACCATTTGAAAGTAAGTTCAGACCTCATGACACTGTATCCCTAAAAATTTCAACATCATCTCTGAAATTAAGAACATTTTCCAAGGGGCGCTGGGTGGCTTAGTCAGTTAAGCATCCTACTCTTGCTTTTGGCTCTGGTCATGATCCTCGGGGTCATGGGATCAAGCCCTATGTCAGACTCTGGCCTCAGCATAGACTCTGCTTGTCCCTCTCCTTCTGTTCTTCCCCCTGCTCATGCTTGCTCTCTCTTTCTCTAATTAATAAAGAAAATATTTTTTTTTTAAAAAGTAGAACATTTTCCAATATAACCACAATGCTATTACAAAGTAATTCTTAATTGAAAACTTCAGACAGAGGGCAAAGAGTAAAAAAGACAGAGATTAAACAGTGCTGAGATTAAATTTGAAAAGTGTAAGGAGGAGAAATATAGGAACATAATTAGAAATCCTATTTGTTTGTTAAAGGATACATTTTGTATGTACCAATGAACCACCCAAATGATGTAGATTTTCCCCAAATATTTATTTAGTCATTGAGTGCTTTGGGTAGGGTTTTAAGTTTTTCAGCCCATAAATGTATTTTTTTAGTATCATCAATCTAAAACCTGAAAGGTCACATCTACCTAGACTTGTGGTTATGAGCAAGTTTTTAAGGGAATTTGCTGGTATCATTGCATTGAGAACATGGGACCTTCAGTTATTTTGGTTAGAAATGTTTATTAATGGTAGTTGAAGTAATCATGGGAGGGCTTTCCTGACATTTCATTTAGGTTTGAGTAAAAGTGGTATATTAGCACCCATTTTGAGGAATAATTTTACTGGCCCAGCCAAATGTTAAGCTTGATGTCATCACAGACTTTTTGTAGATTTAGGCCTAAGGAGTCAGCTCTAGGAAAAATGCTACTCTTACAAAGCTGAACAGCAGGGCCTATGTCAAGTGAATGGTATATATAAGTAAGCATCACTGATTTGTATATTTTAAACAAAGATATATTTTCTTGATACCATTAGCTCATAGAACATTAAATAAATTAAAAGCTTTCTTTGGACTGTTTCCCTGAAAACATCCATCTCTGGCAGGATTTAATATTTTACAAGAATTGTGTCTGGGGATTTATTTTTCAAATTTTAAAAAAGCTATTTTCACTAAGTTTTGGGATGGGAACCATATTAAGTTGTCTCTCTGAATAAGCACATCATACATCATCATGTCAAGAATGAGGAAAAGTATGTTTCCTTTAACAGCAGTGTATGTCATAGAGATTGTTTGACCTATGATTTTTTATGAAAAGGTCCATTTTCAGTAAACTCTGTTTACCAAGTGTATTGAATGTGATAACTGGCCTCTACTCAGGTTAGAAGGCAATGCATTCCAGACAGTCTGAAATGGTGTATTTTATCTTTCATTTCCTTTTTCCTCTTACTCTTTTAGTATTCAGTGGCCATGGAGATTTCTAATTTTAAATTCTTATTTACATATCAAATTTACAAGCTATGACTTTTAGAATAATTTTTGTGCTGTGTTCTGTGAGCAAATTACAACAGCATTTAATGTAAAATGCATGTGTAGTTTCTTGTGTATCAAAGCCATGCTTTTCCTTTGCCTAGCTAAACCATCTCCTGTTTCCAATTTGTTAGAAAGTTCTGTGCGAAATGTGAACTCTGGTTTACACAGTTACTAAGAATGAATGCATGTCCCTTGGGATAATAGCCCTTGAGCTATCTTTGCGGCCGTCTTATGTAGAGTATTTGAATCTTTCTCCTCTAATGCCAAGTACTCACTTTTCACATGTAAATTGAAGATGTCACTACTTGAACTTGGCCACCAGTGCGTGCCTGTAATGTTGATTGGCATCATAATAGTTTTTGGCCACTCTGAAAATCTTGTTTTTAAGAGACAAATTTTATCAGGCCAAACTCAAGATGGAAGATTAGTTCATCATTCTTTCAGTCAGTAAACATTCATTAAGTGCCTATTTTGTGTCAGTGCTGTTTGAAAAGAAACAGGATAAAATTGCTACCCCGGAATCATGTGTTGAGTGTCAGGAACAGGTACTGCTAACCTTATAAGAGCCCTTGAATCAGGTACTGCTAACCTTTTAAGAGTCCCTGGGTCTGGGATGGGTTTGAGGAGATCATAAGGGGTCCCACACAAAGGTGAGTTAGTAGAGACATCACTAAACCAATGAATCCAACACTGATTATTGAAAAATGTATAGAAAATTCCCCTAGAAGGACAAGGGTGATGGAAAGGGCATTCAAGGCAAATGGTATGTACAAAGGAAGCACAAAGTATGTAACACAGTGTGTGAATTGCAGACAGTTTAGTATGACTAGCATATGGAGACATAGAGCAGTGGAGGAAGATCAGGTTAAAACATAGATGGGAGCCTGATTATGATGGTATAATTACATACCATTCTAGGGAGATTGGCCTTTATCCTATAGGCAGTTCTCATGATCAAATTTGTGCTTTAGAAATGTTGTCTTACCACTCTGCAGAGATGGGACGGAAAGAAAATGGACTTGGTCAGAGGTCAGAGGATCATTCACTCTGTTTCTACAGAAGTTCATGAGAAAAGTGATGGGCCAGTGGTGGGTAGGGATCCAGACCAAGAGATGGTGGTGCTGAGAGCCAGTTAAGGAGTAGAATCCTCAGAACATGGTGACTGACTGAATATAGGTATTGAAATATAGGAAATAATTTTGGGCAGCTCCCAGGTTTCAGGCGTGAGTGACTGCATGAGTGATGTCATCAGTGAATGAGTGCATAATTAAGTCATGAGAATCATCAGATTGACATGCAAGACAGAGAACAGAGAGAACCAATCAAGTGAGAGAACCAATGAGAACAGAGAGAAGCCACAGGAAGTGGACATTTAAGGAGGAGGAAAATAAAAAGGAATGATCTTCAGGGAGGAAGAAAACCTAAGCATAGGGTATCCCAGGACACAATTACAAGAGTTTCCAGTGGGAAGGAGTGATGAGGAGTGTTAAACACTTCAGAGAGGTCAAGAAAAGATTCAGGATATGTCAATTTGTAGCTTCATGTAATACAGTAAAGAGCAGTTGATGAGCAATGAAAAAAAAACGAGGCAGTACACTTAAACCTTTCTTGCAGGAAACTTAGAT
Organism: Canis lupus dingo; assembly: GCF_003254725.2. Classification (NCBI taxonomy): domain Eukaryota; kingdom Metazoa; phylum Chordata; class Mammalia; order Carnivora; family Canidae; genus Canis; species Canis lupus. The sequence continues at coordinate 49,612,496 of NC_064254.1, read as the reverse complement.
GTGAAGGGAAGGAGAACAAGAAGGTCAAGGAATATATTTTTATCTTAGTTTTTAAGGTTGAAAATCTTGAGTGTGTTTACATAGAAGAGGATAGATAGACTCTGGAAGAGGCAAAGAAAAGGAGGGGTACATATTAGCTGGAACACATGGAGAGATTAGCTTTGGACCAGAGAACAACTTTTCTTGACAAGAGCAAAGGAAAAACAGCAAGGTGCGGATATGCATAAAAAGAAGGCGAGGGAAAGGAATGTAGGACTTGAAAGTTTGAAGAGTGTGGTATCTGTGAATATGAACTGCTCAGATCTGCAGCTGGGAACAGCAGGGCCCAGCTGCTGCTCCTCTGAAACCACCTCTCTTTTGGCACTAAGGCCACACTTCGCCCCCTGGTTCCTCCCAGTCACTGAGCACAGTGGGAACTCCTATTGCAACTTCATTCTTGTGGGATACTAGATTTTTCTAATGGGCCACATTGGCTTGAGAAATCCTATTGTTTTGACAAGACCTTTCTTGGAACTGTGTTGCAGTCTGAGACTTCTATCTGTACCTTCTTCCTTCTCTCTCTCTATCCAAGGTATGGACTAAAGAACCTCCTGGATTCTCTTGCTCCATCCCCTAGTAAACCTTTTTGTATTTCTTTCTTTTTTTTTTTTTTTAGAAGATTTTATTTATTTATTCATGAGAGACATAGGCAGAGGGAGAAGCAGGCTACCTGCAAGCAGCCTGGTGTGGAACTCAGTCCTAGGGCCCTGGGATAACAACCTGAGCCAAAGGCAGCTGCTCAACCACTGAGCCACTCAGGTGCTCCCAAAACTTTTGTATTTCCCTTTTTTTTTTTTTTTTTTTTTACCTTTTGTATTTCTAATCCTGTCTTCGTGCCTACTTCTTGGTAGATCCAAACTAATGCAAAAACCATGGTCAGAATTTGTGTATTATTAAGGTAATTCTTAGCTGCTGTAAAGATAATTCCTCCACTCTCACTGGTATAAAACAAGAGAAGTTTTTTCCTTATTTGCATAATGTTCAAAATAGGTGTTAGTGAATAATAGGTAGCATTCCTCCTGGTAGTCCTTCAGGAATCCAGATTACTTCTATCTTGTAATTTCTCCATTTTCAATGCATAGCTTCCACAGTTAACTCTGCTTGTTTGTGTCACATCAAGAAAGGATTAAAGAACATGGAGGATCACACACAGAAGGTTTTTATGCACCGGGCGTGGAAATTAGCATAATCACTTTTGCTCACACTTCAGTGGTAGAACTCAGTCATATTTCACCACAGCTGGGAAATGTGCCATGACCTACTTGTGTGCCAGCAAGAGGAGGATATAAGCTTGGCGAAAGAGCCTCTGTAGGAAATGGGAGGACCAGCTTAGTAGGGGGACCTGGATGTATTAAATCCTATAATTATGTGATTTTTTCCCCCTAGCAACCTCAACACAGCTTCACAATGAATGACCTATGAAAGGGTGGAGATAATCGGTGGTTGGGTTAATTCAGAGTTTGGAGGCTCTACTCTTATTTCAAAATGGAATAGTTTTAAAACAAAGAATAGGGCAAGTTTCCATTGGTAAATGTCTTTTCAGAATTTCCATATGTTTTGGATTGATGTGAGAAAGTCCTAGTCACAACATATGTTACCCTGTGGGTTGCTGGCTTTAGGTACTGCACCTGGACAACCAGCCAGGATTTGCTTCTTCCTTCCTTCACGTTGGACCCTTCTGAAGCTAAGCACTCAGAGAGTATGACTTCCAGAGAAAGGAAGATTATGTTTCAGACCCTGTGAAACTACTGATCCTTCAGATGAACCATGTATCTCCCACCCTTTCTCCAACTGGATAAATGAACCCTGCTTTCAGCTAGTAACCTGACCTACCTGCTTTTCTGTTAGTATGCAGGACTTGTTGCAGTTTTTGCCTTTGCAAATTATGCTCTTTGTGTTTCCTCTCCTTAAAGTTGACTTTCTTCCCCATCCCTCCTTTCATCCCTTTCATCTTTCACAGTCAGAATCTTGGACATCCTATCCTCTGTGGCCCAGTTCAAATGACAACTCCTCCACTGTTTCTTCACATTTGCCATGGCTAAACACTTCTTCTTTCCTTGGCTACCTTGGGTGTTGTTTTCACCATTCAGGTGTCACTTGGATGCCTTGTAGATACTTGGCTATGAGTCTTTCACCTACTAGATAGATAGATAGATGATAGATAGATAGATTTATGTATTTATTTATTTATTTATTTTCAAGATTTTATGTATTTACTCATGAGAGACACAGAGAGAAAGAGGCAGAGACACATGCAGAGGGAGGAGCAGGCTCCATGCAGGGAACCCAATGTGGAACTCGATCCTGGGACTCCAGGATCACGCCCTGGGCCGAAGGCAGGTGCTAAACCACTGAGCCACCCAGGGATCCCCCACCTACAACGATTTAAGACTCATTGATGATAGGGCTGAATTTCAGAATGGTTTGATAACTGTCTAGCTGTATTTGAGGGACGAGATGAACTTAGGATTCCCCTACTCTTCCACCATCTTAACTCCTCAGGACTTCTAGTGAATTTCTAGTACCACCTACCTGTAGCACAGTGTCTTGCATAGAGTAAAATTTTAATAAATAATTGTTGAATGCAAATGAATAAATTTTGCTGATTTTGGAGAGGCAATAGTAGAAAGATAGTGGGGTTCCATTTGGAAAATCAGTCTTGTGTGGCCACAAATCACATGAGGATTATAAAAGTTAAAAAAAAAAACAACACCAAAAACCTCAGATAATGTGTTAGAAGGAAGGGAATGATCTATAGTGATTTCCTGTAATTGTAAAACAATCATTGACATACAGTTTATATTATTATGGGGGCTAAAAAAGTGTGTATATTAGGGCTTTGAAGTCTATGAAGGCTGTATCCAATCATCAGATGTTGAAAAAGTCAATTGATTGGGAACCCACGATTTTTACAATCTTGAGTTATTTTGGAGCGTTGATGCAGGCAAATTGAGATTTTGGTTGATTATAGGGAGTATATGGTATATTAATGCTCAGGAGACTCGTTTTGAGTTTGCAACATTGCAATACCTCCTCAGGCCTTTCAGAATATGTGTAAAATTACTTGTTAAGGGGAAAATAATGAATTGGCAGGAGACCTCTTTATACAGCTAGAATGTTTCACTGTTACTTTTCTATAAATCCCCTAACAGATTGGTTTTTGTTGTTACTGGGTTTTTTTTTATTGTTTTTGCTGTCTGTAGTTGTTTATTATAGGATAAAAGTTCAAGAGCAAATATTTCTTAAATATAAGGTACATATTCTAAATATAGAATATAGACCATTCAATATAATATTTCTTTTCTGTTCTAGGTCCTTTTATTTTCTTAAAACCAAACATATTGTCAGTTCAAAGAGGTGGAAAACAATTAATTAAATCTCCTTTCCTTTATTCAGTTTGCAGGGCGTTACACCATTGGGTGGTCCAGGGGCTTATACACATCAGATTATACTATCACTGCTCCCTAAAGCAACAAGTCAGTCTACTTCATTTTATTTTTTTACTTTTATTTTTTTTAAGACTTTATTTATTTATTCATGAAAGACAGACAGAGGCATAGACAAAGGCAGAGGGAGAAGCAGGCTCCCTGCAAGGAGCCCAATGTGGGATTTGATCCCAGGACCCTGGGATCACACCCTGGGCCAAAAGCAGATGCTCAACTACTAAGCCACCCAGATGTCCCAGTCCACTTCATTTTATTAGCGTGCTTTAATATATCAGTTTTCTTTAGATTTAGTGACTATTTTCAAGTGATTATGAGAAGACCTAAGACTCACTCTCAGTTATTTTTTCATGAATAAATTATGCTGTATACTTAATTGAGTCTTTCTATAGGGAGCATCATTTATTTCTATTCACCAACTATTTGCCATGCTCTGCACTAGATATTCAGATTATAGTATGTTGATTGGCTTCTCTGTATTTTTCTAAGGTGTCTTATCTTTCTGATTTTGTTTCTGGCCCTAGAGTTCTTTTACTGAAGCTCTTTTAGCTGGTTGTGATTTGTTGCCAAATCACCTGCATTTGAATTTTTTAGATTATTATTATTATTATTTTATAGATTTTATTTATTTGTTCATGAGAAACACACACACACATGCACACACACAGAGAGAGATAGAGGCAGAGAGAGAGAGGCAGAGACACAGGCAGAGCGAGAAACAGGCTCCATGCAGGGAGCCCGATGTGGGACTCCATCCCGGGTCTCCAGGATTACACCCTGGGCTGAAGGCGGCGGTAAACCACTGAGCCACCCGGCTGCCCTGCATTTGAATTTTTATAAGTGGATGTATGTATTTTGGAAACTTTGTGTGTGTGTGTAAGGATGATAAACAGTAAGGCAAAAAGAAAAATCTATTGCATCACTGTATAGAAAAGGTCTTTTGGAGTAAGAAGTCTTTGTATATTAAGAACAACTTATGCTATGATAGCTGGTAGAAGACACTTTGGCAGTGATGTTTTTATTTATTTCTATATATACATTGTGTTTGACCAGAGAAGTCCTTTATGATGACAAAGGCTTCTGTGTGGCCGATTTTAGGTCAAATATAAAATATATGGTGTAACTACTCCTGTATTTTCTCTTTCCAATAGATGTGGCCTCATCCATGAGGTGTATTAAAAACACTTTGAAATCCTTACTTCAGAGGCACCTGGGTGGCTCAGTGATTGAGTCTTTGCCTTTGGCTTAAGTCATGATCCTGGGGTCTTGGGATTGAGTCCTGCATCAGGCTCCCCACAGGGAGCCTGCTTCTTTCTCTGCCTTTGTCTCTCTCTCTCTTTCTCTCTGTTTCTCAGGAATAAATAAATAATCTTAAAAAAAAAAAAAAAAAGAAATCCTTACTTCAGTGTGGGTAGAAAAGAGCTCCACAAATATGACAAAGAGAATGTGTCAACGTGGCCCTGGACCTATTCTTGGGGCTTGATTTCATGGGGAGTGTGATACTCCCCCCCAGTAAGTAGACTCGTAGACCGGGAAAGACCTCATAAACCTTCAAATTCAACACTGTCTAGTGCAGACGCCTTGTATAAGGGATCCTAATTTCTGGGTGGTAAAGAAGTCTAAGTATTCACTCGGCAGTTCTTCAGTTATTTAGATGAAGACAGAACAGTGACTTCTGTAAGTCTTTTTCCAACCTGGTTATGCTCAGTTCCCTTCAGTAGTCCTCCTAGGATAGTTCCTTCATCATTTGTCTCCCTACTCATCACACTCGCCAGTTTGCAAGAAGGTACCCTAAAATGTAGTGGGCAAAATTCAAAGCTGTTCTCTGTGAATAGTTTGATTGGAGCCAAGTATGGTGGAATTTGGATTTCTCTGGCCATTAGAAGAGTCTCTTTCTTAATGCAGCCCAAGAGGGCATTTTGGCAGCCCTGTCACATTGTCTTTGATGAATTAGGAAGCTGCCGGGCCCTGAAGATTGACTGTATAGTACCTTACACTGAATCTTAGTAAACTTGGCCAAATTCATTTTGGTCCATTTTTACCCTTACAAGAATCTTGGGATCCTGTTTCTGTTATCCCTGTTACTGTGTTTTATACCAATATGTCTTCTGGGTCTTTCAGTCATTGATGAAAATGAGCTAAATACAGACCTCTCTCTGGGATGCTATTCACTTAGTTTTGCTTTGATAGAGTCTAATTGTTCTATCATCTGCATCTGTGAAAGTTGAATAGGAAAGCCAGAAGAAGGCATGCTGTCTGTCAGCATTGTCTCATAGATTGTAGGAGACCTAAAACTATCAAACGAAACAAAATGGTTTCCACTGGAGCCTGGTTATAACCTTTCCTCTGGGGGCCTGTAGCTGTGAGATGTGGATTACAGATGGGCGGTTGTAAGTCTTGGTTTGCCCAGGTGTATCCCAGTTTGTTTCTCTGTCTGGATTAATTGATAATATCCTCTTTTGCTCATGAAGTGTCCCGTTTAGACAAGAGAGTATGTATTCACCCGAAAGCTCTGCCTTCACTGAGTCTTTTTATTAATGCATGGTATTTTTTAACTGCCTCTCTTTGGTTTACGTCAGAGACCTTCTTATGTTCCAAGAAATTTTGTTTATGTCAGGTGGGGATGTTACAAAATCTTCATCAAATGTGACTGGAGGGAGAAAAGCTTCTTGACATCAAATTATGTCGATCTTTGTATTATTAAATTAAGGCTACCTGACAGTCTTAAAACCAGTGTCTCACCTTAATTTGGACTTTAAAATATAGTGATGTTTATATTTGTCTAGGCTGGTACTTTGAGTTTTGTTACAACATGGTGCAGCTCAGACCGTAGTTGAAAGTTCGATGCCAGGCACAAAGTACTTGAACACAAAGTAGATTCTAAATAAATTATTTACTTTCTTCCCTCCTTTCCCCTTTCTTCCTTCTTTCTGCCTTTTTGAAATCTATGGATTGTACTCTCTCACCTCTGGAGAAAGAGGCCAGGGAATACATCCTATATCACCACTGTCACCTTCCTGTATCAGGATAGATTTGCACCATGTGTCCTCATATCACTCTAAATAACTTCTGTATGTATAGAACAAAACTAACTTTCCATTAAAATCCCAACAATTGTTATAAAGCTTGTTATAATTGTTTTCCCGTGCCTGGGAAAGTCTTTCTTGCATGCTGTGAGATGTATTGTACTAGGGGAAAGTTGCATCTTCATTAGTTACCCATGACTTAGTCCAGGTGTCACCTACTAAGTTAGGAAGAGAGAGGGCAACCTAGCACAAAATACTCTGGTGACACATTTGGTTTTTAAGGGAGAAAAATTCTGAAACTGAAAGGGTTTTCTTTTTTAAAATGACTAGCAAAATAGTGTTAAGACAAGTCAAGCAGGTGCTGGGTATGTGCTAAACTATTTAATGGTTTTCAGAGTACTGAAGGGCTATTTTTAAATGTTTCTATATTATTCTCAGCCAAGCTGCTGGATGAAAAGTACAAAGGGCTAAAAATATTTACAGTTTCAGTAATGTCTGTTTTAAAAGAAACCATCCTGTGTGATTTTTTTTTCCATTTGTAGGAAAAGAATATTATGGCTTAGAGAGAAGTGGTCGAAAGCAGGTTTGTTCAGTGCTTAGGCTTTTAGGAAAAACAACTATCAAAAGAGCAGTAAGTTGGGTTACAAATCATCAAGATTTTCAAAGCCAAATCAAGAATGAGAACAGGTGATTGCAATTACTTCTACTATTACTGTACTGTTATTACATTTTCATACTATGAAGTGTAGTTCCAATTGAAAACAGTATTGCTTTTCAACATTTTTGAATGGATTTAGGAGACAAGTTGCTGGTATCAGATTGCTTGGGTTTATAGCTCAGCTCCATCCCATGGACATTTGATATTGGATATGTTGCTTAAGCTCTGGGCCTCAGTGAACTCTTCTGTAAAATAGAGATAATAATAGTGCTGCCTCCTTAGATTTTTGTGAAGATTTAATGAGTTCTGTTCAGAGTACAACCCAGTACATGGTAAGTACTCAGTAAATATTGGCTATGTTCATTTTTGTCCTTTTACTATTTTATTTTAGTTTTTTATTTTTATTTTTTTATTCGAGAGACAGAGAGAGAGAGGCAGAGACACAGGTAGAGGGAGAAGCAAGCTCCACGCAAGAAACCTGACATGGGACTCAATCCCAGGTCTCCAGGATCATGCATTGGGCTGAAGGTGGCACTAAACCTCTGAGCCACCTGGGCTGCCCTAGTTTTTTAATTGTAAAAAAACACATAAAATTTAATTGTAGAAAACACATAAAATTTATCCTCTTAACCATTTTTAAGTGTATAGTTTAATGGTGGTAACTCTATGTATGATGTTGTGTAACAGTTCTCTTGAATGTTTTCATCTTGCAAAACTGAAATGTTTATTATTTTTATTTTTTAAAAAGATACATTTATTTATTTGAGAGAGAGTGCGGGTTGGGGTGGGGAAGGGGCAGAGGGAGAGGGAGAAAGAGAATCTTAAGCAGGCTCTACATTCAGCATGGAGCCCTACATGGGGCTTGATTTCACAAATCTGAGATCATGACCTGAGCTGAAACCAAGAGTCAGATGCCCATCTAGCTGAGTCACCCAGGTGCCCCTAAGATGGTTATTATTTTTTAAAAGCTGATTTTTCTTCATAGTTAATTCTACTCTAAACTTCTATCCTGATGATGTAGTTGTAACGTGAGAAAGCACACCATCAGGGTAGGAGTTTACACTGCCCTCTTCACTGCTGTACCATGACTGCTGAGAGCCATGCCTGGCTCATAGCAGGGGCTCCATTAATGTTTGTTGGATGGATGGTTGGATGGAGAACCGTTAGACTTCATTTAACATAGTAGAGGTGTTTTTGAAAAAATATTTTTTAAACAGTAAATCCATTTTTAAGTGATCTTAAATATGCATAGAAAACCGACTCTTCATAAGGTGAAGCAATTTTTAAAACAAATAACTATAACTATTATAAAAATTCTGATTTTGGCAGGTTCAACTTTTCTTAAACTGGGAAAAATAGTATACTTAGCGTAGACATAGTGAAATGAAAAAGGATGTGTTAAATGATTTGTCTAGACTTTGAACAGGATTTACTCTACATTTTCAGCATTTTTATTCTCTTTCAGATCTGGCCACCAGACCTACTTTTTCCTTAGGCATATGTGAGTCATCTTGTTCTTTCATTTAGAAGTCAAAGGTTCGGGTCTAGATCAGTATTTACCAAAATTGGTAGAACACTACCTTTCCACTGAGAGTAAGCATCACCCTTTTTTTTTTTTTTTTTTTTTGGGTCTCTTAAAAGAAGGTCAGCTGAACATCATCTAGAAATGGCCCAAACTCTGTGGGTGGGGAGAAAGGAAGGAAGAACCTGTCTCTCACTTAAAAACCTACCACCTTTGAAATAAATTATAGTCTTGCTCTGTGGAGTTTTCATTTAAATGATCTATTCTGTTGGAAAAATGTAAATTTTTGATAAGGTTTTATTTGCTTCTGGATGAAATACTTTTTATTGTTCAACCTTAGATTTTATTTTTATGACATACTAAATGTTCCAGTGAACATTCTCTTTCATGCTTAAGTATTACCATTTTTGGAGTAGGCACAAAGTGTGGCTTACACAGAGGCCCACTTCCTTCTCTCAGGCAGTGGGGGGCCCTGCATTGCCATGACTTTGCAGTCCTGGGAGGAAGATGTAGGAAACCATGTCGCCTGTCCAGAGGTTTAGTGGCCTCATTCCAACACAGCACCTGGCTATAACCAAAAGCAAGAGTGCATCTTTTCTTTCAGCTGATATTTGGCAAGCCTTCACTCTGTTCCCATGGCAGAGATAGTCGCCCCATCTTCCAAAACGTAGCATCTTGAGTCATTTCCATGATGATTCTGGCCCATCATTTGACAAGTGATAAAGAAAAATGATCTTGGGGCACCTGGGTGGCTCAGGTGGTTGAGCATCTGCCTTTGGCTCAAGTTGGGACCTCCAGGTCCTAGATCCAGCCCCACGTTGGGCTCCTAACTCAACAGGGAGTCTGCTTCTCCCTCTCCCTCTGCCTTTCCCACTGCTTGTACACACACACACACACACACACTCACTCTCTCTCTCTCAATCTCTCTCTCACAAATGAGTAAATAAAAAAATCTTAAAAAAAAAAGAAAGAAAAATGATCTCACCTAGTCCCTCCTCCCCACTCTGCCACAAGCAGAGTTTACCTCTGAATCAGACCGTAAATCTTCTGAAAGGTCTCTGTTTTTTCTGAGCTTTAATATTTTTGTATTCCTCTGATAGCAGGAAAGTCTGTAAAATTTTCCCAGTTTTTTGAGCTCCTTTTTGATTCCATACCTAGGGGAGAAACAAAAACCAAGTAAAAGTAAAAGGCAGTTTCATGGTCTGGACCCTGAGGACAATAAGAGTGAGGGAGTCAGCTCACACCACCCCTCATCTGCCCTTCCATGGCTTCCTATCATAGAGAGAATCTAGCCTCCTCCTTGGAGCCTACTGGGTTCTGCTGACCCAGCCCCAGCCCCAGCCCCAGCCCCAGCCCCAGCCCGGCTCATCAGCCACTCTGACCAGAGGGCAGGCTCTTTCTGGTGCTACTGCTTTTGCCTGAAATGCTCTCCCTGACGCTTTTCATTTTGCTAATTCTAGTTCCTCCTTGAGTCTTATCTTAATATCATCGCTTCCTCAGAAGCCTTTCCACCCTTAATGAGCACCCCCTCCTTGTTCAGACTTTCCCATCTCCTTTCTTTCCTAGCCCTTATTAGAATTTTAATTACATGGTTATCTCTGACTTTGTTTATTTAATGGTTTTCTCTCTCATTTGATGGTAAGCTCCATCAGGATCATGGCTGTTTTGTCTGCTCTTTGTAATACCAACTTTAGCTCCTTTTGACTAAAGTATAAGGTAGGTGATGGTGAATAGGAAGATATCAGACAGAAAAAGTAGGTAGAGGCTGTATTTTAGAGAATTTTGAAACTTCTTGAATTTCAGAAAAGGCTGATTTTAATTACCTGAATGCAACGATACTCATATTGCCGTCCAACAGCCCTTAATAAATTAGTGTTTGCCTAAATACATTGCGTGCCTGATGCACCTAACAGTCCTTCCTTGGTGAGAATTAAAAGTTACAGACTTTTAAACAGTGTCCATGTTCTTGTCATAATAGAATGCAGGCCAATAATTTATTCATGGTCTTTATCAAAAAGTAAAACTAGTAGAAAGATTTTTATAGAAACCTAATATTTGAAGCCTTTTCGCATTTGTAATATCAGAAACTTGACCCTTAATAGGTATCCTAAATTGACAAATATGCTGCTTATGTGTATTTTAAGGAAACTTCCACAGAACTTTAATGTTAACTTTCCTTTGAATACTTCCACATGCTGTACCTAACAATTTCAGTGTGAATTTTCATTTTCCTGATCAAATTCTATTTAACTGCCACTTTGGTGTTCAAGCAGAAGTAGCCTGTTTTATGGAGTATCTGTGTGCCTGGAAAGTTCATTATGAAATACTTTAAAAATCAGATTGTACTGTGATATACTTGATCATCTTTTACTTAAAATAATCTTTCAGTAAATCCATTTATATCATCTAGTTCATCTTTTATAAATATGAATTTTAAGTACCCATTTTTCTTGAATTGTAGAGTAACCCTGAAAACAATAAACTAAGTAAGTGATTTTTATTCTTTTTTTTTTTTTTTTAAGAAAATGTGTTCCTTTGTTTCAGGTGAACATGTTAGTTGATATACTGCACTGCATCAGACAGCCAATAGGGAGGTATTGGGGGAGGCAGAGGAAATTTGACACTAACAGAACAGATTTTTTTCTTTTGTGTGAAAACTTGTTGAAATCTGTCCTAAAGAATTCTGAGCAGAGATTGAAGGATGAACCTGAGGTTTTCAGATTACCTGGAAGAAATTGTTTTCAATGGATGGCAGTAATAGTAAAAGTGGGGGCAGTTATATTTACAAATAGATGTTTCATTATAACTTAGAAATTGATCATCTCCACTGTACATATTATTACATATAAAAGTACAGCAATTTACTCTGCTTGATATCTATTCTGTGACAATTGTTTAAAGGGCAAAAGGATACAGTAGAGGCAGAGAAAAACAATAAAGCTGAAACCCAGAGTTCATGTACATTTATGATTAATTGTAATTTAGTGGTTCCTGGCACTCACCATTCTAGATGGAGTAAAGGATCCTCTGTTCCTTCTGTTCCAACAATAATCACTCAGACTCAACCTACCAATTCATCACTCCAATTTGACTTATGTCACTTCTTCCCACATCTCTTCCCTTGATGGCTTCTTTAGCTGTCATCCGTTCCACCTCTCTGTGCCCCGTTACTCTGTCACTGCCAGCCTCCTGTCATGGAATGAGAATCTGGGCCTGGAGGCCCTTGAAACAGATTCCTGGAGAGCGAGACTAGGGATTTTTCTCAATTCTATTTCCACCTCCTAAAAAAAAAAATTTTTAAGCTCCACTACGCTCAATGTGGGGCCAGAACTCATGACCCCAGGACCAAGAGTTGCATGCTCTACTGACTGAGCCATCCAGGCAACCCTAAAAAACTTTTTTAATCCAAATACTAAAGATTTTTATTATTTTTATTTTTTTATTTTTTTAAAGATTTTATTTATTCATGATAGTCACACAGAGAGAGAGAGAGGCAGAGACACAGGCAGAGGGAGAAGCAGGCTCCATGCAGGGAGCCCGATGTGGGATTCGATCCCGGGTCTCCAGGATCGCGGCCTGGGCCAAAGGCAGGCGTCAAACCACTGCGCCACCCAGGGATCCCCAAATACTAAAGATTTTTAAAATTTGGAGTTCTCTTATTTCAAATTTAAATTATTTCTTGTCACCTTGTAGCTGGTCTGAAGTTCATCTGTGTAAGAATGGAAGTAACTAAACTAGCAAATGATGTAAATGAAGATAGGAAGGATATATTTCCCTAACTTAAGAGGACAAATTACTTTCATCCAGTTCAGAAATGTCCACTTATCTTTAAAAGTGAATTATATTATAAGGAGGAGTTTCCAATGCTTAAATAATTATTTTTAGTAGTTTATTTTTTAAAAAATCACTGAAATCTATTGTTAAAGCAAAACTTAGTAGTTCCCCCCCCACCCCTTATCCGTGGTTTTGCTTTCCACAATTTCAGATACCCGGAAGCAGGTGATCCTCCTGACACATCCTATCATCAGAAGGTCGGGAGTAGCCTGACACTACATTGCAATGCTTATGTCCTTCACCTTACTTCATCTCTTAATGTAGGCATTTTATCATCTCATATCCTTACAAGAAGAAGGGTCTATACAGCACTATGGGATATTTTGAGAGGATAGAGAGACCACATTCATATAACTCTTATTACAGTATATTGCTGTAATTATTCTATTTTATTTTTAGTTATTGTTAATCTCTTACTGTACATAATTTATAAATCAGGCTTTATTAGAGGTATCATATGTATAGGAAAATACATAGTATTTAGTACTATCTGTGGTTTTGGGCACTCCCCGGGGGTCTTGGAATATATCCCCAGAGGATACTACATTAGGCTTTGTTTATCTTTCATGGTTCTTGCTTGTTTAATTTCAGCAGATTAAGGAACATTACCTGGAGAGTAGGTTCTACTCTCTATGTAGGTTCTATTTCTATAATATTCTACTATCTATGAGAGTAGATGAGGGCTCCTATGAGATAGGAATCGCTTCTGTGGAGGAGTCCATGCAACAGGTGAACATGAGATGTGCCAGACAGTGGTCCCTATAGCATCGGCAGGCAGCATTTGTGCCCAAAGCACGTATAGAAGTATGTATTTGTGTATATGCATGTATGTGTATGTATATGTGGGGGGCGCAACTATGTACATTCATGGGGACCCTAGAACCATTGATACTAGCTTGTCCATGTAGGCAGCAGTGTCTGTCCACAGGAATTTTGGACTCAGCCATTATCCAGGGGTTCTGGGTCAGGGCTGCAGTTCCTGAGAGGGAGATGGGGCTTGACTTTTTTGATCTTCACTTTCTGATTCTGTAAAGTGGAAGCAATATTATTAATTACCTCATGGAGTTATTTTGAAAGCTAACTGAAAAGATGTATGTGAAGATCTTAGAATAGCATTTGGTGCATAGTAAGTATTTAGAAAATGTTAATTTTTACACAAAAGTAATAGAAGTACATTTTATTGTATTTATACGATAGTAATAAAACTCTTTTTAAATGTCTTATAACTGATTCAGTTATTCAGTCATTTTAGTTATTTTAATTCAATGACATTTTACTACATTTTAGGTAGAGGTGTTTTTTTGTTTCATTTTTTTGTGGGGGATGGGATACTGTTTCAGTAGTCAATATTTATGACAAAGAAAACTATTTAAATGCTGAGAAAATGCTTTTGGGGAACCAATCCTTATCTTTGCTAAATTCATGGAATTCCCCAGTGGTGCCAAACTTTAAAGGGATGCAGTAATTACTCTGCAATATTAGGGCAGGTGTAGAAATAAGAGATGAACATTATGTAAAGACCATAATACTAGCTAGAAAATGTCTCCAATGAAAAGATAATGTTTTCTTTTGTTAACAGGAAAAAACCTGTATGATCTGAAACCAAAACAGAAACAAAAACAACAGCTCAACCATCCAAATGGTTTCTGCCATCTTGATCATTATACGTTTTCTCCAAAGTCTGAACTGCAGTTTATTATGGTTTCATTGAAAATGACACCAGCACAAATTGGTTTAAAAGTATAATGGTATTATTGACATCACAAAAATCATAATTGCCCTCTTAAGAGTTGCATAAGATTTATAGATAATAATCTAATTTATAGATTTATAATCTATAAGAGATTTTAAAGACAGTCTTCTTGACTAGTTACATGTTTTGAGGCTGTAGAAGTCAAATTATTTGCCCAAAGTCACTAGCTGGGACTCCTTTATTTTTCAGTCAAATTATCTTAAATGGTCATACTCTGAAAGTTAACTATCCTTCACTTAGATAGGTCACGGGTAATGTTCTGGGGGTATTTCTTAGTCACATTGTGATAATAAGATAGACTGTGATAGAATAAGATACACTTTGGTAGAAAGATTTTAAAATATTATCAATAATAAATAGGTAGAGCCACTTAGGGAGAATTTAGCAGTTTCTTACCTAGGCTTACCACACAGTTCAACAATTGCATTTCTGGTTATTTACCTAAATAAGTGGAAAACATGTCCGCACAAAAACCTGTGTATGAATGTTTATAGCAACTTTATTCATAATCGCCAAAAACTAAAAGGACACTGGGAAGGGTCCTTCAGTAGATTTTGGATAAGTTGTAGCACATCCATACAATGGAATATTATTCAGCACTAAAATGAAGACATGAAGAGCTAATGAGACATGGGGGAACTTTAAATACATTTTGTTAATGAAAGAAGCCAGCCTGAAAAGGCTACATACTGTATGATTCCAACTACAGGAAAGGCAAAACTATAAAGACAATAAAAAGAGAAGTGCTGCCATAGGCAGGGTGAGAGGTGGAGCATCGCGGATTTTCAGGGCAGTGACACTATGCTGTATAGTATTGTAATGGTAGTTAGGGGACATTAGACATTTGTCATCCTGTAGAACTGTGTAATATAAAGAGTGAACCCTGATGTAAACTGTGCATTTTAGTTAGAAATAATGTATCAATATTGATATATTAATTATAACAATATACCATACTAATGCAAGATGTTAATAACAGGAGAAACTGACAAGGGGGGAAAACTTTCCGCTTAGTTTTTCTATAAACCTAAAACTGCTCTATGAAATGAAGTCTACTACTAAAAATACCAAGTAAAATTTTTAAAAGTTTATAGTCAGATACAACAGAATAACATCCCAAAACAAAACAAAACAAAACAAAAACCCTGAATATAACTTCTGTTATATAATCTGTCCCTACCTTGTATCTCTAGTTGTTTTAAAAATTTTTTTTCATTTATCTTACATTTTATCTCATCAACCTGTAGCTAGTAAGGGGTGGTTAAATAAGCAAGTTTGGCAATTCCCTGTAGCACACAAACGTTTCAAGCTGTGAGGGGCAGGGAGAGAGCAGGAGAGCTGCCCACCCTATGAGTGATAGGTTATCTTCTTCTGCCCACATCCTACTCTCTATTCCTTTCACCCCAGCTCTAGCTTTAGCTGAGTCTCATCTGACTTTTGACAGCAGACAGGAACTGAGGGTGGAGATTGGGCCAGTAACTATTGTGCCTTTAGCATCGTGCTAAATGCTCTATTTCTGCATATCTCTTAAACCTCACAGCAATTCCCCTTTTGTAGGTGAGACCACTGGAGGAGAGGAAATCCATACCCATACAGTCTGACTGCACTTGACCACTAGGTGAACTTGAGTGTCTCAACTGACTCCCTGTCCCAACCTGCCCCCAACAACCTTACCTGTGGGATGGGGAGAAAGGGAGCCATTTGGAGAGGTTGGTCCCAGTCTAGGTGCCATGTAAGTGATAAAAGAGCAAGATTTGATTGGTTTTAGCTGTGATAGGTAAAAGCACCTTATAGACCAGCAGCTGCCATTGAGAAGTATCTTACAGAGAAGAGTGATAGAGTTCAAATGTAATATCTATTTGGCTTTGGAGATAGCATTATATTATCGTAGTGGGAGTTAGCAGATTTAGCTTCTTAATTATGTTTGGCTGGAAGCAATACTAACATTTGGTTGTCTTCTGTAGCCTGCAAATGTTTGTGATGCAAAAGATAGGGACTTCGTTCCTGGCAGAGTAAAGCTAATGTCGTAGTTAGTGTTCACTCCAACTAATCCACACAGCAGATAATCTACATGCTGAGGATTAATAGTTTTGTGTAGACCATGGTTTTGGAAGTCAATTTGCTTTCTTATTATAGTGTGGTGAATATGTAAGACTTTTGTACTATATATCCTCTTACTTAATTTGTGATTTTTGTAAGGTTTTGTTATAGTGGGCAGTGGGGAAAAACCATTTCTTTTTCTTGTGTTTTTTTTCTTATGTGTGTGTGTTCTTTTTCTTAATATAAGAATTTGTAAGGCAGACAGCAGAGTATTTAAAAAATTGTAACTAAATGTTGTGGATTTAATCCTACACCAAAGGAAAATATTTTCCAAGTGTTTGAAAAACTCATTGTTACATAAATTATAAATAAAATTCTTACCATTTAAATTCAAATTTTTGGATGCAGTTAGTTTACCTCCTTGAAGCATGAAACATTCTTCATTGATCTTAGAATTACTTTGTAATCTACTTCATGTTTTTTTTATGAAGGCAAAATAAATTTGTAAAAGGATTAGTGTGTTTTAAACTTTCTAATATTTAATAAAAATTATAGTTTAAAGGGGAACCTGAGTGGCTCGGCCAGTTTGGCATCTGACTGTGGCTTCTGTCATGGTCTCAGGGTCCTGAGATTGAGACCCATGTTGAGCCCTGTGTAGGGCTTCACAGTCAGCGGGGGGAGTCTGCTTTTCCTTCTCCCTCTCCCACCAACCCTGGCTCATACTTTCTCTCTGTCTCAGATAAATAAGTTCTTTAAAAAAACTATAGTATTAAAAAGCATAATATTTTTTCATCTATTCCAAAATGTTTTGAATTAAACTAGCACCTAACTACTACTAATAGAACATTTTAAGGTTAGGATGTAGTGTGACCTGTAAGATTAATTTTTATGTCTTTATTTTACTTAGAAAGTTTAAAATAGTAGTAGAGATTGCTCTGGGATTGATCCATATATTTCTTTTTCTAGGCATCCCACTATTTTTTTTTAAGTAGGCACTACATCTAGGATGTGGCCCAGTGTGGGGCTCAAACTCAATGACCCTGAGATCCAGACCTGAGCTGAAATCAAGAGTCAGATGCTTAACCAATTCAGCCATCCAGGCGCCCTTAGTCATTCCACTACTTGACTAATCTTTATATGGTGGGTTTTTTTTTTAAGTTTTAAATTGTCAGAATGTATCTATATCTATGTGTTTTTTACATATATTTATAATAGAGAAAGAGAAACAAACATGACATTTGATCCTACTGGAGATAACCATCTTCTCTCAGTCATATAGATAAGATTTATGTCTTAGTCATATATAGTGATAGAAACATGTACTTATTTCCAGAGATGATTGACATATGTACATCCATATATATATATAGTTCATAAAGCAAAAGAGAGAATTATAAATCATTTTCTAGAGTGTCTTTGTCCCTTTAATGTCTCATCAGGACCTTGCTGTCATCCTGGAGCCAGCACCTGGCTCAGGTTTACTCATGACATTTTCAGTTGATCTTTCTCTTGTTTCCTTTCCTGGTTGACCTTCAAAACAGAAAGTTCATAGCCTCTTCTCAGATGTTAATGTGATTTATTTCTTATGTCTAGAAGTCAGGATTGTTGCTGAATTCATTGTTTTAAAGGGATTGAGGTTCTTGGTTTAATGCCAGGGCAGACGGTCCCTACTAACAGAAAACTAAAGCCACCAACTCTAATTTTAAAGATTATTGGGTTTGTGATTCAGGGGCATTTGAGATCTCAGGTCAAGCAATAGTTAGGCTTGTTCCTGGCATGCCCTATACACATTAAGTTGTCTATTGATTCATTTTATTTATTTATGTATTTATGTATTTATTTATTTATTAAAAGAGATTTTATTTATTTATTTATGAGAGATACACACACACACACACAGAGGCAGAGACACAGGCAGAGGGAGAAGCGGGCTCCATGCAGGAAACCCGATGTGGGACTCGATCTTGGGACTCCAGGATCACACCTGAGCCAAAGGCAGGCGCTCAACTGCTGAGCCACCCAGGCATCCCTGTCTATTGGTTCTAATCCAGGTATCATTAGAGCATTGATCAGCAAATACCTCAGTGGCTGTCAGAAAAATTTAGTGCAGCAACTAACCTGCTGTTCCTTACGCTTTAAAGACAGTGTTTGAAGGGAAGGAAAAACAAAATAAGATGAAAATTGAGAGGTAGGCAAACCATAGAGATGCTGAACTCTGGGAAACACACCGAGAGCTGCTGGAGCGGAGGTGGGGGGGCGTGGAGAGATAACTGGGTGATGGGCATGAAGGAGGGCACTTAATGTGATGAGCCCTGGGAGTTATATGCAACTGATGAATCACTAAATTCTACCTCTGAAACTAACAATAAATAAATAAAAATGTTTAAAAAGGCAGTCCTTGAGTGTTATACTTTGCAATTCTGATCTTTATATTACCATGTATATGTTTTCTTACTTTTCAAAATAGGAAGTGTAGTGTGTGCTTTATAGGGTTTTAAGGCTCCCAGCAAGTGCGTAATTAAATATAAATAAAAAGGAGACACCTAGTGAGCTCCACATATGGCAGTATTACAATTCTTACTTCCTCAAGAGGGAAACATACCATCATTTCTCACATTATGGGAAAGAGCCATCTTACCATAGAAAAATGAGATACAAGTATTAGTTTAATTAAAAGAAATTTACCAGAGTTGTTGTCTAGTTAGTTGGCCTGGAGAACATTCACATCATGTTGGTTTGAGCCAACATGAGTCTTTCTCAAGGAAGACCAACCCAGTTTTCTTAGATTCTTCCCTTTATGCCTTTACCACCCTCACTTCAGCTTCTTCCCAGTATGAAAGAGTGGAGAGGCAGAGAAAGACTTTTAAAAAATTAGCTTATTAACAATGAATTTTTTTCTTTATAGATATTAGTAAACTAAATGCAGAACTAGCTTAATTTTTTAATATAATTTTATGTGGACATCAGCAGTGGTAGTATTGTATGTATATGCATATATTCTACAAAATTTAATATTTTATCAAAAGGCACAACTCCAAAAAAGAAACCTATCTACTTGTTTCTATGGTAACCACTATTGAAATGTGTCTAGCCAGTGTGTGTCTTCCCATAATTTTTCTCCAAGAGTTTCAGGGAGTTCATTAAATATACTTTTTTAAACAGATAGATAGATAGATAGATAAATGCACAGATGCATAGATAGATAGGTAAATAGATACAGATATGTATATTTTTTTCAGTGGGGATTTCAGACTGTTGTAAAATTCTCTTAGCTTCATATAGAGTATGGCTTCATTCTTATGCATGAATACATTTGGCTAAGAGACAAGTCCATTGTTTTATAAATTTAGTTTAAGCTAATAATGGAACTAGGTTAAGTACTGATTTCTAAAAAGGTATTGATCTTGCTCCTTAAATGTTTTCTGGCATTTATATCTAGAACAGTGGGATTCAGCTCATGATGATTTCTAGAATGACCAATGTCCCTTTAAAATTAAAATTCATTTGGCTCTCCCTGTGAGACCCTGCATGGAATGTTTGATGTTCTCCTTTGTCCCTTTTGTACCATTGTCTTTCATATCCACCAGGCCATGAGTCTCTGCCCTGGTGGAGTTCTGACCTGGATTTAATAAACCCCCTTTGTGGTGCTACTTTCTTGTCAAAGGTTGTATGTGGTAAGTACAATGGAAATCATAACTTATTTATGTAGAGATCTCAGTATTTCGCAACAGGTTCATTCAGAAAAGCTGACCATAGTGTAACCAGTGGTACAGAAGGGATACCCTTGCATCTTATATTTAATATAAGATAAACAGTTGGTTTGTTTTGACAATTTCCCCATCTCTCTCAAGGCCTGTACCATTGCAAAACAAATAGATATGGTCAGATATTATTCTTGTGATATAAAAAAATGAATGCTCACTGAGAGTATTAATGCTATGGCAGGGCTCATGGCATTTATCTACTTAAATTCAAAGGGAAAACCTCTGGGAAGGTAACATGGCAGGAAATAGGTACTAAGGAAATAAAATTACACTGGGCTTGACAATGGGAGAATTTCAGTTAGCCCACAAGGATGATAGGGAAGCCAAGATGTCTCTGAGCCTGTTAAATCGTGATTGGTCACAGTAACCTCTAGTTGTTTGGGAAAGAAGGATGAATATTTAATTTAAAAGCCCTTTTCTATATTTTCAAGTTCTCTTCAGTTCCTAAAATGAGGGTGTGGGCACCCCTGGGTCACGGAGAATGGCTTTGCAGAGTTCTATGAATGCTGTTGACATAGTTCAGGCACACCTAGTGCACGGTTTTATTCTTTTTATTTATGTATTTATTTTTAAAGATTTTATTTATTCGTGAGAGACACACAGAAAGAGGCAGAGACATAGCCAGGGAGAGAAGCAGGCTCCCTGTGGGGAGCCCGATACAGGACTCAATACTGGGACCCTGGGATCACAACCTGAGCCAAAGACAGATGCTCAACCACTGAGTCACCCAGGTGCCCCTAGTGCACGGTTTTAATCTGTGTCTCTGTTCATTCAAGAAGTAGCTGACCAGTGACACATTCACCATTCTGTTTAGTGGAACAGAAATAAAATATGGTTTCTCCCATCTTGTGGAATCCCAGAATCTCCCTTTTTTGTTCCCTCCTTTATTCCTTCTATATTCTGGCTTTACTGTTTCTCTTTCAGGTAAACTCGGTAACCTCTTTACTGGCCTCCCAGATGCCACATAGGGCCCCCTTGTTTATCTGGCCAACCAGAATGATCTTTTGAAAGGCAAAAGTTGAATCTTGTCCTGACTTTGCTTAAAACCTTTCCAAGACTTCTCTTCCTTAGCAGAACACACTCCTTTGCGAAGCACCTAATAGCTCAGAGGGTCTAGGAGCTCCGTATCTTCCCCTACCCCCTCTACTCCCTCTGTGCTCTAGACAAACCTTTTTTTTTTTTTTCTCAAATGCTTTGTGCTGAATGCTTGAGTTCTCTTTGGGTTTCCCCCTGTGGGCCTGAGCTCTTCTTATGCCTCAGGTACCCCTCTGTGCTTGCACACTGTTTTCTGATGGTTAGTTGACTTACCTGCCTCAATAGACTTGAAGCAGCCTGAGGACTGTTTCTTGCTTGTGTTTGTTTAACCAACTTCTTAGCCTAGCACTGGAGATATAGTTGATGTTCAGTAATAGTTTATTTATGTGAGTGAATGAATGAATGAATGAGTGAGTTAGTGATTATATCATACAGGAAGCACGGGTGAAGGAGAGACTACATTTAATTAGCCCATAAAATAGGCTCGATTTGAAGTTAATACAGATTTCAACAAGAGTGAGGCTAGCTGGTTTGTTCAGGGTAGGCTTCATAAGTATATAGCCATGGGAGATAGGATGGGACCCAAATCAGTTTTATTAGTTCTCCTAGAAAGATATGACTTGCAAGAATTGATTCATCATTAAATTTATGGCAGGTTAATTCAGAACCGAGATGTTCTTGTAATCTGTGACAACGAGAAAGAGGAAAATCAGGCAGCACAACAGACATGAGTCATTTGCTCAGGCCACATCCTCTTGGTCAGCAAGTCCACTTAGAGGGCCAAATATTAGAGCTTGCTAAGTTCTAATTTGAGTACTTGAATTCTTTCTAATCGTCCTTGAGGGATTTTCTCTCTCTTTTTTAAAGATTTTATTTATTAGAGAGTGAACAAGTGAAAGAGAGAGAGAGTGTATGAGCAAGAGGAGAAGCAGACTCCTCCTGAGTCTCGATCCCAGGACCCTGAGATCATGACCTGAGCTGAAGACAGATGCTTAACAGACTAAGCCCCTGAGGTGCCCCTTTGAGGAATTTTCTATCAAGCTGGATTATCTAGAAGAATGATTCTTTTCTTAATTAAGGGTATTTCTCTCTAGATCAGTGACTTTCACACAGTCCTCAGCAGCAATCGGAAGAGCTCTACCTTTGTAATAATAATAGCTGTCAGTTACTGAATGTTTAGGTGTGTTAGGACCTGTATTAAATGCTTTCTCTACATAGACTCAACACTCACAACCTTATGATGTAGTTACTATTATTAGCCTATATTTGCAGACTACAAAATGGAGAGCAAAGATGCTAAGCAGTTCATCTGGAGGGCCCTTGTGAAAGGAGCTGGGATTTGAACTCACACAGTCAGACTCCAGCATGTCTGCTGACCCACCTTTCCAGGCAGGCAACCAGTGTTTCTAGTGTTTACTGTATATTGCTTAAAATTTAATTGTCATTGTGCTCACACACACACACACACACACACACACACACTCCCTCTCTCTAAAGTAAATAAATAAATCTTTAAAAAATTTAATTCTCATTGCATTTCTTGTAAGTGGGGTGTATTAACCGAGACGTTTTTTAGATTCAAGCAGAAGACTAACTGAAGCAGAAAAGATTTACCTGTGTCCTGTAACTGACCTGTCTTTGTGTCGTGTGACTGGTGACAATGATGGGTGCTCCAGTTGGGGTGGAAGGCAGCTCCTCATGTAGGAAGGGGAGCCAGTGATGGATAAACATAAAAATCACAGGAGGAAGTGGAAATTTCGAGAAGTTAAATGACTTTCCCAAGGGTACTCAGCTAGTGAATGGCAAAGGTGGAATTTGGAACTAGGCTGCCTGCCTCCATAACCATTCTGTGGCCAGCTTGATTTGTATGACCCCCTCTGCAGACTGCACATCTTTCTTTCTTTCTTTCTTTGCTTCATTTTGGTTCTGAGGGCACACTGTGGTCACCTTTTGTGAACCTGGCTGTTTCCCAAATGTAGTCTGCAAGTGCTTTATTTAATCTTAAATGGTGGTTTTGGGATAGTTATGTAAACAGTTAAATTCACTAATAATTTCACTACTTTCCACTTCGGAGGGTGAGGTTTTTCTGACCAGGACCCAAATTCTAGAGAAATCTTTACTGAAGCCCTGTGACCAGACCAGAGCTTTTTCAGGCTAAGGTTTATGCAAAACATTGGCCTTCATGGAAAATATGGTTCTTGCTCACTTGGGTCTCAGTTCAAGGAAATGTTCATCAGCTCCAGCAGCAGGTCATAGATGTCATACAGGCATGGAAGGTTAGCTGTGTTCTCCTGGTCACCTTGCAGTCCTACTGTACAGATCCTTAGTAGGGAGAATGCTCTTTGGAAGACTGCCTATACTCTGCACTTCTGAATCTGTTTATGAGGAAATGACAGTATTTTCAGCATTTGCAACACCAGTGACTAAAGCTCTGATCCTTGATGTGTTTATTTTCTACGTGTGCTCATCTCTACATCAAAAACAGAGGAAGCCACAGGAAATTGTTGCCTGTATTTCCAGGAAATGTACCTACCTCACCAGCTCCCCAGTCCTCATGGCCCAGAAGACCCTGGTGCAGGTATTGGCATTTCTGATGAAAGTGGTGATAAGGAGCACCCAATTTCTGAGCATGTAAATGCTATGCATGAAGTGAAGTATAATTCCAAACCAGATCATTGGCCAGTTCGTACTCCTTCTGCTCAGCTGTGGCACCTCCTGCCTGGCTGGCCCACAGGGCTATGGCTGGCACCTTCTGTGACCATATAGAAATGAAATCATCCTGGGAAATTTCTCACATTAGCCTAATGATGATGATAATGATGATGATGATGATGATAGCTAATATTTATTGAGTATTGACTGTGGTGTGCCAGACATTTTACTTAGGACCCTATTTGCATTACTACATTTATTCCCCACATTAACCTCAAGAGGTTCTTCTTTACCCCAATTTTCAGATGAGCCACCTGAAACTCAGCTTAATGTCTTAGGATCACACAGCCAGTAAGAGATACAAAATTCAAACTGAGACCTATGTAATTCCAGCTAGCACTAATAAATAGTCAAGTAGATTTTACTGGGGGTGAAGCAAGGCTAGGAGCCTGTGTACATAGTCAGATGGAAGCAGACAGGATCCATCCAAATAGGCTGGAGACTTGTACCCAGGGCAGGCTTCAGTATATATCTCTTGTGGTGACACTCTTACATGGAAAAAAGGATTGCATGGTAGTCTGATAAATAGTTTACCACAGGAATTTCTGTGTCTTCTGGGTGCTGGCCAGTACCATGAGTGTAAGTCTCCACCTCTCCTGAAAAAAGGTGGCTTCTCCCCTCTCATGGTCCAGCTTCCTAGTATCGCTCTCCTCTCCATTTTAGCTTATCACATTGTCATTAAAACTAGTATGAGAAATTGATGTTGTTTCAGCTTCTCCGTGAACTGAAACAAATTTTTGTTTAAGCATGAAATCTCCCATCTCACAGATCAAAGAGATGCTCTGGAAGAAAAGCACCCATAAATATGTGAGGCTTAATGAAGGCTATCTATTTAACAATACCCCACATCATGGCAAAAAATGTAATTTGACTGCAGAGGTACATCCTATTAAAGCTGATAACAAAAGTAGGAAAATGAGGCTAGAAATTAATAAAAGATATCAAGAAGACCATTTCTAGACTTACTAGAAACAGGCCATAAATGTGATTTTGAACCTTCTGGCAGCTATTGTGAAGATGGAAAAAGAAGTGTAGTGGAAATTCATTTTCAAAACCCAAAAGTAGAAAAGTTCTCCTGGAATTTTCGCAGAAAAATAATTTGCAACTCTACACAGGTGTTGGTTGATGCTGCTTTATAGCTGTTGACATGCAGCCTTCTGTATACTTCTCTACATTCTGCTTATTTTTAGGGTTAAGAAACCCCACAGAGTGTGATTTATCATATGTCTACTTCTGGATTATTTCAGGACTGATATTCTGGCTTATGTATTATCTGTGTCTTCATTTCTCTTTCCTTCTCAGCCTGCTGTTCATCTGGATATTTCTCATTAGCATTCTGATAAATGATAGGCAGGAAAAAATAAACACAACTCTAGCAATCAGTTTTGCTATTTACAGAGGTGATATTAATGCTTTTTTAGCTACTGGGAATTTCAGGAGAGGTCTCTCTGTATCGACCTACTAACAGAGCTCCTGCCTGTGTTAGAGTTCAGCCTGTGTCTGTGCGTGTTTAGGGATCCCCAAGGGGGGCCACAAGGTGAAGGCTGACAGGCAGAGACACCTGCAGAGGTAAGTTTGACTTTATTACACTCAAGATGAAGGGCACTTTGGCGAATGGATATGGAATGTCAAAATGGTGGAACTTATATTCGTTTGCCAGGGTTGCCATAACAAAGTACCACAGACAGTGTGGCTTAAACAACAAAAATGTGTTTTTCAACAGTTCTTGGTGGCTGGAAGTCCTTGATCAGGGTGTTAGGAAGATTTCTTCTGAGGGCCTCTCTCTTTGGCTTATTGATGACTGAAGATCGCATGATCTTCCCTCTGTGTCTGTATGCTAATCTCTTCTTTTAAAAATTTTTTTTAAAGATTTATTCATTTACTTGTGTGTGAGAGAGAGTGTGGGGGAGGGAGGGGCAGAGAGAGAGGGAGAGAGAGAATCTCCAGCAGACTCCCTGCTGAGCAAGAAACCCGACACAGGACTCAATGCCATGACCCTGCGATTGTGACCTGAGCTGAAACCAAGAGTCAGATGCTTATCTAACGGAGCCACCCAGGTGCCTCTACGCTCTTTTTGTAAGAATACCCATCATATTGTATTAGGGCCCACTCTAGTGACCTCATTTAACCTGAAATACCTCTTTAAAGGCTCTGTCTCCAAATACAGTCATATTCTGAAGTACTCAGGGTTGGGATTTCAACATATGAATTTGAAGGGAACACAGTTCAACCCATAACAAAAGCATTGATTAAAATAGGATTTTGAATTACCTGGATTTCAGTGATATATATTTCTTTTTTGTCCTGTTACAAGGAATTGAAAGTCTTGCAAGGCACCCTTGTTGCATATTTATGTCCTTGAAAGGCATGGATCACAGGGTGTGTGTGTGTGTGTGTGTGTGTGTGTGTGTCTCCTTTGGATCAAATATAGAGTGTCTATTGAAAGTTTGAAGATCAATGTGTTTCCTCCTGTTCAGAAAATAATAATGCATAGCTTTCACTAGAGTTCTTTTCATTTCCAAGGCTCTCTTAAATATTGACTAATTAAGTCAAAATAGACGAAGCCTGGCTCAATAGCCTCTCTTTGAGGACCAGCCCAGTGGACTTGGAATACACCATGATTTGCTGTACCTTTGAAAACAGAAGCAACTAGAAATCTTTTATTATTGGCTATAATAGCAAATGACATCCCTTATTATGCTTGGCAGCTGACGTACAAAATTGCATTTTAGTTGGTTGTTATACATGAAATAGTAGGATACGAGTAGACTAAAAATGAGAATTTACAGCCCTGGGACATGGGATAGCTGACATCTAGGGGTTGCCATGACGACTCATCAGGATGTTGCTTTGTAATCTTTTGGATTAGGTTCTAGCCCAGGGTCACTGGGTTGGAATTGGAGGGGAGAATTGGAGGGGGGAGTGGTGACAGGATGTGAATGTTGTACCTTTACTAAATAGTATTGCATTTGCAGCTTGGTCCTGTTGCTAAGGTCAAGCAGAAATGACATTGAGGGAATGTTTAAATTCTTCAGAACCTAAGCAGGGTCACATTTGTCAGCAAGGATATTCAGATGGAGTGGTCTGAGATTCAGCAGCCAAAAGACAGGATTTCCTGTCCTAGGTTGGTGGATAACAAACACACCAGTATCCCTTAATAAATGCACACCCCTGGACAGTTACATGTAAATGAAAATTTGGAAAATTAAACCCTTTTTACAATTGTTTTATGTTATAAAGTTGGAACTGAACATCCCCAAGAAAAGATTTTGGCTGCAAAGCAAATCACAGCTGCTTTCTAGTGTTCCATATCCTCCATCTCAGCCGGAAATGGCCTGCAGGGTGTGGAATTTGGACCAGGGAAGGGAATTGGGCAGAGTAAGGAAGGAAGCGGTTGGAAAACAGGGCAACACATTCCTCATTTCACGTTGGCTCTGACCGCACGTACCACATCTCCTCTGCGATGATGTACCTCCCAGACGCGTTCCTCACCAGAGATGATCAGTGGAAGGAACCTGGAGGCTAAAGAGCTCTGCTCCGAAGTCTGAGCCCAGTTCTGCTACTACCAGTGTGATCTGGGACAAAACATGTGTCAGCTCTGGGTTTCCCTAGGAAGGGAGGGTGTTGAGTTTCCCCTGGATGTCAAGTTCTGCGTTTATCATCTTGTGGGGCAGGGTCTCCACATTTCTCTTCTTTGCCGTTAAGCCCACATTTCCATAATTACTCTGCATAGAATAAACCCTCCATGGATAGTGCAACCTCCTAATAATTAAGGCAGAGCAAAAGGATTCTTCTGCATCCCCATAATTTTTTATTGTCTTGTAGCTGTGGTTTTCTGAAGCAAAGGCTGCAGTGAAGAAAGGATGAAATCTTTCTCTCTGCCAGTTCCAGGGTTCTCCCATGACCACTACCATCAGCGTCAGCTTAGCTAGCATCTACTGAGTATTTTTGCGTGGAGATGGCACTAGGCAATTTATATGTATCTTATCATTTAATCCTTATGACAAATACACACTTGTGTGTATGTATAGGACACATATAAAATCGAACGTTTGCTACATACCAGGTGTTACACCAGATACCCACAATAATCCAGTGAGGTGGATAAATGATTGTCAGTTAAGCCCCATAATAAATATCTTATCCATTAGCTCCGTTTTTACAAATAAGGAAACTGAACCGTATCTAGTAACAGATGGAGCCGGGATTTGAGTCCAAGTTGTATGGCCTCAGACTCCTTTCTTAAAATCTCTCTGCTGGTGATTCTCCACATTCCTATGACATAACAGTCTCTGGGGTGGGAGGGGGTGCTTTTAAAATATGTGGGTCCTGGGATCCCTCTGCAAACCAGTCAGAATGTCTGGGGTTGCAGCCTGCATTTGGTATGCTAATAAGCAGCCAGGATAGAACACATCAGATAGAACAGTTAGGGTTATTTGGTTGGGCAGTTACCTGTAGCTCCACAGCCAGCAGGCAACTGTCCTAGGCCTTGCATCTAGGCTGCTTACTGTAAAGCCAAATACCTTGATGGCACAATGGTCTGCATTCCAGTTAGTAATGTTGTCAACAGGGCTTACCTACCATCATGCCCACTTTCCCTTTCCTAGTTTAAAATCCAAGGCCATAGGGGCACCTGGGTGGCTCAGTCAGTTAAACGTTGCCTCCAGCTCAGGTCATGATCCCAGGGTCCTGGGATTGAGCCCTGCATTGGGCTCCCTGCTCTGCGAGGAACCTGCTTCTCTCCCCGTCCCATTCTCTTTCTCTCAAATAAATACATAAAAAATCTTTAAAATAAATAAAACCCAGGGCCACAAGTTCATCTAGAGAATTCTAAAGACTGTGTCTTCTTATTTGAACCAAAGTAATGATTTCCCACTTAGAAGTGTCAAAAGTTTACTTTGACTCATCACCATTACCACCTTTCACATAAGGTATTATGCTCTTTCCTCACTGAGCAAAACCTTTACCAGCACAGTGTAGGTAGGACAGCGGTTTCAAACCCTTGATGCATATTAGAATCATCTGGGAATCTTTAAGAGCTCTGGATGCCTAGCTCCCACCACAGACATTCTGATTTGATTGATAAGGGAGGTGACCTGGGCAGTGGGATTTTTAAAAGCTCTGCAGGTGATTCTGATATGTAGCAGAGTTTGAAGCACTGGTTTTTGACTTGGTCTGTAAGTTCACAGGGGTGTTGACTGAGGAATCTCTGTGGACTGAATTCACTTTTCACCTCTCTGACGGTGCTTCCCTACCGTCTCCTTTTGCATTTTAGTTAGCATGATCAATTTGCATTAAATTCCACTTGGCTCACTACCTGACTAGGAATTCCACCTCAAGGTTAAATAACGGTTTCTTCTCGTGGGTCATTCTTCTCCTTGGGTGCTTTGAGTGATACTGGTGACGTGACATGACTGTGAGCTATCTTTGTAAGGTTCTCAGACTCTTTGGACTCTTATCTTCACTGTGTGAAGTGTCTCTGTCTCTTTTAAAATTGAAACATGTTTATGACTTCAATACATGTTACCTTTTTCTTCCAGGAGCAAAGTAAGCACCTCTCCCACATAAAGCTTTATAATAATAAGTCATTATGGGTCTTTTTCTCAAACAGTTGAGTGTCAGATTGACTACAAGGAGACAACAGCTGACATGCCCTGTGGTGCTTAACAGTTGATAAAATCTTACATAGAGAGAAAGATTGTGGAAAGTTGGAGATCACATAGGGAAGAAGTGACTCAGACTGTGCCCTCAGAGAGTTTAGAAAAGTTGGATTAATTTAACCAATTGGAAAATATAATGGGATTATAAAAGCATAGTAAAGTAGAAGGGTAAATTTGTTGACAGGTTTGCAGATATATTTGATTAATCTAGAAATTCATTGTGCTAAGTACATACTAAGTCTTAAACTGAGATTTTTAAGGTGAGAGAGATGTTGTTTGGTGGGTAAGAGGAGACAGGCAATTTGTGAGCAGAACAACTTGCAGCAATAGCAAGGAGCTAGAGGGTGGAGCACTGGTGGCCACTGGGCCAGCTAGCCAGGCAGGTATGAAAGGTATAAACTGAGTATGGCAGGTAATGAGGAAAGATCACTGAGGTGGAGCTCGTTGTTGTGTGAGATTTAATAGCAAGAATACTTACGAAGACCTAAAAATGTGTGTGTGTGTGTGTGTGTGTGTGTGCGCATTAGAAGGCGTTCTGTTGTTCTTTGTGCAATTGTTGAAGTCCAGTTGGTCTGTAATTGTGCTGGTATTATGGACTGCTGAACAAGTCTGGTAGTTTGGGTTGGTTTTTAGAGGGTAGAGCTTTTGAAATTAACTTTGCTCCTTTAGGTTTAAAAATTTTTTCATTCTGATGTCTATGTCTTGCTGCTGTAATCCCCAAGAAAAGAAAAGGAGGTTAGGACGCCTCTCTTTTGAAATGTAAGGGTCAGAGTAGGCAGGGGGCTGTCACGGTTGTTTCTCTTTGTTCAGGAATTAGAACATGTGAGCAAGTGGTTCCACCCCTCATTTTGTGAGCTGTTTTCCTCCGAGATTTCCTAATTTTTCCCATGACGTTTCAGCCTGTTTCTTCACAAGATTGTGAGGCCTGAAAGACCTCATTGTTTTACAGGAGTGCGAGCTCGTGCACATTTGCTGATGTGGCCGGCTGGGGTCTGGGTGTGGGTGGGACATGGCTGAGGGATAATGCAGCCTGGAGAGTGTGTGAAACATATTCCTGATGGTAGCAAACACTTTTTGTTTACCAGGAGTTTACAGAGTGACTTTTCCTTCATGGACGGTGCTATACTTTTAAAATATATTTCACAAACTACTATCTGCCCCAATTGACAGAAATAGGGCTCTTCTTTTAGGCTAAGGGAAGTTTCTTAATGGCAAATCAGATTGAAATTTCACTTCATCTTCAGATAAATGCAAAATATTGTTCTTGTGATACATGCTCCTCGATGGCCTGCTCCGGGTTTATGGAGCTCTTCGAGTGGCAGCCCTGCATATTCGACATGGCAAATCCCAGTCAGTGCATGCTTTTGAAGGTTAAAATATTAATTATAGTAGGAGAAACAAAGCAATAGCAGAGGAACCCCAGCTAAAAGATAGATTTATTGAGTAGAGGAATTAGGGTTTAATGCTAATGAGTTCATTTTTTAAATTTATATATTGTCTTAATGTTAACTTCTGAGGAATTGGGATCTATATTTGATTAACAGTAATATGCCAGTAGAACACACTACTTTTATGTCTGAAGTAACATGGACATTTTCAGTCAGATTTACAAAATTCACAAAATTCACCATATTTTTAAATGTTCTTAATGATAGCAGTGATCCTGGGACATAAAATCAGTGTTGGGAGTAGATCACACACATCCCTTCACAACTCCTTTCTCAGTGAGTCATATTGCCAGCTTGAAGTCGGCTGTGGTGGGAGTATTTACACCATGGATATCAGCAAACACTACAAAGGGGAGCTCTCCACTGTCAGGGCCCGTTTTTTCAACATTAAGCCATGTACCACTGCCCAGAGAGGAATTTAGAAGTTAAGGAGTCTTGGGGTGTCTGGGTGGCTCTGCTGGTTAAGCATCTGACTCTTGATCTCCACTGAGGTCTTGATATCAGGGTCGTGAGACTTAAAAAACAAAAGAAGAAATTGTCAAGGAGTCTTCTCCTGAGGCAAAGAATGTAGTGTTTCTACTTAGCACAATGGCCAACATGAACCATTTAAAATATTGGGGCACCTGGGTGGCTCACTTCCTTGAGCATCTGCCTTCAGCTCAGGTCATGATCCTGGAGTCCTGGGATCGAGCCCTATGTTGGGCTCCCTGCTCAGTGAGGAGTCTGCTTTTCTCCCTGCCCCTCACTCTGCTTGTGCTCTCTCTCTCTCTCTCTCATGCTCTCTCTCTCAAATAAATAAAATCTTAAAAAAATAAAAATAAAAACCAGACCGTGTGGTTCCTCTGCCCAAAACCATCTCATGGCTCCCCATTTCACTTGGAGTAAAAGTCTCACTATGGCCTGAAAGTTGTCCATGCTCTGGCTGCCGTCCCACTGTCTTTCCTACCCCCACCAGTGTCCTCCTGGCACTCATGACCAGAGCCTGCTCTCCCCCCTGTTTCTGTTAATGTCCTAGGCCCTCCCTCTTTCTAGGGTCATGGTCCTCAGACTTAGTGCATATCAGAATCTCCTGAAGAGTGGTTAAGACAGACGGTGGCCGCCCCTCCCCACAGTTCTGAGCCAGTGACAAGTTTTTAGGTGAAGCCAGTGATCCTCGGTCCGCACTTTGAGACCCACTGTTCAACCCATCACTTGATTTACCACTTACCTCCTTCAAGTCACTGACTCAATTTCACCTCCTCACCTACCCTGACCATCCTATTAAAAATTGTAGCCTTCCTCCTCCATTCTATTTCCATTTTTTTCCTTGTACCTGTCACTTTATAAGAAATAACTTATTGGGAAGCCTGGGTGGCTCAGCGGTTTGGCGCCTGCCTTCGGCCCGGGGCATGATCCCGGAGTCCAGGATCGAGTCCTGCATCAGGCTCCCTGCGTGGAGCCTGCTTCTCCCTCTGTCGTGTCTCTGCCTCTCTGCATTTCTCATGAGTAAATAAATAAAATCTAAAAACAAAACAAAGCTCATTATGTTTCTTGTGTGCGGTTAAAATCTATACCCCTATCACCTCTCCCCACCCCCTAGCCAACTAGACTCTAAATTCCACAAAGGTAGGGGTTTTGTCTGTTTTCTTCACTGGCATATCTCAGATTTTAGAACAGCACCTGGCACATAATAGGTACTCAGTAAATATTGTCAAGAGACTCAGCAAGTGAACAACATTGAAAAGTGAATAATGTATCTCAGATTTGGGTACCAGCTGCTGTGATTCGAACTCACCAGAGAATCTTAAAATGGTTTCTTCAGTACTGCTTAAGAGCTTTACTGCTTTTAGGATAATGAGGGGAGTGGTACCTGCTTTTGGCTAAAATTTAGGAATGCCCTGATGATCCTTAAATAGTAAGTGCACCAAATTGCTGCTCTTAGATTTACATCTTAACCTCAAGGGCGGTAAACCAGTAGTCTTCAAATTCTGGTCTGCAGAAGTTTCCTGGAGATACTTGAAGAGCTCTGCAAATGTTTAATTTGTATTTCATTTTTGATGTATTTTAAACAATTTTGT
This sequence comes from Canis lupus dingo, assembly GCF_003254725.2. NCBI lineage: Eukaryota > Metazoa > Chordata > Mammalia > Carnivora > Canidae > Canis > Canis lupus. The sequence continues at coordinate 49,579,505 of NC_064254.1, read as the reverse complement.
ATAATCATAATAAAAACACATGCATACTTAAACATGTTACGTATGAAATTTTAACACTCGGGACCACCAAGGTATTGAATTGGACTATCAGGTTAACCTTAAATTGTTTTTTTGCTGTTTTGGCTTATATATTTGAACTTCTTATAAATTAATCATTGATGAGGAAGTTCAGTACCAGTGCTTTTCAGATTCCAGGGTGATCAGGAATTGAACAAGCAAATTTCTCTTGTTCAGCATATTTAGCATACTAAATTTCATGCCAGGCAGAGCTTGGGTGTCTCTGTTGAGTGTAGGTTTCTATGTGGATTAATGGCTAGTTGTACAAGAAGTAAACAAAGCATATAACCCATAATGACATACATTCTGTTACAGGGTTCTGTATACCCACCCTACATTTTGGATGCTCCTTGGCTGACTGTTAAAGAAATCAAGTAGTTGTCAGATTATGTTTAGTGGCAAAATATGAAATAAAAAAATCTTAACTACTGCATTTTTTTTCCAATCCTTTGTGTTAGTTTGAGGCATACTTTGAGATAACAAAATGAATTGCTAAAGAACTGCTATCATTTCCACTATAACTGTCCCTTGCTGTTTCAATCCATTCATCTCCAGAAAATGGATAGAGAAATTTCCCACAGTGAGTTCCCATGAAAGAAAAGGATACAGTGTTATTTGTGTCCATTTCGTTTCTAAGTTTTGTATACAAGTAGTAAGTGCAGCAGATAGCAAAACATTTATCTGAAAATTTGTCTGAATCTGTTTGGTCCATGAGTTTATAGAGCAGGGATTCAGACAGCAAGTGATATCTGTAGTTACCTTTGAACATCAGGATTTTCTTGATACAGTGCAACCAAATACAAAGACAGGAATAAATCATAAGCTACATCAGTTTAAAAGTCAGTTATTTCTTTTTCTTGCCTGAGTACTCTGGGTAGGCCTTCGAATACATTGTTGAATGAAATTGCCAACAGTGGTCATCTTTTTCTTGTTCCTAATCTTAGAGGAAAAGCTTTCAGCTTTTCACCATTGGATACGATGTTAGCTGTGGGCTTACCATATATGATCTGTATTGTGTTGAGGTACGTTCACTCTTTATCTGCTTTGTTGTGAGTTTTTTTTTTATCATAAATAGATGTTAAATTTTATCAAATGCTTTTCTACATCTCTTGAGATGATCATATATTTTTATCCTTCATTTTGTTAATGTGTATCACATTGACTGATTTATGGATATTCTTGTACCCCTGGCATAAATCCCACTTGATCATGGTGTATGATCCATTTAATCTGTTGTGAATTCAGTTTGCTAATATTTTGTTGAGGATTTTTGTGGTTATGTTCATCAGGGATATTGGCTTATAATTTTTTTGTGGCATCCTTGTTTGCTTTTGGTATCAGGGACTCTTAGTATATGTTTGGAAGAGTTCCTCCCTCTTCTCTCTTTTGCAAGAAGGATTTATATTAATTCTTCATTGAATGTTTGATAGGATTCACCAGTGAAACTGTCTGGTCCTAGACTTTGGTTTCTGGAAGGTTTTTGATTATTGATTCAATTATCTCCTTGCTAGTTTATTGGTCTGTTCAGATTTTCTGTAACATCCTCATTCAGTCTTGCTTGGTGGTATGTTTCTAAGAATTTATCTGTTTCTTCTGGATCGTCCAACTTGTTGGTATATAATTGTTCAGTGTAGTCTCTTATAATCCTTCGTATTTTTGTGTTACAACATTTCCTCTTTCATTTCTGATTTTGAGTGTGTGTTCTCTCTCTCTCTCTCTGGTGAGTTTAGCTAAAGGTTTGCCAATTTTGTCTATCTTTTGAAAGAACCAGCTCTTAGTGACAACATTTTCTGTTGTCTTTTTAGTCTCTATTTCATTTATTTATTTCTGCTCTAATCTTCATTATTTCCTTTCTTCTACTAACTTTTGGGCTTCATTTATTGTTCTTTTTCTGTTTTCTTGAAGTGTGATGTTAGGTTGTTTATTTGAAATGTTTATTGTTTCTTGAAGTAGGTATTTAGCACTGTGAACTTCCGTCTTGGAATTGATTTTGCTGCATCCCATAAATTTTGGTATGGCACATTTCCATTTTCATTTGTCTCAAGGTATTTTTAAATTTTCTTTGGATTTTGAAAAGACCCATTGGTTGTTCACTAGCATGTTGCTTAATCTCTACATATTTGTGAATTTTACAATTTTAGTATATGTGCTGCCGAAACGAGCACAATATTTGTGAATTTTACAATTTTATTAATGTAATTAATTTCTAATTTCATACCATTGTGGTTGGAAAAGATGCTTAATATGATTTTAGTTCTCTTAAGCTTATTTGTGGCCTAACATATGATCTGTCTTAGAAAATGTTTCATGGGATCCCTGGGTGGCGCAGCGGTTTGGCGCCTGCCTTTGGCCCAGGGCGCAATCCTGGAGACCCGGGATCAACTCCCACGTCGGGCTCCCGGTGCATGGAACCTGCTTCTCCCTCTGCCTGTGTCTCTGCCTCTCTCTCTCTCTCTGTGACTATCATAAATAAATAAAAATTTATTAAAAAAAAGAAAGAAAATGTTTCATGTGCACTTGAGAAGATAGTGTATTCTTTTGCTTTTGGATGGAATGTTCTGTAAATATCTGTTAAGTCCATCTGATCTAACATGTCATTTAAGGTCAGTGTTTCTTTTTTTAAAGATTTTATTTATTTATTCATGCGAGACGCAGAGAGAGAGGCAGAGACATAGGCAGTGAGAGTAGCAGGTTCCCCAAGGGGAGCCCGATGTGGGACTTGATTCCAGGACCCCAGGATCATGACCAGAGCCAAAGGCAGATGCTCAACCAGTGAGCCACCCTTGCATCCCAAGGTCAATGTTTCTTTATTGATTTTCTGTCTGGATGATCTATCCATTGATGTAAGTGAGGCATTGAAGACCCCTACTATCCCTATATTGGTACCGATCTCTCTCTTTAGGCCTGTTAATATTTGTTTCATGTGTTTAGTTGCTTCTATGTTGGATGCATCAGTATTTACAAATGTTATATCTTTCTGTTGGATTGAGCCCTATGTAACACCTCTTTTTGTTGTTTATTTCATTACAGTCTTTGATTTAAAGTCTATTTTATCTAATATAACTACAGCCACTCCAGTTTTCTTTTGGTTTCCATTTGTATGAAATATCTTTTTCCATCCCTTCATTTTCAGCCTATGTGTATCCTTACATCTAAAGGTGTCTCCTGTAGGGATATAGATAGGTCTTGTTTTGTTATTCAGCCACTCTTTGTCTTTTGATTGGATAATTCAGTTCATTTGCATTTAAGAACATAGTAGTGGAAGTCCCAGTGAGAGCAGTCAGGCAAGAAAATGAAAAGAGGCATCCAAATTGGAAAGGAAGAAGTAAAACTGTCACTATTTGCAGATGACATGATATTATATGTAAAAAATAAAAAACAAAAACAAAAAAACCTAAACAATCCATCAACAACCTTTAGGGCTAATAAACAAATTCAGTAAAGTTGCAGAATACAAAAAATAAACTGTCAGAGAAACTAAGAAAACCATTTATTTACAATTGCATCAAAAAGAATAAAGCACTAGAGATAAATTCAACCGAGGAAATGAAAGACCTCTGTGTTGAAAAACTACAAGACATTAGTGAAAAAAATTTGAAGAAGACTCAAATAAATGGAAAGATATTTCATGCTCATGGATTAGAAAAATTAATATTGTTAAAATGTTCATACTGGGGCAGCCCCGGTGGCGCAGCGGTTTAGTGCCGCCTACAGCCCAGGGTGTGATCCTGGAGACCCTGGATCGAGTCCCATGTCAGGCTCTGCATGGAGCCTGCTTCTCCCTCTGCCTGTGTCTCTGCCTCTCTCTCTCTCTCTCTCTCTCTGCATCTCTATGAATAAATAAATAAAATCTTAAAAAAAAATGTTCATACTATCCGAACCAATATACAGATTCCATGTAATCCCTATCAAAATTCCAGTGATATTTTCCACAGAAATAGAACAGACAATCCTAAAATGTATATGAAATCACAAAAGATCCTGAATAGACAAAACAGTCTTGAGAAAGAAGAACAAAGCTGGAGGCATTCTGCTTCCTGATTTCAAACTACATTACAAAGCTATAGTAATCAAAACAGTATGGTATTTGGATAAAAACAGATAGATCAGTGGAACAGAATACAAAGCCCAGAAATAAACCCATGTATATTTGGTCAGTTAATTTACAATAAAGAAGCCAAGGCAAAAAAAAAAAAAAAAAAAACCCAACAAACAAACAAAAAAAGAAGCCAAGGCTAGGCAATGGAGAGAGGATGGCTATTCAGTAAATGGTGTTGGGAAAATTGAAAAGCTATACATGCAAAAGAATGAAACTGGACCTCTGTCTTACAACATACACAAAAATTAACTCAAAATGGATTAAAGACTTACATGAAAGACCTGAAACCATAAAACTCCTAGAAGAAAACACAGACAGTAAGCTTCTTGATTAGGTCTTTATGATGATTTTTTGAATCTGACAGCAAAAACAAAGAGAACAAAAGCAAAAATAATAAGTAGGGCTACATCAAACTAAAAAACTTTGGTACAGCAAATCAAACTGTCAACCTACTGAAAGGGAGAAATGAAAAGGCAGCCTACTGAAAGGGAGAAAATAATTTGTAAATCCTATATCTGATAAGGGGCTAATATTCAAGATATTAGAAAGAACTTACATAAATCACTAGCAAAAATAGAAACCCACAAAAACAAAAAATAATCTGATCAAAAAATGATCAGAAGATCTGAATAGATGTTTTTCCAGAGAAGACGTACGGATAGCCCACAGGTACATGAAAAGATGTTCAGCATCATTAATTATCAGGGAAGTGGAAATCAAAACTATAATGAGATGTCACTTCATACCAGCTAGAATGGCTGTTATCAAAAAGACAAATAACAAGTGTTGGCAAGAATGTGGAGAAAAGAGAATCCTTGTATACTATGAGTGGGAATGTAAATTGGGCCACTATGGAAAACCATTTGGAAGTTCCTCAGAAAATTGAAATAGAACTACTGGATCATCTGGCAATTCCACTTCTGGGTATTTATGTGAAAAAAGCAAAAACATGAATTTGGAAAGATATCTGTACCACCATGTTCATTGTGGCTTTATTTACAATAGCTAAGATATGAAAACAACCTAAGTGCTTATTGATAGATGAATGGATAAAGAAATTATTATTTATACATGCACATGAAATATGTTTTTAGTGGAATATTATTCAGCCATGAAAAATGCAATCTCACTATTTGCAACAACATGGGTGGACCTCACGGACATTATGTTAGGTGAAATAAATGGGGCAGAGAAAGACAAATCTTAAAAAAAAAAACATACAAACAATCTCCTGATAGGTAGAAAAACTGGTGGTTGTAAGAGCTGGGGTGGATAAAATGGGTGAACTGTTTATTTTAAATAAAAATTGTTTAAGTTAGTAAGCCTACTGTTTGAAAGCCTCAGTCCCTTCTATCTCTAAAGTTCCACTGAACATACTATAGGGAATAGTTATAAGTTATACTTTGTGGAACAATTTGTAGACCTTCTTCGACATCCTTCTAGTAATATACTTAACACTTCGTTGTAGTTTGTTGTCTGTCTCCCACACTATATCTGAGCCCCTTGAAAGGAAGAATTGTGTCTCATTCTTACCAATGCTGGCATTACCTAACAAATGGCTCAGCACATGTTTATTAAGTGACATTGCATTCCACAGCAGAGGGAAGCAAGCTTGAAAGGAACAATACAACCTCATATTAAATACACAATTAGCAACTTTCTATACTAAACACAAATTTTAGCACTAAAGAAGCTATTTGACAATTACATAATTTTTCTTTTATCTCTCATATACAGTCATTTGTAGTTTTATGAATTCTTTCTAGAAATGTTTTTTGACTCTGATCCTTCCATGCCATCCTTCTGCCATGCCATGCCTGTTCTCAAGTGTCCTCCTTCTCTTTATCTCTTGTTTGGACTATGGAAGCAGCCTGCAAGCCTTTCCCAGACGTAGTCTTCTATCTCCTCCGCACTGTTGCTGTCCTCAGCAAGTCCTTTGGCCTTCGCTCCCTATAGGATAAGGTGTAAACCTTTGCTGTCCAATTCAGTATCCACTAGCTACACATGGCTACTAAGCTCTTAAAATGTGACCAGTCCAAATTGGGATGTTAATAGATATAAAACCCACACTGCATTTTAAAGACCTAGTGAGAAAAAAGGATATAGTGTCTCACTAATAATTTTTATATTGATTACACATTGAAATGGTTATATTTTACATAAATTGGTCTAAATAATGTATCATCAAAATTAATTTATAATAAAAGATTAATTTCTCCTGATTCTTTTTATTTTTTTAATGTGGATACTAGGAAATTTGAAATCATGTGTATGGTTCACCAGATATATCTATTGGTCAGCGCTAGCCTTAACTGTATCATGACATTTAAGGTTTCTTATAACCTGGCCTCAGATACTGCTTTAGCCTTGTATCCCAGCTCTTGCTGACCTCCTCAGAATTTCTCAGAACTCCCAGATCTCACCAGGTCTATTTATACTTGTGGGGTGGGTTTTTTTCTCATATTCTGTTCCCTTCTAAATGTTCTTCTCTTTCCTTGTTAGCTTTAAAAATCCTACTCAGATTTTTAGGACCTGATTTAATTGTCCCATGCTAGTGAAGTTGTACCCCATTTCCTCAGACAGAATTAGCCACTTCTCTCTGTCGCAGGCTCTTGGTACCTCTGTTATTTTGCTTACCTTGCTGTGCTGCCATGGTGTGTCTTCTTAACTAGGTTTCTCAAGGAAAAGGCTGCAGCTTATTCCTACGAGGGCAGGACCTCGTGTCTACTGGACATTTAATTGACATTTCTTAAATTAATGTATGAATTAATTTAATCCTACTGCTGCACACACTGCTCTTCTTACATATATCCAGCCTTGACCATCTGAACCATTGGCCATGGAAAAAAATTGGATGTTGAGGTGAACTGTTGTAATGGACCTCTCAGACATGACCCCAATTTGAGATTTTTATGTTCAATGAAATGGCCTCTTCATCCTCACTGGATGACTTACAGTAACTAAAAAATTATATATTTGAATTTATGAAATCTATGGATATTATACAGACTGAGTATAAAATGACAGTATAACATGACATTTTTACTATTTTGTTTACAGGGGTTTCATAGAAGATATTTTCAATTGAAGATTCCACTTCTAAACAAGATTGAAAGTCACTGTTCTAATCCTAAATTTCATTTACATTTCTGTCCCAAAGTTCTCCTAGTTTCTCGTATCATGTGAATTCATATAGAGTAAGACTTCTCAACTCTGGCTGCACAAGAGATACAACTGGGAAGCTTCCAAAAATACCCATGCCCAGGCCTCCCCCAAGGGTCCTGCTAGAATTGAGCTGGGGACGGAGGGCCCAGGCACCAGTATTTATGAAAAGCATAAATATCTTGTAATAAGTTGATTCCACAAGTGCTTAGAGAGCCAGGTAAACTATAAAAATGTGGAAGTTTTTAGTTGATCATTTTTCTTTCCTTTTATTGAAGATACTGTGAGTGAAGGTAATGCGATGTTGCTCTTAATATATGATTTCAGGGCCAAAACCAAAATTTATTTAAACCTAAGTTCTGTGGACTATTCCCTAAATTGTCTGAAGTTAAAGTTTCCCATTTTGGTCATTTTCTAGAACCTACATGCAGCAGAATTTTAATGTTCCTTATTAGTAGAAGTAGCTAACAATAGTATCTATTTTAGATCATGGAAAGAGGACTGACAAGGGCAGTGGGTGTAAGAAGTTTGCACAGGTAGTAGCCTTCCTGGCATCCTTGTTAGCCTGAATAAACAGTTCTCCCATGACAGGACCTTCATAGCCCTACTGTGTTGATAAAATCTGACATTCTGCTTAATCACTTTTTAATGAAACTGTTCCTTTTGTTCCTGGTATGTGGGAAACCAATGCCTTTTTTAAGGTGTGGGAAAGAATAACTTTAATTTCCTAATTCAGTAAAACGGGCCGGTGATGCACATATAATTCTTGTGGAGACAAGAGAAAAAATTACCTAAATTCTATATTTTCATACATTTTTAAAAAGTTCTAAAGTACCGAAAATCTTGAAAAGAAGAAAATCTGGGATAAATACTCTGGTGACATGGTCAGAAAAAAATCCCATGAACTCTGATAGCGTGTTCCATGTCATTGGTGTATACCGTTAAAATGTAAATGTAAATAAGCATAAGTTTTGCAAATTAGCAATTTGTTGAAATGGCTGGCTCTTTAGGAAAAAAAAAAAGAAAGAAAACTACATACTTGGGGTGGAATCCTTTAGGGCATAAAAAGGGATAGAATCCTTTAGTTAACTTGGTTATTTGCAGTCGGTGTGTCATCTGTGTGAGACTGATGTCATGCAGATTGAATGCAGAGGCAAACTTGGTGTGTGTGTGTGTGTGTGTGTGTGTGTGTGTATGTGTGTGTGTATGTGTGCGTGTGTGTGCGCACGCTTGCTTTAAAGCCCCACTCCCAGAATATGAAGTGAGTGTGAAGGGCACCACAACAACCCCTGGATCTGTCAAGAATGTACCTATTTTTAACAAACTGGATCAAGTGTCAGCACTCAATAGGAGACGAAGAAGGGGGTAGAGACCGTGTTCTACAGATTGAGCGGATGGTAAACGGCCCTCTGGCGTGTTTACAGTACAGCTGTGCATTCTTAATGGCTCTGCCGCTGCCGTGTCAGGTAAAGTTTTCTTTGCACGTGATGAATGGCAGAGAATTCTTCAGCAGAGGGAACCAAAGGAGCTGGGAGGAGGGAAAGGGAAGGGAAGGACGGAAAAGAGAGAGAAAAAGAAACACGCAGCTCCAGAGGGAGATAGTCTGTGCTTTGCAGTTGCTTGTGTGGATAGAAACCAGATGGTAAGCTGGAACACCCGCTTGGCTATCTGAGGAGCCAAACATATGGTTAATGGTCGGGAGAAATAGCTTTCAGAGCCAGGGCTTTGCTGACTGCTTCATATTACAGATTGTTACAGTGTGTCATTACATTGCCAACCTAAGTGCTTAATACCCACTGCGGGCGCTGGGCATACACTTACAAGAAGGACTTTTAGCTCTTTGCTGGCTCTGAATGCCAAAGTGACATCATAGGGAGCCTTAAAATGTCTGGTGTTGGGAGGTAGGGAGAAGAGTAATTTTGTAGTGGAAACAACATTTTTTTTTTTCTAAGCCAAGCCTTCACTCCACTGAACTCTGCTGTTTTTCAGAGAACCTTTTCATACAAGAATGAATCTGTGTGTGTGTGTGTGTGTGTGTGTGTGTGTCTTTCTCTCTGTCTGTCTTTCTCTCACACACACAGACACACATACAAGTTCTGAAACAGAAATCTAAAACACAGGCCATGCCCGCCCCACCCCCAATGGATTTGACAGCCCCCTTTCACCTGGAAGCCACATCACTGCACTCACAGAGCCTGCATTTGAAGTTTCTGTTTGGGGAGCTTTGGGCAACAGCAGGCCTGTGTTATCTAAGGAACTGCTGAGCCCATTCATCTGCTTTTCACGGCCCGCTTCCTTTTATTTTTAGCCAAATCCGTCAGGCCTGACAGGCGGGTAATTCGAGCCAGAGAAAGGGCAGAGCTCCAGGTCCTTTCCACAAAGCAATTCTTCTCCTCCCTCCTGGGAGGGCTCCAGACTTGGCCTGCTTCAGGCAGATGGATTTGTTGAGTCATGTGAGATCATTTACACAAAAACACAGTGAGGCAGTGGAAATTTAAAAAAGAGAGAGAGAGAGAGAGAGGGTGGGGGAAGAGGAAGGAGGAGGGAAGCCAGGGGGAGTGCGTGCTGCCGTGGCTGCTGCGGAGCATAGGAATTTTGCAGCGAGGCAGCTAGACTGAGGAATGTTGTAGATTCATTTGTGTATAAGGTAATGTCTAGTTTACACAGCGGGGTGGAGCCAGGCTGAGGAGGCTCCTCGAACTGCTCGCCTGTATTTAAAAGCAGAAGGGGGTGTGGGGAAACTTTTTTTTATTTTTATTTTTAAAGCAACGCCCACCAAACAAAGACCACACTGTTGACAACATTGGGTTCCAGTAGCAGTAAACTACCAACAGAATGGTTTAGAGAAAATGAGTTTGCTCTGTGATGTAATACAAGTTTGCTTTGTCCTGACTCCAGCATGACTGAGGCAGCAAGGGAGGGAGGAAAGGAAAATTGGAACAGGGCTCTTGGTTAATGGTTTCCAGAAATTATTTAGCAGGACTTGAGTGGAGGGAGGAAAGTGGGATAATGTGGAGAATTACTTCGAGGTGTACCATAATTGCGGTAGGTAAAATAAAGTCATTACTATGGCTTCCTTGCTCAAGAGGAATTGAGCAACGATTTTGAAATGCCACAGAAGATATCATTTTTCCCTACCACAGTATTCCTTTTCCTCTGGCTTCTGGAACATTAAAAAAAAGCCCAACTCTTGCATCATGGTAAACAGTATTAACAGTTAGTGAATCAGTTTTGTTTACTTTTTATACCACAAGCCTCTAAAACATTCCATTAAAAAATTGTCTTCTGCTCATTCATGAAATTCTTTTTCTTCTTCAAATGTGCTTACATGCATTAGCCGGGCATAGAAGCGGGTTTTTTCCTTCTTATGCTGGACTAATAAAAGAGTTCATGAGAGAATAACAACTGGGTTATCTAACCGTACGTTATTATGACCAATGTAGTGAGAGTATGCTATGTGGAGGAAAGAGAATATTTTGAAAAGGTTCAGAAAATTAGAAATGGGAGAATTTCAAAATGTACACCATGATTATTTTCACTGTGACACATTTCTGCAATTCTGCATTTATTTAGAGTCCTACTACGTACCTGTTTTCCCCAGCCTCCCCAGCACCACCATCACGGTAGGTCACCATCACCACAGTTCCTCATACTTGGTTGATAATTGTAGAAGTTGAAACATTTTGCCACGTTTTCCAGACCTAGATATATTCTGATTATATATATGGCTTTAGTAATCATAGAACTTGGCTCATAAATTCCTTCTATGAATACTCACCACTGAGTTATAATAGTAAGCACTCAATCACACCTAACAGTGGTGCTGAAAATAGTCTAATCTAATATTGAAGCCACTCCACTCTTATCCAGGCAGCTCTAATGACCTAACTTTGCATAGGTAAAAGACAGTTTTCATTTTTTTTAAAGATTTTATTTATTTGACACAGAGAACACAAGCAGAAGGAGTGGCAGGCCGCGGCAGAGCAGGGAGCTCCATTCAGGACCCTGGGATCATATCCTGAGCTGAAAGCAGATGCTTAGCCCACTGAACCACCCAGGTGCTCCTGTTTTCATTTATTTTATTTGAAGAGAAAATTGGTAAATTTGTGGTTTTTAATTGTGCACATTTTGACTATAGGATGTCAACATTAGTTATGTGATTAAGAGTTGTCATTATTTTGGGTGACCCATACTGCTGAACAACAGTATCTACAGTGAAGACTTAAAAATATAGCAATGACTAGATTTTCCTTAGGGCTCTGCATGAGCCCTGTAATATTCTTGATATTTTTTTTTAAAAGCATATTTGTCAGGGGATCCCTGGGTGGCTCAGCGGTTTAGCGCCTGCCTTTGGCCCAGGGCGCGATCCTGGAGTCCTGGGATCGAGTCCCACGTCGGGCTCCCGGCATGGAGCCTGCTTCACCCTCCTCCTGTGTCTCTGCCTCTCTCTTTCTCTCTGTGTCTATCATAAATAAATAAAATAAATATTTTTTTAAAAAACATATTTGTCACAGAAATTTAGTTAACATCTTATAACTAAATGTGTATGTATGTTTCTTAGATAAATGTGGTCACCGTAAACATCTATATGATCTGGGATTTTGTTTTCATTTTGAAATGGAAGCTTTTTTGTTTACAAGTTCATTAAAAACTGAAAACTGTTTCTGTAAAGAAAAAAAAAAGATTTGTCATTTTAAACCTACACACATCCTTGAGTGTTCCCTCTGCATCAGGGTTTCTCGGCACTGTTGACATTTTCAACCAAATAATTCTTTATTATGGGGGCTGTTTTGTGCACGGTAGGATATTTAGCAGCATCCCTGGCCTCTACCCACTAGATGCCAGTAGCAGTCTCCCCCAGGCATGACAAAAAGGAAAAAAGAAGTCTCCATGCCTCAGAAATGTCTCCTGGGGGGCAAAGTCACCCTGGCTCAGAACCTGTTTCTGCTATATTCTTATTTTGGTTTGGAAGTTTCTTTACCTCATGCGCTGGGCACTCAGTTACTTTTGAGATCCAATTCAAGGATATAAAGTAACATTTTCCCTCCTGCCATTTATCCTAAAAGGGGGAACCCCAAGTTAGGTCAAGTTTTCCAAGGCTCAAGCTAGGGTATTTTTGGGGGAAACTTTTCCTCCCAGAAGACCTAGAGTTTTGTCCAACAGAGCAGTCTCTCTCTCAGTGCTGGCCTTGGCAGGTGGAACCCTTCAGGGCCGCGCAGCGACTTTCCCAGAGCTGTTCAAGAGGAAGTGGCCCCAGCGACTGAGCTTGGGGATGTTGACATAAGAAGAAAGGGAACTTCTCTGCAGGGACCGGAGCAGAGAGCCTAGGCCACAAGTTCAGTGGCTCGCTGCAGGCCCTCCGCCTTCATATCCAGCCCCAGAAAGAGGGAAAGGCGGCGACAACAGTTCTTTCTTTGGAGCAAAGCAGACATCCTCCCCATCCCGATGGCTGTGGTCGCAGAAGCTGGAACTCTCGTTAAACCAGGAATGTGGAGCTCTCCACGGGCTAAGGCAGGCATAAATTTCCTCTGTTTGTTTTGTGAGGACTAGTGTCGACTGCTGTAATGAGATCAGAGGATACCCCAGGGACAAGGCCTCCAGGTCGGCTGCTGGAGCCGTTTTCTGTGGCTGTTCTCTTGGCTGCTGTGGAAGAACGCAGTGACTCCACCGACCTCGGTTATGATGTGGGGGGGGGGGGTGCCCTCCTTCCATTCCTTGCCATCTTGCCTCTCCGAGGCTACCAGAACGTCAGCGTGCGGCCATCCAGTTCTAAGTCATGGAAAAGCTCGTGTGAGGCAGATTCCTTTCCTCAGACCTGAGGACGGACCTGGTTGTGTGCGGGAAGTGGGGTCTTGTACCGGGAGCTGACTTCCTTGGGAAACTGCCTGCACTGCTGATGCTGGCTGGGGGTTCGTTTCTCAGCTCCTGGGCCCCCCTCTGCCCTTCCTCACCCGACATTGCTGTGCTAGGAAGAGTTAGGGTATGAGTCACAACAATGTAGCGTATGCTACAAAGGACATATTTCTGGCTCTAGCCTGGATTATAGCCAATTGGCCATCTACAGGACCCTAAATATAGGCAGAGTTGAGTTTAGAGATATCCCCAAACTACATATTTCTGGCACCATAGTATAGACTGAGCTGGTTCAGCCTGGCCCACTTCTAGCCCCCTCTGCCCAACTCTTCCGCCACCCCCACCCCCCAATCCTTAGGTATGTTGGATAAAAGAGAAAATAGAACTTACAAGGGAAATTCCCATGTGCCAGAAGCCATTGATGCCTCAGGCCTGTGAGTGATCCAGACCTGGCCAGATTCTAGGGGGTGTGATGGTTTTACTTCCATGGGAGCTATTTGCCAAAAGGGGCAAGTAGAATTGCCCTTAGAGTCTGTGTCGGGCTTTGAGTTTGTGTGTTTAGGGTACAGTGATAGAAGATGGAAATCCAGGATTGGAAATTATGCCGTTTGAATAGCTGTGGGGTCTGCAGTTCACTACCTGCACAGTATAGGAACTTCAGTAGTTTTGACTAAGCTGGTTTGAGAGCATTAAAAGCTGTAGAGTCCTGGTAGAAGCAAACACTAGGTCCCTCTGGAAAGGTTAACAACGCAGGACGTGATACAGCCTCACAAAGAACAAGCCACACTAAGGAGAAGCTGGTGTATTGGGAAGTACGGAATGAGAGCCTCAGGAAAGCAGAGGTTAATAGTAAATCCCTGAGACTGCTTTTGACTAGGGCCCGTCCTGCCAAATTGAGCTTCCTTCTGAGGATTAATGAAAGTCCCCTCCCAGAGGAACAGGGCATTACGCCCGATCTGACTTACTAAGCAGATGAGTTTCAGTTGTAAGCACCAGCCCCCAGTAAGGCAATCGCCCCTTCATTACACTTGTCCTCAAGGTATTCTTGAGAATATTTAAATGCCTTCATTGGAAACCTTCTATTGGAGAGATAGCTGGTCTCCTTGAGCTTCTGTAAAGAGATACCTTTCTAGCGATTTCCCTTGCCATCGGTTCCTTTTCAGTGGGTCATTCTGAAGCAACCTGCTAACCAGGCTTTCTGTTAAATTATTTTAGCTTCTCAGCAAATCACAGGAAATGTGTTTGCCTAAATTGTTAAGCAAACCCCTCCAGGGAGAAGGAAGCCGGGATTGTTTGAAGGTCTCTGGGATTCTTTCAGAATAATATCAGAGAAACCCAGGTAGTCAGGCATGGCTGGTAAACCATCTTAGATGAATACGGTTTGGCCTTCTCAATCCATGGTGGACAAATAGATAGGGGATTTCCTAGAGCTCTGGGCAGCCACCAAGTACACCCCATGTAGTGACACGCACTGTTGGCAGACATGAACTCAGGATGCTGAAATGAAAGCATGCTCCTTTATTTATTAATAGGGTGATGAAATCTCTTAGGTGTAACTTTTTCTGCTGAGGCATGCAGAGGGTACCAGAAAGTACCCTCTTGACTTAAAAAGCGATGCCATACATCTTAAGAGAAAATTTTTCAATCTTTTATTCTTAATTTGGACCTGTTTTTTTTTTTTTTTCTTTTAGTCTCAAAATGTTCCGGCCAAATGAGAAGTAGATATACATTTTGACATTAAAGCATCAGAAGAGGATAAGTGGAAATAGGCTCAATCGGTGCCAGATTTAAGGAAGATCTTCCTGAAAGTTTGTCTTAGTTAGGGCTGCTATAACAGAACACCATAGACTGAGTAGCTTGAACAATGGTTTATTTCTCACAGTGCTGGAAGCTGGGAAGTCCAAGATCAAGATGCCGGCCCATTTGGTTCTAGTGAGGGACCTCTTGCAGATGGTTGACTTCCTGATACATCCACACACACGGCAGGGAGAGGGGAAGAGAGAAATTGTGCACACACATGCAGGTTCTCTGGTATGTCTTCTCATACTGGCACTAACCCCATCATGAGGGCTCCACCCTCATAACCTCATCTAAACCTAATTACCTGCCCCAAAGCCCTGCCTCTAAATACCATCACATTGGGAATTGAGCAATCTATGATTTTGGAGGGTATAAACATTCAGTCTATAACATTATATAACAACATTATAATTACATTTTACATATATTGAAAGCCTACTGTGTGTAGGGTGGTGGGACAGGTGCTGACTATTTGGGCATAAAACAGATAAGATATCTTCCTTTGGAAAACATAGAATCCAGTAGGTGGTTGAGAAGTAAACTCCTACGTGCAATTACATGCAGAATGAGGTAGTGCTGAATGGTGATGGGAAACAGAGGAGGGGAAGGACTTCATCTCTTAACACCATGCATTAAATACTTTCCTCATGGGAACCCTGGGTGGTGCAGCGGTTTAGCGCCTGCCTTTGGCCCAGGGCGCGATCCTGGAGACCCGGGATCGAATCCCACGTCGGGCTCCCTGCATGGAGCCTGCTTCTCCCTCTGCCTGTGTCTCTCCCTCTCTCTCTCTCTCTGTGACTATCATAAATAGATAAAAATTGAAAAAAAAATTTGAAAAAATACTTTCCTCATGTTACCCCATTTAATCTTCAAAATAATCTTAGGACATATAAATAATTTCCCCCCATTTTCTGGGTAAAGAGATAAAGACTCAGGGAGGGTTAGTAACTTACTGAAATCACATGCAAAGACACAGAATTGATAACTCAGATGGAATGACTTAGCTCCCGAGTTCTACTTTTCCCACTCGCCTGGAAGGCTTGCTGCACCATGAAGCCATAGCCCTATAGCCCTGGAGGGATCAGGAGACAGAATGGGAGCCCCAGTCCTGGAGATTTAAAGAAACAGTCCCATGACTTACACAAAAAGTATATGATGGAAGATAAAAACTGGCGGACCAAATCCAACCCCAATTTTCCAAAATGGTAACATAAATTGCCAACATTGAACAAGCACATGACTTTACATAATCTCTCCATTTTCTGTCCTTCTTGATTATCAGAAGCTCAGGGAACATGTACTTTGTTCCTACTTTTCTGGATTTGAGTGGCAGCCTCTCCGGGGATCCCTGTCTTCATTGGGAGGGAATGACAACTCATTGTCTTCTCTGGCCTGCCCATTCCTTCATCTTATTCTTTCTTGACTCCTGTAGGCATCTGAATCTGTGTCCGCTGGTTTAGATAGTCACACAGGCAAGAGGAGTAGGCTGAGCCAGGTAACCCCTTGGGAGTTCTATATTGTGCCTTTAATTAAGATATTCCTAAATTACTGAGGGACTAAAAATGATCTTTATAGAGTGATAGCCCTGAATCTAAACATTTGATATCGTTGTGTATGATTTCATGAAGTGGAGGAAGCCTTCAACACGTGTGCCAGAAGTAGTCCTTTGACAGCAATGGACACACACTATCACTTGGCATTCTTACTACACCTCGTTTAGCTCTCAGGGCAATGTTTTTGTGCCCCCAGCACTCTTCTTTATAATTTATAATCCTCTTATTTCCTCTTCCTTATCACAATTTCTTGTTGAACCATTGGTCATATGCTAGTTGAAATTTCGGAACACCAATTTTCAAATTGTGTTACCAGTCCTTGGGGAAGAAGGCCTCTAATCATGCTTGATGGGAAGATGCTCTCATCCTTCTGACTTGGGTTGGTGGTTTTCATGGCATATTGTGAAGGCAGGGCATGAGGGCAAGGCACAATGGCAAACATTGCTCATTCTCTTAGGGCAGAACTGTGTCATGGCATGTTTGCTGCCTAAATGTGCGGGTGGCAAGGACAGTAGGTCCTGAAGAACCAGAGACATATGTTTGCTGTGACTTTGAGGATGGAGAAGGGCCTTCGGGGAGTTCCTCAAGGAGCTCTGCTCTGATTCCTCTGCTTCTCCAGAAAGGAAGGAGCCAGCTGTGTGGGAGCTATGTGTGCATTTGGGGAATGGGACGGGGTCTGTTTGTTGCTTGACTTTTGGATCCTTTAATCCCAGCACCGTGCTCCTTAGTGTAGAAGAGAGGAATTGGACTGTCTGTAAGAAAATGGTCTTAAGTGTATCCAGTCTTGTACAAGGATTCTATCCAATTGAAGGTTGTCAAGATTTCACTTCAGAGACATGTAAATTACTCCAACTCATAAAAGCAGGGGTTGGAGAGTATTAGAGATGTATCTTTCATCTGTTTGTCTGATTTTCCAAGCTTCTAAGTCCTAGATTTAGAGAATTTCCTGTAGAGTTTTGTCCTCTTGCCTTTCCCCCCTTTCTCTCCAAACCCTGTTTGTGTCTTTATGACTTTGCTTAATTCTTCCTCACAAGTTTTCGGGTCCTCATGCTTGAGCCCTCTGTCCACCTAAGCTGCTGGATTTGGTGGTGGGAGGGAAGAAACAAGAGGCTGTTCCACAGACTGATGTCAGGGTACATTATATCTAAAAGCCAGCAAGGTCATTAACCTTGTGAGTGACCTGCTTGCTCCTAGGGGGCTATTTGCCATAGGAGTGCCTGAGCAACCCAGCTCTGTGTTATATAACCAAAGCCTTCTAGAAAGAATGTCTTAGAAGGGGGTGGGAGAGTTGGAGTGGGGAGAAAGCCCAGATCATCATACTCCGTTCTATATTGGCAGTATTAGTTGCATTTTCAAAGGCCAAAAAATAGCACTACACACACACACACACACACACACACACACACACACACACACACATACACACAGCCCTTCGACATGTTTAAGAGTGTCAAGAGTAAGAACAAATACTCTAAAGAGTACTCTCGTTAGCTAGAGTAGAGACTAGAATAAAGTTGGCTTATGCTGTTCTCACCATACCCCTATGGCACATTATCAGTGATCCAGGGAAAATAGACTTCTCTCTGTGGTAGGTGGAGGCTGATGGTAAATAAATAGTGGCGAAACAGGTAAGCCCGGTCTTAACCTACTCCGGCTCCACTTGCTGACACCCAGAGAAGCTGTAGGATGCGGTGCTATCACCAGGAGCCTGAGTCTCTCCGTCTCTTCTGTCCATGAGGACCTGGCTGGTGAGAGGCACTTGTCTGCATCACTGAACCTGTCCCTAGATACCTTTGCTTACCTGCCCTTTCGTTTTCTTCTCTCTTTGTAGCCTTCATCTTTTCTGTTCATTCTCTCTTTGATCTCTTATTCTTCCCCTGTCTCTACTTTTCTGCTTACTCACACTTCTACCCACCTGGAAAGATGAATTACATTTCATTAACCTTTCCAGAGCCCAAGGTTGACCACAGGCTTTGTTTCCCATGGAGCCAACTCTGTTAGGATCAACTGAGTGGAAGTCACACTTTAGCTTCTGTGATTGACTTTCTCCAGGCACCCTTTGAAAGGTATCTGTACATGCCTTTTGTTTAGTATCAGAGGAATCCAACTTCGTGAACGATTAAAAAGAAACACTGAAAAATAGAATAAAGAAGAAAACGCCCTTAATTCCACTATAGTAACACACATATCTTTCCCCCAATACTTTATATTTAAGATGCAATTTCCTTTTTTAAGCTCTGTATTTCTCTAAGCTTCTAAATGGAATTGGCTGCAAAACAACCAGGTCCTCTCTGTTTCAAAGGAGATTTAAAGTACTTGGTACAACAAGGCCAGTCTTTTTGGTTGCTGGCCAGAAGCAAACTGACCCAATTTCTAAAACTGTCATCTGTATGCTGAGGTGTTTTTGGTTAATGATGGTGTGTATGGTGTGTGTGTGTGTGTGTGTGTGTGTGTGTGTATTAAGAGAGATCTCTCATTTGTAGGCTTTGTGCATATTTTAATTCTGTAGTATCTTGAAATGAAGCCACTTGCAGCCCAGGGTCTACTGCCTATGACAGCATGACTAAGAATTCTGAATCTGGTTTCCTAATTTAAAAAACTACCCCTCAGATCAATATCAGTACTATCTGAGAGCACTAATATAAAAGTGTATTGTACAGTTTTGAGCACTGTACAGCTGTAAGATATTCTTAACAATATTTTTCTAAAACGTTTACAGTCCTGGACATTAAGAGATTTTCCTTTTTTAAAAAACCGCAGAGGCAATTTGCAATGATTGTCAACATTGTGTTTAAGAGTCAACATTATGAGTCTACATCTTCCTAGGCTCTGTGAGTGAGAGCAAAGAAAAAAAAAATCTAAGCGTAATATTTATTAAGAATTTTCTATGTGACTAATATTTCCCTCAATGAGTTTTTATTTTGGCTTTGTTGTAGAACCAACATACGTGAAAATGACAAGACCACTTAGAGTGGTGGGGGGCACAGGGGAGGATCCATAATTATTTTAGTGCAGACTGTGTATCTAAGATGTGACGGAATGGGGACTGTGGCATGATTGGAGCTGGGTGGAATTTCCTTGGGGAAATTATGTTCAAGAATCTTTGTCTGTTTATTATTATCTTCTTGTGCCCACCTTTCCTGTGTTGATACCAATGTGTACATTTTAATGGAATTGTGATATCAGGCATCTATGCAAGGCATTCGGACAAGTTTCCCAGTTAAGTGCTGGACCGTAGGTTTTAAGTGGATTGAATTTCATATCTTAAAAAGGAAACAGCATGTATAGAATTCTACTTTATCTTTTTAAGATTTTGTTTATTTATTCATGAGAGACACACAGAGGCAGAGACATAGGCAGAGGGAGAAGCAGGCTCCCTGCAGGGAGCCTGATGCTGGACTCAATCCCAGGACCCTGGGGTCACGACCTGAGCCAATGGCAGACGCTCAACCACTGAGCCATCCAGGCACCCCTAGAATTCTGTTTAAAACAAATTTATTAGCATCTGCTTCTGGAATTCAAAGAGTAAAAGTTTTATGCATAATTTTCTTTCAGTCACTGTAAGATTGGTTAGGATTAGATACTGAGTTTTCTTGACTTTGAAGTAGCAATCGATTACAGTCATACAAGACGTCAAGTATATCAAGTAACAAGGGGTGTTTGGATGTGTTTAGGCTACAAAGTCAGAATTCCAGGGTCTCTCTATGTTGTACATCATTCTTAAAATATGTTATTACTATGACTTAATGTGGTATTTTCTTTGGAATCTATGTGTCTCAAATAGCCGGGGAGTATTCTGCAATTTTGTCTCCCTATCTTCTGATTTGTAAAAGGAATTTAATAATATTATGTTCACAGAATTGTAATGTATGTGGGGTAGGAGTTTATCTTTTGAAGATAATAAATTACAAAGTCATTTTCTTAATGGTGAAAGATGTTAATATGGGGGATATAGCCTTGGACTTCTCTGTGTCCTTGATTCAGCAGACTTGCCAGGGCCTCTTGTCACTCCCCACTGTGCTAAGAACTAGAGGTGATTATGATTAGTGGGATTGTGGTTACTTTTTTCTTTTCCCTGTGAAATTTTCTATATTGCTATTATTATTAAAAAGAATATATATTTTAAAGCACTGTGCTTCCTTTTAAACCTGTAATCCCAGTCTTTTTTTTTTTTTTTTACATTTTATTTATTTAGTTATTCATGAGAGATACAGAGAGAGGCAGAGACATAGGCTAAGGGAGAAGCAGGCTCCCTTCAGGGAGACTGATGCAGAACTCGATCCCAGGAAACTGGGATCACGCCCTAAGCCGAAGCCAGACGTTCAACCACTGAGCAACCCTGTACAGGTGGCCCTGTAATTCCAGTGTTTATGGAAAGGTTCAGATATATAAATCCTTTCTAGATGTAACCAGGAAAAGTAACGTAGAAATAAGATGATTACAAGGAACCTTACAATGTTTGGTTTTCCTCTCAAATTCACCCATACACATTTTCCAAAGAAAAGACTAATCTAATTAAGTAGTTGAAGATATTTTCTTTATTTTTACTTAATATTTGAAAAATTAAGAACTCTGGAGCTATACATTAACCATTTGACTCTAAAATGTAATTCAAGTGAATCAGATAACCTTCTTAAAGAACCAATAGAAAAGCATGGATAAAAACGTGGACTCATTCCATCTGAGGGGATGTTGAATCACCTTGTTCATTTGGCTCATGGAAAACTGACCTCCTGAATTCCCTTATGGTAAGAGCTCTGTGGAAGGTCCTATCTATTAAGCCCTGACAGTGGTAAAGTCAGTCTTCAGTAAATGCCTGTCTCTTCCTTGTAGGCAGTGAGGAAGGCATTGAGGTCTGGCCTGAAGTAAATACTGCTCTCATGCTAGATCCTTTCCTTTTCGAAGGAGGTCAAGCCTGAGCAGGAAACTTTTAAATAACTGAGCTCTGGGTTTTTGATCACTATGTCCTCAGTACCCCACATCTAGTGAGTACTGAGAAACTAGTTATTGCATGAATGTTCTTGTTCCTGGGTGCCTGTAGTCACTCTGAACACATAATATCCAGCTTTTCCTTGGCCGCTGACCTGTCTAGAGTCTAGACCTATACTGCCCAGTATGGTAGCCACTAACCACTTGTGACTATTTACATTCAAATTTAACTAAAATGACATAAAATGTAAAATTCAGCCCTTAGTTGCACTAGCCACATTTCACATGGTCAGTAGCCACATGTGGCTGGTGTTACCATTTTGGACAGCACAGGCGTGGAGCATTGCCATCATGGCAGAAAGTTCCATTGGAAACAGGACTGCTCTGTATCTTCCTGAGCCCCAGCTGATGGATTTCCTCTTTGTGTTTGCAGTGCAGCTGTCTGCTTCAGGAAGTGAGGTCTACAGCCACGAGGAGAATCTTCAAGAGCTGCCTCGCATTGTGACATGTCTGAACCCTTGATCCAGTCCCTGCAGCATGAACAAGGTAAAAGATACCTTTGGGAATCAGCCTTTGTGTTTTCTTTATGGTACCATGAGTTTTCTGGAAACGTAATGCCTTTCCACGGTGTGAGAGGTTGCTTCTCCTGCCACAACCATTCCAGGAGTTGGAGAGTTATGTGACTCCAGCAAGCAGTGTTTATAGGCAGGGTCCCAGGAGGTGGTGGCCACTCTGTGGTTGTATAGTCTTCCAATTATGTCACTGTGTTTGTCAGAGACTTCTGAGCGGCTGAAATATTGGTTGTTACTACAACTTCCTTGGCATAAATATTGAAAGAATGAGTCTCTGGAGCCAGACTACCTGGGTTTAAATATCAGCTCTTCCAAATGCTAGCTTTGATGACCTTGGGCAAGTGGCTTTTCTGTGCCTCAGTTTCCCCATCTGTAAAATGCTGATGATAACAGCAAGGTTGTTAAAAGGATGAAAACAAGTTGATATGTACACCAGTGCTTAATGTGGTACCTATCTACATTACAAGCATTTGACAAATATTGGCTATTGTTGGTTTTGATGTTGGGAACACTATTGCCCCTTAGATATTGTTACAGGAGAGTGTTGAGTGTATTTGCAACATTTCCATTTGTTCCTTGATTGACTCAGCAAGTTGGTTACCAAGTGGGCACTCAGGGATGAACAATGAATGAGGCTTAGGTTTTGCCTATAGCAGGTGACAGGCTTGGGTATAGTGTGGCTAGTGTTTTCATGAGATGTGTACCAGAAACTCTGGAGGCACAGAAGGAACATCCAACTTTAGGAGATATGGAAAGAACTGTAGAGGAGGTGACATTTTTGAGTCAGATCCTGAATGATAAATGGTCATTTCTTAGACACAGAAGTAGGGCAGGGCATCCCAGGTAAAGGAAACAGGCTTTGTTTAGGCACAAAGCATATGAGAAAGTCTGGCATGTTTAGAGAACAAAGAGCTGGGTACAGCAGGATTTCTCAACCTCAACATTGTTAACATTTGAACTGGGTAATTCTTTCTAGTGAGAGGCTGTCTTCCACATTGAAGGATGTTCAGTAGCATCCCCTTTCCCTGACTTCAGTCCTGACAACCAAAAATGTTTCCACACATTAGCCAGTGTCCCTTAAGGGAACAAAAATACCCCTGGCAGAAAACCACTGCACTGGTGGAAGATGGTAGTTAGGAACCCAGAGAAGGAGGTAAGGGTCCAATTCTGAGAGCCACTGAGGGATCTAATACAAGCGAGAGACATTTCCAGATGCTACAAGAAGAGGTCAATTATCACATTAGTTATGGGTTGTGATGGAGCTGGACAGTGCTTTTAGACAGTGGTCTTCAAAAGGTATTATGGAAATCCCCAGGCTTTAAGAGAACCCATTTAGTTTGATGAGATTCTTTACCCCTTTCCAGTGGTAATTTTTCTTATGGCCACTCGTCTGGCCTTCTCGGGATGGCTGCTTTATTGCACTGGAAGAGACCAGAAAATAATAAGCAATTGTTTTTGAGAAATTTTCTTTTGTTTTATATTTTTCTTTTCTTTTTTTTTTTTTTTTTTTTTTGGCCAAGAGAAGGAAACCTTGTTTCCACCCGCCACCCCTACCCCCACCTCCACCAGTGGCTTAAATACTTACTTTTAAGCAGTCTTTGAGAAGTGAGCTTTTGGAATACTGAAAAGTAGGCAGGTATTCCACCCCAAGCTCCTGACTGGAGGGTGGGGAAGAGAGGAGATTTATCACTGTGGCAACTACAAACCTTGGCTTCTATTAGTTAGCTAGAGTTTAGTATACTGAAACACAGAGACAACTCTTGGGAAATCTGATTGGCAGGCACACAACTCAAGACCTGATGTCATGGTTTGGCTCTTGAAACACAGCTGGGAACCAGACTCCTCAGACATTTCAAGTGTCTCAGTAGGTGTGTCTATTGCTTGGGAAGTTATGTTCTGCCTAAGTGGCCCAATGAATGCTTTATTTTATGTTATTTTAATTTAAAGTAGTGATTAAGCATGATGTGTAACCTTCATAGGTCAGCATTTTTCTTACGGTTTTCTTGGCATAAGACAAAGAATAGATCACCCTCTGGGGAGGAAATAGGTCTCAGCGTAAATAAAACCAGACAATCATCTCATCAATTAGGATATGTAAGTTAGAAAGTTGGAAATATTTTTGTGGGTGTGATTGATTTTCTTAGTAGATTTGTTCCTAGAAAGTTGGAGACATTTGAATTGTGCACTTTCTACTTCCTTGGATGTACACTGTAGTAACCCTAGCTAGCTTATGGGACACTTTACCTGGGGAGGTGTCACCATGCAGGGTGGCATGGTATCCTAGGGCCCAGTGAAATTACAGGGAGATTCTGAGCACAGTGAGGCATTGACATCTCTCTTTGAGGTTCTTTCAAGATGGTGTCTCTAGAAAATAACTAGAATGACCCCCATGGCACAAGGGATTGATCATTTGTCTAATTTAACCAGGCTAACCTGATAGTGAACTGCTGTCCAGCAAGTAGGGGAGTCCAAGTAGCAGAGTCTGGAGACTCACCAGGAAGGAGTGCAGTTCTGGGCCACAGACAGCTAGCACACTGGTGCGTTAGTTTGTACAGAAGATTTCTACAGAGTGGAACACTCACATTTATTCACCTTCTTATTATAAACAGGCTTGAATGGTTGTTCATTTGGGGCTTTATGTTCTAGCCGTGCATGTTAAAGAAATTTTGGGTGCACAGTTTTCCCCAGGGCACTCATTGTCCTTGGCTCTCCTACACACTTTATTTTATTTTATTTTTAAATATTTTATTTATTTATTTATTTGAGAAACAGATAAAGAGAGAGAGGCAGAGACACAGGCTGAGGGAGAAGCAGGCAGAGGGAGAAGCAGGCTCCATGCTGGAAGCCTGACATGGGACTCGATCCCGGGTTTCCAGGATCACGCCCTGGGCTGAAGGCGGCGCTAAACTGCTGAGCCACCTGGGTTGCCCTCTCCTGCGCACTTTAAAACCATCTTTCCAGTTCCATACTCTCCTTAGATTTTTTTTACAAGGGCTGACTTTCCAATCTTTATACTGGTCCAAAACTTTATAATCAGGATGTAACTTTAAATTTTGTCACAAGTTTTTATCCTCTCTCCTTTCTCAGGCATTCTCTTGCTAATATGTATAAATATAGATCCTGTAACACAAACTGTTGCTGGTAAGAAGGGCTAATGTTTTATATTTGTGTTATTTATTGTCAATCTGTAAAGAAAGGATTTTAGGGTATTACTTAAAAAATCATAGCCAAGGGGTGCGTGGGTGGCTCAGGTGGTTGAGCATCTGCCTTCGGCTCAGGTCATGATCCCAGGGTCCTGGGATCGAGCCCCACATCAGCTCCCTGCTCAGAGGGGAGTCAGCTTCTCCCTCTCCCTCTGCCTATCCCCCCACTACCTTGTTCATGCTTGCTCTGTCACTCTCTCAAATAAATAAATAAAATATTTTAAAAAAAAATCTTAGCCAAATGGGGGGCAAGTTGGACAGGATGGGACTTTGTAGAGGCAAATTAGGAGGATATGCATTCAGTACATACTACCATGTAAGTTCACAGAACCACACTCACAGCTTCCACTCTTGAAAGCTCTCTCTTCCTAGCAGCAACCTTGGAATTATGACTTTAAACTCTTTCCCTCATGGTCATCATTTTCATGAAGTCATATCACATGCTATTGTCTGTCTTGAATTTATGAGCACACTCCCATCTGATTGAAAAATAATAGATTTTACCATTATTATACAGAATGCTCTTCTTCCCCTCCAGTGCAAAGGAATCTTCTTGAGAAGTGTTTCTTCCTTCTTATGTTCAAATAAAGCCAAATCTGACTGCTGTTGCTTTGGACAAATGCTATAGCATCAAATGAAGTGGAGCAGTGTGTCTTATCTTTCTTGGTGGGTGGATGCTACTTTTTGCTTAATATCTACCCAGCAGAATTTTTTTCTCTGAATATTTTACTGTGCCAGGTTTGAGGCAGTTTCACCTTTACACTCAGATCAATATCTCTACAGTCAACTAAAGAGTAAGATTGAAATTCAGTTTCCGCCTTCATTTAGAGTTTTTTTTACTTGGCACCTCATTAATATGAAGCAGTGAGAAACTCATTACCCCTGGTTCTCTACCTGGCATACACATGACTCTACTTGATTAAACATCAGCTCCTCCAACATACACTTACCTAGTGTGTACTGGCTACTACGTACTGCACTTGCAGGATATCGGTGAACAAAATAAAGGTCTTTGCCATCCAAAGCTGCTATGCTGGCCAAGGTAATGAGAGTCATCTTATTTCAGACATTTAATGTTTAAACATACACCTAACATTAAAACTTCTTCCATTGTAAACTTTTTTCACTTGAAGAGCAAGTTGACAGAGCTTTTGGATGCGATGTAAGAAATTGGTGAACAATAAACATGGACCTCTGTCTTCCCCTCTCTAGGACATCCTTGGAGGTTTTACCAAATGACCCATCTATATTCAGTGAGTCTCCACTCTTTTTTTTGCAGGCAGTGGCCAAGTCCCCCTTGTGGCCGACTTTGAAGAAATATTGCACACATCAAAAACTAGTTACATGGAAAAAATGCAAATAAAAATTAAATGATCTTGGAATAAGGAAGGCTTTATTAATCTCTAGTGGCAGAAATTATAAAGGAAGAGAATGTATTTGACTATAACCTCAAAATTTCCACCAAAAGGTGTTCTGAGCTACCCTAAAGACAAAAGACACACCAGGCCAATTATTTACATGTACAACAGAGAGTTAACTTAGCCAATTTAGTAAGAATTCTTATAAATTAATAAGATAAAGATGATTACTAGAAAAGGGGCAAAGAACAGAAAGATAAGACCAATAAAAGAAGAAATATAATCAGCAAGTGACATACAAGAAAATGTTCAACTCAACAGTTATCAAAGAAATGCAAATTAAAGCAATGAGGTGGCAGTTTCTACCTATACAATTGATGAGGACTTGTAAAATATACTCTATCACGATAGGAAAGAGATGACCCAGACTCTGTTAGACACAGTGAAAGAACACATTCCTCAAGGGAATTTAAACAATGTGTATCAAAACCTCAAAAATACACACACTTTTTGACTCAGAAATACATTTCTAGAACACTCAAGACAATTGCCATGGATGTGTAAAAAAATTGAGCCAAGGTGTTCATCACATATTATGATAATAGTACTTTTTAGAAGGCGATAATTGTGATATACAGCCATATAATAAAAATACCAGGGAGGGATGGAGGAATATTTAATGACATAAAAAAGAGTTTTAAATAAATTGTGAAGGCAAATTATGTAACAATATGTAGTTTGATCATTATTTCATTTTTCAAAAAACATCTATCTGCTCATACACATCAAAATGTTAGGAGCATTATCTTCTTTTTGCTCTTATGTTCTAAATTTCTTTAGTAATGTACATTCTTTCATACTAAAAATAATATATAAAAAGACATTAAGCTATATTTAAGATATGGACTTCACTATTTTTAAGATATACATGATAGGATGTTGCCCAGAATGTTAGTAGTGGTTTTCTCAGAGGGTGGGCACATGGTATATATTGGCTTCTTATTTAAAAAATACTTTTCTGGGATGCCTGGGTGGCTCAGCGGTTGGGCGCCTGCCTTCGGCTCAGGTCGTGATCCCAAGATCTGGGCTCGAGTCCCGCATCAGGGCTCCCTGCGTGGAGCCTGGTTCTCCCTCGGCCTATGTCTCTGCCTCTCTTTCTGTCTGTGTCCCTCATGAATAAATAAATAAAGCTTTAAAAAAATTTTTTTTAAATTAAAAATATTTTTCTATATTTTCAACTTTCCTGCAGTAAGTATTTGTATATGTGAGTAACAATCAGAAAACAACAAGTATTTTAAAATAAATACCACTCTAGTTGTTTTGCATCTGAGATAAAACTGTATGAAGGTATTTAGTGGACAGATAGAAAAAGAGAGTCCTTGGTCAAAACTGAGATTTAGTTTTGGGAGTGATTCTATGTGACATACTACCAGGAAGGAGCTTTTTAATATGTTAATGATTTAGGGCAGTAATAAGTAGAGCAATGCTCTAGAAAAAGATACTGTCCTTTGATTCAGTGACTCAAAACTTTTAAATGGAATTACATCCTCTTACTCAGTATGTGTCATTTCTTCATCCAGCTGTTCAAAAGACTTTGCTGATGGATACAAGTTTAGACCAGTGCTTCTCAAACTGTGGTTCGGGAACGCCTGGGGAGTCCATTCACTGCAAGGTCAAAACCACTTTCATAATATTGACTTTTTGTTTGTTTGTTTTCTGCCTTTTCCACTCTTTTGAGTATACAGTACAGTTTTTCAGGAGGCTACATGGCATCCAATGGCACTCATCCCTGTGATGGTTATTGGGATGTGGGCTTGTGTTTTCACAAATTGTCTCCATTTTCATTTTTAAGATGATAACCATTGGTAGAAAGAAGTGACATAAACCAAAGCTCTTGAAGGACTTCAGTGATTTTTAAGCATGTCCTGAGGTAGGAGTCTGAGCACCAGTAAACTAGACCATGCCTATGTCCTATATTTGGCAATCCTTATTCCAAGAAGCAGCTGGACCCAAGGCTCTGAGTAGTGAGTGCCCTGGACATTGTAGCACATCTGTCCCCATCCTCTTTGTCTTTAAGGAAAAACTGCACTTAGTCCTTATTTAAAAAAAGAAAGAAAGAAAGAAACTGTTTTATAGAGTTTATGAGACTAAATGGAACATTGTTAGCACAAGGCCGGCATAGCTCCTGTGTTACGTTATAAGTCAAATTCTGCTAAACGTGGGCTGTACAGAAACGGTAAAACTGGACCCTCATTCTCTCCCATGGTCAGCACACTGGGAAATTCAGTGACTTTTTAGGAAGAAAACAGAGATATAATTCCCTTCTGAGAGGTATGGGAATATAAACTTAAAATTCAAGTGTAATATCCTAAATGGTTGATTTGATATGAAGTATGGAGAAGATAAATTTAAAAGAATTAGCTGAATGTGTTTATGCTTATTTGTCTTTAAAATGTGTGCATGTGTATAACTTGTTTGTGCTTGTCAATATGGATAAAACATTCAGGCTATCTGAGAAATGCTTCCTAATTTATATAGAATTATCTCTTGATAGTTTCATAGTCATTTCTACCATGGAAGCAACAGCAATGCTTTCATTTCAGTACCAAGGCCTCTCCTCTCTACTTACCGGAGACATATTTCAGTTGGTCTCTTAGGTGCACAGCTTGCCTCGTAATCTCCTTACTCATGGTCATGAAGCAGTCTTCATGGTCCAAGGTGTAAGTTGAAACTCTGGACCTTTCTATCCAGAGAATTGGAGCATCAGATGAATAATGCACCGGTGCACGTGGAAGTCAGCACCAGCCTTAAGACCATGTACACTCACCGCATTCATGCTGATGTGACAGTGCCTTGACTTGACGGTGGAGGTGTCAGTGGCCTGACTTAACAACTCCCAATTATGTCAGAAAAGATGAAGGAGAATCTGAACAGGTAGGAGGCAAATTAAGGCTTTGGAGTAGAAAGGCTGGACTTTTGGTTTAAGACCATAATGGCCCCACAGCAGGAGAAGAGCTATGTTTTGACATAACTGTAATATAATTTCAAGTCTGAGAGGCCTAGTTTTGAATCATGATAAGCCCTTTGAAATGTGGCCCTAGCTACTGACCATAAAATAGGTTTCACTTGAAGGAAAGAGGATATTCAGTTTCACTTTGATTTTTCCAGTGGCACTTTACACACATTATGATTGTGGGTTGTGGAATCTTGTTTGTTCTTGTTTTTGAGGATTTAAAGAATAGCGCCTACGATTTTCTTGATTGAAACAAGTTTTGCTTTTTTTTTTTTTTTTTTTTTAATTGATGAACTGCCCCATGCCAGCCTTCATGTGGAGCTTTAATTAAATGTTGACTGAACTGGTGGGTTCTCGTTCTGCATCACCATATCTGCATCACTAAGCCCACACAAGCCCACAGCATAATTAGACAGGTCCTTTGGACATGTGATGAGTGCTGCGACCTCTTTCTTTGATGCTGGTGGTGGCTGGGTCCCTGTAACAAAGAGGCCAGTGGATTCTGGCCTTTGTGAATCATGCGGAGGAATGCTTCTGTCTTCCAAGTCCTCAACCCTGCCCTTTTTCTCTCAATTAGTAGGTCTTAATGGGTACAATTAAGTTACATCCTATTTAGTTAATTGGTGATTGGAAACATGACTATTTAGGTACTTAATCTGTGACTTGTCCATCTTTGAATATTAACATACAACTTAATTTGCCCGATTTTGTGAACAAATCATTCTCAAACGAATGCTGTGTATAAGGGCAAGTGCATAACTGAGAGATTACTTCCAACCCCGCTTATTAATTTGAGTATCATTTAATACTTTAAATTGTCCCTTTCCCCCTTTTTTTCTTGTGGTTTATAGCATGTAGCCCTTTGCTTGTATTCCTTCCAGCTTCCTTTTATCTTTTGTCTCCGTAAAATAATCTTAACATTGTTTTCTGTGTTTTCAGAGAACATTGTACTTTTGAATATATGTCCATTATTTTTTTTAAAGATTTTATTTATTTATTCATTCATGAGAGACACACAGAGAGAGAGGCAGTGACACAGGCAGAGGGAGAAGCAGGCTCCATGCAGGGGCCTGACGTGGGACTCGATCCCGGGTCTCCACGATCAGGCCCTGGGCTGAAGGCGGCGCTAAACCACTTAGCCACCCGGGCTGCCCTATATGTCCATTATTGGCTTCATTCTTTAAAAAAAAAAAAAGTATTTATTTATTTGTTGGGAGGTGGAGAATAGAGAGGAACGGAGAGGAAAAGAATCCCAAGCAGGCTCCTCTGAGCTGAGATGGAGCCCGAAGTGGAGTTCGATCCCATGATGCCAAGATCATGACCTGAGCCGAAAACAAGAGTCAGATGCTCTGTTAACTGAGCCACCCAGGGGCCCTATTTGCTTCATTCTTTAAAACTTCATACTGTGTTATCAAATTAATAAAGGAGGAGAGATGCCTATTTAGAGTATATAAAACTACATAATTTTACAGGCATTCCTCAGTTAATATTCAGAAGACATATTTCTAGTCTCTCATAGATGACAATGTTTAGGTTTAAATGAAAACATTTAGATTTTATTAATCACAGCTTATATCTTCTTCTAGTTTATTTCTTTGATTTTCTCTTTTTTTTAATGAAATAGTTTTGTAACTTCTTACCACCCTCAGATTTTAATGAAGTGGCTTTATCCTGAGAGGCTAGTCTCAATTAGATATAAGTATAAGCAGTTAATTAAGATAACCAACCCAGGCCAGAGAGGTAAAGTGTCATCACATGTCACAGTGATCAAGAAACACCTGTTAATTAGAACAGTAGGATGATTGCAATGAGTTTTGGAGGAAAACAAAGATTGGTTGAAATTAGCAATATATGCGTCTCTCTCTCTCTTTTTTTTTTTTTTTCCTAAATCCAATGCATAAACAACTTGTTGTGACAGCTCTAGGCTGGGATTATGGCATTTTGGCTGGAGTCTGATTATAGCTAAAAATAGACATGTATTAAAGATCAGAAGAGGAATATTAAACAATTGAAATTTTGTGAAAAAGACTGATGCTGTTTCATTGTAATAATTTCCCCAAAGGCACATTAGTAATGCTGCTAAATACAGACTTTAATAGACTTTAATAGTGTGTACTTTAGAGGCCTGATACACAAAGGAATAATGTATAAAACATTCATTATGGAAAATTGCTACCTTTTTTATTTAATAAGAAATCTGTTGAAACAAAACTATTGCACTGCCTATGGCATTATGTTCCTGGGTATTAGCAGGCTGAAGAATAATTGCTACCAGCTTTTACAGTTTTTCTTACCTATTCTAATCAAGTTGCAATCATATTTACTTATTTGTTCCATGAGTGAAAATAGGGATTAAAAGAAAAGTATTTATATTGGATGGATGCTTGTTCGAATTGTGGCTCAGTCTCCCATTACCTATGTAATCTTGGGCACATACCTTAACATCAAACTCCATTTCTTCATCTGCCAGCTGGGATCGTTCTACTTACCTAGGAAGGTCATGGTGGGAGAGGTTAAATGTTGACGCAGTGAAGGCCCCACAAAATAGGCACTCAATAAATGCTTTCCTATTACGATTGCTTTCTATATCTGTTTCTCTTTATATTGCTTGTTTCAATGGATGACAGTTGTAGGGGGAGCGGGAAGGGGACAAGAGTAAGAAAAAGCAATTAAAAAGAAGCCTCGGTAAGCAGCTCTGTCGCCAAGCCTTGCATTGGATTTCAATTTGATTTTAATGTGCTGCTGCTGAGAGCCATGCTGTTGAAAAAGAGAGAAGAGTAAGAAGCAGATGCTCTGGGAAGAACAGTGGGGCATTTATCTCTTTTAATGAGATAACATCATTAGAGTGACAAAGTGCAGTGAATCGATACTTGAAATGGACTGGTGCTATCTTCCCAAAGTGCACCGATTGTTATACTTCCACAGCCTTAGAATCTGCTGAATCACAAATTCCGTCTTATCTGTTGTTGGAGCCACCGACTTTGATCTCGATGAACGGATCTACACCTTAGTGATCTCCACAGGAGCAGGAAAACGGACTAATTGGATAAATGAGAAAAATCCAGGGTGATTTATTAGTTGCCCTGTAATCAAGGAATCTCAGAGAAAGGAGGTTGGATTTCTTTTTTTCCTTTGGCTTTAAATGGCTGCACATCCTAACTCTCGTCCCCTCCACCCGCTCTCCTTGCTCTCTGTCTGCTTCTTGGTGTAATGTCAGAAACACTAATCATGTCAGACTGTGACACTGACAGCCCTGACATTCACAACAAAGAGACAAGAAGGGGAGCGAGGAAGAAAGACCTCAGAGGGGGAAGATGAGGAAAAGCAGCAGGGGAAGTATTTTTTTCTTGCACAGAAAATCCGTAGCTGCAAAACCAACAATGTTCTGGATACATCACATCCAAGGAAAATTAAGGAAGGAGCGAGGTGAATTCGGATGGAGATAAAATTGGGCTGGGAAGATTTTGTGTTACTATTTTTTTCCCTCTTAGATTTCAGTGTGTAGCCTACATTATAGTTACTGTGGCTATGATTTCTTCTCACCCAGGGGGGGAAAAAAAAGAAGCTGTTAAAATTTTTTTTTTTCCCTTTCCCTACCCCAGTTTTTCTCTTTGAAACAAAGCAAAGTTAAGCACGGATCTTAGCAGGAAGTGTGTGCTCTCTAAGGTTTTCCATTGACCAGATTCCCATAGTTGAATCTGAACAATAGCTACTTCAGGAAAGAAGTCATGTGTGAGAGATGTTTTCTGACCATGACAAAACTGACTTGGGGACTTTCAGTGTCTTCCCCTGGCTGCCTTGCTTTGGCCTCTCCAGCACCTGCCAGCTGCAGGAAATGCTTATGTTATTGCGATTTGGAAGGGCTGACTATGGCCAGGTCTTCCAAACACCTTTGAGGTTTTTCTCTCCCCCAAGCACTTTCTCCGATTGGAATTGTTCTGGTGAGTGGTCGCAGGTCTCTCTCTTGGATCAGTTATGACCTGGAAACCTGCCGCCACATCTTACATGTGTTTTGAATCCAGATGCTATGATCTAAATTGAGCTCTGAGCACAGGCTGAATCATCCTAGCTTTTCTGTAAACACGAGAACCCAGCTGCCAGCTCAGCTTTTGAGGTATTTTGAATTAAAACTCTATGTCTTAGCTAGAATATCCTTTTACTTTTTCATCACACAAGTTTAAAAAAAAAACTGGAAAATGACGTATTGATTCCATATTATTTACCTCATTGTAAAGGAAGTACGTTTTTTGTCTGTATTTGAAAGCAGAAGCTGAGGGTCACATAGTGATTTCTCTTCAGATTGATTACAAATAATATTGAGAACTTTGGAAAAAATTGAGACCTCATTTACAATATTCTCGTCCTTAGTATTTAAGTAAAACGTTATATACTTGGGCCACTTGGGAGAAGTGCCGCCCTGAATTTACAAAATTAAAAATTTTAAGTGAACTGTAGCATAATTTATGTATAGCAACCTTGACATTGTGGCTTTTTAAAAATTCTTGAGGAAATTCTACCTCTACTGGTAGAGGAGAGTAAATCTGTACCCTGCGGAGGATTTGAGGGAATTACTCCAAAATATCTTTTGGTAAACTCATAATTTTTTTGAAGTTCCTTTTTATCCTAAAAATTTATATGGATTTTATATGATTCTCTGTATTGTGTCCATGGTTTTTTTTTTCTATGTAAAGTAACTTTTAAAAAATTACTTGCCAGTTAAATTACTTAGTTAAGTATTATATTAGGTAATTTAGCTGTTCTAATGAATAGGTTCTCAAAATTCAATGGTTTGACACAATGAAGGTTTCCTTTCTTGCTAAAGTATCAATCCAGTGTAGGTCTTTCTGGTCAGTGAATTGCTTTTATTCAGCAGTTAACTCAGAAATCCTGAACTCAGGCTCCTTCCATCTTCTGCCCTTACTGTCTGTATTAGATTTCTAGGGTGCTATAACAGAGTACTACAAACTGGGCACCTTAAATAACAGAAATTTATCGTCTCACCCTTCTGGAGGCTAGGAGTCCAAGATCAGAGTTGAGCAAGACTGGTTCTTTCTGAGGATCTGTTATCCAGCTCTCTCCTTGGTTTGCAGATGTCTGTCTTCTCCCCGTGCCCCTTCATATTGTCTTCCCTCTATTCCTGCTATATCCATATTTCCCCCTTTTTATAAGGACACCAGTCATATTGAACTAGGGCTCACCCTATTCCAGTGTGACTTCATCTTAACTAATGACATCTATAATGACCCTATTTCTGAATTAAGATCACTTTCTGAAGTATTGATAATTAGGATTTCCAACATATGAATGTGGGATGAGGGACACTGTTCAATCCATAATGTCATCTTTTGAGGCTTTTGATTGTCTGCATCTGGTTGTTGGAAGAGAAAGAACATAAAGAAAGATCATTTACTTCTTAATCACTGTAGCCCTGAAGTGACTCAGCATCTCTTCTCTTCATAGTCCATTGATGAGGACTAGTCAGGTGGCTCCACTTGAATGCAAGGGGCTTGGGAAGTGTCCCTGGATGAGTAGTGACTGTGCCAAGTGTCTCCAGGCACATGTGTGTGCACACGAGCCATCCTATCTTTCTAGAAAAAAGATGTCATCTGTGTCCCATTTCTTCCGGTGCTCCTTAGCATGCCCATCATAGGGCACTGAAAGAGATTTTAAGAGTATCCAAGTTTGAAAATTCCATTCTGCCATGGCTAGGAATGCTTTTCAATTAATGGTCCAAATATTTATATTGTAAATGAATGCCTGAGGCTTACTGTTTTGTTTTCTTAAGACTAATATATTCTCCAGGGAATTTTACTTACACTATTAATGGGCACCTTTTTTCCTTATGAAACTGGTGAAATCCAAATTATAGAGGCCTTCTCTCGGCCAAAAATTTAGCTTGTGGTTAGAATGATTTCCTACAGTACAGTGACTTTTTTTGTTACATGTTCTATTATTACTGAAAAATGATATGCATCCAAGAAGAGAAAAAAGGATATTGTGAGTGCAGAGGACAATTATATAACCCGCTGTGCTTATCTCAAATGGCTAGACTTTAGTATTTAATTATAAAAGTCTTGTCTCTCCTATCAGGTTAGTCATTATTTCGAAAGTTGAACGTGGGTTTTATAAGTGACTATGTAATTGCTTTGTATGTTACTTTTCAATTACAGTAAGAAGTCATGAATTCTCTACATTTAGAACTGCTAAAAATTATTTAGATTTGCCTGTTGAATAAGTTTTTTTCTAAAAAAGAACTCAGGAAAAAATTTCCACTGTAAATTTTTGGCTTCTCAAAGTAATTTGTAAGAAATCTCCCATGAAAAAGATCCTGATAGCAATTTGAAAAGGCTAAGTAGAGTGCAGTCTGAAAACTTGGTAGGTAGTGTGAAAACATGTTAATACTACTGAACCATAATATTTAATTTAGGCTTTTAGTCATAAAGTTCCATGTCAAGAAACCATTCCCTTTGTTTTATTATTCTGGTACTTTAACACATTGATGTTATCTAAAGACTTAAAACCTATCAGTGGTACAATAGATTTCCTTTTGGTCAAAAAACCTGACAGGGTTACTTTAGTATAAAGATAATTATTTGAACGATGGCCTTTTAATTTTTAGTGGCTATACTTCTTCACATGTTAAAATAGACTAAAACAAGTGTTGGAGTCATTTTAAGAATGAATTAAATGTTCATTCACTTAGATGTTACGAATTCAGATTTTGGAGAAGGGTCTAGGATGAAGTGTATCCTTTGTCGATTTTTGACAACTGATCATTATTTTAATTGGTTACTATTTTATTGAGTCCCTAATGTTTGTCAAATATTGCACTAGCTCCTTTTATAATAGACTATATTATTGGTATTTTTACAGCCAATTTGCAAGAGTTGATATTATTCCCACTTTACAGATGGGGGAACTCAGAGATGTTTAAGTAATGAGACCAATATCACATGTCTAGCTATCGAAGATCCAGTATCTGAATTCAAATCTAACTGACTCCAAAACACATGCACATTTTCATTCTGTCACATTGCCTTGTAGGAGAATATTTGTTGAAGGGAATTTGAAATATATTAGATGCATTTGCTAAGCTAAAAGTAAAATGCAACACCCCAGAATGACTGCTTTAGTTTTTTCTGGTGGGGGGAGCTATTTGCAAACGAACAAACTAATGCAGTAGTTGGAAATTAGTCCCATCTAATCATTAAAGCAGGTCTCTAGAACTTGCTAACACTTTAGTAGACTACCACTTCCTAAATAAATGAGCAGTCTATGTATGATTCAGAATACTTCTTAAGCATCCATTATCTGACTAACGGAGTTCTTTAGAACTCAAGTTAGGTTCCTGAAAACTAGTTTCTAATTCATGCTCTCACACTTGCCCCCTTTCTCAATGTGCCAGGTTATGCAGGTTTTATTGATTTGCTGAGGCAAACACAAAAAAAGGCAGCCTTGAACCATGGGTGGGCCTGGCCTGAGGGCAAGATAAAGAAAGCCTGCCTATTTTCCAGTGAGAAGCTCAGCTAGAACCCTAAGATAAAAGAAAGATATATTCCTCTGAAAACATTTCACCTTTTCACCTTTCCTAGCAACATGATAAGCCTGACTTCTGATGAAAAGGATGATTTAGACTTTTGAGGGGTATCTGTATCATTTTCAGTTTCATACCATTTATTCTGTTCATGGTTTCTGCTGTGTGACTGTGGCCAAGTCATATCACCTGTTTGAAACTTGGTGTCTCCATATGTATGAGGAAGCAGTGGGAGTAGACCAGGAGTTGTTAGCCTAGCGTGTCTTCAGAGAGTGTGTAAAATGCTAGGAATTGAGTCTCATATTTCATATGCATATGCTTTTTTTCTGGAGAGAGTGGTTCAAAGCTTATTACATCAGATTCTCCAGGGCTTCAGCACACAAAGGAATCTATGGGCCAGATTATCTCTGAAGTCTATAGGGACTGTAGCACTCAAGTTGTCTATGAATTTTATTGTGCACAGGCTGTCATGAACAGTCTAGATGAGAAAATGAGTGCATTCTGTCTTCTTCCTACAGTATGACATGTAAGGGAAACTTGGAGTGTTTTTATTGTAGACTACTGCCTCTCTGTTCTCTGAGATGAACCTTCTGTGTATAGCAAATGTGCAATAAATATTTGTGGTGATGACAAAATTCTGTTATTAGCAAAAGAACAGCCAATTAGGTAGAAGTAAGTTACATTTTGGTGTTGAATGAACATTTTTTTTTTCAGGCCTGAATATTTTTTATAGTTATCTGCAATGGAGTTTAAAGAATCACTTAAAATAGCACTTTCTTATTTGGAATCTCAGACAGTTGGAATGTTAGTACCTAAAGGACGTGCAAGATTTAATAGATTGATTCCCACAGTTAGGAAGCAGAGGCCCAGAGGTGCGATGCTGTAGAGTTGCTCCTGCTTCGGTTCTTTTGCCGTCATACCTTCGGTGTGTAAGCATGTTGTCCTGCCAGACAACCTTCTCATACATGTCATGGCTCAGCAGATTAACCAGCCTAAAGCAAGAGCCCTATTGCTCAGCAAATAAAGGAGGGGGAGAATAAGAAAAGCACTCTAGCACCTCCCCCTTTTGGTAGGGAAGAGAACGAATTAAATAGCATCCTTGTCCAGCTGTTCAGTTTGAATCTAATGGAAGTCCATTTTTAAATGTGACTCATGTATTCGCTCTATTGAAACAACATACCGCTCTCTCCAGAAAATCCCAGTTCCATGAAAACAAACAAAAACACCATTCCCTGGATTCTTTGATACGCCTTCCAAAAAAATCAGTGATGTCTACCTACATTACTTCTCTCCAAAATCTGCATTTCTTTTTTTCTGTGGGTGGATTTTAAATATTTGTGTTTGACTCTTTAATGTGAATGTTCACATGTGTGTGCACTGCAACCATTTACTCTCTCAACTTCTGTTTAAAATTTGGCTGTTTTCTTTGGAAGCTTTGTTAAATGAGAATAATCATGGTAGGCCACAATAATATTAATTTGTCTTCAAGGTTTCTCTGAACAATCACAGTAAGATTTATTTTCTGGGCAAAGCCTGCAATTCGAAGTCAAAAGCAGGCAAAATGTTCACAGCTAGGCTGATTTTTCTTTGAAGACTGATTTTTATTTATTTGTTAATTAATGCTAAAAACATACCCAAAGAGCCTCCTTTTGTTGTGTGTGTTTTTTTTTTTTTTTTTTCATTTTTAGGACTACCACTTCCTGTTATAGCTATTTAGCGTGAAATTCTCATGATGTTGAATCATTTTTTTAGAATGGTCTGAACTGGATTGGTAATATTGAAATAGTAAATCTACTATATTTTTCAATAGGAACAGAAAAAGAACAGTATGAAATATTATTAACTATATTCTTTGACTTAGTTTACTAGGATAGGTTTACAAATTACCAGTGCCTCTTTTAGTCATAAATAAGTACACAGTATGGCACGTAGTTTTGTGCCATATATATTTATGTATGTATTTTTAATAGATAGAACTAAATTAGTGCCCAGGTACCAGCTAATGAACACCCTCAA
Source organism: Canis lupus dingo (assembly GCF_003254725.2). Taxonomy (NCBI): domain Eukaryota; kingdom Metazoa; phylum Chordata; class Mammalia; order Carnivora; family Canidae; genus Canis; species Canis lupus. The sequence continues at coordinate 49,540,356 of NC_064254.1, read as the reverse complement.
AATTTGAATTTCAAGGAACAGTGGCAGAAAATATCATCACTAGAAACCGAAACTCTCAAACATCAACATAAAAATGGCTGAGATTAGCTATGTGTAAAATTCCCAGAAGGTAATCCACACTTAGACAGACCAACAAAAATCAAAATAAATGTTGATAATAGTAACTAAACTGAACGCTTTAGAGATTTTAACATGCTAATATCAGAAGCAAACAGTTGGCTGTTGGTCTGTGCGGCAGCCACCAAAAGAAGTTGGGGAACCTTTAAAATTGTAGAGATGTCCCTGATTATTGCAGACTAATTGGCAGCTCTTGGCAAAATGTATGCCCAATGCATTTTAAGTCCTTGAGGTTTAATGACACCAACCTATGATCACGTGGTCCCTTGCCAGCACTTCTGAACTTAACATTTTCCCAGCAGTGAGACCCCTGGCATTGAGGTTTGGGCTCTGCTGGAAGCTCTGCTGCTCCTCTGTGTGACCTTGGCCAAGGCCCTCAGCCTCTCTGGGCTCCAGCCTCCTCAGCTTGAACATGTATACTAAAGATACTTCAAAGGCTTGTCGTGAGAGTTAAATGAAATCACTAGAATGGATCCTGACCCATGGTAGGCTCTCAGTAGATATTTTGATTAAATAATAATAATCTTGCCCCAGTATTATGTTCTTCTGGAAAGTTCTGTTTTTCTGTATAGATTGATAAATTAGCGTTCCAAGTAATCTGTCAGTCTGGCTTTTATGACTCTGAGTAGAAAGAACAGTTTTTATGTGAACAGACACAAACGATTTCTCTTTCGTGCAAAGCTGAGACCTCAATGGACCTGGCCTCCCTGTAACTTGTGAGTTATAAGAGGAAACTCCCCAGAAGAGACTGTGTGAAGCACTCAGCCTGCCTCCTCCATTTAATTCCTACAAAATGGATGTTAGGCCCTGTCAGAGTTTTGTAGATTGGGTTGAAAAGCTACGTGTGTGTATGTTTTAATTAGGACCAAAAAACTAAATATATGCATGTACCGTAGCAAATGAAAGAAATATGAATCCCACTCACAATATATTTTTCAGATGCTGTTAACCAGGTTTATTTTTACTTTGACAGATACTTCCGTTTAGGGGGTGCTTTCCACAGGCAGATTGTATTGTGCAATAGAAAATTCGGTAAATTTTGCCTCTAGATTTCCTCCAGATCTCTCAGGTGACCACACCCGAGCCTCAATATTGCCATGTTCTCAATAAGAGACATGAGTTATTGCCTCAGTGAATGATCTTAGTTTCCCCCAGGAGATTTTTGTTGTCGGAATTGGTCATCTTTCTTAATAGGACATTGTGCTTAATATAGGAGAAGACCAACTATGTATATGCAACGGACTTGAAAGTGGTGCAATTATATTTATATCTCACTTTTGATTTCCAACTTCATTAGGTCCCTAAAGTCACCATGTCCTTCATGGTTAGGAGTTTGCACTCTGGGCATCATCAGACCTGAGTTCAAATCCCAGCTCTGCCACAGAGGAGCTAGTAGATCATGGATAATGTCACTAGCCTCTTCCTAAACCTGTCATCTCTAAAATACTGATGGAACCACTTACCTCCTAGGGCTTCTTTGAGGATTATGTTAGATCATGCCCTTACAAATGTAACATTCAGCATCTGGTGAAAAGTTGATAAATGTTAGCCACTGTGATGGGGATGAGGGAGGAGTCATGGCCGAGTTCTCAAAAGTGACTTTTTCTGTTTCAATTTAATAAGCACCTGGGATTTTACATTTGCTTGCTTGTCTATTTCATGATAACCTTGAAAGGAACTGACTCATTTGGGCCAAATATGCTACACTGTATTTTAAACTTTTAGTAAGAATATCAACTCCAAATTCTGATAGTCATTTGTATCTTCTTGCAGCTACTACACTGAAAAAATAAAAAGCTACTGTTTATAGACTGCAAGGTATATCTCGAGAGTGACTTCAAATGTTACAGTAACCTTGCTTATGTTTTGCTGGAATCATTAGGAAGAGTTTTGAGGGGTCTAAAAACACTGGAAATGGAAGCTTCTTTGTTGTTTATGGCTCCAGTGTTACTGTACAAGTGGTTTGACTTAGCTCCGTTTGGGCTTGGTTTTCTTTCTTAAGTGGAAAAACTCTTTTGTGTCTCTATTTTATATTAATTCCAGGGGTTGAGTCAGTGCTGAGTCCAGTAGTTGAATTAATATTGAAATCAAACTCTAAACTAATCCTTAGGATTACATTCATTATGTAACACTGAAGTGGGCTTGAACAGAGAAAATTCTAGTACTGTTTCTCTCTCCACTTTAAATATAGTAGAGGCCAGTCTTCTCTATGAATGTACATGCTGCATAAGAAGTAGTTTTTTAAAGAGGTTTTAAATTTGGAGAAAGGATGTCTGTTCTTGTGCTGTGTCCCTGTCCAGGCATTAGTAACACTAAGGAATTTTCCAGTCTGGCTACCAGAGTGAATAAAAACCAGGTGCATTTGTATAATTGTCATAAAAATTATGTTCTATCTGCATTTTTAATTGAGCCAAACACTGCACAGAATTAGACACAGCCTTTGCTCTCTAGGAGTTTAAATGTAAGACAGAAGATACTAATGTGTGCGTACATGGCAAATTCACGTTAACATTTTATAAGCATTATGGATGGTTCTATTTTGTGCCTTTCTCAGCCTTAGGTGACTCATTTACAAATTATCCATGTCCGTTTATTCATGAGATAAACTTTTTAAATTAAAGAACTTGTATTTTTCTACTGGTTTCTATAACTAATGCAAGTTCATTTCAGAAAAATTAAAAAGGGAAGTATAGAGAAAACACAAAAATCACATATCATCCCATCACTTAGAGAAGACTATCCAATGTTATATTTTAGTGCCATTTTTAATGTATCTTTTAAGATGTATCTGTATACTTTACATAATCAAAATCTATGTATGCAGTTTTGCTCTGTGCTATTTTCACCTACCATATCTTTGCATGTTTCCTATTAAATATTTTTTAAATGTAATTTTAGCAGTGTTATGATTTAGTATAATTTGAAAGTTGAGAATCCAGCTTCTGGTCACTTAACGTATAAAAAGTTAAAGGATCAATCTCACTGTTCACCAGCCCATCCAGACCTGTTTCCGAAACAGAGCTATTGTTCACCTAAAGTGGAAACTCACCCGGCTCTGCATATTTCCTCGGGCTGGGTTGCTGTTCCGTGTCTATCTTTCCTCATTGACTTATCAGGCTCCATGCACACATGCACACTTGTTTATAGCAGTCTTCCTGATATGCAGCCACGGCGTGGGTTTTGGAAAACTGCCCAGCTACATACCATTCATACCGGCTGACATTCAGCTTCTGGTAGCTAGTTGGGTACTCTTAACTCCTTCAATCTCTGAAGAGCTTACCCTATAGTGCCACCAACCACAGAACTACACACCCACTAATTCTCTGGGTGTTTATATTCATGCACACAGATGAAAAGAGGCATATTGGCCCAAGTGTTGTGAAAAGACTGGGGTCCTGTGTAAAAATGACTAACTCTGTTTGCCATCTCCTTAACCATACCATAAACAACTGCTTGAGTTCATACATCTTTAAGCTTAAGGTGATGCTTCTTGAAGCACCTTAGAAGCAGATGGAGTCTGAAGGGGTTTTTAAGGAATGGTGGAGACCAGTTCCCACCTCCCAGAGAATATGTGCCTCTTGGGCTGGGATTCACCCCTTGTGTTAGGAAGAGTTGCTTCAGCATCCCTAAGGTCATCCCTTTCAGAAAACTTCATCTGCTCCTTCTACTTTTCCTCCAGAAGTCTTCTCTTCTTCTTACTGAGCATCAGAAGAGAAAGCCCAGTCTAGCTAAGTAGTAGGGAGGGAATAAGAAGAGGCAGATGGAGGGAGGTTATGCAAAGTAGTAAGATTGCATATGAATATTGGATGAGGCTCAAAATCTTTCCATTATCTCCGTGAACACTCACCTTTTTTTTTTTTTTTTCCCTCCAGAAAAGACTTTTATTCCCTTATATCAAACAACCTTCCTTATATGCAGGAATCGAAAGAGGAAATATTCACAATAACAGCATACCAGGAAGGGGGAGCCCAGATAAAGAGGAGATGTTAAAGTGACATTCATTCTATTTACAAATATCTCCACAAGAGTATGTTTCTGTTTCAGTGGTTAATCAGAGCTTTCTTGCCTGACACTTTCTAAAATGATATCATTATCTTGCTTGCTGTTTCAGCAGTTCCAGGAATACCTTGCCTGTGGGTCAGGGTACTTGGTTTCATATAAACAATTCATAAGAGCCCTTTATAATTTCAGAGAGACAGGTAAAAAAAGAAGAAACAGCTATCCAAGTTACGTGGGGGAAAAATTGGCAACATTCCTCTCCCAACACAGACACTGTGAAAAGGCATCTTGTGCCACCTCTCATGATTAAAATAGTTTGTTTCCCCTCAAAGCACACTGAATTTAGTTTCTCAGGAGACTAAGGCACCTTTGCAACTCCTGTGGGAGACCATGAGGTACAGGCTTAATTGCTTCATGGGTGATGTGAAGTCATGGAATGAAAACTAGCCATCACACATTAACTAGTTAGGCTTAGAAAACCTTGACAGCTAGTAGAACTCAGCCAAATAGTCTTGATTACAGGCAGCTCACAGAGCCCCAGGAGTTGGTCAGGATGAATTGTACAGTAGAATGGGTTAACTTCACTATTCACTACATCAGCTTCCTCTGTTTGAGCGTGTCCTTCCCAAATCTAAGAATGGCTGAAAATGGATTAACCAAATGTTTTTCCTGCTTTCAGTGATGGCAGTAGGAACAAATAAATGACCGTTTTCTTCACTGGGATACTATTCACTTTTATTGACAAGAATTATTAGTTTTTGTTAAAACTTTCTGGCTTGCTTAAGTCTATCTATGCTATATAATAAGAGAGATAGACATTACTATGTTATGTTCAGCAGGGACCTACAGTCTACATTGTCAGCTATGGACATGTAATCAAGTCATAAATTCAACATGATGATCTACTACAAAATCAGCATCAACATAAACATACATGAAGTTAATTGACTTGCTGTTTGCTCCATGCCACAGATCAGATGATGTCTCTGATAGCAAATACATTCCAAGTGTTATACAGATGTCACCTATTATCATTTCTGTATATAATCTCATACCGAGGGGGTACTTGGCTGGCTCAGTTGGTAGAGCATGCTACTCTTGATCTTGGGGTTGTGAGGTTGAGCCCCATGCTGGGTATAGATATTACTTTAAAAAATAAAAGGAATAATAATCCCATACTTAGGATGAAAAGGTTGGTCTGTATTGGTGAAGAGGCAGTCTATATGTGTAAACATACACCTGTAACACACACACTTCATATTTCAGTTTCACACCTAAAGCCAGCAGTTGAAAGGATGTGGGAACTTTAGTAGCTTGTCTTGCTGAGTTGGAAAAGACAAGAATGAAGATACATCTGTATGAGTTGTATTGTCTTTCATAGTAGAAATTTTGTTAGATATTATTTAAAGGCAAGGAATTCTTGGCCCTGTGCATAGCAGATTACGTGTTGATTTACCAGTGTCTTGGACCTATTATTCATTCACCTTGTGAATTAATAAGCTCTCAATCTCACAGTTCCACAGGACTGATATTTTACTGAAGGCCTTTGATGTGCCAAGTACCACACTAGCCACTAAGTAGGCAAGATGAGGGTGAGAAATGGTACAGAGGCAAATAAGACACCGCACTCCAATGGGAAAGTCAGCATCTAGCCCGATAATCAAAGCAGAGCTAAGAACCGCTGAGAGATGCCTATCCTTACCAGTGTGGGTGTGCAGAGGGTGAAGCAGTTCTGCCTAGGAAAGACAGGAAAACCTTGACGGAGAAGGTGGCATTTGAGCTACATCTTGAAAAATGCGGAGGAGTTTCCCAGGCAGAGAAAAAGAGGAAGGGCATTCCAGGTGGAGGGAATGGTGTGTGACAGGCCTAGAGGAAGGAAGTGCATTGCTTGTTTTAGAGACTGTCAACATGTTTCCACCTCTAATGTATTTAAGACAGGGAAAAAAGGTGTCTTTGATTCAGAGATGAACAGATCAGTAAGAATTTCATAGCAATGGTGATTAAAAATATCTATCTTTGAAACAGAGGGCTGCTATCAGCATCAACCAAAAGACTTGTGATTAGGCTCTGTCTACAGTATCAACCATGCTGTGCTAGAAATGAAAAGTTATAGGGACAAACAGTTGTTATGAAATGAGCTTCAGAGGTCCGTGAGTCATGGTCTGGAGACCTATCTTAAAGATGCCAAGGCTAGTGAATCTTGCCAGTGTGATCCAGTCATGGTAGTGTAGAGTGCAGTTGCCCTGCTGCCTATCCAGATTAGAGAGGGTCAAAGCCCAGGCTTATGATCATTGATATTTAGGTACAAGTTCCGGCTCTCCTCCTGTTTACATACCATGGGACTCAGGGACAAGTTTCTTTCATTTCTATTTAAAAAAAAAAGTAATTTTATATGTATATATAATAGAAGTGATTTTCTTTAAGTACATAAGTGTGATGAGAGCACTTTTAGTTCCCCTAACCCCTTTTGTTAACTTTTCCCTTTTTGCCTGGATCGCTCCCCCTCTTCCCTCTTCCCCAACCCTTTTCCCGCTTTAACTGCCTAGGTAGCCTTCTATATTTTTTCTCATTTTTATATAATTAATTATTTAAGTGTAGAATCATATAAAACACACACACACACACACACACACACACACACACCAGCATACAAATGGGGGGGTAGAGATTTTATTTTATGAAAATGAAAACATGTTATATGAGGTATTCTCCAAGCATCAGTGTAGTTTTAAGTTAATAACCTCAGGATCATAATTGCTATACATTTGCAAGAGAAACACTTGAATATTTAATTATTTACATTTATTTTACACTTATTTAATTATTTTGTAAATTTTGAATAGCACATTTTATTCTTAATTTTTGTGCACAACAGCTTCTGTTATGTTGAACTTTAATAAGAAACATCAACATTTTTAAATGTTAAATGATTAACCTCTGAAATGTTGTTTTTGTTAAGTATATAGCATTCATGCTTCTGAAATTTACAAAGTTTAAAAATGCACTAAGGTGTTTGGGACTATTACATTTCTTTTTATATCTTGCATTTCATAAAAGCCTTGTTGAAATCTCTTCGTTCAACTGACAAAGCTCTGGTTCATTCTTTTTAGTGGCCACATAATTTTCTGTAGAATAATTATCATTTATTTCATAGTTTACTCTATTGATTAATGTTTACCTTGGTCATTATTATTATTATTATTATTATTATGCCATTGGTGGTGCTGTAGTCATAAATGACTTTGTACATGTCCTTGCAAACAAGTATTGGTAATTCTTAGCATTGGTTCCAAAGAATGGGACTGCAAGATTAAAGAGTAGATGTAACTTTAATTGTATTTTTTAGAGGAGAGGGAAAGAGAGAATATTAAGCAGGCCCCATGCCCAGCACAGAGCCTGATGTGAGGCTTGATCCCATAGCCTGAGATCATGACCTGAGCCTAATCAAGAGTCAGATGTTTACCAACTGAGACACCTAGGCACCTGGATGTAATTTCAATTTTAATGAATGTGGCTGTAAATGGCTTTAGTTGATTAATTTAAAAATGCTTTAGGTTGTACAGTTAGAGTACAGGTGACCTTTGAATAGCTTGGGGATTAGGAGTACTGGCCCCCCATGCAGTCAAAAATCCATGTGTAATTTTTGATTCCCCAAAAACTTTTCAAATAGCCTACTGTTAATTGGAAGCCTTACCAATAACATAAATAGTTGATGAATATGTATTTTATACTTTCACATATATATGTTATATATAATATGTGTGATGAAAACATATATGTTCATATATATGTAATATATATTATGTACTATATTCTTATAATAATGTAAGCCAGAGAAGAGAAAATCTTACTAAGAAAATCATGAAGAGAAAATACATTTACAGTAGTGTATTTATATATATATATATATAAAATCCTCATATAAACAGACCCACATGGTTCAAACCTATATTGTTCAAGAGCCAACTGTATTTGAAAATTCACATGCATTATCTTATTTGATGCTCAAAATAACCTTTGAGGTGGGCAGAGTAGATCTTATGGTTCCCATTTTACCGATGAGAAATTAGAGGCACAGAGAAGCGGAATGGTTTTTCAGAGTTACCCAAGTAGAAAGTTCTTGAGTATAATCTAGAACCAAGTTCCATCCTGAAGAAGTGCCCTACAGTCTTTATCTACGTTTCTGTTTTGGTAAGTCAGTTAGGTGAAAATCTTTTAAATTGATTAAATTAAGAAAAGGGCACATACCTTTGGTTAGTTATGCCACCAGGAGAGGGCAGTAGTTGAAATACATTTATTTTCCTAAATATTGGCACCCCCGGAGCCCTTTTGAGGGACATACCTTTTTTTTTTTTTTAACATTTGTAATGTCTTCATTTTAGTTTTGGGTTACTTGTTTGATCATTGAAATACTTAAGATTTGATAGTTACATTTCATTAATGATAAATTTCTCCTGATACTTAAAAAAAAAAAATTAGAAGCATACAATAGAGTGTATTTCAATGGTTGCGAGCGAATGAACATTTGTTTCCTGGGTGCCCTTAAAGAACTTCTGTGTTACGTATTCTGAGTCCAACTGTTCGGAACTTAACTATGATTTAAGGCACTTCACACAGCACTCAGTTTTCTTATCTATAAAATAGGGGAGAAAATACCTACCTCCTAAGGCTATTTTAAGGAGTTGTAAATATATACCACTTATCACAGCATATAACTCAGAACAGGGTTTGGTACATGCATGGGTATGCGTGGTCCAGTGCCACCCTGAAGCCAGACTGACCCCGCTTATACAAACAAGTTAGACTTTAACAATGTCTCCCAGGAACACAAGGCGTAGGATGTATTTTTTTTTTTAATAGTTTTCATCTATACCATTGCCAGAATGCCAGTCAGCAGCTCTGCATTTTGTGCCTAAATCATGTACAGAGAGACTCCTTAAGTAGAAGTGAAATTATAGAAAGGCTCATGGCCTTTCTAGGTGCCATTTTTTTGAGTGACAACTGTATAAACCACAGTGAATACTTTTGTTCCTGCAAGGGTTTGATTGAGAGGAACAGCAAAAAGAATTTTAGTTTCTCTTCCTCCAAGTGAACATTGTTTTCTTAGCTGTCTTTTTTTTGGGAGATGGGAAAGAGTGGTTACTTAAAACCATTAGTGTATGTAAATAGGAGTGACAGGTGTAGTTAGCTTTTTACTAACCAACTAGCTAATAGACAAGCCCCCAAAATATGGCTCAGGAGACATCTGGGAACAAACAGATTTTTTTTCCCTTCAAAAATGTTAAGAATCTTTTTGTTTCTAGCAGGAACAGCTGTAGAATTTAGCTGTTTGTTTGTAACATGATGTCTGATTGAGGGATGATGTTTAAATGTAGTATATTAATATCCAACATGTATGTCATTTTAGATAATAGTAAGGTGGTGAGGTAAGTGGAATGAAGCCAGGAAATTCAGAGTTGCAGCTGACATTTCATCCTCTTCGAGGTTTGTGAAAAGGCCACAGCTAACTTTGCATTTCCCCAGGAAGGAGGGTGGAGGTTCTGTTGGTATCACACCCTGCACATTATTCAAACACAAGGTTGTTCATTTTCTCTTCTGTGCAGAGTGGTTACAGAAAGTGTGTGTCTCTGGCCAGCTTCGTGCTGGCGTGCTACTATTCTGGTCCACGGCATGGGGGAAAGGGAGAGTACAGGTGTCTGCTCTGGGTTGAGAACAAAAGTGGACTTTCTCCTGACACTCTATCCAAAATGGCTTCTGGCATTGGTTCTACAGAAAGGTTTTCAGTAAAGGAAGATGTGTTTCAAGGCCAGGAATTAGAAAGAATACCTAGATTTATGAGCCAGAAGACTTTCTTATCAGCTTTAGAGTATTGTGAGAATGTGATATGAAATCTGTTAAGTTTGGAGTGAGGTAAGTGAGGTTCAGCCTGGGACAGTTCTGAGTTACAGTTCATCAGTGGTAGAAACAGAATCCTGGAGTTGTGATGGCTCCTCCAGTACTCTGCGTAAACTTTACAGTTTTTAACCCAGAGCATAAGTTGGGTGAGATTTCATATGACCTGTTTCACAGTTTATGCTTTTTGTTTCACCAGAAATTGAAGACGTTAATGTAGGCACTGGAGTCCAAGTGACCCAAGTTCTCATTGGAATTCCATCACTTACTAACTGGAAGATCCTGGCGATGTTAACTTCTAAATCTCAGTTTACTTGTTTGCTAAAAAAGGATAATAGTTCATTGAAGTGCTGTGGGAACTCAGTGTGGTAAAATGTGAAACGCTGTCCAAAGCCTAGCATACAGTGAGTGCTCAATAGGTGATAGCTCTTTCGGGGCCAGGTGCTATGCTATGCACACTGGAGACCTAAAGGAAAATAAGACATCATCCCTGAGTTCAAGTAGCTTGCAGTGTAGTTAGCAAGACAGACATACAGATAAATACAGATGAATAAAGCAGGGTGCGTTCAGTGAAATGCTAGCAGTGAAGTACATAAGGAGGGCAAACCGGAGTGATTGGGAGGGCTTCAGAATGGGTTGTTTCACAGATTTTTGAAGATGAATGATAATTTTGAGGCAGGAAGGAATTTTTCAAGAAGAGAAAAGAACATACCGTAGGCTAATGTATGAAATAATTTAACATCAACATGTTAATATTGACATAGAGGCACAATTGGCTTGCAGTGCTATGGTCTAAAGTGTAGACACAGAAGAGCCAGAGAGGGGGCCATATTCTAAATGGCTTGGAGGCTATTCTGTGTGAGTATGGGTCAATACTGAAAAATTCTTAAGCTGTAAAATAATATGGTAGTATTTACATGTAAAGAGTGCTCTGTGGACAAGTGGAAGACGTATTGGAGGAGGGGAAGCATAGGGGTGGTATAAAATATTGGAAGCCTCGGGTCTGGCTTGGGTGACTGGACCCTGCCACCCAGTAGAATTTGAGATATTTGGGGTTGGGTAACCAGATGGCTGGATCATCAATATCATTTTAATTATATTGGCAACTTTAAAACATTTTATGAGAAAGGAAAATATTTTCAACTTTTTCTGACATTGGTCAGCTCATTATTTTTTGTCTGAGCAAAACTGCTCTTTCCAAGAATTACCTTTTAAACAAAGGGATTAGGTCTTTTCCACTGAAAAGTTGTTTCTAATGTAAGAATTCAAGCCATATAGGCATTTCTTCATGAATGTTCTTTTCTTACCATTTGTTCTTGTTGTTTTTCTTTTGTCTAATGCGAACAGTTCTGAAAACAGTGATTTTGCTATGTACCCTTAAAACCTATCAAGAGAATGGTGATCACTTCACAAGATATACACATATCAAAACATTACATTGTATACCTGAAACTAATATAATGTATGTCAATTATAACTGAATTAATTCATATTATTTATTACAATAAAATAGCCAACTAGAAAATAAAAACCCTACCAAGAGAGTTTCTTATGATTTCAGTGTTTTAGGAAAATCATTGTATGAATGAAGACTCTAAACTTTTCTATGAGTAAAAATAAATAAATAAATCTTAATCTTATAATTTAGATATAGAAAAACTACTTCCTAAATGCTTGTGTTTTTCAACTTGAAATAGTATAACAATACTTTAAAGTGCACATTTTGACAAAGGTCACTCAGGTTCATTTATTTCTTTAAGTATATCATTCTTACAGAAGGGAATATAGAGCTTATTGGTACATTTTAAATAATCAAGTAAGGAGACATCCACATTTCTTCTACTGACCTCAAGAACCTTATCTATCTTGAGACTCAGATGTATCTCTCTCCTAGAGCACATTCTCCTCTCCTCAATTACTTTCCTGGATTTTGAGATAATTACTCTCTTGCCTTTGCTTAGTTTTACTGCATATGTATATATCCTTAAACAATACATGACATTGTTTTAACCTTTACAGAAGCAGAACTATACTATATTGTGACCTGCTCCTGCCAAAACATTATGTTCTGAGATTCACCCATATTGATGTGTATAACTTGGTTCATTCATTTTTATTGTTGTATTATGTTTTATTGTACTTATTATACTACAATTTAACCATTTCATTGAAAGGCCCTGAATCTTCTCATGTATATGGTAACCTAATTGGCCTCCTTGTTAATAAAAATAATTTGTAGGAGCACCTGGGTGGCAGTCAGTTGAACATCTAACTCTTGGTTTCAGCTCAGGTCTGATCTCAGGAATGTTAGATGGAGCCCCTCCTCAGACTCCATGCTCAGTGCAGAGTCTGCTTAAGTTTCTCTCTCCCTCTTCCTCTGCCCCTCCCCCTTCAAATAAATAAATAAATCTGTTGTTGTTTTTAAGATTTTATCTATTCATTTCAGAGCGAGAGAGAACACGAGCAGTGGGGGAGGCAGAGGGAGAGGGAGAAGCAGACTCCCCGCTGAGCAGGGAGCCTGACACAGGGCTCAATGCCAAGACCTGGAGATCACGACTGGAGCCAAAGGCAGACACTTAACCATCTGAGCCACCCAAGTACCCCTAAATAAATCTTTTTTAAAAATAAAATTAAAGTAAAAATAATTTGTAGATTCTATAGGGTTTTTTTTTTCTGTTTTTTCTTTTTTTTTTTAATTTATTTTTTATTGGTGTTCAATTTACTAACATACAGAATAACCCCCAGTGCCCGTCACCCATTCACTCCCACCCCCCGCCCTCCTCCCCTTCTACCACCCCTAGTTCGTTTCCCAGAGTTAGCAGTCTTTACGTTCTGTCTTATAGGGTTTTCTATTTAGATTTAGATCATCAGTAAGAAATGATAGCTTTGGGTTTCTTTTTTCCTTTCCATTTATATAATGTTAATTTCTTTTTCTCGTTTTATTGAGCTGGCTGGAATCTACACTGTTAAGTAGAAGTGGTAATAGCAAATGTTATCTTTTCATTGACTTTATAGGCAATAACTTAAAAGCTTTACCCTTGAGTATGATGTTTGATATAGGATTATTTTGTGATACCCTTGACCCATTAAAGAAGTTTCTGTTCCTTATTTACTAAAAGTATTAATCATGAATAGTTGCTTTATTTTCTTGAATGCTTTTTCTGCATCCTTTGAGATAGGCATGTGTTTTCTATTTTAATCTGCTAACGTGATAAATAACTGATACTGAAACAACCTTGTATTATGGGAATAACTCAAACTTCGACAAGTTATTTTTCTTTACTGATTACTGGATTTCAACTGCTCACATTTTGTTTAAGACTTTTGCATTTATATTTGCAAATAAAATTGTTCTCTGTTTAGTTTTTCCTTGGGGTCTGTGAATTTTCGTTTTATGTGTTTTTGAAGATGTTGTGAGGCATATAATATTATTATATCTTCCTGGTGAATTAAATATATTTATTAGTATGTCATGACCCATTTAGTCTCTTTGCCTAAAATTAATTTTGTATGGGTTTAATTTAACTACACCAGATTCCGGCTTAGTATTTGCCTGCTAATACTTTTCTCCACTTTGCTTTTTTCAAGGATGCAAACGGTTTTAAATGTGTCTTTTGTAAATCATGTAACTGGGTTCTGTCCTATCAGCTTTATTAAGGTGTAATTTCTATACAATAAAAACTCACACATTTTAAGTGTACAGTTTGATGAATTTTGACAAGTGTAACCACCACCACAATAAAGATACAGATCATTTCCATCACACCAGAAAGCTCCTCATGCCCTTTTGCAGTCAGGTTCTTTCCCTCACCTCTGGCCCCAAGAAACCACTGAGCTGCTTTTATCACTAGAGTATTATCTTCTCTAGAATGTCATATAAATAGGATCAGTTCAGCAGGTAGTCTGTGGTGTTTGACTTCTTTTATTTAGCATCATGCTTTTGAGATTCATCCATGTTGTAACATGTATCAGTATCTGATTCCTTTTTATTTTTGAGTATCATTCCACTACATGGATATACCACAATTTGTTTCACCATTCACCCTTTGGACATTTGGGTTTTTCCAGTTCTGGGGCTCTTATAAATAAAGCTTCTATGAACATTCACATCCAAGTGCTTATGTAAACATGTTCTCTGTTTTTTAATTCAATCAGTCTTTGTCTTTTAACCAGAAGATATACTACATTTCTGTTTAGTAGATTGTATCAGTTACATTTGTGTTTTCAAACAAAAAATAATCATGTGTTTGTATTCACTTTAACCATCTTCTTTTTTGCTTTCTAATTGTACTACTTTTCCTGTGCTTTATTTTTTCCTTTGTTGCCTTCGTTTGGTTTAGACAAGATTTTGCTTTGTTTTGGTTTTTACAATTCTACGTTATTTCTTCTACTAGTTTGGTAGTTGTACACACTATTCTCTTTCACTGCTTACCTTCAAGATGTTAGCGTCCTATTTAACTTAATGAAATCTTACACTATGCAGTATCTTCCCTCTTTTCCCCAAACAATTCAGGAATCTTAGAATTCTTGAATCCTAATCATTCTTTTTAATCTAATGTGCCACTGCTAACCAGTTTTCAATTTTATCCTTATTTTTAGAAAGATTTTATTTGAGAGACAGCGCAAGCAGGCAGAGTGGTAGAGGGAGAGGGAGAGGCTGACTCCCTGCTGAGCAGGGAGCCTGATGTGGAGCTCTATCCAGGGACCCTGAGATTATGACCTGAGCTGAAGGCAGACGCTTAATTGACTGAGCCACCCAGGTGCCCCTTTATCCTCATTTTGTATTAGACATTATTATAGTTTGCATATAGTCAGCATTTGTTTTACACAGCCCATACTTATTTCAATTTAGTCATATGTTTACTATTTTATTTACTTACCATCCCCTTTCCGTCAAATCTCTTGCTTTTCTCTGAAATATGTCATTTAGAAGTTCTTATAATGAACGTTCTTTGGAAATAAACCCTGTTTTTTGTTAGACTAAAAATGCCTTTATTGCTTTTTGGTGAAACATAGTTTTGCTGAATATACAGTTCCATGTTTAGTATTATTTTCTCTCTCTGTTATAAATACATCGTCCCCAGATTTCTCTTCTTCTATTGAGAAATAAGCTTTCAGTCCAATAATCACTCACTTGTAGGTAACCTGCTATTTTCTCCAGCTGTTCTGAAGATCTTTTTTGATGATGGTGTTCTGGAGTTTTTACCAGGATTTATTTGGGTGAGGGTTTTTTTTTTTATCATCCTTGGGATCCCTTTGGCTTCCTGAATTTGGTGATTGATAGTTTTGGAAAGTCAATTATTATCATTTTTTTCTTTTTCAGGCAAAGTTTATTAGTATTATTCTTCCTTGAGGTATAGTTGACATACAATATTATATTAGTCTCAAGTAAACAACAAATATAATCACTTCTAGTGCTACATTTCCCTTTTTTTTTTTTTTAAGATTGATTTATTTATTATAGACATAGAGAGAGAGAGGCAGAGACACAGGAGGAGGGAGAAGCAGGCTCCATGCTGGGAGCCCGACATGGGACTCGATCCCAGGACTCCAGGATCGCGCCCTGGGCCAAAGGCAGGCAAGGCAGGCGCTAAACTGCTGAGCCACCCAGGGATCCCCTGCATTTCCCTTATTCTCTGTATTTTCCTTCATACTCTATGCTCCCTAACTTTTAATCTTTAATATTTTCCTCTTTTTTTTTCTATCTCTATATAAGATTATATATAATTTCTTTATATCTATCTACCAGATCGTGATTCCTTTTCAGCTATATCTAATTTGGTATTGGACTCACCCTTTGAATGTCTAATTATGATTGTTATATTTTATTTCTAGAAGTTATTTTTGGTTCTTTCCCAAACCTGCCTAGTCAGATTTGGTATCTTACTCCTTTTTTCATATTTTAAGATCCTTTCTTTCTCTTTAGGCACTAAACAAATCTGTCTTATATTCTGTGTCTGATACATCCAATATCTAGCCTTTGAGGGTTTGACTCTACAGTTTGTTTTTTCTTATTATTCTTATTCGTGACAACTTTCTTATTTGTGTGTTTTGTACTTTCTGACTGTGAACTCAATCACTTGGAACTCTATGAAAATTCTTTGAACTTGGATTTAAAGTTCATTATTCTAGAGAGCTTTACATTTGCTTCTATTGTGTGTTTGAGGGCACTGCCACCCTAGGATTTACTCTAATTGTTCATGTTTAGGAAAGGACATACAAGTTCTGATCCCAAGCAGTGCAAGAGTGGGTTTGGGATTTTTCCGAGGAAACTTTTTCCTTTGTCCCTTCTCCTGCTGTCACTTAAGCTTATCCTTTCTTTCTTCTGTTCCTGGGACATTTTCTTTAACCTTACCCCACTGAGGATTTTTATCTTTCAGACATGTGAACATTAGGTTTGTCTCCTGTCCCATAGACTTCTTGTCTCTTAAAACCTCCACCAGGGATTGGCTTATGTCTCCAGGGTACATATCTAACTAGCTTCTAGTCTTCTCATCATTTTTTACCTTTAAAAATTACTATTACTTTCTCAAAGTTTAGCCATGATTTTAAAAAAGATTTATTTGTTTATTTTAGGGGGTGCCAAGAGGAGCACAGGGAGAGAGAACCTTAAGCAGACTCCATGCTGAGCATAGTGCCTGACACGGGGCTGGATCTCACTACCCTGAGATCATGACCTGAGCCGAAACCAAGAGTTGGCCAGTTAACCAACTGTGCCCCTCAGGTGCCGCTAGCTATGATTTTTTTAAAATATTTTTTTAATGCTCACCTCAGCATTTTTAGGTGTTCTACATGGATTTTCCATACTTTGACAATCAGAAGCCTTCTTACTTGAAAGATAAAATGTTTCCCACAGGGAAGCAATAAAAAATTGGTTAGGTCATGGGGTGCCTGGGTGGCTCAGTTGGTTGCACATCCAGTTCTATGTTTCAGCTCAGGTCATGATCTCAGGGTCATGAGATTGAGCCCTGTGTCAGGCTCCTCACTCAGCATGGAGTCAGCTTGTCCTTCTTCTTCCTCTGCTCCTCCCCACCTCTACTCTCTCTTTTTCAAATAAATAAATAAAATATTTTAATTGGTTAGATCCTTGTAATTTGTGGATTTTACTATAATCAAAGGTTGACTCTTGACTTTGATTTTCACCTCCAAAAAAAAAAAGAGTGGTTGATTTGTATAAACATTAATGTTCATTTAAAAAAGATTTTTCTCATCTGTGGCCCTCTAAAATGGAATTATGAAAGATCTTTAAGAATTAGTCACTCATGGGACACCTGGGTGGCACAGATTGGTAAGCATCTTACTCGGTTTCAGCTCAGCTCCTGATCTCAGGATCATGAGATCGAGTCTGCATTGGGTTTTGCACTTAACACAGAGTCTGCTCGAGATTCTCTCTCCCTCTCCCACTGTCTCTCCTGCTCGTTCTCTCTCTCATAAATAAATAAATCTTAAAAAAAAAAAAAAAGAATTACTCACTCATTCACTTACTTTCAGCAAGTACTTGTTGCACTCCTACATTTTGCCAGGTTGTTTTAGTTCTTTTAGGTCATGGGGACATATCAGTGATTAAATAGACAAAAATTCCTACCCTTGTTGAGTTTACATTCTACTTGGAGGAGATAAACAATTAACAAGATAAATAGGCAAAGTATGTGGTATGTTAAAAGGTAGTATGTGCTGTAGGGAGTAATTAGGCAGGTAAAGGAGAATTGGAAGATCTTAATCTTCATTTTGGGAAGACTATATTTAAGACTGTTGGTTCCATTCCAATTAAAGTTCATGGATGAAGTTACTTTAAGCATTCCACTACTGCAGCATTGTTAATTCTAACTTAAATTTCTAAAGGTTAAGTTGAAATTGACATATACATTTATAGACATTCATAGATTAGAAAAATAAGTTGTTTTTTAATAATTCTGTGGGCACTTCTTTAGTAAGAAAGTAAATGATTAGAAAACATTGACTACAATAAAACTTCAACACCAAAACTTTAAAAATCCTTAGGTTTTAAAAATAGCTTTAAACTGGAAAAGTTTCCTTTGTCCCCATCAACCCCCATAAAGGATAAAACAAACAAAACACTCACCAACAACTAATTACAAAGGAAGCTAAATATCTGTTATACTACTCATTTGGTTCTGAAAGTACCAATTGGTGAAGTTATAAAAGGCCATTCATTTCTTTAGTGCAGAAACTGACAAGCAGGGCAGAAGTAACCAGAAGGGAACAAAGAGAGTAGTAGAGACCTTTAAAGACAGTGGCAGTGGATACTGGGGTGAATAGCAGCAGGCACTGTTTCAAAAGGAGCACCATTAATCCTGAGACTGAAGCTCTGTAGACCAAGAGTAAAGCACCATTTACAGCTCAGCTTCCACAAGGGCATGAGCATGCTCTGTTATAGGCACATCAGCTGAGGGACAGAGTCTCTTGTGAAACAGTTGTAGTGACTACCTATAGGAAGCAGGGTGAATGTCTAGGTCAGTGTCTTCACATTGGGGTCTCCACCGATCCTATCTGTGTAAGTATCAGGGAAAGGTTCAGAGTAGTAAGAGTTATTGCAGAAGGTCATTCAAGAGTGAGTTTTCCATCATTACAGCATCATCCAAGATTTTCCTTTTTTTAAGGTCTTGTCTTGTCATATATGACCTGTGGGTTTGTTTTTTTTTTTTAATTGAGGTAAAATTTTGGTATATAGCATATTAGTTTCAAATGTATAACATATTAAATCAATTTTTGTATACACTACAAAGTGGTCACCACAATAAGTCTGGTCACCATTTGTCACCATGTAACTGACCCCCTTCACCCATTTCACCTACCCCCAACCCCTTCCCTCTGATAACCTATAGTCTGTTCCCTATGAGTTTTGTTTTGTTCATTTGTTTTTTAGATTCTACATATGAGTGAAATCATACGGTATTTGTCTTTCTCTGTCTGACTTACTTCACTTAGCATAATGCCTTCAAGGTCTATCCATGTCATCTCAAGTGGCAAGATTTCCTTCTTTTTTATGGCTGAGTCATTCCATTGTATATGTGTGTGTCTGTATATATATATATCATATCTTCTTCACCCATTCATCCATTAATGGACACCTAGGTTATTTCCAATCAAGACTTTCAATTTCTAATGTTGTTTATGCCTAGACTTTTCTAAGAGTAAAAAATTGAGAATGGAATATCTATCTGTTTTTAGGATAAAAAAAACTTTTCACAGTGAGAAGAGACAGCAATATAAACCAGGAAGGGCTCGTCACCAGATACTTAATTAGCTGGCACATTGATTTTGGAATTCTCAGCCTCCAGAATAATAAGAGATAAATGTTTGGTGTTTAAACCAAAGGGGAAAAAAAAAAAACTTCTGAAATATGTAAATCACTTTAATGGTTTTTCTCATTGTAAAAAGTAACAGATGTTTATTGGGAAAAGGTTCAGAAAATCCTTTTTTTTTTTTTAGATCACCCGTAACCTGAGAGAAAGCAGCTGTTAATATTGTTATATATCTGCAGTTCCCAAGCTGTGTGCCAAGGTGCTCTGGGGCACCACAGCAAATTTATGAGGTTGCCACAGGTTATTTTCCATCAAGGGAAAGACATCTGTCCAACACCATTAGAGGTAATTCGCAGTTTCAACATTAAGATCATACTACATTCCTTTTGATGACATAGTATCTTTGCAAAAGCGAGTTTCCAATGGTTGCTAAGTTTTTAATGATAAAAAGTGAGTACGATGTGAAAACCAACATGAAACAGGAAATGAGGGAAATGGGGTTCAATCTGATTCCAAGATCTGAAGTTACGCATTACCCAACAGGTGCACACATTCTATTAATAAATTATTAAGAGGTGATTTAAGAAGGAAAAAATAGTATTTTTCTTCTAATTTATGTGTGTCATTTTTTTTTTAAATAGCTACTAAGTCATTACGACATAAATACTTAAGTTGTTTGGACCTAACTACTTAACAGACAACACTGTTAGAAATTTGTTTTGGCCTGGAGGCACTGTCAAAAAAAATTACTGAGACTGTAATAGCTTCCAGAATTGTTTGGGAACCTCTAATATATATCTTTCCAGAATTTTTCCTATGTATACCATATGTATTTTTGAAACCTTTTATTTTTCACTTAATATATAGTGGAAATCTTTGTGTTTTAATTAATGTAGATCTGCATCATTATTTTACATTTTTAATGGCAGGATAGTTTCCTGTTGTTTGACTCTATTATTTTATTAACCAGTTCCCCAGATTGCTAGAAGTTTAGCAAAACTTTATTTTTGTAATCAGTGGTACTGTCAACCTCTTTGCACACCCTCTTTGTTTACATACCCAATGTTTTCCTTAGGCTAGATTCCTAGAAAGCAATTTGGTGGGCCAAAGAATATATACTTTCTTATGCTTTGATGTCCAGAAAGTGCACCAAATTATCCTTTCAAAGAGATTTTGCTAATTTCATTCTAAGAACAGTTTGTAAGAATATCTCAGCAAAAAAAAAAAAAAAAAAGTGAAACATTGGAGAACTCCCCACCCTTGTGAATTGGTCAAAAGTGTTCCTCTCCCCCAACCGTCAAGTAAATTTAAGTGCCAATGAGAAAGCTGGGGAAGTATATCCTGGCCCCGAGCTCTTGGGAGCTTCTACAGGCTGAAGCTCCAGCTAAGTCACAGGTAGCTGATAGCAACACTGAAGCAGATACCCACTTAGGGAACAGGAAAATCATTTGTCAGGAAACTTCTCTAGCCTTTGGTCACTAACTAGTTTTTCTTTTTTTAAGATTTTATTTATTTATTCATGATAGACATAGAGAGAGAGAGAGGCAGAGACACAGGCAGAAGGAGAAGCAGGCTCCATGCCGGGAGCCCGACGCTGCATTCGATCCCAGGACCCCAGGATCGTGCCCTGGGCCAAAGGCAGGCGCTAACCGCTGAGCCACCCAGGGATTCCCCCACTAACTAGTTTTAAAACAACACTGTGCTCCCCTAGAAAGTCATTCTACACTGCGTAGCTTTCACCCTACCCCTGTGAGAAGAGACAGATGATCAAAATAGAAGTTGACATCAGAATTTTTTTGAGAGCACAGATTTGAGAGTCAACTGGAGTGTTTTCTTTTCCATGGTCCTCAGTGCATATTTTCATCTGTGATCACATATGTATCACATTTTGAACTACATTCCATTTATACATATGAGCTGGTATTTTCAAGTGTAAGTTATCAAGAAAAAAAGGTATATTATGTGCTGAGGTTCTGATCATAGTCAAAGATACATGGTATGTTTTGGAAATATTTCTATTTTTAAGAAGACTCTGGAACCCATCAGCTCTCTGGGAAACTAAGCTGAATGGAAGCTCATTCCTGAGTTATCGTGAATGGCTAAGATTTCTTTTGTAATTTCACATATAATTATGTATTGTGTATTACATTAGGTA
Organism: Canis lupus dingo; assembly: GCF_003254725.2. Lineage (NCBI taxonomy): Eukaryota > Metazoa > Chordata > Mammalia > Carnivora > Canidae > Canis > Canis lupus. Next base: position 49,518,927 of record NC_064254.1, on the reverse strand, counting down.
ATATGTATTTCTTTCTGTATGTGACTGTAGTATATTTTTTAAAATGCAGATACCTTTGACCTTGATTTATAAAATTTTTAAGCAACTCAATTTTATAATTTTTTAAAGATTATTTATTTATTTGAGAGAGAGAGTGCACAGAGGGAGAGGGAGAAGCCGACTTGCCACTGCACAGGGAGCCCAATGCAGGGCTGCGTCCCAGGATTCTGGGATCATGACCTGAGCCAAAGGCAGATGCTTAACTGACTGAGCCACCTAGGCGTCCCTCAATTTTATAATTTCACAAACAGTCTTATTAAAACAGCACTCTAGATTAAAGCTGTTTTAAAAAGTGGTGCTTAACTGATTCTGAAAAGGTAGATGGATTCTTTCAGGCATTCACACTTTCCTCTTTTCAAAATTGAAGTAAAAATTAGACAAGATATTAAGCAAGATGATCCTGCTAAAAGCAGAAAATCTCAGACATTTTGGTAGAGGAAATTAAATCAGTATTGTAAATACTCATCACTTCATTGCCTTTACCTGTTGCCTTTGATATATAGCACTAAAAAGCCATTTTCACTTATATCAGAAGAAGTAAAAAGGCCGCTGTGGTATGTTTATCAAACAATTGCAGCATGGAAGCCTTTTCCTTCTTTTGTAGTTGGAGAATATCTGTTGGAAGTCTCCATGTGACTCTACTGCCACCAGATACTTCCTTTTAAATTCCCACTAGAGAATTCTTCCGAAGCCTGGTGTGTATGTATGTCATCTTTAGAGATCTTGATTGTATTAAGAAAGAGGTGACTTGCTGGCCTTTATTTGTGACTGGTGTACTTAAGAAAAATAAGCTTTTCAGTAACTTAGGAGAATTTGGAAGCCATATCAGTGTTTTTTACTTAACTATCATGGTGATCTTTTATTATTTTCTTAAAAACAACTACAGATCTGTTTTCAGAGCACTGGACACGTTTACAGATTTAAGAAATGTGCCAAAAAGTGTATTGTAGTTATGTAACCCTTCTCTGTCATGCCCAGAGGAGTGTTCCTTCAAAATAAAAGAATGGGCAGCATCAGTGATGTGTGGCTAGCTCCTCAACCCTCCAGGTTTTAAGTACAGCATTCCATGATCATTCTTTGCTTTCTTGTCCTAAGGAAATGAAAATCCATATTAATGGACATATCTCTGGTCTCTGAATTTTTTGAGATAACGAGGAACATTATTTCTTTTAACCCACACCATTTTTATCAGGTCTCCACCAAATTAATAAACCTTCTAAGAGATAAGAGCATCAGTAACTTAAATAAATCCGTGCTCCCCTCATTCATTTATTCAGCAAACATTTATTGAGTTTCACTAGTTCTGGGCTCCCGAGGTGAACAGAACAGATATGGTCACCAGCCTTACGAAGTTTGTGATTGAATCAGGAAGGTTTTGAGAAAGCTAGTGTCTGAAAATTAATGAGGCACTGCTGTAGTGGGGATTCAGGAAATCTTTTGGAGCAGAGTCCCTGTGCTGAGCCCCAGGCTCAGAGAAGCTTCCCTAAGGAACTTCTGGTTGGTCTGAATCTTAAAGGATGAGTAGAAGTTAGAGTACTCATACAGTGAAATCCAAGTAGAGAAAATTTATCTGGCCAGATACTTCACTTCTTCCAGTATACATTTTCAGACCTGTAACCATCATCCAGGTGTCGATTGTTACTATAGCCTAGTTGCACAATGCCTTCAAATGGTTCCAGAGGGATCCATCATGTCTGTGGTTGGCACTCTGGTCCACTAACCATTACTGGACTTTGATCTGTTACTTCTAGCAGTTGAAGAGTGAGATAGATTTTAAACATTCTCAGTCTTTTCTTTCTTTTGGAATAATGCCAATGTTACCTAGATTTAACTTGATTGATTTTTGAGTCAGCCCTTGGATGACTTTTTAATCAGTTGAATAACTATGCTAATCATGATTCTTTCTAAATAAGCACATGTGCACTTTATATTTATTGAAAATAAATTCAGAAGTTGGTCATCTGTGCTTGGGGCAAATCGTGAGTGGTGGTAACAGTCTTTCCATTTGTAAGATTTGATTAACAGTAGTCATGTTACCTACCAAGCATTAAATAGTTAACGTTTATGAAATGCTTATGTTTCCTTAGAAAAAATGTAACTGAGGCTATTGATATGATTTGAAAATCATTAGTACTGATCACACATAAATACAACTGCACAAAAGATCACATTTTCATACAAATCATGACTTAACCTGGCTTTAATTTTTTTAATCCCAAACTTTCATTGCAAGTTTTTTGGGGACACAGACCTTCAAAGATACTTATTTTGTTTCCTCCCAGCTAGGACCATCCTAATGTCAAAGGGCTGTGTGATAATTTGGCTTCTTCTGGTGAAAGCCTGAGAACAGAAATCTTTCTCTCAGGATCAGTAAGTGGTTTGATTCAAGACCCCAACTTAGATTTTATCTCCATGAAGTTCCTTTGTCTCAAGAGAGAGCAAGTCTGAAGAACTGTAATCTGGCTGGAAATCGGGTGACCTTTTTGGAATGTGCACAGAAGCTTCTAATAAAGAGGTGGTGTTTGTCTAGGTATACTGACACTATGTTTTTGAAAAGTCTACAGTACAAAATTCCCATTTAATTTATTTTTAGCTTGAGTCTACTCTGCTAGTAAAAATAAGGCTATTTTTGTAAGTGCTGCTTCTAGTACTTACATCCACATTTTAAAAGAATTCACAGAAAACAGTCCATAATGATAACTGGGTGCAATGCCCAGATTGTTGCAGAATTATGTTTTAAATAAATCTTTGTACGATGGCTGCATTTCAGCTGTACCACAGGGTTCAGCTCACATGATACGTCCCCACACCACACTCGTACAGATGGGCTCATCATCCCCCACTTAAATTGCTTGACTTATTTAATTTGTGTATTTGTCCAGTGTGTGCATTCTGACTGTCCTTTATGCATTGTCTGCAGCCCTGAATAAATATCTATGATGACGGGCTGCCTTAAGAGGCAACGGATTGCTCTTTTAGGGAGTTGTGTGTTTCTATGGCAACTCCTTTTCTAAAACTTTGAATTTTATCCACATATATTTTACAGATACCAAAAACAAGCTTCTGTTTAATTTAGAGAAGCTTTGAGTTTTGAAGAAGAGGAAACTGTAGCTCATCTGCAGATGTCAAGAGCACGTACACTTTGTTTGAAGGCTCGTTGAAAAAAAATTGATTCTTTTTGTGCCAGACACTTAACCAAAGACCAATGTTCCATTCGGATAACCTTTTATTGTCAATTTTTTTCATGATTCTTAGGGCAAAAGTGACAATATATAAGGCAATTTGATAAAACTGAAAAGGAACAAAGTAGCCACTGTGTGTGTGTCTTCTGTCTGTCTCCACCTCTATCCCCTTTGCAGATTTGTACATTATAATGTTGCTAGCTCACTGGATTAAATTTGCTTTCACCATCCATTTCCTTTTCTCTGTGTTACTACAGTATGTATAGGCTCTCCGTTACAGCTACATCTGATCTAGAGAAAATAGGTTATGTCCCTATTTTGAAAGGAAGACCGTCTCCATGGTTCACCGCTTTGTGTTTGTTAGCAGTGGGATTCTGGAAGAGACACGGGCTATATTCCTGAATGATAAAATCCATGCATAGGGCCATTTCCTAAGTTTGTAGGTAATTCAGACAAAGTAATTTGTGTAGTCTGTGAGGTTGGTGTGTATGAGTTTTACTTAGCTTTTAGTTGTCTGTGCTTTTAGGGTATTTTGTTTCTTATACTTTTGTGTATTTTCACCTTTTTTTTTTCTTTCTGAAACACAGATTCAGTTTTCTTAAAATCAAATCAACTGTGTGGCTGGTGCTGTTTTGCGTTTTCCACATGTGTTAATTGTTCTGTGGCTTTTGTTTACTGTTTTTGCAGACCTGATTTGCCATGGTCCATGCTTTTCATTCTACTAGACCACATAGCTGATTTCTCAGTGGGAAAAGACTGCCTTTTCACCGGGTAATTAGTTATCTCATTTCAAAAGGGCCAAGTTTCTCTGAAATGACTTTGTCACACTTTAAATGTCTGCTTTGGAGGACAAGAATCCTTTTAGTTACATGCTTATCCATGTGGTAGAAGAAATGCATGGTTAGTCACCATGGAAATTCTTAAGTATTTGAAGGGCAAAAGATGGCTAATTAGACCATTTATACTCAACCATTGAGAGATTATGAGTTAGCTTATGGTGATTAGAAACCAGAGAAAGAGGTAATATTTTTTGGCCCCATAAGGAAGTGGTGGTGGTGTTTATTCCTCAAGCATATTTTCATTTGCTGAGAGAGGATTCTGTGGCACTTTACCTTGAGTAATTTCTGTCTAATCTCTTGATAAGTAAGCAAGCACACCCCAGAAAGCACAGAAATAGACTGAATTTTGCAGTCTCACTCTTGTTACCTTTCCAAAGGTGTGAGGCCGGGGCCAGGGTAAGATTGCCCCTCAGCGGGGTCCCTCCATTCACTGTGCTTCCATGTCTTCCTGCACCCTCTAGCTCAAGCACCCTGTCTTGTTACCATACCCCAGGAACCTCTGTCCAGGTCCTCAATCCCATTCAACCACGTCTCAGAGTCATAGGGCCCCTCTACATCCTTTACCTCGCCCAGCGTCTTTCATGAATTCTTTCCTTTCCCAATCAGGTACAACTATGTGGTTTCCACTTACAACCCAGGTTCCAGGCTTGCCCGTGCCTCACCTCCCCAGCCCCACGCCCAGCCTTTCTTCCTGGGGTATACTCTTATGTGAAGTGACCAAAGGTATTCATTTTGAAAGGAGAGGGAATGGCCATTTGACATTCTCAGAGCCTCTGTGCACTCAGACACTTTAAAAGCCCCCTTTTGGGTCAAACTTGATGTGAACAAAAGGTCTAAGATTTTGAAAGTTTAAAATTATGAATTTTTTTTAAAAGATTTTATTTATTTATTCATGGGAGACACAGAGAGAAAGAGAGAGGCAGAGACACAGGCAGAGGGAGAAGCAGGCTCCATGCAGGGAGCCTGACATGGGACTCCCAGGTCTCCAGGATCAGGCCCTGGGCTGAAGGCGGCGCTAAACCACTGAGCCACCGGGGCTGCCCCAAAAATATGAATTTGTTAATATTTCCTTCCATTGTCTATAACTCGTAGAGTCTGGCTGCCGTGAACCTCTTCACCTTCCTCCTGCTTCCTGCCTATCCTCCCTGTGTGTTCTCCATTGAGGGATGGTTTTTGGATGCGCCCTATTCCCTCCTTTCGCTTGACCATTCCATTTGCTCCCTCGGTCTGAAATGTTTCTCAATCTCCCATCACAACAGCTCCAGGGTCCCTTTTTCAGGGCTTTCCCCCCACCCCATTAACCAGAGCCCCCTGTTATGCTTTCATGGCACCACACACCTTCTCAGCAGAGCACTTAGGGCAGTTGATGCTTCATCATTATTTTTGTGGTTATTTCATTAATGTCTGTCTCATCCACTAATCTCTAAATTCCTAGGAGCACGTAATGCCTCTTTTCCATGTTTCCAGTGACCAGTACAGGAATGGACGTACGAGATCCTCAGTGAATATTGTTGAGTGAACATCCACGGATATCTCTGCCCACCCCCCACCCACCAGTGGCCATTAGCCCCTTTCTTTTTAGCACAACTCTGTTTTGGCTGAAGTATTTACTTGCTTCTGGCTGCTCTCGGCAGCTGGCCCAAGCCTCAACCCCAGTTCTTGATCCAGAGGGTGAATTTTTGGTTAGTCTAAGCAAATCAAAATACAAAGATAGAGAGAACTTGGGTCCTTAATGATGTTGCCGAGGTGCTATAAATAAACCAGTCCTGGGACGGTTCTACCTCCAGGCAACTCGGTTGTATAAGCTAATAAATCCTCTTATTTGTTCAAGTCAATTCAGTTTTCTGTTCCTGAAGATGTCCTGAAACAGAATGTCATGAACGAATGAACACATGAATAAATGAATGACTTCATCTCACATCTTCACAAGTCCCATTGTAATTCAGTTTTCACTCTCTTCATTTCTATAAACCATTGGACTGCTGGTAGAGATGTTGACCAGTATTGAACCCAATGCTGAAATCCCAAGGAACTGCTATATGTTTTGAAAATTATTTCCTTCTACTAAATGCCCCCATCCTCTGAACTTGAGCTCACATTCTTCTTCACCTCTCACCTTTTGGCTCCGCACTTTGTTCATAACTTTTTGGGGCGAGCTCTTCTCTGAGGAGGTTGAGAGTCAGATTAAGTCATACCCAGCAATTTCCTGTTTGTGAGCCTTGAAGCTCTTGAAGACTGCGGGCAGGTTTGACAGAACCTGTAGGTGTTTTCAGACGCTGAGCTGATTCATCCCCTTTGGTTGCTAATGCTCCTCAGCTACCATACTCATCTCTTCTCTCTGGATACTGTACAATTTCTCTTTGTGTGGGGATAAAATTCTCAAGACCTGCCCACTCCACACATTCTCTGTCTTGTCTGCATTTTGGTGAGTTGTGGTGTAGATCCCTCCTCCATGGTTGTGGAATAGTTTCTATATAAGAGGGGAGTTTGGTTTGTTTCTTAGCATTTTTTTTGCGCAGACAGAACTTTGAATGATCCCTGTAAATCTAGGCTTTGTGTCTGCTGCCTTTTTTTCATAGACCTCCTCCATAACATAGGAAATGCAGGATCTGAAATAAATACCCTCTGAAGTGCCTGCTTGTTTGGTACCAGAGACTTCGGAGTTCTCTCATTATTTACTTGATCTCCGGGCACTTTGGCAGTGAAGACCAGGCAGTCACTTCTTTCTCTAGATCACTTTGGCAGTGAAGACCAGGCAATCACTCCTTTCTCTAAAATGCTCCCCTGGTAATAAACCACAGGAGGTGGGTAGCTAGTTAAACAGTCTTGGAGAGTGATACTTTCAGCCATGCCATGTGAAAAAAAGCACAGAATTTGTACTTGCTTTCTTATTCCAAGCTATGTATGATCCACTTTGGACCACCACCCTGGGCAAGTGACACACTCTCCACGGATCAGAAAACAAAGTAGAGTGAGATACAGTGAAAGCATTTCTTAGGCCCAGGGAAGGGACACATGCAAACATATTAATGTTATAAAGCTACCAAAGACAAACCCTTGTGAGGCATCTTTTCCTACTGCTCAGTACTTACCTCAGTTTCCCTCTGTACACCATAGAGATGCCTGGACCCACACATGCTGAAATCAGTTCCCCTGAAACCTTTGGAGTGAATCACCTCCTTCTGATAGCAGAACTGCCCCACCAACCTCTGAATTTGAAATTTTTTTTAACTTTGGTGATTTCTGTTGAAAAATATATACTCTTTTCAGTTACCAGTGAGGCACTTCATTGTTATCTGAGAAAAGGGCTTTATATGGTACTGACACCTCATCCATGTCTCTTTCTGATTTGTCCACCAGCATTTTTGCACACCTGGAGTGTGCCACACACTGTTCTGGGTGCCTGGGCTACCTCTGTGAGCAAAGCATACAAAAGTTCCTTCCTCTTGGAGCTTATATCCTATTGGGGGAGAACATAAAATAAGCACTGAACAAATAAGCAAATTATAGTATGTTAGAAGGTGAAAGTTGCTTTAAAAAGAAGAAAAAAGGAGAGCAGGGTAAGAGGAATGTCAGTTTGGGGAGAGGGAGAGGTTGCAGTTTTAAGTTAGGTGGTCAGAGCAGGCCTCCTGTATTTCTAGTCTGTTGTTGTTACAGTGTTGTAATGATTTAATATTGGAGATGAATCATCTGCATAAATTAAAGATGGTTGAAGTGAGTGTAGTTCAGCTGAAGGCTAAATCTAAGTGCTAAATGCTTGAGAAAGCATGGCAAGGTGCACTAGCCCTTGTCTGGCATTCTCAGGTTATCTATTCTTAGTGTAGTTTCCTTTTCCAAAAATAGTATTTATTTTATATAGTCTTCAAATGGAGCATATCTCTGACACCTACTGCCATGTGTTTATAGTTAAATATAACTGTCTTTCTTCTAAGACCAAGAGGTTCATCCAAAATGTTTCCCTTTAAAAGTAGTAAGAGGGCTCCCCAAGTTGGCTTTCCAGCCCATAACAGTGATGGATTTTGCAAACCTCCTGGTCCAGCCATGTGGAAAAACCTAATGTTGTGGGTAATTTTCCTCTTTAAACACGTGTTTTGTGTTTTGGTAGTGGCTGTTTGGGGCTTTTGTGTCTTAGGCATGGAGTTTATTATATCTATATAAATTACAGTTCACAGACAACGCTTTCCAGAATAGCATTGTATGTATGATCTCCTTATACAGTGCCCCCTTGCCCTGTGTCTGCTGTGTGTAGATGAGCCTCCTCCAAGTTCTGGAATTTTTGAATGTATATACCCTTTCCTTCGCTGACTCTTCTGTCCTCCCTTTTTCTGTATGCTGCCTTTTTTTTCTCCTTGAAGTACCTGACCCTTGGGAGGAAGTGGCATGGCTCTTCCCATTGTCTGAGCCTCTAGACTAAAGGCTCTCAGTGGGTCTCTCTTCAAGGGCCAGAACTATGTAAAAATAACACTCATTTTGCCTCCTGTCCAGAAGTAGGATGGTGCTATTCGAAAGGTAGCTGGAGCTAGGACCATCAGAATGAATACATTCTAAGTGTTGACAGATGTCCTTTCCTTCTTCACCTATCATTCCCCATCACTCACTAGATTCAAAATGTGGTGATCCATAGGAGAAGGGCTAGGGCGCTTGGAGAGAAGATCCTCCAGAGTGGATGGGCAGCTACCCTGGCTCACTGCAAGGTCTTCAGGCTCTGAAATTGCCACTCATTATTCTGAATTGTGCAGTGCACCTTTCTCTTCCTGGGATAGGGTGACCTTGAGAAAGTCACATACTCTCATTAGGCCCATTTCCTCATTTGTAAAGGGAGATTAGTCTCCAAATGACCTTCAACATTGCTTCCACATTAATGTTCTAATGTTCTTAAAGACATGATTTACCGTCCTTCTCTTGAAAGTTGATCTTTTCAACATGGTTGGGCTCTTCTACTTCCTTATCTAATTGTCCTCCATGAGTTCATTTTATTCATTTCATTGTTTCTCCCCTGTATGCTTTATAACTCACATTCTCCCAACTTGTCACACATTTCTACCACTGGAACCTGTGATTGTACTCTGCAAATAGCTCTGGTTATTTCCTCCCGCACTCCCACCTGAAATACTGCTTTTGTATTGGCATTTCTGAGTGAGGAGGTGGGCTGTTGGGAAAAACATGTTGTAGCCCAAAGTCTCTATTTTGAAAGAGACAGAGAATGGAATTATATGTTCTTTTTAGGCTGTATAACATTCAATGACCACAATCAAAATAGATCAATATCCAGGCAGAAAAAAAAAAAAGAGAATTTTCTCATAGTATGAATCATAACACAAAAGCAGTTACAATACTTTAAACATAAATTGCGTAGTCTGTACCATGATTTTTCCAAAGTTGTCAACCTTGAGGAGGAAAATATATTCCAGTGGCTAAGAAAGCATTATTTTCCCTAAATTCCATAACATGAAGGGAGTGTTAGTTTTCCTTTGCTCAAGCCTCGTGCCTGGGAATTTTGAAATGATAGATTCAGGCGCACCTGAGTGGTTCAGTTGGTTGGTTAAGCATCTGACTCTTGGTTTCAGCTCAGGTCATGATCTCAGGGCTGTGAGATCAAACCCTGCATTGGGCTCCACACTCAGAGGGGTGGCTGCTTCTCACACTCTCCTCTATCTCTTCCCCTGCTCACACGTGCTCTCTTGCACATATGCAGTCTCTCTCTGAAATAAATCTTAAAAAAAAATTTTTTTTAATGAAATGATTTATCTGTGGTATAATAATAAAGTTCCACAGTAAGAATATCAACATGGAAAGAGATTGGTATAAATATATTATAGCACTTGGATTTTAAAGGTAAACCCTGTGTCAGGTTGCTTTTCCTTTAATTGCCATAATCTAAAATTTATCTATTAGTACTTCTTTTCTAATTGTTACCAGTATAATAAACATTGTTCTCTCTCTCTCTCTCTCTCTCTCTCTCTCTCTCTCTCTCTCTATATATATATATATATATATATATATATATATATAGAATAATTTACTTCAGGACAATAAAATGAGGATATAGCATTGAAATAACCTTAAATTGTAGGAATCATATCCCTACAGCTTATTTATTTAGATATAACTTACCCAACAAGATCTTACATAATTTATTTTGAAGACTAATCCTAATCCTTATAATTAGGATTATTCCTATTTATTTGGCAAAGAATCTTTACCTTAGAGATAAAATGGCTTGCCATAAAGTCCCATGAGGAAATGGAGATTAAAACCAGAAATTATTTCTTTATATGATTCATGTCTTGATTATGAATTGATACCAGTATTTTACCTGAACGTCCATGCTTCAGAACATTATATTATCTTATATATACCCTTAATCAATATACCTGTCATTCAGAGAATATTGAAACTAATTCTTCCATTTTTTTATAGGGGCATACTTAATGATAAATATATTGAATAAGTTCCATATTTTTTTAAATATTTTATTTATTCATTTGAAACAGAGAGAGAGGGAGTGAGAGAGAGCACAAGCAGGGGGAGCAGCAGCCAGAGGAAGTGGGAGAAGCAGGTACCCCGCTGAGCAAGAACCCTGATGCTGGCCTCCATCCCAGTACCCAAAGATCATTTGACCTGAGCCAAAGGCAGATACTTAACTGACTGAGCCACCCAGGTGCCGCGATTCTATCTTACTTTTAAAGACTTCCAAGAAGGAAGATTTCATGACTTACCTCGTTAATCCACTCTAGTGTTAATTAGATTTGATGCCAGAACATTCTTATCTAACTTAAATCTCTCATGCTGTAGCTTAAGTCTATTTTTTTTTCACTCTGCCTAGGATATTAAAAGCAACTAATCACCATTATTCATAATAACATTCATAAAGTCCTCCATATATTTGAAATGTGAGTACTGTAACTGACAGTGAGCATAACTCTCAAATATCAGTATAATTTAAAATAAGAAGGACCAGCTTATAATAACTGTAGATGACATAATAGTATTTAGTTTTGATGAATGAATAATACTGTTAACTAATAAGACTTCAGCAAACTAAATGAAAAGCATTCATCTATTAACTCATTCACTTATATATTAATTAGGCACCCACTTTGATATTGTGCTGTGTTCAGAAGTACAAAAATGGGTACATCATAGAGTTGAGAAAATTTCAATGTGAGGGCTTTTTAAAAAGTAGAACTTCTGAGGTATATTTCTCAGAAATGTGCAGATACAATAGCCTAATCTTTAAGAGATAATTGTGTCCCATCTAATGTCGCTATATTGTATTCATAACCATACCTGGAGGTGAGGCTCAAAAAAATAGTCTAATTATTAGAACATTGCTGTTTATTTTTACAGCTGCCCTGGTACTCATATCTATAATAGGCTTCACAGTTCTACTATGTGTGGTCCCTAAGCCCTTCACCTGGAAGCCCCTTCATTTGGATGTTAATATGAGGAGTGTGTGTATTTGGACATGTGTGAGCATAATCCAACATAGGACTACAAGAGGTTTATCACTAGAAATAAATTATAGAATCCTGCAGCATGAAAATGATATGCCCGGGAATGCAGATCACAGGATTACCTTCTGCCTCCTTTCTTTATCATGGACAGCAGAGGTGGAAAGGAGAAAGAGATTTATTCTGAAGCCATTTGATGCTGACCAAGCAATTTATAATGGATGAAATGCTGATGTATTGCTGAAAAGAAAATGAGTGTTCTTGCTAAAATGCCATTAGTAACTTTATTGTTTAAAGTGCAAGTTATATTCAGCAATTTTTTTAGTCCCCTTTTGAGGTGAAGTTGAAGTAATTCAGTGTAGGCTTTGAGCAGAAAAAGGACAAAGTAATTAGCAAGTCATAAAAGAATTCATTCACCAAGGTTGGCTGATATTTGAATTCTCTGAACTATAAAGATATAGAAAAAATGGCATTTAAGAAATACAAGATGACGCAAGTATTTGTTTAAAACAGAAGAGTTCTGGGACTCCTGGGTGGCTCAGCGGTTGAGCGTCTGCCTTTTTGGCTCAGGGCGTGATCCCAGAATGCGGGGATCGAGTCCCACATCAGGCTCCCTGCACGGCGCCTGCTTCTCCCTCTGCATCTCTCTCTGTGTGTCTCTCATGAATAAAGAAATAATATATTAAATAAATAAATAAATAAATAGTACAGAAGAGTTCTAAGAAAGCCTGATGTTGGAGCACTCTGCTAAGTTAAGAGTACACCTTCTGTTGGTGCCCACTGTACGTGCAAGACATTGTGCTAGTCACAAAGGGAGAAAAAAAAACTGAAAAACACAGTCCCTACCCTCTAGGGACTTTTACTGTTTGATGATCAGGAATGAGATAATTCCAAACTAATTAAAATACATAGAATGGATCAGAATTTTAAGAAAGGTACATATGAAGTAGTTCCAAAAGATGACGTTCAGAAGTACCATTTGAGGTCAGTTTTAAAAGATGTCTAAGATTTCTACAGCCAGTTTGGGTTATAAAGCAGCTCCAGACTGAAAGAATGCCAAGAATTGGAATGATCTGTGCTGATGAACATTGAGTAGGCTCTTTGATGTGTAAGTTGTTGTAGGGTGACCATAAATTCCCATTTGCCTAGGATCGTCCCTGGTTTCACCTGTTGTCCAGTCTAATTATTTTTTTAACATTTTATTTATTTATTCATAGGGACAGAGAGAGAGAGAGAGAGGCAGAGATACAGGCAGAGGGAGAAGCAGGCTCCATGAAGAGAGCCTGACGTGGGACTCCATCCTGGGTCTCTGGAATCACACCCTGGGCTGAAGGTGGCACTAAACCGCTAAGCCACCCGGGCTGCCCTCCAGTCTAATTATTAATAGCACCTGCTGCTGCTACTCTTAAATGTACCCCAGTTATGGCACCTGGGTGGTTCATTTGGTTAGGCATCCAATTGTTGATTTCAGCTCAGGGTCCTGAGATCAAACCCGCGTCAGCGTTCATGCTCAGCTAGGAGTCTGCCTGAGAATCTCTCTCTCCTTCTGCCCTCCCCTTCAGCTGCAAGTGCATATACTCTGTCTCTCAAATAAATAAATGAATCTTTAAAGATAGAAACTATCCCAGTTAAATGGTAAGTTATACAGTGGCTGTGAAAATGCACCACTCTGCTCTCCTGCTATAGGCAGCAAAACTAACTGACATCCCCAGCAGCAGCCCCTCTGGACCCACCACGCTTTGGCACCACAGCCATGCTATCCCTGGGCTACTCTCAGCCAGCAGTTGTGCACAGTGAAGGTGCTAAGGCATGTCCATTCCAGCAAGACAGGGGAGCCTCCACTGACTAGCTTTGGCTCAGGAACTCTCCACTGGCATAGCTAAACCTCTCTTGGAACTGTGCTACACTCTGAGATGCTTCCCACCTTATCCCCCTTCCTCCTTCCTCTCCTCCACAGCATTGGACCTACATCTCAGTCTACATGCTTTCTCAGTCCACTCCTGCTCCCTTCTCCAAAAAACTTCTTGCATATCTAATCCCATGATGGTAGTGTCTGCTTCCCAGCAGACCCAAACTAACACAGTGGCCCTAGTTATTGATAAGTGTTAGATATTAAATATGGATGAGATTAGAAAAAAAATTGGAACCATGTTATAGGCAACTTTGAAAACTGCTTTGAAGAATTTGACTCTGATTCAGTGGACTCCATTGAGTGTTTAATTATTTGATCAGGATGAGGATGGAGAAGGACAGTTGAAATAAGGAGACCAGTTAAGAGGGTACAGCCATTGTCCAGTAAGAACCTAAATGAGTATATAGCGTCTGTGATGACAGACTCTGCCATGGGTATGAGAGGCACAGCAAGAGGCACAGCACAGGGAAGGTCTGTGGGTTTGGATACCATGGGAGAGAGAGGAATCAGAGATCATTTAATCACTGTGTGCCTCGGAGTGGCACGTCCCTATGATATGGGAACAATAATAAGCCCAACATCACTCATGGAATCATAGTGAGTAGTATATGCACTAATACATTTTAAAAGTTTAAAACAATGCCTGGCACATAAGAACTCAGTAAGTATTTCTGAGTTTGTCTGTTGCTCTGTGGCAGCCTTGGTCAGAGCACTTTCTGCAGTTGTGGAAATGTTGTATGTCTGTGCCATCCAGAACCATGGTTGCTCACCATATGAGACTATTGAGCACCTGTAATGTGGCTGGTATAACTGAGAAACTCAATGTTTTGGGGTTTTTTTTTTTAAGATTTTATTTATTCATGAGAGAGAGAGAGAGAGGCAGAGACACAGGCAGAGGGAGAAGCAGGCTCCAAGCAGGGAGCCTGACGTGGGACTCGACCCCAGGTCCCCAGGATCATGCCCTGGGCTGAAGGCGGCGCTAAACTGCTCAGCCACCGGGGCCACCCAGAAACTCAATGTTTAGCTTTATTCAGTTTATTTTTGTTATTTTTATTTTTTGCTTTATTCAGTTTAAATGTGAATAGTCACATGTGACTAGTAGCTACCATTTAGAAGTATACCCAAAGCTGAAAGTACTAAAGAACTAAAATACAGGGGGTTTCAAAATTATATTCTTTTATTTAAAAAAAAAAGCCTGTTTTACCAATATGACATACTTTTAACTAAGCCTATAAGCTTGGTGCCAATCACTGTAGTTGGGGATAACTGGGAAAAAGGCTGTGATCCTAATCAGACCTTTCTGAGATGATCAGAACAATAAGAAAAGGATGAGAAGACTTAATGCTTCCACTAACCCTGCAATGAGAAAAGTACTTGCAGGGCTTTAAGGAGAATGATCATGTCTTGGTTTCTGTGAGTAGCTAATGGGTGGCTGAGATCCCCCATTTAATGGAATCCGTACTGTCTGCTGTCCGTTTTCCAGGCCAAAAGAGAGAAGGTATTGCAGTGCCTGCTGTTATGTTCTCCTCCAAATAATAGCCAGCTAGCGCTGCTGTTATATAAGGTCACCGCTAATGCTGCACCTGTGGACACCTGGTAGTTCAAGGGCGGCACTAATGGGAACTCTGAGGGATATATTGGAAGGAAAGGGACACAAGTTTCTTGATATCTGTGAGGGCAGGATTAAAAGACATTCAGGTGTCTATATATCCAGAAATAGGATTTTTGAAATACCACTCTTTCTTTCCATCCCATTGCCATGGTCAGGGGGAGCTGTCCTTTTTGAGTTTCATGAATATATCATTTTGAATGGTTAGTCTGTGCCGGCCTTACTGTAGGCATCCCTCATGTTATTGACTTATCAATTACACCTCCGGCTGCCTCAGTTAATAAGTAACACATATGGGGTTGGGGGTTGGTGCATCTGGGTGGCTCAGTTGGTAAAGCATCTGAATCTTGGTTTTGGCTCCGGTCATGATCTCAGGGTAGTGAGATTGAGCCCTGCGTCAAGCTCTGGGCTGGGCGTGGAGCCTGCTTAGGATTCTTCCCCCCCCCCCCCCCCCCCACGTCTCACCTCCCGCCGCTTGCACACACAGGTGCTAAAGTTCAGAAGGACTTGGGAATCCATCCTGAGAGCAGATCATAGCTCTGTTACTTGCTACATCTGTGACCAGTGCAAGCTATTTGAACTTCAATGTCCTGATGTGTAAAATGGGAGTACTGGTATTTTCTAAGTTATTTAGAGGTTTCCATGAATTAACATGAGCCTTTTACATGGAGGTGTTGAAAAAATGTTAGTTCCCTGCTCCCTACCATATCTCCTAATTTCCTTAAGTTCCTGATACATTATTGTTCCAAAACCTAGCGTCTCTTGGGACCTTCAGCTCTCTTGAACAACCCCCCCCCACGCCCAAATTATACATGCTTATCACTTATGTTGTATTTACCTACTCAGCCCTACTGGAGCAGCCTTCAGCAGCCTGTTTTCCTTCTTGCTGTGACTGCCTTCATTCCTTTCCCGAGCGTTTCTGAGGTCAGAACCTTCCTGTTCTATATGTATGTTTGGTTTCTCATATGTCAAATTAAGATGGTGACTCAGGGAGCTCAAGGCCCTTATAGCCCTGGCGTTGATAGGTATCTGTACACAAGACCACCCCCTGATTTTGTTCCTTTAAAAATGTTTTTATTGGTTTTTCTCTTTATCAAAAAGTACTATATTTTTATTACAGATATTTTCAAAAAGAAGCATATAAGAAAAAAATTAAAGCACTCATAACTGGGGCACCTGCGTGGCTCAGTGGTTGAACGTCTGCCTTTGGCTCAGGTCATGATCCCGAGGTCCTGGGATTGGGCCTGGTGTCAGCCTCCTTGCTCAACAGGGAGCCTGCTTCTCCCTCTCCCTCTGCCATTCCCCCCTCTGGTGCTCTCTGGCTCTCTCTCTGCCAAATAAAATTTTTTTTCAAAAGCACTTACAATATTGCCATCCCTACTGTGTGCATCCTGAGTGTATCTTATAATCCTAAGTGGGAATGGGGGGTGAGTCTGTGTGTGTGTGTATAAAGTAAAAAATCATTACACTCCCACTTTTTGGTAACATCCCTCTTAAATGTTGTAATCTCTTAAATAGTTTCCCGTCACTAAACATCCCTCTACAGCATTATTTCAGATGTCTGTCTAGAATGTATTCCGTTTTATCACTGGACATTGAGGTTGTTTCTGCTTTTTTCCCCACTATTATAAACAAGGCAGAAAATTATAAAGAGAGCAGTAAATAGCATCCTCACACATGTGACTTTCCACACATGCTTGAAATGGAATTACCAGATCTAAGAGATAAACATTTTTAAGGATTTTGGTACCATATTGTCAAATTACTCTCCTGAAAGGATGGATCTATTTATCTCCTCCCCTCAGGGCACATGAAGCTTTGAACACCTGGTTCCTGATGGGACCAGTAGTCCTCCCTGGGGGGAAAAAATGAAAGGAAAAGAGAAAGAGTAAGAAAATAGCACTTTTCTCTACTCATGTGTGTATCCAGTTCCAATTTTCCAGTGTTTTTAAACTCTCCTTGAATAGGGTGTCTCCCTGGCTCATGTGAGATTCTTCTTCTTTATTGGCTGTGTTAGCTTCCTACGCCTCGTCTAAATTACCCCCTTTAAATCAATGCACTGTTTCTCTGAAGTGTTGACCCTCTGGGAAGAACCTTTTCTGCACCTCAGCCTCATCAAACTGGAGAATCTCATCTGTGTCTCTTTCTTTAATCTCATCTGATTTTGCAACAATATTTCCTCTTTTCTCGGTTATTGGCCTTTTGATTTAATGCTTTAATTTGGCACATAGGTTCCTTGTACCGCTGCTCTGGATAATTCATGCCATTCTGGATGGAATATTTCATAAAACAATTTTTTGAAATACTGTTTTGTGAAAGACTTCTTACAGACTCCAAGGATTAACCATTATATTTATCTTGCAGAAATGAAAAGATGAAAAGCTGAGCACTGGGGGCAGCTGTGCGGCTTGAGTCTTGTCATTGCAAGTGCTCGGGAGGAAATTGCCCGTCCTCCCATCCAGCAGGATGAGGGACAGGCACAACTGCGGTGTCTGGGACATAGGTTGTTGCCTCAGTAGGTTGGTCATGCCACCTCTCATGATGTTTTGAGGGCTGTGCCTCCGTAGGCTCCTTAGCGTCTGTGGGTCTGTGGGAAGAGGCCTGCACACGCGCATGCTCCCTGTGGACAGTGAGGCTGCAGTCAGAGCCTGGGAGCCAGGCCCGTGAGCAGCTGAAGGGAGAAACCAGCGGCTCCCCCCGTGTCCTGTTTCAGCAGCTTGTGGGGAGGCTTATGGTAGAGTGATGTGACAAGCTGCGAACAGCAGATCAGAGAAAAACGTGAGGTAATTTAATTGAGGAGCTTGGTGAGAGGACAGCTGAAGAGCAGAGAGCAGGGGACGTGGCAGAGAAAGGGCATCTGCGGGATGGGATAAATTATGAAACAGCCTTCCGAGGACAGTGTGAAAAGGGTGCTTCCTCATTTCTCTGGCAGTTTGGGTCAATTTTCTACCCTCACATGCTTTGCAAAAAGGGAAATAATTTATTTTTATTACTGCCCCATTCGTGGTGCGGCAATTTTTAATATCACATAAAGCCCGCCACCCATTTCTATGTAAGGGACCGACTTCCTCTTTTTTCTGGGTTTGGTATTTACTATTTCTGCCATATTCTACCCTTTCGGGAAAAATTCTTTTTTTGGTTTGTGTGTGTGTGTGTGTGTGTGTGTGTGTGTGTGTGTGTTTTCTTTTTCTTTTAAAGGCACAGTAGAAATGTGAGACCGGGAACAAGTGATGGTGTGTTTGCTTTGACTTACATCTTTTGATATAAAGGCCTTTTTGTTTCTTCTACTGTCATGGCCTTTGAGTTCCAAAATTTTTAAATCTTCATTCCCAAAACAGTTTTTGAACTCGTTTTTTACATCGTTCCTGATAGTTCACTCTCAGATTATAAGACAAGTGGCGAATTGAACATGAGCCAGTCTTCCGGTAAATCTCCATGCAGTGTCCATTCTGGTGCCTTCAAAACAACAAAGAGAACTCAGAAATTGCTCCTCTGGAAATAGGTATTTAATTGTTCTAAGCTGAAATAAATAATTCATCTACTAATTTTTCAGTCTTCTGTCTCTGTGTTGAGACCACTTGCTCCTTAAGTATGTCTGGCTATCTAGTTTAAAACAAGGTCTTGGAAGCCTTGACCATCAACCTTGGATCATGGAGTAGTTAAAGCCATTTTAGACACTCCTGTCTTTATATCTCATTCTAGAAGACTTTCACGCCGTGTCAATGACAGAATCAGTGCCTTGGTGTAAAACCATCATCTTTAGTGCTTGAGGGCGGATACCATTAGAAAACTAGGATCACCCACCCCCCTTCCCCCCACCACACACACACACACACACACACACACACACACACAGAGTCTTGACCTAGGTCAATACACTATGGTTTAGAGTTGAACACAGTGTTATACCATCACTTCTGTGTTTCTGTATGTCCTTGGTTTTTTTATACATGGTGATGTGAGAATATTGTTTCCGGCGTAGTAAA
Organism: Canis lupus dingo; assembly: GCF_003254725.2. Lineage (NCBI taxonomy): Eukaryota > Metazoa > Chordata > Mammalia > Carnivora > Canidae > Canis > Canis lupus. Next base: position 49,499,906 of record NC_064254.1, on the reverse strand, counting down.
ATTTAACTCCAAAAGCACTGTCCCTAAATTCAGTCTTTTAAAAAATACTTTATTTTTCAATTTTTTAAGTCTTCTGTGTACCTTAGCCTAGAATTTAATGTGAAACTTTTCAAGCAAAGTTTTAACTTCAAACTCCTATTCAGATATAACTTGTTCCTGATTCCAGAATTGAAAATTTATTGGAAGTCAAAGAGAGAAGGTCACAGAACAGCTTAGCCAGTTGGTTAAGGACATTGTCATTTTCCAGCTGTCTCTCCTCAGCTTCTTTCTACGCTCTGTTTTCTTTTTCTTGCTTAAACCTACCTGTTTTCCCTCTCTATGCAAATCCATTGTGCCCTTTCAGAAGGTGATATCCCTCTTTCTTGGGGTTACCATTCCTTGCAGCTGAGTAGATCAAAAGGTCCAGATTAGTCAGAGGGAGACTTAATGATGAAGTCATATATTTTAATATGAATAATTTGATTCGAAGTCCTGGCACATCAGTCATATTTAGGAGAATGTCACTCCCTGCCGTTTTTAGACGATGTATCTGCAGAAAGAGACCCTTTAGGGACCTTCAGAGAACCTTGTCAAGCGTATTTCCATCATTCTGAGGGAGCTCTGATTGTGTTTTAAGTGTCTTGCACTTAAGTTTTTTGTGTGAACCAGTTTTGTAAAAAGCTGACTGCGTGCTAGTTTTTAAACACCTTTTCTCTTCACTTCCCAGCCTCCACATCTTCCTAAGTTTATCTCCTAATGCTTTCTATCACCCAAGCACTTAAACAAGATTGCAGACATTTTCATCTAAGCTGGTAGCTGTTAATTACCTATCTTTGTCTGTGTTTTAGCACTTAATACTATTTTGACAGGGGTTGCATACTCTGTCTTTCTGGAATTTTTTAAGTGCTCTTATGAGTAATTTGAGAAATTCCAAGTATAGATTAGATGAGCTGTTCTTTCCCTTGCTGCCTTTTTTATTTTATTTTAGAAACATTTAAAGAGGACCCACTGTGTGTCAGGCAGCGTGCTCTCATCACTCCCACATACATTGTCTGATTTAATCTCTTCTTCCCCTGAATCTGCAGCTTGAATCACCACCGTAACCTCAGTGTGTGTTGCGTTTGGGATGGGGGTGAGGGGGAGCAGTTAAGGGAGCAGCGGAGAGAGGTTGTGATCTCTGGATGGTACACCCATTTTTATGGAAGAGTCCATCTACAAGAGTGTTGCTACTCTGATCTTTATTTGCAGGTTGGTAGAAATTCTGGTTGGTTATTGGCAGAAGCTCTTTAAAATCAAGGATGATCGCTCTCTGGGAGGTTTCAACATGAGTTTGTTTCTGTTTCTTTTCAAAAGCCTGTTTGCTCACCTGCATTGTCGGTGAATAGAAGACTCAACTCACCAAATGAAGCATGTCAGGAAGGATTACTGATTTATTTATTGTGCTTCTAGAGTATTTGTAAGAAATTGGTTTTATTACTTTCCTCAGTGGAGCTTACTCACCTAGTTAACATTTAAATCTCTTAGGCCTGTCATTCTGGAACAGTGGTATCCCCCTAACCTGAGGAGTGAAACCTGCCCCAGGTGCAACAGGCCTAGCCAGGATCTCCCTTTGCTGGTCAACACTGCCTTCCTCCTTTGGGGCCAGACCCATGTTTGCTAACAGCTTCCTGTGCCTTACTTACCTCAGGGATAATGGTCGTTCACTTTTAGCTCTTGGCACCCAAATTTTCATTTTTCTCTCCTTCTTTCCTTCCTGTCTACCCACCTTCCTCCATTCCTTCAACAAACCTTTATGGAGTGCCTACTGAATACCTAGCACTGTATAAAGTCCTAGGAATCCAGAGCTAAATACATAGACCTTTCTTTGTGTTGTACACAGTTGACACATGGGTTTGTTTGTTTTTTTACCTAAAGGCAAGCCATACGCATTTTTTTTTAATGAAAGGGAAAATATCTTTAGATGAATCATCTCCATGTTTCCAAATAGAACAGTTGCTCACAGCGTAGTTATAGGTGAGTATTTTCTAGCATGAAGATTTTTGGAGACCTCATTCATCAATCCAATATTTAGTAAGTGCTTAGTGCACCAGGCTCTTTGCCAGACACAAAAAAAAAAATATAAAGCTGAGAAGACACGGTCCCTTTTTCTCCAAGGACTCACATTGTACAGAGGAAAAGAGTTCTGTAAAGTGTATATTAAAGCCATTGCATGTCCCTGGGGGTAGGCTGGGGAGTGAGAGATTATGAGCATTGAGAAGGGTGGGGACAGATTGTATCCAAAATGTGTGAGGCAGCGCCTGACACATAGTAGGCAATTAGTAAGTATTTTTGGATCAACCAGTGGTGTTAGCCTTCAGTCAGGGCCTATTAAAGGAAGTGACGTTTCAGCTGTTAAATAAGGGATGGGGAAGAAAAGCACCTTCTAGACAGTGTGAGTAAAGGCAGAAGATGTGAAGGTCCCTGGGGGCTCACAGGAGCAGTGTCAGGATGCTGCAGAGGGAAGTGTAGGAGAGGTGATTCCAGGAGACCCAGGTGGGGCCAGACGGTGAAAGGGTTGAAGACTTTGGCCTTTTTCCTATTGGTCAGCAGGACAGGGCAATGTCAGTCATTTCTGACTATGAAGTTACTTCAGATCTGGATTTAGAAGGGCCCTCTGGCTGCCCTGCCTGCATAGGATGTCCTTCCAAGTAGGGAGAAGCTGGGGAGGGTTGATGAGGGGTCCTACGATAGCAGTCTGTGTGGGAAGACACTGAAAGGAATGGCTGATGTATTCCAAGTCAAAGATGAGGCCCACAAGGAGGCACAGATGACTGCCCCTCATAAAGAATTCACATCCCATTTAGTAATTGTATAAACCTGTGCAAGTCACTTCATTTCCTAGGGCCTCAGTTTCTGCATCTGTAAAACAGACATAGTTGTATGTACGCACCTGGTACGATTGTTGTGACAATCGACAGAGAGAACCATGGTCTGAGCCCTGGATGTGGCCACTGGCATGTAATAACCAGCATTTATTGAACTCATACAAGTGCTTTCTATGTACGGACTTACTACTTAGGCCTCACAAACACCTAGTGAAAAAATAAATAAAAACAAACACCTAGTGAAATAGAAACAGTTATCATCCTTATCCTGCAGTTGGGGAGACTGAGGCACAGAGACAGTAAGTAACTTGCCCAAGGTAGCATACCTGATGATGAGCAGAGGTAGGATGTGAACTAGGCAGGCAGGATCCAGAGGCTGCAGGCTTAATTGTAGGCTAAACTGCCTCTAGATGCTGCTGACTGGTGTTATCCTTCATTGTACCATCTTGGTCTTACTTCCTGGCTCCCTGGCCATCAGAACTTTGTGGGGAGTAAGAGAGAAGGTGTGACCTTTCTGATTATCTCTCCTCACATAAAACTCACCTGTCCTGTCACTGACTCATTCCCTCTGGACTGTCTCCAGACATGGAAACGAATCTGACAAATGAGTCTGCCGTGAAGGGGGAGGGGGGTGGGGGGAGTAGTAGATGAATGAGTTACCTTTCCAGAAAACACATCTACATTTTAACTAACTTGCAGCTTGCTGTCACCCTAAAGAGTGACAAATTTCAGGCCAATAGGGAATTGTTTTTGAACTGAAATCACACAGCATGGTTGGCTTAGCCTGTCTCTGCTCATGCCCCATGTGTTATTTACATAATGTCTCTTTCTTTGCTTCTTTTTTTTCATAATGATTATTTTCCAATTTCAACATTCTCATTCATTGAAGAAACTTTAGAAAATAAAGAGAAACAAACAGAAGAGAGTTTTTTTTTTCAGAAGAGAGTTTAAATCTCCGAGAGTAATCTCCCTATCAGCAGTAACCACTGCAGACATTATTATACAAATGGTTCTTCTAGTCCTTTTTCTGTGTATACATGAAATACATCTGAATATAAGGCAAGAAAGGGGTTTTGTTTGGCCATGTACTTCCATTACAGAAATGGGTGTAATGATCAAATTCATATAAATTTTCTCCTAATCTGGACATTCTCTCTATAATTTTATTTTTGAACAACAATGATGATGATGATAAAAGTCAATAGAAATTTAGCCCAAAGCATGACCTCACAGCCCCAGTTGGATGCAATCAAGAACAAATCTTTTTAAAGAGCACTTTTAAAAGCAACATGATAAGTAGTTGCATAGTGAAGATCACATACAGATCAAATCATAGCACCAGCTTTCTTTTTTTTTAAAGATTTTTATTTATTTATTCATGAGAGACACACAGAGAAATCGGCAGAGACATAGGCAGAGAGAGAGGCAGGCTCCATGCAGGGAGCCCTACGTGGGACTCGATCCTGGGACTCCAGGATCATGTCCTGGGCCAAAGGCAGACACCCAACCGCTGAGCCACCCAGGTGTCCCCAGCACCAGCTTTCTTAATATGATGCAAATGGTTATTTCTCACTTGGAATCACCTTTCTAGTGACAATATCACATAGAAATTTAGAGATTCCATCTCAGTCACAGGTGTTAGGTGACTCAAAAGGGATTCTAACAATGATGAAGACATTGGAGATGAATGTGAAACATCTGGATAAAATTTTTTTCATAAAATAGGATTCCAAAACATTTTCAAATCAATCTACTATTTTGTGTGAATGTAATTTGAAATACAAATATGAGTAAATATCAAAAGATAATTATTTCATCACATTCCTGAAGGTTTATAAACTCAAGTTAGCAGAACTATTTGATTTTTTGTTTTTGTACTCACAGTAGTAGATAAAATAGGAGATGTTTTAATTGAGGCTACCTTAATTCAGATGTGCATGGTAATATACGTACTTTGGTTTTTATTTTTATTTTTTTAAGATTTTATTTATTTACTCATGAGAGACACACAGAGAGAGAGAGAGGCAGAGACACAGGGAGAGGGGGAAGCAGGCTCCACGCAGGGAGCCCGATGTGGGACTCGATCCCGGGACTCCAGGATCACACCCTGGGCCGAAGGCAGATGCTCAACCGCTGAGCCACCCAGGCATCCCGGTACTTTGGTTTTTAAATAAAAAACAGGATCACAGTGTATGTTTTGTTTTGTAGCCTGTTTTTTATACTTTATAGAATTATGGCTTTTCCATGACTTAATTTTCTTAACCATATCATTCGCAATTGCTACATTAGAGTGAATGGGCCAGCATTTACTTAACCAGTCCTCTTTTATTAAGTATCGAAGAGGTTTATTTCCCACTTAACTGTTTTAAACAACTTTGATGAATGTCTGCATAGATAAGTCTCTGGGTATATCCGTGGCTATTTTTCTTAAGTTAAATTTCTAGAAATAGATTTGCTGGGTCAGAGTCTTGCAGAATTTTAAGGTATTTAATATAAATTTTCAGATTGCACCAATCAGTAATACTTTCCTCACATCCTAGGGAATTATTCAATTATTGTCCCCTTGTGGCAGTGTTTTAATTAATTCTGAGTAACTCTTTAGCAAGATCATTTTATTGCTGTCCAAGATGTTTATTCTGTCTCCCTCCTTCCTCATGCTTCATGCCACTGGATTAGTATTAAATACAGGTTAGAGGGTTTTATGTCTGTTGCGTTGTCCAAACCTATTGATTGAAAATGTTTGCAACCACTGGGCTCAGTGAGGTGTCTCTACAGCACCGTGTGATATATTACCCCTTCCCTGTGAATGACATTAAATCATTTGAACACATCACCGAGTCTATGACACAGAGAATCCATGATTTTTCTTAAATTCCGTAGAATACTATTACAGTGCTTCACTACAATAGTGCTTTTTATGTTTCTATCTGTTGTGTGTGTTGCTAATCCCCATATTATATCAATAAATAAGGAAGCTTGCAAAGCCTTCATTATATCAGAGACCATTTGTTAGCCATCAAAAAGCTGCCTTCTCCATGCTCACCGATTAACAGACTCCTCCCTTGCATAGTTGATTTGCTAGCCAGAGAGCCACATTGCTGCTAGCAGGCTAGAAGGCATGTTTCCCAGCCTCCCTGCCCATGTGGCTACATTATAGCCAATGAGATGTGTGTGTGTGTGTGTGTGTGTGTGTGTGTGTGTGTGTGTGTGTGGTGTGGGAAGGACCACAACATTCTTCATCCCTGCCTCCATCTTATTCCCTGGAACATAAATGTGATGGCTGGAGCACCAGCACCATTTTGGACTTAGAGGAGGAGGACCACATGAGAGGGCAGATAGCAGAAAAGAGCTATGGTCTTGATGAATGAGAAACATTCATACAGTCCTAGACTGCTTGCCCCTGACTTCTTTTATAGGAAAGAGAAACCTGCTATTGAAATCTCTGTTTGGGGATCTCTGTTACCTGGAGTCTGGCTTAATCCTGTCCAAAACAGTGATCTTACCAATTTTATGGCCTTCTATCTTCCGTGCTCTTTCCTACATTCATTTTCTATTTTCTATATCATTAATGGAAAGTGATTTTCTTAACAGATTCAGAGCACCCTGCCAGCAAGTACAGCTTTGTTCATATGGAAAGTAAGGATATCATTAGAATACTGCGTTACATAATCATGTTTCCTGTGTTCATTTACAAATAGGCCTGTGGGTTTCCAGAGCATCCCTTTCCTTCCCCCTCTTTCTCCCAGAAAAAAGAAGGAGGGATGTTCATATAGAGAACCCACAGCAAACTGCTCTATCAAAACATACATCGGGCAGTGCATCCTGGAGCATGAGGCAGCAGTTTGGAACTGACAGCCCCACACTGTGAGCCTGAGCATCTTCATGGGACCTGTCACTGTGGATGGAAACAAGCTGCAGGCTGCATTTCTCTACCTTCATCTTCACTTTTTTTCTTACAAACAGTATTTGTGAGCATCTGTTAGGTTTATCTAGCTCTTTCACCAGACAGCTCAAGGCACACAGCATTTTCCATGAAATATGAAATATACAACTGCATCATGAGAAACTTGGCAAGAGATAAATAAGAGGACAGAGAGAAAAGAGGAGAAAGGATATAAGGTTGAACAATTTCAGTCATGGACATAAAGAATTGCTGCAAACAGACTTTTTCTATCTGGTGATTAGCAATAAAGGCCTTTGGTGCCTCTTTTTCAGTGAAGTCACCTTAAGAGAAGACAGGGGAGTATAGCGGACATATCCTGTTTATTCACCTTGTTCAGGTGTGTGTAGGGGAAGCTGATGGAGCAGAAAGGGTATTCTTTCAAAACGCAAACCTGGCCCCCCTTCTAGCTCATTCTACTTGAGCTTGGCAGGATTCACTTTACCCCCACCATTCTTCCCACCCTCACTTTCTTATTACTAAAACATGTGGTGTATCAATTAATACAGACGCTGAAGTGGGTTACGGGTATTGTGTTCATATGTCTTATTTAAGCTTGTATGTGTCATTTCCTGATAGAGCTATTAAAGGTTATTATTTAGTGGCAAGGAGTTGGTGGAGCTGGAGGGGTGAGCCTAGAAAATGCTTCCTTAGTTTAATATGTTCTAGCTCCTAGAAAGTATCCTCTAGTGTATGTAGTGAATTCACCTCAATTATTCATACGGGCCTGTAGTCTTCAAGCTATGGTAGTGATTTTTTCAAGGATTTTTCAAGGGAAAGGCTGACATAGATCTTTTCCCCCCTGCCCGTTATTATACTTGTTTGTATGTCCCTGGTAATTTAAACAGATTCTCACCACCCTGTTCATGTCTGTGTTTCTCCCATTTGTCTCTTTGATTAAATGTAGAATGAGCCTTTGGTTAAAGAAAGCATATCCTGAGCTTCAGTGCATTTGTATATATGCAGTATGAGTAGATGTTGTAATATCATAGAGTATTAGGGCTGGAGAATCTAAGAAGGCATCACCACCTCTAACATTTTATAGTCACCTCTCAGGGAGATGAAATCATTTGCCCTGGCCGCACAATAGATTTAAGCCTGGACCCATTTGCCCTTCCCACTGTCCTACACTTCCCGGCTTTGCAAGACAGCAGCCAAGCTTATTAGAAATCTGGGCATCAAGTCCTTCCTGGTTTAGAATTGTCTTGGAATAAATCATCCTGATTGGGAAGAGCACTAGAGAATTATAGAATCCCACAGGCTTCTCAAAGATAATTCTCTTTAAACTGTTCTCAGTAAAAACCACATTAAAATGTCCAACAAATCATAGAAAAATGAGCTCATGGAGTAGCATTTAACCACAAACTTGAATAAGAATCTGTTTGTCAGAGACAGAACTATGCAGAAGATATTTTCAAAAGTATGGCAAGTAGTAAAAATTGGGAGAAGGGACTGGAGCCTACTTTGGTTTGCATTGTTTTTCTGGAAAAGAACAGAGAGATGGTTTAGATTCAGTTTTACTTGCCCCACCCTGGCTTTCAATTTTCTCAGAATTTGTTCTTTGAAGTTCAAGCTAATAGATTTATGGCATCTTTAGACAGTTGGTAACCATCATATTTCACTCAAACACACATGCTTTTCCTCACTACAGCAGAAACATCTGAACATTCTGCTGGGGTATTTGCAAAGAGTTAGATTTACCTCTCCGAGAGCATATAGAGACAGCTGTACTTTTTCATTCACTTCACTTGCCCTGCAGTGGACAAGGAGTTGAATAAAAAGTTAGCATGAGTATTCCTTAGGTGATATCGTGTCTTTGGTCTAAAAACAGCAAGTGTAGGCCAGATAAGCCTGGTCCTCTTTCTGCCTGTGGTACATCATTCTCTTCATGGCTTCATTCACACGCATTTTGTGTGCTGCCCTGCGCAAGGGTCCCAGGATGACTTGGCATACAAGAATGCCTCACTTTAGGTTTAGTCACTCTGCAAATTCCTTTTTAAAATCGGAATCTGGTCTAGGTTTTTTCATATTTGTCAGCTCTGTGCATAAGGCCAGGCTTTTCTCACACATTAGTTTCCTTATATCCTGTTTGTTTATAGGACACTTAAAAAATACAGTAAATAGCTTAACATGCATTTTGTTGTAGAGCCTAGCTGTGGAGTTCACATTTAGTCACCTCTTTCTTCTGCTGCCTTATTGCCCCTGTAGATCTAATTTTGCGACCTTGTTTTAAAAAAAAAAATCTTAATCTCTAGATTTTTATAATAGACTAGCACTGGTTATATTGTCGGTTAACTGGTTGGTTATGATAAGATTTGCTTAAATTTTACCATGGATGTCCCTTCTCCTTCCTATTTATGTAGCCATCTTCTGTATCATCTGTGTAGGGGGAGACGGAGCGGGTTAGGGAAGGAACATTTCTAGGGCACTTTCTGTGTGGAAGGCATTTTATACATTGAGTCATTATCAGAACAAACCAATGGGGAAGAATTGTCATCCCCATTTTGCAGATATGGCAAATGAGACCAAGAAGAGTCAAACAATTTGTCAAAGTTACTACAGCTAGTATTGCAGTTATGACCAGGATTTGAAACCAGATCTGTCTGACTCCAAAGCCAGGCTCTTTCCACATGGCTACCTAAAGCTCACATAACCGTAACCTACTTTAATAGTCTCATTTATCTGTAATAAAATTAATCCTGAAAGTTAAAGAAAGAAGGAAGGGAGGGAGGGAGAGAAAGAAGGAGGGAGGGAAAGAAAGAGAAAGGAAAGAAAAGAAAAGAAAAAAGAAAAGAAAAGGAAAAATAAGTACCTCTGGAAGTGAAGAAACACAGCCTTAGCAACAGCAGAACCTAGTGTGAAGTTAGAGCCTGGGATCGGGGTTATGTTTGTGGGACTGACTGGTCACAGGAAGGAAGGCCTCTTTTTATGAGGCCTACTACTAGTCTTGGAGAACTTCAGGAAGGTTGGGTGAAGTGGTGAGAGAGCAGAGAAGTGACAGAGCAGTGGAAGTAAGGAGCAGCCGGGATGGAAAGTGGGGAGGAGCTGCTGGCAGTAGTAAAGATGCGAAGCGCCCCTGCAGAGGTGCAGACCCAGCGGCAGGGGAAAAGGTGGGAGCCCATCCTGGAGCTCGGCATCATCAGTGCTCCGCTGGCCGTGAGACCTGAGTTGGCCCATCCATGCTTAGTGAGGGACGGATGAAATGGGAGGAGGGTTGATGGGAGAGAATACAAGGCTTCTAATAATCCTCTGTTTTAAACTTGTGACCAGGGCAGCCTTGGTGGCTCAGCGGTTTAGTGCTGCCTTCGGCCCAGGGCCTGATCCTGGAGACCTGGGATTGAGTCCCACGTTGGGCTCCCTGTATGGAGCATGGAGCCTGCTTATCCCTCTGCCTGTGTCTGCCTCTCTCTCTCTCTCTCTCTCTCTCTCTCTCTCTCTGTCTCATGAATAAATAAATAAAATCTTTAAAAAAATAATAAACTTGTGACCAGAATTCTGAACAACATCAAACATTCAGTAAAACTTGGGAGAAGTTTGTAGCCTGGGGCCATTGGTGCAGGAGAGTCATCATTTTCTAAAGTCCCGATGTAGATTTCTAAGATGTGAGAGATAGATGGGTGGGTATAGAGGTGATAGGAGGGAACAGAGCTTCACCTTATGATGAAAATAGCAGAGCTTCTGTTTTAGTCGGTTGTGTTGGGTTGAAGGACAATGACAGTTGAAGGACAACTATGAAGAAAAGTTTTGTAGGATGAGAAAACCACTTTGAAGGAAGGCAAGGCTGCTTTGGTAGACTTCATTCCTTAATTTCATTCTCATTTTTGCAAAAAGGTGATCGCAGCATGCTACCTGACGAGCAATAATAGTGTGCAAAGGCATGCTGTCCATTGGGAGAGAAGCAGACAAATGGTTAAAAGTAATGGAACTGTTGAAACTCTTCTAAAAGTGTAAATCTCAGGACCCAACAAGGTCTGGATCTATTTGTTGCACATTTCATACCATCTGTTCTACGTCTGCCTCTACCATGTATCCCAATAACTGATTGTTAGAAATCCAAGGCCCCAAGTCTCCACGTGGCTGTCCCAGCTAGGTTGATAGGAAGGAATTGGCCCACCCTTCAGGGCCTTGACCAAAGCAAACACCAGTTCTTTGCATGAGGTTTCAGTTCCACCAGAACACATAACTCTCAATTTAGACATAAATACCAACTCATCTGGCAACCTGCTCCCGTTCCTTTTAGGTAAGAAGATCTGCGCTCTGTAACGTAAAAAGCTTCACTCTGGAGGCCACCATTCTGGAGGAGGTTGCCATTTCAATTATTCTCCTGTGCACTGCCTATCCTGCTGCATAATTAATTGCTATTCCAGAGAAATGGGACCTCAGAGCCCTGACCACTTGAACTGTACATCCTGTGATCCCAGCTCCACCAGTTGTTCAAATCACTCCTGTCTCATTGAACCCCATTGACCAGGAAAGACTCCTGCTTATCCATCATTTTGTAAAAGAACTGCCCTCATCATTCTCCATGCCCCGATTGATAGGAACCCCAAACAGGGCAGTGATGTGCATCATAAGAAAAAAAAATTTTTTACAATATGAAATATTTCTAAATAAAAACTGGTTAAAAAGTAAAGGCATGTATTTAAAGCATTTAGGGGAAAAATGAATTTCTGTAGAGGAAATATTTTATCTCCTCCTGTCTCTCCCTTACATACTGAATTATATCTCAACCCCAGAGTTATTACCAGGTTTAACATAGGTGAGCATATTTGCCAGTGTTGCAGATTTGCTGACAGCAGATGTACTTAATTCAGGGTTTATTCAGTTCTGTTGTGTCATCCACCCAGAGGGGGCCAGTTTTGTCTCTGCTGAGTTTACTTTTCCATTTTGTTTAGGTTCCTTTCCTGATTTCTCCTTAGGGCACAGATAAAAAGAAGTCCTTATTGTAATTGCTACATGGGTTGTGAAGGAGAAGAAGGACAAAGGATGGGGTGGGCAGAGATGATACAAAGAAGTAGAGAACATAATCTTCTGGGAGCCATGATAAGTCTAAGTGAAGAGGCAAATTAACCAATTTATATTTGAATAGCAATAAAAGCAATAAATATTATAAAAGAGGTCACAAGGAGGTACACTGCTTATCATCAAGTGAGCAGTCTGGGTCAGGGCTATACACATTCTCCTGGAGTGCCCAGGGCTATCTTCCTAGAGGAAATGTGCCTTACTTGGACCTTGGTGGGTAACCAGACAGAATGAAGAAGGGGAAAAGGTATGTGTGGGGGCAGGTGGGGGGATCCCTGGGTGGCTCAGTGGTTTAGCACCTGCCTTCGGCCCCAGGGCATGATCCTGGAGTCCTGGGGTCAAGTCCCACATCGGGCTCCCTGCATGGAGCCTGCTTCTCCCTCTGCCTGTGTCTCTGCCTCTTTCTCTGTGTGTGTCTCTCATGAATAAAGAAAATCTTAAAAAAAAAAAAAAAAGAAAAGGTGTGAGCAAAGGCATGGATGTGGGTATGGGACAGGGGGTGGTGGCGTGCAGGGCAGAAGCAAGAATAGGATTGGTGAGGCAGATTGGTTACCACGTTGCTGAGGACCATGAACATAAGCTGAGTTTTTAACTTGCTGCCTATAAGCCTTTAAAGGCCATTGTGGTGACTTAGTGATGGTGTCCATGCCAGATTTGTGGGGGCAGAAACCAGAGGCATGACACCATCAAGAAGTTCTTGTGATGGTGTAGCCATGGGTGGAGTGCCCTACAGAAAGGTCTTGAACAAAATGGTGACAGTAGGAGTAGAGAACAGAGATAAAGTCTAGACATATATCAAAGGAGTAATCAGTGAGACTTTGGTGAGTACTGAATGTGAATATTGATAGAGTCAGGACTGGACAAAAGAAATAGAAATCAGAGAAGACCCATGGGCTGTAAGCCTGAATACCCAAAAGAATAGTTGGTGGACATAGGAAAATAAAAAGAGTGGCTAGAATATAAACCGCCTTCCTTTGTTCTAATGCTTCCATTAGATTTGCTAGAAAAAAAATGATGCAGGGGCTCTGGTCAGCTCTGTTGCCTGCTGGAAGAGTAATGTTCTCCCTAAGGCAACAACAGACAAAGACAAAGTCAGGTTGACCTACACACCAGTATACATACCTGCGCACCCATTGCTTACAACCGAAGGCACAGGCACTTGGCAGAAGAATATGGTTTACCCTCTTTGACTGGGTAAGGTGCCTAGGATTTAGATAACTTCCTCTCTTACCACCTACTTCTGTTGCCTCCATTCTAGCTACTGAGTTATGATAGCATGCTTTCATTTATCTTTTATTAGCTAGAAATGTGCCTAAACATTATCTAAATGAAACCGGCCTGGATGTGATCATGTCATCATCAGCAAGGGTAACAGCCCTCTTGACCTCCAGGCAAGAATGTGCGATGCAGGGAGAAGCAGTCTCTGAAGCTCTATTTCCATTTAATTTAGGAAAGCAATCACTTTTGTTGGCTGGTGTCAGAATAATGAGCTTAATTTTTTAGTTGTGAGTGAGAGCGGCTTGCTCTGTGTACGTGGACTTGGCATTCTCTTTTGTGTGGCAGCTGGCCCACTGACCTCATCATTTGGGTTCCCTGTTCTTTTAGTGGAACCAACACCACAAGAGTGAAATGCTGTATTTTCCACAGACTCATGCTACATGTGATTATTTGTTTACAATGACATAATGCTTTAAACTTTAGTTCAACCCTCCCAAAAATGGTCACAAATGTGGTGGTTTGAAGGGTGAGCTCATGTGTAGAAAAAGGATTGAGACTCTCCATAACAGAGGGGTTAGATTAATAACCACAGACAGTCCTTCTGGAGCTCACCTATCTATTCAAAAGTATTCACTGAGATTGAGGCCATTAGAAAAAGAAAGTTTAGTACCCTGATGGATGCCCCTGGGTCTCAGCAGGTTGATGTCTTTGAAATACTTTGGGAGAAGCTACTGCATTTTGGAATTGTTACAAAATGAGGAGTCAACTGCACAAAGGTGACCCTTTCTTTTGAACCCAGTCTGCAGTGTACAAAGGCATACGTGCAATCACCAGTAAGAAAATGGCACCCCATACTCTAGTTCAGCAGCTGACACACGGGTCTTGAAGCAGGCTGTGAGTGTGGAAAGGGTCACCTACTCTGAATTCACTGAACGTTACCATTTGTCATCTGGTTACAGAATTCATCCTCATGTGTTGTTTTTTAGGGTCAGACTTCATTATTACTGGTAAATGCCAGCATTGTAACCTGCTTCCACTCCCTTTTCCCCAGTCATCATCCTGAGAACCTCCTCCAGGCTTTGTCAGGTCGGGCTAGCTTGTACCGACACGGAGGGCAATCATCTGTTCTCAGGAACTGTTCTTCCCATGGAAAGACCGTATTAACAGTAATAAATAACAATTAACAGTTTACGCTTCCAAAAACATGTCATGTGCATCACCTTAGTCAATACTCACAAACAACTCTGTGAACCAGGTAGCACCAGATTAATTCGACAGGAGAAACTAAAGTCAGAGATTTACCCCAGGTCATAGGCAGGGCTGGGATTCTAACCAAATCTGTCTGCGTTCTAATTTCATGTTCTCCTTACTGCACCACATTCACATGAGAAAGGCCTTTTGCATCTGCAGTGTGGCCTCTAGTTCTCCTAGCATTCCACTGTGGTAAACCAGGGCGTGCTGGCCTGTGCTGGCTGCTGGCAATAGATGGTTTACGTTGGGGTGAAACCGCTGGGGGCGATAGAAGGGCAGTTGTTCCAGACTCAGTTGGCTTTCAGTTCTAGCTCTGCCACATTTATGAGCTGTTACAGCTCTAAGCAAGTTACCTAACCTCCTTAAGCCTCAGTTACTGCCTTGGTAAACAAGGGATAACAAAAGCACTCGTTCTCAGGGTTCTTGAGTATTGGATGAGACCACATATGTAAAAGTACATCACGTGATGCCCAGCACAAAGGAAAGGCTCCATCAATGTTAATGTTATGTCACTGTCACTGTCACCATCATTGGGAGGACCGGAGCTTTCTTACACATGGCTTTCTTGGTCAGGTTGACTCTCCTGCTGACTTCCAGTGAACACCTGAATATTGGGCGTAGGGCTCTTGGATAAAGCAGACCAACCTCCTAAATCCCAGATTTTAAGGTCACTCCGTTATCCCTTCTTCCCTTGATGTTTAAAGCCTCTCGGTGTCTCCCATCCCACTGGCAAGAGTTCCACCAACAGGGTACACTCTCACAAATTCTCAGCACCTTGTGAGGTTGGCTACCCTATAGCATCAGTCATTTGTATCTTGATACGAATTCTATCCTCTAACACCAAAAGAAAGGGGAATTTGATAATGAAGGAGAGAATAGGGAGGCTACTGAGGGCAAAGCCGGAAAAGCTCTTTCAGGATCCACGGATCATGGCCAGTGTGAGTGGAGATGGAGGGGCTGGTATGAAAATGTCCATGGGAAGTCAGAGAATTTGCCTGATTCAGTTTTCCTCCAGGTCAGTGCTATGTTGTTTTCAATAGTTATTTAAATACAGCCTTCCTAAAGAAAGCTCTTACACGCCCAGTTTTGACTGAATGGCAACTTCTGATCCCTGGAAGCACAGCTACGATGTTAAATAGTAATCTTCATTTTCCAAAGCATGTGACTTCTCATGGAGAGGATGCTCTCTGCTCAACAGGAAATCTCCAAACACAACACCCACTCTACACAGCACAGAGCTGAGTTGAGCCCCAGTGAGTTTGTATAACATCTTCGAGAGAAGGCCAAATATTTGCTATCCCACCTGGCTTCTTTTTTTTTTTTATCCTAATTATCTCAAGTGGCTTGAGATAATTAAATAAGACTGCATTCTTTCTGATTTTTTAGTGTAAATCATTTCAGAGTAAGCAAGTCCTATCTTTCTAGCTTCCCTGAAACATAGTAAGTAAAGGATTGTGGTTTTAAAAGGAATAAGGAGATGAATTATTTGTGTCTTATGAAAGCTGCTATACTAGCACCCTTTTGCTGCTGAGGAGGTGTATAAACAGCTCTACTCTACTTCCCACCTTGGTGCCTGAGGTTTGCCCTCAAGGGAAGTGCTCTTGAAGGAAAGATAACCACTGTGACCAGTTGTAGCTGAGGCTGGGTGAGAGGCTCACCACCTCACTTCCCCTGAAAACCGGGGTCCACATTCTTCTCACGCCCAAAGCCATGAACCCCAGAACCGGAAATCTCACCTGCAAGATGGCATTCACAATCTCAGACACGTTTCATGTTCTCTCTTAGGAGCAACTTTGATGTGTACGGGCTGGAAAAGAGGGAAAGTGTGTTACTTTTTTTATCTAACAACTTATAACTGTGTCAACACATAAGACAGTCTGTCAAAGCTTTCTGCTGGTGTTGCTGCTGTGAATTAATTTTGAGCATCACTTGTGAGCAGTAAACACTTTTGCAGTGTGAACAACTCTTTGTACAGTAGGAGTTGTCAACAGCTTGCCGTCCCTGCTCTCAGGGGAGAATGAAACAAAAGATGCCTCCTCCCTGACAAGTCAAGTTGGCTGGGGTATAAGGAGCAGAAATTTGTAGCCACGCCCATTTTGTGATTTTTGCCTTTTCTTTTGACCACCCCATTGTTAACTTTTTAGAGTGGATGATGTTCTTAATGTGTTTGAGTATCTACCTAAACCACCAGGCATTGGGTACTTCCCACTATTTTAGAATTGGTTCTAGAATATATGGTCCACATCACTCTTAAAGGAGATATCACCATTGGGGCACCTGGGTGGTGCAGTGGTTAAACATCCAACTCTTCATTTTGGCTCAGGTCGTAATCTCAGGGTCCCGAGATCGAGCCCCGAGTCGGGCTCTGTGCTTGATGTGGAGTCTACTTGAGATTCTCTCTCCTTCCCCCTCTACCCCTCCCACTTATGCTCTCTCCCTCTCAAATAAATAAATCTTTAAAAAAAAAGATATTATTATAAAGAGCAAAACACAAAGACAACACATGTGTCAAGCACGGTGACATGAGAGATATATTCTTTTATTTTTTTTACTACCTTCATTACTATAAGGTTGAATAATCGATTGAACTTTATTCACACAGTTAAAACAGTCACTCGCTTCACTCAGGTTGAGATACACACACATACACAATTGATCCTTGAACAACATGGGTTTGAAATGCAAGGATGCATTGACACATGGGGTTTTTCTTTTGATAAATACAGTATAGTACTGTTAATGTATTTTCTCTTACAATTTTTCAATAACATTTTCTTTTCTTTAGCTTTACTGTGAGAATATAGCATATAATACATATACAAAATAGGTGTTAATTGACTATTTGTGTTATCAGTAAGGATTACAGTCAACAAGAGGCTATTAGTAGTTAAGTTTTGGGGGAGTTGAAAGTTACACATAGATTTTTTACTGTCAGCGTCCCTAACCCCCACGTTGTTCAAGGGTCAATTATGTATATATTTTTCTAGATATAGAAAATATCTAGATAGATTCATTTTCACTTTTCTGTTTCTTTTTGCTTAAAGATCTCCATTCTTTCTCCTCTCTGTATCCCTAGCCAATTTTTAAAGTCTACAACTCTTCATACCTGTGGCAGACCCAGGGCCTCCCTTCCCTGCTGCTTCCTATCTGACAGTAGCACTGAGGAGTATCTTACAGCATTGTAACAATGAGCTTCCTTGACTCTGACCCACATTTTAAAGATGTGTTCCAGAGTTTCCAATCCTTTTAAAACCTGTAAGAATCTATTGTGCATAACATTCCTATTCTAGCAGCTACTGAAATCTATTTTAGCCTGCATGTTCCCCAAGGTTTATATGCTTTATATGTTTACACAGGACCTGCTCTGAAAGGTCATGCTTATCTTTTTATTCTAAAATTCCTTTCTTTAGGCTTTATAATGAAGCCTACTTGTAACATCCTGAAATGTGTTGAATAAGACCTTGTTCAGCCTATTCACATCCTCACACCACAAAGCAGAGGCTGGAGACTTTCTCTCTCTCCCGTGTCTTCACCCTTTCTCTGCAGCCCTCCCTCCTCAGCACCCGGTACAGGGCTCTTATCATATGTGGAAAATGCTTGGTAAATGAAGGTAACTGATGCATCTCCAATCACAAATGAAGTTGCAACAACAGAGGATGGCAGGGGTGGATGAGGTGGGTTGTCATCCGTTCAGCATCATCTTCAGTTTGAAAGAGATTTCCAAGGGCCTTATGAGAAGACCCTGCCGCTAGTTAGGTAGAGAGGGTCTGCATGCAAAGTGTTGAGCCCGTGAAGGATGTCTCTGTATGAGAGCAGGCCTAAGGTCACTCAGGGAGTGTAAGGACTGTACCCATCATACAGAATGAGATATGGTAAACATATGCTACTGAAGTCCAGCCATATACTACATCTGATCACCATGTTTTCCAGTCAGTTCTGAGCAGTGAATCCATTTTATACCTGGTGAAATGAATTCAACTGTTCTTTCCTAAAAAGTAAACATTTGGAGAGGGTTGTTCCTTTTCGGAGGCAAATGCACCGTTTCTCCTGCCTGGCCCAGTAGGGAGGTTAGCTCTCCACTTCATGACTGTAAAAGAGATACTAGAAAAGAAATCCATATCATGCCAGACTCCAAAGAGTTAACTAACGATGTTTTTAAAATGGGAATCATCATGAAATGTATGTAACATAAAAGGCAAATGCAAAATACTTAAATGACAGGTGGCATCAGTTGAAAAGGATGTGGGGGCTGATCCCAGAGCTGCGATCATACACAGCTGCATTAATTTGCCTAATCACTGGATTGCTGTAACCAGTGTCTATAAATAAACACACAAACTAATCTTTTGATTATCCTTTTTTATGGCACATTTTCTTCTCCCTTCCTTTTTTTTCTTCTTCAGTCTTTTCATTGTGATTAAACTGTATTTCTAAACTACGTAATTCTGCAGATTCTTCTATAACTGTTATTTTAAACAACCAGAATTACTCTGGACAGTTCACAAAGGGAGAAAGACAGATGGCCAATAAATGTACGAAGAAATATTCAGTTTTTTAATAGGTTTTAGAAAAATGCAGGAAAAAATATCAATGAACTCCCATGTTTCAGTATCAGACAGGCAAAGGTTAAAACTATCAGGAAAACTGCTATGTTGGGAAGGGTGTGAGGTAGCTAGCATTGATGTGCACAGTCTGTAGGCACACATACTGGTGCAGTATTTTGGGAAGACATCCTGGAATTACAAATATGCACATCATCTGACTTGTCAAAAGCACTTCAAGGGATTTACCCAAAAATAATAACAAAACAGAAAGATGTATTCTCAGGATTCTTATGTCAGTGTTGCTGGCAATAGTGGAAAAAAAAAGGCAAATAGAAATGATCATCAAAAAGGGACTAATTATGGTACATAAAGGAGTACTGTGTGTCCATTAAGAAAGATCAGTATAAGGGATGCCTGGGTGGCTCAGTGGTTGAGTGTCTGCCTTTGGCTCAGGTTGTGATCCGAGGGTCCTGGGATCCAGTCCTGCATCAGGCTCTCTGTGGGGAGCCTGCCTCTCCCTCTGCCTATGTCTCTGCCCTTCTCTCTGTATCTCTCATAAATAAATAAATAAAATCTTAAGAACAGAAAGAAAGATCAGTATAGGGGTGCCTGGGTGGTTCAGTCTGTTGAGTGTCTGACTCTTGGTTTTGGCTCAGGTCATGATCTCAGGGTCATGAAATTGAGTTGAGCTCTCAGGCTCCACGCTTAGCATGGAGTCTGCTTAGGGTTCTCTCTCTCCCTCTTCCTATCTCCCTCTACCCTCCCCTCCTTTGCCCCCCCCCATGCACGTGCACACACTCAAATTAATAAAATCTTTAAAAGAAAAGAGAAAGATTGGTATAGCTGTATATTGCCAGGACAGATGTTTACAGTATCTTCATGTGTGAAAAAAAGCAAGTTACAGAACAAGGAATATTTGAGTTATATTAAACCAACGTTTCTCAAATACTTATATGCAAATATAGATTCCTACTCAGGAGGACCTGGTTAATACTGAGATTTGGAACTGTTAGCTGTTTCCCCAGTATTACCAATGCTACTGGTCTGTGGACCACAGTTTGAGATGCGGTTTGAGATGAGGTTCAACTCTACACATACATGTATGTGCAAATAAATTTGCCCGGAATAAGTGCATGGAAGATTCTACAACATGATGAATCTGGATGATTTTGCTTTCATGTTTGTGCTTTTCTATATATCATGCATCAATATCAACTTTACATAAGCAGTAGAACTAATTTTTAAGTAATAATTAGCCTGTTAAAAACCTTGTCTTTTCTTTTTTTTTAATTTATTTTTTATTGGTGTTCAATTTACCAACATACAGAATAACCCCCAGTGCCCGTCACCCATTCACTCCCACCCCCCGCCCTCCTCCCCTTCTACCACCCCTAGTTCGTTTCCCAGAGTTAGCAGTCTTTACGTTATGTCTCCCTTTCTGATATTTCCCACACATTTCTTCTCCCTTCCCTTATATTCCCTTCACTATTATTTATATTCCCCAAATGAATGAGATGTCCATATAATGTTTGTCCTTCTCCGACTGACTGACTTCACTCAGCATAATACCCTCCAGTTCCAGCCACGTTGAAGCAAATGGTGGGTATTTGTCATTTCTAACCTTGTCTTTTCAAAAGAAGTTGACTTCAGATTTACTTCTCAAGCATTTAAGGGAGAGGCAGACCACTTAGGATAGTCATTTTTAAGGAGGATAGATCATCAGAATCACATGGGAGACTTTTGAAAAACACAGGTTCTTGAGAGATTATGGTTCAACCGTCCTTAAGCAGAGAAATCAGCATTTTTTAAAAGTTCTCCAGGTGATTCTGACTCAAACTAGGGTTGGCCTCTGATCCAGTCTTCAGATTGTTACACATCAGAAATTGGGTTCATGTGTGCATTTAGAGGAGGCTTCTGCCCTCTGCCCTGCTACCTTCTCTCCTCAGAATCATCATGTTTTGGGCGCTGGGGGCTGATACTGGTTTCCACACATAAGACTTATACTTCCAATAGATGTTTCTTGAAGTTTTCCACCAGTCTCCTGATAGCTGCTCTGAGGAGCCTTCTGTATTACTTTCCTGGGGCTACTCTGAATAATCACCACAAATTTGGTGGCTTAAAACAACAGAAGTTTATTCTTTCACAGGTGTGGAGGCCAGAAGTCTAAAATCAAGGTGTCTTACTTTTCTCCTGAGGCTTTAGGGGAGATTCTCTCCTTGACTTTTCCAGCTTCTGGGGCTTGCATGGTGTGTGGCTGCATCTTCACATGCCCTTCTCCTCTGTGTCTTCTCTTGTCTCTTATAAGGACATTTGTCATTGGATATAGGGCTCATCCTATTAAGTTGGGATAATTTCAAAATCCTCAACTGAATTATATATGGAAAGACCCTTCTTCCAAATAAGGTCACATGTACATCTTCTGGGAATTAGGACCAAGATGTACCTTCTTTGGCAGCCACAGTTTAACCCACTCCATTAAGTAGTTGAACAACCATTTTGAAGAACATTCGAGATGTAGCATTTTATTTTGATCTGAGATTGAGTTTTTTGTTTTGTTTCCCTTTATTACATATAGCTCTAGGAAGTTCTTCCATGAGAAAAGTTAAACGGAAAAAAAAAAAGAAAAAGAAAAGTTAAACGGTTGCCAAGGGTAGTCAGTGTCTACACTAGCAATGCAGCTGCATTGTGGAGCTTAGGACTCTATCTTGGGGGGACCCGCCTCTTGTCCGGCAGTATTCTAGCTATCAAAGGACCTGGGAGAGCCAGGAACTCCCAACATTCTCTCTGGTCACATTCATACTTCTTGCCAGTGCTCTGGTGGACATATGATCTAATAGTCATTCTTTGCCCAGGTTCTCCTGCAATGTAGAAATTAGAGACATGTTTACTGAGGAATAAAACCAATAGCTGAGTAGAAATTTTAGAGAAATATCATCATAAGTCTTCTGATTGTATTTAACTGGACTTTGAACAGGTTCAATGCTAGCCTTCCCCACCCTGGCCTACAGGGAGAAGGACAAAGGCTAACATGAGTCTAACCATCTATCCCATCTTACTGCTTTCAAGCAGTCCCTTCCTGTAAACCTTTTTTTGTTGTAGTTATTATTCTGGGAAAGGAGGGTGAAGTGTGTTTGATACCGAGACTGACACAAACCTATCTTTCTTGGTGTTTGACTGACTTGATTCTTGTTCAGTACATGCTACAGGTTTCTCACAGTGTATTTTCATTTGAGGAGGAGGTTTCTCAAAATTGCTTTGCCAGTGTCTGGTCATGCACAACCCCTGGGCATCCCCAGTGAAATGCTTTGAGTCACAGTTTCTCTAAGGTCCAGGCAGAGATGTGCATTTGACCCATGATGTGCTTTGCCTGGAGTTGTGTCATTTCCCAAAATGTGCAGGAGGAGAACCAGATTAATAAAAGGAAACTTTTTCACTCATGCTTAGGGTTCTAATGCCCCAGAATCAACCATTAGATTAGAAAGATCCAGCTTTTGTTACTAGGGAGATTCATGCTAATTAAAACCCAATTAACCCAATCTTACAAACAAGTAAGTATCGTCACACTAGAGATAGTGAGGCAAAAGGCAAAGTTACTGTAACTATGTAAGCAACACATTTTTATGTGAGTGAAAATATTCAGCTTTCTTTTTTTTTTTCTTAAAATACACAAAGGCTGTTTGTTCCAGGATCTCTGAAACTTACATGTAACCTAAATAAGCATATATATGTATGTTTTTAATTTTTATTAAATAAGCAGTGAATGACCATTGGGAAAGACAGTTAAAATTAGACAATTAAAAATTAGAGCAAAAAAGAAGAAACTCCATATTCCTAGAGATTCCCAGGGTCATGGCTAATTGTACAGTCTCTCTTAGCTAACCTGACTGGGACCAGATATTTTATGGTTAATTGAAAAATCAGTTAAAGGATGAATCATTAAAAAAAAAAAAAAAGATACTGCATGGCCTAAATAATGTATTTAATGAAAAGCTACAAATGCAGTTATTTGCCAATCTTTTGATGTGAGCCCAAGGCCTTTTCTTGGAGTTTGGGTCTGCTGGTTGTAATTCTGTGATATCTTTCATGCACATTATTGCATGATTTCCATTTGCAGTCTCTTTAAATTGAAAGAATTTTAAAAGATACTTGCAACATGATCTGAGTGCAAAACCATTTAAAATTTATATCATTTCCTTCATCTTTCACAGTTATCTTACTCATATCTAGTTCAATAACAAATTTGTCAGCAACTTGCTCCTTTCATGTCTTCTATTTCACTAAATTTTCAGACAAATAACTTTATTTTTAACACTCATATTTCATTAGCCAACACAATATTTAATTAAATTATGTAATCATCATAACAAATGCAGCTTGCATTAACAGTTTAAGCATGCAGTTTCCCAGATGCAGGTCCATCAGTTAAGAGAATTTCTATGGGATATATTCTGAACCCCTCCAAGAAACTCATAGGTAAAAATCAGTTCTAAAAGCAAGTAGTCTCAGGGGCACTTGGGTAGCTCAGTCAATTAAGCATCTGCCTTTGGCTCCAGTCATGATCCCAGGATCCTAAGATTGAGCCCCAAAGCCCTGAGTCCAGCTCCCTGCTCCCTGCTCAGTGGGGAGTTTGCTTCTCCCTCTGCCTCTGCCCTTCCTCTCTTTCTCTCTCAAAATGAATAAATGAAATATTTTTTAAAAAATAAAAGCAAGTGGCTTTAAAATTGTTTGAAGAGTTCTGTCAGACATAGGGACCCACTTGGAGATATTAAGATCTTCACTAAGACTCAAGATATTGAAGGAGACTTGTACTCATACAAATACTTGGCTCCTTCTGAAGATATTGTGAAAGAGGGAAGCTTTGCTCTGAGAAAATTGAACGTAAGAGAAATTGGTTTTCCTAATAGTTTATTCTGATAAGGCAGTAGTTTGTTTGTTTTTTTTTTCATTTACTTTCAAACTTGTACAACATAATGAGTGCTCACAGAGTTTGATCCTTACTGAGGTAGAGAAAGCAGGTGTTTCTATTCCTGTTCTGTGGATAAAAAGACCCAAAGACTGTCCACTCCATGAAAATGGGTTTTCTGTTGTGATGTTTGGTTTAAATCTTTGTGGTCCTCCTTCCTCCACCCCATATTTAAGGCGCTGGTGAGGTCTTAATTGAATGAGCTCTGTGAGGGGCATGTCTATCTTATTCATTGGTATCCTTGATACCTGGAATAGGTGAATCAATGGATGAGAGAGACAGGTCACACAGCTTGCAAAACATAAAGTTGTGGTTAGAGTCAGGTTTTCTGACTATTTTATTTCTTTCTCTTACATCAGGATCTCCTAGTGTTTTTTTGCTGGCTTTCATGGGTCCTTAATATTCCCCAGATCTGAGCAAGACTCATTTATCTAGTCATACAGTATGACAAATAATATAAACCAAGATGAGCAACTCCTTGATTTTGACAGGCTTTGTGTTTCAGTGATGGGCAAATCGCATGTGTTATCACACACACATCTGGGAGTTTTTATTTTGGGTCTTCAAAATTATCTGGAAATGTCCAAGTTAGTAGTTTCCTTTTCAAGGTGAATGAACATTATATTTTAAGAGATTGCTTTTGCCGGTAACTAAGAACTACTAAATATTTGTTTTATTTAAAACAGTTTACCCACTAAGAATCTCCAGTAAATGTTAATTATATCTTTCTAGCAACTTTTACAGTTATTTGATAATACCAAATTCTGAATATTTTCAATAAATAATTGCTTTTCCATCTGCTAGATAATATTATATATTTTTAGAAGGTTGTTTCTACAGCTGCTCATCTATTCTGTATATCCAAATTTCAAGGTTTTTAATTTAAATTGATGGCTCAATAACCCAACATCACAAATCCAGTGGTAGGCTGGACTATCATTAAGCATTTCTGTAATGTGTACCATATTTTAAATAATGAATTTTGGACATCAATGGGTTTAAGTTGGTTTTTGGTATGTGTGGATTATTCTTATTTATGTTCTTCATTAAGTCTTCATATTTTAGTTGTTTATTGAAACTAACATAATTAAGTAGAGGTAGTAAGGGCTGGGCCCACAGGAGACCCTGAAAGGATCTTGACTAAACCACCGTCGTTAGATGTAGCTACATGCACATCACAGGTACAAATTCGGTTTCTACAGCATAACAATAAAAGTTCTCAAATGTCATATGGACATGCAAATTTATAAGTGTCACATTAAGTCTTACATGTAAATACAGTTTTTACATTTTGTATGAGTCATGTCACATGTTTGTACAAAGGAGAATGAAAAATAAAATACAATATTTAAGTAAAATGTTCTGAACATTTGCTAGGTACCTGGGACTGAGTTCAAATACTTCATATATTATCTCCTTTAATCCTCACAAAAAACCCCTACTGTTATCCTCATTATATAGTACTGGAATTAGAAGAGTGGAGTGACCTTTTCTAGATCCCTTGTAGGCACTGAACAGCCGAGCTTGGAATCATACCCAGGTCTGGGTAAGGCCCAAGAGCCCACACTCTTCCTGACTATGCTCTGCTGCTGCCTGTTTGAATGCCCACAAAGAACAACAAAGGACCCTTTGTTCATTCCACTTTTACTTTAGATACTTATAGTGATCCTATTACCTTACTGTTGTCAGCTTTTCTTAAGAGTAGCATATTGGTATTCTTTGAGTAAGGCTGGTCCACTCCTCAAATGCCTATTTCTTGAATAAATGAGAACTTAATTGTAGCTCATGTGTACTGGTTGTTGATTTGCCTGTATTAACAGTAGGTGAATGCAAATACAATGAAATTATTTATCAAAACTCCTATGAACTATAGGGCGAAATCTTCAATGGGAATCAGCTCCCCCAGTGAGACTAGTGATGTACTTAGATGCTATAACAGGGGATTCCAGAAAGCTGTTTTAATTACTGGAGAGTAATTTTTCCTGACTTGCAATCTGGTTGCTTAAAAGAGTTATTTACTCATGGAATATCACGGTTCTTTTGTCTTGTCTCTGTTATCCACAGACCAGAAAAGGCTAGACAGTAGCAAAGAAAGTCAGCCATGTGAAGCCACCATCCTCATTTCCTTAGTATAAAGAGTAGATGGTTCTCCTTCAGATTCTTTGGTTAGCATTACACTCCTGGAAAATGTCCACAGGAGATAGGTTTGCTTGAAAACTTATTGGCTTGAATTTTAATTGCTCTAAAGAACTTTACATTGTCCATTAGACCTAACTGTCCTTAAACAAAGCCACTTGTAAGTGGAACTATAGTGAAGCATAAAACAAAACTATTACAGTCAGTAATAAACACAGTGGAGCACTTTGCTTGTAAACATGGGATAGTAGAAGAAAGTGAAATGAAAAAGACTTCAGAAGAAAAGGGACTAAACTTAGATAAGATAAAGAACAATTGTTTATTCACACGTGGTGTGTGAAACACCAAATGAAGAGATGTATGTTGATCCAAAATGTGGGTAAAGGACTAGAAAGCTAAAACAGGAAGGCTGAAAATGAAGTTCAGGAATTGGGAAGAGTTAAAGACATTAAAGCAGAGAAAAATCAAAGCTGGTCACATACACACATTTTAGAATTCTCTCTCTTGTCTTTGATAGGATTCACACGTTAGCTCATTTGTTCATTAATTCCATAATTGTTATTAAGTACCTGTTGTGTGTTAGGTGGTATGTCAGGCACTAGGGTATAGTGATGGACTGGAGATCATAGTCCTTGCCCTTGAGGAACTTACAGTTCACTGGAGGAGACACATTGATTAACAGTCATCATAGAAATGACAAAGTCTGGTTTTGTATAGTTACACTCTAGCATTTCAGAAGAGGTACACTTAACCCAGACAGAGAGGACCTACAAAGGCTCCCAGAGGAAGCACTCTCTCATCTTATACCTAACGGTGAGTTAGCCAGGTGAAAGAGGTAGGAAGAAGAGGGAATGATTGCATGAATCCTGAGGAGACAATACCTGATACTTTCACAGCACTGAAGTTCACGATAGCTGGGACAGAGAGTAGGGGAGAAGGGGTGGTGAAAGATGGGGCTGGAGAGGGAGTGACATCCTGATCATGAGCAGTCTTGAAGCCATATTTGATTTTTATCCTAAGATTGGTGAGAAGCAGAGAAGTGACATGATCAGGTTTCCATATTGAAAGACTAGTGACATTGTGGAAGATGGCCCAGAGAGGAAAAGACTGGTGGCAGGGAGACCAGTTTAGGAACTGGCAAGAAACAGTG
The DNA here is from genome assembly GCF_003254725.2 of Canis lupus dingo. Lineage (NCBI taxonomy): Eukaryota > Metazoa > Chordata > Mammalia > Carnivora > Canidae > Canis > Canis lupus. The sequence continues at coordinate 49,472,839 of NC_064254.1, read as the reverse complement.
AAAACTTGGACTCTTCTTACCTTTCTCCATCTGCAGAAATGGAGCCAAGATGGCAAACATTCATAGAATAATAATGTTACTGATGACTTGTTTGGGAAGGCAGAGTACTACTAGTCACAGCTTATTATTCTCTTACATGTACATGATGTTTTGCCATACACAGAGGGCTTTCCTACATGGCATCATTCCCCCCATTATTCCTCGTGCATGCTTGTACTCATTCAGCAAATATTAATTAATCACCTGCTATATTCCAAGTATTGTCCTAGGTAGTAGGAATATAGTGTAGTACAAAAAACAAGACTCCTGCTCTTGTGGAAATTGACATTTTGTTTCAGGGATGTAGACTGTAAACTGGAAACCCTATTAATAAAATAATTTTAGAGAGTGAAGAATGACGGTAGTAAAATGGAGGACTGGGATGAGGGTGATGTGTAGGGAAGCATGTATAGGAAGGCTACATAGTACTTGACATGGAGCTAAAACCCGAATGAAGAGAAGGACCTTGCTATGCTAAGATCTGGGAGAAGGGCCTCCTAGGCTGAAGCAAGAGAATATGCAAAAGTGCCAAAATGAACAGTACATGGATTGAGGAATGGGCCCGTGAGCTAAAGTGGCTGGAGGAGGGGGAACAAAAGGAGGACAGATACAAATAAGAAAGAAACCAAGCTGGGACCCAGCAGTCCTGAGTAAGGACTTCAGACTCTATGCTAAGAACAGTACAAAGTCTATAGGAAAGGTTTCAGGCAACAGAGTGAGGTAGGGAGGGTCGGAACAAGAACTCTATTTGGGCCATGTTGTGTTTAAGATGCATGTTGGATATACAGCTCAGATGCTGAGTGAGTAACTGGATATGGAAATTAGGGACGAGGTTAGAGCAAGATATGAAACATGTGGGAGCCCTGAGCATACAGATAACAAAACCACAGGCCCAGGAGTGAGTATAGTTAGGAGAAAAAGTCCAAGGTCAGAGGCTTGGAACACACTAAATTTAGAGGGGGCGCAAGCCAAGGGGACTGGGAAAGAATCACAGATGAGGCAGGTGAGAAGTCAAGACAATGTGATACCACGGAAGCCACGGGAAGAAGTCATTTCATGGAGGGCTGAGTCAAAAGCTGCTGAGAAGTCATGCAAGATGAAAAGAGAGAATTGAGCATAGAATTGGGAAGATGGAATCATTGGTGACCCTGATAAACACAGTTTCTCTGAAATAACACAGAATCTACGTACACCAGGTTAAGGAGACAATGAGAAATGAGAAAATAGCAGTAAGTCTAGATAACTCCTTCAAGGGTCTTCCGTTGAAACAGAGGCAGAGAAAGTGAGTGGTACTTGGGGAAGTCAGTGAATCAAAGTCAGTGAATCAAGATTGTAAGATGGGAGATATTAAATATGTTTGCAAGCCAGTGGTCCAGGAGAAAGGGAGAAATTGATGTCACAAGGTGAATGAGGATAAATCCGGAACAAATTCCTTGAGTGAAGAAGAGATAGGATCCAGAGCTTGAGAACAGTAATTGATTCCTAATTGGGGGAGGAAGAGTAAACAGGAAGCCCAGGAATGGGGCAGAGCATTTCTATGCCCTTAACAAAAAGGTTGACAATAGAAAACAGTCAAAACTAAAGACATTTCTTTGGGGCCTCTGAAATGAGAAGGGGTCTAGGTTCTACATTTGTTTGGGGAATTTTTTTTTTTTTTTTTTTTGCACTTGTTTGGTTTTTGTTCTTTCCCACTTGTCTGGAGAGATGGCAAACATTCTCTACTGCCCCAGCCTTTGGTTGTCTTCCCCCAGGCTGTGAGAAGGAGAGTACCCACCTAACAACAAGGTTGGGGATCGGATTGGCCCCATCTCTCTGATCTCCAGTAGTCAGGTTGTCTCCCAAAAGCCTGGGGGCACAGTGGGGACTGGTCAAAGAGTGCATTGTGATTTCTTGGTTGTTTGCTTTCATTAATAAGCCGTAGGAGTGTAGCCTGGTGTCCACCCATCTGACTGGACACCTGGATTTCTCTTTGTTATTCCAATTACAAGAGAAAACAGCTCTGGAGTTGAAATGTCTCCTTTCTCCTTTTGAGACTGCAGGGATTGACAGCTGGAACAGGTAAGCATGGTCAGGGCTCTATTCTATCCCAAGCAAATGCTGTCCATCTTCCTAGGAGGATATTTTAAACATTATTATTGTTAATGAGAATGAGTATCAATCATTCCCTTCAGTATCTCAGGTTAGTGATACATGACTAACTCTGTGTCATCTCAAGACATCCCCCAGGTGAGGGGGTAGTTTCAGAAAAAAAGGAAGTGAACTGTGTCTGGTTTCATTATGAGGCTGGAACTTGTGTCAGTCCTCACGCCCCATGGGCAGGATACTGCACAGAGCAGAAATCCTGAAATATGTTTCATCATTAAACATCCTCTTATCTTAGATAGTTCTCAGTAGGAGGAATAAATAAATATAGTAAATATTTATTCCGAGTTTCCTCTCAGAATTGACGGAGCAGGATTCAACACAGCATACACACTGAGCCAGTTCCTAAAGGGTATTGTTTACTGAGTGAGTTTTCACCCTGACTGGCCACTGCTTTGTAAGCCTACTACAGTTTCATGATAAAAAAAAAATCTCTTGGGCACTGTTCTCTTTCATGTTTTCCTTTGCCACTGAGTATATAAACAGAAGAAAGAAGAAAAAACAAGTAACTCAACCTGAAAGAGCTGAAATTTAATAACAGAAATAAAGACCCTACGGTTGCATCCTCCCATTCCACCCCCCAAAAATGAGCTTCACAAATAGAGAATGTGGAAAATAAAAGGCAGTAGCAATATACAAAAAGTCATAAGGGTTTAATTTCTACAAGCTCGTCCTAGTCACTGATGTGACGGAGTGGCCCACAATGTTAATGAAATTGTGATCAGCATTGTAGGACTGAGAAGTTGACAGATATCTCTATCTGCCCCTCACTATTAAAATTATACTATATTTGAGGTCACATTTTGATGGATAAGTTGGCAAATGTATTGTTGCCTATTCTTTGGTGGTAAACTTAAATTGTTATTTTTCAATTTAGAGCTTAAGTTTTCTAAGGACAAGGGCCCAAGACAATGATAGTGAGAGAATTTGAAAACATGTCCCAGGTGAAATTTGAAGGAATTAGAAACAATTACCCAGAGAAAAGACTTGGGGTAAAAAGAATTGGAGTCATGGTTACTCCCTAACACATATAATCCTTCCTCTGGTTTCTCTGGAGGGCAGACCAGTGTTTTTAAGCTATCAGGAGGCATATTTGCTTCAGAAAGAACTGTAATGATATATGCAATGACATATACTTCTCCAAAACAGACGTGGCTGCTTAGGAGATAGTACCTTTCTTCTCAATGGAGGTATTTAATCAGAATCGACCTCTTGATGGTCAAGTCTTTGAGGTTGGGTTGTACTAGACAACCCACAAAGTACCTCTCGCCCTATTGTGGTATTTATCAATATTTATTTCATGCAGAGTATAGAGTTGTTTTTCATTAATCATCTACTTGATTAAAATAATGAGCTATTAAAAATAAAAATAATAAAATAATAAGCTATTAAAGCCAAATAAAAAGAGGTGGCCACTTCTCCAGAGCTACTGCTATTGGTGCTTGAAGATAATTTTTTAGAGCAAATATTTTCGGAATATTTGTTTAGTGTTTCTGAAACTCCAGCTTCAAAATGTGAAAAGGTCTTTTTCTGGTCAGCCCTTATCTCAAGGAAGAAAAGAGAAATGTGGTGACCACACACACCAGGGCCAGTGTGCCTCTAACCTATCTTCTTTCTTCTGAAGATCAGTTGCTTTGGTAGAGAGCTTTTAAGAGGACAAGTGGCCCAAAGTTGATGCAAGAAGTTTATTAACTCCAAGAGAAACTACTGGTGCAATCTGTGGTTATAATACATGATAAATCTTAATTACTTTGGCTTAGAGCCCCAAATTTTGGAATTTAAAATCTAATGATGAGGCCTTTTAAAGCAGATTTTGATGACTAAAATGAGGAAACTTGCCCCATCCTCCACTTTTCTTCTTGTTCAGTGGGTAACAGTAGAATTGCCACCCCCATCAATAGATAAAAGGACTGAAAAACAGGAAGCAACATGAAATGGTTTTAAATTACTTCGGGAAACTCCTGAAAGTGGGTGTAATGTGTGTGGGCCTTTAAAATGAATCATATTTATTCATTTGATGTACAGCCACTTAATTATTTCTTATAGGTCATCCTAACGTGCCTTGGTATTTTTCTTTTCCTGGCTACATTTGGTCCTTCCTTGACATGTCTTAACTGCTTGTTGGTTTGGTTCCCACCAGTACCATTGAGTTGTTCAAACTAGCCACTAACAAATGTATTATGGAGTGTATATGAAATAAAATCACAAGAGATGAAAAATTCAGTGATTTTAAAAAAAGATTTTTAAGATAAGATTTGCTTAGCCCACAGCGAAAGCCTGATGTGTTTGGCTGCAGAGCAGCTAGATAGGAAAAGATTTGGCTAACCTCTTTCAGTATGATCACCTCAAAACAACAGTGAAGGAAACCTTTGTTGTGTAAATGCCTTGATATTCTAAAAGCCCCTTGAAGCCACCTCTACTTCCTCACCCAGAGGGTCAGTCAGTGTCTGCAACACTAGTGTGTATAATCCACAAGTGCCCAGACCTCAGTGGCCACCAGGAAGGCCTGGCCCTAACATTCATGTGAGTCGGAGCAAGGAAGGGAACAAATGAAGTTCATATGCCATATGTTTAAACATGAAAATATTATAAATCAGGCTAACAAACTAGTTGCATGAAATACGTGCTGTCCAGCTACCTTGACATGATGAATTTTCAGAAGGACAGGTTCGGATCTAGAATTCTGAAGCTCCTTGGAGCTCCAAACTAGAGCATGGTAGGGCAGTCCAGGTGGCTCAGCGGTTTAGCACCACCTTCAGCCCAGGATCGAGTCCGTTTTGGGCTCCCTGCATGGAGCCTGCTTCTCCCTCTGCCTCTCTCTCTCTCTCTCTCTCTCTCTCTCTCTCTATCTTCTCTCTGTGTATTCTCATGAATAAATAAATTTAAAAATCTTTAAAAAAAAACAAAAAAAAACAACTAGAACATGGTAGTGTACAGAGAGCCGGGGTCCACCCTGCCCCTTCTTTCCTACCCCTTCTCCCCCTCGCCCACTCTGTCCCACACTGCAGAGGCCTCAATGCACACATGTAGACAGCCCAGCCTTGACTCTAAGGGCCAGAGTTGGCATGTCCTCCAAGAGAAGCATCATGGCATCATGCTTCTGGGCCTGGCAGAAGCAGGTGCAGTGTTGATGTTTCAGTAGAGCATTTTGCCGATTTTGCCTGCATCTTATTGTTCAGGCTCTATTCCTGTTCCATTCTGCATGCCTGCACCTCTCCACAGACATCTAGGTGTCTCATTTGGGACCTGGATTTAAGAAATAAGTTAGTCAGCCCCTCTTTTTACCCTCATCAGAAGAAGTTATCTTCTTAATAAAATTGGGAAGGATTGTAACATTTTGGGGGGAAATAACATCACAGGATCCTCGATCCCCGAAGATTGTAAATCGAAAAGCCTGTGGCGTGTGTGGCCTCTCCTTTGGCACTTTCTCAATCATTGACCAGGCCCCTTCACATCTCTATACTTCCTTGACCTCATCTATAAAAATGGAGACTAATTAGTGCTTGTTTCTGACTACTTCAAGTGGCAGTTTTCAGGACAAATTTCTAAGTAGGGATATAAAGGGTAACTAGATATCCTATCAAGCCCCCTTCCAGTAAAACTTCATTTAACAATCCAAGAGCTTTTTTATTTTACCAAGAAATATGATTCAGATTTCCCTAAGTTGACAGAAACGTGTGAAATCTGTTTCTAACAGATGTTCCCCATGATCCCCCAAATGTAAACATGTTTGCAAGACGATAGTGAGACAACCTGTTTACACAAGGAAGTACTTAAAAAAGCAAACACAAAAGCATCACCCAGAGCAGTCATTGTGATCAAAGTGCCGTCAATTATTAGGGTGTAAAGGGAACTGATGACTCAACTTAGCACCACCGCGGTCTCCAGATTTCAGTTTCGTAACAGAGTTTCTTTTCAGGAATATTCTTCATTTACACACAAATCCGATTTTCTTTCTCAATGTTTCTCGATTTTTGTCAAACCGAAATACCAGGATCCCTTCAAAAGACAACTCCGATACCCAGATTATGCTCAGAGGAGCATCACCCGGACGTCTTTTGCCTTGGAGAGCTGCGGCTTTTACTCCCTGGGATCTTGGTGCCTGAGAAGAGGGACAAGGTCTTGTACACAGCAACTCCTAGCTGTCTGCTCTTACACCTCCCCACTTAGTCAGACGCTGCATAGAAATTCTCAGACTGCATAGTGGTAGAAAATAACTTTCTGAATCAATCAAAGTGTGATATTTTGATCCTTTCACATGCCTGGGTATTCTGGGCAAATGCATACTTAAATCAGTGACTCATGGATCAAGATGCAAAGTAGGTCTCTGCATGCTGGCTGGCTAGAAATCAGTTTTTAAACCTGAAGTGAATATAGTGTAATAAAAAATATACATCATTTGTGCCAAGTTTAGCAGTTTTTGTGAGAGTAATCACCACTGTCCCTCCAAGTAATGTACATTGGGAGTCTGTACTGAGGTGTAAAGGTGTATGTAAGAAGGATCTACATGAAAACCCCTTAGAAGTCTCTGCTGATAGGGAAGGTTCTTTTGTAAAGAATCAAACAAAACTCCTTTAGGATGTGGTTTCCCATTGAAACAAAACTTTAATCTCTGTTACTCTGAGAATGGTGAGGCTAGAACCTGTAGCAGCTTTACCTAATGATGTCCACTCAAATAGACCTAATGGGACTGAGAACCTGCCATGTCTTTATATGAACACCCCTTTCTGGAAAATAGGTTTATGTTTCACAGTGAATTCTGGAGTTCCAGGAACTCATCTCTTCAAATTATTGTATGGTCTGTCAGAGAGTAGGAATGCCACTAAGACTATCACCCAGAAGCAGGAACATCACCTAGTGCCAAGGGAGGACGGATGAATAGCATGGGCTTTTTTCTGTGGTGCAATTTAAGTATTATGTGCTGGGATCTACCTGTTCTTTGGAATACTTAAAAATATTTAAGACTCCAGCCCCTTTTTTTCTGTGGTACAATTTAAGTATTATGTGCTGGGATCTACCTGTCCTTTGGAATACTTAAAAATATTTAAGACTCCAGCTTTAAGACAAAAAGAGGAAAAGAGAGCTAACAAACAAGTTCAGCCATGGTTGCAGGATACAAGGTCAATATTCAAAAATCAAGACTCTGAAAATGAAATTAAGAAAACAACTCCATTTACAATTACACCAGAAAGAATAAAATACTCAGAAATAAGTTTAACAAAAGAAGTGTAAAACTTATACACAAAACTATGGAAGACTACAGAAAGAAATTAAAATAAATGGAAAAACATCCGATGTTCATAGATCAAAAGACTTAGTTTTGTTAAGATGGCAATACTACCAAACTGATCAACATGCATATTCAATGCAATCTCTATCAAAATCCCAGCTAGCTTTTTTTGGAGAAATTGACAGGCTGATTTAAAAATTCATACGGAAATGCAAGGGAGCCAAAATAGCTGAAACAATCTTGAAAAAGAACAAAGTTGGAGAACTTCCTTTCTGATTTCAAAACATCCTACAAAGTTATACTAATCAAGACAGTGTTCATAGGACAATGGAATAGAATTAAAAGAGTCCAGAAATAAATCCTCATGGGGTGCCTGGGTGGCTCAGTCAGTTAAGCATCTGTCTTCGGCTCAGATCAAAATCCCAGGGTCCTGCTCAGCAAGGAGTCTGCTTCTCCCTCTGCCTACTGATCCCCCTGCTTGTTTCTCTCTCTCACTCTCTCTCTCTCCCTCCCTCCATCTCTTCCTGTCAAATAAATGAAAAGAAAGAAAGAAAGAAAGAAAGAAAGAAAGAAAGAAAGAAAGAAAGAAAAGGAAAGAAAAAGAAATCCTTATGTTTGTGTTAAAGTTTTTCAATAAGAGTTCCAGGAATATTTGATAGGGAAATAATAGTCTTTTCAACAAATGGTGCTGGGACAACTGGATATTCACATGCAAAACAATGAAATTAGACCCCTACCTTAAAGTATATACTTATGCACATACAAAAATTACTGTATGTGTATACAAAAATTTACTCTAAATAGATCATAAAACTAAATGTAAGAGCTCTTACTAAATGCAAACTTAAATGTAAAACTCTTAGAAGAAAACAGGAATAAACCTTTGTGATCTTGGATTTGGCAATTTTTTTTTTTAGATGTGACACCAAAAGCATAAAAGACAAAAGAAAAAATAGATAAATGGAACTTAAGAAAATTAAAAACTGCTATGTTTCAAAGGAAACCATTAAGATAATGAAAAAATAATCAGAATGGGAGAAGATATTTGCAAATTGTATATTGGGTCAATGGTTGGTATCAGAATATATAAAGAATTCTACAATGCAACAGTCAAAAAAAAAAATGACCCAATTAAATAATGGGCAAAGCGTTAAAATAGGCATTTCTCTCCAACAAACACGTGTGAAGAGCCAACATGTGCATGAAAAGATGCTCAACACCATTAGTCACTATGGAAATGGTAATCAAAACCACAATGAGATGCCACTTTACCCCCACTAGGCTGGCTAAAGACAGAAAGATAGTAATAAGTGTTGGTGAGAATGTGGAGATATCCAAACCATAGTGCGTTGCTAGTGGGGTTGGAACACGGTACAGCCGTTTTGAAAAACAGTTTGGCAATTCCTCAAAATGTTTAATATAAAGTTACCACATGACCCAATGTATTGGTCAGGGTTCTCCAGAGAAGTAGAATCAATAGGATGTATGTATATAAGAGATTTATTTTAAAGAATTGTCTCATAATTGGGGTGACTGGAAAGTCCAAAGTCTACAGGTAGACTGGGAGGCTAAGGACCTAGGGAAGAGCTAATGATGCTGAGCAAGTCTAAAGGCAGCCAGAATTCCCTCTCCTTCGAGGAGATCAGGTTTTTTCATTCAGGGCTTCAACTGGTTAGATAAAGCCCACCCACATTATAGAAGATGATCTGCTTTACTCAAATCTAGTGATTTAAATATTAACTGCATCTAAAAATACCATCACGGCAATATTAAAATATGTTTGACTTAATATCTGGGTACCATTGCCTGGATAAATTGATCCATAAAATCAGTCATCACACAGTAATTCCTCTGCCAGGTATATATCCAAGAGAATTGAAAACATATGTCTACATATATTTAACTTTAGTTAAATGCTCATACCAGCATTACTCAGCCCAAAATGGAAAAAAAAAAGTCCACTAACTGATAAACGGATAAACAGAATATAATATATACATACAATGGATTATTATCCAGCCATAAAAAGGAAATATTGATACATACTACAACATGGATGAACTCTGAAAACACTGCACTAAGTGAAGGAAGCCAGGTAAAAAAAAGCCACATAGTATCTGATTCTGTTTACATGAAATGTGCAGAATAAGCAAATCCAAAGAGATAGAAAGTAGGTAAGTGGTTGCCAAGGGCTTGAGGGGAGGAGAAAGTGAAGAATAGCCACTAATAGGGATGGGATTTCTTTTTGGGGTGATGAAAGGTACTGAAATTAGACAGTAGTGATGGTTGCACAACTCCATAAATGTACTGTCATTGAGTTGTATACTTTAAAATTGTGAATTTTATGGTATATGAATTATGTTTCAATAAGCCTATTAAAAAGATACTTAAGACTCCAAGAGTATGTGGTCCCAGCTAACTAATAAGAAGTCACAGTGGTTGCTTCTAAAATGCAGAATGTATGCTGAACCCTGTAAATGAAGAGTTGGGAAGAGGAATGCAAACCACCATTTCTCAGGTACCTTCTGTGTCTCAGGAACTGTGTCTGTACCAGCTCATTCAGTCATTCTTTTTTTAAAAAACAAAAAAGCCTTGCAAGTTGGTTCTTATCATCCCTATTATTTTATGTTGGGAAAATTGAGCCTTTATTTAAATTAGTGGCCAAAGTCGGTCAGCAAGATGGGATTGGACTCGGGTCTGTCTGACTTTAGGCTTACTCTCCTCCTCCTGCACTACACTCACTGCTCCTGACGGAGAAATTCTGTCCCTGGCTGAACAAAGAGCACAGGGACTGCTACTGAGCATTCTGAGCAGATTATTCCCAGGGTTCAAAGGGATGAAAGGCTGAAGGATGCTTTTGGAGAAAAAGCAAAGGAATTAAAGACAAAATGGAGATTGTTACTTTAATGGTAAAGAAAAAAAATCAGGTCTCATTTTTTTAATTAGAAGAGCGCCATCGCAAAGAAAGTGACAGGGAGAGAAGGGACAGCAAGATCTATGACAGCAAAATAAAGAGCAGAACTCAGGAACATGAGGGTAGAACAAGCTTGTCATAGACCAGTGAGAGAAATGAGTGTTCCCAGAGCAGCCAGATGACTTGGTGAGAGATGTAGCCCTGCTAATGTGATTTTGACCAGAAGCCAGGTGGGACTGTTCCTGAAGCCAACACAAGAAAAGCCACTTTCACCTAGAGGCTAAAGTGGTACCAAAGAAGGTCACCCTGGGATGCTCTAGGGACCCAGTACAGAGGTCTGTAGACAAAGTGAACTCTTTTGGAGTTCATTTATAGCAGAGGATTTTAACCTAGGGTCTGTGGATTCATAGGGGATGCCTTGAACCCCTCCCAGAATGTGGAAATATGTTCTGTATGTGCATCTTTTTCTGGGGAGAAAAAGTCATTGGTTTGTGAAAGGACCTATGACAGGAGGAGGTTTTAAAAAAATTAGTTTAGATGTTTCTCTTAAAGTGCCAAGCTAATTTTCTGGCTGTGTGATAGATTGTGTTAAATGGTCTGGCACTCCTAATTTTTGGAATAAAAATGAATTCTTAGTGAATGATCTCACTGCCTACAGTGCTGTCTGATTCTGTCCTGGCATTTGATAGAACTTGTTAGGAGATTAGGTAAGACAGGATGTTGGTACATTTGAGGTCATTAAACCAAGAAGGGAGGGAAAAAAAAAAAGAGAGAGAAATCTTGCTAAATATATTGTGGAGTTGAACTAAATGCTGAATAGCTGAGGGACGTTCTTTGTGCTCTGTGCCAACACTTTTAAACCCTGCTGAGAAACAGACTGGAGCGGCAGAGACAGCTCCATCTAGATGTAGCACGTTGGTAAATGCCTATCTTTCCAAGAAATATTGTTTTACTTGTCCTTTTATGGAGGAAGCATGGAAGGCTGTGATTTCCTGGGTTGCACAACATTTTTGTAAGCAGATACAACTAGTATAGAACCTCGAGAAACAACAAAAGCTACCTTTTCACCTGGCAACCAGCGTTCTCAGAGTTCTGGTTTCAAGACTGGGAGGATAATGGAGAATATGACACAGAGAGAAGTATATCTGAAAGGTTTTGTTAGATGAAATGTAACCCCCAAAGTTTATTTTCTACCTGTGTTTTCCTGTCTTTTCTTTGGGGAGGAGCACTCTTAAATTGCATTTCGAATTTACTCTTCAGAATTTTTTTTTTTTTAAGTAGGCTCCACACCCAATGTGGAGACCACCTCGGGGCTTGAACTCACAACCCTGAGATCAAGCCTGAACTGAGATCAAGAGTCGGACACTTAGCCAACTAAGCCACCCAGGCCCCCAGAAAATACTCTTAAAAATGTACTGGATGGGGCAGCCCCGGTGGCGCAGCAGTTTAGCGCCGTCTGCAGCCCGGGTGTGATCCTGGAGACTCGGGATCGAGTCCCACATCGGGCTTCCTGCATGGAGCCTACTTCTCCCTCTGCCTGTGTCTCTGCCCCCCCCCCAATAAATAAATAAATAAATAAATAAATAAATAAATAAATAAATCTTTTTAAAAAAATGTATTGGATGAGTCATGGTGATGGTTGCCCAGCAAAATTAATGTACTTAATTCCACTGAACTGTTCACTTAAAGATGTCAAAATGTGACTTTTATGTTTTATGTTTTGAAATATGCATTGATGCTATGAAAATATGCATTGGATAATACAGAGGGGGAAATCATTTACCTTTTGAGATGGGAATTCCAAGTATCTTTATGTGTTAAATATATGCCCTTTCCTCTGTATTGATATGAATAAGTAATAGGCAAAGTGTATGTGGGATGAAAATGCTCCCTTAAGCACTCTGTAGCCCCAACTCTGTCACCTACTCACTGGCTGTGGGACCTGGGACGTGTATCCAAAGTAGATGATGAGCCTTCAATAAATTCTTTCTCCTTCTCATCCTCTTCTTACACCACAGTTTCCTCATCAGTAAAAGGAGGATGATTGAACGCCATGATCTCCAAGGTCCTTTCAGCTCTACCAATCCATGCTTTATGAAAACAAAAAACAAAAACAGAAAACAAAAATAGGTCTGCAGAACAGTATCAGATCCATCTGGACAGCCGCAGTCCCCTGTGTGTACACACAGCAGCTTTTGCCACTTCTGATTTGCACTCTCCTCTGCTCCGTATTTTTTCTTTTCCTCAGCCTGCAGAGAATCATCCGTAAGCTTAGAAAGGGGAAATGAGGAGAGAGGATTGAGGTGGCTCAAGACAGAGGGCTGGGGTGAGGAGCCTGGCGGTGGGTGTCAGGCTGGGTGCAGTGCCTACACCGCAGCAGGACTGGAGTTGGCTCTGATAGTGCCGTGTGGTTATGGGTACCGTGGGATTCAGAGCCACAGCCCCCAATTCACTGCAGGGTGTATGACCACAGCAAGATAAAGTACAATTGATATTTATATAAGGCAGATGGTGGCAGGAGCATAGAGACTGTAGATCCAGGGAGAGGAGCTGAGTTTGTCAAGTGAGGAAAAAGCAGCAGGAAGCAGAGCCTGTTAGGGGAAGAAGAGGCTTCTGAGGGTGCAGGTGGCAGCTGGAGGGGAGGGTGAGGGCAGGTGTGTGGCCAGAGTCCCCAATCAGGTTTTGAGCTGGAATCAGATGAGATCTGGCTCTAATAAATCAAAGCGTAGGTGCAACTACATGCTGTCTCGTGAGTCCTCCTCGCAAATCACCCAGCCTTCTGTGATCCTGGGGACTTTCGATGCCAAGAGGGAATTGAAAACAGAGAGGCCAGTTACCATGACAATAGCAGTGGACCCAGTGAGAAATAATGGTGACAGGAGTAGAGATGGAGAAGGGTAGACTGATTGGAAATATAAGTTGAAGGTAGAATCGGCAGCACTTGCCGACGGGTTAGATGTTTAGAAGGGAGAGGGAGAGAGGAAAGGCTAAGAAATCTAAGATAACTCTTAGTTTTTTAGCTGTAGGTCAGTGGTATTGCCTTTTCCTTGAATGGTTTATCACACCCTTTTTGAACAACATATGGCTCACCTGTCTTCAGGGTCCTGGCCAAAATTGTTGCAGCCGTCACACCTGCAGTGAGCTCTGTGTGGACCTCGCCAGCCTCACTTGGGGACAGCCCAGCAGCACCTTGCTTTGTGTGAGCCCCACTTGGCACCCACACTTGTGCAGCTTGGAAGTCAAGGGGCACCTGCAATTGACAGTTGAGGCCAGCAGGCATTTGAAGCTCCCCAGGGGGATAGGACTTTCCAGGTTTTTCTGGCTGGTAAATGAGCGTGGACAGAGCTGAAGTTCTCAGATTAGGGGAAGGAGGCAGATAGATCAGACCAAGCATGGAACCTAGGAAAAGTCAAGGCACTATTGGCCCATCCAAGTTCTCAAGAAACTGCCATTCACTACGTTGGCAAGCAAACCCACTGGGCTTACCCACAGCATTTCTTGCAGATGAACTTAGTCATTGTGTGATTTCATGGATGATCTTTGACATAGGGATAGAAAATATGGTACTTGAGCCCTAAATGGTACATCAGACCCTGCTCTGGGCATTTTCTGCTTGGGCATTGATTGCCGGGAATGGTGATGCTCTTCTGAGATTGAGACCCAGAGTGAGATTCCTCATGCAGCATTTTCACTGCCATGTCCCATGACTAAGGACAGGTATCCTGTGCTTTAAATCACCTTTAGAAAATGATCTAGGTCATTTCTTAATAAGCTACACGGTAGTACTTTTATTTAAAGAAACTGCAATAGAAAAAAGTATTTAAGTCTTATTAATTCTAATTTAATTCTAATGTGTGAAATATAACCATTTTAGGACTAACAAGTTAATTAATTCTTTTTCTACACATAATCAGATTACTGTAGGACCTGAAGCTTCATCAGGTTTGACATTTTACCGGTAGCACATGGAAAATTGATCATGTTTCCTTTGGGAAGAGGGATGTCATCTCCCCAAATTATAGTGGCTGGTAGTGCTACACAGGAAAGGAATAGCCTTGAGAGTCAGGTGGAGACAGATTCGGATTGCATGTCACCCCCTCTCCATCATTGTGACCTTAGCCAAGACATTTATCCTCTGTGAGCCATAGTTCTCCCATCCAGCAGACGAGTTAATAATACCTGTAAAATTCCTACGATAGTTCCCAGTACACAGAAGTTTTCAGCAAATAGAACTTAGTATGGTATGTAAATACAGGCCAGTATTTTTTAAGATATAAAGCCTACAGACCCCAAAATTATTTCAGGTGTGTATTTTCAACACTTATTTCTTTTTGGGTTTTTCTTTTCTGAATTGTCAATGGCAAATAGTTCTAAAATAGCACTATCCTCTTATAATAGAGGTAGAAATCTGGACAAACCTACCATATTTTGGGAACGCAAACATCTTGAATATCAACAAAGTGAATTTTCTAGCTATATTCCCCAACCAGAATAACTTCGTCCCAGCACCTGATATGTGTAAGTGGAAACTTTCAGAGACATTTTCATCTTAATTTTCTCCATCCTGTCTGAAATGGCTGCGTCTTTCTGTGTTGTAGCAAAAAAAAAAAAAAAAAAAAGAGAAAAGAAAAGAAAAGAAAGAAAGCACATTTCCTTGCATTACCTTCCCATGCCAGTAGAGCAAAACACAAAAGCCACAAGATCTATGATTCAAAGGTCTTTTGCCTTATACAAGTGACTATTTAAATTGCTTGAAATGTAAAGTTTTTAAAAATTCATCTCTGTAGTTTCCAAAAAATTAACCCCTTTCTTTTTAAAGCCCTTCTGGCCATAAAATGATGTGTGACGACTCCATTTAGTGTTTCTGAATATGAATAAGGACACCAGGGCCACTCTCAGTTTACATGTTTATTGCTAAAGCTGTCACCAAATTTTTAGTAAATTTTATATAGCATGGGACAGTGGAACATTTGAGATTTGACCTTTTCTACAGGTGATAGTTCCAAAAGTACAAATTGCATTCAGTCTAAGTTTTGAACTCTTGTTTTCTGACCACTGTAATTTATTTTTCTACTCAATCCAGAGAGAAAAAGTGATGGGAACATGCCTGTGTGTCTATAGATGTGTAAGAGTCATTTATCAGCTCCCAAAATCAGTAGTCCAAATTTGGGCAGGGGACCAGAGTGGCATTTTAAGACTAGGAGGTCAGGTTGGCTCGATGGTACCAGCCAGGTACAGCCCTGCTGGGATACTAAGCAAAACCATTTGAATATTTTGCCTCAAGTTAAAATACAGTGAAAAGAACTTAAAAATATTGTATCCCAGGACAGCCCGGGTGCCTCAGCGGTTTAACGCCACCTTCAGCCTAGGGCATGATCCTGGGGTCTCAGGATCGAGTCCCACGTCAGGCTCTCTGCGTGGAACCTGCTTCTCCCTCTGCCTGTGTCTCTGCCTCTCTCTCTCTCTCTCTCTCTCATGAATAAATAAGTGGAATCTTTAAAAAAAATTATTGTATCCCAGAGCAAGATGTCCCTGTCCTTTTAAATTTAGGCAAACCTGGATTCGGGTTCAAACAAGAACATAAACCAATTCTAAATATTTTGTTTTATTTTCCTTGTAACATTCTAATAGATACAGTGGTTTCAGTAAGGTGGGAAGCATAGGAAAGAATTGACGACAGGATAGGGAAAACATTATTGGAAGCTGGAAAAGCAATAAACCAAACCACTTTCTTAGAAATTATGTTGTATTATATTTGTGGTGTAGATAAAAGTACCTCCATCTATAGTTTCCTAGCAAAAAGCAAATACGGTTTTGTTCATCACATCCCATTAAAACCACTAAGAAAATCTTAGCTAAGAGTTGAATTGTAGAGACAAAGATGCAATCAGCTTCACTTATACAAGAGGTACCTTCTAGAAAACCCGATCATTTCGCTGCTAATTGGTATAAATGTTCCCTTGCCCACTGCATGCAGCTTGAGATCCACTTATGCTTTTATGATTGTTGCTGTAATTAAATACCACTTAGTTTCTCTTAGGCTTAAGAATACAGGTCTCCTTGACTTTTTCTTTTAAATAAATTTATGTTTGTGCAAGAGGGAATTACTTACAGATAATTTCCCATACCTGGGATATGTTACTTTACTTATAAGGGAAGGAACAGTAATCATTCAGATATCTCTTTTTAAACTTTCCCCCAGCTTCTCTAACAGTAAATATGAAGAAATGAAAAAGCTGTGCTTTCATGCTTAGTGTAGCATTACCATATCTACTCACCCACCTTTTCCTAAGCACAGTCCTGTGAACCACTTCAAGGTTTTGTGAGGTCTTCGGAAATCAGTCTAGCTGAGAAACACCATGAGGGCAGGAAGTGTCCATAGCTCTCATTCACCATTGTTTTAAGACACTTAAATGGTGCCCAGGACCCAGGGAAAGCTCAGTAAAAACTTCCTGAATGGGTGTTGTCCAGTGGGCTTCTGGAGTCTGAAATATGTCCCAAAAAACTAGTATGTAAGGCATCTAGGGCTGCACTATCCAATCAGGTAACCACTAACCACGTGTGGCTATTTAAATTGAATTTAAATACATTAAAATTAAAATTCAGTCCCTCAGTTGCCCAGTAGCACTTATTGAGCATTAAATACTCAATAATCCTATGTAGCTGGTGGCTGCCATATTGGACAGCATACGTACTGAAAATTTTCATCATCACAGAGAGTTGTGTTAGTGCTGATAGAATATCATTAGTAGAGGCCTAAATTGGCGGCTCCAATTTTTTTAAAGTGAATTTCCCATGTGACCATAATGTGCACTCATAATTTAAAAAGTAGACTTTTTTTAAAAAGGATTTTATTTATTTATTCATAGAGACACACAGAGAGAGAGGCAGAGACACAGGCAGAGGGAGAAGCAGGCTCCATGCAGGGAGCCCGACGTGGGACTCGATCCCAGGTCTCCAGGGTCACACCTTGGGCGGAAGGCGGCGCCAAACCGCTGAGCCATCCGGGCTGCCCTAAAAAGTAGAGTTTTTACATCTCTCTCCCCAACACTGTAAGAATTCAGTCAAGAAAGGTCGGTGGCCCATGAAGTGGCTATCTCTTTGAAACTGAAAGCCAAACAACAGCGGGGCTGTTAGCAAACTGACATTACAGTGATGTACTCATTTGACTACACTAGTTAGTATGTGAAATATCTGTACCAGTTAATAGAGTTGGCTATTTCAAGCCCCTCCAGTACCTACTTCCTGTGGCCCAGAGGCCTTGGCCATTCACCTCCCCTTAACCCAGCAAAACATGTTAGCTAATGCCAGTCCCATCCCTGGAGCTAGCAGACTGCTCAAGAACTCTCCACCCCAGCACTGGAGGCCTTAGATTAATAGGCGCAGCACTTAGCCTCCAGGAGGGACTGCTCCCAGAGTTTTTCTAAGAGTTGCCTTATCACCACCATGGCCACGTCCCAGATCACAGAACCATTGGCTTCAAGAAGACCTTAAAATCATCTCATCCTATCCATTCATTTTACTGAAAAACAAGTCACAGAGTCACCTAACTAGTTTGTGGCCAATTTAGAGATAAAACTCGAATCTCCTAACTTGGTACTTTTTTTTCCTTTGGTACATCTTCCTGTTGTCAGTTTCCTTAACTATGAAATGGGAATTAATATCTTTATGCCTCACAGAGTTGCTAGTAAAAAAAAAAAAAAAATGATACCCCACATTTTACATATGTCCTGTAGTTTACAAAAGCCCTTTTGTATGCATTCTCATTTAATCCCCCCAAGAACCTGTGAAAGGTGTTAGGTTAAGAAGTAGCAAATGACCTTCCCAAGATAACAAAGCTGCTATGGTAACAGGGATCTCAGTCTCTTAGGGCTTGGGAAACTATAAACTCCTTTGTAAATGTAAGATAACATAACCACATGGTATTACTAGTTTTTAGCTTGTGGTATTTTGCAGTTCAAGATTTAGTGACATTGAAAGTGGTAACTTTGTTCAAGCAACGCATTTTTTTTTACTTTGATAATGTGCCAATTGCACAGACTTTGGTTCAGCATTAAAACAGAAGTGGGCTGCTTCGAAGTGTATTTTTAAAATGAGAGAATCCAAATTTGTAATTAGCTTTAGAAATGTTAGTTGTGCAGTTTGAGTATATAAAGAGCTTCTGGTAATCATTTCTGTTATTAGTAGGTGGCTTATTTTATTTTTTGTATTTTCCCCCAAGCAATTAGGCATTTTGGAAAAAACAAAGTATGTTCTTTGAGGGGTTATTTCCTCTATTACTGCTTTATTTTTTCACACCCTATAGTTCTAGTATATTTAGAAAATTAACCACATATATGATTGTGGCAAAGAAAAATCCTGTAGGAGCCATTCTACTCACTTGACATCTAACTGTCAGGAGAATGTTATTTAAATTATAAAGAGAAGCCACAGTGAAGGAAATGATTCACTTCTTGATATATCTTTTGTCTTTTGGTCTTTTGATAATTTTGATAGAAACATCCCTTACTAAGATAAGATTATTGGGAAGATCAACTCAACCCACTCCCAAAATAAAGTGGAATTTTTTGCATGTGTTTCTTTCTTTCTCCCTCTCCCCCTCTCTCTCTCTCTGAATCTCAACCATTTTATAATATATACTATATTCTACTATAGAGAAATTGAGTTTGTAGATAAGGAAAAGAGTGATGTTATTTCATTCTATATGACAAAGAAGTATCTCTTCAGTTTTATTTTATTAGCATATGAAAGTGGTGGCATTCTCTACACCAATTATCCTGTAAGGTTTAATACATGTAAAGGGAAAAGAGAAAAATCATTAGACAAAGCTATAAATGAAAAGGAACTTGAGATTGTGGGTCCTGACTTTATCATTACCAATTTGTAGTCCTATCTGGGAAGAATGTGTTTGGTGTTTGTTTTTTGAAGAAGTATGTATTATGTGTGTATCCGTGTCTTCTCTACATGTACCCTATTTTGTGTTACACAGCAGACTCCCAACTCTCTGCTGTACTCTAAGAGATGTGGCCTCCCTCCTGTACATATAAGACCTTCAAAGTGTTTATTAATATCTAGAGTTTTCTTGGATTTTGTCATTTCCCCTGCTTTTGTGGCAGATGCTGCTGTAGAGGGTGCTGATCAAAAAAAGCATAGAGGGTGAAGTTTTTATAGCTAGACGTGAAGTCATGTAATAAGACAGTAGGCTTGATTAGCCCTTTGAAATTCCAAACTTCTGATTCCTCCCAAACTTATTAGGGAGGAAGGGTGATTGATGAGTGAGCACTTGCTTTTAAACTTTGTAGCTACCGGTTTTTATACCAGTGCACTCAGCATTAAGTGAGATAATGCACACAACCTGCCCAGCACCAGAGTTGACACATGGTAAGCGCTCATAAGAGCTATCCACTATTATTAGCTTGTCTGACTTGATTTTGTCTTCACATCTCTTTCTGCTCTCTGATGGCCATGGTGAGTAGCAGCAAAATGTCCAAGAAACACAAAAACGCCAAAAGGAAGGGAAAAAAGTCCTCCGTAGCCTAGAAGCAGAATTTATCAGCCTACAAATAATTAGCATCAGAGTGTTTGTCTTCTCAGGATGATGTGTGAATTATTTCCAAACCCACCCCCATAACTTTTGCCAAGTTAAGACCCCATGGACAAGTGACACCTCCTCCATTGCCCAGATCTGACTCAGTCTGGTCTAATGAGGTTCCATTTGATGGCAAACTCAACAGTAATCCCATTTCTCTCTTGTTGTGTGAAAGATAGTACGCTATTCACTATCTTCTGTGTAAGAAAAACAAAAATAAAATCTCCTAAGTATGATTATCATTGATTAGAGCTTTGTTAAGATGTATGAGATGCAAGTGCATTTTTTCTGTGCCTATGATAATGTGGGTAATTAAACAAATTAACCAGGCACTCATGCTGTGTTAGGAGTGTAAATTGGTATAGCTTTTCTGGGAAATCATCAAGACCCTTAAAGTTCACATCAGTTGACCCAATAATTCTTTTTCTAGAATCTACCTAAAATATAGTATTCAGAAATTCAGACAATCTGATATTCAGATACATCTCTCAAAGTGTTATTTGCATTAACAACAACCAAAAAAATGTAATTCCCTAAATGAAATCATTAAATAAAACCCCTTTCCATGGAATATAATATTACATAGACATTGAAAAGCATGTTTTTGAAGTGTTTTTAATAACTTTGGTAAATTCTCACATTCATATAACATTAAATGAAAAGTAGAAACAAAACTCTGAGTATTTTTGTGTATCTGAAAAGAATAATGGTCCACAATCTTTTATTCTTAATTTTGAATCCAAAAGCATTCCAAGTTCAAAAGGGTTTTTGGTAATTTCTTTGATAGAAATACCTGCTCTGAACTAATGTGAGATTCCATTTTAATCCAATTTAATAAGAATATACATCTGTTTTGCTACAGAAATGTTATGAAATACGTGCTGCTCTAGACCCTAATGGAGTATTATGTGATAAATGGTAGTTGCACCAATAAATAGTTTTAAAATCCAAACAATTCTGAATTCTGAAACATACCCTGAAGCTCAGGAGTTTCAGTTATGGGGTTGTAGAACTATACAACAAGGTAACATTAGTGATTTATCAGTGCCAAGGCTATAGTTGATCTTTCCTTTTTCTTGTTTATTTTATTTTAATTCCAGTTAGTTAACATACAGTGTTATCTTAGTTTCAGGTGTACAATGTAGTGATTCAACATTTCCATACATCACCTGGTGCTCATCACACAAGTGCGCTCCTTCATTCTCATTACCTATTTCACGCGTCCCCCCATCCACCTCACCTCCCCTCTGTTTTGTTCCCAACAGTTAAGTTTGTTTCTTGGTATATTGTTCTTTATGCTTTTCCATATTTTCCAAATGTTCTACAGTAAGCATGTATCAATTTATCATGAGAAAAAAAGTGTTAAAAATCAACGTGTTTAAGGCCTCAGAGAATCACCTCATTTCAGTCAGAATTCCTGAACTTGTCATTTGCTTCCTGTGTCTTCCTGTCACTGCAGTTACCTGTGTCTTTTTTTTTTTTTTTTTAACATGTGTCTTTTAAATCTGGGTGCTCTGGTTTGTTGAAAGGAAAACCTTCATGAGATTGGACATTGATCCATCTCCAAACCGCTTTTGGGTTAAAAAGAGCAACCAGTGAGGGATGCTCACCTACAGGATATACTCATGGCATAGGGCTTCCCTGTGGGTTGAGCCCTGGCATTGATCCCTTGGGATATCTTATCATATTCTGTTTATGTGGACCAGTCAAGAGACAGACAGAGGCACAGTAAGTTAGAAGTTATAAACACAAGGGAGACAGTGTCACAGGATAGCAGGAGGGAGGGAGAAAGGCTGATGTCCGAGGTTTACCCTGCTAATGGACAGCTCTTCTGTCCCATTCAGGTGGACACTCACTGACCTGTCACAAAGTTGCCCTGCAAAGCTTTGGTGTCCATGTCTGAATGGATTGCTGTAGCCTTCTCATCTCTCCCTTCGCCCAGTTCCCCGCATCCTAAGCCTCGAAGCCAGCACAGAGCCTGGAAGAATTACATGTAAGTTTTGACTGAGGTTTCTTCCCTCAAACCAAACAATGGTAAGAATTTTCTAGGTGATAACAGCAGGTAGCCTAAACCCGCATGGGTTACTTTTCTTTTAACAAAGTTTCTTGAAAATTACAATTGAGAAAGGGAGCAGGGATTCAAATCTGCATAGCGGTGTCTCCTTAATTCACTGGCTCTTGGACTTGCATCAGAATCACCTGAAGTGTTCTTTAAAGTATAGCTTGCTGGGCCTCATGCCCAGAATTTCTGATTCAGGAGACCTGGGGCGGGCTGGGAAGTTGCTGTGCTGACAAGTTTCCAGGTGATGCTGAGGCAGGTGGTCCAGGGACCCCACTTTGAGAATCACTGCTTTAATTCAAGTGTAACCGAAAGGATGAACGATAAAGGGAGAAAAAAGTATTAAATATTCGGTATTACACACCACTTAATTCAGATACTTAGTGCCTTGCTGAATATATTGACTCATCTCTCAAGAAAAGAGAGTTTTAAGGTCCTCTCGGCCCCATCACATTTGAAAGTACAACCAAGTAGATGCCGTTATTCTGTGCCAGCTTTAGAGTCAATAGTATCAGTCATTCTTTGCCCTTGGTTTTCAACAAGGGTGACTTAACTGCTCCGTATCCGGCAAAAATGACAGTGGCAGTCCGTTTGTGGGCATGTTCATCAAGTTCTTAGACACTCAGAAGGGAAAATCTTTTCTTCCCCTGGGTTGAGAAATATATTGCTGCTTTTTAAAGTGAATCATCATGGTATTATCTTTCCTCTCATACACTTAAATGGGAAATGATTTACAAAACACATGTGGGAAGGGAGGCGCATCTCTAATAAATAGTCCTTATCATCAAGCCAGGTTTCTCTGGGATTTTAAGTTCTCAAGACTGACATATTTTGAGGATCAGCATTTTAAGGATCAGTATTTTGAGGATCAGTGTTAGCTTTGAAGTAAGCCAATCACCTCTCCACTGAGGACAAGAACAATTTATTCCATGTTAATGGGAAAAAGTAGAAGATTTTGGCTCAACAAATGTGCATTTGGATATATGTGAGCATACATGCAAATGTACATATGTGCCTGTGAATATATATGCATTTTGTATATTCCTAGCTTTCATTGTAAGAATTTTAAACATTTTTCTTTTGTTTCATTGAGTCGATGGGAGTATAAAAATAGTATGAGTGATGCTGTCCAGGAAATGTATGAGAAATTTCTGGGCATTTAAATCTGTGGATAAGCATTGTGATTTATAACATTTTACTTGGTATGGTAAATGTTCGTTCAGGATAGCACTTAGGACTTACAGTTCTTTTATTAGAAATCACAGAAATTGAGAATAATCACTGTTAATAAAGCACTACCAAAGCAGACGTAATGAAGGAGCTTATCTATTGCCTACCCATTGGCAGAGCCAAAAATCCTGGAGATAGATTTAAGTGTGTGTGTTTAAAATGAAAATCGCAGAATCAGATAAACAAGGCAAAAAAAAAAAAAAAGTGATAGCTGATGAAAGAGTTCTATAAGGAATTAATCCAGAGCTGTCTTCTAGGTGCTGTCCACGGGGTAGCGGGGCTGGTAAGAGGGCTGATAGAGTTGTGAGTGATGTAATTATGTATTCTTACTCCACCCTCACAAACTATAACATCCCTGTCAAGCACTAATGAGTTATTCTGCACAGCATTCTTGGAAGCGAGGTTTTCAGTGTACAAAGCATCTTCACCATGATATGGAAAAGAAGTAGGTTGGATTAAATGTTCCTTGATCTCCTTCCTGCTTTAGCATCTGTGAGTGTCCATGTTTACACATCAGGTTTTCCTGCAGGATGACCTTTGATGTCAGTCAGTTTCATGACTACAGGCTGGGGAGGGAAGAAGTCTGCTCTGACACCTCAAGTCACTTGCCTCAGGTGACTCAGCTCTGAGAGCTCCTGCCAGACCTGGCACAGCCTGCCTCGATCACCAGCCTGGGGTGAAGCACCCAAGTCACTGAGTGCCTGAGTGTCTCTGTAAAAGTACCATAAATATGTGGGGACAAGGGGTATGGGAACCCTGTCTTCTTTCCTCAATTTTGCTCTCAACCTAAATCTGCATTAAAAAAATAAAGTTCATTAATTAGAAAAAAATCTAAATACCAAACTGTATGACAGTTCTTCAAAAGAGTAAACATGGAATTACTATATGATCCAGTAATTCCACTTCTGGGTATATACCTAAAAGAACTGAAAGCAAAGACTTGACAGCTGGTTGTAAACCCATGTTCCTACAGCATTATTCATAATAGCCAAAAGGTGGTAGAAGCCACCCACATGTCTATCAACAGATGAATGGATAAGAAAAATGTGGAATATACATACAATGGAATATTATTTGGCCCTATAAAGATAATGTAGTTCTGACACATGCTACAACATAGATGAACTTTGAAGATACTAAATGTGATAAGCTAGATTCAAAAGGACAAGTATCATATGATCCCACTTACATGAGGTATCTAGAGTTATCAAGCTTATAACCAGAAAATAGAACGATGGATGCCAAGGTTTGGGAATAGAGAGGAATGGAGAGTTAGTGTATGGGTAGTTTCACTTTGGGAAAATAAAAAAGTTCTGAAGATGGATAGTGGTGATGGTTGTAAAACAATCTGAATGTACTTGATGCTACTGAATTGTACTCTTAAAAGTGGTAAATGTTATATATATTTTACCCCAGAACAAATAATTGATTTTTTTGTTTTGAACTGAATACCAGAGCTGACTTTCCTTCCAAGAATACTGTGCAGAATAATAACTAACTAGTGCTTGACAGGACTGTTATAGTTTGTAAGGGTGGAGTAAGAATTGATGGCTATGTCCTTCATACCTCCCTCAGCCCTGATATATTCCCTGGCACCCTTTGGGCAAGAGTAAGGGATCTACAGAATGTATACTTTAATCTTAGGGATTGCTTTCCTCTCAGGGCAAGGAGATATTTGTCAGAAACTACCAGGGAGTGGCACCTGGGTGGCTCAGTCAGAGCATCTGCCTTTGGTTCAGGCCGTGATCCCGGGGTCCTGGGATCAAGTCCCATGTTGGGCTTACCACAGGGAGCCCGCTTCTCCGTCTGCCTATGTCTCTGCCTCTCTCTGTGTGTCTTTTATGAATAAATAGATACAATCTTAAAATTAAAAAAAAAAGAGAGAGAAAGAAAGAAGGAAACCACCAGGGAAATTTGTCATAAACAACTCTATCAAATGACACTGACACATACAGGAAAGCTGTCTCACTGTGATGGAGGGAGTATGTATCTACCTGTGCTCCTGTGGTGGGGCTGCTCAATTCATCTGAATTGTGTGTTCATGAATGAGTCCAAGTACAGTGTACCATACTGTACGGGATCATGGCACCGTGTGCATAGCTGTGGTATGTGACAGGTCTTCCTCAGTAGAGGCGGACATTGAGGCACAAACCAGGGATTATAGATTTGATTATATTGCAGCCACAGATTGAAACCTAGAAAAAAGGGAAAGCTAGAGGAGAAAATGAATAGCAAACAATTCTCTTGCAACAGGGCCTCAAATCATTATAATGCCTGTTTTACATACTCCAAATGAAATATAATCTACCCCTCATCACCAAATCATAGTAGTCTTAGGTGTCAATGTACCCATAAATCACAGAACAATTTAGTGAGTCCTGCAGTTCTGTGAGGAATATGCAGGATTGAATTTACTAGATTAGTCTCTTCAGGCCCTATTTTGGGGAGATTTTGCTTTTTATTCTATGTTTCTTGAAAACTGGATTTGGCAAATGATCAGCAAATTCTCATGGGACCCAGTAGCCATGCTTTCTTCAAACATCCTGTACTACTTTCAGGACCTGCCCTTGAGTCTGAACAGGGCTTGTAGTTCCTGAAGAGCAGGGCATAAGGACCCATAGTTCCAAAAAGCTCAGAAATCTCTGTCCTAATTTATCCCACTTCCTTCTTAAGGAAGGAGTAACCAGGGAATAATCAAGATTATTTATGTGTGTGTGTGTGTGTGTGTGTGTATGTGTATACATACATATACACGTGTATATGTATGTATTTGGCTTAAGGAAAAGGTATGATAAAAAAATAGAGTTGTCAGTGTTAAAGTACAATATGTATAAATCAGTCCTATCATTCTTACCCAGACTTTCCAAACCTGCTTAGAAATAAACTCTCTAGGTGATGGACAAAGGGCAAAATAAAGGTTTCAGCTGCTAAGATATCAGAAACTGGAATTAAAGATTTTTATAGAAAAGAAAATCTAGAGCAGCAAGTCTAAGAGAAAAGCAACTGTTTATTCATCCTTGACATCTACATGTACATGTGGCTACCTGCACCCTAAGCTTGTGTTGAAATGAAATGGATATAGAATCAAATAAAAATAAATTCATTCCCATGACTTCAGAGACCATACTTTTTAGACACAGGTTTTCCACAGAGAAGTCCAGCAAACCTAGTCACCCAGACGCAATGACATAGGTAGAGAATATCAACAAAGACAGACCCTTAGGAGCTCCCCATGTAGGCTCTTATGTTTCCTAGGAATCAGATCACCTCATATCAGACACTGAATTCATGTTTAGTGATGGCTTAGCTACCTGGAACCCAACTAACCAGAACCCTGAATTAACTAACCTTCACACTTCCCCACCCTCACTTCACCCCCTCCCGCACACCCCACCCTACCCACCGCACACATCCCACTTCCCTTTTTCAGAAATAGAGATTCAGAAAACAAGATAGCTTTGGTTTAGTAAAGATGGAAAATATACCCTGGAGGATATCTGTAGCTAATGACACTGACCTGCTGAATCATTGAGAATGGTTAAATGTTTTAAAATTAGGAAAAGAAACTGCTTTGGAAGTATTTTCAACAAAAGGCATTTTCTAGCTGTCAATCAGAAAATTGAAACAAACAAAAATCTTTTTGTCCTCAATTAGTCCAGTTAACTGAAGTTTTATTATACCTATTTTCATGCCTAATTAATAATCTTAAACTGTTGATTTACAAAAGAGAAATATACCATTTTTTTTCTTCTTGAAAAACTGTACAGGTTTTGACTTTTACTACCTTTCCAATGCCAGAGCTTAATTTCAGATATTCTCCTTATGTTTATTATGTTTAGAAGCACTTTAAAAGTTGTAGTATTAATGATATTAAGAGTAATATAGAAAATAATTTTATGAACGTACATATTCAGTTCCTATAGTCATTGGAAAACAATTGGTATAGTTTTGAAGCCAATTGTGTTGTGTTTTTTAAAAGAATGTAGTCTTCAGTTTCACAATTATGTTCTGCTTAAGGCGTCATCAAAATAATTTTCATTCTCTGCATATACACTGATGGTATAGATAGGGATGATATTTACCAGCATGGTAATATACTTTAATATGTAAATCAAAAATTTCAAATGGTATTCCCTGTGAATCTCCAAATAAATTCAGCCATGCGTATTATAAAGCTGCTTTACCAAGTGATTATCAGTTGTAGCACAAATAGTTTATCAGAATTTCCAGAGTTTAACAGAATTTCCAATCTGTTGCTTTTAGAAATCATTGGTATGCTTTCTTTTGGATGTGCCTTTCATTAGCAAAGTGACACCTCTCTCTGAGCCATGATTTACACCAAGTGGTGGCACCACATTCTTACAAGGACACCAACCCCTCTTCCCCATTAAATTGTTCATTCTGAGGGCCCTGGCATCTGGAGCTTTGCTGCAACTAGCGAGTGCCTCAACCATGATGAAGAAGAACTGTATTTGCAAAGGTCTGGAGTGTAGCAGGATTCTTAGGGTCCTTGTAGAACTTAACTAAAAGCTGTAGCCTGTTGGTTCTAGTAGATTTTTCCTATATTTCATGTCTGACTTGTCACCAGGCCAGATTATTAGACTGGGTTCCATGTATTAAGTGTTTTTAATTACTAGGAAGAACAGAATCAGAGAATAATTAATTGTTTCCTTTCATCAAAACAGAAGTAACTTTTCCTGATTGTGAAAGTAATATGCCTGTTGTACATAATTTATAAAATAACAGAATCAGAAGAAAATAAATTCTTTATAATCCAGCTACCTAGATAAAACCTGACTGTTAAATACTTTGGTGTATTTTTCCAGACTTTTTTCAATTAATCAAATAATTCCAAATAAGCAGTACCCTGGACCGATTATGTCCTACAGATTTGGTGGACCTTAGGTATGATGACTTTAGATATCATTTTCTAGGACAGTGATTTCCTAGCTTCTTATTTTCCTCACCTCAGATTATACTAATCAACCCTTAAAAGAGCAGATACCTGATGTTAGCAAGTTGAATTTAAATAATAATAATAATAATAAAATATACATTAAAAAAGAACAGATACCTGTGTCGACACACCATTATCTTTATCAAGTGGAAGTCCGTATTAACTGTTTTTTTTTTTCCATTCTGCATCTTGTCAATAAAAATGATTACTGAATGGCCTGCAAGATCCTAATGGGCCTCTGGAATCATAAAAGAAAATTTTAATTATGTACAGGATGGTTTTAGTGTTAGATCAACTAATTATGTTGTAGTTACTTAAAAATTCATAATCAGTATGAACCAGCAGTTTGCCAGAAATGGGAAAGGTTAGTTAGTAGATTCTCCCTTTCCCCATCCATAATCCAAATAATATGTTCTCCAGTAAAATTCTAATTTTATACCTCATGGTAACAAAATGTGATTCAAATATATCATTTCTTGTGCTGTGAACCAGAGTTTTCCTTCAACTTTGTACCCTTTATCCCCCTTCAAAGAAATTTCTCTTTAAATTCTTCTGGTGTAGTAGTAGTTCCTTGGATTGTGTGAGAACTCCGTGCTTCCCTTTGTTTTGTTTTGTTTTTTTTTTAAGATTTTATTTATTTATTCATGAGAGACACAGGCAGAGGGAGAAGCAGGCTCCATGCAGGGAGCCCGATGTGGGACTCGACCCCAGGACTCCAGGATCACGCCCTGGGCTGAAGGCAGGCGCTAAACCACTGAGCCACCCAGGGATCCCGCCCTCCCCCCCCAATGCTTCCCTTTGGATGGGGATGAATCCTAACATGTAGCCAAGGTTAGGAAGGATCTTGAGCACTGAAAGAAAACCCGGATTAAAAAAAAATTAGGGGATAGTTAAAAGATTCATCTGAGAAATGTTGTAGGAATGGTATCTGCAAGCCTGTGTCAATAGAATAGGAAGTCTGTGATAAGCAGTTGCTAGAATAGATTTTGTTTTAAAAGAATGCTCTATATTTGGCATGGGTATGACTAGGTCTTCTCCCCTGTACAGACCTGAAGTTCTTTGAAAGCAGATTCTTCTAGGTTCTTCTCTCTGCATCCCTTCACATCGTTTGTGTCCTTGTTTATAATAGGGACTCGGTATTCATAGAATCAGTATTTCTGACTCTTGAGTGACAGGTGAACAACTGTGCTCAATTCAGGTACTACATTTTGCCTTCTTGCCCCAGAAGGGGTGCTTTGATAAATATCCGTAACTGTTAAATGCCCGGGTTGGCTACAGGTGTGGGGAAGTGGTATACAGTACTTTGATCCTCCCTAGGAAAAGGAGATGCTAATGTGGATCATAAGCATTTGCTTCTTTGTCTTCAGTTTCAGTTTGACCGCCTTGCTTCACTGAGTCACAGCGCTCGCTCTTCGGTGATCGGCATGTCACCTAAGCCTGAGACTGTCCCTTGGACTGTTTATGACATTGTACCTGAATTTCCCATTACATTAACAGCCAGCATTTGTCATAAAATTTCAAGAACGCATTAAAAGTTATTTGGTTTGTAGTTGACATTGAGATTAACTTTCTCTAACCTAAACCAGTGAAAACCAAAATGCTCCTCACCACATAAAAGTTTTGCTTTCGCTGTGTTCAGACCCCTCCCACCTCCTCAGAGCACAGTCATTTGGAGTCTGGTTTGGGGGCGGTGTGGTTGTATCTCAGCGGTGTATGACCCACTTTTTCGTAACACTTAATTACCCGTGTTTTTACAGCACTAGTCAGAAGGTCTGACGATAGTGGACTATAACCCCAAAAAGATTTTCTGATACACCTCACCGGGGCTGCTCTAGTACCGTGCGTTATGGGAAGAAGGTGCTAGCTCTGCTGGGCGTGTGTTAACTACCAGACGATGACAGGACGTTTCCTCTAGTTTCTGGATAATGAGCAAGCACACAGGTAAAGAAAGATGCCTTTCTCAGCGTTGCCTCCTTTTGTGTCTTAATTATTCTTGCTGAGTTGACTTTTAAATAGTGATCACTACTTGCATATATGTTTGCTGCTGGGGTCTGCAGAGGGCTCGGAAGAATGAGCATTTTAGTCGATACCCTGGGACCTTAATAGTCTAACTTTTCGTGAGACATCATCTAAAGAGACTGGTAAATCCAAAACAGGCTCTGCTCCCTCTGCGCCCCTGGAACACGTCGCCGTCGTCTTCATCATCGTGTTTTCCTTGGTGGCTCTCCAAGTGTGTCTCAGCACCAGCCGGTGGCGCAGAAGCCGTGCGCCCTAGCGCTTGGTGAGCCTCGGCCCGTGCGGTGGGGATGGTGGGGACGGTGGGGACGGTGGCCAGAGCAGAAGGGGGGCAAGCGCCTGCAGGGGGGACGAGGGGCGCCAAGGAGGACATCAGCCTTGGTGAGCCTTGTTCTACTGCAGCCCTAAAAACAGATCCAGGGCAAGTGATCCTGACCTCACTTGGGGTCAAATCATGCCTGCCCTCCTGCTCTGTCTCAAGGGTGTCTGCTCGCCGACATCACTTTGGCTCATTTGAAGAACCTTTAAAACGCGCTCATTGTTTCAAAACAAAACGGTCGTGGGTATGGTCTTCCCGACCGTACAGAAAGGTTTGCGGGTGCCTTTCTTGGCTGCGAGGTGGTTGACGTGTGGCTCGCGGATCACGCTTGCCTGTGCGCGGAATGACAGAGCAACGTGGAGTCTCTGGAAAATGCCTGTAGATAAGTCAATGTTGTTTTCCCTGAAAGTCCTGATACAGAAAAAGAGTGAAAGTACCAACACTAACTGGAAAAAATGTCACACATTTTAGCCTCTTTGCATCCCTTGTTAGGACAAACCCTGGGTCGGGTTTTTTACATTTGTGAACTTGTGCGGTAGGTGGAGCAGTGTGGGTGGCCCAGAAAAAAGTAGCGGTTAGAATAAGATTTTCCATTTATTGCCCTTTGTGCCTGGCTAAAAATAAGATTCATACAAATCAGAATATGTAGTGCAAGCACAATCACTCTGTTAATTCTGATGACTGGCTTGCCCACATCTTTGCATCTGTCTGGTAAGTGGTGCATTGGGAAATAAATGTGACTCTGTTTAAGTGGCAAGAGGCAGCCAGGTTTGCGCTGTTTGTCTACATGTGCTAGTTTATCAGCATTTTCCCCTTCTGAAGGAAGAAAGACACAGCTCATACATAAACAAATTGTGTCGATGGAAGGTTGAAAGAAGAAGTTATAGAATCTTCGAATCTTTTTTTAAAAAGTAATTGCCTTGTTTGAAATGCTGTTTTAAAACATCCATCTTTTTGACTCATTGTTAGAAAGTTGTCTCTTGAAGCCTCGTAGAATGGCAAGGGAAGGATTTCCTGGTGGTGCTGCCAAGAGATGAGCCAGGGCTTTTGTTTGTGTACTGATGGGATGGTGAGCGAAGGGGGACGAGGATGAGTGCATGCCCGTCCTGGAATACCCTCCGTGGACGCAGATGTTGGCGGGGAGGCAGTTAACCAAGTAAAAACTCCCCTTCATCTGACTGCTGAGTCTACTGCAACCACAGTAAGTGATAACATGTCAGTTTGTGGCTAGAAGAAACACCAAAGAGAGGTGGCGTCAGCGTTCACAGGGAAATTTGTACCTTCGTGATCCCAGTGATGGTGCTGTCCCCATTCCACTGGCTGCGTGGCTGTGGCATTTCCAAAGAATGAGAATGTCTGCAAGTGTTCTGAGCCTTTCGGTTTGATGTAATTTATGAAATGAGATGAGTCAAGAGGGCAGTCATTCCAGAAGCCTCTGGAAATTGAAGACTGCAAATCACATTCCTCATTGGCATCTCCAACTGAGGCAGACAGTAAGGCGTGGTCGTTATGGCAATGCAAGAGCTTTGGGAGAAAGAGGACTCAGGACCGTATCTCAGCTTAGCTAGGTGCTGCCTTGATCTGTTTATTTAACCTTTTCTGAGCCTGGTTGGTTGTTTTTATTTGAAAACGGGAACAGGGACAGTACCTACCACCAGGGATAGGTGATTGTGGGGATTAAATGAAATAACATATATGAAGCACAAAGCCAGCACTTAATAAAAAATGATGATACTCTTACTTGTGCCATTGGAACATAGGAATGTGTTGGAGAATTTTAGGGCATTTGGAGGTTCCCCTCTATGCTTGGGATACAAATTTTGGAATTAAATGGACACACAATCAGCCTTTTGTTCACTGTTTCTCAATCAGAAAGCTACAGGTCATTTACAGAGTCATTTGGTTCTTCATAGGTTACTGATGCCATCTGGGAGGTCATTTCTTTATTTTGCCATGAAACTAGCACAGTGGAAGCCTCTCTTTCTTTTTAAGATTACTACTGTGTTGAGCATATTCAGTTATTTTTACCTTCTCACTATGTTTTTTATTTCAACGTGGATATTTCAGTGCTAACATCTGTGCACGTTAATTGTAGTACCTGCTGATATACATTCTGAAAGAGAGAGCGCTAATGTTGTAATCAAGTACAATTTTAAATATTTCAGGTGGGAATGGGCAAAAAACTTCAGGAGCAATTAGCTTCTGTGGTGGTATAATTCCCCACAGAAAATATTGCATCTGTTATAATTCTGGTTACTAGTCCATCTTAGAGATGGCTGGATACTGACAGGCAGAAAACAATTGCTCTGGCTTCTTTTACTTTGTATTATTTTTGAAAAATTGTTTACTGTTTAATGTAGTGTATCCCCACCCTTCTAAGAGTCTTTCTGCCCACTAAATTTTTCCATTAAAAAAGTAAATATAGGGGCACCTGCATGGCTCAGTAGATTAAGTATCTGACTCTTGATCTCAGCTCAGGTCTTGACATCAGGGTTGTGATTCAAGCATGGCGTTGGGCACACAGGGCACGGAGCCTACTTTAAAAAAAAAAAAGTAAATATATTTAGGGTGCCTGGCTGGCTCATTCGATAACAGCGTGCAACTCTTGATCTCAGAGTCATGAGTTCTGGCCCCAAGCTGGGTGTAGAGCTTACTTTAAAAAAAAAAAAAAAAAAGGTAAACTATATGTATTAGATGCAAAGAGTTCACATCAGACTCTTCCTTCAACCTCCTCCATGACCTCCCAGGATACAGTTTTTCCTCTTACCAAATTAAAAAATAAATTACGACTACACCTTGACTTTGCCTCACCTGGGACTTGACAAGAGGTGATAAACGAGATCAATAAGCTAAGGAATTAAAACTGAGAGTGATAGAAAACAATGATGGCTTGGTTTTAGCAAGTGATGTATTTTATTAGTTGCTGTGTTGTTTTTTTTAAATTTCTCTCCAATTTTTTTTCTTGGTAAGTCCTACCCACTGACAGATACAACTGCTGACTTGTAATTTACATATCAACATCATCATTGGGGTTTCTGGGTTTTTAATGTTAGTATTCAACAGGCTGGGGTAGAGATGATTCTTGGGTTGGCTCCAGTAAGATCTGTCTTTTATTAGAATGGTACCCAGGTTCTTACAGTGTATCCAGACAGTGCTGCTTTTTACATTTTTTTCTGTTGAATGAAATGGAAGATTGCTTTTCAGGCAGAGCAAATCATTTGGGGTAACTAACAAAGTTCTTGGCATTGCAGATACAGTGCTAGTCCTCTACATGAACACATACACCCCCTGTTATCTTTGCCTCCCTTATTGTGTTTTGCCACAGACTGAAGTTTCTGGGGGGGAAAAAGGCAAAAGAAGGTTATGAGTGAGGCAATGGCTGTGATTTCCTCCCACACCTTCATAAGGAATGACAAAAACTCTGAAATCCATCCCATTGATATACTGTGTGCTTCTTCCTGGATAACAGCCAGTTTTAACCTATCCTTCATGTGCAATTTGAGGGTACTGGCTGGACCGAGCTCATTATTCCTTTGGTTGAATAATGTAAAGCATTTGCAATGGAGATTTGCTCTAATGATGTATTTTAAGTGCATGTCCGCATTGCTGGTTTAATGCACTCAGTCATGGAATGCTTTAGAGTTTATTGCTAATGGATGAATCCTCAGGAAAATCGGAATTTTCAATAAGATTGACATTTGGAGCTGGAAATATAAATCTAATGAGAGCATTTTAACCAAGGTTTGTAATTAGGGCTGAATGGAGTAAATTTGTACGCACATACTACAGAAGGGCACAGCAGAAGGTGAAATTGCACGCTCTGCTATGAATGAGGGATGAAGGCTGATGTATCAGTGTCAGGCCACGACACTATGGAGTATAAATGACACTGTCACCAAGTGCTGCACAGGCTACCAGGGGAATTCCACTCCAGTAAATTACATTACTTAGACAGACCTGATGGCATTGTGTCGGAATGAGAGGAGGGAAGAGAAAGCTGTCAGCACCAAGTGGAAGATATTACAGTACAACTGGCTGCAGGGATATATAGAAGTCACTGGTTTCCATTCTACCTGGATATTTTGTATTCTCCCTTGTTAATTAGTTTACAGAAGTTAGAAACGTGTCCGCATAAAAGCCATCATGTCTACTTGGGGTATAGGTTATGTGGTCAATCATCAGGAAATAAATGTAAGCTTGATTTGTAGGAATTGGTTAGTGTTAAGAATTTCTTTCTTGTTATTTATTAGATGTTCAATATAAGCTTGCCCTTATTTTCTTTTCTGTTAGTGAGGTTTTCCACATACTTTATTAGGATGCACTCATCATTCCCTCTGTAACATTATTTCCTTTCAAACCCTGCTTTAATAAGAACATATGTTTCTTTAATCCTCTCCTAACACTTGTTTCCTCTCAGCACCTTCCCTCCCTAAGGGAAACAAATTGTACTGGCACATAGCATTTCGTTTTGTGAAAGAACTCAAAGTTAAGAACAGTTGATTCCTAGAGTGCAATTTGTGGGGGGAAGAAAACATTTTTTTTCACTTCTATTTTCTTTTATCCCCCTGCAGTGAAGTGAGGACCATCCCTTTTTTGGTCCATCTGTCAGACTATCTCTAGGGAAGTATTAGGAGAAGAAAATAAGAGCACTGATTGTACTGCTGCCTTCTGAGTCATTGAAGATGTGCCAGTCACCTTTGTCTGGTTTGACCTCCAATGTCAGTTCTTGAAAAAGCCAATTCCAAGTGCTCTGGAATTAACATAGTCACTTCTGAACCAGAAAGTAAGTGTCTTCTCCCCGGTGGATAGAGATTGGAATGGCACCCTTTCTGACTTTCTTAAATATGCTGTACTTTGTCCTTAGTGAAATAAACCCAATACGCATCTCTGATAATTTATTAACAGGAAGAACACATAGATTCTGCAGAATGTCTCTGTAAGACTTTCAAATGGCAGGTTGCAAACAACCTTTCTGAAACAGGACACAAATAGGTAACAGTGACAATAATAATATCTTGACTTTTATTTGACTTTTATTCTTTCCAAAGTATACTTGATCCAGATCGTCTGTATGATTTAGTCTTTATTTTGTTGCTATAGTTGCAGTCTTCTTTTATTCATCCAAGCATAAAACTTAGTAAAACCAAGATATTTGGAAAACTAGTTTTGAGGGTGGTTAGGAAAAACCTAGGTTAACAATAAGATGGTTGACATTTCTGTATTATGTAAGGTACCATCACCTTAAAAAATGTTGGTTAATGGGGGCGCCTGGGTGGTTCGGTCAATTAGGTGTCCGACTCTTGATTTCAGCTCAGGCCTTGGTCTCAGGGTCATGAGGTTGAGCCCAGTGCAGAGCCCACTTTAAAAAAAAAATGTTAGTTGTTGATTCTAAAATAATAACTCAGTGTAAAAAGCATGATATAAAATGCCTTAACACCATGTGCCATCTTCAGCGTACAGACTGTGCTTATAGACTTTGCTTTATTTACTAAAGCTGTACAAAAGTCTAGGACTCTTTGCTGTATGGGAAATGAGAGTCTCTCCCTAAATAAACTCACCAGAATTTTTTTCCTTTTTTCTTAAGTTTATTTTGATGGGAGTATGTGCCTCATAGCTTATATTTTCTCTTTATCCATGACATCAATTGGGAAATCACAAGTGTTTTGTTGTTTGCCACAATAGTACACATACAGCATATTTCTTTGTCCTGGCCTCTTGATGCAGCATGCTATCAAACTACATCTTTGAGTTTTTCTGAATTGAACCTGATGGAAGCAATTTAATGACATCTAGAATGGAACTGGTTTAGATGCTCCTCTGTTATGTGGAGGTTCCTTTGTTCCTGCCTACGTATTCATGTCTGACTATATTCTCTTCTTTTTTTTACATTAAAATTGGAAAGGGAGAAAGGGGATGCTCCTTAGGAGATACAGGTCTGTGGAGAATTGTGAGCACTCATTCAGAAGCTATTCTTAGTTCTCAGAAATATAATGAACTTGAGCTTTGAGTCCTGTGAATCTCCCATTAATGATCCCACCATCATCACCACCTCTCCGCCTGATTATGTTTTCCCCAAAGACTACTTGCATTTTCCCTAATATTCTGAATGGAGTGTCCTCCAAATGAAACACATCTTGGAAGGAATTGGGTCTGGTTGCCTAGCAGGCCCACCTCTTTAATAGTTTATTGGGAGAGTCTTAATTGTCCTTTAAAGTGCTTCTATTTTACATCACCTTACAGTCTGCTATGTAGAAGAAACTTTTCTGTAGACCTTGATTTACTCGTCAGAAGTCAACCCATTAACATTAGCACTTCACTTACATTATCATTATGGTGTTTCCAAATGACAACTGCTGCCACACATTGCCGTGTTCCCTGACTTCCCAGTGCTGCAGAAAAAGAGACTTTTGTTCTGACTTGATGAGGAAAAAAAATGCAAACAACAACACCAGCTCTACCACCAGAGATCCTATAAAGACATGTTCAAATGAACAATAAGGTCGTTTGTTCACATATGACATAAGGATATAAGAATTTAAACAATAAGACCCCTTGTGAAATGTGGCAAAATATGCACCACAAACGTTGTGAAGTTCTCTGTCTCATGGAAGGCAGTTTTTACATGGGCTTCAGAAAACCCATTAACGTATAAACCACCCTTAAAAAAAAAAAGAAATGAAAATCACTTGTCTCGCTACAACATTAAAGCAATTTCTATTCTAAGGAAAGCTGAAATGCATTCATTTATATAAAGTACATGCACTATAATTTATAAAAAAAAACCAAAACCAACAACAACACAGTACTCTATTAGGAAATGCAATGGGCCTCTTCCCTCCTTCACCTGAAATGGGAAATCCATCATTTTATCAAGACCCTTCATCCTTTGAATAATATTTATTTCTTCAAAATGAAAAAAAAATCCTTTAAACCACTTTTAGATTCCAGATGAAGTTTTAAGGCTTGATAACAGTTCTCTAACTCCTCTGACATTGGTGGAGCATGCGCAGGGAATAACACTGCTTTAAAGGAAAATTTTAATTAAATTTACTTTTACTTGAACCCTGTCCTTCTTCACTTTGAGCCTTAAAGGAAGGTTTGGTATATTTGCAAAGCCCAACTGGGCTATGGCAGAAAAATCCAGGGAGTTCCTTGTCAACTTGGATCAGGGTCTCTGACAGTGCCTCAGAATCGTTCTAATTTTGGGGATTCTGATGTTTAAAATGTGACCTTCCAGGATAAGAGGGCAGGGAGGAGCACGATTTCACTGACCAAAAGTGTTCCATTGAGCTGGCTTACTATTATTATACTGTAAAGACTTTCAAGTATTTGCAAATGGATATATATACAGCATCCTTGCAAAATCCTCTTAATTGAAGAAATGTTTCATCTCTATCTCTGTTGACAGAAAAGATTGCCTACTGATAATTGCTTTGCTTAAGTGTCTGATAATATGCCAGGAATGAGAGCATTCTGTGTTAGGTCATCTTTAATTATGCATGTACCACCTGTCAGCTCTAAATCAGCACCAGATTAGATCCTCATGGAGTCAGTACCAGGAGGGTTGGGGAGGGAAGCTGAGGTGATCTCTTTTAGAAATAACAAAAATAGATAGTAGTAAACATGGCTTATAACCTGCAAGGGTGTTGTGTTTTGTTTTTTTTTTTTTTTTTTTTTTTTTAGGGAACCTCATCTTCATTGTTCTGGAGCAGGAATAAGCTATTAGTACATCTCAGAAATGTTTGAAAGCTTGCCCAAGCTACCTCAAGTAAAGATAAATCACTGCGAGAGAAGATGGTAGTCCCATCTGTTGCATTTCCTTTTTGCTCCTTCTCGTCATTGTAAATGAGCCAGGGAAAAGCTCAGAAACATTTTTTATAAGCTATGTGAGGACAGGAAATATGTTAACGATGTTAGATTTCATACATTTCAGGGGTTTTTTCAGTAGTTGGTTGGCTTTTTTTAGAAGGACAAATGTGGGTTGGAAATAATGCTTGTTACCCTCTGTCAGCTTTTGGTAGTTTTATTCTCACTTTTCAGGGTTGTTTGGGACTTTCTGGTGGGATGTTTAGGGTTCTTTACGACAGGTTCTGTTCTCTCTTCTATCCTTTGATATTTTGGATTTATGAGAGGTATGTCTCTTTGTTCACCTGTCAGAGGTTTAAGGGAAGCCTCGAGTTGTGCTCTGTTCAGAGGAGGGGATTGGATGACCCGAGAGGCTGCAGGCAGAGAAGGAACAAGCAGAAGGAAATAACAGGTGCATGAGTTACCACATCTTGAGTTTCTTGAATTCCCCTGCCAAGGTGAGGTTCCTAGCCTGTCTGCTTTCCAGCCTGAGAAAACAGCCTTGGTAAGAGTGTGAATAATAACCTTAGACATGAGACTTTAGATATCCTTAAATGCCTTACTTCAAGCATTGCTGGCTGGAGGCACTGAAGAGAAAAACGGGTCAGCTGATCCAGAGGCAAAGACCTCTGACTCCTGCAGTTCTTCCCAAGAGCTATGGTCCATCTCATGGCTCTGAAGGAACCTTGGCTGCCTTTGAATACTGGAGGCGCTGTTTGCTTTTCAATCCTAATCAGACAGTCGACTGAAGTGGAAGTACAGTCTCTGAAAAAAAGAGCAGGCTCAAAATACATATGACCATAACATTGCCAGTGTTTTGGCCATTTATTTTTTTTTTTTTTTTTTTTTTTAATTTTTATTTATTTATGATAGTCACAGAGAGAGAGAGAGAGGCAGAGACATAGGCAGAGGGAGAAGCAGGCTCCATGCACCGGGAGCCCGATGTGGGATTCGATCCTGGGTCTCCAGAATCGTGCCCTGGGCCAAAGGCAGGCGCCAAACTGCTGCGCCACCCAGGGATCCCTGTTTTGGCCATTTAATGCACACTTAATACTTGCAGTATGCAGGTGTTATATGAAGAATGTTAAACTCTATATGACGGATACTTCCTAAAACAGGAGGCCCTAGTTTATTCCAGGCCTTGACAGAAAAGAACGTCAGAGAAGGAAGCAAAGCCAACCAGAGGAAAACTGAAGAAAAGAATGGAAAAGAGGAGACCTGAGGAGATGGGGGAGGGGAACAATACTGCCATGTTCTCTCATGCCAGCTCATCTTTGCAAAATCTTTCCCATCTACCTGGAAAGCTCTTCCACTCTCTCCACCTGGTTAACTCTGATTTTGAGTCGTTCAAACAGCGTCTCCAAGAGTTTTCTTTGCTTCTTCCAGGCTGAATTGGCTGCCCCTCTTCTGATCCACAGCGCAGTGCCGGCCACCTTCACAGCACTTACCATGCCTTACTGCATGAGCTTGTTTATTTATCTTTCTCCCCAACGAAGTGGTTGCTGCAAAAGCTAGCATTATCTTAATTGTGACAGTAGAAATCGTATGCCCAGAGAAAAAAAAGAGTAGTGATGATTTCATTGGACTCCACAGTACTTAGAGCACATCAACATATGAATTGTTTTGACATACAAACAATTTTAATAGTACACATGGCAAGGGAAATAGACAGATGGGAGTGTACTTGTGAATAGGGATCAGAAATGGAAAGGTCATCAGAGAGCATGTCCTATAAACAGTGTTTGAAGGAACTGAGGAAGGTTAGCCGGGAGAAGAGAATAAGAATTGAGACACAATAGCTGTGCTGATGAGATAAAGGAAAGACTTGCTCACTCTAAGAAAAACAGAGCCAAAAGGTAGAAGTTCTAGAGAAAGAGATTTGGCTTCAAAACGCTTATTTTCTTGTGGCTGGAACTAGCCCGCAGTGGAACCAGTGGCCCCATTTGGTAGTAATGAATCCCCTGTTACTAGAATGAGAATCATTATCTTTTAGGGCCATGTTTGGGAACTCCTATAAACAAGATTGCTACACTGTGTGGGAGCACAAACCAAATACCTTACCATGGTAGAGGGGGTTTTTATTTGAGTATAGTTGACACACGATGTTACGTTAGTTTCAGGTGTTCAACACAGTGATTCAAGTTCTCTATGCATTATGGGTATGCACCCCACAAGTGTAACTAGCTACCATCTGTCACCATACAATGCTATTACAGTATCGTTGACTATATTCCTAATGCTGTACCTTTTTTTTTTTTTCCAATGCTGTACCTTTTATCCCTGTGACTTCTTCATTCCATAATTGGAACCCTGTATCTTCTACCTGCCTTCCCCCTCTGGTAACCATAGTTTGTTCTCTATATTTATAGATCTGATTCTGCCTTTTGTTTATTTGTTATTTTGTTTTTTAGATTCCACACATAAGTGAAATCACATGGCATTTGTCTTTCTCAGTCTGACTTATTTCCCTTAGCCTGATACTCTCTAGGTCCATCCGTGGTGTTGCAAATGACAAGATCACATCCTTTTTTATGACTGTGTAATTATATATATATATATATATAATATATTTATAAATATATTTGTATATATATATTTGTATACACACACACACACACACACACACACACACATACACATACCACATCTTCCTTATCCATTTGTCTGCCAATAGACACTTAGGTTGCTTCCATATCTTGGCTATTGTAAATAGTACTGCAAAAAAAAAAAAAACACAGGGATGCATGTTTTTTTGATGTTTTTTATTTCTTTGGGTAAATACCTAGTAATTGAATTATTAGATCATGAAACCCTATGGTTATTTTTAAGGTTCAGAGTCCCCATTCCATGCAAAACCACACTCAGGATGACCATGGAACATCAGCCCAACCTCCATGTGGTACCTTGTTGGTCTGGTGCTCAGCCCTCAACTGCTCACAATTTACAGGCTGACACTGGAGATGGAGTATGGGGCAGGGAGCTGGCTACTGCCACAGGAAATCTGTATAGTGAAACAGAAGGAGCACTGGTTTGTGTCCCAGTTTGCATGCATCCTGGCCCCCTGCTAGTTGTGTGAGTGCGAGTGACTCCCTCAAAGCCTCCAAGTCTCCACTTTTTGCCATGCAAAATGGAAATAATATTCATTTCACAGAGTTGTCTTAAGGCTGAAGTAAGGTAAAGTAAGTAAGGTAAAGTCCTTTGTGGACATCGACATCACTGACGGCCTGTGAGCTCAGCATTATCACCAGTACAGTGGGCATCATTGCCTTCCTTGCAGAGTTGCTGCAAGTGGGATAACTGAACGTAACATTGCATGTGAAAGCACAGTTCCTGCCATAGAGCAGGTCTTCTGGATGGTCAACCTCGTTTCACCTTGTGGAGCTGGGATACCTCTGCTGCTGAGGACCTCAGAAGGTTCTTTCATCTGCCCCTGAGACTCCACCCGGTGCTTGTACCCTCTCCTGTTGCCTTGTCATCTCAGCACAGAGCTGCCTTCTCTGCCTTTTCTGGTTCTTCCTTCCTCTTCTCCTTCCACATGTTCCCAGTACTCTTTTCTTCTCATTGCCATCTAATTTCCCTTTCTGTCTTTCTTTTCTGCATTCTGGGGTGGATGATTCTGATCGGCACAAAGTTTAAAGTACTATTTCCTATAATTTTTTTGTTCAAAATAAGAGGTTTTATATAGCTTTTGGGGAGGATGAGGCCTTTTTCATTTTCTTCTGAATTCGCTTGAAGTTATTTTTTTCAAATGTTAACATTTTCCCATCCCTCCATCCCTTGGGCTTGTAGTCATTAATTTGCTAGACACACAGCAGCTGAGTGTCTCTCTGACATTGCTAGAGTTAGGAGAGTGTCGTTCACGGGGAACCTAACCCATATATTAACTCAGACAGAGCAAATTGCTAAATAAAGAGCTCCAGAATGCCAATTTGATTCTCTTATCCCAGCCTTTCCTATTGAAAGGGGGTTGCTGAAACAGAAAAAGCAATGGGCAGGGGAGGGAAGCTTCAACCATTTTACCGAGTCAGAAATTAGAACATCGCTGTCCATATTCAGACATCTCTTTCACCCATCCATCCACCCATCCCCCCAACCATCCATATTAAATGCTCAGGAAACAGGTTCTTGTCTACAACCCAGCATAAGTTCCAGGGCAGACCCTAGGTGAGTGATAGGACCCTGCCCTTAGTCTTCCTTGTATCTACTCTGCTTTTTGAGCAGCTGAAACAGTGGCTCGTTTCATCTGTATTTCCATATTCCCAGCAGTCCTCACAGGGTCTTTGCAGTAACGCAGGAATGATAGTAAAAGCTGCATGATAGAGGAAGAAAAAGAATGAAAGAGGGAGAACAGTCAAAGGAAGAAAGGAAATTATATTATATGTAGTGCCGGGGGTATAAATTGCAGCATGCACTAAGTACAACTTAATGATTGCAGTGAGCATCCAGGGAAACATCACTACATATGGAAACTTGAATAAAGTTTATGGGGAAGTGTGATGCTAATTATCTTCATCTATATAGAAGTCAAAATGGAAGCCACACATTCTCTGGGTACATCCCTTAGAACACACGTTTCTTCTGATTTTTCTCCCTTTAAGCTATGTTGCTTGTTATTTATTTATTTTTTTAATGTTTTTTTTTAAAGATTTATTTATTTATTCATTCAGAGAGAGCGAAGAGAGAGGCAGAGACACAGGCAGAGGGAGAAGCAGGCTCCATGCAGGAAGCCCGATCTGGGACTCGATCCCGGGTCTCCAGGATCACACCCCAGGCTGCAGGCAGCGCTAAACCGCTGTGCCACCGGGGCTGCCCTGTTGCTTGTTACTTAGCAGAAAAATGCAACTTTACCCCTCTAGTCATTTCTGACTTGTAAATCAGAAAACTGAATTCTTTCCCTCCCAAGGAAAAGTTAAAAAAAAAAAAAAAAACAGTCCATTTTCCCCATCTCTTACTGATCATAATGTTTCTTTGGGGCCATTGACCTAGTGGAAAAAGCATTGCTCTTGTTCTTGGGTCAGCCTATGACCCAGCAGCAGCCAGTGATGTACTTATCTCCCTGGACCTCCAGGTCTTTGTGGGAGGGTCAGGAGGAGAAATGTCTGCCTTGTGTACACCCCTGGGTTGTCCTGGCAATCAAGTAAGAAGAGATGTATATATACAAAGGAATTTTGAAAACCAAGGTGTTAAATATGTAAAGAATTTTATTTTTGAATATAACAATGTCAGTTTTTATTTTCACAGTATATTTATGTGTTTCTAAAATCTTAGCCTAACAGTTGAGGTCATTTGCTATCTCCAATTTAGTCAGTTGCCAAATTCCATTTAGAGGAATCTTGCAACATCCTAAAAGAGAAATAATTTTCTCCTTCTTTTCCAGAAAATTCTCTGGGCCTTTGTCGTGTTTGCAAATATGCATTTTTTTTTTTTTTTTGTAAACCAGTACAAAAATATCTGAGCTTTAAACTGCCACTTCTCTGGGTTTCCACAACACTATGTTCCTATCTTAAGTGCCCACCACACTGCCCATGCAGGGTTGCATAAAGTTCAATCCCCACCCAGCAGTAAAACATACATAAATAGTTGTGACATGGGTAGCAGGTACCAATTTATTTGACAGGTAGAGCTGGGTTACAGTAAGGGCACATCTAGTGGAGATAACTAACCCTTTAAACAGAATAAGGAGAAAAGAAAAAGCAAGACACATTTGAGAATCCTAGTTTTGTCTGACCATGTATCTTATATTTGTCTTATCCCTCTTATGATATCACAGGATTCTTGAGGATAGGGACTTTCAGTTCCTCACTACTGTTATCAGTGGTGTCTGACGTGGGCTTACAAATAGTAGATCTTCATGAATGTTTATTTGAGCAAATATGTTCTGTACCATGTCATGCTCCATTTCAATCCCAAAATTAATAACCCTATTTTTAAGCTCATTAACTTGATTCTATATAAAAATAGCTATTTTGGACCTTTTCAGAATTTTTTTTTTTAACTCTGGAGAGGAAAACAAATGATGACCCCAGGAAAAGTTCTGGAACACAGAATAAGGGAAGTGATTTTTGTTTACATTTGGAGTGCAGACCAAATGCAGAGATTTCAAGAAATTCTCCTTATCTACATGGTATGGTGATCTAGCCATGAACATCATACTTACTGCTAGATTTGCTGGATTCCCATGTTCTTTACTAAAATTTATTACCTCCACGAGTGAAGAAATATTTGTTAAACTCTCTGTCTCCAGGGCCTCAGACTATGCTTGGTATGCAATAGGTGCTTAATAAATGTTTGTTGAATGAATGAATGAGTGTGTCAAGTCTTATGGTAGACTCTGGGGACTAGACTGCTGAGTAAGGTATAGTTTGCTCCAAGAACTCCATAATCTAACGAGGAAGACAACATATGGAACC
The DNA here is from genome assembly GCF_003254725.2 of Canis lupus dingo. NCBI lineage: Eukaryota > Metazoa > Chordata > Mammalia > Carnivora > Canidae > Canis > Canis lupus. Next base: position 49,428,089 of record NC_064254.1, on the reverse strand, counting down.
ATTAATTATTATAGGATGTGGGAAAGCAATGAAAAAGTATGCAGAGATTTATTTTTTATTATTTAAGTGTTGTTGTTCTCACCTTGAAATAAGAAGATCAAAGAACAATCAGCTTTTGTCCTTTTATTTAACTAACCTTTATCCTAAATTGTCAAGCTCCTTAGGAGGTGGAGAGTCATGATAAGCGCCAGGATGCAGTCATGCTGAAGGCTGCATAGACAGTAAACATGCACATCAGACTTCCAGGTCAAAGCAAGCTGCCAGGTGAGAACAGGCATTCCTGGTTTGAAATTCTTTTCAGCATCCTTCTAGTACAGCCTCCTTTGCAGTTCTTCTTCCTCTCGCTTCTCTCTTAAAGCTTGGTGTTCCATAGCTATCCCTGCGGTTTTAGTTACCACCTAAATGCTGAGAACTTGACCAGGTCTTATTCCAGACTCCATTTCCCTCAGTGCTCTATACTAAATTGCCTGCTGGACATTCGGCAGGGATTTTGTATTCAATCTGTCCAGACTAGAACTCGTCATTTCACCCGCCCATTCTCCCTGTGAAGAATAATCCCTCCTGGCCTGGAATAAGATGAGCACTAGGTAGGTGTTATACTGTATGTTGGCAAATTGAATTTAAATAAAATTTTAAAGAATAATCCCTCCATATCTACCCATCAGACAAGCCTATGAGTCATCCTTCCCCTTCATGTTCCATGCATCCAAGGAGCCTCCACACGTGCGGGTGCTACCTTAAACCTCTCTGATCCGTGTTCTTCTGCAGTCCCCTGCTTTGGTCTGGCACCAGCTGACCATCTTGTCTCCAGCCTTTCCCACCCCCTTTCATCTATTCCACACAAACCCAGAGAGATCCTTCTAAATCACAGATGTGAACCAATACATTCAAAACTCTTTAACACAGCCTGTATAACATCTTGTGTGTCTGGCCCCTGCTTATTTCTTTAGTTTCATCTCCTGCCCCTCCACTCCATCTTCATTTCTATATTCCAGGGGTCTAGCACATTATGTGGGTTCCATGTACGTTTACTGAGTGAACCAGTCGAGCCAGAGCTGAGATGAGGGAAGGGCACTTAGGTGAGAATTCTAAAAGTGAAGGCAGAGATAAGAAATCTAAAAGTGAAGGCTGGTTCAAGAGAGACCAGCCGCTCAGAGAGAGGATTTAGACTGGAGACTAGACGGTAGAGCTGGACACAGGCACACCTTGCCCTTTGGCAACACCAAACGATTTGAGGTTTCTGAATGTGGTTTCACGCTCTTGTGCCTTTGCCGTTCCCTTAGACCCTCTGCACCTCATCCACCTGGTGCACCTGGCAGGCCACCTCCTCTGCGAGGTCACCCCTAAACTAACCTTCCTCCAGATGGTCTTTCAAAGCTGAAAGTGCAGTGATTTAGCCACTAACCTTATACTTACTCTGGGTTTGATGGGTCCTTTCGTTCTTTTTTTTTTCCTTTCGTTCTTTACTGGAATGTGGTAACTTCATTGATGCAGAAATATTCATGTTATTCTCTGATGAACCCCTAGTGTGCCACTACTGTGTCCGCACCTCATGTACAGTCTGTTATCACACCCCATTAGAATGATTTGTGTTGTGTCTGCTTCCCCCCAACCCCGACCCCAGACAGGAGACAAGGGACCGTGTCCTTTGCATATGTGTATATCCACTCTTTGAAACCGTGTCTGGCACACAGCAAACAAAGCTCAGTGGAAGTTTGGCTGAATGAATGAGCATATCCCTGGCAGTCCATGGTCATAGTTCACAGTGAACTTCAGCTCTGCCTTCTCCCTGCCCACTCACACTGTTCACCAGATGCAATCAGTTCTTTCTCTGTAGCCTCTCGTTCATGCTCCCTCCCCCCTTTGCTCTTGCCACCCCTGCAATGGGCTTGCATTACCTCATGTCTGACCTTGCATTTGTCTCTCACCTCTGCCACTCTGCATGCTGTCCTGGGTTTAATCTGTCTCGCACATCACTTTGATCACATCATTTGTCTAGTTGGGATCGTCTAGCAGTACCTCTTTATTTATTGAATAATGTCCAACTCCCCATCCTGGAATTCAGGCCACTCCACTGTCTGACTAACCTTTTCAGCCTTGCTTCACACACGCTCAAGCCAAGCTAACTAAATTCCATTGCATTCCACAGACGGGCTCACCTTTCATCTGTGTTCTTTCCACACGTCGTTCTCTTGTCCCGGAGAGCCCTTCCTCTTGCCCTATTTATCAAAATCATACTCCTTTTTTACTATCAAACTACATTGTATTCTTACTATCAAATTCAGAGTGATTGGTACAGCCCAGAGTGACTTTCTGTTCTCTATACTATTATAGTGCTTGGCTTATACCCCTCAAATGCTGCCTATTACATGTTGCTTTTATTGTACTTTTGGTTCATACCAGTGTCTACTCTATTTGAGGCATGGTACAATGCAGTCACCTGCCCTTTTTAGAGTTCTACCTCAACCAGCAATGTTGATGATTTCATATCACACTGCTGGTAAGAGTAGAGCGAGGCTTCAAACCCCTGGTCTGTGTTACTGGAAAACCTGGACACCACCCACTCTAGCATCGCAGCAGCCTCACCCATAATGCTGGTTGTCTTACATTTCCCCTCAAGTAGGGAGAGATCCTGGGTTACACATAGCTTGGTCCCAGTGCAACACAGATCTATTGAGTTCCCCCATGTGCTCGTGATATGTAACTTAATACCTCATCAGAGTAAATCTGGTATGAACAAATGCCTGAGATGTCCCCTTTGGGTTAGTTTATACTGAGGCACATGCTCCAGTTGGCGATTACGCATCAGGAGATTGCACAGGCTTACTATCCTCACTGGCTCCTGGACAAGTGTGTTTTCTCACTCCTGGAATACAAATTATCCTGTTCTCCTTGCCTGGAATCTACCATATTCTCTGCCACCAGATTGATCTTCGTAAATATCAACTTGGTCACTTTGCTCCATAACATTTGGTTTAAACTTCCATGCCTGACTTTTGGGGTCCTTTACTTTGCCCTGTCACCCCTACCCACCACACACACTCCAGAATCATGTGTCCAACCATACCTTCTACTTCCCCCAGTCCCAGTCCTCTCTCTTAGCTTCTGATCTTCTCTCTTGAACAGAGCACATAGATTCCTACCTCTCCCTGTAGTTGTGAAGTTTGGTTTTTCAAAATAAATGCCCTTCCTTCTCTGCAGCTCTGGGCTTATTGGTTTGTTCAGTAAGTGCACATTGAGCCTGGCTGTGAACCAACCACTGCGTTAGGCTGTGGGAACATAGAAAATAGAAAATAAGGCACGTTGTGTCCTCAGGGGGACCTCAGTCCGTTAAAGTATATAGACAAACAGCAAATAGCACAAAGATAATTCAGTGACAGGGAAGCAGAATTATTTGGGTAGCTGGTCACATTCTATTCATCCATTAAGATCTACCCAAGTATATTTCTGTCCAAATTAATTTTTCTTTTATCAGCCTTTATATTAATTGCCCTGCTACATGCATTTTGACATTTACTCACGCTCTGCCTTTTATCGTTATTTAAGCGGGTCCTGCACATGTGTTCTACTTCCACAGGTGGACTTTAAATGCTTTGCAACAAAGCCTATAAGCCTTATGTATTTTATACCAACTTTGTCAGTTAGCATTTGCTGTGTAATGAAATACCCCCAAACGTAGTGACTTAAAACAATAAACATTGATGATTTCTCATAATTCTGTGAGTTAACCAGACTCAGTACTTCTCATTCAGACTGGCTTGATTAGAGCTGAATGATCTAGGATAGAGGTGGGCAAACTATAGCCTGCAACTGCTTTTGTAAATAACGTTGTATTGCAACACAGTCACCTCTATATTTGTCTATGGTTGCTTCTTTTTTAAGATTTTATTTATTTTTTCATGAGAGAGAGAGAGGGAGGGAGAGGCAGAGACACAGGCAGAGGGAGAAGCAGGCTCCATGCAGGGACTTGATCCCAGGTCTCCAGGATCATACCCTGGGCTGAAGGCGGCGCTAAACCGCTGAGCCACCCGGGCTGCCCTGTCTATGGTTACTTCTACAGTACAAGTTGAGTAGTTGTGACAGACAGCATATAAGCTGCAAGGGCTAAAATATTTATTTTCTGGTCCTTTGAGTAGAAGTTTGCCAACCCTGCTTTAAGATGGCCTCACCTACTTGTCCAATGGTTGGCAGGCTGGTTTGTCTGGAGAGGCCTCGCCTGGGATACTCATTTCTGCTTGATGTGGTCTCTCATTCTCTAGGAGGCTAGCCAGACTTCTTTATATAGTGGTGTCAGGATTCCAACAAGAGAGGGCAAGCTTCAATATATAAGCACTTTTCAACTCTGCTTGCATCACATTTTCTATTGTCCCTTTGGTAAAAGTAAATCCTGTAGCCAAGCCCAGAATCAGGGTTGGGGATGGAGTGGGGCTGGGGGATGACCCAGGAGCCTGTATTACAGTAGCAAATTATTGCAGCCATTTTGGGAAAATAGTCCACTGTACCAGCTCATTCTTCCTTAAGCACCATTCCCCCTTCACTTCACTTTATTTTTTTTCAGAGTATCGAAGCCTTTTATTCTAGTGTCCCCCAAATGGACTGTGGAAGTAAAAAGTTTCTGCATTTAAAAAGTTTGTATAAATTACATGAATTGTAATTTTCATAAAAGTCAAAATGAAATGTTCTGCATAGGACAAAAGATATGCCTAAGCAACATATATATCTGCACAAGGCCACTGAATGTCATGGATATTAGTAACAAATGAAAAAGCTAAGTCTATGACAGACTAAGCAAAGATTTCAGTTTGGTATTCTATAAGCCCAAGATTGTAAACTACTCCTACTATACAAAAGCTCTAATGACATACAGAGTTTTGTGTAGGAACTCTTGTGCTTCTGGTTGGCACATCGTCTACTTTTTAGTATGTGAAATTAGTACAGACATTTGTGAGAGGTTGTGCAAAACTACTGTATTTACAAAAATGGCACAAAAGTGAATTCAAAAGTTGATCCACATGCACACTTCATTCACATCTTCAACAAAAGATATTCTAACATTATAGAACTGAATAAGAATACTAGCTTCAATGGCAGCTGTAAAGCCCTAGAGTCACATAAGTTATACCAGAATGGGCTGTCCCCAGTGTTCAGCATTGCACACATGGTGTATACTCAGTATGTGCTTTTGTGGAACTAAACTAGACTTATAAATTGAATCTCTGAGGAAAGGGAGTACAAGTAATAGTTACTGTGTAACTGTAATGTGCTAAGTACTGCCATAGGCCCTGCCACGCAATGATGAACTAAATAGGCTGTTCCTGTCCTCAGGGGGCATTCAGCCAAACATCAGTTCTGTGTGTCCTTCTGTCCAGTTGTGAAATGGATGCTCTCTTAGATTCCTACTAAGGATCCTTAGTATTTAATTATGACCCATCCTTTCGTATCTCCCTTCTACCCCCACCACCCACCTATTAGGTGGACTTCACAGAAGTATATGTGGCCTAATTTAGGGTGCCCTGTTTCCAGCCTCTTCCTCTCCCTTGCCCCTGAACATCACCAACCAGCTGATCTTCTGATGCATCATTTTAATCAAAAGCCTTGTCCATTCAACAAACAGACTCTTTAATATCCTCAGTAAGCACCCCAACACAGACCCTAACCGCCTCTTTGTCTAGACTCCTTGCCTTTTTCTGAGTATGCATAGTGTGTCCCTGTGTCTGTTTGCAGATGTCTTTTGAGTTACTACTCATCTGTCAAAGCCAGGGCTAGGTGCCACCTCCTACATGCTGCTTTCCTGATTGCCCTCATTGAAAGTTATTTCCTTCTCTGCCCTCACAGGGTGCTGAGCTTGGAGTGCAACTTAGATGATACATATCTCATACTGTCTGGCTTTTGAACTATCCTCTCTCATCCACCTCATGCATTACATCCCTACTTGAAATTAAAGGTCTTATTCATTTCCATTTCCTCCCAAGTGCCTTGCACAGAGGAGACTTTTAGTAAAATCTTGTTTTATGAGTAAATGGATAACTGACATTTGCGTATCACTTTTACTATTTCCAGACTCTTATCTGCCAATATGTCTATGAGGCCATTGATTTAAGTGTAATATGTTATAAACCACTAAGAAATAAAATACCAAACTATAATAAGCTTATCAATTTTAAGATGTCTCCTAATTTCTGAAATAGGAAAAATTATTAAGTGAGAAAATGTGCATCCTAGAATCAGTGAAATACAAAATATTAAACCCAATTTAGATAGATACAGATATCTAACCAGATAAAAATACCTAAAATATGTATCCAACTAGATAAAATACCTAAGGGTGCCAGGCATTGGAATCTCACAACAGTCATATAAGAGAGGTAGGATGGGTTGTATTATTCCCATTTTACGAGAAAAAAATTAAAGTTTTAAAGAGGCTACAATTCTTTTTCACAGTGAGACTACTATAAATAAAAGAGCCAAATTTTATGGCTGAGACATAGCTGCTTTCCTAAATCACCTTTGGATATCAAAACCCTTAAGTAAGCTAGCTCTAAGTCTTATTATCAACATGGACCTTCTTCTTTCTTTTCAAAATTATATCCACATCAGTTGGCCTTTCAGGTGTTTTTCCCCAGCTGTATTGTTTTATCATGTTACCCTAGGAACATCCTGTTGCATGACATAACATAATGTAATGTGATGTGATATTTCATGCTGCTTAGCAAAAATCAGAATGATTGTTGAATGATGTTGAGTAGTAATTAGCAGGCAGGATCTCTCTCACTCACACCCATAGGACTTTCTCATCCATCCATTAGCCTCAAAAGAGTAGAAGGCTCTCCAAACCCAACACTTCACTTAATTAATTACTTCATCTGAATACTTCCTTCTGGATTTTAAGAAGCACTCTCTGAAATATACAGTTAAGAGACAAAGCTGTTTTTATTAGTAAGTTCAGATAGTTACTACACTTTAGGAGGAATTGGTATATACAGTTTTTGACTTATATTGATGTCAGGCTGATTTTCAAGAACAGGTGTACAGTACTAAAAACTCTTTCCTGTATATGTCTGGTTGTATTTTTGTTGTATTCAAATTGCTAGGTAAAAGAAGAAAAACGCAAGTGGAAGACTCTCCCCAGATCAGCAGGAACTGGAATGTGTTCAAGTCTTGGCAGAGTCAATTCAGCCTTTCATCTGTCCAAAGGAGATGTGTTGAAATCCCCCCACTGTTCTCAGGATTACTCAGACTTTATTTGAGTAGCTTGTTGATTTCTGGTCACGGCACTTTTAGAAAAGCAGTTGGAGAGAGGGAAAAATGTTGGGAAGACTAGCCAAATAATACAAAATAAGTTCTATGAAGGAAAATAACAGGGAAAAATTGTTTCATTTGGAGAAGAAAAAGTGAAGTTAATTTCTGTCTTCAGACACTTAAGGGTTTTTTGGTGAAGAAAATAACAGTTCAGCTATACTCTATGCCCACTAAGCACAAAACATGAGGAACTTGGCTTTTATTTCTTTTGGATACATTACATGGTGACAGAGTTCTACCAGTGTTCCCCAGGGATACCACAGTGAGATGTCTATTCCAAGATCTTTTGGATTCATTTGCCTAGGGTGGATAGGAGACCAAAGTAGGAAATCTCTCAAGGCTCCTTCAGCACTGTGATTGAGTTAATCTCCTACTTCCATAAATACTCTGAACAATTTTGGATTATGATTATCAGATATGTTTTATAGTTTCTACCACCTGTTGCTACGACATGGGTAAATTTGAAATTAGGATGTAGTACCTATCATGAGAACTTGGCTATATTTAGTATTACACAGTCCCCAAATCCTTGTATAATATAGGTGTCCTAGCCTTTCCGTCCTGTAGGTTGTATGCATGATTTATGCCACACACATGTTCCACATCACATCTTAAAAGACTTTGGGCGCTTGGCCTTTTCAAAAATGTTGCTCCTGAACATATCCTCTTGTCTTTCATATGATTAGCTTCCCCCCCCTTGTACTCAATCTTTCCATTGGTATATAAAATATTTAATGTCACCCAATGAAAAAAACCTTTTGCCACACATTCCTGTAGCCCCTACCCTACTTTACACACTTTCACACTGAGCGTTTTGTCTGTAGGCATGAGCTATCTCTGCTCCCTCATATAATCCTACTACTCATCCAAAAATATTCATGTCAAGGCCACCAATGTCCTTCTTGCCTCATCTTCCACAGCTTCTCAGCAGCATTCAACACAGTCAACCACTCACTTCTTCCTGAAACCCACTATTTTCTGGGCCTGCATGAGAGCACCACTTCCTGGATTGTTTGTTTTTGTTTTTTTCCAAAACACCATTGCTGTCTTCTCTGTTTAGTGTCCAAATTGGTGTGCCCTGAGGCACAATCCTTAACTTCATATTTTCTCTCTCTGCACTTGCACTTGCTGTCTCCTCTGCTCCCAAAAGTTCATAGTACTGACTCCCCAGTTTATATCTCCAACTCTGATCTCTCCCGTGAATATCCAGCGCATATATCCAGTGGTATACTTGACATATCTGTTTGGATGCTTAATAATCATTTCAAAATTTGCATATCAAAAGCAGAACTTAAATTCTCATTTTTTCACTAAATTGTCAAATAAAGATCATCAAATAGGGAAACAAATCCATGAGTAGAAATCACAAGCAACAAATAATATATTACCCCTTCCCCACCAAGGACTTTATGTGTTTGAATGATAAGACTTTTTTTTAAAAGCCTCCCTCTATATTTTAAAACACTTCTTAAAATAGAATAGAAAAACAACCAGCAACAATAGGCTATCAGGATCACCAGACACTTCTGAAAAAGAAGTGAAACGAAAAGAATTAATTGATTAACAAAAAAAAATTAGTGGATATGCTCATTTGTAATTGATGAATTCATGAACTGGAAAATCAAACTAGTTTCATACAACAGAGCACAAATAAAAAAGAGATGGAAATGTAAGGAAGAGAGGTTAATAGTATAGAAGGCAGAATAAGAAGGCCTAGCATATGGTGATTCAGGGTCACAAAGGGAAAGAATATATAAGATGGTGGTGAGACAATGAAATTATGGTTGAGAATTTTCCAAATAAGATGAGAAATATGGATCCACAGTTAAAGGAAGCAGTAAGTACTAAGTAGACAAATACAAAAGGCATACATAACCTTTGACAATGAAGTAAGATTGCACATCACTGAATACAGAGTTCTCTTAAAAGGAGCCATAGAGAAAACACAGAGTATACCCTCTACGGAATAATATTTAGGCTGACAGCAGACTTCTCAATGGTGACAACTTAAGTCAGGAACAGTGAAACAGTATTTTTAAGGTTCTGAGAATAATAAAATTGTGTACTCAGCAAAAATAATTTTCAAAAATGTGAGTGAAATACTATTTTCATAAGAAGAAAATCTAAGGGAGTTTACCACCAGCAGGCTTACATTGAAGGCAAAGGATATATTTCAGAAATAAGGACAAAGATAGTAAAAGAAAAAGTCTAAAATACAGGGAGAAATGATAAGCAAAGAAGTTGGTAAACCTATAGGTAAATGTAAACAAATATTAATGGTTTAAAATAACCATTAATAATGTCTAATATAGAGGAAAAGATAAACCAAAATATTGTGTAAAACTTCATGTACACAGGGAAGGAGATATCAGAGTTAGTATTATAAGGTCCTTTTATTGTTCTGAAGGAGATTACAATATTAATTTTAGAGTCCAAGAGAAACTACTAAAAGAATAGAAATAGTATATAACTTCCAAGCCACATTTTTAAAAATCAAGCAAAAATTAAAGCAAAAATAAAGCATAGAAAATAAGACAGTATAAATAACAAAAGTAAGATTATAGGAACAAATACAAATATATTTGCAATCATAATTTATGTAAAGGGCCTGATCTTTCTAGCTAAAAGACAGATATAGTAAAATTAAGTAAAAATAAATTAAGAAAAATAAAAGTTTAATTCATTGAAAAGTATAACATTTCTAAAATAGCCTCAAACTATATGAAACAAAAACTGATAAAACTTAGGGAAATTTCACATATTTCTCCCAAGTTATTGCTTGGTCAAGGAGACAACAAATAGTAAAGATACATAAAAGCTAGGCATCACAGTTAAATAGTTTGATTCATGGACGTAAGAAATCTTCCACCAAACAATTAGGATACATGTATTCTTCACAAGAAAGTTATAAGAATTGACCTTATACTATGCCACAAAACAAATGTCACCAGATTTCCAAGAATAACTAATAATAACTGCATTCTCTGATCATAGTACAATTAAACTAGAAGTCAATAACTAAAACATTAAATTCTCCAAATTTCCCCTTATATTTGGAAATTTGAAAACATTTCTAAGTAACTCAATGATCAAAGATTTTACAATGGAAATTTTTAAGTACTTAGAATTGAATGAAAATGAAAATATTACATATCAAAACTTGTGGGATGCAGTGAAAGTTGTACTTAGAGGAAAATTTATAGCCTCAAATGTTTTACCAAAAGAGAAAAAAGTAAAAATTAATAAACTAACTTTGAGAAGATAGCAAAAGGCAAAGGAAGGAGAAAGGAAGGAAGGAGGAATAAATATGACAACAGAAATTAATTAAATTGAAATTTAAAATATGAGATACGGGATCAACAGAGCCAAAGCTGGTTCTGTGAATAGAGTTCAGAGTTTTGAAAAAAGTAAGTAGTAAATATTTTTGGTTCTGTGCAATATAGTCTCTGTCACTCAACTTTGCCATTGTAGTGCAAAACAAACAGATGTAGCTCTGTTCCATCCAATAAAATTTTATTTACAAAACTAGTGAACAATCTATTTTGGCTTATGGATCATAATTTACTGACCACTGGACTAATGGTTAAGATTGATGTACAAAAAACAATGAGGAAGTTTAGCAGAGTGGCTGGATATAAGATCAATATACAAAAATTAGTTGCCTTTTTATACACCAGTAACACAACAAAATAACTTCAAAAGTTCTTTATAATAAAATTTTCAAGTGCCTGGATCTAATAAACTTTGTGTAAACTCTGAAGAAATTTAAATATTGTTGTTTAATCTGCCTCATTCTCAGACCAGTGGTTTTCAAAATTTTGATTTCAGACCTCTTTATAGTCCAAAAAATGACTGAGAATAGCAAAGAGCTTTTGTTTATTTGGGTTTTATCAATCTATATTTGCTTTATTAAAAATTAAAAAGTGAACATTTATTTATTTAAAACAATAACTGTGCTACATGTTAACATAAAAAACGTATCTTTATGAAAAACTATGTCTTTCAAGACAAAAAAATAAAAGAATGGCATTATTTTATATTTTTCCAAATCTCTTTAATGTCTAGCAACACAGAAGATACTTGGATTCTAATATCTGTTTAAGTATTTAATATGTTGTTTTGGTTAAACTATATGAAGAAAATTATGTTTTACACAGATTGTAGTCGGGAAAGCCTTTAATAGCCTTTTCAAATAACTGTGAATACTCTTCTTTGACCCTACACCAAAATTTGATGCGTGGTAACTTCCTACATGTTAATTGAAATACAGAATCTAAAACCAAATCAGTGACCCCACTCCATTATATTAAAATTTATTGGCCTGCTTTTCATATTGTAGGGCTCTATTACCAAAGCATGATTTTTTAAAGGCCGTGATTGGTTATTTGGAAAATATTGGTTAACAGTTACACAGATCTTCAAAATGGTAGCAAATTTTATTTGCAGTGTCCAAAAAATCACAGGTTAATATTACCAACAATCCCATCAGAAAAGTTTTTTAGTTTGGGGAAGCTGTCACGCTCACAGTAGCATATACACACTTTGCAAAAATCTGATTTTTAGAAGTTTGCATTTTGTCATTAGCAAATTCTACCAGTGGTTTTCCTTGAAATGACAGCTCACTTTTTTCGTTTTCAAGAAAATATCTGCCAAATACCTAAATCTGAATAACTATAGTTTTTCAGGCATTCTTTCGAGTAAAAATGATGTTCTATGAAAGTGGCTTGTTCAACTTGCAACTCAGACAATCCCACAAATGTTTTTCCTTGAGACAACAATCATATCTCAGTATGCAGTAAAAGTATTATATGCGCATTTATCAAAATATTAAAATGATGTGTACTCAAATGTTGAGATTTAATATAAATTTAATACAAATAATAGTTCTTACTACTTGATCAATACATTCTGAAGTGAAATTAACATTTTATTTTACTGTATGGTAGTGAAGAACTAGTACAATTGGTTCCACTGTCTTGTTTCATGCTGAGGCACCAGCAGTTTTACCCACCATTATATTTGCACTATCAACTCAAATGCCAGCCTGTTAAAAAAAAAATTAAAAGAAATAAAAATTAAAAAGAACATCTTAGTTTTATGCCTGTGGAAAAAACAAATAACATCTTAGTTTTATGACTTCATTTACTTTCTGAGAGGTTGTCGGGATCCCTAGGGATTCTGTGAACCATACCTGAGATCATTTGCCATAGACTTTCATGTGGCTCTCTCCTAGATGTCATTCAGATCACAGTTTAAATGCCATGACTGCAAAGAGAACTGTAACTCCCTAACATATGACCCTACTTTGCTTTTATCATAGCACTTATCACTACTTGATAATTTATTATCTATTTATGTGTTTGTTATCTGTCTCCCTCAACAGGATATAAGACTTGAGAATGCAGGGACCTTGTCTGTCATGTTCAGTACAACAACTGTATCTCCAAAATCTAAAATAGTACTTGGAAACTAAGCACTCAGTAAATACTTAAGGAATGATTGAATCAGATTGAAATGATGCACAGGGAGCTCGGATTCTCTTCATTTCTTGTTCAGATTGCCTCATAACTATAAATAGCTATTTTGTACCCTAGATTCTATGGATAATAATAGAAGGAACTTTTGAGTTTTGCTACATATGTTTTTAACTTAGTCCTCACAAACACCCTGAAGGCTGAGTATTATTTATCCCTTTTTACCAAAAAAAAAAAAAAAAAAAAAAAAAAACAGTCAACAAGAAGTGTTCCAAACCTAAAGATAAGTGTTAGAGCCAAAAATTTAATTTGTATCCTTCAGCTTCCTCCCAGGTGAAACAGTAACTCAATGGATGCACATTAATACATAATCACAATTATTGCTCAGAGTGCCAAGGTTTCAAGAATTGGCTGCCAAATGATGAGGCAGTAGTCATTCAGAAAGTGTGTTTGTTAGAGGGAATTTTTAAAGTAATTAAAATTGAAACTCTGAAGTTATAACAAATGAGCAGCAGATTTTCAAAATTAACTTATTTGCACATTTTAGAAATGTTTACCTCAGTCTTCAATTCCCAAGAAACCATTGTATTTCTTCAGTCTCTTGCTCAGAAGTTCTTAGGATCTTTCATAGGAACTGTAGCAATGGCAAATGAACATGAAGTTCTTAAGTTACATTCACACCAAAGATTTCTCCTTTACCCTGGTTCCTGGCTGGAACAAGTGTCCAATAATAGGTGATAACATGCATGTCAGCATGGAGACTTAAGCCTTAACCTAATCTCAGCTATTGTAACTTTACTTCATAGAATATGCCACAGAGAAGCTATGACCAAGTTTTAGGGGTTACATAGAATCAGGAGTAGAACATGGAATACAAGTCAGCCCTCTTTTGATCTAGACAGATGGATGCTCTGTTTCAGGTTTTCTTTTTTTCTTTTTTCTTTTTTTTAATTATTATTATTATTATTTATTTATTTACTTACTTATGAGAGAGAGAGAGAGGCAGAGACACAGGCAGAGGGAGAAGCAGGCTCCATGCACCGGGAGCCCGACGTGGGATTCGATCCTGGGTCTCCAGGATCGCGCCCTGGGCCAAAGGCAGACGCTTTTTTTTAAACCGCTGCGCCACCCAGGGATCCCTGTTTCAGGTTTTATGTGAAATCTTTAATACCAAGGAAAGATCTACCAACAGACTTTCAAGGAAGCTCCTAGATTAGCCAATGTAGACACCATAAAGAACTTGGACAGTCAGTTCCCTAGGATTGTATTTGCTAGCCCTAAGATCTAGAACTTTTAAAAACTAAAGTGTCAGTGTTTCATCCTAGTTCTGTTTTTAAAATGTGCTAGTGGAAACTCAGGGCCAGCTTTCTTGCAGGGGTTAGTGGTGTGACTCTACAGTAGCCATTCGTTCACAGGGCCTTTCTTTTCCACCTGTGTGAAAGTTCACAATTATCCATTAACTTCATTCACCTTCAGTTAGAATATAAATACTTCTGGCAAATTCAAGAGAGATTTGAAGTCACTCACAGCTTTCCAAAAAATTAACTTAAACTCTAAACACACAGAGGTACACAGTGAAGAAACTATAGTCAGAAGAACAAAGAAAAAATTTAAGTGATTTTGAAAAATGGGAATCGGGGGGAGATCTGTCAGCAAAGGAACACAGATATCTAGGAGACAGAGGGAGGAAAAGCAGAATGTCTTAGGAAAAGCCTTTGCCTGAGTCTTTTTTGGAGAGGACCATGGATGTGCCAGTGTAGTTCTAGCTGACATTGGATTCTTACCAGCAATAGGAAAGGAACCTCCCTATCTAGTACAAATCAGTTCCCCTGTAGGCCTCTCCCACTGCCCTAAGCCAGGACACCTAGAGGATAATGATTCCTAGAAATAAATACCTTGTTCAGTTGGTCTCGGCCTGGCCTTGGCTTCTGGTAATGACTTGTTTGGTCTAATATCTGCAGAGTATACAAAGGGATATTCTAATACATTGTTCTGTTGAAGTTTTTAACCCAAATTCCCCAGAGGGCTGTCTCACCCATATGTTCATCGCCACCAGCAATACAATGTCTATGGTTTGTGATATAAAATGTCAGGAAACCTCTTTCTATGCATGTAGTCCCATTCCCAATGGATACCCACCATAAAGAGTTATTACTCTAGCATTTATCAAATAAGTTATTCTCAGAATACCTGGGTGGAACAGTCAGTTGGGCATGGTTTCTGCTCAGGTCATGGCCTCAGGGTTGTGGGATCAAGCCCTGAAATGGCCACACGCTTAGCAAACATATGCTTAGGGTTCTCTCTCCTTTTCCTTCTGTCTTTCCCCTTGACAAGCTTGCTCATGTCTCTCTCTCTCTCTCTCTCTCTCTCTCTCAATCTTTGGGGAAAAAAGTATAAAAAATTTCTTCTCTCCATAGTATCTCCTTCTCTTGAGACTTTAATCCATTGTGGAGTTCTTGTTCATCTTTTTTTTTTTTTTTCATCTTTAATATCTGTTAGAATCCTTGCCAGGGCATAAAGGATCTCTAGCTTCTGAAATGGAAACACCAAGTCATAAAATTGTAGGGCTGCCCCCAGGCTGGCAGTATATAGCTAATAGCACAGACTGTCTCTTTCTGGAGATGCAAATGGTCAGGGTCATAGTTTCATATAAATATTAAAAAGCTTAGTTATGAGATACTCAGATTTTCTTAATTTCCATTAATAATCAACCTTAAGCTTGGGGCACCTGGGTGGCTTAGTTGGTCAAGTTTGCCTTCAGCCCAAGTGATGATCCTAGAGTCCTGGGATAAAGCCCCATGGGCTCCCTGGTCAGTGGGGAGCCTGCTTCTGCCTACCTCTCTGCCTAATTGTTTTCTCTCTCTCCCTCACCTCCCCACCCACCCCCCTCCCCCGTCAAATAAATAAAATCCTTTTAAAAAAATCAGCATCCCAAAGCTCAATTGTAGATCTAATTGGAAAGATTCTAATTCCTCTGCTCAATCCATTTCTGAATGCCCATAAAGTTGATCTTTTTCAAAAAGTCATCTCTATAGGTCAGTGGAGAAAATATCCAAAATAGCCCATTGAAACAGTTTCTGGCAGCCTCTTCTAAAGTATCTTCTCTGTCGGTATCACTCATAGGGCCACTCAGAAAAGTCTGATGCTTTTTTTTTTCCACATTTCTCCTTAGAAGTTTGAAAATAGCTACTAAAAAATAAATAGCTACTATATCTTCATATTCATCTTTGTATATGTAGCATCAAGCTAGGGAAAATATGGAGACCCACAAATATTAGTTAATTCTTCTTTGCAAATTTGAGTTGATCTTTCTCTTTTCATTCTCTTAAATAACTCCTACTTTGTCATTTAGAATTCAGCTTAGACATTGTCACTGCTGGGAAGGCTCCCATCTGTGCTTGATGACATGCTGAAATACCCTTGCAACATGTCTTATGATGTGGTATCTAATTTGCCTGATTAACCACTATGTTATACATTCCAGAGGCTTATTTGGGTTTTTTGGGGGTTTTTTTAAATTTTTATTTAAATTCTAGTAAGTTAACATACAGTGCAATATTGATTTCAGGAGTAGAATTCAGTGATTCATCACTTACGTACAACACCCAATGCTCATCACAAGCACCTTCCTTAATACCCGTCACCCATCCAGCTCATCCTCTATCCGCTTCCCTCCATAAACCTTCACTTTGTTCTCTATCATTTATAGAGGCTTATTTGTGTTTCTGAATTAGCTCCTAAGTGCTGGCATAGTAAATGTTTCCTGGATGTGCAAATGACTGAATCTTTCCACCTGTCCAAAGTTCCACACTAACTTTGCTCTTCTTTGTAGTTTGTCTATTTCTGGGCACCCATAACTACATCACTGTGTTGATTTATGTAGTTTGAGCAGCTAGTTGTAGAGCAGGGGCTCCCGCTGCAGTTAACAATAATTCTACTGGAGGGTATTATGCTGAGTGAAGTAAGTCAGTCGGAGAAGGACAAACATTATATGTTCTCATTCGTTTGGGGAATATAAATAATAGTGAAAGGGAATATAAGGGAAGGGAGAAGAAATGTGTGGGAAATATCAGAAAGGGAGACAGAACGTAAAGACTGCTAACTCTGGGAAACGAACTAGGGGTGGTAGAAGGGGAGGAGGGCGGGGGGTGGGAGTGAATGGGTGACGGGCACTGGGTGTTATTCTGTATGTTAGTAAATTGAACACCAATAAAAAATAAATTAAAAAAAAAAAAAAACAATAATTCTAGAACAAAGCTGGGACGCCTGGGTGGCTCGGTGGTTGAGCATCTGCCTTTGGCTCAGGTCATGATCCCGGGGTCCTGGAATCAAGCCCTGCATCAGGCTCCCTATGGGGAGCCTGCTTCTTCTCTCTCTGCCCATGTCTCTGCCTCTCTGTGTGTCTCTCATGAATAAATAAATAAAACCTTTTTAAATAAATAAATAAAATCTATTTTTAAAATTCTAGAGCAAAGCTTTAGCTCTTTGGGTTGTGGGTAGGATACTTGAGAAGGCACAAGACAATAAGACTTCACTTTGGGTCTTTATTTCCTGTTTTGAGGATTACAATGAGATAAAAGGAGTATCTCTGATCACAGTGGAGCAAGGGAGCAAGTATGAGCAATGTGTTGATGATTTTTAAGTGAGAAAAGTTTAAAACACCATAGGAGTGACTTAAGATAAAAAAAAAAAGATAGGGGCACCTGGGTGACATAGCCAGTTAAGCCTCAGACTCTTGGTTTCAGCTCAGGTTGAGATCGCAGGGTCATTAGATTGAGCCCTGCTCCATGCTTAGGGTGGCGTCGGCTTAAGACTTTCTCTCCCTCTCCCTCTGCTATTCCCCTCTGTCACTCTCTCTCTCAAATAAATGAATCTTTAAAAAAAAAAAAATCCGGAGATACTGGAGCATTAAATGCTGATTTTTAATGCCTCATTAAACAGCAAAATAATGAGATAAACACAACTGTGTACTTAGAAATATTAATCTTAGAAAGTATGCAAAAGAAGTTTTTCACAGTGGATATCTCTTACATCATTATCCTTCTTAGTGTTTTTTAATGTGATTATATTCCCATGGGTCTGAGAAGCTATTGTTATTGGGTAATGTGATATTTGAAGTAACCAAAAGAATTTGGTGGACCCACTGACCTGCTTTTGACTTCTGAGAAATACAACTTAACTATCTCAAATTCCACAACACTTGTCCTGGGCTTATGGCAAAGATTATTTTATCTGAATTGTGGAAGGTTGCCTGTCTATTTCTTCAGTGGAAACGACATGTTGCATATAAAGGATGTCTAATGTTAGATTTGTGATCTTTTCCCCTCTTTCTAATTTGAAACACATTGTATACATATGTTAATCTCTTTTCTTTCCAGAAGGACTCATCCTCATGGATTCCAGCCCACACCTCATGCTATGATAGGGCCCTTCCCCAGAGAGATGCTTAGTTCCCAAACAGCTTAAAGAAGATTTACACACCCTATCCACATGCTCCACAATAGAAATTTGCTCCGGAGAGTCCAGTGATCCACTTTAGACTTAAATAATTTGGAATCCAGGCTCTTACGAGAGTCCAAGGGAAAAAAATCTGAATTGGCTACCTAGACAGGAAGGAAAAATTCATCTGTGCAGTCAGATTATATGAACCTGTTAACATCTTCCTTCCTGCACATAAACTTGCTTATTCATTCATTCAGCCCACATGAGCTTACTCCCTGGGTGATCTCACCCAGTACTGTGGCTTTGAAATACCATCTCTACACTAATGCCTCCCAAATGTGTATCTCTAGAATCAGCCCTGCCCTCAGTCTCATGCTGTGCATTCAGCTGCTTACATAATATCTCCAAAGGGCTGTCTAATAAGGCTGTGCTCCTACATAGCACATCCGGAAGTAATCCTTGTTCTCCCCTCATCCTCTCTACACCCAATCCTCCCCCAAGGTCTCTCACTTCAGTAGGTGACATCTCTATTCATCTGGTCACTTAAGCTGAAATCCTCAAAGTCATCCTTTAAAAAAAAAGATTTTATTTGTTTATTCATCAGAGAAAGAGAAAGAAGCAAAGACATGGGCAGAGGAAGAAGCGGGCTCCCTGTAGGGAGCCTGATGCAGGACTCTATCCCAGGACCCCGGGATCATGCCCTGAGCCAAAAGCAGATGCTCAACCACTGAGCCACTCAGGTGCTCCTTCAAAGTCATCCTTAACACATTCTCTCACATCCCACATCCAGTCCATTTGCAAAGTCCATGTGCCAAATCCAGCCACTTGTCCCCACCTCTTCTGCTCCCTTCCTACTCTAAAACACTGTCATTACTCAGCTAGATGGCTGAGAGCCTCTCAACTTGCTTCTAGACTGACCCCACAACAACCCATCGTCCACATAAAAACCAAAGTTGTCTTTTCAAAATTTAAATCAGATCCCTGACTACTATGGCTTCCCAAAACACTTAGAATAAAACCCAGACTCCCACCCTGAACTGCCTCACTGTCCTTACTGCTTCAGTAGCCATCTCTGGCCACTATCCTCTAGGGAGTCTGGATTTTGGCTAGTTGTTTACCAGGAAGGCTCTTCTCCTCAATACGTACCCACTTCACACCCTCATTTGTTTAGAATCTGCTTAAATGAGACCTCCCATGGGTACCTTCTCTAAAACAGCCCCTCAGTTCTCAATTTTCTTTTTTTTTTTAGATTTTATTTATTTATTCATGAAAGACACACAGAGAGAGAGGGAGAGACACAGGCAGAGGGAGAAGCAGGCTCCATGCAGGGAGCCCGATGTGGGACTCGATCCCAGGACTCCAGGATCACAACCTGAGCCAAAGGCTCAACCACTGAGCCACCCAGGCATCCCAGTTCTCAAATTTCATCCTTCATTTGTCTTGCTCTGCGTTGCTTTGTTTTCTCTACTGCACATTTTATTATGGTTCTACTTGTTTGTGTATTGCCATCTACCCCAGTACATTCTGCTAGGGTAAATGGCACAGCACAGCTTGACAGCACAGCTTTGCTGGGTTCATTGCTGTATCCTCGGGCACCTAGGCTAGTGCATGACATCATCTACTGTGGTAGGCACTCAGCCCATATTGATTGAGTGAATTAAACACTTATTGAGGGGCATCTGGGTGGCTCAGTTGGTTAAGCATCAGCTCTTGGTTTCGGCTCAGGTCATAATCTCATGGGTTGTGGGATCAAGTCCAAAGTTAGGGTTCCTGCTCAGCAGGGAGTCTGCTTGGGAGATTTCTCTCCTTATGCCCCTCCCCCTACTCATTCTCAAGAATACTCTCTCTCTCTCTCTCTCTCTAATAGGTGAACGAATCTTTAAAAAAAAACTTATCGAGCAGCCAACTTTGTTTCAGGCATTATGCTACAGGAAAAGAAAAAAGAAAAAAAACAACATGGCTTCTGTCCTTGAGGGACTTGTCCTGGGTAGCAGAGACAGATGCATGAGCAATTCTGTGATTGTGATATGGCTGGTGCGTTGGGGAAGTTCAAACAAGAATCTCCTAACTGTGCCTGCAGGGGTCATGAAGGTAACTGGAGTAACTGACATTGGAGATTAGTCTTGAAGGATGAGCAGGTGTTTGCCAGACAGAGAGGAGAGGGAAGGACACTTCATATGTGGAAACAACACATACAACAGCATGGAGCTGTAATACAAAGATTTTGAATATGGCCAACTTCTGAGAGAGATGTGTGAGATGAGTTTGTGTAGATGAGCTGCCAAGAAACAATAATTTATTTTAATCTTAGCCCCCAAACATAATCCTCTTCTGGAGTTTTCCCCTTCAGCAGCACACCCAATTCAAGCAATTGTTTACATGAAATTCTCAGTCATCTAAAACTATTCATTCTGTCACACTCTGTATCCAATCCATTAGCAGATCCCATCAGCTCTACCCTCTAATTATATGCCAAATCTAGGTTCTAGTCACCACCTCTTCCATAGTCCAAACCATCATTATTGTTCCCTTAGACAACTGCAAGAGCCTCCCAACAAGCCTCCTTCTCTTCTGACCCCACAATGACCCACCTTCCTACAAAAACCAACATTGTCATTGTGAAAGCTTTTAAATTAAAACTGGAAGAGCAACTTAGGTCAGTATCACCTAAATGGGTTCTTATGAAAGAGTCTTAATATATATGCTTTTAGTAGAGGAATGAAATCCTCTTGATGTCAAAGTTTGTATCTTTTTTATATTTGTATGCCTTGTCCTAATGGTTCTGTAGTATTATGGTATGTGATTACATATTCATGTTTGGGGTTTTTCCCTTAACAGTGGAAAGACAGAGAATCCTTCATGTGCATCTGTGTTCTCACATTATCCAGAACCGTGGCTGGCATTGGTCAACACACCAAGAATGTCTGTGAAAGAATTATTCTTCAGGGATCCCTGGGTGGCGCAGCGGTTTGGCGCCTGCCTTTGGCCCAGGGTGCGATCCTGGAGACCCGGGATCGAATCCCACATCGGGCTCCCGGTGCATGGAGCCTGCTTCTCCCTCTGCCTGTGTCTCTGCCTCTCTCTCTCTCTGTGTGACTATCATAAAAAAAAAAAAAAAAAGAATTATCCTTCATATTACAGCAGACTCACTGCTGGATTCCTTTAATGATCTTCCCTACCTCCTTTAAAATGATGGATTTCCCAAAATTTATTTTATATATAGTGGTTAGGTAAACATCTATTACCTAAAACCAACCTGATCTAAATAAGTTTCTTTTATCAGTATCCAAGAGATGCAGCTAAAGCAATGATCAGAAGAAAAGTCATGGCCCACAAATACTTATTTTGGTAAGTAAGAAAAATATAAGTAGATGAATTAAGCATCCCACTTAGAAAGTTAGAAAAAGAACAGTAACACAAAACTAAGGAAAACATCAGGAAAAAAATAATAAAATTAAAGCATGAATTCAGAAATTGAAAAATGAATTATTGAATGCATATATCACATTTGAAAACATCAAAATAGAAGAAGCTTTGGCTAACTTGACTAATAAGTAAAATAAGATGAATATAAAGTATTATTTTAGAGGAAATACGGTTTCCTTTACTGAACTTTTTACAAATAAATTTGAAAACCTTGATGAAATGCATAATTATCTAAGCAAATATAGTTTAATCACCCTGACTGCAAAAGAGAAGGAAAATCCATCAGAACAACTACCATAGAAGAACACTAATGTCAAATTCTAAATAAAATATTAACAAACAGGGTCTAGCAGCATTTTGAAAGAACCATGTACCATGACCTAATGAGGTTTAGTCCAGAGGTGCAAGAATGATACAGTATTGGGAAATCTTTTAATATAATTTATCATTTTTTAAATTTACTGGATTAGTAGATGTTTATAGAAAACTCATTCATAAATGCTGCAAATATGTTGATGTAATTCAGTATCAATTTTTCATTAAAAACACTTTATAAAATAGGACGTAATGAACACCTATTTAACATGATAAAATATATGTATCTCATCCAGAATTGAGTGTCATGTTTGATAGAGAAACACTTAGAAGCCATATTATGCCAAAAAAGAATGAAGACAAGGGTGTTCATTGTTATAACTATTCTTTAACATTGTTCTGAATGCAGTGGCCAATGCAGTACAAGAGAAAGAAGCTGGAAGCATTAAAAGGCAAAAGGAGGAGGTTGAACTAATGTTTATATTAATTTGCAGATGATATGATCATATACTTGGATTATATGCTTGTTTTATGAATCAACTGGAGAAATTATTACAAACAATAATAATTCAGTAAGGTGGTTGAGTACCAACGTATTGGTAAAAATGAACATTATTCATATATATGATCAACAGCTCATTAGAGATACAATGGAAGAAAAATCTCATTTTCAGTAGCAAAAAAGGAAAATACAAATGTAAATATAAATAAATACATGAATATATCATATATAAATATAGGAATTGAACTTAAAGTATCTGTAAGATATGAATAGTTCTATAAATGAGTAAAACTTCTTTAATTCCCTGAGATGCAGAGGAAAAAAAGAAAGAATGTAAATAAATAGAAAGGCAAACCATTTTCTTGGATAAAAAAATCTCAGCATCAGAAATTTAACATGATCCCAGTAAAAATACCAACAGAATTTTTTTTAAAAATACCACAGCCAAAAAAGCTGATGCTGAAGTTTATATGAAAAAAAATTATTTTTAATCAAGAACAGTCAGGAATAAAAAAAGAAAGTTGCTTTTTAAATATTGACATGTCACAGGGCACCTGGGTGGCTCAGTCAGGTAAGCATCCAACTCTTAATTTTGGCCCAGGTCTTGATCTCAAGATCCTGAGACAGAGCTTTTCCTCAGGCTCATGGTCAGTAAGAAGTCTGCTTGAGATTGTCTCTCTCTCCTCCTCCTCCTCCTTCTGCCACTTCCCCACAACGTGCACATGTGTATGCACACGCTCTCTCTCTCTCCCTCTCAAATAAATAAATCTAAATAAATAAATATTAAGACATATTGCAAATATATTTATATATTTGAATTTAGATATTAATAGTTCAATGACACAGCATGGGGTACAGAAATAATCTCAAATACATTTGGAATTTTAGTTACATTAAGCATCTCAGATTAGCGTGATAAAACTAGATTGTTGAATAAATGATGCTGAGCTAATTAGCTGTCTGGAAAAATAAAATTTATTGATAGTTTACACTAAGATAAATTCTAAATGCATCAAAGACTTAATTTTTAAAAAGTATCTTAAAATTACTAAAGGATTTAGGAGGAATTTTTTGTATCCATTAGTGAAAATATGATGCAAAATCCAAAAGCTATAAAAAGAAAGCCATAGAGATGCCTGGATGGCTCAGTGGATGAGTGTCTGCCTTCAGCTCCGGGCATGGTCCTGGGGTCTGGGAATCGATCCTGCATTGGGTTACCTGTGGGGAGCCTGCTTCTCCCTCTGCCTATGTCTCTGCCTCTCTCTCTCTCTCTGTCTCATGAATAAATAAATAAAATCTTTTTTAAAAAAACATAAAGTAAAAAAAAAAAAAAGCCATAAAGTGATTTCAATTACTTAAAAGTCAGAATTTTTCTGAGAGGCAAGTATCACCACAAACAAAGGCAAAAGACAAGTGACAAACTAGGAAAAATATTTAACAATTCATAGAAAAGAAAGAGCCATTTCCCTAATATTTAAAGAGCATTCTACAAGGCACTAAGAAAAAAAGACCATCAGGGACACCTGGGTGGCTCAGCAGTTGAGCATCTGCCTTCAGCTCAGGGCGTGATCCCAGGATCCGCGATCGAGTCCCACATCAGGCTCCCTGCAAGGAGCCTGCTTCTCCCTCTGCCTATGTCTCTGCTTCTCTCTCTCTCTCTCTCTCTCTCTCTCTCTCTGTCTCTCATGAATAAATAAATAAATCTTAAAAAAAAAATGACCAACAATGCAATAGGAAATAAAGGTTGTTAACAGTTTACAGAAGAGGAAATATAAATAACTGCTTATTGATATATGAAATATATCCAGCTTCATTTAGAAAAATGAATATAAATTAAAACTATAATGAAATGCTATTTTGCAGATTTTAAGTCTGATTATACAATCTATTAGCAAAACTAGGGAGGTAATCTTATACATTGCTAGTAAGTATTCAGATTAGTACAACCTCACTGGAGAAGAATTTGGCATTATCAAAATTACAAAAGTTTCTATCTTTTGATGCATCAGTTCTGCTTTGGGGAAAACATGGATGTGCTTATGATGTGCAAAATTACAAGGTTACACACTGCAGTCTTGTTTACAATAACCCAAGATTGACAATAACCCAAATGGTTATCAATACAGAGTTGGTTATATATGTAATGTTACATGTACCATATTCTTACAGTGCAATACTATGTAACCATAAAACAAGGATGAGGAAACAATTTTATGGGTAGATTTGATACATTACCTAAGATGTATTTTTTTTCAATTTTTATTTATTTATGATAGTCACACACAGAGAGAGAGAGAGAGAGAGGCAGAGACACAGGCCGAGGGAGAAGCAGGCTCCATGCACCGGGAGCCCGATGTGGGATTCGATCCCGGGTCCCCAGGATCGCGCCCTGGGCCAAAGGCAGGCGCCAAACCGCTGCGCCACCCAGGGATCCCTAAGATGTATTTTAAAGTAAAAGAGAAAGGAAAAAAATTAAAGAGAAAGGTACATAATACTAGTATGGTATGGTAAGTTTTGTATAAAAAAAGAAAGATTTATCTATAAATATAAATATATATATATATATATTTGCTTAAATAGGCATAATACCCCTCTAGAAGAATACACAAGAGATATTATTAGTTGCCTCTAGGAAATGGAACTATGTGACTGAGAAGCAGTGGTAGGGAGATTTTTAAGACTTTCACTGTATACCATTTGTATTTTTTGAAATTTGAACCAACCAACAACATTTTAAATTATATTTTAAAAATTGTCTTCAGTGGGGCACTTAGGTGGCTCAGTCACTTAAGCAACTGACTCTTGATATTGGCTCAGGTCTTGATCTCAGGATCGTGAATTCAAGTCTCACTTAAAAGAAAAAAAAAAAAACATTGTCTTCAGAAGAAACCAGTTACATAGGACATGGGTGAACCTCACAAACATAATATTGAGAAAAAAAAATAAAAGCCAGACACACCTAAATACACATATATTTACATACATATAGTATTTTCCCATATAGCTAAAGTTCAAAACGAGACAAAATTAATCTATGGTAAAGGAAGTTAGAACGGCAGTTAGCTTGGTGGGGATGATGACTGGGATGAGGCATAAAGGAGACTTTTGGGTTGCTGGTAATTTTCTTGATTTGGGTGGCAGTTAAGTGGGTGATCGCTACCTTTATGGTTGGTGCACTTTCCTGCATGTAAACTGTATTCCAGTGTTTAAAAATTACAGAAAAGAAAAAAAATATTTAGGGTTGTATTAGTTTCCCACAACTGCTGTAACATGGTACCACAAACTGAGGGGCTTAAAACAACAGGAATTTCTTGTGTCCCAGTCTTGGACTCCAGAAGTCCAAAACCAAGGTGTCAGCAGGGCCATGCTCCCTCTGAAACCTGTAGGGAAGAATCTTTCCTTGGTTCCAAGTGGTAGCCATTAATCCTTGGCATTCCATTGGCTAGTAGATGCATCACTCTTGTCTCTGCCTCCATCTTCACATGGTATCTCACATGGAGTTCCTTTTAGAAACATAGCAGTCATATCGGGTTGGGGCTCACTCTACTCCAGTATGATCTCATTTTAACTAATTATATTTGCAACAACCCTATTTCCAAATAAAGTTACATTTAGTGGTACTGGAGGTTAGGAATTCAACATATCTTTTTGGGGTTTGGGGGACACAATCAGTCTATGACAGAGGTTAATGGAGAATTTTTAGAGTATTAGAGTTGCTGTACAGGAATGTCTTAATCCTGTTTTAGTGACTGATTTGTAATGTGTGCCATTTTTGAGCTCTTACAAAAAAAAGTAACAGTGCTGTGTTTACCAATGGTGTCATCTCCTTGGCAATAATTCAGCTACTGGAAAATAAGGGCCTAATCCACTGACTACACTTAGTTAAATTAAAAGAAAATAAACAGGGCATCCCGGGTGGCTCAGCAGTTTAGCGCCGCCTTCAGCCCAGGGTATAATCCTGGAGACCTGGGATCGAGTCCCATGTCGCACTCCCTGCGTGAAGCCTGCTTCTCCCTCTGCCTGTGTCTCTGCCTCTCTCTCTCTGTGTCTCTCATGAATAAATAAATAAAATACTTTAAAAAATAATAATAAAAAATAAAATAAACAAGGAGCTTTTTTTAACTTCTTTGGTAACCTCCTTCATGAGTTTACAGTTCTATAAAACTAGGGGTTGTGACTTTATAGAATATAGCTTGGCACACTATGACCATTCATCTTCATCATAGAGCAATAATGTTGGTCTGAAGATGGGCTTTTTAAAAAGCCTCCTCATTTTTCCAAGGGATTTACTCCAAGGGATCCTGCAAAGCCTTCATTTTTCACTAGGCATGGGTATGGGTTTTATTTTTCTATCAAGAGTGAGCAAGTTTCCAAATGAGTATCAGACAACTATTTGTTCATCCAAATCTCCCTTGAGATATAATTAATCCCATAAGTCGCACCACCATTGAAATTATTTTTCTAATTTAATGAAATAATTATTTCATTGTCACTGGCTTCCAGTGTGCATGGTTTATTGTACATGTTCAATAAGTGTTCATTGAGTGAAGGAAGAAAAACAGAACAATTAGCCATTTAACTGTCAAATGAAGCCTTCAACAATTTCAAAATTCAGTCATGGTAGGGCAGGCAAAATTAGTCTATGTTAAAAAAACTTGGTAAGGCAGTGATTGCCTTTGGCAAAGGAAATTGGCTAGGATGAGGAATCTTTCTGGGGCTGGTTATATTCTATAACTTGATGTGGTTCAGAATACAGAGGTATACACATATATCAAAACTCAACAGATGTCTGAAGCTTTGTACATTTCATTGTATATAAATTTTACATCAAAAGAAAAAACTATAAACAAATCTTGAACCCTAGTAAATGATATGCCTGTTAGTGTTTAGGGAAAGTGTGCTGATGTCTGCAATGTACTTTAATGTACATTGAAAAAAATAAGATGAATTGACAAATGGCTAGAGATGGATATAGATGAATGGATGTATAATAAAATAAGCATAGTAAAATATTAATTGTAGAACCTAGATGTTTAGGTATTAGATGTTCACTGTAAAATTCTTTAAGCTTTTCTGTTAAGTTTGAAAGTTTTCATAAGAAGATTTTAGAAAAATTCAAAGTATAAAACCATAGAGGACCTTGCACATATGGGGCCAAAGTATACTTGCCTTTTATTTTTTCTGTCACAGACTTGAATGTCTCCTACTTAAAACGGGGAACAGTCTTACCTATGCCAGGGGTCTCCTGGTCAGTCCGGCAACAGATTCACAGGAATAAACAGGAGCTTGTTTTATTGTCCTACTGGAATAAGGCTTTGAAAAGGAAATAGTTGAAAAAGGGCAAAGGACATTTACATTTCAATGTGGCATCATACAATATGATCTTGTGCCAGCCGCCTACACGTGGCCCAGGAAGAAAGCTGATTAGGCTCCATCAAAAACAATGCCTTGTTTTATAATTGTGCTCATGACGCAAAGGAAACCCATTTTTATTTTTACTTGAAGAAAGATATGAAGAGCTACAATTCTATGAATTCTCTTAGAATTACTCTTCCTCTACCTACCCCCATCCAATATCATAATTATCTCCCTTGTGGGAAGTAAATGTAAATAAATGCATTTGACTTAGAAAAGAAATTGTCTCCAAGTGTTCACCCACGCCCTTCTTCATCTATTGTGTTTTCCTTAATACAATATAGTAGAAACCTGGAAATCAGAAACACTTGAGTTCTCTTCGTTTTGTTACTCTAAATGGTTCTGTGATCTTGAGTAAATTGCTTTTAAATTCTTTGAGCCTAAATTTCCACAATTGTAAAAAAGAGTAGATTCAATCAGATGATCTACAAAATCCCTTCTAGTGCTGGAATAAAACTTTGCTTCCCCCTGCCCTTCATCCTAGGTCATCTTTTGGGGGCCAGCTGTAATGAAATCTTGAATCCAGACCCTGACATACTCTTAGAGGAAGGGACCCCCAGTCCCAACAAAGCACACAAAGGACTCTGCTAGGAGCTCATTTAAATAATGCTTAAGAGTTTAGTCCCAGTGACTTTTCTTTCTTTTTCTCCATATTAGTTGGACATGAAGCTAGTCAAATACTCAAGACACTGAGGAGAGGAGAGATACTTATGGCCACAGTGCATCTCTTCTGAGAATACAAAAAGAGCAGAGAAGAAAGTGATTTTTCTATTTGTGGAACTATGTGTTTTGTTTACTTGGGCTTATCCCCAAATGAAAATTTCATTTAAATACTGATTATGGGAAGAGGCTCTCAATTGCTAGCCAGTATCTTTCCTGAGGGATTAAAACAGAACAGGATAAGTATCCCTAGTGGGATGAGTCTATTTTCATTCTCAGGGTGTAATAGAACTCAAAGGGAAGAGTACTTTGGTGTGTCACAGTATATAAACAACTCAAAGAAGGTAATTGGATAAACTTTGTATCTCTTCACGTGCTATTTATTCAACTGTATTGTCAAAGACAGAAACTCAACTTCCAGTATTATGTGGTCTCTTGGCAGGTCTAATTAAAGGAGTATTTATACAGATATAAATATGTGTATTCATAGTCAAGCCAGATAAAAGCTACATACCTGGTTGTAGTTATGCATGTTATACCTTTTCTATGGATATGTTTCTGTGTTTGCATATTTTGGCACATATACCTACATATTTTCTCCCTTAGATTAGCTATAAACTGAATGTGAGTTGGGGGCTACTTAAATAAGGAAAGAGGCTAATTATCAAGGACTTGACTTTACTAATGTACTTAGGTTGAAGATGTTTTAGGTGAGAAGAGTATGAGCAAGCCATCTGATTTGGTCCATTATTATATTTTCAATTATCTTGGATGCTCAAAGGGAGATATTAATATAGCTGAGGATGACATAGCAAATTGCCACAGCTCTCTAACCTTTTAAATTGCTAACACTGTTGTAATCTGTAATTATAGAAATCAGTGTGAGAATTGTGGCACTGCATAATTATCTTTCCTGATACTTTATTGCTGAATGAATTATTAATCAGAATCAATCTTGTATAGTATTTGCAGCAACTCAGAAGAATAATATATAATTAAATTTCATTATTCCTATTTTTGTGCTAATGTTTTATGATGTTGTAATTGATAATTAATTGGCCAAAAACTCATACAATACTTGGGAGTTTCAGGTGGCTGAAAAATGTTCAGTGTGCTGAGTTCATTAACTAAGTAATGATCATTCTGTAAAGACCATGGAGTCTAGTCCAATCTGTATGAGAAAGCTTTTGAAATTGTTATATTAATCATTAAGCCTTTCGTGTTTCCTTAAAAGAAAGCAATAACTGTGAGTACATATGAATAATTAAGAAATTTTAATGGATTTCAAATCTGGTCAATTTTAAGCAATCAATTGTTGGTTATGAATATCAGGCTCATACACTAGATACAGTTCATGTGTTTTTCTGTGTATCTGTTTCCATTCTAATTAAACAACCAGCAGTCTCCGTATAACTACACATTTTCAAAAAGAGAATAACAGTGCTATAGCCTAAAAAGCCATTTCCCTCTCCCTTTGATGAGTATAGCGCATAGTGTACAGTCTTTATAGACGAAGTCTGGTGTGATCTTCTTTTCCAATTGTCCAAAATACTAACTGGTTTTCCTCCTCACAGACACACAGAATTTAAAACCTGAAAGGATTATGAACTTTTCCTTGACTGGCATTCTAACCTAAGAATTCCTGGTGTGAGTCTCTTGTGGTATCCTTTGCAACCTAGGTAACCAGCCAAAGCTCAGAATCCAAGAATGTCTCCCTCAGCCTGAGTTCTATTGAAAAGAAACATTGTTGAGCATTTTATGTGAACTTCTGCTGTGCCACTTTATTTTTTTAAAGAAGGTGATGCCTGGTTTTTGTTTTGTTTTTTGTTTGTTTTTGTTGTTTTGTTGTTGTTGTTGTTTTGGTTTTCAAGTGTGTCCTTTAGAAAGATACTTTTTTTTTTTTTTTAAACAGGTGACCATCTTTTTTCTTTCCAAAGAATTTTGAAGGCTTGTGGTACAAAAGTTTACAATGCATATGCTGGTTTTTAATCAGTCCTTTTCTAAGATGATCAGAAAACCATCCACAGGGCATCATTCCAGGGAATTGCTGTGCAAATGCACCTCCACTTTCTCAGGAAGATCATGAGTCATTTATTTTTACATGGTTGCACTTGCTCCAATGTCTTATAATTTTAAATTATAAATTATTAAAGAGAAGTTTGTCATCAGACCACTATAAGTAGAACCAAGGCCCATCCCTGTCGCTCCTGAGTGTTGCTTGTCAGATTTTGGAATGAACGTCAGGAATCCTCCTCTTCCCATCTTCTTTCCATCCCAAGCCCTCCGAGCTGTGTATTGTCTCAGAGCATCAGAGGCCCAGGCAGTAGCCACACTCTGAAAAACATCAATTGTCCTGAGGATGCCATCGAGGGTCCTGTGTAGTCATCATCTCCTAAGGGCTTGGACACTCAGATGCTGCTTGAAGGAGAGGGCATGACTGGTTTGACAATTTGAGATGGGAGGCTATGAATGTAGAGAAAGGGAATCAACGCCATCTTTCAGAATTGGGAGCAAGGAGGTTTTTACTAGGATAGAACAGCGAAATTATTCTCTGTAAGGACCTACACTGTACAGAACAACAGAAAAAGAATAAGACTCACTGTTTGTGAGTCGTTGTGCCCAGAAAGCTTTGGAAACAAAGTACACTTAAGACCCTTCCACTGAGAAACTCTCCAGATACTAACTTTTCCTTCACTGTGTCAGTCCAGCCTTTTCCTATAGCTTTTGCACCTTGCCATTGTCTGGGTTGTGTATCTCAGAGGTTATATCATTAGTTTCCTCTAACATTCACATTGCTCAGAAAGGACTGAGTTTTCTATGGATGAAAGGATAGGCAAGGTGAGTTGGAAGCCCAGAAAAAACAGGCAGCTCCGGAGAGTATAGGAAGATGTGCAATGAAGTAGGTTCAAAGGAGACCTTAGCAGAAATAAAAGTAGCATAAAGCAGGGAGGAAGACAATGAGTATGGGCAGAAGGCTGGGGTTGTGTCTTAAGTGAGATGGTCAAGGAGGCCTTTCTGAGAACACAACATCTGACCAAAGACCCAAAGGAGGTCAGGAAGTGAGCCAACACATTGAGATCTCAGAATAGTCTCATGTTTGATCTTCTTTCCATGTGTAAGGAGACAGAGAAGTGAGTAAGGAAGTGAGAAAGTAAGATTTAGGAAGACTTAAGATGTAAGTTGTCCGCCCTGGAAGGCCAGGGCAGACATATCAGGTATGTTGAGCTGCCTTGGGTCAGCTGCCATGGGGGTTAAACTGCACATTTCCAGCCCCACTCCTGTACCCTAAATCCATGCAGTTTGAGAACTATTATAATTCCAAGAGATAGGAAGGCAGCCGGAAGAGTCCAGGTTGTGTAGGCAGGGCTGAAAGCAGGAGATGCTGCCATGAAAGGACAAGCCGTTATTAAGCCAGGAATGAAAGGTGAATGCAAACAGTTGGCATGGTAAGAAAGAGCTAATTTTATATAACATTTATTGTATGTTGAATAGTAAATTAATGAACTAGTGAACAAACACGAGGAGTGTTTCACTCCTCATAGCCTAATGAAGTAGGTGCTCTTCATCATACCCTTTCATACAAATCAGGAAACTGAGGCACAGAAAAAATTAAGTGTCTTGCCAGAGGTGAATGACAGAATCAGGATTCAAAGCCAGACAACCTACTCCAGAGCTTGCATTCTCAACCATTCCGCTATACTGCCTCCATAAACCATCATGCATATGGTATTTAGTGAGTGCTTACGACACTCCAGGAATTGTTTTAAGCACTTTGCATGTTTGCACTTTAAATTATTTACTCCTCATGACAATGGGATTGAAGATAGGGAGTCCTTACTGAGAGCTTACACAATTTGTCTGAGGGGTTTAGCAGTCAGTATTCAGATACCAGCAGGCTGGCACTAGGGGCTGGTTCTTCACCACTGCAGCACATTGTGTCTCACGATGGAAGATTCTGATTTGAATGAAACCTATGCAAAGATATCAGAGAGAGAAAAGAGAAAAAGCCTGCAATAGAAAGGTGGATTATTCAAAGCACATACTTTTAGCAAATATAAGGAGATAGAGTCTTTTGGAAATGTTATTAGATGAGAATCAGGACAAGTCCCCCATCTGCCAGATGCTTTCTCTTGGCATGAAAGAGAAATATATCAGGGTTAAGTGCCCGTAAGAGCAGACATTCTTGATATAATTATGTGTAGAATTAGTCAAATGGTGGGGAGGGTAATTTTTGATGCAAGTAAAGTACTTTGTACTTCTCAGAGAGCTCTCACATCTATTGCCTTATTTGACCTTCATGGTCACTGTGGATGTTACAGAGAGAAGGCTGCCATGGTGCCATGGCTGAAGTTGCCAGAAAGTGCCAGATCCAACACACCGTCCTATTATTTTCTCATAGGCCATAGATGGAAATCAAGCAAATTGGCCTTTCCCCAAGGTTAAGCGGGAGAATCTGGCAAACAAAGAGTACATCATTCCCCATGCAGTCCAGGTTTGCCTCGATATAAGAAACCCAGCCTGTGCAGAATTACAGATTTGTATAAAGTACCAAGAAATTAATTTTCCATTCATAATAGCTTTTATTTATGGAATGTTCACTATAAAACAGAGGCTATCCTAAATACATTATCTCTTCATCTCATTTAATCTTCCCAGCCATTTTGCACGTGGAAAAACCAAGGATTAGAGACAGAATCTAAAAACATACCCGAAGCCCTTCAGCTAGGAAGTGGGAGAGATGGGTCTCAAAAGGAGGCCCCTCAGCCTCGGATGAAAGGAGAAATGAGAAAGTGGTACATCGTTGAGTCAAGAAAGTGCTGAGAAATCTCTTCCTGCCTGGGTACTTCTGGGGGCTTCTCCGTTGCCATGTGTTGAAAGGGCTGGCCCTTGTCAAACCTCTTCCTGACCATTTGGACAGAAGGTATCTTTTCCCTTGCTGCAGTTCAGTTTTGACTGTTTATAAGGAGTGAACTAGAAAATAATCTCTTCTTGAATATGCTTTGCTTTATCTGCAGCATATCCTGTGGGGTACCAGTGATTTGTGTGGATGGTGGTGGTGTAAGCATATAATAGGACTTATGTTTTAAACAACATACTCGATGTCCTGAAGCATATGTGTCCCTGCCTTTTGGTAACAATAATCATCACTCTGAGAAGCAGCCAAGGACAAGACAGAGACTCGGAAGGCTCCAAGTACATCCTTCTCCCGCCCCCATCTCTCTCTTCTGACCTTCTGCCTTTACCCCTGACTCCCAAGAGAGCATTTCACCTGTGTGTTAATATTCCACCTCCATTCAATCTCCTGAATTGTGACAGATGGTCCAAGTGCTTTTATTACTGGTTGTGGAATCTAACAAACTGCCAGCCAATGGTCTTAGCCTCATGGTTTTAATCATTTTTAAATAGGAAAAATGGGAGCGAGGGTGTCAAGGCTTCAGCAGAAACTCAAAAACCTTTCCCAAAGCACTTCCCAAAATGACCCTTGAGCCAGATGACTCCTCTGCCTTGATTAGATGCTGCCTGCCATGGATGCTGAGTTCTGATTGTTTTAGTTACCAGATGAACCATCTTGCAATCTAAACTTTGTCCATTCCAGCTTGCATCCCTGCAGAGAAGATGATATTTCAGAACAGAATCATGTTGTCCAAAAGACCCTGATACGTGAAAGAAACAAGTTTCCTTTTATTAAGAACCCTTTCTGTGAAAGCTGTCTTTCTGCCAAGACTTAAAAACTCACTTCTGTTTTCTTTCCCACCTGTGGGCAGTTGTGCCCACTTAGGAAGCAGGGCAAGCATCAAGAGCGATCATAGGGATGAACAGCCACATACCCATAGACATAGATACTCTTCAGGTACCGGCAGACCTTTCTGTCAGAACCATATCTGGGGTTGAACCCCTGGAAAAGGAGTTTAGAGTTGAAAATCCAATTTCTACCATCATAACTTCTTGTCAGATGAATCTACCTTTGGCAGATTATTAGCACCTACCAGTGATAAATCAGCTCAAAAATTGTGCTGGGAATCCTGGCATCCCTGATAGGGTTTCTTGACTTCACGTGGACACCCAAGCCTAGTGTTTGGCACTGATCTGGTGGGTGAGCTTCTGGCAGTAATTACACAGTATCTTTTGAAGCTAATTCCAAGGAGCACATCTTTAAATTTATAGCACATAGATGTTCTCTTCCTTCCTCTCTCTCCTTTCTTCCTCCTTCCTTTCCTGCTTCCCTCTGTCGCTCCCTCTTCTTCCCCTCCCCTTCATCAGATTCAAAGTCCACTAATTACCAAGTTCAGTTTTTGACAATATGAGTTTTGACAGTAATGCTGAAGCTGGAATCAGACAGACTTGTAGTCTCCCCTTTTTTCTGCATTTGACTATCTGTTGTCTTTTCTTAGTCTTTGATTCTCTGTTGTGAGTTTTGACTTGGTTCTTATCTAAGACAGAATAATTTCTGTCAGGTTCTGGGAACTCCCCTCCCACCCAATGGAGAAGTTTTGGGGA
This sequence comes from Canis lupus dingo, assembly GCF_003254725.2. Lineage (NCBI taxonomy): Eukaryota > Metazoa > Chordata > Mammalia > Carnivora > Canidae > Canis > Canis lupus. The sequence goes on along the minus strand of NC_064254.1, from coordinate 49,393,058 downwards.
GGGGATGGTGCACCCCGTGTTGAACTGTGCACTGGTTACAAATCTGCAGTGCCTTCTATTAAAATGTAAAACGATCCGTTGAGTCATCCTCCCTCTGGTTTGACTCAGATGCTTTATGGCGTACTTTGCATGTCATTTCTCTGTAATGATTTCCCCATGGAGAAGGGTGTCTGATAGAATCCAGGCAGACTGGAAGATTGCTCTGAGTCAAATGGATCTTTTATTCTTTTAGTATTAACCCTTATCTCTCAGTTTCCCATCCTTGCTTTTTCCCTGAAGGAACCTAATGAAGTAAATAGGTTCCACCACCCTCATTTAGCCTCCTAATCACTGTTCATAATTTCTTCACACATTAGCAACATGAAGCTCTAGGGTAATATTCTCTGGCTAAAAGGCGAGGGAAGAGGATACTGGGAGAGAATATTTCACACAGATGCCCTGATAAAGAAAAATGTAGAAAAGAAATGACTTCTCTCTGTCCTCTAACTCCTAATAGGCAAGAAGCAAATGCTAATAGGAAGCAGAGATTGATGTATGAGAAATGAATATAAATGGGGAACAGAGATACAAAGAAGTAGTGTGGGAGACAAACTGGAAGTGACAAGATAGAAAAGAAAAGTAGTCAAGGGTAGAAAAGGACCTACCCCAGCAGAATAAATGGGGGCTTTGACCAAACCCCTAGTTGGTGGGTTATCACAAAAGAACCCAAAACAAGCATCAAAATACAGAAAAGAAGGGACGCCTGGGTGGCTCAGAGGTTGGGGTCCGCCTTCGGCTCAGGGCATGATCCTGAAGTCCCGGGATCGAGTCCCACATCGGGCTCCCTGCATGGAGCCTGCTTCTCCCTCTGCCTGTGTCTCTGCCTCGCTCTGTGTGTCTCTCATGAATAAATAAACAAAATCATTTTTAAAAAATACGGAAAAGAAGAACACAGTAGATGATTGCAAAGCCGCTTATACAAATCTGCCGACCCCTCACTCCATACTTTCTGCCTGCTTGTTCTCCCCCCCGTAACCATACACACACCCTCATCATGCCAGCCTCCACTAACAATAACTGTGTATCTTGGACAGCCTCACATGGGAGTCCTTTCCACCCATTGATTTCAAAGCATGTAATCTCTTTCATCTAGTTTTTGAGATGACAGTACATGCACTATGTTTTATTAAACCCAAGCTGTAGCTTTCCCCCAAGCCCCAAACAGTGTTGTCTCACGTGATGTTACTGGGTGGAGACTCAGACAGGAGGAGTTGGCCAACACCCGCCTTGATTCCGTAGCCATCTATCTGACACAGTCTCTGAGACTGTGACCTGCACACCAGAGCACTGTTTGGTGGGGAGAGGAGTGAGAGGAGAGCAAAGTGTTGAACTACTGCTGGGTACCATTGAGCACTGTGCTCCATTGCTTCACCCTTCCTTTGGGTTAACTCAATCATAAGATAGAAAAATTCACATGGTTATTGGGCAAGCCTCCCTCTCTTCTTGGTCTGTCCCAGAAGTTATGTGCTGGCATGTCTCCCTTCCAGCCAGCTGTGTTATTTTGACCATCTCTCACTTCTCAAAAACAGCCTTCTCAAGAACTGAAGGTAGAGAAGGTCACATTTCAGGTTTTTCCTAACGTTTTTATACTTTCATAGAACCAGGGAAATTAGAACTCGAAATGCCTTGCAGTTCACCTAGTCTGTTTGCTCAATTTATAAATAAGGACATGGAAGTGTGTTGAAATGATTTGGTCGTCACAGGAGAGGATGAAACTCGAGATCTCTGAAAAGAGTCCTCGGAAGCAAAAGCCAGGCTTAGATTTCTCACCACCTCCTGAAGGGCCTCAACCCCATACATGGCCCATTTTTGCAGATTTTGTGTTTTGTTTGAAGCCCAAAGTCTACCATAGGACTTTCATGATTAAGTTATAGAACCGGAGGCAAGTAACTTGAGCTGTTAACCCTTTCCCTACAATCTTTAATTTGGAGGGAGCTGGAGGAGATTTTTTTTTTTTTACTTATAAAATACAATGTAGGTATAGAAAAATACATTAGACAAATGTACAATTTAACACAAAGTGAATGCACGTCTACCTATCACCAGTACCAAGAAACAGAACGTTGTGACAGCACCCCAGAGTCCCCCCTCAGTACCACTGACCTGTAACAACTCTTTTCCCACAAATAGAAACTCTGAGTCCTTTATAGGTTTACCACCTATGTATGTATCCCTAGATATTTAAGTTTTGCCGTTTTTTAACTTGATCTAAACAGAATCCAATTGTATGTTGTTATTTTGTGTCTTGCTTCTCTAGCTCAGTATTCAACATTAGGTTAGTGAGATTCATTCATATTGTTGCATATGGCTCTAACGTGCTTTGTGTCTTTCCATTATATGAATATATGAATATACCTCAGTGTATTTATTCATTCAGCTACTGACAGACATTGTATTGTTTCCAGTTGGGAGCAATGCTGCATAGCTGCTGTGAACACTTCTTACACATTCCTGCTACAGACATGCAGGAGTTTCTTGGGCGTAATCCAGGAATGGAAATACTGGGTCATAGTCTGTCCATATGTATCAGAGTCCCTGTTGCTTTACATCTTCACACTTGAAATTGCCAAACTTCTTAGTTTATTCCAGTTTGGTGTATGTGTAATATATCTTTAATTCCTTATTACCTTTAGATTAATACAGACAGCCTGCTACCAACATTCTTTTTTTTTTTTTAATTCTAATTAGTTGACATACAGTTCAGTATTGGTTTCAGGAGTATAGTTCGGTGGTTCATCATTTACATATAACACCCAGTGCTCATCATAACAAGTGCCCTCCTTAATAACCATCGCCTATCTAGCCCATCCCCCACCCACGTCCCTCCATCAACCATCAGTTTGTTCTCTATAGCTAAGAGGCTCTCATGATTTGTTTCCCCCCCCCTTTCTCTCCCTCCCGTGTGTTCATCCGTTTTATGTCTTAAATCCAGATATGAATGAAATCATATGGTATTTGTCTTTCTCTGATTGACTTACTTTGCTTAACATTATACACTCTAGTTCCATCCATGTTGTTGCAAATGGCAAGATTTCATTCTTTTTTTAAAAAAAGATTATTTATTCATGAGAAACAGAGAGAGGCAGAAACATAGGCAGAGGGAGAGGCAGGCTCCCTGCAGTGAACCTGATATAGGACTCGATCCCAGGACCCCAGGATCACGACCTGAGCCAAAGGCAAGACACTCAACCACTGAGACACCCAGGCATTCCCAAGATTTCATTCTTTTTGATGTCTGAGGAGTATTCCATTATATATATGTACATATATATACACACACACACACCGTATCTTCTTTATCCATCAGTCTGAGGAGTATTCCATTATATATATGGAATTATATATATGCATTATATATGCACACACAATTATTATATATAATAATATATAATATATTATATATACATTATATATACACACATATATACACACACATATATATACACACACACACATACACACACACACACACACACTGTATCTTCTTTATCCATCAGTCAGTGGGCATTTGGCTTCTTTTCACAGTTTGGCTATTGTTGATAATGCTGCTATAAATATCAGGGTGTATGTACTCCTTCAAATGTTTATTTTTCTTTAGAGTGGGGAGAGAGAATGTGAACAGGGAGGGGAGAGGCAGAGGAAGAAAAGAGTGAGAATCAAACAGGCTCCATGTTCAGTCCACAGCCCAGTGAGGGGCTCAGTCTCAAGACTCAGGCTCAAGACTGAGACAAATACCAAGAGTCAGGCGCTTAACTGACTGAGCCACCCAAGTGCCCCCTCGAATGTGTATTTTTGTATCCTGTGGATAAATACCTAGTAGAGCAATTGCTGGATAATAGGGTAATTCTATTTTTAGCTTTTTGAGGAACTTGTTTTCTAGAGTGGCTGTACCTCTTTGCATTCCCACCAACAGTGCAAGAGGGTTCCCCTTTCTCTGCATCCTTGCCAACACCTGTTGTCTCCCGTGTTGTTAATTTTAGACATTCCAACTGGTGTGAGGTGGTATCTCACTGTGGTTTTGATTTGTGTTTCCCTGATGTTGACTGATGTTGAGCATCTTTTCACGTGTCTTTTAGGCATCTGGATATCTTCTTTGGGAAAATGTCTATTCATTTCTTAACTGGGTTTTTTGGGTTTAGGGCATTGAGTTTAATAAGTTCTTTATAGATTTTGGATACTAACCCTTTATCAGGTATGTAATTGCAAATATCTTCTCCCATTCCATAGGCTGCCTTTTAGTTTTGTTGATTGTTTCCTTCACTGTGCAGAAGCTTTTTATCTTGATTAAGCCCCAGTAATTTGCTTTTGCTTTTGTTTCCCTTGCCCCTAGTGACATGTCTAATAAGAAATTACTACAGCTGAGATCAAAGAGGTTGCTGCCTGTGTTCTCTAGAATTTTGATGGTGTCCTGTCTCACATTTAGGTCTTTCATCCATTTTGAGTTTGTTTTTTTATATGGTGTAAGAAAACGGTCCAGTTTCATTCCTCTGCATGTCTCTGTCCAATTTTCCCAGCACCATTTATTGAAGAGACTGTCTTTCTTCCAATGGATAGTCTTTCCTCCTTTATCGAATATTAGTTGACCATAAAGTTCAGGGTCCACTTCTGGGTTCTCTATTCTGTTCCATTGATCTATGTGTTTGTTTTTGTGCCAGTGCCATATTGTCCTGATGACTACAGCTTTGTAATATAGCTTGAAGTCTGGAATCGTGATGCTTTCCTTTTCTTTTTCAGGATTGCTTTGGTTATTTGGGGTCGTTTGTGGTTCCATATAAATTTAAAGATTGTTTGTTCTAGATCTGTGAAAAATGCTAGTGGCATTCTGATAGGGATTGCCTGTTACCAACATTCCAGTACTTCTTCTAGCTCAGCTTCCATATCACAGCATGCCTCTCCATACAGTTCACATCTAAATATAGAAGTGTGAGTACTTGTCACTGTTTTATTACTAGATATTGAGAAAGCTTGGATTATTTTTTGTTTTGGTCTGTTTTTTAAAAAATGAATGAAACAATATCAACAAGAATTACCCAAAAAATGGGGCTTATGATAATTGTCCCTAAATTCTTTATGTATTTTTTTCTACTGTACAGTAAAAACCATTGTCACAAACTGTGTCAGTAAATTGAACTTCCTCCCGAAAGGTCAAAGAAGATGGAAGTTTATGTTGAAGTACGAGAACCATTCAGAGCTATTAAGGATTCGATGATACAATTGCAAGTGCTTCCTTCTAACAGCAGCCTTAAATTTCAGTTCCCTTGGCACTGACGAGCACACACGCAGATGGAGTGTTTGAGTAAATAAAGAACACGGAACGTTTTAGCTGCTCAATGTCAGGCCCTTACTCTAGCTATCTAAGGCATTAGAGACATTAAATGACAGGCACTGCAGTTTTCCATTATAAAATACTGAAATTGGATTGCTTTCCACTTTAAGTAAGAAGTTTGAGTCTTGATGCGATTGAAAAGTGCTTCCAATCCAAAAGCAATAACTTAGTAATTTTAATGGCACTATGCACTCTAAAATTTCTATAGACTTGATAACTTTCTTTTATAAAAAACTAACCCTTATAGTTTCATTGTAAATAACTTTTTAAAAAAAGCATGCTTGATAAGAGCAGGAATTTACTCAGCAATTACTAAATAATTTAGTGTGTGATTCACAGAAGTATTTACTTAATGCCCTGTTTCTATGGGAAATGTGGTTGGAATTTCAAATGAAATGGTTTACAATTTGGTCTTTTTCATTACCTGCAAGGCGTATTCATTTCTTTTCATGTGAACCATTCTAGACATGACAGGTTGTCTGAAAAACCTTAACATTCTACTTTTTTGAGAATTTCAGCTTTTCACATTTCCCACTGTAGATTTTTTTTTCTTTCTGGTTTTTCGATTTATACTTTTAACCTTCAGAACTAAGTGTTAGATGTTTTAAGTTCTGAATATGAACCAATAATGAATGAAAACTGAATAAGTGAATACATGAGTCTCTACTCATTAATATTATATCTTTGACTGATAAGAGTTGTGGTCTGTGTGGTTTTTTGAAGGAATGAGCATATTATGGTAAAATAATAGTAATTAACTTTTATTGCTGAACCATATGATAAGATGATTGGGGTATATGTGTATGTACATGTGCAGCTGGGTTTTTTGGCCTACAAAAAGAAGAAAGAGATCCAGCCAAAACCCAAATCAGAACCTTTGGAAAGCTTCCTTACAATCCGATTTCAGCTAATGTCTACACACTTTAACACATTGTCTAATGCTTAGTGTAAAGACTGGCTGTCAGACTCCTACATGCTATTCTGGGCTCTGTTACTCACTACAAAGTATTTCATTCTTAGATCCCATGGGTCCTGCTGCAGATTTCAGGATTTGCGGCATTAGGAGGGAAAATGTTTTTTTTAATTAATATTAGCAAGGCAAGTGGAAAAAAATTAATGGGACATAATGCAGTGATAGGAGAAACAGAATTCACGTTGGTATTGGTGAGTCAAAAACAGACAAATTGGAGGGAGTTCCTAGAAGAGCACCCATGATAACTGAAGGATGAGAAGGGCTGACTGATTTCTAAAAGAAGAAGAAACAGTATGTTCCATTATGCTTGAAGAGGGGCCAACAGTGAGGGGTGTGATAAGATCCAATTGGAATGTAAAGGCCAAGAGGAAGAGAGTGGTGCTGGCATGGCATAAGGAAGGATTATCCAGGAATAATGTAATAAAAGCAAGAAAATCCTCAGACAGGTTAAAGTCTAGCAACAGCTTCATGAGAATGATAGATTTTAGATTATACCATTTGACAAAAAGATCTAATCTGTTTTAAGTGTCTTCTAAAACTCTCTAGAAGGTTTAACCCAAAAAGCAGACATCCATGTTCATGTGACTATCATAGCTTCTGCATTAACTTGGGGAGCATATATTGCCATGACCCCTTTATTTTCCCAAACCTGCCCTATAGTAGGATATTGAATCATTCCTTGAGGCCCCCCCCCCCCACTAGATATCTTAGACCAGAAAGAGACCATCAAGCATGTGAACTGGAATCTGAGATCCCACCCACTGCCTTGGCTTTACCACTGTTGATGACTCTTTCCCCCCTGGTGGGGTAGACTCATCCAATGCTGCTGTATAGCAGTCAGGCCCCCACTCAGACCTCAGTGGAACTCCACACTGGGTTTCCAGGTGACATAATTCTTTTAGTTTATACTCCCTTACCCAGCCATGGTTCTCAGAACAAACCTATGGGCTAAAATGTCTAGGACTAAAAGAGCTAATAACATTAGCACCACATGTTGTGCCAAAATGTCTTCCTATATTTGGATTCTCCATTTCTGAAAGGTAATTACAGCTCAAGGGACTTAACCTGTTCTTCTCCATTTACTCAGAGATATCATGCTCTATCCAGACAGATCTTTCTAATTTGTAACCTATGAGAGCATGGGTTAGGGTACTAGTTCCTTCTGTCACAGAAGATTTTGTTTTTTTTCCTTTATGCTGTCCATCCCATTCCCTGTAATCACCTCTGCAGAGGCAGTTTCTTTTAAGTCATGCAACATTAGCAACAATAAAATAGGATATATAAATGGTCTTAATAAAGCCAAAGAAAGCTAGTTTCTCTCAACTAAAGTGACAATGACCCACTCCCTGTGACCAATTAGACATTTCTTTTATAGACTCTAAGACTCAGAGAATTGTAGATATATAACAACTTTGCTGATCTTCTAGTTTAGGCTTTTCATTTTACAAATATGGAAGCAGGTCCAGAGAAAGCTAGGCAGTTTATCCAAAATCCACAAAACTGGTCAGTGCTAGAGCTGGATCAAAAGACTTAGATTCCAGGTATACTCCTTCTTCAACTGCACCTCACTTTCGTTTCTCTTTTGACTTTCTTTCATTTCTTGTTTCATTAAAGACTTAATTAAGGCTTTGACAGGATTTTTTTGCCAGTATGTTGACAGGATTTTTTCCAGTATGTTGTGCTTGTCTCTAATTTTATGAATGTCAACAACTGTGGGCTTGCTGGTGAATTCCCTCATTACTCCCCAATATATATACTTTTGAATAGAGTTCTGGCTCATGCTACAAAAAGAGGGAAATACGGGGGGTGGGAGTGAATGGGTGACGGGCACTGGGGGTTATTCTGTATGTTAGTAAATTGAACACAAATAAAAAATAAATTAAAAAAAAAAAGAGGGAAATATAAGCCAAAAAAATACCTTGTTTTTCTAGAAGGTCCCCTTTGGGAAGACTTACTGTTGTGACCTGAGAATGTTAATTTGAAGATATGGGGGAGGGACAGTAACATTATTATAGCCCCAGATGCACAGAATTATGGGAAAGAATGTTGACTTCTATGCAATGTAACGTACTTTTTAAATAATCATTTAATCTTGGGAAAATGGGGAAAAAAGAAAAAATATTTGTCTTCTTACTAGGTAAAAAAAGAATTCAGTAGTAATTAACTAGTCATAAAAACAGAAGCCATGCAAACTCAGTCTTACTCCATGGCTTATGGTCATTGTAACTGAATTGTGACATTTAAAATGCTATTCTTATTGCATAAAAGATGATTCTAGATCATAAAGCTTTCAGATACTTTATTTCATTGGAATACAAAGGACTAAAAGTTATTTTTTGCAGAAATATTTTGTAAATTACATCTTACAAATCATTTATAGTAGAGCAAACTTTATACTGTATGGTTAGCAAAGTGATAAATTATTGTTTGTAACGTGCTTGGTGTAACTATAACATAAAGACTAAATCCAGGATTTTTACTTCCAGCCAAGATGGAGGGACAGGGACTAGGTTTACTAAATTTACTTCCACCTGAAGCAACTATAAAAACAAATAAAATATATCTAAAAGCTTTTCAAGATATTGGACATGAGGCAACAAAGGACACTGATCCCTAAAAGAAGGAAAACAATCTGAGCCTAGCTTACTGTTTTGAGAATGTTTCCAGACAATGGCAGGGGAAAGAGAAACCAAAGAAGATCATGGCTGACTCCTGAGTGGAGGAGACAGAGCTAACAATCAAAAGGGACTGTGGTGGCCTTCACAAAGTAGGGTAGCAAAGAAGAGAGAGCTTCATAGAGAGAAAACTCCAGAGATCTGCAGAGGGTTTTCCTTAATTATTCTGCAAAGTACTTAATAGCACATGTGTATGAGAAAAATACCAAAAATGGGGAAAGAACCACCTGAAACAATTAGAAGAAACAGTACTTGGAGCTCACAGAGGTTCAGGAATAATACTCATCCCTATCAGCCAGACTAGAAAACCCATAATTCAAGGGGCATTGAGTAAAATACTCAGAAGAGTCTTGAATTAGTAGTGGAGAATAAGGAGTTCTAGATTAAATGCTGCTGTTCCCACCTAACATCTCAAAAGCTAAACCTGGAGGACTGAACTGTCTCCATATAACTCAGCAGAGTCCTAAGACAAAGCTTAAGAATATTAATAAGAACACACAAATATCAAGCATCCAACAAGGTAAAATTCGAAATGTCTGGCTCCAATAAAAAATTTCCAGGCATACACAGAAGCAGAGATATATGACTCATAATGAAGAGAACTAGCAATCAAAACTAAACCAGAATTGACACAGATGTTAGAATTAACAGAGAGAGATAGTCATTATAACTATATTCCAAGTGTTCAAGAAGTTGGAGCAGTGATTGACTAAGTAGAGTCATGGGAGATGTAAAAAGGACCCAAATTAAACTTTTAGAGATGACAGCCCCAATTTCTGAGATGAAAATTACTGTAAAAGGCATTAATGGCAGATTAGATATTGCAGAAGAAAGGATTAGTGAACTTGAAGGCCTATCAATAGAAACTGTCCCAAATGAAACACACAGAGAAAAGAGACTACCAGAAAGAGAAATGTACAGAGCATTAACAAGCTACAGGACAATTTCAGATAGTCTACATTCAGGTAGTTGAGATAATAATGTCTGACTTGCATCCAAATTTGGTGAAAACTCTAACCACCCATTCAAAAAGTTCAAAAACCTTGAAAAAAACTACACCAAAGTACATCATAATCCAATTGCTCAAAACAAGTGATAAAGAATCTTAAAAGTAGCTGGAAGGAAAAAGGACATTACATATAGAGGAACAGAGATAAGGATAAAGGCGGATTTTTCATTGGAAACCATGCAAATGAAAAGATAGTGCAATGACATTTTTCAAAGTACTGAACAGAAAAAAAAAATGCCTACCTAGAATCTGTACCTCACCTCTGTATCTGCCTTCAAAAAGGAAGGCAACACACTTTTTAAGATAAATAAACACTGAAAGAATTCATCACCAACTATGATGGACTGAATGCTTATGTCCACCCCCAAAAGCCCTAACCCCACTGCAGTAGTATTTGGAGATGGGGCCTTTGGAAAGCAATTAGGTTTAGAGGAAGTCATGAGGATGGAGCCCCTAGGATAAGAAGACAAAGATTCAAGCTCTGCCTCTTCCCTATGCAAAGACATAGTAAGAAGGTAGCTATCCACAAGTCAAGAAGAGAGCCCTCACCAAAGAATCAAATCAGCTGGCACCTTTATCTTGGAATTCCCAACCTGAAGAACTATGAGAAAGAAATACTGTTGTTTAAGTTACCCAGTTTCTACTATTTTGCTATGACAGCCCAGGCTGACTAAGACACCAACATATCCACACTACCAGTCATATTAAAGGAAGTACTTCAGGCTAAAGAAAAGTGTGTGTGTGTGTGTGTGTGTGTGTGTGTGTGTGTACACACCTTATTCTCTTGCTATTTAAATCTCTGTAAAAGATAATTGTTTAAACAAAAATAATAACAGTGTAGTGTGGGGTTTATAACATTTGCGGAAGTAAAATGCATCACCAAGAAGGGAGAAATGGAAGCATACTATTGTAAGGTTCTTACTCTATCTGAAGTGGTATAATATTACTTGAAGATATATTGTGATAATTTAAAGAAGCATATTATAAACCCTAGGTGACCAATAAAATAACAAAACAACATGCCAATAAAGGGGATAGCTTGAATTATAAAAAATACTGTTAATACAAAAACAGAGAGTGAGGGGAAAGGGAACAAAGGACAAAGAGAACAAGTTGCAAAATTGTGTATCTGAACCCTGCCAAATCCATAACAACATTAAATGCAAATGATGTAAGTACCAGAATTAAAAGTCAGAGATGATAAGATTGGATTTTTTTTCAGATTGGGTTTTTTTAAAGATTTGCGTATTTATTTTACAGAGAGAAAGTAGGTGTGGTGAGGAGGAGGAGAGGGGGAGAGAGTCTTAAACAGCAGAGCCCAATGCAGGGCTCAGTCTCATGATCTGAGCCAAAAACAAGAGTCTGATGCTTAATTGACTGTGCCACTGAGGCATCCCTTGGATTTTTTTTTTAAAACCAAGACTCAACTATATGCTGCCTACAAGAAATACACTTTAAATATAAAGACACAGATAGGTTAAAAGGATAAGTAGGGGAAAAGATATACTATGCTAACACTGATCAAAAAAAAGCTGAAGTGACTGTATTAATATCAGACAAATTAGATTTTGAAGCAAATAACATTTCCAGGAATTAAAAAGTCATGTTGTGATAGAACAAATATAGCAAGAGAAAATAAAAATTCTAACATGTATGTATCTAATAACAGGATTTCAAACTGCATGGAGCAAAAACTGGTAGATAAATGTACACTTATAATTAGAAACTTCAGCGACTCTTCTCAATACCTTAATAGAACCCATGAACAGAAAATTAGTAAAGAAATAGAAGATTTGAACAACATTTATTATACAATTTGACTTAATTGACATTTACAGAACACTCCAGCCAACAACAGAACACACATTCCTTTCAAGTATCTTGGAATATTTACCAAGATAGACCATATTCTGGGATATAAGACAAGTCTCCAAAAACTAAAAGGATTAAAGTCATTCAAAATTTGTTCTCTGACCACAATGGAATTAAATCAGAAAACAATAACTGAAAGATATCTGGAAACTCCTTCAAATGTTTGGAAACTAACATTTCCAAATGATTTATACTTTAAGGAAGAAAGCAAAAGGGAAATTAGAAAGCATTTTAAAATTAATGAAAATAAAAGTTCATTTCAAAATTTGTGAGATGCTGATAAAGCAGTACTTAGAGTGAAATGTAGAGCATTAAAGCTTTTCTTAGAAAGGATGAAAGATCTCAGATCAATGAACTCAACTTTCACCTTTGGAAACTGGGAAAAAGAAGAGCAAATTAATGGTCAATTAATCTTTGACAAAGGAGGCAAAAATATGCAATGGGAAAAAACAATCTCATTCAAATGGTGTTGGGAAAACTGAAAGGCTACATGCAAAAGAATAAAACTGGACCACTTTCTTACACAACACACAAAAATAAACTCAAAATGGATTAAGGACCTAAATGTGAGACCCAAAACTGTTAAAAATCCTAGAAGAGAGCACAGGCAGTAGTTTCTCTGACATCCGCCTTAGCAACATTTTTCTAGATATGTGTCCTGAGGCAAGGGAAACAAAAGCAAAAATAAACTATTGAGATTACATAAAAATAAAAACCTTCTGCACAGCAAAGGAAACAGTCAACAAAGCTAAAAGACAACCTACTGAATGGGAGAAGATATTTCCAAATGACATATCTGGTAAAGGTTTAGTATCCAAAATATATAAAGAACTTATAAAGTTCAACCCAAAAACCAATCTGATTTAAAAATGGGCCAAAGACATGAACAGACATTTTTCCAAAGACATCCAAATGGCCAATAGACATGAATAGATGCTCAATATCACCAATCATCAGGGAAATGCAAATTAAAACTACAATATGATGTCACATCACACCTGTCAGAACAGCTAAAATCAAAACCACAAGAAACAGCAAATGTTGGCAAGGATGTGGAGAAAAAGGACTCCTCTTGCACTGCTGGTGGAAAGGTAAACTGGGTGCAGCCACTGTGGAAAACATTATGGAGGTTCCTCAAAAATTTAAAAATAGAACTATCATATAATCCAATAATCCCACTACTGGATATTTACCCAAAGAATACGAAAACACTAATTCAAAAGGATATATGTACCCCTGTGTTTATTGCAGCACTATTTACAGTAGCCAAATTATGGAAGCACCCAAATGTCTGTCAAGAGATGAATGGATAAAGATGTGGGGTGGGGGGGTGGGAATGAAATATTACTCTGCCATAAAAAAGAATGAAATCTTGCTATCTGCAATAACATGGGTGGAATCTGAGAGTTTAATGCTAAGTGACATAAGTCAGAGAAAGAAATGCCATATGATTTCACTTATATGTGTAATTTAAGAAACAAAACAAAAGAACAAATAAAAAAAAAGAGATAAACCAAAAAAAGATGCCTAACTATAGAGAACAAGCTGATGGTTACCAAAGAGAAGGTAGGGGGTGGGGTTGGGGATAATGGATGAAATAGGTGAGGGAGATTAAGAGTACACATCATAATGAGCACTGAGTATACATTATATAGAATTGTTGAATAATTATATTTTACACTTGAAACTAATAAAATACTGCATGTTAACTATACTGGAGTTAAAATTTAAAAAATAATAAAAGGCAAGAAAATTAAAAGAAGAACAAATTAAAACCTAAAGTAAGCAGAAGAAAGGATACAAGAGCAGAAATCAATGTAATAAAAAAGAGAACATTAAGAAAAATCAATTTAACAAAAAGCTAGTCCTTGGGAATGGTGATAAAATTAATAAACCCCTAGCCAAACTGATCAGAAAAAAAAAAAAGATGACACAAATTCCCCATATCAGGAAAGTGAGCTTCAATACAGATTCTACTGATATTAAAAGAAAATTAAGGAAATATTATGTACAACTTGGTGCCAATAAATTTGAGAATTTTTTTAAAAATTGAATTTGTAGTTAAAACTCCAGGCCAAGGAGACTTCACAGATAAATTCTACCAAATATTTAAGGAAGAAATTATACCAATTCTACAAAATTTCTTCTAGAAAACTGAAGAGGAAGAACTATTTTCCAACTTATTTTGTGAGACCAGCATTACCCTGATTAAAAATATATATACGAAAAGAAAACTACAGACTGATATCCCACATGGGCATAGATGTAAAAATTCTTAGCAAAATGGTAAAAAATTGAATCCAACATTGTGTAACAAGACAAATACATTATGGTCAAATGGAGCTTATTTTAGAGATGCATGATTGATTTAACATTCAAAAATCAATCATTATTCATATTAACATATTTAAAAAGGAAAACTATGTGATTATCAATACATGCAGAAAACACACTTAACAAAAACTCCAGCATCCATTCCTGATTTTTTTTTAAATTCCTAGCAAATAGGAATAGAAAAAAATTTCCTCAACTCAATAGGGGCTTCTATGAAGCACATAGACCCACCATCATAAATAGTAGTGAAAGGATAAAGTGTTCCTCTAAAATCAGAAACAAGGTAAGGATGTTTACTCTTACCACTTACATTCAACATTGCACTAGAGGTTCTAGCCAATGTAGTTAAGGCAAGGAAAAAAAACATTGAAATCATTCAGATTGGAAAGAAAGTAAAATGTCTTCATTCACAGACAACATATATGTTTTATTCTTTGTAGAAAATCTATGTTACGTACCAAAAAAGAAAAGAAAAGGCTGTGAGAACTAATAAGCAAGTTAGGCAAAATTGCAGGATACAAGATCAATAAACAAAAATAATTTATATAACTGTATACTAGTAGTGGTGAAAAACAAGAATTTAAATTGAAAATCAAAACCAGGATGCCTGGGTGGCTCGGCAGTTAAAACATCTGCCTTCAGCTCAGGGCGTGATCCTGGAGTCCCGGGATCAAATCCCACATCAGGTTCCCTGCATGGAGCCTGCTTCTCCCTCTGCCTGTGTCTCTGCCTCTCTCTCTCTCTCTCTCTCTCTCTCTCTCTCTCTCTCTCATACACAGATAAATTTAAAAAATCTTTAAAAAATCATTAAGAATATTTATATCTAGGTATAAATCTGAAGACGAGATGTGACTTTGGTTTAGGCAAAGATTTTTTAGATATACTACCAAAAGCATGATCCATAAAAGAAAAAAATTCTCAACTGGTCTTCAGAAGAAGACTTTCCGCTCCTTGAAAAACACTGTTAAGAGAATGAAAAGACAAGCTACAGACTTGGAGAAAATACTTGCAAATCACATATTGAGAAAGGACTTTTATTTAGAGTATATAAAGAATGCTCAAAACTCAATAATAAGGAAACAACAGAGAACGTAAATAGATGGCAAATAAGTACACGAAAGATGCTCAGCTTCTGCAGTCATTAGAGAAAAGCATATTAAAACCACAAAGAGATAACGCGGTATATTTATTAGAATGGCCAAAAGTAGAAAGACTGAGTATAACAAGTGGTGGCAAGAATGTGAAAGAACTGGAACTTTCATACACTGCTTTTGAAATGTGAAATGCTACAACCGCTGTAGAAAACAGGGATAGTCTCTCAAAAAGTTAGACTTACACATGCCAAATGATCCATCCATTCTACCTCTAGGAATTTACACAAGAGAAATGAAAGCGTTTGTTCATACAGATATTTATACACTAATTGATAGCTTTATTTGTAATAGCCCAAAACTGGAAACACCCAAATATCTGCCAGTAGATGAATGGATAAAAAATTGTGCTGTATCCATACAATGGAACAGTACTCAGCAATAAAGGAACAACTGTTTGATGCACACAAAAACATGCATGAATTGGGATCCCTGGGTGGCGCAGCGGTTTGGCGCCTGCCTTTGGCCCAGGGCGCGATCCTGGAGACCCGGGATCAAATCCCACATCGGGCTCCCGGTGCATGGAGCCTGCTTCTCCCTCTGCCTGTGTCTCTGCCTCTCTCTCTCTCTCTGTGACTATCATAAATAAATAAAAATTTAAAAAAAAAATGCATGAATTGCAAAATAACTATCCTGAGTAAAAGAAGCCAGACATAAAAGAATACAATCTGTATGATTCCATTTACATAAAATATAAAAACTGCAAACTAATTTATACTGTTAAGAAGCAGACGTGTGGTTTCAGGGGGTGGGGCTCAGAGGTGCAAGGGAAAGACTACTAAGGGACATAGATATTTTGATGGTGAAGGATATGTTCCCTGTCTTGATTGTGATGATGGTTTCACCGTTGCATACATACGCCAAAACATATCAGACCACCCACTGTAAATACATACAATTTATTGTGTGTTAAATAAGAATGAAGCAAAAGAAAAGTAAAACTTTATTGGAATTCATACTAGTAGTAGACATTACTGAAAAACTGTTATGTAAATTAATTACAGATACTACTTTTGAAGTATCTACTTATATTATAAGAACTCTTTTGTAAAAGTAATCTTCACTGTGGCTATATATTTTTTTTATGACTCTTCATGTGATATATTTTGTTTCCTTAAAGAGGATATATATCAAGTCTGCTGGGATAATGACAGCACAAGTCCCACTTCTTTTCAAGAGCTTTTTGTGAGCAACAATAGCATTATGTTGGTTGTGCTTTGTCTTTAAGTGGTGGAGGGCAATTGCCATAGCTCTCTATATCTACACTTTAGTACACATACAGTTTATTTCACGTGTTCAGTTATGTATTGTGATTAGATATTTATTCTGTTTGGCATCTTAGCCATATGTCAACCTAGGAGCTTATGTGTACTTCATCAAGAGAGCATTACAAATACTTCAAAACTATTCATTTCCCCTTAACACAAAGCTCAAACAGTACTTGAATTGGGACCGTATATATGTGGAAGTTCCTTTTCAGTCAGCTAACAAAATCAAAACTACCAAGTTTTAGAGTACGTATGTGTTTTAAATGTTTTGGGGGTTTTAAGAAGAGACCCAGGTTGTTTCCATGGGGTAAAAGGACATAGTAAGTGGAAAGGATTGAAAGCTAGCCATTGAACATGACTTCCCAGATGCGTTTTCTGAGCTCATTGTGCTGAGCCTGAATATGCTAATGGACAATTCTCCTTTTCGCCTGGCTCATGGCAATAGGACACAGAAACTGTGACATTCTTCTCACTTTCTGCATCTGACCCAGCCTTTCTTTGTTTCAGGGTGTGAACGGCATGTCTGTGGATGAGAAGCCTGACTCCCCCATGTATGTGTATGAGTCCACAGTCCACTGCACCAACATCCTCCTGGGCCTCAATGACCAGCGGAAAAAGGATATTCTCTGTGACGTGACTCTGATCGTGGAAAGGAAGGAGTTCCGGGCCCACCGGGCTGTGCTGGCCGCATGCAGTGAATATTTCTGGCAGGCGCTGGTTGGACAGACGAAAAATGACTTGGTGGTCAGCTTGCCTGAGGAGGTACAGTACTTTGGTTTGTTTGTGTGGTTGCTCATGGAGGTTTATTAACTTGTAGACAGTCGGCTAAATAGGAGCTAAAAGGTGGATCCTGGGCCACATTCCTGCCCAGGGGCTGATGTCCATATCACCAACACTGTTAGGTTCATGGCATAGCCAGTTTCTTTTTGATTCACTTTAAGTCTCGGAGGCATGAATCTTGAGCAGAACATCTTTCTGTAAGGGAACTGAACCTCACCTGTGGCTCACGGCCACTTGTAGTTTCTAGTTCACTTACTCTTCAGGTTTTGAGTAGTACAGCCAAAGTTTGTTATAGTCCTAGATGTGGGATCTGAGTCACTGAGACCGTGGCTATGATTTTTCTCTTTCAAATGGTTGAAAGAACACTTGATTTCCCTTGAGAGTAAAAGAATGAGAGTATTCACAGCACCTTCCTTGCCTGGGGGAAAAGTAAAAGCAATCAGTAATTTTCACAGTTAATATAGTAGGATTCTAAGAAGTGCAAACTTGTTTTTCTCACCATTGTTGAAAATACCCTGCTCATGTTTCTTAATTACTTCAGTGAGTACAGTTATATCTGTACGTTAGGGACACTGGTAGCTGGACCTGTTCTCTTGAGAGTCAGTATTCATTCAGTTGGATGGCCTAAGCTGCAAGAACTTAAAAGATGAGCTTTAAATGACAAAACATTAAAATGGTCACCCTTTGAACTATGTATACAGTTCTTCTATTTCCATCATCTTAGCTCCCTTTCATATACATGGGACCAAGGGTAACACTGAGCAGCCTTACACTTTGTGTTCAGGTCCAGAATCTTTCACTGTGCATCTATACAGTGTATAGATACTAGGATGTCCAGGCTGTGCACTGCACAGTTCCCAGAGGGACAACTCAAATCCATAGTCTATGCGGATGGAGCCCTAGAGTTGTGCAGTGACCCAGAGCAACTGCACAACTTTTCATAGCAACTCTGAAAGAAACCAAAGACCCCATGACCCTGATGTAAGGTGCTAATGAGTACAAGTAGCATTAAATCCCAGGGGTCACAAACCCAAATGCCTCCAGAGGCCTGGCAAATAATATAAATAAATACAGCAGCCTGTGTATAAGATACTAGGAAGTGGTGGGGTAAGCACCTGCTGCACGGAAAGGCATCCAAATCCAACATAAAAAACAAATATGCAAACAAGTCACAGGGGTCAGAAAGGTTCACCAGATCCAGTCCCTTATTAAACGACATCTGCTGTTAACCCTGCAGAGCAAGAGAGTGGCCAGCTTAGTGAAGACTGCATAAGCAATCAATGTTTTCTCATTAATATTCTCTTTTATGTACCCACATAAAGGGCTCCAGTACCACTCCTCACATCTCTAGGAATTAGATTACTAGAAAGATCACAATACCAGAGGCAAAAGGACAAATTGGTTGTAGATAATGTAATTGGGGCTGGTGTAGGGAGGGAAACTTACGTAACAAGTACTATCGAAAGGCCAAGGAGGATCCCTGGGTGGCGCAGCGGTTTGGCGCCTGCCTTTGGCCCAGGGCACGATCCTGGAGACCCGGGATCGAATCCCACGTCAGGCTCCCAGTGCATGGAGCCTGCTTCTCCCTCTGCCTGTGTCTCTGCCTCTCTCTCTCTCTCTATGACTATCATTAAAAAAAAAAAAAAGGGCCAAGGAATGGCAGCTATGATGTGATTCTGAGCTGGATTTTCCTCATCTACATCAGTGGGTGAATATTTAACCCATCGTTAGATGAGATGATAAACATAGAAATTCTCAGCATGATCTCTATCCCATAGTAGGCATTCATCAAAGATAAGACCCTTTCTTCTCTGGATGGGCAGCAAGAATAACTTTGTAATTTACTCCAACTCTGGAATTCCCTAGAAATATTTGGAAAACTTCCAATTATCCAGAATGGTCTTGGGGAGAGGCTGGATTTTATAGTTTATTTATTATCTATATCTGTTTGAGAGCTATTTCATTTATAAGTTTTTTACCAATTTTCAAAAGAAAAGGTTATATTAAAATGTATTTACAAGTGAAAATCATATGTTATGTAATTTAGTCTCTCTTCAGTGACTTCTGGCCCCATCTCAAAACTTTGTGGACTATGTGCCCTGGCCTGCCCCTAGTTAGCTTTGGGATCCTGATTTAGTCATTTTACCCACCCCTAATCTAAGCCCCAGTTTCTACCCCTAGAAACACCTAAAACTCTGAAATCCTTGAATTATTTATCATAATACAATACCAAGGCAGTAAAATTTAAAGAAAACCAGGATATAAATGCATATGGCATAACTGAAAGTTTCTTTAGATCAAATCCCTAAAAATCACTTATTTCCTTGACATTACCGACTCTATTTTTTTTTTTTTAAGATTTACTTATTTGAGAGAGAGAAAGAGTGTGGATAAAGGGGCAGAGGGAAAGAATCTCAAGCAGACTCCCTGCTGAGCCCAGAGCCCAACCCAGGGGCTTGATTTCAAGAAGCTGAGATCATGACCTGAGCTGAAATCAAAAGTCTGATGCTCGGGATCCCTGGGTGGCGCAGCGGTTTAGCGCCTGCCTTTGGCCCAGGGCGCGATCCTGGAGACCCGGGATCGAGTCCCACGTCGGGCTCCCGGTGCATGGAGCCTGCTTCTCTCTCTGCCTCTCTCTCTCTCTCTCTCTCTCTGTGTGTGACTATCATAAATAAATTTAAAAAAAATAAAAAAAAGTCTGATGCTCAACTGACTGAGCCACCCAGGCGCCCCGGCATTAGGAACTCTTTAAAGCAAGAGGCACATTGTATAGACGTGCACATCAAAAATTTGCTATTTGGCTTTTTGATTGTGTTCCAACTAAGTGGGAATTTGCTAGGTGTTGATTTTCTTTCTTCCTAGTCATGTAAAATGATTGCTGTTTCTTCATTATCTACATTTCCAAACCATTAAAACCTGAAGCCTTCAGATACAATTATATTTTTTCCTTCCTATAAAACATGAACTCATATTGTCAGTAACCCAGCTTGTAGGTATCTTGCTGATGTGGCATGCAAGCCAGCCACAGTGGTACTTTCCTTTGTGGTCTGTAATTGTTTCTGAGGCCTCCTTCCAAGACCCCACTCCCTCTGCTCAGAGCACCCTCCTGTGGCCCCAAGTGCTAAGCATTGTTTTTGTCTCCTTGTGTGTGCACTGAAATGTCCTTGCAGGCTCTACAGTCATTGTCCCACTTAGCTCAGTGAATGACTTTAGAATTTGAATTAAGTCGTATATAAGCAAACATCCCAAACATTACCTTGGAAAGTAGCTGCTTAAAACTAATCGGCATTTGGTTTATATGATGTAAGAAAAAAAACATTTGATTAGCTCCTTAGAAATTTTTGAACCTCATCATTATCCTGTCACCAAGTTCAAATTATCTTCTGGTTTGTCCCAGCCTTGTTCACACTTGGCCCACTTCTACACCTCTAGCTAGCCAGCCTCTGTGCTCCTCAGGGGACCCTCATGGCTGAGTCCAAAAACTCTTTCTTGGACTGTGAAACTTCCAGATACATACTGGTGCCGCTCCCACTCCCTAAGTTGATTAGTTTAGGCCAAACCCAGCTCTGGTATCTAGTTATCCAATTGTGCAGTTCTATCCCAAAATCCTGACTTCTATGGGCAATGCTATAACTGGCAAATTAGAGCCACTACAGTGCCCACTATAACCTCTAAACTAAAAGGGAAAGAAACAAATATAGAGGCCTCCTTCTGGAAGTCAAGGAGTAATTGAAATGTCTTGCTCTTTTTTTTTTTTTATCTTTTTTAGTTTTTTTTTTCTAAAATAGAATGACAGTCCCTAGAGTTTATATAACTTGAGTGTTGGCTCCCTATTGAAAAACACACCCAAGAATGTGTATCAGCAAAAAGCAAGACATAAGGCATTGTAACTTAGTACTTTAGTTAAATAATAAAACAGATCATTTAATTTATAATTAGTAAGTGTATTTTGTGCTAAGAGATGAAGAGAAAGTGTTCGATGTGCCAAGCATTGCAAGGCCGTTACTCCACTGCTCATTAGTATTAAAGTTGGCTCAACAAACACCTCCTTAGCTGTAGTCATGGAGACCATTTTGGGCTAGATGCCAACCATGCTGGAAGTGGCATCACAATCCTGAAGTTCAGTTCAGTCTTACGGTGTGTTGAGTACAGAGGGCAGGAATGGGGTGTGCTTCCTTAGAAGTTATGGAGCCCACAGTGGGTTTGCCTATTAGCCCCATCCTTATGGGGCTGCTTGGCTCCCTCCCAGAATGCCAGAGGAAGAGCAGCTGTTAAGAGGTTATTGCCAAGGTCTATTATCAAAAAGTCAAAAGATAACAAGTATTGGCGAGGGTGTGGAGAAAGGGGAACCCTTGTGCACTGTTGGTAGGAATGTAAATCAGTACAGCCACTCTGGAAAATAGGATGGAGGTTCCTCAGACAATTAAAAATAGAACTGCCAGGCGATCCAGCAGTACCACTTTTTGGATATATATCTGAAAGAAATATCACTATCTCGAAGAGGTACCTGCACTCCTGTGTTCATTGCAGCATTATTCACAATAGGCAAGGTGTGAAAACAACTTGTCTATTGACAGATAACTAGATAAAGAAAAGATGCTGTGTGTGTGTGAATATTATTCAGTCTTAAAAAGGAAAGAAATCCTGCTGTTGGCGGCAACATGAGTAAACCTGGAGGACATTATGCTAAGTGCAAGCCAGACATAGAAAGACAAATACTGCAGGATCTCACTCTGTGTGGCATCTAAAAAAAAGCCAAATGATAGTAACAGAGAGTAAATGGTGGTTATTAGAAGCTTCGGGGAGGGTGTGGGGCAAAAGTGGAAATAGGTACAAAGGTACCTATTCAAAAGGTACAAATTTCCAGTTCTAAGATGAGTAAGTTCTGGAAACCTAAGGTACAGCATAGAGACTGTAGTTAATAATAATATATCATTGTATTTCCTAAAAGAATAGATGTCAGTTGTTCTCACCCCAAACACACACACACAAACGCACACACACACAAATGAGAACCATGGGAGGTGTTAGATATGTAAGTTAGTTTGATTGTGGTGATCATTTCACAAAACATCACATTGTAAACCTTAATTATATATAATTTTTATTTGTGAAAATTAAATAAATATTTTAAGAACAAGGGAGGAAGGGACACCTGGGTGGCTCAGCGGTTAAGCGTCTGCCTTCGGCCCAGGGCGTGATCCTGGAGACCCAGGATCGAGTCCCACGTCAGGCTCCCTGCATGGAGCCTGCTTCTCCCTCTGCCTGTCTCTGCTTCTCTCTCTCTTTCTTTCTCTCTCTCTCTCTCTCTCTCTGTCCCTCATGAATAAATAAATAAAATCTTTAAAAAAATAAAAATAAAAACAAGGGAGGAAAAAATAAGATTATTGCCAAAGCTCTACCACCTTTCTTTGGGTTTACTAACCATGGTCTTTCACCTTCTAGAGAAGGAGAAAGTTTCATGCAGAAAAGAGCTTATTGGGTAGGGGTAAGTATGCCCCTTCAGGTGGACCATATGCTCTCTTAGGTATAAATATATTTCAAGCTTTGGCTCACTTTCTATCTCTGTTTTATGCTTTCTATTTCACTTCTCTCTCTCAACATTTTAGGGCAGATCTCATTTTTTTCAGTGCTAAACAAAAAGGAAAACTGACCCAGAAGGATTCTGAAGCAAAGGCATTTGTTGTTAAGACTTAACCACAGGGTGCAATAAAGAATGTTCTTGTAGTAGTACTGCCAAGCACAGAGACCGATGAGGAAATTATGGAATCTCCTTGACTGAAGGTTTTTAGAGGAGATGAAAGCTGCTAATGTCTCTGGGATGGCTTAGGTCCAGTCTTTTAAAGAAGCAATAAGATAGTCATGATTATCTTTGGACAGTAGTTTTGGTGTGCAATACTACAGAAAGTACTTAATCCTGGCACACAGCTTGCCAACAATGTTCTTAGCCTGAGTGTAACTTTGGGGGAGGTGAGAATTGATGGGAAACAGTAATTGAGTTATTTGGGGAGTGCATGACCAAGATAAAAAGAACGAAACACCCACCCCAGAGCACAGAGCCAACCCTCTGGCCTCACCCCATTCACCACCTAGACAAAACTGACGAAGATTAATAGGCAAAATTGTAGATTTAAGGAGCAGTAGCCTCATTCCCATCATGAGTTGCTGGGAAAACCAGTCTGAACCTTGGCACTAATTTCATATAAGATCTTAACCAAACCAGTCAGCCTCTTTGGGCTTCTGTTTCCTCACTCATTTATTTTCTTTTTTTTTAAAGATTTTATTTATTTATTCATGAGAGACACACACAGAAAGGCAGAGACATAGGCAGAGGGAGAAGCAGACTCCCTGCAGGGAGCCCTGATACGGAACTCGATCCCAGGACCCCAGAATCACGACCTGAGCCAAAGGCAGATGCCCAACCGCTGAGCCACTCAGGAATCCCCTCACTCATTTTTTCATTCATTCAACAAATACAAATTTCTTTCATTCAACAAATCAAGGCCCTGCTATTTGCCAGGGCGCACTGCTCTAGCTATTGGATGAACTTAGGGAACAACTGAGTTTATATTCCACTGAGGGAAAGGGAGGAGAGACAATATAAATACAATATGTACTTAGATGCGATTGAGAATAAAACAGAAGGGGGTTGAGAAATGTCAGGGCTCTGCAATTTTATTTTATTTTTTTAATTAATAAATTTTATTTATTTATTCATGAGAGACACAGAGAGAGAGGCAGAGACACAGGCAGAGGGAGAAGCAGGCTCCATGCAGGGAGCCCGATGTGGGACTCGATCCCAGGACTCCAGAATCACGCCCTGGGCTGAAGGCAGGTGCTAAACCGCTGCTGGGCCACCCAGGGATCCCTGCAGTTTTAAATACAGTGGTCAACATTGATATTGTAATAGTGTGTGGTGACAGATGGCAGCTACACTTGTAAACATAGAA
The DNA here is from genome assembly GCF_003254725.2 of Canis lupus dingo. Lineage (NCBI taxonomy): Eukaryota > Metazoa > Chordata > Mammalia > Carnivora > Canidae > Canis > Canis lupus. The sequence goes on along the minus strand of NC_064254.1, from coordinate 49,368,681 downwards.
TAATGTACAAACTTGTTGACAGTGTTGTACACCTGAAACTAATGTATCATTTTGTGTCAACTATACTCAATAAGGAGATAGGTAGATAGATGGATAGAAAGAAAGGATGGTTAAAAAGGACCTTTTTAAGGGGATAACTTTGAGTAGAGACTTGAAGGAGGTGAGGGAGCCAGACATGCTGACATCTGGGTGGCCTAGGCAGAAGGAATAGCAAGGAAGGCCTCTGAGGCTAAAATGGCCTTGTCATGATGGACACACAGTAACAGAATGAGCCAGTGGTAGGATAGGAGGGGAGGCATGTCAGGTAACAGGGCCAGTCTGTGCACCTTTTATTTATTTTTTTTATTTTATTTTTCTGTGGACCTTTTAAATACATTACTTTTTCTTGGAATGAGCTGAGAGGCCTTTTGGAAAGTTTCACAGATCATTTTGATTGGTATAGGAAAGTAGATTGAAAGAGGGACACCTGGGTGGCTCATTTGGCTGAGCATCTGCCTTCAGCTCAGATCATGATCCCAGGGTCCTGGGATCGAGCCTGCGTTGGCTCCCTGCTCAGCAAGGAGCTTGCTTCTCCCTCTCCCTCTGCCTGCCACTCCCCCTATTTGTTTCCTTTCTCTCCTCTCCTTCCTTCTTTCTCTCTCTCTTTCTCTCTCTGTCTCTCTCTCTTTCTCTCTGTCAGATGAATAAAATCTCTTTTAAGAAGAAAGAGAAGGGCAGCCCGGGTGGCTCAGCGGTTTAGCACTGCCTTTAGCCCAGCCCGGGGCCTGATCCTGGAGACCTGGGATCCAGTCCCATGTCGGGCTCCCTGCATGGAGCCTGCTTCTCTCTCTCTCTCTCTCTCTCTCTCTCTCTCTCTCTGTCTCTCTCTCTCTCTCTCCCTCTCTCTCTCATAAATAAATAAAAATTTATAAAATAAAAAGAAATAAAAAATAGATTGAAAGAGAGGGCAAAGGCAAAAGCAAAGGAAACACTTAAGATGCTAAGGCAGCAGCAACCCAGGCATGATAGAATGGCCTAGATCAGAGTGATAGCAGTAGAGTGATGATCAGTGTCAGATTCTGGTGATATTTTTAAATGAAGCTTACAAGATTTCCTTATATAATGGATATAGGATGGAAGAAGAGAAAGAGAGCAATTAAAGAGAACTCCAAGGTTTAGGGTCTGAGCTATTGGAAGAATGGGGTTGCCATTAACTGGGATTGGTGAAGATGGGGAGAAGTAGGTTTTAAGTGTTAAGAAGGGGATTAGGAGTTCTATTTCATACACATTAAGTCTGAGACGTGTGTTAAAGTAGAGATATCTAGTACACAGTAGGATATGCATGGTTGGAATTCATGAGACAAGTTCAGCCTGGAGATAGAAGTTTTAATACCGCAGTATTGGGGATATTAAAAGCCATGAGACAAAATACCATCACCAAGGGAGTAAGTGTAGATAGGAAGAGGAAAAAAGAGGCCCTAGGTTCGGATCTTGGGGCTTTTTAGAATTAAGAAGTCAGAGAGATAAAGAAGAGTCAATGGGGGTAGACCAAGAAGAAAAAGCCATTGAGATAGAGGGAAAAGCAGGAATATATAGTGTACTGGAAGCCAGGTAAAGAAAGCATTTCAAGGAAGACAGAGTAATCAACTGTGTCAAATGATGCCAATAGACCGCTAAGATGAAGTTTGGAAGCCATTTGTGATTTCATTGAGCACTTTTAGGGGATCAGTGAGATCAAAAACCAATGTGACTGTGTTCTAAAGAGAATGAAAAGAAAATGTGAAAACGCTAAGGTAGTCTACATTTTTTAGGCTAGATTTCTAATTAAAGGAAGTAGAAAAATGGGCCAGCAGCTGGAGGGAAATAGTGTTAAAAGTTTAATTTGCTTTTTTTAAGTGGGAAGAAATTCCAGCATGTTTGCTCTCTGTGGTAAAGATGATCAGTATCCACCCACATCCAGTTTTCCTCTCTTCTCTGGACACAAAGGAAGACCAAATTTACAGTCAAGCATACTATGTAACTAGCTATAGCCAAAGAAATACGAGTGGAAGTCGTGGGTCACTTCTGGTCTGAAACAGTTAAAAGTAGGGATGAGTTCTTCATGTTTATTCCCATTTAACTGGTGTCAAAGAACTCCAAGTATTCTGAGATGTTGGAACTGTAGCCCAGCTCCCTGAGTCACTGCTGGAGAAGAGCCATGGGAGTCAAATCAGACTCTGACATGAATGGGAAATAAACCTTTATGTTAAGCCATTAAGAGTTGGTGTTTGTTTCCTCAGCACAGCCTAGCCCATCCTAAGACTTGGGCTGATGGGAATGTTGCCAAAGAGAGAGAAAACTTGATAATAAAGGATACGGAAGACCAATTGCTAAACAAATGCTCTAGGTACTTGAAAGAGGATGGGATCTACTGAGCAAGTGGGCAGACTCGACTTAACACATCCTTATATGAAAATGATGTTTGAGGTCTGACCCTGTACCGTAAGTTCATAGCCCTTGAACTTTGTAGGTTCCTACCACAGAGAGAGAATAAATCCTACTGGTCAGAAAGAGAGGAGAGATGTTTGGATTAGGGAAAGGCCACAGAGATGGGAAGCAAACCAGTCAGGAAAGGAAAGAACCATAGGATTTCACAAGAGGAGCGAGCTTCCTTCTCCTACTCATCTTTGTGAATTCTTCCTGCCTTCAGAAATGGTCTTACAGGGGGCAGCTGAGTGGCTCAGTCAATTGAGCATCTGCCTTTGGCTCAGGTCATGATCCCAGGGGCCTGGGATGGAGCCCCACATCAGACTCCCTGCTCAGCAGGAAGCCTGCTTCTCCCTCTGCCTCTCCCCCTGCCGTGCGCTCTCTTTCTCTATCTCTCTTTCTCTCTCAAACAAATGAATAAAATACTAAAAAAAAAAAAAATGGTCTTACAAGAGTTTGCAGGAGATGACAGTTAAAGAGCTGTAGTAGAACCACTGGGCTGTTTGATAACCTGGAATACAAGCGAGTCATAGAAGATTTAGATTATTGCTCTCTCACCATTTCCAAAGATTTTAGGATTTTGAAAAATGTATTTGCATTTAATGACCTCAATATCAGTGTGAATTTGTAGGGAGTAGCAATACTGGTTACTGGCTTGACTTGCAGGGCTGCCATTCGGATTAATGAAATGTGATCTGTTAGACTTCTTGGAAGGATGGTGCTATTATAAACAGGAGGTGTTATTATTCCCATAAAAGGAAAGCATAGTCTTCTCTGATGAAATGGCTCTTACCTCAGAATCCTCATTAAAAGCTGTGGTGCAATTTTCCAGGTTGCATTAGTGAGACTTGGCAGCAGATGAAAAAAAAGCAAATAAATAATAAGTCAAAATATTCCAGGTAACTACTTGCTGGCAAGTAAGAAGTTTTCAAGTCCTAGAATCATGCTGATAATTTTGAAATGCCTAAAGGCAGAACTTATTTATAGTAACATAAAGGTGACTTCCAGCCCTGAAATCTGGGCCTCAGTCTCAAATGGGGGTGTAATAAAGCAAAGCCAAGGAAAGAAGAGCTAATACTATTGTGATTCCACCTCCAAAGGCTGCTCAATGGTGCTGATACAGAGGGAGGGAAATCTGGTGTGAAAATAGCCACAGCAATAGCTAATTTTAAAACTGAAATGCATAAGCTGTTTCCAAACCTCTTACATTTTTTTAAATCCTGAGGCCAGTAAGTCCTATTTAAAGAAACTTAGCAGAAATGCGCTCCTATTTTGGCATAGTAGAAGGAGTTGAGTTGACAAAAACTAAGACATATCTAAAAATTATTTTTAAGTGACCTGATTTCAAAGCCAGTTTAAGGATTCTTTTCACTATATCTATTTATCCCTAGATCATATGAGATGACCTCAGTAGTTAACATTTTTAAATGGATTTAAACAAAGCCTTTGACAGCAAAGTTGTTTGCATTACATTTTATAAAATTAGTTACTGCCTCATCTGTTCATTTTAAACCTCTTCCGTATAAAGAAATTAAATGTCCCTTACATTTCTTCCTTTCTCCTATTATGGAGTCTCTTAGCTATTTCAATTAAAATTAATAATAGCTTTAAAGACAAAGTTCAGAGCTGTAAAGTTCGTCACTTGGTTAGTAATCATAACTATTATTTTGTCATATTTAATCATAGAACCTGGGCCTTTAACAGGGTACTTAATTAAACTTTTAATTCATGATAAGAAGTTAAATAGCACTGGGGAGAGTTTTTAAAAAATTATTTCCACTTCCCATCCAGATTACAAAAAAAAAAAAAAAAGTGTGCTAGAGAAACATAATGGCCGTCAGCCAAGGGTATTGTAGGTCATGCCAACATGAACTGGCAGCAAGCCATTGTCCAATTAGCATGGCTTCATCGTTGCAGAGTAATCACTCTCAAGTAGATGGTTGAGTCACTCATGATGTAGTGGTACTTCACTTGAGCCAGTTCTTCTTAGAATAGGTTTCTTGTTCACTGTTATTACCTGCCCTGCTTTGCCAATAAAAGCACAGGACCATTTAGGCTGAAAGCCGAACGGAAGAGAAACATCGATTATGTATCTTGTTTCTCTTTGCTTCCTGAAAACTGAGATTGCAATTAAACAGTGAAATCATGGTGTGTTTTTTAAATGAGTTACAAGAAAATACAGTTTCCACACCAAAATACTCAGAGTTGGAATCCAAGAGTCAGTTTTTATTCTGTCTTTTCTTTGGCAGCTTTAACACTTGGCACAAATTTAAGGATATCAGTAAAGTTACCTAATAATCTTAATGGATTCACATTCCATTCAAAAACTTGGAATGTCACCAAACTGCTTCAGGCTTCAGCTCTATTGTTGGGGTGTCCATGACATTTCTGTTGGGTGTACAGTTATACAAGCAGACAGCTTTTGAAAGAGACCCTTCTTATGGTGAGAACACCTGGATTCTTGGTTGGACAAGCTATAAACCAGGAAATTGATTCAGGAATTTCTTAATAAAATGGATCATATCCAGACATTGGAGTGGTGTGTGGTTGTCAGTAGAAAAGGCTGCTCTTAGAAGCACAAAGAAAGTAAAATAAAATTGTTGGCAGTAATCAGTTAAATACCTTATGTTTCTATTCTTGTTTATTTTGGTTTTTAACCAACTCACAGGCTAGATCAAAGGTTGCGTTGTTTTTGCTTTCAAGAGTGGAGCAATTAAATAATGGCACTTTTGGTTTCCTGATATCTCAGAAGTGTTCTTTTTCCTATTAACTTGGTGCATATAGTAAAAATTTATCACTTTGCCATAGACTCCTAAAATATGTTGACAGTCTCTCTACCCGACATTGGCACCAACTCCAAGCTAGCTGATGATTCAGTGAGCTTTACCGTCTGAGATGGACTTCTATGTGCAGCCTGGCAAAGACTGTGTGTGAAAAAGTTAATGCATTCAGCACCCTGGGTGGGATGGAGCCAGGCCTCCAATGTGAGCACATTTTTTGACTGACTGGCAGCAAAAAGAAATACCGGCAGCTGTTTCCAAGCAAGCCAAAAAGTTGGCCCAGGGGTAAAAAAAAAAAAAAAAAAAAAAAACCTGGGATTTAGCCAACAAAAGATTCCTGTGTTTAGAAGAAAATCAAAAGAAGGCTACAGAAGGTCACAATTACAGCTGAAGGAGCGACTATCTCATTTTGTCTTTTGCTCTACAAAGGAATGTATTAAATATCCTAGAGACTCATTTTTTTCTGATTCTTTACTTCTCTGAGTCTTCATTTTTGCTGTTGCTTTCTTTTTTAATTCTTTATTTTCAAAAGCTGCTGACAGATTCTTCTTCCTAAAGACAATATAGAGATGATACCATTCGTGAAGGTGGTCCCGGCAACCAGAACAGAGTAGAGCAGAGCAGGTTTTTGAAAGCAGCAGCCACACACGTGTATGCTGAGCCATGTTGAGTGACGTGGGTTGGAATGGAATTATGTGTGTGAGTCACTTCAGAGATCTGTCCGGAGAGGCTTTCTGATGCCTGACAACTGACCTATTATTCTTGTTTTTTATTAGTTACAAAAAGAGAAGGGTAGGGAAAAACAGAAAAATTACTAAAAGGCCAGGAAAATGTGTGCTAAAAGAACTCTCAAGGGTCCTGCCACATAAAGAGGGCTTCTTCCTTCCCAGTAGACACCTCAGACTGTGGGAATCTAACTTCTCCCTAGAGAAGCTGTAGTAGCCCAAGAATTGAACTGTGTGCCCTGTAATAGGAAGGTGGAAAGACTAGGAATGTAGAACTTCAGGAGTTAGGGTAAGAACCTCATAGTTTGTGGAAATTAGTAGGATACTGAAAGATATTTGAAGCACACCTTTTGAAACTCTGGAAGTTTTTTGAGTGACTTAAATCCATCAGATTTACAAGATGTTCATAGGGAGAAATGTGATGACCTTTCAAAGTTCTGTTTAACAAAGTATCTTCATGCCTCTGTTTAAGGCAGTTACAGTAAATGTTGACCAGATGTTCTCACTCACAGAATAGAAGAAATAGTATCCTCCCTACATCTGAGGGTTTTCAGCTGTATTAAAGGAGAATTGTATAATAGTGTAAGATGCAAGGCACTGGAAAAAGGTACAAAAAAAAAAAACAGAATTACTTCAGAAGAGATGGGGTGTATATGTGTGATGTGTTTAAAGCAGGTATTCAAAAGGACAAGGTGGCTTCACTAAAGCAGTTCATAGAAGCAGAAGGGTGGAACACATAACTCTTTCATAGGTCACTTCTTTAGAGGATTAACTTAAAAACATAAGGCAAGATCATTTCCTTCAAAGAGCTTGCAATATAGTTGAAGGATCAAGATAAAACCAATGAAATCAAAGCTGAACAACTCAAGAGCATTTGTTGTAGCTGCCAAGTTGTGTTGGCCATTGGCCATTGTTTGTAATGTGGGAAAGGACAGGATTTTCCTTTCATCTCCTCCATGAAGTTTAGACCACCTAAACCCAGCACCAACAGGACCGATAGGACTTTTTTAGGGAACATGTAGGGAGGGATCCTCCAGGAGAGGACACTGGCATAGCCAAGGCCCAAAATGAAGCATTCACAGGACATTAAGGAGCCAGCTTTGATTAGCACAAATGGCAGACTTGGGGAAATAGTTCAAATTACGGAGCCTCAGTGTCCATCGAAAGATGAATGGATCAAGAAGATGTGGTTTATGTATACAATGGAATATTACTCAGCCATTAGAAATGACAAATACCCACCATTTGCTTCAACGTGGATGGAACTGGAGGGTATTATGCTGAGTGAAGTAAGTCAGTCGGAGAAGGACAAACATTGTATGGTCTCATTCATTTGCGGAATATAAATAATAGTGAAAGGGAATATAAGGGAAGGGAGAAGAAATGTGCGGGAAATATCAGAAAGGGAGACAGAACATAAAGACTCCTAACTCAAAACTCAAAAAAAAAAAAAAAAAAAGACTCCTAACTCTGGGGAACGAACTAAGAGTGGTGGAAGGGGAGAAGGGCGGGGAGTGGGGGTGAATGGGTGACGGGCACTGAGGGGGGCACCTGACGGGATGAGCACTGGGTGTTATTCTGTATGTTGGCAAATTGAACACCAATAAAAAATAAATTTATTATTAAAAAAAATACAGGTCAGATTACATGGGACCTTACTATGAAAGAACAAAATTGAGACAAAAGAATTTAATTTCAGTCAGATAAGCAAGAGAAATTCACTGAAATGTGAGCCAAGAAATAAGGTGATGAAAAATAGTTTAAGGAATATCTGTTTAGCAATGGAATGGTTAATGGATGGAATGACAAACTATTCCTGACAGAGGGTACCCCTAGGAGACTCACCCTGATCCTAGCATGAGCTGAGAAAGGTCTGTACGCTGGTTAAAGGGCAGAGAGAATGATAACACCTTCCACAGATCCCAGAAAATTCGCTGTGACAACACACAGGTGGGGAAAAAGGCCATGGAACCTTGATCTGTATCTATGGTGCTTTATATATACCCAAGACACTGAGTACAGATCTGAAGAGACAAATATTAGGAATGCTGGCATGTAGGTGATGGCTGAAATCACCAGGACGTGATGTTCCTCAGAAAAGAGAAGATAAAAAGGGGGCAGGCAGGGACTGAGGTGGACTCCAACACTTAGACCTCTATTGCTGATTCCTCTACTAAGAATGAGGTTTACTCAGAATCACTGGCTTTAACTTTCCTTTCAGTAATTTGGGAAATATTTCATCTCCAGCAGTTTATCTCACTGCAGATGCATGAAGAGGTGCTCCCGAAATCACCTTTTAAGGGAGTATGCCTCCCAAATGATACTCTGAGCATCAAGTCTTACTTAGCACACCTGCATACAAGGACCCACAAGGATATATCAAATTTCTAGAGCACTAAGTCCCTGCTTCAGGGTTATTTATAATCTGGTATCACATGTTTTTAAACGCCAGGAACAGATTCGGGAAAGGTGATCACGTAGGGTTAAAACCATGGTGGTGAGTGTTTGATGGACATTTTTGTAGTACAAAGCAACACACAGACACACCAGGTAACACCACACACACACTGACTGCACATCTACACGGGCAGGGATCAATCTGAGCATCACTACTGGTGGGCCAACCAAGTATCAGATGTCTTCTGCTGCACACATTCATAAAATACACATCATCCCCAATGTATGTGCATAGCTTGACCTCAAAGCCTTTTATATAATAGCTTCCAGTTAGAGGAAAATCAAGGATTAGAGAAATAGGCTTAACAACACCATGAAGGTAGCAACAGGTCAAATCAAGGGGGTGGGACGTTTTACAGAACAAATGGCCCAATTTCTTCAATAAGTCAGTGTCATAAAAATGGGACTATGCTAAATTAAACAAGATTTAACAGATTTAAAAACCAGATGCAGTATATGGTCCTGGAGTGGTTACTGGTTTGGACAACCAGTTTTGTAACTTTTGGGAGGAAATTGGAGAAATTCAAATGTAGTCTAGGTAAGTAGATGAAGTTTTCTTAAAATGGAAAGGTGGTGATAACTGGAAAAGGCAGACTGGGGAATGATACACCCAGTATGATCTTGTTTGGTTAAAAAACACGAGAGAGAGAGAGTGTGTGTGTGTAAAAAGCCATAGGGACATGTGCTAAAATGTTAACAGTGGTGACCTGTGAGTGGTAGAATGTGATGTATTTTGTTTTGCTTGTCTGCATTTTCCAATTCCCTACAGCGTGCATTATTACATTTTTGTAGTAATAAAAGGATTATTTGAACAGTTCAGTGGATAGAAGGAAAGGAACGAAGGAAGACCTAATGAAGGATGGAGCATAGCATTGGAAGAATAAAACTTCAAATATGACTTTATATATGATTTCAGAGGTTCTGTGGGCCTCACTGGTTTTCTCCCTAAAAGTACCAGTGCTGCCCTCATGCTTTCTGGTCCCTTCTGTCCAGTTCAGGGATCTGCATTCCCCTTAGAAACTAACGTCCTTAAATCAGGCTGATCAGACTGGTATCTACGGTGTCATTGGTTAAGTGAAAATCAAACCAACAAGCAATAAAGGGAATAGGTTGCTTCTAATTCCTTCTTATTAAAAGTTTAGGACCTTTCTTCATATTTAAGTTTACCTTGGTCATTGAAACTTAGAGATGCCCTTGCCTTCCTGTATGTTTTCTAGAGTGACACCTCTGGAAATCACTACTGTTATTTTAGATGGAAACATCTCAGGTATTTTCCAAGTCTCTAACCCTAAGGCATTCCCAGATAGAGAAGAAAAGTCTCACCCTGAGACCCCTAACTCTGGGAAACGAACAAGGGGTAGTGGAAAGGGAGGTGGGGGGGGGGTTGGGGTGACTGGGTGACAGGCATTGAGAGGGGCATTGACGGGATGAGCACTGGGTGTTATGCTAGATGTTAGCAAATTGAACTCCAATAAAAAAAATATACAAAAAAAAAGTCTCACCCTTCCCTCAAATCTGATGCAGCTATGAAGGATGGAGAGGATGCGAAGAGTTATCTCTCCTTTCCTGTCAGCCTGGTGTTCAAGTACTGAAACTGAATAAAAGGAGCATCCTTTCATAGATATTTTCCAACATACATAAATATCTCTAAAGGTCTGCTTTGGGAAGTCACTCAATAACCTTAGTATTTACGTTAGGCAAATCTTTGACAAAGATGTGTCAGAATGTTCAGTAATAAGGACATGTTTTTATTTTAATCAGATGGATGGTGACATTTTACAAAACTAACAGTAAAAGGCTTCTTTCACCTTTAACTGGGCTTTATTAAAAGAAGACACAACGAAGTCACCCCCTGATCCTGAAAAGCCTAGACCCCCGGGATCCCCTGGAACTTACTCGGCTTTCATTCCTTTCCACATTTCCCCTGCATCAGTTCATGGGAGCCCTGCAATAATAAGGTGATTCCCCTTCATCATGCCCAAAATCTGGAATAAGACAACTGACACGTGTATGATTGAAATTTCAGAAGAGTGAGTCAGAATAGAAAGTGATGCTCGAATGGATCTGCACCTGTAAGGCTCATGCTGGCATTTAAAACAACTTTTACCTAATAGGCAAACTAATACCTGCTTTGTGGCCAACAGAGCACTGGTTCTTCCTTGCTTCCTCCTCAGGGACCTCCAGAAATGTCTCTTCTTTTAAGTTTTTTTTTAAGTGATTTTTTTCTTAAATCAACTTCAGTTTGTTTACATGGGAGGTCTATAGTATTTAATTCTTCTAACACTCATGTACTTACTGGTCAGCTCAGGGTACCATAAGAAAATACCTCGGATTGGATAGCTTAAACAAAAATGTATTTTCTCACAGTTCTGGAGGCTTGAGGCTCGTAGGCAGCCACCTTCTTGCTGTATCCTCATATGGCCTTTCCTCTGTACACGGAGAGCACTGGTATCTCTTCTCCTTATAAGGAGACCAGTCCTATGAGATTAAGGCCTCACCTTATGGCATCATTTAACTTTAATTACCTCCTTAAAGACCCCATCTCTAAGTACAGCCACATGAGGGATTAGGGCTTCAAACTATGGATTTGGTGGGGGATGTAATTCAGTCTATAACAATGCACTAAAAAAAGATGGATTTGTACAAATACAGAACAACACATGTGCAACATTATGCACATATGTACAACCACATAACCATGTATGATGCAGTCATAAGAAAGAAAAAAAGAAGAGCTCCATGCACTGATATGGAATAATTTCCAGGATATATTTTAGAAGGCAAAAATAAGATGCAGAAGAGCACATACACTATATATGGTATGCTCCCTTGTGTGCAAGGAAAAAGGGAAAATAAGAATATATATTTATAATATATAAAAGTATATGTATAACTCATAAACACATACACACATTTTCAGACTTTATAAAAAAGAAACAGAAAAGATAAAGAATTATGAAAAAAGAGTGACCTATAGAACGGGGGTAAAAAGAGAGTGAAAAGTTTGAGATGGGGATCCCTGGGTGGCGCAGCGGTTTGGCGCCTGCCTTTGGCCCAGGTCGCGATCCTGGAGACCCGGGATCGAATCCCACGTCGGGCTCCCGGTGCATGGAGCCTGCTTCTCCCTCTGCCTGTGTCTCTGCCTCTCTTTCTCTCTGTGACTGTCATAAACAAATAAAAAAAATTAAAAAAAAAAAGTTTGAGATGAGAGACTCTCTGAATATATCTTTTTACTTGAGGTTGACTTTTGAACCATTTAAATGTTTTACATAGTCAAAAGGTTTAAATTTAGGCAAAAGGACAAGAAGCAGCAAACCTAAAAATTTAAAACAAATAGAAAAAATGAACTCACTGTGTTTTAAATTCGTTGGTTAACCACACAGAATAAAAGGATAAATTAGATTAAGTTTTGCATTTGGTCCTATGACTAGACAGCCTCAGTGGGACATTCTTCAAGACAGCTAGCCTGAATTTTCCAAAAATGTCAGTGTCATGAAAGTCAAAATGATGAGGGATTATCCTAGGTAAATGCAATACGTGACCTTTGATTAGCTCCCAGATTGGAAAAAAAAATCTGTAAATGACATCCTTGGAGCAATTTAGAAACCCTGAAGATAGACTACCTGTATGTTAGTTTACAATGTTATATCAACATTACTTTTCTTGGGTAGGAAAATGGTATTTTTGTTATATAGACTGTTCTTATTCTCAAGAGATATATGCTGAAGTATTCAGAAGTGAAATGTCATGATTTATTTTCAAATGGTTCTGAAAAGAAATGTATATGTGTGTGTGTATACACATTGATAGAATAGAGAGTGTACACATTTAGCAAAATTGAACAGTTGGTGGCTCTAGATTAATGGTATAAATGTACATCTCTTGCTTTTTTTCCCTATAGATTGAAATCTCCAAGTTAAAAAATTCAGGGCAAACAAATAATCAATGTGGATTGATTCTGCAATGAAAGTGCTCCATTCATTCAGGAAGCATGCATTGAGCACCTACTCTGTACCAAGCCCTGGTCTAAGTGTTGGGGATATAGCAAGGGATAGGACAGAGTCAATTGGAGTTCTTCTGGGCCTGTCTTTTAGTGGGGAAAACAAAAAAGAAAACAAGATAAGTCTAGATTGTGGTTAAGTGCTGGAAGCAAAATAAACAGGGTGATATGATGAATAGCCATCAAGGGAGAGGCAGTGTTTGGTAGGGCAGCCAGGGAAGGCTTCTCCAAGAAGGGGGCCTTTGAGCTGAGACCTGAGTGGCCAGAAGGAGCTGTTCATCCATTCAACAGATTTGTATTGAGCACTTACTGTGTACAGATCAGCCCTCTACCTTCACAAAGGTATGTTCCCTTCAGGGTTTATAAACAGTAGGACAGTGTAAGTTGGTGATCAGTGTTACAGGGGAAAATAAAGCAGGGAAGGGAATAGTTAATGAGGACGGGAGTTGAAATCTTAGATACAGTAGTTCAGGAAGGTCTCACCAAGCAGGAAATACACAGAGATCAGAGTGAGAGTAGAGTTGGGAGGAGACAGTTCATCATGGCACCTGATGGGCCGCTTAGTGACTGGCTTTGACTCAGAGAAATGGGAATCTTTTGGAGGATTCTGGCTAGAAGTGATGTAATCCAGCTTATGTTTCTAAAGGATGCCTCTGGTTGGTGGGTTGGAGAACGAGCTGCACAGGGACCGGGGCAGAAGCAGGGTTACTAGTTATGCATCTCCTACGATAACCCAAGCAAGAGGTGGTTTGTACAAGAACATAGCAGGGAGGGAATGCAAAGGTTTGGATTCTGACTCTGTTTTGAGGCAGAACTGCCAAAGTTCCCACCAACTGACTAGAAGTGGGATATGAGAGAAAGAAAAGGATCCAAGATGACTGAGCTTTTTGGCCACAAAACCAGAAGGATAGGAGTTGCCTTGAACTGAGGTGCGAAGGCAAGTCTACCCAAGGAGCAGATTTAAGAGAGGCAACAAGGGTTTGGGTGGGTGGATGGCAAGATCAAGGGATGTTCAGCAGTCAGGTGGAACGAAGAGGCAAAAACCTAAAAATCTATTGGGAATCTCACAGCAAGCTTGTGCAAGGATAATTAGGCTTGCCTTGTGTAAGTCTTTTTATAGAATGTTTTTATTTACAATTAAACCTACTGGCGAGTGAACTCTGTGAGCTCAGATGAAAAGGTGTCTATATAAAAAATAGTGAAAGGGAATAAAGGGGAAAGGAGAAAAAATGAGTGGGAAATATCAGAGAGGGAGACAGAACATGAGAGACTCCTAACTCTGGGAAACGAACTAGGGGGGGTAGAAAGGGAGGTGGGCACTGAGGGGGGCACTTGATGGAATGAGAACTGTTGTGCTATATGTTGGCAAATTGAACTCCAATAAAAAAATATACATATATAAAAAAAGAAAGAAAAGGTGTCTAGCTCCCACATGGAGCTGCTGTAGAGGGCCTCCCTGGTTCTGGGTGCTGAATGGAAGTTTCGGTGGGAAAGGAGGAATTCGTGCTGAAGACATGGCCCTATTCACAGTGACATGTGAGGCCGCGTTGGTGGGAGCGGCCCTACAAGGTTCAGCTGGAGTGTAACAGTGGTTCCCAGACATTTTTGGCCAATGACCCCTTTGACATGTGACTAGATTCCACAGGCTGTCTTTCAGTTTGAACCCAAATTTCCCTTCCTTCTATGCCCCACGCCTGCATCCATCAGGGACACACATTCTAAGCATATTTCGTTCCTCAAGAGCAGGCTCTGGCAGCTTTGAAACTATTCATTCGCATTCCATTGCCTCTTCTGCTCTCCCGCCAAGATTCCGACAGAGGCTGCTCTTAAAATAATGAAGCCTTATTTATTCAGATTCTTCCTCCCCCAGGAAGATGCTGAGAGCTTTTCATGAGAATTCTTGAAAAATTGCTGAGGTTCTGTGGACTTCAGAAAGTGTACTTAAAATGGGGCCCTCCGTAGACACTTGTTGGTGGAGATGGTAGGCCTTGAACCCACTCTGCCTGGAGGACCCTCTCTCTGCAGCTGTAGTACATTCTACCCACTGTGGTCCAGCACAAGAGGACACTCCAGGAGACCATCCTTTCTAGCTAACACCAGAAGCAGAGGGGAGGTGGATTCGCCCTCTCCCTCTCATTCTTCAGACCTTTTCTTCCCATCTCCTTGGATTTATTTCAAAAGTCATGTTAGTGAAATAAACCAGCCACAAAGACAAATACTGTATGAGTCCACATATATGGTGTATCTAAAGTAGTCAGATTCACAGAAACGGAAATAGATTGGTGGTTACCAGGGCCTGGGGGGTAAGGGGAGGAAGAGGGGGTTGTTTAATGGTTACGGAGTTTCAGATTTTCAAGATAAAAAGTCCGGAGATCTGTTCCACAACAGTGTGAATATACTTCACACTACAGAACTATACATTTAAAAATGACCATGATGGTAAATTTTAAGGTACATGGTTTTTACCACAGCTTTTTTAAAGCTACTTTAGCAGCATTATTTCCATGGAAAGAAAAATACACAAGTTCTAAAACTTGAATGCCTTAGGACATAGCAAACAGGCAGAGTCTGTTACCCCATGGGGTAAAGTTTTTATGTTATGACCATAGATGTTTCTATTACCACCTCCGCATGATTCTACAGGATGCACATACATATGGTGTGTGTGCCTATATATCTATGTGTAAAAACTCCAGCATTTTGTAGACATTTTTAAGTTCCTTTAAAGGCTCATCTGCACAAGGGACCTGATGTAATTTTGTCTTTTAAAGAAAGACCAAGGATGGAGTGCCTGGGTGGCTCAGTCAGTTAAGTGTCTGCCTTTGGCCTTGGTCATGATCCCAGGGTCCGGGGGTCAAGCCCCACTCCTCATCAGGGAGCCTGCTTCTCCCTCTGCCTGCTGTACCCCATTTGTGTGTGCACTCTCATGCGCGCTCTCTCTCTGTCAAATAAATAAATAAATAAATTAAATCTTTAAAAAATAATAAAAAAAATAAAGAAAGACCAAGGAGCAATATGACATACTCAGGCTCACATAACCGATTACTGGAAAATCCAGGATACCTAGTCCCAGAATCACTCTTTTTCTTTATCTCAGGCAACTCCTGCTCTGGCCAGAGGTAGTTATTTAAGAGCTTGGATTTCATTAGGTAGCAAGATGAGTAGAGAGAGTAGCCTCTTGGAAGCACACCAACCAATTTAGTGCTGGGTAAGTTCCTAAAACCCTGAGCCTAGCTCCCGGGGATAGTAGGATGGGAGTGAGTACCTGGTACATGGCACAGGGGTCTTCCATTCATGGTCATCATCACCATTCATGATAAGAAAAGGCTTCAGAGTCACCCTTAAGATACCCAGCATGCCCACTGGGTAGTCCTCTGCTAGGCTTAATATCAAGCAGCAGTCTAGGGCAGCTCTACTTGGCACAAATTTCTATTTCAGCTCCTACTGTTACTTACTTCAAATACAATTGCCTCTTGGTCCAAAACCAGCCTCTTTTATGCTTCATACACACTTGGGCCCCTTTTCTAACCAGGTATTGAATTGTATAATTCCCTGGGTCCTATAGAGTCTGGCCCCTGTGGGTTCCTCAGTCTGTATTAGAAGGTTATTTTTGGATCTTAGGATTTACTTCAATCCTTTTTGGGGAAAAAAAATGTATGATATTATTTGAAATTGTAACTTGCTTTGAGTTAAAGATTTCTGAAAGAGCATGATCATCTTAGCATCCAAGGCTTTCTTCCTGTTCTGTCTTAATAGAACTTAGAGGGGCAGGCTCTGTACCAGCATGGCCATCTGTGATCAAAGGCCAGTGTCAGGAGAAGGTCCCTCCACTGCCAGCTCCACAATAGGAAGCCCTAGTTCAATTGTTCATCTCAACTTTGTGTCTAGAATTTGAGTTAGAATCATTAATGAGATAGCAAGGTCACAGACCTGGGAAAACTGTCCAAAAAATTCCAACCCAGATTTGAGTCCTAAGCACTAGCACAGGAAACAGATGGCTACACAGGAGCTAGGATGGGTGATCTCCAGGAACCTAGTTGGCCCCATCATTGCATGAGCATCTCTTTTGCTTTGGCCTCAGGTTGCTGGTACAGAGCTGTGTTCTCTCATAAGTTCTGACCATTCTTGATAAAATAGAGATATCTACCGTAAGTATCAACCATGAGTAAATCACAGTACTGACTTCCATGTTTTAGAGTTACGTCATTTCACTGCTTTCATTGCCTTGTGTCCTCCATCTCTTCTACCTGTGGTCAGATCATCTGGTTTCTTTTCCTCTCATTAGCAAAGATTTCAGGATTACCTGGTTCAGTACTAAACCCTGTCCAAGAGATTATTGAGGAGGAAAGGCTTCGGGCTATTTTCTCCTGCCATTTTCAAGGTGTATAGAATGGCAGGGTGTGTACGACTTTCATGATATTATTAAGTGGCTGTTATTTTGTCAAGCCCAGGAAAATACAAGATGAGGCATGCTGCTATCCATTCAAACAAAATTGTAGGCCCATGTGATTGACTACACTTGCTCCCCTGGCAGGTCTAAATAGAAGGAGCTTACTTGTTCAGTGAGGGAAAATCATGCCTGGAAATGATGCCTGTATAAATGTCTTGAAACTCAGTCTGCTAAGTCTGCATTTGTTTAATTTCAAGGTTCTGTAACTATACAGTTGAATTTTTGTTGAATAGGTATGATGGCCTTTGAAAACTTACATACTTAGGAAATCACTGACTTCTTTATTTTTGTTAATACTGCTTTCCATTACATTCTATCAAGACTCCCTGTGTTCCCTGTAAATTGTACATGATCTCAGCAGACTGGTTGGACTAGGCCAGCATTCCAAACTAAAGTAGGTTGAAGGATATGTCATTCATAGACTCACAGGAGACTTGGGGAAGTTCAAGAAAGCTGTTTGTTTTGCCAACTCCATATATCTTGCCAGTGGTATCCAGAGTAAATGAAAATACTATCAACCTTGTCTTTCTTCCTTGTCAATTTTTGTATCAAGTGTTTAAGGAATACTAAGAATCATAACTCTTAATTATTGTGGAGAAATGGTAAGGAGTGTCAAGGATTACAGGTTAGAAAATAAGGCATGTTAGAAATCATCTAGTCCAATCTCCCATCCAGTTTGGAATGCTTTTATTAAAATGATAGAGGTAGCTCTCCAGCCTCTGCTGGAACACTTCCAGCAATGGGGAGCTCACCACCACTCCAGAGCTGCCTCCATTTTGTCATCAGTGATTACTAGAAAATCCTTCCTCACTTTTAGCAGATATCTACATCCCTTACAGTTTTATTTGTGATCTTATTTATACCCTCTGGAATGAAAGAGAACAAATTTCATCTCTTCTTCTCGTAATAGCCCATTAGCTCTCTAAAGGCAGCTCTTATGTGGGCCCTGTAAATCTTGCTTTCTCTGGATTTAACAGCTTGGTTCCGTATATCACATGGATTCAGTGCTCATCATGATCCTTGTTGCTCTTAACATACAGCACTAAATGCTAGAGTCTCGATGTGATCTGAAGGGTAAAGTTATTACCCTGTCCCTGCATTATGCATCTCTTGCTGTAGCCCAGGATTGCATTAAGTTTCCTGGCATCTGTGTCACTGTACTGACTCACCTTGTTAAGCCAGCACTTTAACATCCTGTCCTTTTAAAGTTCACTTTTTTAATCCCCATAGAGAATTTAATTTCTATTTTTGTTAAAGTGAATCTTTACTCCATAATATTAGTCTGTGGTCATTGTTTGGAATCTTGATTGTCTTTCCTGAAGTATCTGAGCGGCTTGCCACTCACATCTTTTCCTAGTCAGGTATAGAACTTAAACAGCAGAGCAGACAACAGAAGCCTGGGTCACGTCACCAAACACTTTCCTTCAGGTTGACGTTGACATTGATCCATCATCCAGCTACTGGTCATTTAATTTTACTATCTTCCAGACCCCATTTTTTTTTCATATTATTCAAAGAGTGGCCTAAGAGATATCAGCTGCCTTGCTGAAATCCTGGGATGCTATTTCTACCGCATTCTCTGAGCAGTAATCCTATCAAAACCAGAAATGAAGTTATTTTGGCATGACTTGTTCCTAATGAAGCTTGAATCATCTGCCACTTTCCTGTCTAGGTTCTGAGTGGGTGATGGTTTGCCAAGCCCAGAAAGATCAAGTATACAGTTTAAATGGAAGTGCTGTTCAGAGGCTTATTAGTTTTACTCTCGAGGAGTATCAAAACTTTCAGAGAGCAGGTAGAAAGATTTAAGAGTGCCACATGCACATCTGAATTGAATGACAGTGAAAATACCAGGGAAAAGACTCCTCTATTATGTGTATACAATTGTAAAAATGAAAAGAAAACCATAGGGCGTCTGGCTGGCCCAGTCAGTGGAGCATGCTGTTCTTGATCTCAGGGTTGTGAGTTTGAGCCCCGTGTTGGGTATAGGGATTACTCAAAAACAAAATCTTCAAAAAAAAAAGAAAAGAAAACCAAAAAAACAATAATGTAACTACAATTCTTGGGGAAATGGCTGATAAGATTGATATATGATTTAAAAGCAGAAATGGAGGCAGGATGTTAGAAAAACAAAAACTTTGAGTTCCTGAGCCTATAGTGCTACAAATCTCTATTAAAGAGAGATCCTGTTGAGTGGAAAGGGAGTAGGGAGGCAACCCCATCCAGGCTAGGAGTCAAGGGCAGGATTTCTAAGGAGAAATATGTCTCCTTAGCACATCCCATGTCTTGATCATGGGATGGGTTTGTAAATCCCACAGAATGAAACACAGATTAAAAACACACACCAAGAAGTGCTCGCTTCAGCAGCGCATACCCGAAAACTGGAACGTACAGAGAAGATTAGTATGGCCCTGTGTAAGGACAACACATAAATTCCTACAGTGTACCATATCAAACACACACACTCGCCAAGAAGAGCCAGCCTCACAGAGCTCCCCCAGTGCATGGCCCCGGAGTTAAAATGCAGGGGGACTGAGGTCAGTTCCCTTCCAACATCAGTCCTCCTTCCCTTGCCTTCCCGTTTTCCTGTTTTAGTCTTTCTCAGATTTGGGTTCCTGAGAAAGCCCTTACAGGTCCTGCTACACGAGGACTAGGTTATACGAGCATCAGCCCATGATGGCCTTCGTCCCTCCAGCCTCTCCACTGTGGTCATAGAGCTGTACTTCAGTTCCTCAAGCTCCCTCTTTCCAGCACCAGAAATGATTGAATCCTGGAAAATACTGCTGTCGGGTTATTTTTGGCTCCGTTCGTTGCAGCCCTGTGTCTGCCTTTTTCATCGACAACCATTAACAGCTGGTAGAAGGGGGCTCTCAGTGGCCTGGCTTCTTGCTGAAGTGCCTTAACACCGGCTTTCTAAGAGCTCAGCTACACTATAGAGGTGAGAGGGAAATGGCAGGAGGGTTACAGAAAGTCCCCTTCATTTGGGGAGTCAGGTTTTTCTCTCCTTTTTTGCAAGAAAAATAAGCCTCTGACAAAAGCTGTAGAGGCGCCGCCCAGCTGAGTCCCTGGAGAGTCCAACTCAGATGATCTCATGTGGCGGCCCCAGAGGCAGCCCTGTGCCAGTAGCGGGAATGGAGGAGTTCCGACATCTGTGCATCGCTGATAGGAGAATTTTCACATTCCCACCCTCACCAAACTGGTGCCACCTTACTACAGCATCTGGAGTCCTGGGCTACACACAGAGGAGGTAGCCTGTCAGCATACAGGCTAGAAGATGCCAACAGGACCCCCTTAGGCCACCCACAAGCCTATACTCCGTCGGCCTCTTCCAGGCTGGGTGCCTCCTCCTCAGTTGTTTGCTTCCCTCCAAGGGACTGATAGCTACAGTAGACACTTGCAAAGTTCTGTGCACCTTGTAAATGTTAATCCACTGATTCTCACTAGCCCCAGAAAAGAAAATGATGTTGTTGCCGATCAAGAATTAACACTTAATGTCTACCAACACTTTACCACCTTTTGCTACTTCACTCCCCACCCCATCCCACCCCCGCCCCACAACCACGGGGAAGTAACACACTGTCCTTTCCCTGTGTTTCAGACTGGATAATATGAGAGGCCATGGCCAAATGTCTTCTATGTCAGCACTTAGCCAGAATCCTAATCCCAATATTTCTTAAAATATGAATTTGTGTAGTACAACATGGACATGAAATGATCTCAAGTGGTATATGAGGAACCTTTTTACAAATTATTGTGTTTATTTTAAGATGTACTAGAGAAAGTATAACCTGAGATTTCACAGTTTTGCTTAGGATAGGTTTCTTTTTAAGCTAAATGTATCTGAGGAAGAAAGAGTTGGATTAGAGAAAATACTAAAAATTGTGACAGTGGGTCACAAGTCTGTGAAGTTTAGGAAACACTTCATAACTCAGTATTTTTTTCTGCCCACAGCCCTGTTGATCTTGTACAATTTCCACCCAAAGAAAGCCACAGTGGCATCTCATTGGGAATACAGGGTCATGCCTGTTTTCATAAATTTTATATAAAATACAGGAACAGGCTTTTTGCATTAAGCACATTTAGATGAAAATACTTCTTGTGTGTGTTTCTTTCAACCAGCCATTCTTGGTTATCTGATTTGTGTGTTTCTTCCAAAATACCAAATACCAAGCTCTTCTGCTTGGGTTCCTAAGCATCTATACCTCACCCCCATTTCCCTTTCTTCACTTTCCATGATTATAGCATCTTTGCTATAATCATCGTTCCACAGGTACTGACCATCCACAGACAGAGCTTTGTATAACTTTATCAAATAATATCGCACTGACTTAGATTCTTCATGTAGGTAACAACTACTTAGAGAAAATTTTGAAAAATTGGCCTGCATGTCGTGATCTCATGCTGTTTCCCCAGATCCTGGATTTTTAAAGATTCCTGTCAAAAATAGTTACTAAGTTGCCACTAAAAATACTTTCTCATAGTACATAAGTCCCATTTCTTTTTCATAAATATGACTTTTCTGGTCTTTTTGTCATTTTTTTCCAGAGTTTAATATACTTATTAAAATAAAGGACTGTAACTATACACAATACAAATAATTGCTCATCAATTCAGGGAACCTGAGTATCAGTTTTCAGATTTTGCCATCATAGTCCTCAACATTCTCCCCCACTGAGAACATGTTCTCTTTCTAATCATATTTAAAGGTAGGAACCATTAGAAATCCTATTGGTTTTCATCATATGTAAGCTTAAATAATTATTTCTGTCTTACATTTGGATTATATCTTTTTTTCTTTCCAAAATATTAACATCTAATTAAACCTAACCAGAATGTAAACTATCTGCCACCTTTTAAGCTTTAATTCTAATTCAGACATCTCTCTGTGGCTAGTACATGAAGAATAAGGCCACTGTGCCCCCGACCATTGGTAAAAATACTGAAAATTAAGCTCTCCTTATGGTGAGACTAGCTCACCACTGACTAATCAATAGCATGACAACTGATTGTATTGATAAAAGGGTAAAATGGTAAGTATGCTGAAATTATAACAAAAGATAAACATTGAAAATATTGTATTTACAAAATTTAGACAATTAGCCCATTGTATAATTACATTAAGAAATAAAAGTTAGGGGATCCCTGGGTGGCTCAGCAGTGCCTGCCTTTGGCCCAGGGCGTGATCCTGGAGTCCCGGGATCGGGTCCCGCGTCAGGCTCCCTGCATGGGGCCTGCTTCTCCCTCTGCCTCTGCCTGTCTCTCTGTCTCTCTCTGTGTGTGTGTGTGTGTGTGTCTCTGTGTGTGTGTGTGTGTGTGTGTGTGCCTTTCATGAATAAATAAAAATCTTTAAAAAAAAAGAAATAAAAGTTATAAAGACTTTACAAGAAAGAAAAAGCAACAGTACAAGTCCTTCCAACGGAAGCCAGCATGGTTCTACAGATTCACTGGTAGGTGATTACTCTACCCAAGATCTGGGTTCTCAGGCATGTGTCCTCAGGGCTGAAAAGCAGCAGAGAAAAACCACACCTGGCCCTTCTT
Source organism: Canis lupus dingo (assembly GCF_003254725.2). Taxonomy (NCBI): domain Eukaryota; kingdom Metazoa; phylum Chordata; class Mammalia; order Carnivora; family Canidae; genus Canis; species Canis lupus. Next base: position 49,346,289 of record NC_064254.1, on the reverse strand, counting down.
TTCCCCCTGGAGGGTTGCCAGTCAGACTTGGTACCATGGTAGTAAGGGTTAGCTCCTGTGGTCTAGCTGTGTTCCCAGATCTGCCACTGTGAGCAGCCTAATCTGATGATTATAATCATAATAATAGATCAACTTAGGGTCCTTATGAAGCAGTTTTATATAAGGTACTGCATACAACCAAACATAACCCTGTGTTCATACGTAAGACCAAGTGTACCTTTCACTTTCCATTTTACCAAGGCTGGGATACAGTGAGAATCCTCCCCTGAAACACTCTGATTTTTTTTTTAATAAGCAAGTTACAGGGATCCCTGGGTGGCGCAGCGGTTTAGCGCCTGCCTTTGGCCCAGGGCGCGATCCTGGAGACCCAGGATCGAATCCCATGTCGGGCTCCCGGTGCATGGAGCCTGCTTCTCCCTCTGCCTGTGTCTCTGCCTCTCTTTCTCTCTCTCTCTCTCTCTGTGTGTGTGACTATCATAAATAAATAAAAATTAAAAAAAATTAAAAATAAAAAAAAATATGCAAGTTACATAACTGTAAGAAGAATTTTCACTTCACATTTGCACTACTTGAAACATTTCCATTGTCTCATGCATTGATCTCTGTAGATGCAGGTTGTATTTTTGGTAGCCCATTGTCTAAGGAACAAAGGCTAGGATGGGCAGTCTGGATAAATTACATTCCAAAAGTTTCTTAAGAAATTAATGGTTTGAACTTAGAGTGTAATTTTTTTCTATAAATAGGTTATAAATCATGATTACTTTCCTAAATCAGCTCCCAAACCTCACATCTGTATCATCTTTCATTTTTTAAAATTTATTCAGTGAACATTATCTTGCAAAGAGAGAAGGAAATGAACTTTTTAGGAATAAGTGAAGGGCTATGGTGGTACAAAGGAAGGGTAGGCCATTCTAAGGAGAGGGGACATGATGGAGGACAGAAGGTACAAGTAGGATTTCAATGGATGGCAAAAGGCCATTTTGAGATGCCTGGGTGGCTCAGTGGTTGAGCATCTGCTTTCGGCCCAGGATCCCAAGGTCCTGGGATCAAGTCCCGCATCAGGCTCCCTCCGGGGAGCCTGCTTCTCCTTCTGCCGATGTCTCTATCTGTGTGTGTGTGTGTGTGTGTGTGTGTGTGTGTGTGTGTGTCTCATGAATAAATAAATAAAATCTAAAAGAAAAGAAAGAAAAAGGCCATCTTGGGGTTAGTGTCCATCCCCCTTACTATGCCTGTAGCCCCTTCTCTATATCTCCATCATAGCACCTTTGGCTTATATGGTAATTGAGTTATTACTTGCCTGTCTCCTCATCTAGACAGTAGGATCCTTGTGCAAGATTTCTGTGTGGTGGTGGTATTTTCAATCTGCAAATGGACTGTCTAGAACAATGCCAGCATGGTAGCCATTTGGTTAATATTTGTGAAATAAATCAAGAGCATCCTTTAGAAAAATTCTAGGGGCAGGAAAATGTGTAGCATGTATTAGATGGAAGTGAGAGGGAGGAAGGTAACGGAGTCTGAATGCCAGCAAAGAGGATATCACTGGCTTCTAGTTCGGTGTCTTTTTTCAGCCATGCCTAAGCTGTTCGTTTTATATTTTTTATGGGAAAATATTTTTGAGGTTCCAGCTAAGGAGCCCATCTTCTCTCAGTATCAAGGATGCATGAGCTTCCTCTGGGAAGGGATAGAGATCTCTATAGATCGGTCTTAATAAGCCCATGGATCCATCTCAACCAACCACCATGGGTGTTCACAATTGGAGAACAAAAGGCAGTTTCTCCCATGAGCCTTCATGAGGACTTGCCTGCCATTCACTTTTAAGTACAGCTTATTCACAAAGTGGGGGCTGTTTTTAGTCAGGGGCAGCATGTGTTTCATAAAACAGCTTTCAGTATTAGGTTCTCTTTATTTCCACCACTTGTACAAACATATATGGAAATTGTTGCTTATCTTTTCTTTGCATTATCAGTTTTTCCCCTCCCTCCCTTTCAAAGTCTGAAGTTAATGTTTTTATGTTTATTTTGCATTTTTTCATGCTAACACAATCCAGCCAGTAAATTTCTGAGTGGCCCTCGCCCCAGCTGATGGCAGGCAGCCTTGAATGAGGGCCTAGGCAGCCTTCTCTGGCTAGCCTCAGCGTCCGCTCTCTAGGCTTTGGTTTTGCCACTATAATTATGAGCGAAAAGCCTATGGTTAATTACGATGCATGAATGGGAGATATTCCTGGACTTATTTGCATTCATTACTTGCTGGTAGTTTCTCTGTTGAGGTCTCCATCCTTGTTTTTACAGAGCTTTTGGCAGTGTTTCTGCAGTTGGTGTGTGAATTTTTATGATCTGTTGCATGTTATTCATGCAATTTCCTGCCCTGTAATGGTATCAGTTTTCCAGACGCAGAGGAATACAGACTAAAACCCAGGAGCCTGTATTAGCATAAAATGTCCCAGTTCTGTCAGTTTGATTAATTTGTCTCTTTGTCTCCACTCTATATGATAAGTGCTATTAATGGTTGCAACACTTCATATGTCAAAGTCTTTCTTCCTAATGACTTGAAAATGTGGTTTATTTCCCCCCTTTTTGTATTATTTTCCTCATTTAGCATTCCACTCAAGTATAGATTTATGCCATGCTCTTTCATTATCTTACTGGTTGCAGCACTGGAGTGATTACATATGGTGTAGAGTATGCGTAAAGATGTGATCCCAGGGGCAGCAGCTGCTGATGCAAGCTGAAAATAGATCCAGCATACGCTCAGCACTTTTCCCAGAGGCCTTTTATTTATTAGGAACAGTCTTGGTACAGGACAGCTTGGATCCTCATTTAGCAAGATGACTTTTTGCCTTTCCGAACACTGCAGTGACTTTGCTCTATTTACTGACACTGCTGTGTAATTATTTTTTTAACCGCCTTGTATCTCAGCATTGACTTAACCTAACATAAATTGTAATATAATCTCGATATATAATGAACTCAAGAAGCGACAGGCTCCATTTGAAGTAATGGAGCTTGACAGATCTAAGGTTTAAATTAAATAATCCTATTTGTAAGACAGCATTTGTACATGGTACACTGCTTTAAAATGAATTTCTATTCTTCTCTAGTGCTTTTTACACCGTTTTCAGTATTCTTCCTTTCCAAAGGACTTTTTCCAGAAAGAAGCACATCATGAAGCCAACAGCTCTTTCATAAGGAAAGAATAAAATGAGATTTTTTTTCTTTACCCATTTCAATCACTGAACTGGAACCAGCATCATTAATGATTCGAGATGGGTAGTTATTAATCCAACCTGGCAAATCCAAATAGCTCAGACTTTTCTATCAGCACAGAACATCTGTGATATAAATATAATAGAATTTAGGATTAAGATAATAGCTAACCCTCTGCACATGTTTTGGGTTCAAATAGGTATTATTTTCATAAATTTGAGAAATCCTAATAACAAATATATGTATTTATTTTCTGAATAAATTCAAACAGAACCCTTATTTCATGAGGTCATTCTTCTCTTTGAGAGGTGTACTTTACCTTAAACAGGATAAGGAAGAAATTCATTATATATATATTAACAGCATCAAAATAGTGATTCCTCAGTGTGTGATTAAACTTTCCAAATTGCAAAAATGAAGAAATAATAACATTAAAAGTTTACAGACAAATGACAATCTGAGAGTATTATTTATTGGCAGGACCTAGTTCTATGATGAGGAAGCCTTGAAGAAAAATGAATTTATAAACAGAGAGCAAACCTCTTTACAGTAAAATAGCAAATAAGGGAGGCAACTTAGTAAATTTCCTTTTTCCTTTTTTGAATGTAATTTTATATGTTCCAAACCAAGAAGGCATTAGAGAAGGGGTGGCGGGGGTGATTCCCTCCTTAAATTTGATGTTGCCCTGAGATAGTGCCATGGGTTCTGTTTGGTAACAGAGATTTTATTAATTCTATAATCAAAGGAAAGTGTATGGAGTTAAACACATAATTTCCCACTGGGTCAGATTAAAAATTAAAGCAGTGATTCATGATAAAGAAAGTGTGAAAAAAAAAATAAAGTATGATTGTCTCATTTTAGTGGGTATATATGACCCAGAATGTTGTTGAAAGAGCAGTAATCCAAACCATTCCTAAAATAAGCAAACCAAGGAGCCCTTCAGCTGAGTAGAAGAGAAGCCCCCCCCCCCCGCCTTTTCCTGCCCACATGCACAATTGCATGAGAAAGCGTTAGACCATAGCATTTTATCAGCTTGATCATCGTGGTTCATATATCCTTTCAAGTTTGTTTGGGAGTTTAGACTGCTAATAGCCTGTGCCGTGCAGTGAGAGCAGCAGCCTGCACCCTACTCTAAAGATGCCCTCGGTAGGAACAGAACGGAGGACCAGCAAGAGCTTGCCTGTGGCTAATGTGCCTGCCTTCTTTCTCTTTTTATTTTATCTTCCTTTCTTTCCCTCCTGTCCTGCTTCCCGCTCTCACATACAAAGAGCACCCAAGCTTGTTCTCCAGGCTCATCCCTAATTACCTCCGTGGTGACACGGTAATGTTATAGCCGATTTCATTCTCTGTCTAGTGGCCTCAGAACGGTGGGTGATCTTGCTTGCTATAGAAGTGATACTCAGGCATGACAGGATGAATTAAGGATGGGGCCTAAGTATTAACTCTTAATTCCCAAGCTCTTGTGGCTCTAAATTAGATGCAGTGTCATTATAACTGGGAGAATGTGAGCATGTTATATGTGTGTGTATCTGTCGCTGAAACCATGTTTGATCAATTGAATTGACCTTGGATTTCTTGTGAAACACATCAAGTGTATTATGAAACGAGCAGCCCAAATAAAGAAAAACATCTCACATATCTTGTCAAATATTTCATTAGGACCTCTGAAAGCTGACATTTCCCTTCTGCCACCAGATCTGAAATGAGAACAAAAGCACTTCATTTTTGATAAGTGGGGCTGTATTATTTTTTTTTCTGAAACCTTTTCAATTCCAAGATGCCTTATGAGAGTTATCATTGTGGGGGCAGAGTTTCCCCAATAAATGATGTAGACTCTTAAGGAGGCTCTCAAAGCCAATTATTTGCAAGTAGTTTGTAAACCAAAGGCTAAAGGCATACGTTCTCAGATAAGGTCCAAGCAAAGAAAGAAAAAACTAACTTGATTGAGCACCTGTTGTATACTAAGTGAATATAAAAATAATTTGAGCAGAATAACAAGTTCTTAGGATCAGAGAAATGAGAAAAGATCAGTGGACTTACAGAGTCAGGGGGTTTTTAATGGAATACTATGTTCCATTATAAACACTCTTAGAAATATTTGAATAGAAGACAGAAAAGGGGAAAAGAAGACAACGAGGAACAAAGTCCTTAAAATCCGTCTAAAGAAGTAAGAATAAAGTGGAAGAGTTTCAGCCACTAAGGACAGAACCAAATCAGTCAAATTTAATACCAAGATAGTTGCTACCAAGTGGAAATATAATATTCATTGTTGTTCCTGAATTCTGCTAGCAATTTCTGCCTCTTCAGATTCTTTTGAAAATAAAGAAGTCTGCATCTGAAGATTTCTTTGGCTCTCAATCAAAGGTCTGCCTCACCCAGAAAACATCATCAGGAAGCCCAAAATCAATGGAATTTTTTTCAATGGATAACATAAGCCAATTTTGAGCCTGATTTAAAATTCACTGTATAAATTCATCCTGGCTTGCTACAGCTGTGAGTGTCCTCTATTTTCTATTGCTGACTCTTCCAGTAAAACATACAACCACTCCACTTTCCACACTTCAGATTTCAAGTGGAAGAGAGCTATTTGAAGGCCTACTCTCCAGACTGACTTATTGGACCTTGTAGAACCTGCTTGAGAAGCTACCACGAGTATAGATGTGTATGCGCTTACTTTTTGAAAATGATCTTTGATCCAAGAAAATAACAGCGTTAGTATTTATGTGCATGCAGTTATGCACCAGGCTTTCTGAAGGTCCTATTATAAACAAGCTGGAGCTCCTGTCCCTCTAGTTTGGGTTATACTCTGTTCTACTAAAAAGATACGTATGCTTCATTAAGCAAAGATTTATTAGCAAGGCCAGCAGGTGATAATGGAACAGTAATTTTTACATATCAACTTTGACTCGGTGCCCTTAATTGGCAGCAAGGAGAAATATTAAAAGATCTTGCTAACGCAGCATGATGCATGGGAAGTAAGAACATTGGGGAGTTTTTTTCTTCTGTGATATATTGGGAATCATAAAACCTTGGTCTTAAAATTCATCTGACCCAGCACTAAAGAAATGGGCTATATTTTATCTTCTGTATAGCCTTCCTGTCTAATACAGTGATGCTGATGATAATTTAAAAAAATAACCTTTATTGAGCATTCACTATGTGCCAGGCACTGCTCCATGCACTTTTTTACATGTTTAACTCATTGACCCTCTGGGATTGCTGTTATTATCTCCATATGGTAAAGAAACTGAGGTAAAAGAGGTTAATTGTGCCAAGATCAGCTCCTAAGTCAAGGAGCCTGGATAGAAGCCTGAGCAGCCTGACTCCAGGGCCCATATTCTAAACCCTCTTGCCTCAGAGATGACAGTAGTACACTCATTAAAGATGCAAGTGTCGGGATCCCTGGGTGGCTCAGTGGTTTAGCACCTGCCTTTCGTCCAGGGTGTGATCCTGGAGTCCCGGAATCAAGTCCCGCATCAGGCTCCCGGCATGGAGCCTGCTTCTCCCTCTGCCTGTGTCTCTGCCTCTCTCTCTCTGTCTCTCATGAATAAATAAATAAAATCTTTAAAAAAAAATGCAAGTGTCTGTGGGCTTGGGGGGGGTTTATAAGATTTTCTTATGTATTAATTTGAGAGAGAGAGAGCAAGCTGGGGGAGGAGCAGAGGGGGACGGACAAGCGGACTCTGCACTAAACGCAGAACCCAACACGGGGCTTGATCCCAGAATCCTGACATTATGACCTGACCCCAAATCAAGAGTCAGACACTTAACCGACTGAGCCACCCAGGCGCCCCGGGTGTCTGTGTTTTAAACAAATGGGAAAATAAATAAATAAATAAATAAACAAACAAACAAACAAACAAACAAGAAAATAAGGCCCATGGTGACACACCAGTCAGCTGTAGCTTGGAGACAGCCAGTATCTCCATCTCTTGTTCAAGGTTTTCCTGTGCCACAAAGAAGTCACAGGAACCCAGCAAGAGAAATTTTCCTTCATGCAAAGATAATGAAAAATGCTGAAAAAAAATGAATGTAAAATGATAGCAAAGAGAAAATACCTTAATTCGGAGATAAATTTTCATTCTTCTTCCTTCTACCCATTGATAATTCCTCAATTCATGCCACTTGATCAATAAAAACCTTAATATCTAGGTCATCTTGACTCCTGTAAGGACTTGCTTTTGTCTGAGGCCTCATTTTTGAGGCACAAGGTATATAAGACATGTCTAAGAAACCAATTATAAAGATTTTTTTAATAGAATTATTTTATTTTTTAAAGGTTGTAGTTATTTATTTGAGAGTGCACACAAGCGAGAGAGCACAAGGAGGGAAGCAAGAGGGAGTGGGAGAAGCAGACTCTCCACTGAGCAGGGAGCCCGATGTGGGGCTCAATCCCAGGACCCTGAGATCGTGACCTGAGCTGAAGGCAGATGCTTAACTGACTGAGCCACCTAGGTATCCCTATACAGATTTAATAATAACCCAGTGTGGTAGGTAGAATAATAGCCCCCCAAGATGTCCCAAACCTATGAGTATATTTACCTTACGTGGCAAAAAGGATTAAGTTAAGGATCGAGCTGGGGAAAGTATCCTTCATTATCTAATTAGGTGCAATGTAATCATAAGAGGGAAGCAGAAGGGTCAGACTCTGAAGGTCCACTTGAAAGTCTGAGGTCCACTCAAGTCATGATAGAAGACGTTTCTAGAGTCCCAGGTAGAAACCCTGACCAGGGAACTGGTCAGTTGCTCCGCAATTATCATAAAAATCGATGAACAGGGCCTGGGAAGAAGGTTGTCTTTTCCCCATCTCTGACCATAGCTATTTTCAGCAAGTCATCGCATTTCATTAGTTCATCTATCTTCCGTTCATCTTTATTTTAAAATAAAACAGACTTCTCACATTCTGTAGGAACTTTCACCTCTTTCCCATTGCCAGGCCAGAATGATTTATTGGGCAAGTTAGCTGTCCTTAAAAACCCTACATCATGCAGTGGCTAAAACAACTGGCTAACATCGATGGTTGTCATCCTTTAAAGAAAGCTCCAGGCTACGGAATTCTGACCATATCCTCATGAGTAATATATGACTTTGATTCCCAAACTACCTTAGTGATGCTTCTGAACCCATACATAATTCCTATCATATCCGTCACGTGGTAAATCATCCCAAAAGACTGTGACTGGAACCCTACTTCCACCAGTGTGATATCCAAGCTCTGGCTTTGGTTGGTTGGTTAGAAGCAGTGTGGCCCTTTGTATATGAGTCTCAGTCCATGCTGTCATGCATCAGCAGCTCATCCGCCTCCCGGCCTCTCTAATCTGTCTACATCGCTAGCCACACTCGGGTCAGGACATGCCCCCTACCCAGCTTGTCCCCAAACTGTGGCTAATCTCCCCAGTACTCCTGCTTGGCAGACTCCAGTGGCTCTCGACTGCCGGCCAGACTCGTAGGTGTGACATAAGCTGGCTGTGCTGCTTACCCCCCTGCTCAGCTCTCTAGTGTCTTGTGGCCACCCCAGCACCCCACCACAGTTGAACTCCTGCGGCACCCTCAGATATGTCTGCATATCCCTTCCACATGCAGCACCAGCGCCCACCCAGTACCTGGCTACCCCTCACTTGGGCCTCCACCTCTGTCTTCCTTCCTCTGAGTCAGATGCCCCTTCTGCCAACCCCTGTGCTTGCACCATTGCAGCTCTTTCACTGTGTTTTACTACCTGCAGACTCGTCTCTGTCCCATCAGCCTAGACCATCTCAGACTAGGTGCCCTTTCTTCCTTATTCATTGTTTTATCCTCCTAGCACCTAAGGCTATAGAAGCATGGGAGGTAGGTGAAGTTTGTTAAGGGAGAAAAGTGAGCTGTACCCTATATTGCAAAGGTGGTCCACAGCAGCAGCCCATATAGTAAGGTCCCTGTAGGGGAGGACACCTGGTCTCACTGCCTCGAACTGGATGATGCAGGCTCCTCAGCCTGCAAACCTAACCCAGCTAAGGACTGTGGTAGAACTGAGATTTCCTGGTCTCTGCATGAGGCTGCACACTTGCCATTTTGATGCATTTGCTCCCATATCACTGTGTGGCAAAGGTGAACTAAAATGACGAGGAAAGGTAGCTATAAAGTATTATTAATTGCCAACAGACTTAGCAGTTCATAAAGTAATGTTATGATCCAGGACAAATAAGAACAAATCGAACAGCCTTTTAGGTCTGCATTCAGTATAACCAGCTAAAGATTTCTTATACGTGATGACCAAATAAGAGGTCCCAAATGCCCTTTTTCCCCCCTAAAAAGTACACCATTCAGATTCTACATATATTTTTGAGGCAATTTGCTTCTCTTCTCCTTGCTCTCTTTCTATGACTTGCCCTGCAACCCAGCAATATAAATATCTTGTGTTCTTGTGCTCCCTCTCCTGGTCTTTTCTGTCTTTCAGTAAGACCATGTTCCTAGAATTGTGCACACATCACCCCCGCCCCCCCAGGTGGGGGCTTGGCGTGTTAACAAAGAAGCTAACCAGCGCTGCAGGGCATGTTGTAAGATCCGTGGGGGACCAGAAACAGATTCACTTCTTTGTTGTTTGCAGGCCAGCTTGACTAAGTGAAAAAGGGCCATACTGGCACGGAAGAGAAATGTGCCTGGCATCCCTTCTGAGAAATGAAATGCTGTCCAGAAAAAAATAAATAAATAAATAAATAATATATATATATATGTACATATATAAAATAAAAAGCACTCGATAGTACATTTTTGAAAATATTCCTCCCTGGAGATGTACAGATGCATGGAGGATGTGCCCTATCAGTTAACAGTGCTAATTACCTAATTATCTGGTCAGGTGCAATAAAAACCCCTTTGACATTCTGTTCCTTCCATATGCCAGATAAAGTGTTCTGATATCTGCTCTGTACTGTGGTGAAGAGCACACCATATTCTCTCCCCACCAAGAGTAGGGATGTAGAATGGTCTTCACCGCTGGCTAAGGTGGTGCTTTGCATCAGGAGCACAAGGCTGGAGATGGGGCAGTGCAAGGTCCTGCTATAGAGCTAGCAGGACAACACTCCCTCAAGAGGGAGAACAGACTTCACCTGGTCTCCTTGGCTCCCAGCATCCCCTGGAGCTACCTCTGAGCTCTGACCCTGCCCACCTCTTTGTCTCATTGCAGTTGCTTCTTAGACATTTCACAATTTTACCCATTTACTTTATATTCTTTTTTTTTTTCCCCATTCGACTTTCCAAAATAGCATCCTGGCTAAGTATGTCATTTTTCCTATTTTAGTGTAAAAGAAGATTTTGATTTTGATTTTTCTCAAGCCCATCCAGAAAAGCACACACCCTCAAATCTAAATTGCTATCATTCTAACTTAACGTGCTAAGGAAGAACCGTTTAACACTCCCAGTCTTATTCCCTCTGCCCTACAGGATCGTGGCTGTGTCCTCTCCTAAAACCCTCCCTATTTAGCCCTAAGGTTTTCTTCTGTGCATTGTCAACCTCTTCCCAATGGATCATTTCTTTTCTTACTGTGGTGCTCCCTTTTATGGGGTACATTTGAAGTTTCATGTAGATGGGGTGGAGGACACTCGTTTCTCTTAGGTAGAGAAGAGTGTTGTTAAATCCTGGGTATTTATAGAAATTCCTTTCCTAGAAGGCCACGAGGCTATTTGTTACAGAACCACAATATTTGGAGACCAAAGGTTGACTTGCATGGGTGTTGTGCTCTCCTGTCTTCCAGCCTGTCCTGGTCCAAACTTAGTGCCTTTCGATAGCCATGCTCATCCCTCTTCTCTCAAAGTCTGAGGCACAGGAGTCTCAACAATATAGAGGATAGCGTTTACTTATTCTCCAGCTGTGAATAGTATATTGTGAGCTTCTCCAAGGTAAAACTATACTTTTTGCATCTTTCAGGTTCTCCCTAGCTCCCAACAAAGCAAATGTTCAAGTAAATATTTTTGTTTTTTTGGTTTTTTTTAATTTATTTTTTATTGGTGTTCAATTTACTAACATACAGAATCACCCCCAGTGCCCGTCACCCATTCACTCCCACCCCCCGCTCTCCTCCCCTTCTACCACCCCTAGTTCGTTTCCCAGAGTTAGCAGTCTTTACGTTCTATCTCCCTTTCTGATATTTCCCACACATTTCTTCTCCCTTCCCTTATATTCCCTTTCACTATTATTTATATTCCCCAAATGAATGAGAACATATAATGTTTGTCCTTCTCCGACTGACTTACTTCACTCAGCATAATACCCTCCAGTTCCATCCACGTTGAAGCAAATGGTGGGTATTTGTCATTTCTAATAGCTGAGTAATATTCCATTGTATACATAAACCACATCTTCTTTATCCATTCATCTTTCGTTGGAAATATTTTGGACTGCTGATTTAGTAGCAACTTGTTTGTGCAGGATACCTAGTGTACGCAGAAATACTCATGGTTCCTGTGCTTCTCTATGATCTAATGATTTCCTGTTTAGTAACCTTTCTTGAACACTATTTCATCTGATTGACATGCAAATGTCACCTTTTGTTAATCCTTTTTCAATGTGTGATGCTCTTGCCTTCTAGAAAAAATAACCAACTCATTTTAGTAATGCAGATATTTAGCAGATTTTATTAGAGTACATGTAGATTACATACAAAAAGTATAAGACTTGGTACTTGACTTTCAGTGATTGGTCGTATGGTTTATTTTATTTTTTTATTTACCAAGTAGGCTTCATGCCCAACATGGGGCTTGAACTCACAACCCTGAGATTAAGAGTCCCGTGCTCCACCAACTTAGCTGGCCAGATACCCCAACTTTCAGGAATTTCCCATCAAGATAGGCACAATGGAACATTTAGATAACAATGGAAAATAGCACTTAGGTGATGAAATGCCAGGACTGGTCTATAAGCAGCAGCTGTTGTCTTAATGGTTGGAAATGGGGTCCAGTTAAATCACCACCTCCTTTGCAAGCTTTTCTCCTGGCCCTTGCATTCTATCTTGATGGACCCCTGTCCTTCACAACTATCATAGGTACAGTTGGAAGTGACGAAACAAAGTGAAGAATGCATCTAGGCAGTGAGTACAGCCTGAGCAAATGCTAGAAGGCAAGAGAAAGGCTAGCAGTCTGCCTCAAGAGGACAATTGGAAATGAGACAGAAAAGAAAATCAGTCTGGGGGGAATCTAGAAGACAGAAAAGAATAAAGTTTGCTCTCTAAAGCAAGGGCTTGCTGCTTGAAACATAGTCCATGTCGGGAACATTCCCCAAAAGATTCTCCAGGCTCCCTCCCTGTGATTGACGATCCAGAGAGATCATGGAGGTGCATGGGAGAGGAAAGATGGCATCAAAAGAGAGAAGGAGAGGTGTTTTCTTTTGCTTTGAGTCTTGGTATTTTTTACCACAGTGGTGACCCAGAGATTCTTAAGCCCTGGCCTCCTACACTTGTTAAAGAAATGACAAGGCCATCTAGACACCTGCTAGCTTACTTGGGGGTTTTTAGAGCTATACCAGTTTGGAAGGCTGCTGGTAATGTGCTGTGGATGGATTCTACAACCCTTTCTTTCTCCCATGAGCCAAATGGTTCCTGCTATAATAGCGTGAGGAAAGTGGAGGGTTTGCTTTCTACCAGGATTTGGTAGGTTTCTGACTTTCAGCTTCAAGGACTAAAACCCCATCAAAATACTGGAATACCCCCAAGTACTGTAGACGCCTTAACTCACACCTTTAAAGGTATGCTCAAGGGATGTCTGGGTGGCTTAGCAGTTGAACATCTGCCTTTGGCTCAGGGCGTGATCCCAGCCCCAGGATCGAGTCCTACATCGGGCTCCTTGCAAGGAGCCTGTCTCTCCCTCTGCCTATGTCTCTGCCTCCCTTTCTATGTCTCTCATGAATAAATAAAGGTATGTTCAAGAATAGTTTGATTCACCCAAAACAAGAACACCTGGTGTTCTTGAGATGCAGTATTTATCAAAAACCAAAACCTTCCTTTTCAGAATGTTTGGATATCTGTATTTTTAGTAGAAAAGGTGTTTTCCTAGTTAGGAGCTGTAAGTAAAGAGGTCTTTCATAACAGTTCCAAGCCACATTCAAAATAGATGTCCCAGAACAGACTCCACGGTGCACTTTCTGGATGCAACCATGACTTATTTCCTTTTCTCGCCATCCCCCAAGTTAGCATGGGAAGTGTGTCTCAGCCCCACAGAAACTGGACACAATCAGCCAGCCATTGTTGGAAATTTCTGCCTCCTCTGCTTCAGCAGCCATGCTGCCAGAGATGACACCGTTGGCAAAAACAGGACCGCCCCTTCATGCCCCAGCTGCCTGAAGTCCTGAATACACCGCTCTTCTCAGCAAAGGCCTGCTTCCAGTCCTCTTTGATGTCATTTGCCAGGCTGGCAACCTAGCATCCCAGGAAAGGCTGTGGAAGGCTGCAGGGCAAGAGCCCGACAGATGAGGCAAAAACCACAGCCGTGGCAATGCAGTTGGAGGGAACCGGCTGCCTCTTCATTCCCTCCCCTGACAACACGGATCACACAGAGAAAAGATTGGAACTCAGGGGAGGAGGGGAAGTGGCCGAGGGACAAACCTGACTTCGTGTTCCTATCCAGGAGTGTGGGTGGGTTGTGTCATGCAATCCCTGCAGCCCAGGCTGCTGTAGAGCCGTGCCTGCTGTCTGCTAGTCCCATAGCTCCAGGGCAGCCATTGTCCGACCCACATATGGGGGTTTTTGTGTCGATGGCCGCTGTTTAAATCCTCACAGAGCACAGATGGCGCCTGCATTGCATCAGCATTGACTCTTCTCCATTGGCAGAGCCCATCATAGAAACAGGAGAAGGGAGGAGAAATGAGTGTACCGTCCCTTTGGCAAAAGTCTGGTTTCCATATATGCGTTTTCCCTGACTTACTGTAGAGCCTTGGCTAACGCAGTCCGTGTGTCTCAGCTTCTGTTATGTGGTAGTTAGTTAAGAAGGACTTAGATGAAGGAAACTAAAGACTGTAGAAATACTATTATTGCTGTTGTATAAACCATGCGCATAAGGCAAAATCCACAGCTTTGTTTCTTCTGCAAGCCACAGTAACACCCACTTCCCTTGCAAAGGCCATGAGGAAGGCATGGAGAAGATGATATACATCTTTTTAGAATTTTTCATGTTTGTGTCTCAAAAGCCCTTCAGGTAGATGATTTCCTCAGCGTGTCCTGGTTTATCCCTGTTTCGCAAATGAAAGAGGGAAATGGCAGCAGAATGTCTCAAGTTGTCAGGATCAAATTACCTTCCTTACTAAAGACCAGTGGTCCTCCCCTGCTGACAGTGGGTCCTCATAGCTACTGGAGTATTAGTGGAGTATAAACCCACTTGTACCAGAGGCCAAATAGAGAATAACATTTTCCATAAGAGACATGTGATCTGTCAGTTCTTCAGTTTTGATTTCAGATGGAAAATATGACTTCAGTTCTTTTTCTTTTTTTTTTTTTTTTTTTTTTTTGCTTTAACAAACTGGCTTTTTATTTTTTTATTTTATTTTTTTTAATTTATTTTTTATTGGTGTTCAATTTACTAACATACAGAATAACCCCCAGTGCCCGTCACCCATTCACTCCCACCCCCCGCCCTCCTCCCCTTCTACCACCCCTAGTTCGTTTCCCAGAGTTAGCAGTCTTTACGTTCTGTCTCCCTTTCTGATATTTCCCACACATTTCTTCTCCCTTCCCTTATATTCCCTTTCACTATTATTTATATTCCCCAAATGAATGAGAACATATAATGTTTGTCCTTCTCCGACTGACTTACTTCACTCAGCATAATACCCTCCAGTTCCATCCACGTTGAAGCAAATGGTGGGTATTTGACTTCAGTTCTTAAAGAAAAAAATCCCTAACCGGGCTTGACAGATGTCTTCAAATATGTGATGGATTGTCATATGAAGGAAGGATTCAAACTGTCTGCTTGACCCCATGGGCATTACTAGGGTTAGCTCAATTCAGTTCAACTAATAGTTATAAAGAACCTGCAGTACACAGGGCTCATGCTTTAAACTGAAAATGGTCAGAGAAGAAGGGAGATGAATATCCTGCTAAACTCATGACATCAATTATTGCAGAAGCAAGCAGGTTTGACATTGATATAAAAGTGTGAAGTATATGGTGAACTGTTGGCTAAACCAAGGAGAAGGAGAAGACAGAAGCAATACTTATAGTCTCTAATGTCTATCCATCAGTAGGGGAAGCAGGAGTAATTAAAAAATTGAATTGGAGATTACTGCCAGGGTGATAAATAGAATTTCTTAGTAACCTAATGAGCAAAAGGACATCACACTGAAATATGGCTGTGAGACACAACTCCATATTTACAAAATTATAGCTAGGGAGAAGCATGATGCAGAACTTCAACTATATGAATAGCTACTATAATTCCCTTCAATGAAGAAAAGAATACCTGAGTAGTTCTTGATTTGCCATATAGGCAGTTTCACCTTCAAGAGGGTAGAGGGTACAAGAGTTGAATTGCTGTTTTAGTCCTAATATTGACTAACTAAAAGGAATTGACAGGAGTACACATGAGAAGATCCTTAGAAGAAAGAGATACCATCTTAGAGAATGTGATAGTCAAAGAGGACATTTTACATAGTCTGAAATATTTCAAGACTTTTTTATTGCAATTAAAAGAAAACATGAAATTTACCATCTTAACCATTTTAAACTAAGTGTACTGACATCCATCAAACATTCATCTTACTTAAAGAATATTCATATTGCTATGAAACCAAGCAGATCTCCAGAACTCTTGCCATCTTACAAGATAAAATTCTGAACCTATTGAACAATAATCCTCCCTTTTCTCCTTGACCTCAGTCCCACCATTCTATTTTCTGTATCTATGAATTTGACTACCTCAGATACCTTGTATAAGTGGAATCGTACAGCATTTGCCTTTTTTTCACTGGCTCATCTTACTTAGCATAATGGCTCAAGATTTATCCATGTTGTAGTATATGATAGGAATTCTTCCCTTTTCAAGACTGTACGATATTCCATTGTTTTTGTATACAATATTTTGTTTTTCTATTCATCCACCAATGGACATGTGGGTTTAAACAGACAAGGAAAATAGATGTATGGGTCTCTTTAGAGCCAGAAATCAAGGAAACCAACAGCTGGTCTTAGGGCTGACAATTTTAGTACTGAGGATGGCAAAGAGTCCAGAGTTACCTCCATATTATGTTTCAAGGAGAATGTCTATTTGATGGAGAAGTAAGTAAAACTTGGAGAAGGTAATGTAAACCCCAGGTAGATGAATAATGAGAAAATACTAAGTTCCCAGTGTGGATGAAGTAAAGCCTCCAAACTACAGAAAAAAATTAGACATGATTATGGAACAACATGTTATGGTCAAAATCTTTGAAAAATTGCAGAAACTAGGAAAGCATCAGAAGTCTGGAGATCAGAAAATGACATAATTTAAAAAGAAAGGAAGAAAGTAGATCTTTAAAAAATTGAAGAGCAATTTGTATAATAGGAACAATTTATCTGGACAATAAATCTGAATATCGAGACAAGTATATACTCTTGGGTCAAAAAATCAATTTTGCAAGATTAAGATGGACACCTGGCTTAATAGTGACACTTGCTGGGAAAAAAAACCTCGGAGATGTTCATTGATAACACCACAAGTAATAAGTGACAATGAAATAAACTTTAGTCAGCACTCCTAGAAAATAGGCTCTAAACTTGAGGGAAGTGATAGTTCAGTCCTCCATACCCCTCACAGGAGTATTTACTCAATCCAGATACGCTGCTGGGGATATAGACAAACTCGAGATGGTTCCAAGGAGAGCAGTGAGGGGGCTATAAGGGCTCATAACTGGTTGGGTTTCTGGAATGGGAATTTTGGCTTGCTATGGAGAACTTAGAGGGCTCTGGTGAGAGACTGAACCTCTCAACACTGGAAGACTTAAAAAATGTTTTGTTTTCTGGTTGAAGATCAAGTGGTTGATGATTGGTTTGAAATGACTGGATGGGTTGAGAAGGTAAAACCAAACCTTGACTCAAGAGAATTCTGGTCTAGGAAGATCATTGGTTTCCTGAAGGGGGAAGGGTCATTTAAAATGAAAATTAGGTAGTTTTTTTAAATCTTCTTTTAAAAAATAATTTTCGGTTGGAGGTGGTTTTTCAAATGAAACTATAAACCTAGATGCAGGTTTTACCACTTCATTACCAGTGAGTGGGATGCTTTTCACTTTCATTTTACACTGAAAACTGTAAAAAGTTACTACTATTTTATACCTATTTTAGGATCTACACTTATACTGAAATTAGATTTTTTTAAATTATTCCATGAACTTCATTATGTAATCTTTCAGAAGGGAGATTTCCTGTTTTCATTGTATACTTTTAGAGAAAATATGAATAGAGTATTTGTATCATATATAAATTTTGCCTGTCACTTACCTGAGAAATATAACCATATATACCTGAGTGAGAAAGGAGAATGAGAATTGAAAGCTGTAGTCAGAATACTTGAGTTAAACCCTGGCTGACCAGCTGTGTGACTTTGGGAAAATCCCTTCACCTTTCTGGGCTTTCTGGGCTTCACCTTTTTTGGCTTCCTTGTCTGTAAAGTGGATGAGGATTGAGTCAGGGAAACAGAAACCATGCCAGGTGTTTCAAACAGAGGGGATATAAAACAAGGAATTGGTTACACAGGTGTTGGAAAACTGGAAGAACAGAAAGGGGAAGGAGAATTAACTCAGTAATTAATGATTGTAGGAAGCAGCTACCACTCCTAGGGCCGGAGGGGATAAAAGGCTCCTCTGAGCCTAGAGAAAGGGCTGATGCCTCAGGAGCTGTACCTGTGGAGCAGACAACTCTTACCAGAAACTCCAGCAGGGAGTCAAGGATGCAGCCTCCTCCAGAACACACCACCAGGGAAGGAAAGAAAGAGAACAAGAAACCCAAGGAACCACAGCTTCTTTCCTCCTACTTTCTGATATCCCACCAGTGCCCCCCTATTGGCAAAATCCAATGAGAAGTCAACCAGCAAAGCCTGAGAAACGTAGTCTACCAGCATTACAGAGAGGAACAGAAAAAGAGTTGGCATGAGGCCAAGAGACGATAGTAAACAAATAGCATGTGAGTTTATAATGTCAGACTAAAGTAAATTAAATTATAGAAGTCGAAGTTAGTAGTTGGTCGGAATTATTTATATTTTCCTGTTTATATTAAAGTAATATTACTTTAATACACAGATGGGGATGGATGGATACACAGACACACTGATGCATAGATTTAGTTCTGAGCTGAACAATTTCTGAATAACTTTCATGAAAGTTCTTCTAATTAAAAAGATTTATGTTTAGTTCATGACTTAGCAAGAAAAATTACAAGATACAGGTTTCTACAAACCCTTGTGGCAGGAATAGTTATAGTGAAAACGCAGGTTATTGTAGGATCCTTCCTCAAGAGTTCCCAGGAATTAGTTTCAGGGAGTCTGAGTCCATGAAGAGACTCCAATCTGAGACCATGACTCTTCAATTGTGGGGACTCCTACAGTCTTCATATGAGTGGATTCAAGCCAGATTTTTGTTCAGTGAACCTATATGATTTCCCTTTTTTTTAACCAACCTAAAAGTACCTTAGTAGGCTAACCATGTATTTCCAGGATACCCATGATCCTGCTGGTAACCACTGACCTATGCTGCTGACCTCAGTAACCATGCCAGCAAGCCTTTGGAGTTAACTCAAGTGTAGTTCCACTGTTTGGAGGTCATGTACCCCACTAAAATCGGGGAGCCCATTTCAACTGCGTGGATAGGGCATATGTGTTGACAGGGCTATATTCGTAGGCGCACAACCGGTGCAGGGCCCCATGCTCAGAACGACCCTGTACTTCGTTTAATGTTCCTGAAAATCATGTAGCCAGTTGGGTGGTAGGATGGATGAGGGCCGTTGTGAAGAGAGTTCCAGAAAAGGCCTCGCAGATAAAGTGGCATTGGAGGAAGAGCCAGAAGGAGAGGGGGGAGGGAGCCATGTCATTCTTTGTCTCATTCTGATAAACTTCAGTTCAGCCTTCAACATTCAAGGCAAAAGCACCTTTTCCAGGAAGGCTTACACCATTCTCTTAGCAGTTTCTGCCGCCAGCGCCAGCGTGGTCCTCCCTTAGCACCCTTTAAATACCTGTTACATACTTAGGTTACATTGTAGACCTTTGTATGAAACATCTGGCTCCCTGGTCAACCTCTTAGCTCCTTGGAGAAAGCAACTATTTTTATTCATTTTTGTAACAATAGCAACAATATAGTTGTTACTCAATGCCAGAACCTGTTCCAAAGATTTTATTACAAAACAGGCACTGTTGGGATCCCCTTCTTCAGTTTGAGAAACTGAAAAACAGAATGGTTAAGTAACTAACCAGCCCAAGTTACCCACACGGTACATAGTAGAGCTGGGATTTGAATCCCAGAAAGGTGGTTTTAGTTCTCACCCACTGTGCAGTGTGTGCCCAGTAGTGGTTGGTGAAGGAATGAGTGAATGAATGAATGAATGAACAAAAGATAGTGACTAAAAGATAAGGTAGAGAACCTCAAGGGGCAGATTTACAAATAGAAGAACTTTATATTGTGGCTGCAGACCCAAATTCAAGCCTGAAGAGGAGAGAAAAGACATTTTTATGCTTTTTTTTTTTTTTTACGATTTTATTTATTTATTCATGAGAGACAGAGAGAGAGAGAGGCAGAGACACAGGCAGAGGGAGGAGCAGGCTCCGTGGAGCCTGGGAGCCCGACGCGGGACTCGATTCTGGGTCTACAGGATCACGCCCTGGGCCGAAGGCAGGCGCTAAACCACTGAGCCACCCAGGGATCCCCCCAATTTTATGCTTTTAAGCCACATTTACTAGCACATTCAATTACTTTTTTTAGGGGAAAAAAATGTATGAAATTATATACTTATACGTCTAAATCAACCTAAATGTTTTTTTGTTGTTACTTTGGGAAAGGAAACAAGATTGGTTTCTCTGGCTCTATCTTTAGCTAAATTAATACTAAAATGACCAAAAGCTTTGTTGAAAGAGTGAAGTTAATTAATTTAACAAATACATCCAGATACGCTTGTGTGGTATGCTTGTATAGCATGCTACTTTGGAGAGAAAAGCATGATAATATGGATAGTGATTATAGAAAATTAAGATTAGAAGTGACACCTCATTGCCAAATTTGTCTTTTTTTTTTTTTTTTTTTTAATAAGATGGGACACAGGGCAGTGTGGAGGTGGAAAGGAAGAGTGAGTTGTCACCAATATTGTTTTCTTTGACAAGTGCTTGCCATGAAAATACAACCCAGAAGGATGGCCGTGGCTCACTGTATTAAAAAAGCCCTGGGATCCCTGGGTGACTCAGCGGTTTGGCACCTGCCTTTGGCCCAGGGCGCGATCCCGGAGTCCCGGGATCAAGACCCACATCAGGCTCCCGGCATGGAGCCTACTTCTCTCTCTGCCTGTGTCTCTGCCTCTCCCTCCTGTCTCTATGACTATCATGAATAAATAATAAAAAATCTTAAAAAAAAAAAAAAAAAAGCCACCCAGGTGGCTCAGTAGTTTGGCGCCACCTTCGGCCCAGGGCATGATCCTGGGGATCCAGGATCGAGTCCCACGTCAGGCTCCGTGCGTGAAGCCTGCTTCTCCCTCTGCCTCTCTCTCTCTGTCTCTCATGAATAAATAATAAAATCTTTTTAAAATTTTTAATTTTTAAAAATTTTTAAAAAGCCCATCAGCATAGCTCTGTTACCTTCATCTTCCCAGCTCCTGCATGTATATGAGATCCAGCTTCATGGGGGAAGTATGCATGATGTTGCTGAAGATAAAAGGTTTTGTGTTTTGTAAAAGCCTGTAGTTAGACAGCCTTGAGAAGTGTGCCGTCCTTCTCTTAGAAAACAGTCCTGAGATCTCCCCATCCATCTGACCAGCCTTCTGGAGATGAGCTCAGTGCTACAACCGCGTGTATGTACTGCCAGAACCAACTGAGAAGACCTTAATCACATAGCTTAAGTAGAAAACGCTGCTCCAAGTCTCATAAAAATTCCCAAGCCCTGTTTTCAATCTACAGCTGAAGCCGACCTGCCCGACCTCTGTAACAATCCAGAGCAAGGAAACTGTTGGATGTTTCCTTTCAGGAGCTCTGTCCAGCAGCAAACCGTGTACCTCCAAAGAGGGAGCTTTACAAACAGCACCCAAACGTGCCCCGTGCCTGCTCAGTTTTCATCAGTTCATCTAACTTTCATCAAAAGCATAGAGAGGATACCTCAGAACCCACGGGAACAAAAGGTTAATAAGGGTCATAGTTTCAGTGAGTCAGATTTTCAATACCTTATCCTCATGTGGACTCACAGCATAGCACAGGTTTGGTAGTTTGACCTTGTTTCTTTCCGACCTGAAACCTAAAGGTCAAGGCCACTTGCCTTGTGTGTGCCAAAGGCTGGAGAAGGTCATCACCTGCTTGGGAGCAACCAGAAGGCAAGAGAGATATATCTGCTTCCCTTAGAGCAGCGGGACACAGCTCCAATACCACCAGTGAAATGGAACTGGTTTGCTATTTCTAGCCACTTCATTCCACTTTAACTTTATGATCATTACCTTTTTAAATAACATTTTTATGGGTCGTTAGTTTTATGTGTGATTCTCCACTTCCCACCCCTTCTTATTTTTCCCATTATCAGGGCCTTACTTGTTAAAAACAGAAAGTAAATAACAATGCAGGCTTTGTGATCCTGGGTTCATAAACATATAGCTTTCCACTGGTACCTGGATATTTGCTTTCTGAGTACAGTGGGGGAGTTTAAACGATTCCTAAAAATGAAAGGACCGTGCAAGCTACCAGGATGGAAGCTAAACCCAGTCCTTAGAAAGGCTCCACCTAATTTGACGTGGCCTATATGTGTGACAGGCACTTGCTTTTCTGTTTTGTGTATTTGGAGCTATTACAGCTTATCCCAGTGTGTACCAGGGATGGATTCCTGGGAGGAACACCAAGTGGTTCAGGAGGTACCCATTGCATCAAAGCAACTCTTGACCCAGAGTGGACATAGTCATGGCGATTTCACTGCACTCTAGGTGTTGTGCTTTTAAGTGTTCACAGGATCCCTACAGACCTCTGAAGTAGCCTTCTCTCCTGAACTGGCCAGGATTTCTCAGTTGACAGCTAATCATGTAATCTTGTAACAGCCTTCCCATTGCTGACTGATGTTATTTGATAATTAACTTTCCATTGTTAAGGTGTGTTACAAAGCTAAATTGTAGGTTTCTTGGGCACAGCCTTGCACACACAAGCTGAGCAAAGTTTAGCAGAACTGAATTTGACAAAACAGAGGATTTAAACTCTTGAAATTTGAAAATTCATGGGGAGGACACCATTTCCTCTAACCTTGAACTTGAATGACAGTTTACAGTTCTCTTTTTAATCATGACTCTTTTGTGACCATATGGTGATCATTTCAAGCTCATCATGTCTTCTAGGCCCAAAAGGATTAGTGATGGGATTTGGGATGTGCAAATTGGTGCTCATTGGCATCCTCAGGCCCACTCATACATTGAAGCATCAGCTTGTCCCTGCATAGAGAGGCTTTCTCCAGCTCCTTGTAGCCATGTGGCAGGTGGCGATGCCCGTGACTGGTCTAACCATCCCCAGGGTGTTCCTGGTTTCTCTAGGAATTTTCTTTAAAAGCAGCCATAGTAGGAGACAGTGGCAGGACTTATTGAGACCAATGTCATCAAAAAAAAAAAAAAAAAAAAAAAAAAAAACAAGGAAATGACCATAAGGGAGGGCTATATAAAAAATATAAATGACGTTGAGGAGAGCTTCCCCCTTTTCGCAAAAACTGAGCCCATCTACCCAAACTTGAGATGTGTGTTATCCCGTCAGCAACTGGTAGACTGCCTGGGAGCAGAGCAGAAAATGCTTGCTTATGGAGGGGTCGACTCTGCCTTAGATTAGGCCATTCTTCTCTTTGTGGCAAAGTCACGTTACAGCGAAGAAGTGGGTCATGTGACATTCCCATCACTGCCTTTGGTTACTTCTAAATGTGTACTTCCTTGCCTAGCACTCCCTTTGAAAGGTTCCTAGGGACAAAAAATGGATATGGCAGATAGATACTGCATTTGCTGAATCTGTTACCACGTCAGCTTAGTAGGACACGAAGCCTGGCCAGATGAGCTCTGTTTCAATCGTGGTACTAGGGGTTAGGACAAAAAAGGACTGTTGCCTGCCTCTGATTAGTTGGGGTGTGGTTTGTCGGTTTACACAGTGACTTGCTCCAAAGTAATTTGAGGCAGTACTCACCAAACAGAGCGTGTTGTTACATTTGTACACTGCAGTTAGCTGTATGTTAGGGGCACAGTTAGACTTATGACATTTCAGTACTACACATGCTTTTATCAGGTGTATACCGTGTTAGAGACCCTAATCAGATGCAGAGTTATAAAGAGAAATGAAGCAGTCCCTGATCTGAAGGAGCTTGCTGTCTTACCATAGAAACAGACCCAATTAAGTATAATAAAAGTGAGATGGCAGTGATTGCCCTTGTGGAACTATAGTGTGAGTCTAGCGGTCGTGTTTTTTTGTTGTGTTCTTTTTTTAACCAAATATCTTGGGACTCATTATCTGACAGAGTTTTTTTAATTTGGAATATAAAGTCCTTCAAAAATATTAACAATTAAAATCCCATTCTGTTATATATCTAAGAAATTTCCCTTACTGGAAAGAATGCCGCATATTAAAATTAGTGCTGGCTGGGAGGGTCCAGGACATTTTCCTCACCCTAGCGATGGGGCTGAGAGGCTGGTATCATCTGTTCTAAGAGGTTGGGAGACTGTTCCTGGAGAAGGTGGTGTCCAAGTTGAATCTCAAGCAACAGATATAAGTCCTCACAAGAGTTTTGGCTCTGTGTGCTGCAGTGAACTCAGTACATGTGGGACGTGTTCAGAGCTGGCCAGTTCAACTTGCTCTACACCTACTCCCTTAGCAGTTGTTTTGTAATCACCACTACTGGAGCTTCCAGCAAGGACCCCATGATTGCTGCTTCCATTCAATTTATACATATGATCCGTAGATCTGCCTCCCCTTCCTATGGAGGAAGCAGTGCTTGCAAGAACCCAGAAGATGCGTGTAGGTTTTGCATATAGGGTGAGGAAGCCTGCCCTGAACACCAGCTCGTTTAATCCACTTCCATCTGAAAAAACAATTGTATTTCTAATTGTCTAAGTCATTCCCTGTGTGTATGGGGGTGTGTGCGTACGCAAAGCTGTGCATAAACAGCACATTTTCAATTGATAAAATGTAAAGGATAAGGAGCACCTGACAGTAGTAGGCTGAGCCTCTATAAAGATTTTGTAGGAAAAAAGCTGCATGGCAAAGCTGCTGCTCATAATTAGGGAAGGGATAGCCTGCGTTCTGTGCCACTCAGCAACTTGAACCATTGAAATGACAGCCGGTTTGTTTAGTTCTGTAACCCCCATTCTTCACCGGCCAGGAGTTGATTTCTTGTTGAGAACAATGCTTTGGATTGTCATCATCTCTGGTATCACTGTGAGATCAGGTATGACGTGATGACTGAAAAGTCCCGTCTGGAAACCACGATGAATGAGAAAGACACAAGTTGCTTTTTAATGTCACTTTTTAACTTTTTAAGCCAGGGAAAGCTGTTTGTCAAGCCCTGTGGACCTTCAGTTTTTAAACAGGCTGTGTCACGAGTTTTGCAGTTGACAAGAAAAACAGAATGCTTCCTTTGGCTCAAGTGGGGGGCAAGTGTCACAGCACCCCTTACGTAGAAGGGCCCTCCACAGGACTGACTGGGGGGCGGGGAATTAATAGGCTTCCCATGGTCACCATGCATTTTTGCCAGGGTATTTCATTAAGTGTAAACACTGGACCCGTTGTGGTCGTGTTTAGCCACTTGACCCTGGTGATTTTCAACTCCCTGTGCCAGGTGATGAAGTGGAGCCGAGGCATGCACGGGACGGGCACTAATTATTGGAAGCAGAATCAGTGCTGACCCAGTGCGAGATTAACTGCTCCTTTGCAGTCTTTATTCTGGGACATTAGCACTGTCTGGTGATCCTGCTTCAGTTGAGGGATTCGGGACAATAGCGGTGCTGATGGTAACGTCGGCGATTTCCCTGTTTGTTTTGCAGGTCACGGCCAGGGGCTTTGGGCCGCTGTTACAGTTCGCCTACACCGCCAAGCTATTACTCAGCAGAGAAAACATCCGCGAGGTCATCCGCTGTGCTGAGTTCCTGCGCATGCATAACCTGGAGGACTCCTGCTTCAGCTTCCTGCAGACCCAGCTCCTGAACAGCGAGGATGGCCTGTTCGTGTGCCGGAAGGATGCTGCGTGCCAGCGCCCGCACGAGGACCGTGAGAACTCCGCGGGAGAGGAGGAGGAGGAGGAGGAGGAGACCATGGACTCGGAGACGGCCAAGCTGGGGTGCCCCCGGGACCAGATGCTTGCAGACCCCATCAGCTTTGAGGCCACTGCCATCCCAGTCGCCGAGAAGGAAGCAGCTCTGCTGCCCGAGTCCGACGTGCCCACCGACACCAAGGAGACCTCGGAGAAGGACGCGCTGACGCAGTACCCCAGATACAAGAAATACCAGCTTGCATGTACCAAGAATGTCTATAATGCATCATCACACAGTACCTCAGGTTTTGCAAGCACATTCAGTGAAGAGAACTCTAGCAACAGCCTCAAGCCGGGCCTTGCCATGGGGCAGATTAAAAGTGAGCCGCCCAGTGAAGAGAACGAGGAAGAGAGCATCGCGCTCTGCCTGTCCGGAGACGAGCCTGACATCAAGGACAGAGCGGGGGACGTGGAAATGGACCGGAAACAGCCCAGCCCTGCCCCCGCCCCCGCCCCCCCTGCCGGGGCCACCTGCCTGGAGAGATCCAGGAGCGTGTCCTCCCCCTCCTGTCTAAGGTCTCTATTCAGCATAAAAAATAGTGTGGAGTTGTCTGGCCTGCCCAGTACCTCTCAGCAGCACTTTGCCAGGAGTTCAGCGTGCCCTTTTGACAAGGGGATCACTCAGGGTGACCTTAAAACTGACTACACCCCTTTCCCGGGGAATTACGGACAGCCCCACCTGGGCCAGAAGGACGTGTCCAACTTCACCATGGGGTCGCCCCTCAAGGGGCCTGGGTTGGAGGCTCTCTGTAAACAGGAAGGAGAGCTGGACCGGAGAAGTGTGATCTTCTCCTCGAGCGCTTGTGACCAAGTGAGCACTGCGGTGCATTCGTATTCTGGGGTAAGCAGTTTGGACAAAGACCTCTCTGAGCCGGTGCCAAAGGGTCTGTGGGTGGGGGCTGGCCAGTCCCTCCCCAGCTCACAGGCCTACTCCCACGGTGGGCTGATGGCTGACCATTTGCCAGGAAGGATACGGCCCAACACTAGCTGCCCGGTGCCAATCAAAGTCTGCCCTCGCTCGCCCCCCTTGGAGACCAGGACCAGGACTTCCAGCTCATGCTCCTCCTATTCCTACGCAGAGGATGGGAGCGGGGGCTCACCCTGCAGCCTCCCTCTCTGTGAGTTCTCCTCCTCGCCCTGTTCCCAGGGAGCCAGATTCCTAGCCACAGAACATCAGGAACCAGGCCTGATGGGAGATGGAATGTACAACCAAGTCCGACCCCAAATTAAATGTGAGCAGTCTTATGGAACCAACTCCAGCGACGAATCCGGATCGTTCTCGGAAGCAGACAGTGAGTCGTGTCCTGTGCAGGACAGGGGCCAGGAGGTAGGGAACCCGCATAAATTCAAGCATGTGATCCACTTTTGCAGTCCTTTATCTGGACTCCACCTGCTGCCCCACCACCCCCAGATTAAAGGTTACAGGAAAGGGACTGCCTCCCCCATCCACAGAGGCAGAATGCTTCAGAGTTATTCCAAATTAACCACTTTTGTCCTAGAGGGCACTTGAAATTTGACCTATATTTCAGTACCCAACAAGCAGAGGCAAGCTGTTTAGTAAAAAAAAAAAAAAAAAAAAAAAAGGTTAAGTCTAATGTGTGAAAGAAAGCATGCTCGGGTACTTCAGATCTCTCCCTTCCTCTTCCCTTTCTCCTCCATCTGCTTTGAAAGGATGCTGTACTCATCACCCTCATCCTGGTGCTGCACCCCTTCAGTGTGAAGTAAAATAGAGACTCACTTTCAAAACTGATTGACACTAGACAGACCCACAATAGCAGGTGCTCCTGCAGCACCCTTTAAGTTTTCCTTGTCGACAGGAGTCCCAGGGCCATCCCTTGTCCACTGCAGTACAGGGAACTCGCCATCCATCCTGGTCCCCGGGGCACTGCAGAAGCACCCTGGTCAGTCACACATAACTGTGTAATGTATCGTTTCCTGAGCTCCCCACAAATGATGAGAAGTCACTTTAAGGAGTAGTGGGGTTGAGTAGCAGTCTCTGCCCCCTCGAAAGCAAAGTGCCTTCTAGTGCTTTATAGATAAAAACTCCCAAAGGCTCCATCCATCTTACCAATGCTGGGAGATGGAGCAAAACTCACATGGCTAAGGAGAGGAAAGAGGAGATGCTTCGTTCGTTCCCTTCCCCTCTGTTACATGAGAGGCCCCTGCAAAGATCTGAGGGAGTCTGTGTCATGATCTGGTGCTGTCTGGCTGCTTGACAAGGAACCAACCTGAGACTGGCACCTGGGTCTCAGACCTGCCTTGGGAGCAGTGTGAGCAAACCCAGTGAGAAGTCCGTCCTCAGAGCTGCTTATCTGGAAACCACAGGAGGAAATGAAGCGTGGTCCTCATTAGGCCAGCGCCCTCGGTACACGTCTGCCCTCCCTGGATATTAGCCCCTAGTAAAGCAGGGATGTTAAGCCAACCAGACAGCAGAAATGCCACACGGGGTGAGGTGCCTTTTCACAGAGCCACGTGCGGTTTATTCAGCCTCGGCAAGATTGGCAAGAAACACATGAGGTTTTAGTTAGGGCATGTTTTGAAAATAGATCCCAAAGCTCCCTGTGCCAACTGCAGGGATGCCCTGTGGTCACTTCCTCATTTGGCCTGCTAGCCTGGTCCAGGCGCTTCTGTTACTGCCGGAGGGGGTGGGGGGATGGAGAAAGAAACATACGGAAAGGATTTAATTTAGCTAAAGGAAAATTGAATGAGAACTCTTCTGTCTGAATACACCATATCCCCTCAGGTTTGGGTGTGCCCAGGTGCCCCAGCCAGTGGCATCTGTGCTCATGACCCGGGAGGACTGTTTTTGTGAAAACAGTGAAACGTTTGTACTCTCTCTCTCTTCCCTCACTCATTCCTCTTCCTCCAACTGACCATAACTTAGGTGAAGTTTTGGGTTCCGCACCCCCCCACACATTGTTCCTAAGTACCCGTGATGCACAAGCCTAGTCCGTGGGTCAGGTTCATCAGCATAATGACTTATCTTGCTGAGGATTGGTGTCTCAAGAAAAGGACAAATGTCTTTGTCTTTGCCTCTCCCCTAAGGGGAACCCCACCATTAAGCTGAATGGGTTGTGTTGTCATGACATTGGCATTTGTTCAAGGAACTGTCCATTTCTGATTATCTCCTTTTGTCTCTCTCCTATCCCGAAAATGGGCTTAAAGTCACTTCAGGGCAGCCCGGGTGGCTCAGCAGTTTAGCGCCGCCTTGGGCCCAGGGTGTGATCCTGGAGACCCGGGATCGAGTCCCACGTCGGGCTCCCTGCATGGAGCCTGCTTCTCCCTCTGCCTGTGTCTCTGCCCCTCCCCCGCCCCCCCCCCCCCCCGTGTCTGTGTGTTTCTCATGAATAAAAAAAATAAAGTCTTAAAAAAAAAAAGTCACTTCAAATTAAATGCCACCAACAAGAGCACATGCGTTTTTCCTGTGTGTTTGGCCACATCACTTGTCTCCCTCTAGAACGCTTCAGTTCTAAATGAACCACTCAAAAGGAAGATTCAACCTATAAAATAGTCGTGAACAGGACTAGTCTCTCCCTGAAAGATATCAGCCCTTTAAAAATATTTTTACCTCGGAGGCCTGGGTGGCTCAGCGGTTGAGCATCTGCCTTCAGCTCAGGGCGTGATCCCAACATGGGGAGCGAGTCCCGCCTCGGGCTCCCTGCGAGGAGCCTGCTTCTCCCTCTGTCTGTGTCTCTGCCTCTCTCTGTGTCTCTCATGAATAAATAAATAAAAGTCTTAAAGAATATATATATTTACTTTTCCAAAAAGAAATACGGTCTTTGCATTTCTAAACACTGAAAGCGGAAACGTTTACCAGAGCTCTAGGCCATTTCAAGGATCACGTTTAGCCCCTCTCAGAAGGGCATTTTGGACAGGGTTGTTAGGGTAAAGGTAAATGCCTTTCCCAGTTTGGCATTTTAGTTTTCCTAAAGTAGAGATTAGGTCTACTCAGGGGCTCCGCATGACTGGTCCTCTCTGAGTTAATAAGTTGCTTCCGGAAGTTACTTTGACTCAGTGGAAGTGTGGTCCCCAGTAATAACCATGAAGGCAGATCCTTCATTCACAATATGAACTGTCACTCCTTTTCCTGAGTTGAACTGATCCAGAAGAGGCCGACATCTGTTGATCTGATCCTGCCCTGATCTGCTCTTATAAGGTGTTCACATGACTCCTCTTCCAAGTAAAGCCCAAGGAGACACTGAAGTCAGAAACAAGAGAGTTCTCCCCTCCTGCCAGGCACCTGTCCAGTGCTTCAGACCGACAGGCCAGGCTCCTTCTCAGCCTCTCTCCCGCCACCTCTGTAAGGAGCCAAAATGTTAGATCAGAATAAAAGTACTGGCATCCCTTATAGTCTCTAAGGTGTTTCTGGTTATAACATCTCATCGGTATTGACTTCTCTCATCCTTTCCATCTGTCCCCTAGCTTTGAAGAAGAGCTTCAGATAGCACAGTATTGTCCTTTCTCAACAATCAGAGCTTTTTTTTTCTTAGATTTTATTAATTCATGAGAGGACGTAGGCAGAGGGAGAAGCAGGCTCCCTACAGAGAGCCTGATGTGGAACTTGATCCCAGGACCCTGGGATCATGGCCTGAGCCAAAGGCAGATGCTCAACCACTGAGCCACCCAGGTGCCCCAACAATCAGCTTTTTAAAATTACTTCCTTCTTTGAAATAATCAAACAGCAGCTTGCTTCTTTCACAGAGCTATCTCCTATGTGCATGCCTGTAGGTCAGTCACATCAGGTTAAAGCAAACTTCTTTAATATCCATGGGCCCCACAAATCACAGCTTATTCAGCTACCATCTCTCAACAGTTTTTCCAGTTTTTTTCCCTTTCTATAAAAATTGCTGCAATAAACATGTTTGTGAACATATTTAGTAGTGGTGCTTTTATTTTTGTGGGTTAGAATCCCATAAGTGGGTTAAAGGTGATGATGCTTATTTGTGAAATACTAATTACTTCCCCTGAAAGGTTGTATCCTTCACCAATTTATGAATGTCCATTCTCCCTTGTTCTTTCCAGTACTAGCTGTTACCAGTCCTTTTAAATTTTGCCAATCTGGGGGATCCCTGGGTGGCTCGGTGATTTGGCGCCTGCCTTTGGCCCAGGGCGCGATCCTGGAGTCCCGGGATCGGGTCCCACATCAGGCTCCTGGCATGGAGCCTGCTTCTCCCTCCTCCTGTGTCTCTGCCTCTCTCTCTCTCTCTTTCTCTATGTCTGTCATAAATAAATAAATAAATAAATAAATAAATAAATAAATAAATAAATATTTTTTGAAAAATTTGCCAATCTGATGGGCAAAAGATGATGACTAATGAGGTTGACATCTTTTCTCGTGTGTATGTGCCATTTATATTTCCCTTCCTGTGACTCACCACTTTATATCTTTGCCCATTGTTAACTTGTGCTGTTCGTCTTTAAACCAATTTATAGGATCCTTAATCCTTAATACAGGAATATTAACCTTTTATTAGAAACGTTTCCCATTTTTTCTCCTACTCGATCTTTTTATTTAAGGATTTTTTCCAATATAGAAAAATTTAAGTTTTATGTAATTTTAAATTTTATGTACAGTGGTTGAGCATCTTTGTCTTTATGACTTTTGGGTCTGCTATATTACTTAAAAAGTCAGTTTGGGACTTTTTATCTTCCAATGATGAAAAAAACAAACAGGTCATATATAGTGGAAAAAGTTAACAAAACAGTATGTATAACAAGATCCTAGTTTGCTTCATAAATATACATATTATTTCTTAAAAGAGAATAAGATAAAATAGGCAAAGTTGGGGAAGAATATAAGAAAAGTTTTATTTCTGTGTACCTCTGTAATGTTTGAATTTTATTTATGTGTATCTCACACAAGGTCATTATTTTAATTGAGATATAATTCACACACCATAAAACTTACCCTGTAAAAGTGAGCACAGGGATTTTTTAATGATTCATGAAGGTTTGGACCATCACCACTCTAATTCCAGGACATTTTCATCACCCCCAAAAGAAACACCATCCCCATTAGCAGATGCTCCTCACCGTCCTCTCCTTAACCCCAGGCAACCACTAATCTACCTTCTATCTCTATAAAGATTTGCCTATTCTGAACATTTTATAACAATGGGATCTTACACTGTGTGGCCTCTGGTGTCTGGCTTCTTTCACTGAGCATAATGCTTTCAAGGTTCAACCTTGCCATTGATGTACCAGTGGGTACACCATGTATCAGTGCTTTGTTCTTTATTTATTGCCGAATAATAATTTACTCTGTGGATATACCACACTTTGTTGATTCATTGATCGGATTGATCGGTTGAGGGACATTTGGATTGTTTCCCCTTTTTGACTGTTATCAATAATGCTACTGTGGGCATTGGTGTACAAGTGTTTTGTAGACAAGTTTTCAGTCCTCTTCATTGTGCATCTAGCAGAATCGCTAAATCATATGATAACTATATGTCTAACCTTCTGAGGAACTACCAGACTGTCTTCCAAGGTAACCACCATTTTACATTTCCACAGCAGTGTACGAGGGCTCCTGTTGCTCCACACCCTCACCAGCACTGGCTACTGTCCACCTTTTTTTATTATAGCCATCCTAGTGAATGTGGAATGGCATCTCATTTTGGTTTATGAGTTCATTTTTAGTATTTGAAAATTATAGAAAAGTCAGAAGCATTTTCCGAGTAGTAACCCTCGTTAGTGGGATGGTTTTATTGTACAAGCATTTCTATCTACCTAATTGTAGGTTTTAGCAAGAAAGCATTAGAACGACAGTTTCTTTGCATGGCCAAAAGCATTGATTAGTTGGACTTTCTTTATGAACACATTTTATGTCAGGAGGGATAAAAGTATGTGACAGTGAGTATGTGTGTACGTTTGGGTTTACACAGGACTGTGGGAGCAGGGAGAAATGATGTCTGGCATGCAATAAGATGGAAGAGCTGTGTCTGACCCTAATTCTTCCACCCACATGTCAACTTCCAGACATAAGTTGTATGTAAAAATTTTACACTCATTGTTGCAGTTCATTGAATCAGGCATCTTTTTTAAAATGCTGATGATTGGTCTGCTTCATAGAAAACTTTGCTAGGCAGCATAGAAGTCGGCCCTAGTTCTGCTTAAAACAATGTTTTTGTGTTGTCTAGAAAAATGTTCCTAGCATCGGGAATTCCAAAGCATACAGTCTGTCTGGAAGAAGAAACCATGTGACAAAGAAAGATAGGGCTAATAAACAGAATTAATAATACCTCATACCTATCAGGCAATTCAGACTTTTCAAAGCACTTTCTCCATCTGTTACCCAATTCTATTCTTCATAGCAATCCTGTAAGCTAAGTAGGGCATGTATTATTATCTTCCTTTCTCACAGATCCTCAAAGAACTTCAGGATAGAGAGAATGAAAGACTGGCCTGAGGTCACGCGGCTAATTAATTGCAGTACAACTAAATCCCAGGTGTCCTGCGTCTGTTCTGGAAAATGGACCATGAGAATAGAGGGTAGGAGGACAATTGTGTGGGAAACATTTCTTAGTGGCGATGGGACATTCTGTCACAGGCATCTGTCTTGCGTGGACCTGGCTGTCTGCCGGCTAGCAGCACTGACTTGTCAGCCCGGGGGGCATCTCGCTTCCTCCCCTGACAAGGTACAGAGGACTGAGGGCCTCGTTAGAGCACAGGTGTTAAAGACGCTGGGCCTAAGGGTACCGTTAGTATGATCCGACTCCTGCCGCTTCTATTCAACACCGGATAGTGAAACCAAGAAAGGGGGTAGGAAAAAGGATTCACAAACCAGCTTCGGCTGGTATTTCTAGAGGAAATGCTTATGTTCAGCTTTTTCCACAACTTTTGCATCTCTGTCCCGTTTCTCCAGTAGCTCCCATTCAGCAAACCTGCAGTTCCAGGCAGGTGAAATGTGGTAAGAGGCATGGTGAAGTGAGGTGGCTGTGGTCTGCTTAAAACCCTGTAAAAAGGACGCAGGGAAAACCGAGGTCACCAGAACGAGACAGCCATTGTTTGGGAGTGGGAATTTTTTTTCTCCACCTTTTGTCTCATTTGAATTTTCTGCAAGAAGTTCTATTTCTCATATAATTATTTTTTTTTTTACATTTTTAAAATTTAAATTCAATTTGCCAACATATAGCACAACACCTTTAATGGTATTTTGTTTAACTGGGAGCAGGGGGTAGTTTTGGCTGCAGAACGAGGTGGTCGTGGGTAAGGAGAGAAGTGGAACTGATTCCTGTTGGACAGGAGGAGGCACTGGCACTGCAGGGTCCCCCGGCACCCCTGCTCAGGCCCTGGAGGAGAAATATTTAGGTTTCATTTGCCATCTAGATGTCATAACTTTCCTTCCACCTTTTCCCAGCCCCCAGGGCCAGAGGTCCCTCAGCATTCTGCAGCGACCACCCATTTCACCATGTGCTCATGAGCTGGGACCCCCAGAAGGCCTAACCTGGCTCTGGTGGCTGTTTGGGTCCAGGTCAGGTCCTGGGACGGGACTGGAAAGCCCCCTGTCCTGTACTTCCAGTTGTGCTCCAGAAGGCCCAAGCCACTGAGGGCAAATCCACAGCAGCAGATGGTGCAAACTGTGGCGCTGGCCCATGGGGCCCTATTGGGCCCTTGGCTGGCTGCCTCTGTGGCTGCCCCTGACTTTTGGAGTCTCTACTGAAAACCAAAGTGGGGGCGGGCATGAGCAGCAGCCATGAGAAACCATACGCTCCATCCCATGGGCCCTGCCCCCTTTTGTGCAGCGTGCTCAGCCTCCTGTGGGTCTCGCAGGTGGACAGGGGTTGCAGGCCTGCGTCCAGGCAGGTGGTGACGGCAGCTGGCAGGACGTTTCATCTCGGGAGGTCAGGTGTTTTGCACTGAGAGTCCAGTGAATGAAAATGAACCCACTGCTGAGAAGTAAAACCCTGGAAGAATGAGTGTGTGGAGGGACAAGAAATAAGATGTTAAGCCCTCTAGGGCCTATTTGGGTTATGAGAATTTGCCAAAAGAAAGGGAGAAGGGCCTCTGCCCCTCTCGATGTGTTTGAACCTTCTAAGGCCAGGTCGCATTAGCTGACTTTCGAGCTCCTTTAGGGGAGTGTTTGGGTGCCTGCCAGCTTCAGAATGGACTGTTCTCCCCTTCCCATAAGGGGCTCTGCGGCTGCTCTTCATCTGCAGGGAAGATGCCCACTGGCTTGGAACTTACTTCTCTGAAAATAGCAGTGTTCCCACTGCTCTATCCCAAACACTTCGGGACTTCCCTCGGGTGGGCAGTGTGAATTCTCCCTTGCTTGAGCCCTAACAGAGCCTATTAAAAAGAAACCCCACCGCCCGGCCACTCTTGTTTCTTTAACGTGGAGGAAGGTCTATAGCTGCCTATTTTCTTTTCCTTTGACCTCTTTAAAAAGCAGCTGGAGTTGCAACAGCTCTCCCGAAACTTTCTATGGCCTTTTGCTTCGAGGACTTTGAAACGAGCGTTGTTGATTTTTCCTCTTCCTGTCAACCTCTGTCCTGTTTCCCTGGTGTTTTATAGTCTCTGTCCGGATGATGTTAAATACAGTAGCTCTTGGTCTAGAAGGCCTTTTGACTTTCCCTGCGGCCCGAACCGTAGGTATATATTCTTTCGGAAGAGAAGTAAACAGGATTCAGAGCCGAAGCAGCATTGCCTTGTCGTCAGCAGAAGGGGAGACCCCACGAGGCCCCACAGCGCTGCAACCTGTGTGTGCAAACAAGCTTCTTCCTGGTGTGGAGACATCCGTGTCCCCGCCAGGCTCATCTCTGTGTGAGTTAGGCACCGTCCAGGACTGGCGTGTCTGTTTGTTATCCAAAGGGTATAAAGGGAAATCAAACATTCTTCGGATCATTATGAGCCCTGTGCAAACACAGCCCGTGGACAAAGCCTGCTGGCTTTCCCTGGCTGCCGGCCTTCAGCGGTGGGAGCAGGGCTGGGCTGACTGTGGCGGAATGCGAGCTGTCGCCACTTTGCTTTCTTGGGCCGAAATGGCACAGGTGGCACGGGGCAGGGTTCGCCAGGCGGAGGTTGAATCAGAGCACCCATTGGGAGCCCTCGGCAAATGGCACATCCAGCAGGCTCAGAGCTATGAAGGACCCTGACAAAGCAGTCGCATCCAGCCACGGAAGAGTCAAATGATCGCGCAGTGGGGCTGCCTTTGTGCGTGGGGATTAACTGGCCGTCAGTGCCAGGATCTAGACTGTCTTCCCGCATCTGATGCAATCAAAGAAAAAGCCTGAGCTCACACTAAAGTATCTTCATCTCACTCCCCTGAACAGCGCAGACATAACACTGCAGCTTCTGCATATTAACGAGGGGTTGGTGTCTTCACCCAAAAATATTTTGATCAATGAGACCCGGCCTCTCCTGGTTTTCTGGTTAAGTTCACTGCAGCCCATTTGTCCCGTCTTCTAGGGCTGTGCTGTCCAGTGTAGCAGCCACAAACCACGCGGGGCTATGGAGCCCTAGAAATGTAAAAAAGAAAAAAGAAAAAAAGAAAAAGAAATGTGCCTAGTTCTGAATTGTGACAAGAGCAAAAAAATAGGCCTCCAATTTTGAAAATGCGCTGCCAAAACAGTAAAGTAACTCAATAATGTTTATATTAATTACACGTTGAAAATATTGTGGACCTACTGGGCTAAGTTAAATATACTATTAAAATGAATTTCAGTTGTTGGGTTTTTTTTTTTTTTCACTCCCTTTAATGTGGCTCCTAGAAATGCAAAATCACAGCTCTTGCTATTTGCATTGGACAGCGCTGGGCGGGCACTTGAAGTTTAGGTCTATGGTGCCATCTGCTGGTCCACGCAAAGCAGACGCTGATGTAAGCAAGAATTAAGTGAAGCTGAGCTGGGAGACAGTCTCTTGGTCAAACAACACGCAACCTTCCTTTTCTGAAACAGATCCAGAACCAAATCCAGGAGTCCCTGCATCACCAGGAGAGGGCAATGAGGAACTGCTGGAAGATTCAGGCCTGTGCATTTGACAGACTATAAGGAGGTCACAGATCCATCCCTCCAGAGACTCACGTCCTGTCTTTGGATAATGCTTATTTGCCTTTGTCAGGAGTTTGGAAGTTGGAATCTTGCTGCTGACAGTATCTGCATCAGTTCTCACTGCTGCATAACAAATCACCCCCAGATCCCATGGCTTAAATCATTTATCATCTCTTCTTTGGGGCAGGAACTCAGGAGTGGCCCATCTGAGCACTTCTGGCTTGGGATACGTCATGAGGTTGAAGTCAGTGGCTGGGGCTTCCATATCTGAAGGTGTGACAGGGGCCTGGAGAATCCACGTCCGGGGTGGTTGGTTCACATGAGTGGCCAGGCAACGCTGATAGTTGGCTGCAGGCCTCAGTTCTTCTCCACATGGGCCTAGGCCCTCCACAGCACTGCCTGAGAGTCTTGTAGGCCCGGCAGCTGGTTTCCTCCAGAGGGAGCAGTCTAAGAGCCTAAAGAAGAAGCTACACCTTCTTTTATAACCTCGCCTCTAACCACATACTGTGACTCCCACCGCATGGCGATGATTGAGAGGCAGGAATGTACATCCCCCCCACCCCCCCGATGGAGAAAAGTCACCATCATGTTGTAAAAGAAAATGTGAGATGGGATGGCCATTGTATTTTTTGAAAATACAATCTGCCAAA
Organism: Canis lupus dingo; assembly: GCF_003254725.2. Taxonomy (NCBI): domain Eukaryota; kingdom Metazoa; phylum Chordata; class Mammalia; order Carnivora; family Canidae; genus Canis; species Canis lupus. The sequence goes on along the minus strand of NC_064254.1, from coordinate 49,309,019 downwards.
GTGCCCAACTTTGTACAGCCCTATGCAGCTCAAACGCATGCCCCATTTTGCAGATGAGAACATTGAGGCCCAGAGAAGTAAGGTAACTAGCCTGAAGTGTCATGTCTCCTAGAAGGACTAAAGCCCACTTCCAGCTCCTGGTCCACCTCGGTGTAGCCTACCTGAGCTCTCTCGCTGCATCTCCTTAAGCCATGGCACTGAAAATCACACTGGCGGTTTCATCTTTCCAGCCCCTTCGAAGTGTGTGGTGCTCTCCTTATTCAAGTGATTCCCATAATTCCTTAGATGGTATCTGTCTGTGAATTGTTCTTTGTGGAGTCGAGGCTCCATGGAAGTAGGTTTCAACTATCTAGCCCTTGTTACAAAATTGCTACAGCAGTGAAAAAGTATGCATTCTCCAATAGCTCCCATGCCGTTTGCTTCAGAAATCTCAGGAATGATAACCACGTTATAATTTGTGTTCACGGGACACCTGGGTGGCTCAGTGGTTGAGTGTCTGCCTTTGGCCCAGGGCGTAATCCTGGAGTCCCAGGATCGAGTCCCACATCAGTCTCCCTGCATGGAGCCTGCTTCTCCCTCTGCCTGTGTCTCTGCCTCTCTCTGTGTGTGTCTCTCATGAATAAATAAATAAAATCTTTTAAAAAAATAATAATTTGTGTTCACATTCTGTTTTACTCTCTAAATATTACATCTTATTTCTCTCTGAAACAAGAAAGACTTGATCATTGGCTGCATTCAGTAGTTTCCATACTACTTGGTCATCCTAAAAAGGAGGTTTTACCTGTTTTTTTTTTTTTTTTTTTTTTTTTTGATGTTTTGCCAGCTGGAATTCCAACTAAAACCCAACCACCATAATCATATTCTACTGTTCTTGGTTTCAGGTCAAACTTCCCTTCCCTGTAGATCAAATCACAGATCTTCCAAGGAACGATTTCCAGATGATGATTAAGATGCACAAGCTAACCTCAGAACAGTTAGAGTTCATTCACGACGTCCGACGGCGCAGCAAGAACCGCATCGCGGCCCAGCGCTGCCGCAAGCGGAAACTGGACTGTATTCAGAATTTAGAATGTGAAATCCGCAAATTGGTGAGTTGACCCGTTCATTGCTGTCGGCAACCTGGAGTGAGCAGGATTCGTGCAAAGTTGCAGTGGTGGAGGCTAGACAAGTGGAGGGAAGGGTCAGCATTTTGGGAAGTTTGGGGTTATTTTCAAGCAAGTTTCTCAACAAAACTAGTAGCTTTATATCTGCAATTGTGTGTGTCTGTGCAGGTGTGTAATCACGTTTCAATATTTTATGGCCTTCAGCCACACATATAGAGGTAGTCCTTTGGGTTTTTTCCATTCAACATGTCCTAGCTGCTAACATCCTTTGCGAACGCGTGTGGGCCAGGTATTATTCCCAACTGTTTTTTGTAAACGATCACGTTAGATCCTCACATCAACCCTATGACTTAGGCTCTATTTTATCTCCATTTTCAGAGGAGGGAATGAGTGCAGAGAGTTTTGCCAACTCCCCGCTCTGTGGCAGAGCCTGAATGCAAACCCAGTTGCCTGATTCCAAATCTTGTAACCTGCCACCGCCACTTTCTCCTGCCCCCACAGAAGAATGTAGAATCCAGATAGGACACCACATGACCTGAAGCCCCTCGAAGCTCCAGGGTCCTTGAGTTTGCAGTTCTGCCTCCAAGTGGCTGGCTCCTCTTCCCCGTGCCTGAGAGTATTTTGTCTCAGGGAATAAGTTCCCAGGCTCCCCTCACTGGGAGCTCGGTGCCCCCTTCTCCTTGGTAAGCAAGCTTAAGCCACAGGAAGTAAATCCAGATGGCCTCTGGCTCCTGACTTAGCTCTGAAAGCAGAGAGTGCAACCTCATTCAGCTCAACCTTTGTGCTGGCCAAATACCGGGAACATCTCAGGTGCCATGTCGTGTCAGGCTGAAGAAGAGAGAGGCCACAGTGATGTGCTTATGATCTAAGTTTGGGTCCTCAGACCATACATGGTGATCCTTGGCCTCATGGTAAACCACCGTCCCAATGAGAACCTAAGAATGAGATAAGAATAAGACATTTGAAAAGCATGAGTAAAGGTCATCCAGGACTTCAGAGTCTGTTTTCTTTTTTGGTCAACTCCCATCAAGCAGGGGAACTGCTCCTGGCAGGGCCTCCCCTCACCTGCCAAATAAAGCCCAAGCTTCTTAGGAAGACATTCATACTTGCTCATACAGGTTTAGTCTGTAGCTACGTCCAGAATCACCTTCCACTCCAAACTTGACCGATAATAAAATCAAATGCTCTGCACTTCCTGCCACTTGCTCTTTCTGCTTCTGTGTTTGTGCTAGCTCCCCTCTACCATGGACATTCCTTGGCTATTTTCTTCTCTGACTTCATCCTTTAAGAATCAGGTTACTGCCTTTTCTCAAGGAAACCCCTTTCCTGAGTCCCTGGGGAGGCTGAGCACCCAGCCCTGGAGCCCTGATCTGACCTCTGGCTTCCTGCTCATCCCAGCAGTCTTGCCTCATCTATGTGTGTGTGTCTGTCCCCCCAACTCCTGGGCGAAGCGGTAGGTTCCTCACAACAGGGTCAGTGACTGGATCGTCCCCTAGTCTCACCACAGCAGGGCCAGGGATGCCTCTCAGGAAACGTCTCTTGCCCTGAAATGTATCTGAAATTGTGACTGGGTTGTGGGATTACAAATTCCTTCTCTCTTCCCAATTTTTCTTTAACGTTGCTTTAACAACGACAAGAACAGTTTGCATTTAAGCCACATAAGGAAGCAAGACATCGCTGCTGGTGAACGTGGGTCTTCTGAAAGCTGGCGGGGCTTCGGCAGGGACCCAGCAAGGCTGAGTCTGCCAAGGACGGGCTTTCGGGGCCCTGAGCACAGGTCCATGGTCATTCGGCCCCGTGCCCCTCTCCAGAAAGCAGAACGATTCTCATCACCTGTATTTGAGAAATACCTGATTTTTGTAATTAGCATTCTTTCCTTGTAATTTTGTAATACTGAACACATAGCAAAGTCTAAGCCACACACCAGGCAGATACGTAAAGCACTTTGCTGATAGTGTTCAGTTGAAGGACGGAGAGGGCGTATCCTACTTCTCCTCCCACTGTTTCTGGAGACCCCTTAAATAATAGGCTGCATTTTCCCACTGAGTGAGAGTTTTCCGAGCTCATCAATGTACATCTGTGACTTAGAGCTTCACCCCGGTAACCAAGGCCTGGGTTTATACTGCCTTTCCTGCACAGAGCCAAAACACTTTTTTTTTTTCTTATGGTCATTTGAAAAGGTTGTTTTATTATCAATGTAACTAATCACAACGAAACCATCTCTTACAACTAAAGACATTATAATGAATTTTCTTTACAACTGAAGAGAAATGGGATTTGCTATTTCACATCAAATAGAACAGGCTGTGTAAATTCTTCTTCCTATTGTAAAATATAATTTCATCTATAAAATCAGTCATGAAATATTAAAACTGAAACAACAGAATCTATATCCTTTACCTAATTTACTTAAAACAGTCTATTCACTTAAAAAGGGGGGGAGGTACATGTGATAGAGCCCCTGTACTTCCTCATTAAGTGTTTCCATTAGACCCTTTATTTTCAACAATTTTATAATACAGCCATAAAAATGCATTCCATGATAATAGTATACTTTCCTCAAATCTGCCTTTTATCTTTATCAAAAGGCAAGAGAATGAAGCACGTGGCATATTGAAGGCTGAGGAAAGAGAAGGAGGAGAAGCATTTCTTTTTCTTCTCCCTAAAAGTGGTCCGCAACAGTTTGCAGATCGGTGGGGCGGGGGGGGGGCCGTCAATGGCTTGGCCAAGATAATGTGGCATAACAGGGACTGAGATGGCCCTCCTGGGACCAGGCAGTGTCACCTCTGGCTCTGCAGGCCCCAGTGCTTCTGGGCGCTCTGGGTGGCACAGCCACAAACGTAAAGATTTTTCGGGGAGGGACCTCCAGATGTACTTTGTTTCTTATCCACCGCCCTCCAGCTGGGTGTCAAGGATGGCCCTGGCGTGGGGGCAGAGGAGGGAGGCCAGTACGCCCCGCGAGTCCCCGGCACACACGCACTCACCCCCCACTCCCACACTGCCTCCGGCGCACCACTCAGCTTTTGCAAAGTTGCATAATGTATTTCTCTCAACTTGCACTTGTACATCTGTTTATTTTTCATTTTTAAAACATGTTTTCTTGATAAATTTATAAATATTTTAGCAGGTGCCCTTTCCCCGTGTAAATCTCCGTCTCCGACACACATGCCCACGCTGCCTGCCAGATTGCATTCATGCTCCAGCACGTGCAGCAACCATGTCGGAGCCCCCATCTCGTATGTTCGCTTCCCTCTCCTCCTTTCTCTCTCCCTCTCCCTCTGCCGCACCCCCAACTCATTCCCCCTCCCATCTGGTGGTGATGTCCGGTTTCCTCATCTCTCTCACTGGGTGTGCCCCATGAAACCCCCACAACTTCTCTCCTCTCACAGATAGTTCAGGTGTAACTAACCTTCACCAGCCTCCCCCCTAGTGGTGAAATTCATCTCTCTGATGGGATGATGAATTTTAGTAACACAGGAAGTCCTGTGGGATTTTCTTGGAGGACAACCTCTCAGAACCTCAGGCTGCTCTGCTCGGCTAGGGCTCGGTCTCCACGCCTCTGTCTGCCCTCCCCGTGTCCGCGGAGAATCGGTGCCCGTGACCCGCTGCAGGGTCCCCACCTGTCCCAGAGAGGACCTGCTCTGTGCAGTCTGTCCCCCGCAAAGGCCAGAAAACCCGCTGAGGTTTAATCGAACCGTGTGACATTGCCAATGGCCACTTTTTGTTGTGATTTTTGTTGACTTTTTTAATAGACTTCTTTTTTAGAGAAGTTTTCGTTCACAGCAAAATTGAATGATGCCCCTGCCCCCTACCCCTGTACACTCACCGCCTCCCCCATCATCAACACCTCCCACCCGGGTAGTGCATTTGTTACAGTTGAGGAACTGGAATGCACACATCATAGTCACCCAATGCCCATAATTTATATCAGGGCTCACTCTCGGTGTTGTGTAGGTTGTGGATTTGGACAGTAGATGCATCCTGACTGTACAGTGAGTAATTCTGCTGCCCTGAAGATCCTCTGTGCTTCACCTGCCCATCCCTCTCTCCCCCCACTCCGCACTCCCTGGCCACTTCTGGTCTTTCCCCATAATGTTGCCTCTTTCCAAAATGTCATAGAGTTGGAATTGGTCAATTTCTGACCTTCAAAAATGGCAGCCTAATGCGTTTGGGGAGCTTTTTCCAACTACGCTTTTGGGACTGAGAGTTTTCCAGTTGATTCTCTGCAACCCCCAAATTCCCAGAAACCAGCTCCTTGACCCCCTGCGGTTCTCTGGCAGGTGATAATATTGCCAGACCCCAGAGAAGGACGAAGAGCTGCCGCACGGAAGGCGTCTGTCTGGTCTGTCTGTCGGGCTCCCTGGCACGCCCGGGTAGGCTGCTCAGGCCCAGCTCCCTGAACCTGGTCTGTGGGTCCCCAGATCCTGGCCTGCGCGTTCGTGAGCCCCCGTGTAACACAGAGTGCAGCAGCTGGCCAAGCCCGGGAGCCGAGGGCTCCTGTCCTCCGGGTCAGGCTTGACGGGGCCTTGTCCTTCTCTGTGGTGCAGGTGTGCGAGAAGGAGAAGCTGCTGTCGGAGAGGAACCAGCTGAAGGCCTGCATGGGGGAGCTGCTGGACAACTTCTCCTGCCTCTCCCAGGAGGTCTGCCGCGACATCCAGAGCCCCGAGCAGATCCAGGCCCTGCACCGGTACTGCCCCGTCCTCAGGCCCGTGGGCCTCCCCGCCGCCGCCGGTATTAACGCTGCGCCCCTGGGCGTCGAGCAGAACCTGGCCGCCCCCCAGTGCGCGGCGGGGGAGAGCGCGCCCTGCTGCCTGGAGCCCGGGCCCGCGCCCCCCGGCCCCCCCTGGGCTCCCGGCGGCGCCCCCCCCTCCTCCTCCTCCTCCTCCTCCTCCTCCTCGGAGAATTGCACGAGGAGGCCGGAGGGCAGCGACCCGGGGGGCTTCCCGGAGAGGGGGCCTCCGCTGGAATCCAGGAGCCAGACGGTGACCGTGGACTTCTGCCAGGAAATGACTGACAAGTGTACGACTGACGAGCAGCCCAGGAAGGAGTACACCTAGGGACGCGGCCCACTTGGCGGCCCCGCCGCCCCCCAGGTGCTCCCCGGGCAGCCCGCCGTGCTGCTCTTCTGCCGTCTGGAAGAACCTAGAAGGAATCGGTGCACACTACAGCGTTCTTAGCAGCAATACTGTCTCTGAGTATTCCCTCCTCTCTCCGCGCCGAGCGGTACAGTTACCTTCCCAATGGTGCTAGCCCTTGCCCGGCAAGGGGCGGCGGCGGTGGTGGCACTGCCTGTCTGTGGGTGAATTTCAGTCTCAACAGGGATAGACTATAACACCTCCAGGACCCAACCACGGATTTTTTTTCTCAGTGGCCCATGTCACAAACCCTATCTCAGGAATTTCTTCTGAATGTTCAATTTTTTTCATTGAAGACAGCTTCTATACACATCAAAGTTTTATAGCTAGACTGTACATATTATATATAATATATATATATAAAATATATATATATCCATATGCAAAAGTCCTGCATGCCTCAATTCTCTCATCCTGAAACTGGAAACTTCATTTCTCATTTACCAACAGGTTCCAACATTCCTCTTCTTTTGTCTCCGATGCTAGAACTAGTTTGGTAACCGTTAACATGGTCATTTTTCTTGCTTCGCAGTTCAATTTCAATTTGTACTTATTTATGGATCAGAATTCAGTGTTGGAAGCTTTTTTTTTTTTTTTTTGGAGGTTTTATTTCAGACCCTTTTTTGTTGTCGTTTGGTTTGCTTTGGGCACCATCAGCTGGTGTCATCTGAGTGTCGTGGGTTTGTTTTTCTTTTTTTCTTTTTTTTTTTTCTTGCAGATACTGTACAGTCATGGTCAACTTTGCCACTTGCACTGAGTTTTGGGTCAAACCTATTTTCTTAAATGAAGTTGTTACTTCAGTATAACTCAAGTATACTGTATATTCTTTGCTTTTAGTTTAAAAAGTAAGACATTTTAGCTAATTAAAAAGCACTCAGGTGATAATTATGTAGGAAAAATAATCTTGCCAAATAATGAATTCATCCTAGGATGTGTAGACAATAATCTGCTTGAATATTTTTATATTTCACCTCCTCCCCACCTTTCCCGGAAGCAAAGTTTAAATGCGGAGAGTTCAGAGTTGATGCTGGACGTTCAGACTCCTAAGTGGGGAGAGAGTGTGGACGTCCGCTCGAAAGTGCATCCAAACAGCAGGAACCCATGATTTTGTTCCAGAACTCAGCAGGCATTGGCTCCTAAAAATCAAGTTATTACTATTTTCTCACCCAGGGGGCGAGTCCCATTCATTTCAGCCGGTCCTCAGGCCTCTGCCTGCCCTTGGAAGTGCAGTGAGGGAGGAACTTTTTGGAAGGATTTGGCCGATGGATCGGCCACCCCGCCCCTCCCCTGCCCAGGCCGGGCTCCCAGGATGTCTCACCTGAGTGAGTTTGCATCACAGCACCTGGAGTTGCCTGTAAGTGGCGTCCTGGGCTGATGCAGCTCGCCCAGAGGAGGGGAGAGCAGAGCGGGAGGGGGGGCGCACGTGAGCCTGGGGTCTGTCCCTGACGCAGGCAGAAGTATTTCTTTCTCCTTCCCCCTCTCCAGATGCTTTGAGTTGAATTCTGAGGTTTTTCTGCTCATCTCTTGTCCGAAGGCAGATTTCATTCTGAGGCTTTGGACACGATATGGCCAAGGAGCCCTCCCTGCCCCCCTCCCCGCCACACACACACCTACCCTCACCTGATGATAATTTTCTTCTCTTGCTGCAAAACTGGTTGGCTTGCAACCCACGGAGAGCAGCTTCCCTTGGCTTTGGGGGCGTGCTGGCCCCTGGCCACGTTTACAGGAAGATGTGCCCAGACCCTGCCGCCAGCCTAAGAGGAGGAATCGGCTCCCTCCCTCCGGTGGGCCCTCCAGCCGGGCTGCGGGAAGAGTCCCGAAAGGTTTGATGTGGGGATGGGGTGGTGGGCAGTGGGGAGTAGATGGTTGACTTTGTTTCTTTATTTGTGCCATTGTTTGGACAATATTAAAGCTGCATGTAAAAGGGGAAATTAGTATATGATGTAGGCGAAAAGTGAAATCATAGTAACATATGTTTTAGTATTATTAACTTTTTTCTGTACAAATATTAGCGCTAAATGTTTAAATATGTATGAATGCCAGAAATTTGTTGGTTCATGCGGTAGGATAAAAAAAAAAAAAGACTTTTCTTTTAAAATAGTTCCGCTTTTAAAACCTGCCTCTGGGTTTCTGTTTCTCCTCATGTGTGCGTGTCTGCGTGTGCTAGTCTGAGACGGACTTTGCCGCAGCTCGGAGTTGGAGCTGCCCTTCTTATGAGGGTTGTTGGAGGAATTTCTCGGCCTAGTGGAACCGTGCTGTGCTTCACCGTGGGGTTTGCCTTTGTAGAAAACTGGTGACAGCTGGGATTGAAATTCAGTGTGAATCCTGTGATAGGCCACAGGTATGTGTTACGGTGGAGGAGTCAGCCAACAGTAGTTTGTGTTTTAACTCTCTTGTTGCCTCTTTTAAGTGACCTCCTTTTCTTTTGGGGAAAAAAAAAAAAAAAAAAGAATGTTCTCTGCTAGTATCATAACCAGGTCCAAACCAACTTGTTGGCGTGATTCACCCTGGTGACAACTCATGTGCAACTGGTAGTCTTGACCACATTCCGTCCGTCTCCCTGTCTCCATGTCTCCATGTCGTTCGGTCTGCACACACCTGCGCGGCCGGCCGCGGCCGGGTGGGGAAGGCTCTCCCTAGGTCCCTCCACCCTGACCCAGCCCACATTCTCCCTCCATCTACCCCGACCTCACTTTTCCTCCTCTTCCTCAGCCAAACCCCTGCTATGGGGAACTGGTTAGAAACACTGCTTGAAAAAACTCTTTCCATTTCTTAGAGATTTTTAACAACTTGGGATTTTGTTCACTATGTACCATAAACAGTGACTGGCTCTGTGCAATTGTCTCCGTGACCTGTCCTATCTTTTACTACCCTGAACCATGTGTTCGTCAAAATTGTTTCTGGATGGATTCACAGGGAGGACTAGCTGGGGGCCAGAATCCAAATTGCCTCGAGTGTAGTCTTAAAAACCAGCCTATCTCCTTAACCTGGGATCCCTTAGGAGGCCGTGTCTTTTATGAAAAAGAAAAGTAAGTTAAGAGCAAGAAATAGTGTTTGCACAGTGCGGTGACATTTAGTTGTGCTCTTATGGGTTCTTCCTTATAAAAAATAAAGGACCCTCCAGCCATGGACAGTTGAGGAAGATCCCTGCCATGGCCCCGTTGAGTCTCCGAAGAGGTGGGCATGAGCTGCTGGGGTGGGGACCACGGAGGTGGCCCTGTGGCTAGTTAGCATCTGCCTGAATCTAGTCCTCCCCTTGAATCTGCCTTTGTTCTACTTGTATGTCCAGACAACCTCACTTCATTCAGGTTGGTCAGGCTTTGGGCAGGTGAGTGCTTTGCTGTATGTGTGTGTTTCTCTGCGTTATCTGGGGGTGCCTTGAATAAAATCAAACTTCATTACATACTGATTCTGGAACAAAACAGTTGCAAAAACAAAACAAAAGAGCTGGCAAAGTTACTAGGCCATCCTGCTATTTCTATTCCGGGTTCCCTAACAATGACTCAGGCGTCAGAGGTGATGCTGCAGTATAAAACATTATTTTGTATAAGTAATTTATTAACTGTCTTTCTAAAAGTATGCTGCTTTTAAGATGCACTATGACTTTGGATTTAATCCTTGTATTGCTTTCCCAAGGAAGTAAAAAAAAAAAAAAAAAAAAAAGGCTAGTGATTAGAATGCCAACTGCCACTTCTCCTTAAAAAGGAGGCCAGGGACCAGCTCTAGGACTTGCACGAGAGAACTGCCAGAAATCAGGTGGGCACAATGTGAAGTTCGAAGCTATGATCGGGAGGTCTAGGGGCGCCTGGCTGGCTCAGTCAATAAAGCAAGCGACTCTTGATCTTGGGGTTAAGTTCCAGCCCCACATTGGGTGTAAAGATGACTTTTAAAAATCTTTACAAAAAAAAAAAAAAAAGGCCTAAGCCTACAATTACTCTTTTAATACTTAATGATGCCATTAAGGAAGAAGAAACAAAGGTGTATAAACTATAAGCCTTTTAAGAAATCCCAGAGCCCTGTCCCTCTGGGCTGCTTTGCATCCTGTGGAGTAGCACAGCGCCTCTCAAAGTGGGTAAAGTCTGCAAGGTTACTCGGCTACAAAAGACCTACCTGGCTGGGTCTCTACATTACACCCCATTTAAACTAGCAGCTGCCTAACAAATGACTTCACACTGCTCCCCTTCTGCTTCTAGTTTTGGAGGAGTCGCAGACCCGAAAGGGAGCAAGAATCAAGTCTTGTCTTCAAAAAACTGTAAATAGACTGAGGAGCAGAATTTTTTTGTTGTTGTTTAAGAATAAAGCTGTTCACTCTATCCTAGGTTAATATTCCTTCCCCAAATTGAGGATCTTGTTGTAGGCACAGTTAATGGCGAGTCAGGCCACGGTGCAGTACCCTGTGTGGAGTTGGTATTCGTGCGGGAGGTCCGTGTGCATGGAGGCCATCTGGATGTTCTCAGTACCGCCCGAGCCGGCTCCTGACCCGAGCGTCAAAGACTGATGCTGTAGACTAGACGATATCTGTACACAGATAGTGTGTGCGGATCGTATTTGTACATAGAAAGGACCTATGGTGGCAGATTGAGGATAAATTATTCGGCTGACGGTGCAAAAACATTTCTTGCAAAGAAAAGGAAATGTATAGTATTTTCCTACACTCCACCCGGGGAGATAATATTTATATCAAATGAGTATCAGTGCATTTTAATGGTAATAGGAAAATGATGCTGCCGTTCTGTGAAGACTACCCCTTGGGTGCAGAGGCCCACTTTGTAGCTTTGATTTAATGTTGTGACGTGGTGCATGCATCTCACTACCAAGCAATGGATAAACAACTCTGACTTTCACTTCATTCCAGTTTCTTGACCTCAGATAAAACAGTGGCCCTCCTTAGAAACAGAAGGGCACCAAGACCATTCAGTCAGTGCCAAGCGTTCCTGGGGGGGCTGACCGGACACGTATATGAGGAAGGAGGGAAGGGATTTGGGACAAAGAGGGTTTTTCCTACCGATGATGCTAAGTCTCCTACCCAAATATGCCTGCGGGCAGAGGGGTGACCTCCCCTGGGTCCTAGCAATGCCGCTGGCATGTGTGAAGGCTGGGATGCCCATTCACGCTCGGACGTGAAAGACCTGCCACCTCTGGTGAGTGCACCTGGGAGCTCCGGGTGCTGGTTAGACACGGTGAGCCGCTCGAGGCAAGCACCACCTCTGCTTGTGAGGCCAGAAGGGCCTGGGAGGATTTGTTCCAGAACCAGTCTGATGCAAGCGCACCTCTAATATATGCCTTACAAACTCCAGAGGCCATATTCAAAACAGGGTCTTCTCAGTGTATGCAAGGGGCTGCAGCCCCTCTCTTCTTCCTCCCCAGGTCGAACCATACGGACAGTTTCACACATATCTACCTGTATAACCCTCTGTACCTCTCATAACTGCTCAACGACTGTAACAGGTTACATCAGGTGTTTTTCTACATACTTTTTACACAGATTCTATGCGATTAATGTAACTTAATTCGATGCATCGTTTTATTGTACTAGTTCTTAGGCTTGTCTTTTTTTTTCTAAGTGATTGTGGTTTTTTGTTGTGGTTTTTATTGTAAAAATGAAATGGCTGTTGATGCTTATTCTCTGTAACTAAGAATTTTTACCATTTTGGGGGAAGAAAAGCATTGCTATGAACTAATGAATTGAAACTTCATTTACTCATTGTAAATACACTATTGTGCAAAAAAGAATTTTCACTCAATTGAATTGCTAGTGTTAACTGAATTTTGTCTAGACACCATTTCTGTTGATGAAATAAAGACATATCATTATGCATTGTAAGTTGGTTTTCCCTGCCTCTGCTCCCTGTGTAACGGATCATGGGACTGGAGGCCGTAGGAAATCTCTTCAGCCAGAGAGACCATGGGTCTTCCTCTAGCATGGACCTTTAACTGCTGCCTGATTAATCTGATGAGAGACCTAAAAAATGGGATAATGCTAATGTAACTCCTCAGCTCTGAATTAAAAAAAAAAAAAAAAAAATCCCCGATGCCTGGGAAAGCAGATAAAAGGCATTAAACGCAATTTCCTGGCTTCGATGTGCCATAGCCACACAAAACATCAGCTGGTGAAGGGCAGCTGGTGAAGGGTATTGTTTCGTACAAGGACATGTGGATCTACAGTTACCGCAAAATAACAGGTCTAATTGAAAACCGAAAGCTATGGGATCCCTGGGTGGCGCAGCGGTTTGGCGCCTGCCTTTGGCCCGGGGCGTGATCCTGGAGACCCGGGATCGAATCCCACGTCAGGCTCCCTGCATGGAGCCTGCTTCTCCCTCTACCTGTGTCTCTGCCTCTCTGTCTCTCTCTGTGTGACTATCATGAATAAATAAATAAAATCTTTAAAAAAAAAAAAAAAGAAAGAAAACCGAAAGCTAGGAGTGCCCAGATGGCTCAGTCAGGGGAGCATGTGACCCTGATCTCAAGGTGGTGAGTTCGAGCCCCACGTTGGGGGCAGATTTAACTGACTGACTAAATGAATAAATAAAACAGAAAGCTAACTAAAAGTAACCAGAGAGAAAGGGGCACTAAACCAACACCAAGATACGACGATCAGCAGGGCAGGGAGTTTAGAATTGTGGTTAAGGGAGTAACATTAAACTAGGAAATTGTATTCGATCATTTGAGTCCTGGAGTTCAATGTAAAGGGAAAGCAAGGTACCGAATGGCCGGTAGGCTAGATGACCATGAGGAGAGCTAGACGTGCGTGATCAATAATAAATTCTCATGCTGTCTAAAGAGCACAGTGCTGCTGAGATCTGAGCTTCAGGAAGTGCTTGGCCTCACCCCATCCACCAGATGGGGAAACTAAGTTACTGAATTCCACACCCTGGGCACCCTACTGAGTCAAGGAGGGCTTCCAGGGAGCATATAATGGGGTTAGCAACTGTTAGCAAAACCACACCGTCATAACGTTTTAGGCGTGAGAGGTCAAGTATAGTCCTTTGCCTAAAGACACGAAGCTATTCAATCCCTTCTGGGAAAAGCAGGTGGGTCTTAGTTCCAAAAAAATTTATTAAGAAAACCTGGTGATTTAAGGGCGCCTGGGTGGTACAGTTGGTTAGACATCAGACTCTTGATTTCAGCTCAAGTCATGATCTCATGGGTCACGGGATCAAGGCCCGTGTTGGGCTCTGCACTTAGCTCCAAGTCTGCTTGGGTTTTTCTCTCTCCCTCTCTCTCTGCTCCCCCCTCCACCATGCGCATGCGCTTTCTCTCTCTCTGAAATCTTTTTTTAAAAAAGCGGGGGGGGGGGGGGGGGAGAAAGAGAAGGAAAAAAGAAAGAAGGAAGGAAAAGAATGGATAGAAAGAAAGAACAGGAAGGAAGGAAGGGGAGGAAGGGAGGGAGGGAGGCCAGAAAGCCAACCTGGTCATTTGGAACTGATGGTCATTTGCTCTTTGGCCTTGACATTTGCACCTGTGGTGGGAATGACCATGATAGTTTGAAATAGAATAAAGCCATTGTGTTCTGCAGAACAGGAGCATTCAAACACCGCCCACCCCAGATGGTCAGCAGCCACTTTCCTTTGTGCACCTTTGGAGGGATTCATATCTACTTTCAGGGTACAATGAGGATTCTCAGATCGGCTACTGCTATACCAGTTCCCTCCAACAGTTTTGGGATCTATTTAGAAATAACTATGCTTTAGGCAGCCCCGGTGGCACAGCGGTTTGGCGCCGCCTGCAGCCTGGGGTGTGATCCTGGAGACCCGGGATTGAGTCCCCCATCCGGCTCCCTGCATGGAGCCTGCTTCTCCCTATGCCTGTGTCTCTGCCTCTCTCTCTCTCTCTCTCTCTCTGTCTATGAATAAATAAATAAAATCTTAAAAAAAAAAAAAAGAACTAGGCTTTCGAACTGTTCTAGAATTTTTCACTCTTCTCCAACCCATCTCCACCACCCCTCAATTATCATGCACGAGCTAGACTGTAGTTGATGTTTAACATCAGCTGGCAATAGTGCCCAGAGTGGAATGGGTTTCTAATTCTCCCCCTTGAGCATTGTCACTTTCCAGAGAGATGGAAAAAGCTATTCATCCCACATCCCATTACTCAAGTGCCTTTCCTTTCACTTTGATTCAAGAACCATGATACCTTCTATCCTCACACCTCTGGCTCCTTCAGATCCCCACATACACCTGCCACTGGCCTGCTCAGTCAGCCAGAAAGAGGCATTACTGGTTCTTCATGGCTAGCTTTTCCTCTTCCCCCTTGAAGACAGGTGCATCCCTGAGGCAGTGAGCCTCATCCTAAAGCAAAAGATGGAATCCATCAGAGACACACCAGCATTTACTAGAAGCATCACCTTTTACACTCCTTTAACGTTTATTTATAACTTTTATTTGTTAATGACCCTGTAAAGGCTTCTGGGGGTAAAGGAAATTTAAAGGAAAAAAAAAAAACCCGCTGCCATACAGGTTTCTGAAAGAGTCTCTCATAATAAACCTATTGACAGCACACAACAGAACACCAGTGAATAAGGAAGAGCCTAGAGACTTGAAAGTGAAAGGTAATATATTGTCTTTGGCATCTATGCATAAACATACATTCATTCATCCAACGCTGTGCTGCATGCTGGGCATCCAAGATTTAAAATGCACAGGCCTTATCCTTATAGCTTCCACAGGCTAGCTGAACAGACAGATGTGCAAATAAATCATTGCCCAGGGGCTGCTGATTGTTATGGACGAGAGGCAGCACGGCTTCACAGCTTCCTGGAAGGGGTCTGCACCTTGGAGCAGCTGGGACTGGGTTTGAATTCAGCTGCACAGCAGACACTTCAGCTGTGCGATCCTTAGCTGTGGGGCAAGTTACTTCGTCTCTTTGAGCCTTCACTGATCTATAAAACGGGGATGAATAATAACTTTACACAGCTGTACAAGGTAGAATGAGTCCTCATCAAGCACATGGAATATGGTGGGCCCCTTAAGGGCACGCACACACTTGGACTTGGCCCCAACATCGTTTTCATCCACCTGGTCTTCACCGGCTCTTCTAGCAACTCACTGTGGAACAGATCATGCCTCTTCATATCTCCACACCTCATTTCCACCTCTGCAAAGTATGGGGACAGAGAGACTCAGTAGCCATTGGGGCTAGAAGCACAGAGCAGCCCCATCCAATGCCGGGCTCCCTTCCACAGCATCCCAGGCAGTTACCCAGTGTATCAGGGTCCTCCAGAGAGACAGAGCCAATAGGAGATCGATCGATCCATCTATTCAATGGTTCCAGCTGCTGCTGTGCCACTGCAAAGCAGGAGTGCTCTCTGCAGTGAGCAGGGCAACAAGTCCCACCAGGCTGCTCGGTGGGGCAAGGATAGCCATTTCTTAATCCTTCTCCCCTCAGAGTGTCAGGAGCTCTTCCCCCGAGATTTTTTTCTCCTGGTGTGCACTTCCTCCCTGTCTCATCCTGCCTGACAGCAGACCTGCCCCCCAGTGGTGAGGCCAGGGGCAACCAGACATTGATCCCAGCCCCATCTGGGAAACGTCTCCTGTGGGCCCAGCTGGGAGCACCCTGTACACACACACCCATCACCTGGTGGGTGTCCCTATGGAGAGAATGGTTCCTGCAGTTCTTCTTGCAATTTGAGCTAACAAAAGTGCAACTTTTCTCCTGCAGATGCCAGCTGCTCCTGGGTCCATTTTTCTAGCCCCACGCATGGATTATTTTTTCATAATAGATGAAAGTTCTAGAAGCATGTTCTGAAAGAAATAGGAAACAAGACAAAGCAAAATAGATCCAAAGGGCTTGTAAAAGTCAGTCCTGCCCACCCAACTGGGACTACTCTGTGTATGTCACAAATACCAGGGATCCAATCAAAACCTGCTGAAGACAATTCTCCCTAGGTTGACTCAGAGGTGAATGACCATGTAAGGGGTTCTATTCCCTAAAAGATCCAAATCCCATTTGCCATCTTCTTATACTTTTTTTTTTAAGATTTTATTATTTATTCATGAGAGAAAGAGGCAGAGACACAGAGGGAGAAGCAGGCTCCATACAGGGAGCCCGATGTGGGACTCGATCCCAGATCTCCAGAAGGTAGATGCTGAACTGCTGAGCCACCCAGGGATCCCTCCATCTTATCCTCTCCCATTGTTTTTTATTGTTTTTTTGTACAAAATCCAGGTCTGAAACTGTAAGCCAACCTTTTCCAAAGCTCCATTTTTGCTCAACAACTCAGCCGGCCCTCTTCCCCAGGCTCATCTGGCCAGAATGAAAGTCTGCTTTCCGTGCCCAGCCAAGTCTGACCTCAAAGAACTAACCTTGATAGGAACTTATCTAGCAATCAACGAGTTTGGACTTGAAGAAATAGTGGGGTTTGCGTGACAGCAAGGGAAATGTCTCAGAGCATAAAATCATGGCTCCTCTAGGTGGCTTTTATGGTCTTCTAGAATAGTATGCATTTCTCTTGCAGAACAGTTCCAAGGGAGACATCATAAGTGGCAAAGGAACTGTGGTTCTAACCAGAAGTCATTTCACTCTGAAACATCAACTGCCAAAATCAGAATGCATCTGACCGAGTCCTAAAAGTTCTACAATCCAGGGCCTAATACAGTGTAAAAAAGCAGATTATAGTCAATATATTCACAGTGATGATTACAATCCTTCTTGCTGCACTGATTTCTAATTAAAGGTCCCTCTGTTGGCAAGAAGCATGATGTGTCATCCACAGAGCCCTAGGGTTGATAGTTGGGGCCTCAATCCCCAAGTCATCTTACCATTTGGGGAGTAAAGTGGCCTGTCGACCCTGTAAGAGACTTAGTGACCATAAGTGACCATAAGTAGGAAAGCTCTGTGTCCAAAAACATTATTTGTAATTCCTAGAAACATAAAAAACAGGGAAGAAAGAGAAGAAAAAAGATAGGGGGTCTGTCATCTTCATCATCTTTTCTCCAGGCTTAAAAAAAATGGCTGGCCTCACCCAAAAGATAATCTGAAAGATTTTTAAATATCTGCCTCAACTAAACACTTTGGTCTCTCCCTCAATTCTCTGCCGACAGAAAGATTCCTCTCACGTGGAAGGAGGTATAAGAAAGGGAAAATGATTAAAATTGTCTTGCTGACTTCACAAATGTAGGTAAGAAGTAGTAACCACTGGCAAGTTTACTGTAAATAGTGGTTCTCAACCCTGGCTGCACATTGCAATCACCATTGGAGCTTAAAAAATACTAACCTAGGGGTGCCTGAGTGGCTCAGTCAGTTGAGCAGCCAACTCTTGGTTTCAGCTCAGGTTAGGATCTCAGGGTTGTGGCATTGAGCCTGCATCAAGCTCCTTGCTCTCAGCAGGGAGCCAGCTGGAGATTTTCTCTCCCTACTCCCTCTGCTCCTCTCACCCCTGTTGTGTGCAGTGTGTGTGGGTGTGTCTAATAAATAAATAAATCTTAAAAAAAGAAAAAAGAAAAAAAGAAATACTAATCCTAGGGGCACCTGGATGGCTAGGTCAGTAGAGCATGTGACTCCTGATTTGGAATGATGAGTACGAGCCCCACATTGTGGGTAGAATTTAAATATTCTGATCCTGCAGCCCACCCCTAGAGATTTTGGTTTAATTCTAATTGGATGGGTTCTAGGCATAAAGATTTTTTAAAGCACCCAGATGATTCTAACTCAGCCAGGGTTGAGAACCCTGCTATAGGTTGGTATGGGGTTCCAAGTAGCCACACACTTATCCTAAACACAGTCTCTGGGTAGATGACTGGTCACTGACAAAAAAATGAGTTTCAGTTTGAAAGAAGTATTATGGGAAAAATCTAGATAGGATGATTCCTACTCAATATATGCTTTTAGTGCATAACAAAGTATCTCTAAACTCACAGGAGATATGAAACTGGGGGAGAGATTCAATCATCACAGATATAATCATTATCATTAACAGGAGAAAGCATGTGTGTGGAGCTTAACCAAGTGACCTCAACTAGGAAGTTCCCCCACTAAACTTGGGGGAGTTTCCTTTTAATAGAAAAAGCTGTTAAGAACAGTGGATAAAGCAAGTGTCATTCTTTTTTCCAGAGTTGAGAAGAGTCCATAGTAAATATCCATTATGTCTTAACAATGGCCAGGAAATGTTTATTACACATTGGCTTTTCAGAAAACAGAATTAAAATCAATACAATATTGATTTTAGTCTTTGTGAACTATATAGCCAAATATTTGTAATGTCTTTTAAATGCCAGAGCTATTAAAAACAATGGAGCACACCCTCCTTCCTTAATGAGACATGGGCAACTCAAGGTTACAAATGATCTCTCTTCGGATCCCTGGGTGGCGCAGTGGTTTAGTGCCTGCCTTTGGCCCAGGGCGCGATCCTGGAGACCCGGGATCGAATCCCAAGTCGGGCTCCCGGTGCATGGAGCCTGCTTCTCCCTCTGTCTGTGTCTCTGCCTCTCTCTCTCTCTCTCTCTCTCTCTCTCTCTGTGTGTGTGTGTGTGACTATCATAAAAACAAAAAAAAAAAAAAACAAAAAAAAATGATCTCTCTTCTGATCCATTTTCCACACTATGACAGTAAAGAGCCTTCTAAAATGTAGTTCTGATCCAATCTCTTCTCCACTGCACTCTCTCAATGGGTTCTCCATTGTCTTCCCACAAGACCTCCATGGCCCTTCTCCAGCCTTCCCTGTCCATAGCCTTCCTACTTGCCAGTGCTCCAACCACACATAGCTCCCCAGACAGCACTACTGTGTCACATCTCTCAGCCTTTGTCTGTGCTGCTCTCTGTACTGCGATGGCCTTCTTTCATGTGTCCCAGCCCTCTTAGGTCTGGAGAAACTCATCACATCTTTTAAGACTCAATTCAAAAGTATGAAGCTTTTCCTAACCCATCCATAAAGAATTGACCACCCCCTCCTTTGCCCTCCCACCCCTTCTAACATGGCACCTTACATTTGATCACATTTGTATGCTCACCTGTCTAACTTTCCCATCTAGACTCTAAGTCCTTTGATGGCATAGACAGCATTTTATCCATTTATAAACCCAGCACTTACAAGAGTGAACGATATAAAGTAAGTTTTCAGTAAGCGTATACCATTAATTGAATTTAACTGAATGTATTGAATGACTGGATTTAACTGCCCATAAATTAACCTCCCTCACCTCCTCTCTCTCTCTCTTAACACACACATATACACACAAGGAAGCTGGAAAAGGAAGGCTAAGAAGTAGCCAGAGTGGAAAACCTCTTGCAATAGTTCTATGTTCAGTCCAGCTGTCTGTCTTTACTTACCATTGATGTTCTGTACCCAGTGGCTGAAGGCAGAAGTGAGGGGCTATTTTCCCGGTGCAGAAGGTCCAAGCAAGAGCTGTTCCGAGAATTGGAGCTTCCTGAGTCACTGTGCAACTGTCCCTTTTCAGACAGCAATCTGGACAGAAAGCTGGCCTTGCGACTGCCTGGGTAAGATCTGTCTGTCCAGACCCCACTTTTTCTCACACTGCCATTGCTGTCTCTACAGAAACTGTGCAAATCTGTGAGAGGCTCTCTTGAGGATCGTCGACCATGGGACTGCTCCCAGGTTCCTACTGCATAGGATTGGTAGTGTTTAGAAGCCATCTCTGTACCTACCCAGGACTGGGACTTTGCATTTTCTAGGCCAGAGGAGAGGTCTGGTTGCTGTCCCGGGTGCTGAATTTGAGTAACGCCATCCCAGGGACATGGGCTGTGCACATGGAGCTGTCCTCTGTACTGATCCTTCCCGGCCCACTCTTTTTTAACATAGCAAGGGTCTACTTCAACTGGCATGGGCTCTGAGCTTTGCCACGTGGTTTTAGACTTTGGCACACTGGCTCGAATGACTTGCTGTTGATTGTTGGCTTGAAGTAGAGAGATTCTTTTAGACAAGGGAGAGCAAATCATACACTCCTGGGCCACTGAATATTTTTTCAAATGGAATGGGGTTCCACTTTCCTCTTCAGTGCCTTCATTGCTGGATTTCTCATAAAGTGCCCTCGTGATTTTCCTGATTCCCAGATGAAATATTTCCAGTACATTGAGGAACAAAGAGATGGCTGCAATGCTGTGCATAAAGAGCATGAAAATTGTCTTCTCTGTGGGCCTGGATACAAAGCAATCCACTGCATTAGGGCAAGGTGGTTGAGTGCATTTGTAAAGGGGGTGCATCTGAAACCCATAAAGAATAAATTGGCCTATCATGAACCCTACTTCCATCACAGATCTTGTCAAGATATGTAAGACATAAGTACGCAGCAGACATCCTTTCAAGGGGACTTTGTGGATTCTCTTCTCTTCCTCTAACCTTTTCAGTTCTCTATCTATCCTTTGTTGCTCCTCCAATTCAAGTTCTGGATTCTCCATCTGGACTCGGAGGTGTGACTTTTTCCTCTGTCTCTCCTTCTCAAAGGCCCTAAGTCTATAAAGCGCATGGCCCATATACACCAGAGAAGGAGAAGACACAAAAATGATCTGTAAAACCCAGAACCTGATCAAAGAGATAGGGAAAGCATCATCGTAACAGATATTGTTGCAACCTGGCTGCTGAGTGTTGCAGGCAAATGCTGACTGTTCATCATCCCAGACATCTTCAGCAGCCACACCAAGTACCAGCATTCGGAAAATGAAGAGAATGGTCAGCCAGATTTTCCCCACTATAGTTGAGTGGGAATGAACTTCCTCTAGGATGCCACCCAATAAATTCCAATCCCCCATGGTAAGAGGCTAATGTCTGAAACATACAGAAAACACTGAAGTTATTAGCACTCATGGATATAATGTTCAACAACACAGGCTCATCAATAAAGCAGTTTCTTTTTTCATGTCAGCAAAACTATGAGGGATTTTCCAGCCCTAATATTTAAGGTCCATGCTTGATTGAAATAGGATACTTTCAAGGAATATGTTTTTGGAAAACAAAAAACTAAAGACTGATCCAGTTTCCTGCCTATCCTCTCCTCTCCCACACAAAGTTGACTATCATCCCACCATATGCAATGGCCCTCGTATTTGTACAATGCATTCATCACAAATTTTGATCATTTTTCTACCTATATCAGATGTCCCATTGACCAGACATCCTACATTAACTTTGTTTACATTTTTATTTACTTACTTGACAGAGAGGAAGAGACACAATCAGGGGGAGAGTCAGGCAGAGGGAGAGCGAAAAGCAGGCTCCCCACTGAGCAGGGAGCCCAAAGTGGGGCTCGATCCCAGAACCCTGGGATCATGACCTGAGCTGAAGGCAGACACTTAACCAACTGAGCCACCCAGGCTCTCCTATCCTATGTGATCTTAACTAAGTCTCAACTTTGCCAGGAAGTTTTTCCTTAACCATCCCAAGTCAGAGAGATTTTTCCCATTCCTGAATACCACTCATCTGGCATTGTATATACCATGAGTTTTGTGATGGTTATGTCTTATGTCCCTCTTCATGGAAAGGTATACTTTCTGCAGACAGAGACACTTTCTATAGCATTTTGTTCTTTACACACAGAAGGTATCATTAAATAATACTGGGATGAAATGTCTTTCCATTTTAAAACTGTTCCTTGGCTTTATCACTGGAATAATCAACAAAAAAATCTAAGTAGATCCTCATTATGTATTGTCTATGGATCCCACTGCAAGTAAGAAAAATCAACCAAATAAGCCCTCTGGGATAGGCACAGGGTAGCAGTAAAGATTAAGCAGTCATAGAAACAGTACCAGACATGTGATTATACCCACAAAGCCACATCTGGAACTGCATGTTTTCATGAAAGCTTTGCTAATTTAGAAGAAAAGTGAATATAAACTGCTTCTCTAGCGAGCTTGGGATCTAGGAAAGAACCAAGTATAGCTGACATGAATAGGTTATTTGGTTTACCCTGAAAAAAAAAGAATATTTTTAAAGTTCGATGAGATTAAAATACTTAAATAGGTCAAAGGCTTCTAAGATGTGGAAGACTTCCCAATACTAAAAATGTGGAGGAAAAAAACAGAAAATGTTATTAAGTTAAAACCAATAATGAAAGAATTTTCCCCTTCCACAATTCATTCATTCAATAATATTTACTAAAATCCTAGAGCCAAAGAATTCAACAATGAACAAGATATACTTGGTCCAGCTTGCATAGTACTTAGTAAGGACTCTCACTAACATACAAAATAGACAAATACTGAAAAAGAATAGATGAATATCAACTCAAAAACACAAGACAGAAAAAAAAAAAAAAAAACACAAGACAGGGGTGCCTGAGTGGCTCAGTCAGTTGAGTGTCCAACTCTTGGTTTCGGCCCAGGTTATGATCTCAAGGTCATGGGAACAAACCTCAGGTTGGGCTCTGCACTCAGCTGAGAGTCTGCTGAGGATTCTCTTCCTTTTCCTCTCCCTATGCCCCTCCCCTGCTCTTGCATTGCTCACAATGCAAGTGCACTTACTCTCTCTCTCAAATGAATAAATCTTTTTTAAAAAAACAAGAGAAAAAACATAGAATCATTCAATTTTCCCTACTTATATCCAAAAATAAAATAAATCCCAGGTGGAATATGGTATTAAATGTAAAAAAGTTAACTATGAAAGTATTAGAATAAAATATAAAGGACAAATGTTTTATAATTTTGAAGTAGAGGAAATCTTTTTTAAGCACATCAGTGCCAGAAATTACAATTGAAAAATTTTTAGATTTTACCCAACAAAACTGAATGGCAAAAGTGGAGATGTCCAGAAGGCATTTGGGTCTCGAGAGTAAAAACAACAAAAGGTACAAACATGGGGATCCCTGGGTGGCTCAGCGGTTTAGCGCCTTGCCTTTGGCCCAGGGCACGATCCTGGAGTCCCGGGATCGAGTCCCACGTCGGGCTCCCGGCATGGAGCCTGCTTCTCCCTCTTCCTGGGTCTCTGCCTCTCTCTCTCTCTCTCTCTCTATGTCTATCATTCATAAATAAATAAATAAATCTTAAAAAAAAAGATGTTTAAAAAAGACGTTTAAAAAAAGGTACAAACAGGAGATAAACATTTACAATTTGTGAATAATCACTGAATAGGTAGAGATCATGCAGGGACAAGACAAAGTAAGCCAATGACAGAACGCTGAGAAATAGCATAGGAAAATAAATCTACAAATAAAAATGAAAAATGGACAAAGGGTGGGTGGGGGAACCCTAAGAATAGTGTCACTGAAACCAAAGGACAAAGTTTCAAGGAGAGACACACTGCCAAATACACATATTTCTTTATAAATTAATTGGGGGATATACCATGCTCAGGGATTGGAAAATAGTATTTGTAAACATGTAAATTCTCCCCAAATTAACTGATCCATAGATTCAAGGTGAGATTTTTATATCAGAGTAAAATAAAATCCTATAAATGTGTATACATATTTGGTATATGGTATATATCTATATGAGCATGGAGAAAAAATACAGGGCACACACTATGAAGTTAATATAGATTACTGGAGGGGCAGCCCAGGTGGCTCAGCGGTTTAGCGCCACCTTCAGCCCAGGGCCTGATCCTGGAGACCTGATCCTGGAGACCTGGGATCGAGTCCCACGTCGGGCTCCCTGCATAGAGCCTGCTTCTCCCTCTGCCAGTGTCTCTGCCCCCCCCCCCATGAATAAATAAATAAAATCTTTAAAATATATATATATAGGATACTGGAGGTCTGTAGAAGGTGATGAAGGTATAGGGGCAAGGAGAGGCAAAAAAGAAAAAGAATAAAGACTCTTCTAAGCATGACAGATTTTTATCCAATGTAAATTATTTATGTAAATTTTTATTTGTATATACATACATATGTACACATAATTTTTTAAAATAACATTTACTTAGTAGATAGCTCTCAGAACTTGGGAGGGGTATTAATGAAACATTTTATTCTATGTACTTGTGAATTGATTGAAATTGAAAAATTAGGAATGTAGTTATATGTAGTACTTGCAAATAAAAAATTAGATTTTAGATTTTTTTTTTTTTATTCACAGAGACACACAGAGAGAGAGGCAGAGACACAGGCAGAGGGAGAAGCAGGCTCCATGCAGAGAGCCCGACGTGGGACTCAATCCAGGGTCTCCAGGATCACGCCCTGGGCTGCAGGCGGCGCTAAACTGCTGCGCCACCAGAGCTGTCCTAAAAATTAGATTTTAAAACCTTGGACTTATGCCTCATGAACTGAGGCAGTAATTTACTAAGTTCTATCCTTTCTTAAAGTTTAGGTCCTTTCTCATCATTTCTTTAAAAATTTTTGGACATTATTTTTTAAAAATCACTCATTTAGCACTTAGAAAAAAATCTAGACTTTCTATTTTATATAAAAACCCTGAAATGGGAAAGCTAACTCATTTCATTAACTTATTCTCTAGTTGGCAGTCCTAAACTATTTAATGCTTTTTTCTTTTTAAAGATTCATCCATTCATGAGAGACAGCGAGAGAGAAGCAGAGACACAGGCAGGGGAGCCTAATGTGGGACTCGATTCCAGGACCCTGGGATCAGGACCTGAGCCAAAGGCAGACACTCAACCACTGAGCCACCCAGGTGCCCCAATATTTAATCCTTTTTATTGCCACTATCTCTTTAAAACTTGGTAATCATTACCTTTACATAGCAAGTAAAAGAAAACTAGGTCAACATGAAAAATAAAACTACAATCATGCATATTGGCATGCAAGAGCAAAATCCTTCACACAAATATTCCCATGTTTCCTAAACGTAACTACTTTTTACCAATAATGACTACAGGTCCTAGAAATATTCTTGAATTTTATTATCAAATACTAATTTAGCATCTCCCATGTAAAAACTGGTGCCCCTTTCCTGAATTTTAGTTCAGATCTTATCTTTCTATCCCCACAGGGATTTCCCATATTTCTCTAAACAAGTAAGTCCACATATTTACCACTTACCTCATGGGTGGTCAAAAAAATAACAACTGGGATCAAAGAACCTTAAAGTTGGACCATGAGTGGCTTATTAGTGAACAGCTGCTGCTGGTTGCAGATATAAAGACTCTGATCAACTGTGTGTGGGCCAGAATCCAGAATGAGCACAGTAATTTTGATCAATACAGTCTAACCTACTTCTCCCTGGAGGTCAAAATGTCCTTTGGGGGCTTTGCAATTCTCTTGTAATATTTTCTAATTGACACCATGCCTGAGCCTCTCCTGGTGTATCATATTTAGAAACAAAAAGTGAGACAAATGAGAATTTTCCTTTTTTATTTGTGGATGATTACAGTGATTTGAGTTTTTGGGTGCATTTCTTCCAACTGATTGCTCTGGGAGTGCATGTAACAGATCAATGGGACATGTCCAATTTCATTCAACAGCTGCCTGGGGTGAGTCTTGCCTTGTCAAATGTGAACAAGTAACAATGGAATGACAAACCCAAAGTGTTCTTGCAAATCATGCTAGGATGAAAGTAGAAACATTGCAAAAAGAGATCAATAGACCAGAGAGGGAGCCGGCTACATGTCTGTAGATTGTTCTAGCAATATTCCATTAGGTTGAAACAGACAGCTGAGGATTTTTTTTTTTTTCAGTACATAATCTGAAAGCCTCAGAGAGCTATGACAGATTTTTGTGGAAAAAGCATTTAAATTCCAGAGAGGTCAAATGACTTGCCCAATGCAGGGCAGAGACTATGTCTCCTAACCCCCGGTCTTGTAACATCAGTCACATCTCAAATACACAGTCTTACTGCTATCTTAGAGGAGTTGAAGCAAGGGTATCACTAGAACCCAGTGATGATACCAAATGACAGCTCCTGTGCATTTTTTTTTTAAGTAAGCTCCACATCCAACATGGAGCCCAACCTGGGGCTCGAACTCATGACCCTGAGATCAAGATCTGAACTGAGATCAAGAGTTTGTTGCTTGGGGAGCCTGGGTGCCTCCGTTGACGGAGCATCTGACTCTTGACTTTGGTTCAAGTCATGATCTCAGCATCATGGGACTGAGCCTTGAGTCAGGCTCCACGCTCAGCGTGAAGTCTGCTGAAGACTCTCTTCCTCTCCTTCTCTCTCTGTCCCATTGCCACCCCCTCCTCTCTAATAAATAAATATTTTAAAATTTTTTGGAAAGTATATAAATTAATGATAGTTCCTAAGTATCATCTAACTATTCTATTTTCATATATTTAGTCTTAAATAATAATAAAAGCTAAACAACGAGGTTAAATTTCCACTATCTGGCATACTAGCCTGAAGAACAAATTGTTAGAATTAACTAGAAGCAAAAACACATAATGTATTAATATGTGTATTTTTATGGCATTGAGCACACTGTTCCAGAAAGCCCTTGACATTTAATCCCAAAATTCACCTGAAGAGTAATGAATGTAATACCTTTAAAGCATCTTGTCAAATATTAAAATCATACATTATGCATAGAATAATCCAGAAGGGTACACAAGAAACTCTTTTTTTTTTTTTAATTTTTTATTTATTTATGATAGTCACACAGAGAGAGAGAGAGAGAGGCAGAGACACAGGCAGAGGGAGAAGCAGGCTCCATGCACCGGGAGCCCGACGTGGGATTCGATCCCGGGTCTCCAGGATCGCGCCCTGGGCCAAAGGCAGGCGCTAAACCACTGCGCCACCCAGGGATCCCTTTTTTTTTTTTTTTTTTTAAGAAACTCCTAATATTAGTTGCCTCAGCAGAAGGTAACTGAGTGGCTGGGGAAGAGGTAAGATGAATCTTATACACTGAATCCTCTGAACAGCAAATGTATCACCTAATTCAAGAAAATGTTTAAACTAGGCAGTGAAGTAAAAATAAACACAACTATATGTCAATTTGTTTTTTTTTTAAAGTCTCCTGCAGATGTATCAATCTGATCACTCCCTTCTTGAAGACTTTTTATTTTTATTTTAAAGACTTTATTTATTTATTCATGAGAGACAGAGAGAGAGAGAGAGGCACAGACACAGGCAGAAGCAGGCTCCATGCAGGGAGCCCGATGTAGGACTCGATCCCAGGTCTCCAGGATCACACCCTGGGCCAAAGGCGGCACTAAACCGCTGAGCCACCCAGGCTGCCCTCTTGAGGACTTTTCAGCAAGCAGGTGAGTATCTTTAAGGCAGAGGCACACAGTGGACAACTCTCCCATAATCTCACAATAGTTTAAAATGGCCTAGTGAGGTTAAATAATCCTGCCCTGCTGCTGGAAGTTCTACCCACTGCCTCATCCCCAACCAGCCCTAAGGCTCAGCAGGAATTAGCACACTAAAGGAGGAGAACCACTGCCAGAGAGAACAAGGTTGTGTGTGTTTTTCCCCAAGTTCCTCCTTTCTCCTTCACCAAGTTATGTTGAATCTGTGAAGTCACTGGCAGGCCCAAGACACACTCAGAGAAACAGAAGGGAACAGAAAGTTTAGAAAGAATAAATGTCCCAGGATGGAGGAAGATGCACATGGAGTTGAGAGCTCCACTAGTTACCGCCTCTGTGCTAGTCAGTGGTACAGATACCTACTGAGTCCCCACATTCACCGCGGGGGGGATGACATAAATTCCCTAGAGGCAGAAGAGGTTGTTGGTTTCCCATAAGCAGCTGTAAAACATTAGGACTGGGAAAGACAACATAATACCAATGAAGGGAAAGTACGAGTAATATAGGATAGAAGCTGCAGAAGAAGAAAGCTCATTTGTGCCAAGTCCCTCGTCTGTTACTCAGATTCAGAGGAAATAAGAGATTCCCAAGAGAAAATGTAAGAAATAATAGGAACTGGGTTAACCCATCAGGTTCCAAGCAGAGAATTTGGTGTTCTTCAGATAAGTTATCATCCTCCCCCCCCAAAAAAAACATGCCAATTACAGAAAAACAGAACTGCAAAATAAAAGATGAAAACACTATAGCAGCAGAACCTAAAGTCAATTGTTGTTAGGAATTTCAATTTATAAAACGGTAAAAACAGGCAGTCTGGATAAAGCCAGCCAGGATGGAGAGTTCCAGACTTATCTATTGAACATCCCTACTTCCCCCAATCCAAAGACTTGCCAGAGGAATTAATTTTGAAATCTTGTTTTAAAATCCCTCCACCGGGGTGCCTGGATGGCCCAGTGGGCTAAGTGTCTGCCTTCAGCTTGGGTCATAATCCTGAGGTCCTGGGTTCAAGCCCCACAGCAGGCGCCCTACTCAGCAGGCTCCCTGCTTCTCCCTCTCTAGCTCTGCCTCTGCCTCTCCTCCCGTCATATTCGCACACTCTGATAAAATCAAATCTTAAAAAAAAAAAAATGCAGCATTGACTCTCATATTTAGGAGACATCACTGCTTAATAAACAGTACTTCTCTTACCACCTTCAGCCAGTTGCCTCTCCCAGTACCAGGATGTATGCTCATGAACCTAATTTAATCTATTACTTTGGTTATCAATTATATACCCTTACAAATTTATTTTATAGGTATGCTTGCACATGTATAAAATGACATGTACAAAGTGATTCATTTGCAGGAGATAGGAAATGCCAGCATGTCCATCTACAGGGAATCGGTTAAATAACTATGATAAATTCACACAATGGTATATTTCCAGCTGTCCAAAAGAATAAGAAAACATACTGATATGGAACATTCTCCAGTGTATTGTATGAAATGAAAATAGCAAGGTACATAACTCTTTTCTTTTTGTAAGAAAAGGGAAGAAATAAGAAATGAAAATGCATAAGGTAGTAGTAAAAAATATGCACAAGAAATTAATGAGATTACCCTAATAGGGTGGACAAAGAAAAAGACAGAAGCAAGTCTCAGAACGATACATTTTATAACTTCTTTTTTTTTTCTTAGGATTTTATCTATTTATTCATGAGAGACATAGAGAGAGGCAGAGACAATAGGAAGAGGGAGAAGCAGATCCCTGTGAGGAGCCCGATGCAGAACTCGACCCCAGGACCCCAGGATCAGGACCTGAGCCAAAGGCAGACATTCAACCACTGAGCCACCCAGGTGCCCCCATTTTATATCTTCTTAATTTTTAAACCAAGCTAATGTATTACCTACACAAAAATTTCGATTAAATTTCAAAATAATTTACCCACGAAGCTGAATTTATGCCTTTCACAACTCTTCTCTGCCTTGGCGTCCTTTAAGGACCAGATCATACAGCATTTCCTCTATGTTGCCCCAATTTGTTGCCTGTAACACCAGTATATCACTTCTCACAGTTAACTTGGGTGTTTGTCTTCCCAGAAGCTGAACTCCTTCAGAGGAAGAATTTTTCATTTTTATCACCAGCACCTATCACAATGTCAGGACTTAGGCACCTCAATATGTATTTAATTTTTAAAGTATACCTCAGTGCATTGAATCAAATCAATCATAACCATTGGATCATGGCACACTGCCATTATTCTTTCATGTAGATCTTTTTGAAAATATATTTTTAATACTATAGTGAACATCCATGAACCCACACCAAACTGAGTAGAACACTGACACCATTTTCTAGATGCTTCTTCCCTAACCCTTCATTTGCCTTCCTCAATTTAGACATAGAGCTTACAGCCTTCACAAAAATTAACTCAAAATGGATCACAGACAATACAGTTGTCACCATCTTGTCTGCAAGTTACATCAATTTTCCTGTCTTCTGCCATCATTTAGGCCACAGAGTCTAGACAGTCTTGACATCCCCAGAACATCATACTGGGCCACATTATACTGATTGGATCTGATGAGAAAGAGGTAGCAAGTATGGTAGATGCTTTAGTAATAAGACATGCAAGCCACAGGACGGGATATAAACCCCCATCAAAATGAAGGGGCCTGCCACCTCAGTGGAGTTTCTGGAGGTCCATCTCTTGCCAAGTGAAAAGATATGTTGGTGTCCTTTGCACTAAAATAATTGCAAAAACAAAATCCATAATGCTTGATAAGCCTTTATGAATTCCAGAGGCCATTTGATGTGTTACACTACCCCCACTTAACGATTAAGCTGTAAGGCTGTCAGTTTCCACTAGGGAACAAAGAGAAGGCTCTGTAGCAAGGTCAGGCTATAATACAAAAGCAGTGCAAGATCCCAGCAAATCAGATGAGACTCAAAGAGACTACAGCTAATAAATATGTTGCATGAAGTCTCTGATAACCCTCATCAGAAGAAATCAGAGTGGATACCTCCAGTGTTTTATAACAAAGCTGTGTACCCTGTTAGAAACTGAATGTCTGACCCTGGGTAATCAAGGGACCAGGTGACCAAAACTGCCTAGAATTAACCGGGTTTTATCTGACCCACCCAACCATAAAGTTGAGCACAAAAAGCAGCATTCATCAATAAGAAGATATGTTATATAAATAAGCAGGCTGAAGCAGATCTGAAAGATACAAGTTGCATAAGCAGGTAATTCAGACTCTAATATGTAATACTGTACCTCTCTTCTCACTCACTCAACACCTATGGCTTCATGTGCAGCCCCTTATAACCAGTTATCTGAGAAGAAAAAGATTTGGGCCTGGCTTCCAGGTGTTTCTGTATTACATGCTAGCACAAGCCAGATGTCGAGTGCTCTATTACAATCCCAATCAGGACAGAATGAAAAAGGGAAATTCGGGGAGCCGCGGTGGCTCAGCGGTTTTAGCGCCACCTTCAGCCCGGGGTGTGATCCTGGAGACCCGGGATCGAGTCCCACATCAGGCTCCCTGCATGGAGCCTGCTTCTCCCTCTGCCTGTGTTTCTGCCTCTCTCTCCTTCTGTGTCTCTCATGAATAAATAAATAAAATCTTTAAAAAAAGAAAGAAAAAGGGAAATTCTCCCCAAGGATGGGGGTAGGAGGAGGCATAGAACTTTATATATATATTTGTCTCCTTCACTCAGAGAGAGGGCCAAAACTAGAATCTATTCAAGGACAGTAGTTAACAGCATAACTAGAAGGTTAGACTTGAAGAAAACATAATTGGATATATGACAAAGTCTAGGGAAGCAGCAACGTGAGTGCATTCCTAACATCATACACAAAGAGTGAAGACTGTGTCCCAAGTGAATATTCACAAAAGGCATCTGCTTATTGAACAGAATCTCAACAATGAGGTGGACAAGATAATGCATTCTGGAAATGAGTCTCTTTCCCTTGCAAACCCAGTGCTTAGTGTAAAAATGGCCATATGGCAAGAAAGCTTTGTATGAGCTCAACAGTATGGACTTCCCCTTACCACAGCTCTTTTGGGTACATCCACTGTATAAGTCTTAACCTATCAACCACGAAGTCAAAGTTGAGTCCAAATATGGACTAGCCAACTACTGAGTAGCAGGTGTATTACATCACACTGACTCTGTCCAAGGAACAGGAAGCAATCATATTCTTAGAATGGCATTATGGAATACCTATTCACCACTACTGTATTCCACACATTTTCTTTTTTTTTTTTTTAATTTTTATTTATTTATGATAGTCACACAGAGAGAGATAGAGAGAGAGAGGCAGAGACAGAAGGAGGCTCCATGCACCGGGAGCCCAACATGGGATTTGATCCCGGGTCTCCAGGATCGCGCCCTGGGCCAAAGGCAGGCGCCAAACCGCTGCGCCACACAGGGATCCCTCCACACATTTTCTATTGAAGAAACTCATTTCACAGCAAAATAGTTTCAGCAAATGGGCTTATGCTCATCTTTCACAATCTCATCAGAAAACAGAAAAAAGAACACCTTCCAATGCATTTTTATGAAGCCAGCATAACCTGAACACCAAAATCTGACAAGACATTAAGAAAAATTTTAAGATCAATCTCATGCACAAAAAAAAAAAAAAAACCACAGAAAATCCTAAATAGCAAACCAAACCTAATATTACATATAAAGGATCTAATACATCAAAGTTAGGCTTATTCTGAGATTACAAGGTTTATTTAAAAATCAATGTAATTCACATTTACAAAATAAAAGAACAGTTTAATAAAAATAAATATTCACTCATGATTTTTTTTAAAGCCCTTAGGAATGGAAGGAAACTTCCTTAATTTGTATCCATTCTTTTTTGATTTACAGGAAGTCTCATATTTTTTTAAAGATTGATTGATTGATTGATTGATTGATTGATTGATTTATGATAGACATAGAAAGAGAGGCAGAGACACAGGAGGAGGGAGAAGCAGGCTCCATGCTGGGAGCCCGACGTGGGACTCAATCCCGGGACTCCAGGATCACACCCTGGGCCAAAGGCAGGTGCCAAACCGCTGAGCCACCCAGGGATCCCCAACAGGAAGTCTCATATTAATAAAATATTTTAAGTTTCCACTATAAGATCAAGAATAAGACAAGAATGTTCACTAGTATCAATTCTAAACATTATTGTATTAGAGTTCTTAGCCACTGCAAAGAAACGAAAAAAAAATTAAGATTACAAAGGAAGAAATAAAACTATGATTTGTACAGAAAATTCAAAAGAATCTACCGATAAATTTTTAACATATATATGACAGTTCAGCAAGTCTCTAGGTATAAAGTCAAGTGTATTTCTGTATACCAAAAAGAAAATGAAATAGTTTATTACAGGATCGGATACTATCAAACAGTAAGAATGAAAAATATGCAAGACTTACACACACACATACACACATACATTGTTATTTAGATAAATTCATTTCAATAAATAGTGGGATATATCATGCTCAGGGATTAGAAATTTCAACATTTTAAAGACGTCAGTTCTTCCCAAATTAATTGATTCATGGATTCTGTGGAACTTGATAAACTGATTCTAACCCGTATGTGGAAATGTGAAGAGCCAAATGCATCCACTACAATGGTGAGGAAAGAAAACAAAGTGACAGAATTTGTCTACTGAGTATCAAAACTTACTATACACTACAGTAATTAAGAGAGTGATAATGTGAGTGCAAGATTAGAAAAAGAGACCAATAAGCAGAAGAGATTGCAGAAAGAAATTCATGTATACATGGGAATCTCATTTGTTGCCCAAGTGGCAATGAAGAGTGGTGAGGTATGGACAGTCTTTACAACAAATGAGACTTAGTCAATAAGATGTTTTTTAAAAATAGGAATTAAAGTCAGCCCCTACCTCACACCCTACAAAAAAATCAATTCCAAGTAAATTGTACATGTAAATGCGTGAGGTAAACCAATAAAAATTTCAGACATTAACATAAGAAAATATCTTCATCATCTTGGAGTTGATAAAGATTATCTTCAGTAAGTACTACTATAAATTAAAAGAATGATAAACTAGATCTTCATTAAAATGTCTGCTCATCAAAAAATATGTGACCCAGTGAAAGGCAAACCACAAAGTCAGAAAAGGGATTTCCATGTACAGAATAAAGGGATCATATCCAGACCATATTAATAGTTCCTCCAAATTAGTAAGAAAAATAGATCAGAGACTTGAACAAGGACTTTACCAAAAAAAGGGTATTCAAATGGCCAACATTCAGGAGAAATCACTCCACCTTAATGACTAAGATGAAAGACTTACCATACTGAGTGGTAGAGGGCATGTGAAGAAATTGGAACTCACACTACTGAAGACATGTAAATTGGCAAATGCACTTAGGAAAACTGTTGGGCAGCGTTTACTAAAGTTTCACATCTGCATACAACTAATAGGTATGTATCCAACACAAATGTGTCCATACGTGCAGCAGAAAAACATGTACAATGTTCAGACCAGCATTATTTAAATAACCCCCAATGGAAACATCCTAAATGGAAGATTCTCACAAACCTGAATGAGCAAAAGTCAAACAAGGGTGTATATGATGTATCATTTCATTTGAAAGTTCAAAAACAGGTAAAGCTATCCTACGGTAGTATCAGCAATAGCACCGATCTCCAAGAAGATGGATTAGAACTAGGAATGGGGGGGTGGGACTCTCTGGGGGAGCTAACAAAATTCTCATTTTTTACCTGGATGGTGTTATAGAACTGTTCACTTTGTGGGAATTTACCAAGCTACTTTTCTCAGTGCCAGACTTTAATTTTTAAAATTCAAGATTTCGGGGTGCCTGGGTGGCTCAGTATCTTCCTTTGGCTCAGGTCATGATTTCAGGGTCTTGGGATTGAGCCCCATGTTGGGCTCCCTGCTCAGTGGAGTCTGATTCTCCCTCTTCCTGTGTCCCTCCCCTCGCTATGCTTTCTCTCAAATAAAATCTATTAAAAAAAAATGAAGCTCAACATTTTTAAACTTGTACCTTCATCCTAACAAGACAAGAACTCTTAACATTCTCATGGTCCCTTGATCTCCATCATGTTGGTATGGTCTAAAATTAATTCTGAAAAAAAAAAAAAAAAAAAAAAAAACCTAATTCTGGATTATGGATATGTCCTTTTTTCTCTTTCTTGCCCTATTTACACTTTACCAAGATATCTAACCATTCTTACTGCCTAGCTCTTATACTATCTCCTGGGCTTATTTTTTGTTGAGTATTTTCTCAAAAAGTGGTTTACAATATGGATTTTTGATTGGTAAACCTTAATGTTTAGACCTCACATTTGAGTAACAAGTGGATATAAAACTTTAGATCCAATACTTCAAAAGGTTTTCTTACAGCCAATATTGCTCTTGAAAAGTCTGAGGTCAGGGATCCCTGGGTGGCTCAGCAGTTTAGCGCCTGCCTTCCGCCCAGGGCGTGATCCTGGAGACCCAGGATCAAGTCCCATGTCTGGCTCCCTGCATGGAGCCTGCTTCTCACTCTGCCTGTGTCTCTGCCTCTCTCTGTGTGTGTTTCTCATGAATAAATAAAATCTTAAAAAAAATAATAAAAATCTCTTTAAAAAAAAGTCTGAGGTCAATCTGATTCCTATTTTTTTATACAAGAAAAACTTTTTTTTTTTTTACAAGAAAAACTTAAGATTTTTCTCATTATCTGTAATACTCTTAAATTTCAATGTGTCCAGATGTGAGTACTTTCTTCTTCATTAGTACTTTACGGCCCTTTCGAACTTCAAATTTTTTCTTATCCTGGACCCCTTTTGTTACTTAAATGTTGGTCCATCAAGCTCCGTCCTTCATCTCACTTAAATCTATATCCATGTTTTCTTTTTCTTCTTTCTTCTGGGAGAGTTTCTCAATTTGATTTTCCAACTTACTAATTTATTCTTCAGTTGCATCCATCCTATTTTTATTCCACTTTATCACATTAATATACACATTAAATACTGTTTTTTTACTTAATTTTTTTTAAATCATTCATGAGAGACACAAAGAAAGAGAGAGAGAGGCAGAGACAAAGGCAGAGAGAGAAGCAGGCTCTATACAGGGAGCCCAATGCGGGACTCAATCCCACGTCTCCAGGATCACGCCCTGGGCTGAAGATGGCGCTAAACCACTGAGCCACCCAGGCTGCCTTGTTTTTTATATTTCTATTTGGGTCATTATTTCTTATTCTTACATCACATTGCTATAATCTTCCCTTTATTTCTTTTAATGTTTATGGGCTTACTTTTAGATTCTGATGGTCTTATGTAATCAATTTTCTTTTGAACCAGTGGCATCTCTTTGGCCTATGAACTCACTTACCTGGTGGTGTAGGCTCTTTTGAGTGATAGTATGCTCTAAGGAAAGGCTGAGGGCCAGCCCCCTGGGCTATCTTGAGGGTTGAAAGACAGGCAAGAAGATAAAGCCTGATGGTGGACAGCCCCAAAGCTACTAAAACCACAGTAAATTATTTCAGTTTGTAATCTACCAAGTAACCCTTCAGCATAGAGCTCCCTCTTCAGATATCATGGAAGAATTGGCAATTTCCTAAGGCACTTCCTAGAATTTAGGGCTGACACTGCAACCCACCAGACCTATGAGTCTGGAGGGGGAGGAGTGAACAAATAATGCACAAACTAGTCAATCCTTACCTGTTTTCCCCCAAATCTTCACCCAAAAGGGCTTTTGGGCTGCCCAGATTTTATCTGTGAGGACACCTGCAGCAGAAGTCTGGTTCACTGTACTAGTACCTGCTGTAAGAAAGCAGGCAAAGGCAACTGGTTTTCTCTAACGAATCTACTCACATTCAGCGAGCCATATCCCCACCAAGAACCAATTCAAAACGGCCCCCATGTCCCCTGGGAGTTTACTTTTTTTCCTTTTAATCATTATCTAAACACACTAAAAGAAACATTCTAATCAAAATATAACAGAATTTACATGGCTTTATTTATACATTACTGGTATTGAAAGCAAACTTTATACAAAAAGTTTTATACATATAAAAAAAAATCCTTGGCTAGGCAAAGCCCTTTATGTGTTTGTATACACACAAACACACATACACACACAAAGTATTTTACATCATTGTAATTATACATATTTACATATACACTATTTAAATTATTTTACAATTTACCAAAATGAGAGGCAATTAGAAAAGCAAATAAAAATGGATGAAAACAAACTAAATAATCATTGTTTAAAATGCTACAAAATTATTCTGAAAAATCTAGAAAAGAAAGTCGTTTCTCTGAAATATCAAAACTAAGGTTTCAATGCCAATTCACTGTTGCTTTTATCTTAATAACAAGTTCTGTTTAAAAATAAATATCTTGACCAGTAACAAGTGAGCAATCAGACTGATGGCTGGAACAAGCTAAATATGCTGACTTGAGATTAAAAAGTCAGCGAGTAATAGCAAATATTGATTTTCATCTAGTAACCAAATATGCCATAAAACTGCCCTCTACTTCCCCATTTAAAACATGAGGAATTCCAAGCTTCTGTGTAGTATGGAATATCAATTAAGATTCCAAAAAGTTCAGCAATTTATCTGTAATATAAGAAAATGCTGAAGTTATGATTCTATTTTTCTTACATGACCCTTTATAAGGTGTTGTTCTTTAAATGAGTTCACTCAGATATCAATGTTAAAGAACTAGCTTTTTACAGAATCAGTTTGGTAACTTTATTGCTATACTCTGATTTTGAAAGAATTTAATGAGACTATAGTACTTGCGAGGAAAAAATGAGTTAAGAGACAGCTAGGATTAAAATAACCTACTGTTTCTGCTATCATGCAAGCAAATAAAATTTCAAGTATCAAAGCCATTAGGATTTTAGATTTGTAATGGAACTAATAAACATAACTTCCAGATACAAGTTTATTCTTTCATGAATGTGTTTATCTTCACAAGAGAATGGAAGTCACATTTTAAGATAACATTCAAGTAAAATAAAAACTCAGCTTAATTTCTTAAAGGCAGTGAAAATTTTAAAATCCAGAAAATCTGAAAAATAATCAGGCCATTTGGAAAAGTTCTTAAAGAATAAGATGTTTTCTATTTAAACTCTCCATTATTCAATCTTACATTCTGAATTATGTAAATAGGATTTTAACTTCATAGTAAACTGCTAAACATCTTAAGCTCTCACTAGCAATTGAGTTGCTTAGAGAGGATACTGAAATTAACAGATTATTTCAAGACAGTAATTTACATTGGGTTCAGAAATAGACTTAAAACTCAAAAATATTCAGGATGCTCTACACTAAGATCTATGTCCCAATACAGTTCCTATTCAGATTTAATTTAATTTGAACTGAATTTAATTTGAAGTTCATTTGAAATTGGATGTTCTGTACTCAAATAATTATAGTTACAAACAAACTGAAAAATAGTGATAGGTTACATATCTTTACCATTTTCTTTATGTAAAAGTTCAAAATATCTAAGCAATTGGTTTGGGTCTTAAAAAAAAAAAAAAAAAACCTGCTCTAATTATTGCCTTAATAAACCTGTAAAGAAATGGCTTAAATAAACTGAGGAAACATGTCTGTGAACATTATTAATTTAAACTGATATGGTAAATGATGTCATCTATTCAGATGACAGTGGATTTCATGTTTATGAATGATGTATGTTTCATATTTTAAAAGTATTTAGTATTCCTAATTAAAATTTGAAAAAATATTAAATTACAAAGACTATAGACTTCATTGTCTGTGAAATATATGCTATTCAAGAATGTTTTATTTTTCTTCATGTATAAAAAATTTTTTATTAATCATCAAATGCATTTCCCCTCCACCCTAGACTCATCAGCAGTCAGAAGGTTGAGGAGAAATATAATATGCTATG
Source organism: Canis lupus dingo (assembly GCF_003254725.2). Lineage (NCBI taxonomy): Eukaryota > Metazoa > Chordata > Mammalia > Carnivora > Canidae > Canis > Canis lupus. The sequence continues at coordinate 49,270,807 of NC_064254.1, read as the reverse complement.
TCAATTATACTTTAAAAAGAGAGAGGGAGAGTTGAGGAGAGATGCCATGCTGATCTGAACTGCAGCAGGCTTCCCTCTGAGCATGTCCCTGTGGATGACGTGACCTCAGAAGCCTGCACGAGCAATCATCCTCCAACCTGTGACTGAAGCAGGAACTCAACTGGGTATCTCTCACCCACTACTCATATCTTCAATGACTAACAGGTCATTAACTGCACAGTAACAGTGTCAAACATTTACTTCACTAGTCTCCTGTAGCAGAACCATTAACTACCTGCATTTTGACTTTTCAAAGAGCTTCATTAGCTGCTGGAATCTTTCTGAGACCTGAAAAATTTTAAACGAGTGTTAATTACAAATGTCTCAATAATCTTTTTTTTTTTAATCTGTGACGAATATTTTCAGAAAACATCTAAAGACAGAGATATCTGCCCTCAATAATAAAGACGTGAAGTAATGTTTGGAAAAATGAGATTTATCTTCATACTAAAGGTGATTATTAGTTTAATTTTTAATATTAAACCTTCTTTAACAAGCAAATGTCATTACAAAACAGCCTGAGATCAAATAAGTAAATGGTAAGACAAGAGGAAAAAAATTAGGATTGATCCAAACTTCTTCCACAATCACCAAGTTTGGTTTTTTTTTTTCTTTCCTGTGCCCAAAGTGGGACTCAAATTCACAACCCTGGGATTAAGAGTCACATGCTCTACTGACTGAGCCAGCCAGGTGCCCCTAAGTTTTCAACAGTTTTACATGAAGAGCCATACTGTTAAAAGAATTGTGGCTAATAAATACCTACTTATTTCAAACATGATAAAAATTAAATCTAAATATTTATAGTAGCAACATTTATAAAACTATAGAGATGTAAAAATTGGGTAGTTACCTGATACGGATTTTTATTCAACTTGGAAGCTAAATAAGAAAATGTTTTCAATGATGGCCCTCTTTTTTGACACTCCAGTAAAATTTCCCGGTCATCATTTCTGAAGAGAGAAAAACGTTATTTAGCCTTTATAGATTAAAGCCGAAAGGTAAACAAAATTGGTAGACTGCCTTAATGTCTACCAATAGGGGGTAACATTTTTATTAAAACCCACGAATAAAGATGTATACACCAAAATATGGACAGTGATTATCTCTGAGAAGTATTACAGATGATTTTAATATCTGAGCTCACAAGTATTTACCAAAATGTTCTAAAATAAACTAATATATTTTTTCTAATTACAAAATTAAGGATTTTTTGGGACGCCTAGGTGGCTCAGTGGTTGAGCGTCTGCCTTTGGCTGAGGGCATGATCCTGGATTCCCGGGATCAAGTCCCACATTGAGCTTCTTGCATGGAGCCTGCTTCTCCTCCCTCTGCCTCTCTTTCTCATGAATAAATAAATAAAATCTTAAAAAAACAAAAATTAAGGATTTTTTTTAACTTCTACCTTTAATTGTAGAGTACTTTTAAAATCAAGGGCAAAACATGATCACAGTCTTAACAAGCAGAACCACAAGTAAAACAGAATCCAGGGGCAGCCTGGGTGGCTCAGTGGTTTAGCACCACCTTTGGCCAGGGCGTGATCCTGGGGACCTGAGATCGAGTCCCGCGTCGGGCTCCCTGCGTGGAGCCTGCTTCTCACTCTGCCTGTGTCTCTGCCTCTCTCTCTCTCTGTGTCTCTCATGAATAAATAAATAAAATCTTTAAGAAAAAAAAAATTAATAAATAAAACAATCCAGGGGCAGCCTGGGTGGCTTAGTGGTTTAGCACCGCCTTCGGCCCAGGGTGTGATCCTGAGGACCTGGAATCAAGTCCCGCGTCAGGCTCCCTGCATGGAGCCTGCTTCTCCCTCTGCCTGTGTCTCTGTCTCTGTGTCTCTTGTGAATAAATAAATAAAATCTTAAAAATAAATAAATAAATAAATAAATAAATAAATAAATAAACAGAATCCAGATGTTCTCCTTCTCAGACCTCTGATTCTCTACATGGTCTGAACCAGTGTGTGTTATTATAATCTCTGAGATTCTATTCTGCCATCTGTAAATCCCCAGGGGTGAAGGCATGGAAGACTGTGGTATTAAAACTGGTCACCAGGAGGTTGCTACAGAGATGCCCCAGACCTCTGAGCACATCCAGGACCCGAAGTTAAGAGCAAAAACAAAAGGTCAGTGTCTGGAGACTTGAGCTGTGACCAGGGAGAGAGGATGTGGGGCTCTCAGTGGGGTAGGGAGCTAGGCACTCCAGGTGCTTCTCAATACCGACTATACCTCAAATGTGCATGCCCCCAAATCACACTCTAGAGGCTGGCGATATTCTGTGGTAGCTAGTGCTTTTGGTTAAAATAAACAAATCTCTTTAATTTATTAAAAAAATAAAATATGATAAAATTAAATAGAATAAATTAATAAAAATAAATAATAAAACTGGTCACCAATTTCAATATGATTAAGCTTCCCTCATTATGTACTCTAAATCTGGGGAGCAGTGTAGTTCTAGTCCAGTGGTTTACAACTGCGGTTACATTTATGTGTGAAATTGGATCTTTAAATCTACATTTCTTAAAAAGTCCACATAAAAATCAAAAGTGCAACCTGGGCAGCCCAAGTGGCTCAGCAGTTTAGCGCCGCCTTCAGCCCAGGGTGTGATCCTGGAGACTCAGGATCGAGTCCCACGTCAGGCTCCCTACATGGAGCCTGCTTCTCCCTCTGCCTGTGTCTCTGCCCCTCTCTCGCTCTCCTTCTCTCTCTCTCTCTCTGTGTGTCTCTCATGAATAAATAAAATCTTTTTTTTTTAAATAAAATCTTTAAAAAAAAAAAACAAAAGTGCAACCTACTGATGAAACTTTTTTTAAAAGTCTTAATTTAGAGGAAAACTCAAATTACAAATGCTCACACTTTCTGCCCTGTTTTACCACCTGTTATTCTTCCTCTCTAAAATGTGGTTATGCTGGGGCACCTAGTGATCCAGTTGGTTGAGCGTTTGGCTTAATTTCGGCTCGGGTTATGGTCTCAGGGTCATGGTCTCAGGGTCATGGAATCAAGCCCAGCGTCAGGCTCTGTGCTCAGTGCAGTCTGCCTGTCCTCCTCTCTGCTCTTCCCTGCACTTGTGTTCTCTCTCAAATAAACAGATACAATCTTTAAAAACAATAAAAAATAAAGTGTGGTTATATCAGTTCCTTACAAATCAAAAAGAATTTTTGACTGAAAAAGTGAAATTAAAAAAAAAAACCAAAAACAAAAAACAGGAGCGCCCAGGTGGCTCAGTTAGGTAAACATCCGACTCTTGATCTCAGCTCAGGTCTTGATCTCATGGTCGTGAGTTCAAGCCCTGCACTGACCTCCATGCTGGGTGTGAAGCTTATTTAAAACAACAACAAACAAACAAAAAAACAGTGAAAAATTATGTTCATAGTGCTAATGCACATACCTAGTTAAGAGCCACTGCTCTAGATCATTCTATACTGCAGTTAGACTGTACTCTAGAGTGCATCTTCTACCAACTTGGGCCACTTTTGAAGTCATCATTTGCCTTATTTTAGAATAGGATAGGGATCCCTGGGTGGCACAGCAGTTTGGCGCCTGCCTTTGGCCCAGGGCGCGATCCTGGAAACCCGGGATCGAATCCCACATCAGGCTCCCGGTGCATGGAGCCTGCTTCTCCCTCTGCCTATGTCTCTGCCTCTCTCTCTCTCTCTCTGTGACTATCATAAATAAAAAAAAAAAAAAGTCTTTAAAAAAAAAAAAAAAAAGAATAGGATAAAACTATGATGACATGACAAAACAGGTATCTGGCCCCTCAAAATTTCCTGATTTAAAAGTCTCAAGATTCTTACCTTGTCCATAAAACGATAATCTCTCCCTTCTTTTTAATAACATTCTTTGCAGATAGGCTTATGGGAGACGTGGAAGATGCTGCTGATGGATCCTTAATCCCTGGGCTTGATGATGAGGGGTCTTTAGTCACTGCAGGGGCCTTTTTCTTACTGGCTTTCTTTCGGTGAGCTTCATCATTCTCACCAGAATCTTGGGTAATTTTCTTGGTCTTTTCCCTACTGGTTAAGTCTGTCTCTTTTCTCTGTTTTTTATGAGAATGATTTAGGTCAGAAAGGTTTTTTCTCTTTTTAGGAGCATTATCCAAAGCTCCAGGCAACATTGAACCATCAGAATTTGATGCCAGCTCTGACTTTAAATCATCCTTTTTAACTTCACATGAACTGGGAGGTTCTGAGGTCAAATCAATATAGGCTTCTTCAACAATGCATTCCAAAGGCCTGTCTGCCACTTGCACCTTTTCTTCTTTACAATTATCTCCTTCTACACATATTACCTGACACTCTGAGCGTTCAACAGCTAAAGCAGGACAGTTACTTTCATTTTTACTTTCACTTGAAACATCTTGTGTCAAATCAATAAAAGCATCCACGGTATCAGGCTGCATATTATCTAATATTTGAGCACTCTGATCTAAATTGCCCTCAGAGCATCCCAACTGATCAATATTTAAAACTGTTACTTCTATGAATTCCCCCAAGTTTTTGGTCTCAGTGACTGGATCTTTTGTGAGGTCTATATATGTGTTTGGAAGGTGATCCTCGACAGAATGTGAAATTTCTTCCATTGGAGGCAATTCTTCAATGCTTTCAGGTACTTTTGGTTCCCACACTTGATGCAACTTGAAACATTCATCAGTCACTTCATTACTATCGCCCACTTTGCCAGAAGCATCTTTAAGAAATTCATATATATCGGGAACCTGTGTTTGTATCATACAGTCCTGTTCTTCTTGAGCTGATTTACTACTATGAACATTGCTGTTGGAATTTACTTCCTCCACAGATTTAAAAACTCCATTCTGACATGAAACATATTCTTTCTCTGCCTCTTTATCAGATTCCTTTTCCACTCTGGGTAAAGATGTCAATGATTCATCGGCCACCATATTCTGTTTAAGACTAGGGGAGGTAGATGGTGCTGCACGCCGTATTTTCACAATGAAATGATCGTTGGACTTTTCCATAATGACAGCATGCATGGGCAGGTTGGGGTGGTACTGAAAGCCTGGAGCCACAGACCGACTTGTCCATGATGAAGAACAACTTGATTTGCTGCTTGAATTATCAGACTCCAGGGCTAAATGAATATCTTGTTCAGATGCATCTTCTTCCTCAAGTAAGGCATCTTCACTAAAATGGGCACTAATAACTTCTTCGGGAGTTGAACTAGACAAAACTTCAGGCTTTAAGAAACTAAGATGACCATCTGACTTCAGAGGTGACGGCACTGTTAAAGAGACTGCTAGATCTTCAAGAAGTATGGAGGAAATGCAGGGCTTGCTCTTTTCTGAACTACATACATTATCTTTACTCAAAGCTATGTTAGTGGACACTTCAAACATACAACTTTCATCTAGTACATCAGGATGAACTGGCATTGAAAGCCCTGATGACAGAGAAGGGCCTTTCTCAGATGATAATAATGACCAGTTATCATCACTAATCATTTTAGGACACGGAGAAACCACCCCTGAAACGAGCTCGTCGGTTGTACAGGCTGGTATAGATTCACACTTAAGACTCTCCAGCAGCTGTTTTTCTGGGGTCTTTAACTCCCACTCACTTTTTTCATTACAATTAACACTGTTATCCAAAAGATCAGAACCCTGTAACAAACTTTTAAATATTTCACCCATCTGTGCATCACTCACTAAATTAAAAGTAAGGCTAGAGGCTTGCTGTTCAGTCAGAATCTCGAAACTGCGTTCTGGCTTCAAAGCTGCGTGCTGGGATGTTTGTGCATCCTCTATGGTGCTGCCTTCAATTTTCCCTGGCTTTGGGGTGTTGGGACAGTTTGGTTCCAAGGAGTGTTCTTCAGATTGAGAGTTCTTAATGTTATCAAAGCAAGTGTTAAAACTTTTTTTAATGTCACGCTTTACTGTGTTAATATTGAAATTATTTTGGTCTTGATGTTTTTCCTCAGATTTTTTACATCCTAGTGAAGACTTACAATTAACAGAAACTTCTGATTTGAGAGATTTCTCTTTCAGCATTTCTTTGCTGGCATAGTCCACATTCCCCTTCTGACAATTAGAATATTGTGCTTTCTCTTTATTTATCTTTTCACGTTTTCCTTCATCACTGTCACTGCCAAAGTTTATGGAATCACAAAACTTTACTAAGATTTTCTTAAGCTTTGCAAACAAGTAATCCAGCTGTTCATCTACAAATTTCCACAATTTCTTTTTCATATCTGGCAGCTGCTGTTCAAACAAACGATCCACAATGCCGTTCTTTTTAACTTGCTTAAGTTTAGATTCTATAACATCACAAAGACTATTCTGTAAAGTAGTCACAGATTTTGAGATTTTGGATAAGTCAAGGTGTTTAATTAGTGATGTAAAACTCAAAACTGCTGACTCGATGATTCTATGAAACTGTATTAATGAAAATTTTACCTTGAATTTCATATAATTTTTCCTTACATGTTTTCTTATCATTCGCAACATGTGCATAATCTCTCGTACAGAAGAGGGTGCAGCAATAATCGGAACTATTTTTTCCAGGCTGGAGGTACTCATTGTCTTCTCTTTCTTCTCTGTTTTTGAAGATCTGCTAGATTCACTTCGTCTTTTATTCCATTTGCTTTTGGTCTGATGGATTTTTATAGATGTTTTCCTATTGTCTCTACCCAAATGCATAGTACTTTTCCTACTTCCTGGGCTAGTTTTTGTGTTCTGCACCTCAGTTGAAGTCCTAGGTTTGGCACTTTTTTCAAAACTTTTTTGTGGTTTAGGTTTTTCACTATCGCTTACAATTTCTCCTTCTTCTAATTCATCTAAAGATGAATTCTTATGAGAGTCTGCATCTATAAATTTGTCAGATTTGCAAACTGGCTTTTGATTTTCCTTATTGAGATCAGACTTGCTCTTGGAGGTAGACTGAGCTGAATTTGGGAATATATCTGTGGAAGAGAAAATATATTATAGTCACATGACTAGAGCCTTAGTCATTTGACATTTTCATACTAAATTTAACAAAAACTTAAAATACTGAGGCAATTCTTTTCTTTTTTTGTTTTTGAAGTAGGCTCCAGGGCGCCTGAGTGGCTCAGATAATTGGGTGTTTGCCTTTGGCTCAGGTCATGATCTCTAGGTCCTGGGATAGAGCCTGGCCGTTGGACTCCCTGCTCAGTGGGAAGTCTGCTACTCCCTCTCCCTCTGCCTCTGCCCCTACTCATTTACACACACTCTATCAAATGAATAAATAAAATCTTTTAAAAAATAAATAAGCTGGGATCCCTGGGTGGCGCAGTGGTTTAGCGCCTGCCTTTGGCCCAGGGCGCGATCCTGGAGACCCGGGATCGAATCCCACGTCAGGCTCCCGGTGCATGGAGCCTGCTTCTCCCTCTGCCTGTGTCTCTGCCTTTCTCTCTCTCTCTCTGTGACTATCATAAATAAATAAAAATTAAAAAAAATAAAAAAATAAAAAATAAAAAAATAAAAAATAAATAAGTAAAAAAGAAAATATGCTCCACACCTCTATACCTAAGCCTGGAGCTCAATGCAGGGCTTGAAATCACAACCCTGAGATCAAGAGTCAGATGCTTAACCAACAGAGCCACCCAGGCACCCCCAATTCATTTTTTTTAAAGATTTTATTTATTTATTTACTTATGAGAGACACAGAGACATAGGCAGAGGGAGAAGCAGGCACCATGCAGGAAGCCCGATGCAGGACTCGATCCCAGAACTCCGAGATCATACCCTGAGCCAAAGGCAGACAGACACACTCAACCACTGAGCCACCCAGGTGTCCCCCCAATTCATTATTTTAATAGCTTTTTTTAGTAAACAATTAATGCCTAATACTTAATCATGTCATATATTTTTATTCATTATTTAAATTTTTTTTCCTCAATAAAATGTTAATGCCTAATATTTAATCATGTCATATGTCTTTACTGGTCTCAGTTGGTGCTCAGTGATGGTATATGGTCATCGGAAAAACCATCAACCAACTCTTCAGGTATCTTTACTTCATGTTAGCAGCATTACCTACTCTACATCATCTGATGATGGCTTTTGAACAAAAACATACCTGAAAGCAAGTAAAGAGTATTAGTAACAATCTGTCCTAGCACTCCCTTTTTTGTAAAAATAAGAATTATCTAAATTTAAAGGCTCAATGTACATTTCTAATTAACAATGGGGTCTAAATAGTATGTTAATTATATTATCAAAAAAGAAAAAGCACTAACTCTTCTTTCTTATAATATTCTGAATTCTCACAAAGAGTTATAGAACATAATATAAACTATTACCTTTATGACTGTTATTACATAATGGAACTTGAGATGGGCTTTCCAATCTAAGAACTTTTGCTACAGGTCTCACTGGACTATTCAGAGGACTGATGGCTTCTGGAATAGGCCTCAGGTGATTAAGATCAATGCTCAGAACTGAATTCTCATCATCATTATATACTGAGTTTGTTTCACTGATTTCCATCCTGTTGTCCATTAACTCAGTCTGCTGAAGTGAGGATTCTAGTGTCTCCTTAGGTGAGCAAGGCTCCAAATGGTAAGACTTATTTTCAACCAGTGGTGTATCTACAAGAGAAGGCTCAAGTTTGCAGTTACCATCTTCTGAAAGGACTACTGGCAAAATACCAGTTTCTTCAACTGAAGGCTGCAAACTGCTATCAGTGGATTCAGCTACTTCTGTTGAAAAAGCCTCCTTTATTCCCATACCTTCAGAAACAGTAGAGGAACTTAAATCATTTTTTTTTTTATCCAATTCCAAGCCAAAGTTTTGAGAAACATTTGTTTGTAATATGTCCATTACTACAGGAACTGCTGCGCTGGTACCGTTAATAGTTTGTTCCATTTCTTTTGATGATGGAAACAGGGATTCTGTTTGTTCCATTTCCACAGGTGCTGAGAAGGAAGTCTCTGTACCACAAATGGGCACATCACAATCCATAGTATTCTCAACATTAGATTTAACTAACAAACTATTTTCTTCTTCCATTTTCCTTTCTGGATTACTGGTACTGGGTTCAGATGTAACTGCAAGAACATCCTTTGGTTCTGACAACTTTGATTCGGTTTCCTCTGTGGTATGTTCACTGACAGAGGAAACACATGTCACTGTTGTCGCCTGCACCAAGCACTCTAAATCACATATGCCACTGGATTTGGGGATATTGGTTATTTTATGGTGGTTATCTGGAGAAACAGGCTGCTTTTTAGCAGGAGAAAGTGTTAAGTTCAATTTTTCCATAAAACTCAACTTTAAGTCTTTATTTTTTGCTTCATTTGGACCATTGTCAGCTTTAATTGCAAGCTCCTTATTATCTGCTCCTTCGGAAGTATCACTGTTAGAGACTTCACCTTTATCGTTCTTTGGCTCATTCTGTCTCTTTAAATCAGTAGTGGTTTTCTTAGTTTCTTTGTTAGTCTTCTGCAAATGTTCTGTAGGTGTTCTTTTTTCACTTCTCATATGCCTACTTTCTTCTTTGCTTTCTCGTTCTCTTTTCCTCTTCTCTTCAGTTCTATGCCGTTCTGCTTTTAAAGGTGTATTTTCCCATTGGTGTAAACCATCAACTTCCTTGGAGTCAACGTGTTTATGAGTTCTACTGGATGAAAGAAAGGAAGGACATCTTCCTTCTTGAAAACTATGATTACTTACACCTCTATCTCTTTTACAATCCTCCCTCCCCCTTCTCTCGTCCGGGTGGTATTTACTTGAATTATAAGAAGATTTTAGTTCATTCTTGGAATGAGGAACTGACGCTCGTTCAGATCTTCTCCAATGATCCTGGTCTTTTACTACGGATTTCGGTTTTTGATCAGCTTTTCTTTCTTCTTTGTCTTGCGACTTAAGTTCTTTTCTATTTATATTTTGTGATCTTTCACTTTGTCTTTCTAGTTTTTTGTCACTTTGAGATTCCACTCGGGCGTGTGACCTTTCTCTAAAGGTCTCTTTCTCCCAAGAAGAGCTAATGCGTTCATTTTTATAATCCAAATCTGTGTTACTTTTAAACTTTGAATTTTTGCTTTCAGCCTTTGGTTCACCTTTACCATATTTCTCAGAACGTCCTTGTAGCCTTTGACTACCCTCTATGTTCCTCGAGTCACCATCACCACAACCAGTATTTAAGTCTTTCCGTATTCTATCCGTTCCTCTGCTATATTGGCTATGTCTAATATCTTTTCTCCCTCTTCTACTATCCTCATTTGAGATACTCTCACCAACCTGATAATGGGAACGTGACCAAATGCCATTGGTGCAGTGTTTTTCAACAGATGGAGACAAATACAAAGTGCTCTTTTTTTCACAATGTGATTTTCCTTCCTTTTCGGGATTTGGCAGTGAAGTGCTATGATGTACATCTTTGGAAACATCACTTTTCACTCTGAGATCAGTCTTTGAACAGTCGTCCAAATGGGGAGATCTGGATTTAAGATCTTTTGTTTTAACTATATCTGGTGTCCTTATAGTTTTGTGATTATTTCGAAAATGTGAGAATTCAGATAATCTATTGAGAAATAGAAATTACAACAAAAACCAAAGTTAATTGCTTTTTAATAATCTAAATTTTAATCACATGCAAAACACTTTAAAATTCAGGGCTCACATCCTGGCAAAACTGATTTTATTTATATAAAGACGTGAGTGATACTTACCAGCTTCTAACTAAATGGGCCCGTTTTCAAAACAGGGAACTCTTTCATTTGCTTTGCTCAAAGCCTGGAGGACCTCTCCATTCTATCTCAGCATTTACCAACGTCTTCCAGACTTCCCTTAACACAGGCAGACAACTCACAAACTCACCACAGATTCATTTCTTTTAGAACAAATGACACTGTTTTCTTGCCCATACTCACTCTAGTACAACTGAAACAGAAGAAAAGGTAAAAAACTGCCAACAACACAATCATAGGTTTCTATGTAGCTCTCTACCCTAGGTTTTGTTTCACATACAATCCCACAGTAAACCAAAGCATAAATAGTCATCTTAAAGTGGCACATAACTCCATATTATTCTTTATTTTTCTTTATTTTTGCGTAGTATATGATTCTTTCTTAGGGGAATGGCATATATTTATCTTTTACCAACAACAAAAGCCTAAAAGGTTTTATATTAGTGTTTCAGAAAACTGGCAGTTTTCCTAATAATAAAATGTAAATAACTCATTTTAGTTCTTTGTAATACTTTTAAGTCCATCTTCCTGAATTCCTTAACTTTCCTGAATCTCCATAATTTTTTTACATTTATTTATTTATTTATTTATTTATTTATTTATTTATTTAACGAGAGACACAGAGAGAGAGGCAGAGACACAGGCAGAGGAAGAAGCAGGCTCCCTGCAAGGACGCCGATGTGGGACTCGATCCTGGATCCTGGGATCACACCCTGAGCCGAAGGCAGACGCTCAACTGCTGAGCCACTCAGACGTCCCTTTTTTTATAAAAGATTTTATTTATTTATTCATGAGAGATACAGAGAGAGAGAGAGAGACATAGGCAGAGCGAGAAGAGGCTCCCTGCAGGGGAGACTCAATTCCAGGACTCTGGGTTCATGACCTAAGCAGAAAGCAGATGCTCCACCACTGAGCCACTCAGGCATCTCAAATCTCTATAAATCTATTCCTACTCAGTACTAAATGTATAGAGAACACCAAAGCTTAAAAGACTCAGGAATAAGGAGAGATTTTTATAAAAACAAAAGAGGATATGGGAAACCTACAACCTAAAACAATAAACAGGCTTCATATGGATCTTGTTATGAGTTAAATTGTGCCTCCCAACTCAAATTCATATGTTGAAGTCCTAACTCCCAATATCTCAGTATGACTTTACTTGAGGACAAGATCTTTACAGAGGCAATCAAGTTAGAGAGGTCACTAAGGCGGGCCCTAATCCACTATAATTAGTATCCCTATAAAAAAGGGAAATATACACTAGAGATATGTGTACAAGGAGCACAAAAGGAAGAGGTACAGGAAGAAAGTAACCATTTACAAGCCAAAGAGAGAGGCCTGGAACAGATCCTTCCACCACAGAGTCCCCAGAAGGAATCAATCTTGCTAACACCTTGATCTTGGACTTCTAGGTTCTAGAACTATGAAACAATAAATTTAAATAACATATTTATTAAGCTATCTAGTTTATGGTAGAATGTTATGGCAGCCTCAGGAAACTAATACAGATCTTGACTCAAAAAAACAATTAGGGGATCCCTGGGTGGCGCAGCGGTTTGGCGCCTGCCTTTGGCCCAGGGCGTGATCCTGGGGACCCGGGATCGAATCCCACATCGGGCTCTCGGTGCATGGAGCCTGCTTCTCCCTCGGCCTGTGTCTCTGCCTCTCTCTCTCTCTCTCTCTCTCTCTGTGACTATCATAAATAAATAAAAATTGAAAAAAAAATATTAAAAAAAAAAAAAAACAATTAGGAGATAACTTCAAGACAACTGGGGAAACATGAATATAAAAACTATTAACTATAAAAGAAAAAATCTGATGAACTGAACATCACTATTAATAAAAACTTCTAATCCTCACAAGACACAATAAAGGGGGGGAATGGGGTAACTAGGTGATGGGCACTACAGAGGGCACCTGATGAGATGAGCCCTGCGTGTTATACTTAATGTTGGCAAATTGAATTTAAATATTTTTTATTTTATTTTATTTTTTGAATTTAAATATTTTTTAAAAGACACAATAAAGAGTGAAAACAAGTCACAGAATGGCTGATGTTCATGATAAATTTACCCAACAGAGAACTCATATTCAACAAAGGACATACACGTAATGTACGTCATACTTATCAAACCTATAAACTATTAAACTGTAAGCTCCTAAAAGACAGTTCTAGTCTACAGGGCTTGTAATATATATTTAGCATAGCTCCTTACTAGGTAAAATGCTATCCAAAGCTTTATATTAAGGGGTATCTGGCTAGCTCAGAAGAGCATACAACTCTTGATCTCAGGGTCATGAGTTTGAGCCCCTGTTGGGTGCAGAGATTACTTAAATAAACTTTTTAAAGTAAAGTTTTCTATTAAAATGAACCTTCACCTAACACACTTCCCAGAATTTACACTCTTAAATTTCACCTTACATTATGTTTTTTCTATTAAAAACATGGTTTCAACATGATAAACACTTACCATTAGAATACCAGATACAGGTCACAATTAAAAAGTGAAATTATTTGGCAGAATATTTACTAGATAATGTAAAAACACATCAATCAATCTAATGACATAACTCTCATTTATTCACCCAGTTTCTCTTTCCACCCTATTCAAGTATCACATCCCTCCTATAAAAGATTCAAATTTGTATAAAATTTCCCCAATATTTCAGGAAGTAATCTTATACTAGTTGCACTGATGGGATTTAGGTTAGTAAACAGATAAAGCCACCTTCATTTTCAACAGGCCTAAAGTGCCTTATGATGCCGTATAGTACACATACAAGATTATCTTCTCTCACCTGTCAAACATTTATTGACTATCTGCCATGTGCCAGGCTCTGAGCCAAGTGCTTGATAAAAATGTTAAAGATACAAAGACATGGTCCTTGCTCCATGAAGCTTACAATTTAGTGAAAAGATAGATACTAAAAGATAGTTCTAGTCCACAGAGCTTGTAACACAAGAGGTAATATGGAGATAAGAAAGATACTAAACAAGTAATCCCATTAACAATTTTAAAAACTCAAAATGTACATGAAGCTACAAAAGAAAAATCTGACCTATTGCGGGATAACAGACTAATACCCCTGTGAAAAGGAAGTTTATCCTGAGACCTGAGAATGAAGTGATTTTTAGCAGACGGAGGAGCCTTCCAGGGAATGGATGTTTCCAGTCCATGCAAAGGCAGAGCTCATGGTACATCCAAGGAACCAAAAGAATGCCAGAGACATACCAGAGCTATGACACCCAGGACAAAGGTAAACACTGAAGGCAAGACCTGAGAAGCAATTTAGGACAATATTGTGAAGAGTGGAGTAATTCTATGATAGCAAGATGTCCAGACTTGTACTTTAAAAAGTGTCCATCTGGGGGCTCCTGAGTGGCTTAGTCAGTTAAGCATCTGACTCCTAATTTCAGCGCAGGTCTTGATCTCAAAGTTGTGAGACTGAGCCTCATGGAGGGCTCCACACTCAGCAGGAGACCTACTGAAGGTTCGTTCTCTCTCTCTCTCCCCCCCACACCTCCCCTTCAATCCTCCCTCTCCCTTTCTCCTTCCCTAAAAAAGAAAAGAAAATAAAATTTTAAAAATGAAAAAACAAAAGGTATCCTGTCTGTGGCTTTCATACTAAGAACAGATAAACCAGAGGCTGGAAAGAGCAAGAATGGATGTAGAGAGACCAGCAGAAACAATGCTGCCTAATAAGAGTTGGTAATAACAATGATGGTAAAAATGGAGAGAAATGAGTAATTTGAGTGATTCTAAAGACATAAAAATCAATAGGACAAACTTTGCGCAGTGGCAGTATCATAGCCAATGAGGTTTATCAGAGGCACGATTATTGCTAATTGAAAAATCAACAGGACATGATAATGAATTTAGATCTGAGGGGTGATTAAAGAGGTAAGTGCCCATGATGACTTCTAGGCATGGAGACTGTATGTCCCAGTTTGCCAAGTAATCTCATGCAATTATTAATAGCACCCACTTCTACTCTTAAAAGGGTCCTGGTGTGGGCAATAAATTACATGGTCATTCTACCCCTAGGTCTCTGGCTTGCACCAGCTGAATTAATGAGGGGGAATCCACTGACCTAGGAAACATGGAAGAGGTTTGATCATAAATTCCATTTTGGATGAGGTAATTTTGAATATTCTATAGAGATGTGAAGTAGTTATAAATAGAATTGATCTATGAATGAGATGACTTTACACGAAAATACTGATAGAGAAAGGAAAAAACACAGGTTTGAGCTTTGAAGAATTCCAATCTAGCCAAGTATGAAAGAATAAAATTGAAGTTAGGAAGAAAACGAAGAATCAGGAAAGCCAATGTGGGAGACTATTTCAAGAAAAGAAGGTCAATTATGTCAAATAGTGTGTGAGGGCAAGTTAAAATTAGAACTCAAAACTGATGGATGTAACAACAGTCACCACTGACCAAAATGACAACTGGTTCAGTATACCAACAGGTAGAAATCAGCATAAAATGGAGTCTAGAGTGAGTAGAAAAGGAAAATGAAGACAGCAAGTTGAGAAGGTCTTTGAAGGTCTGACTGTGGAAGGGAAGGAGATGAAATTCTCTGGAGAATACTGCACCCAATCAAAATTTTAAAGAGAAAAAGAATATTAGTCACTTACAGTAAAACCTTAAATTCTTAATAAAATGCATGATTTTCCTATCTTTCCACCAAAAGTTTACTATATTCCACATATCAATACACATGTGATTTATAAACAGATCCACACTCTTCAATTGTACCTTTGGTGAAGATTACTTATTTCTTCATCCTTGCGATTTATTTCCACTCTAGCGGTTTTGATAAGTGCTGAAATATTCTTCTTAAGAGACTGGTTTTCATTTTTTAAGCTGAAATTCTAAACAGCATAAAATATATTTAAAGTACATATATAAATATGTCCACAGGATTATTAAACTTCTACATATAGAATACAGCTAATGATTACTGAATGCTCTAACTACATGCCAGGCATCACATTTTTTTCCCTGTGTAATTCTCAAAAAAGAGAAGTACATGAGAAGTATGATTATGCTCATTATGCAGCAGAGATTCAAAGATGACTGGCACCAGAGAAAGGCCAGTTCAAGTGAAACTACTTAAAACAGGGATCAAAATGAATAGGCAATATAACATTCAGTAAAAAGACAAGAAAAAAGTTTTGCTTGGGTCATTATCTTGAAAATTGAAAATAAAGACAAACTTTATTATATTTAACAACTAATGTTTAATTTGCAACAATGTACTAATTCTCAGATGAATAAAGAATGAATTTATTAGGATTAACTTGTTCTTTAGGGGAAATGGAAATGAAGAGAAACAACACTACCAAAAAGAAAAAAATCAGAACAAGACATGACCTTCCTGTATTCTACAGCATGCTCACAAAAAGAGTCATTCTTGCAAAAATTGTGAAGACATAACCATTTTCCCCCAACAGCCATTCTAAATCTTTGCTCCTCAACCCATTCTCTTTTAAACCACCTGATATCACCTTCACTAATTTTCTATTATTTAACTGTTAACTAGTCTAACAGATCTTTATGTCAATGTCATTTAACAAATCAATCCACTTTCTGCTATCAATTTCCTGGACACAGGAAATAATGCATGTTTCATGTAACACTAATGAGAGTTTCCTTTTAAACTACTAACACTTTAGCATCTTAATTTCTAACAAAAACAATTTATTACATTTTGATTTAAAACTAAGGCAAAAGGCCCCAGGGCCTCATAATGTTTCCCTTCCATTGACTGGAGGAGAAATTTTAAAAAGGTAAAAATGTTCATTATAATCCTACCTGTGTTTGTATTTCCTTAAACTTTTTCATCAGCTCTTTCATTTGCAGTTGACATTTACCATATTCTACTTGCAACTGTAAGATATAAAAAAATTAACTTAAGCATTGTTCTAAATTACTTTCTTAGCCTAAATGACATTTTAATTTTTTTTTTAATTTTTATTTATTTATGATAGTCACACAGAGAGAGAGAGAGAGAGAGGCAGAGACACAGGCAGAGGGAGAAGCAGGCTCCATGCACCGGGAGCCCGACGTGGGATTCGATCCCGGGTCTCCAGGATCGCGCCCTGGGCCAAAGGCAGGCGCCAAACCGCTGCGCCACCCAGGGATCCCCTAAAATATTTTAAAATTTAGAAAATCAACCCACTATGAAGGGTAGACAAGGTCTATTTCTACTAAAAGATATTTAGTAAAATTACTAGTCTTTAAAAATTGTCCCAACCAAAAACTTATTTTGTTTAGTTTCACATTTAATCTCCAGATCTTAAAATCCAAATAAGGTAGAAAGAAATTTGTCTGAATTAAGTCTTGAGACATTTTATAACTTAGTACAAATCATGAAAAGATAAAATGTTTTATCATACTGATTGCCTGTTGAGGTTTTATATACTCAGACACAAATTTAATCAAGTCAAATTGTAACTAAATTTAGACAAGCATTCAGAAAAGATTTTTTTAAAGCAGATCTGAAGGCAGAAACTGACTTAAATATTCTTTTAGACTACGAGCTATTTCTTAAACAGAATGTTTAATAGTAAGCTAATGGATGAACCTCAGAAGCCATAAAAGGTTAAATAATTGTCCTTAATTATGGCAAACCGTACATCATTGTATGTTGCTTCCTTTGCAGTTCCTTCTTCAGTCAGGATTTCCTCATATAAATCCAAACAATTTCGGGATGGTATACACGATTTGGAAGTATTGTCTAAAACAAATAAACAAAAAGCTCTTAAATTAAAATATGTACTTTCTGATTCAATCCTATCAAAATTCCAACGTCTTTTTTTTCACAGAAATAGAAACAACAATCCTAAAATTCATAAGAAACCACCAAAAATAGCAATTAGACAAAGCTACCTTGAAAAAGAAGACCAAAGCTGGAGGCATCACATTTCCTAATTTCAAACTATAATACAAAACTATAGTAATCAAAAATAAAATCAGTTTTGATTACTATTGGCATAAAAACAGACACATATCAATGAAACAGAATAGAGACCCCAGAAATATATGTGGTCAATTAATTTACGACAGAGGAGCCAACAGTATACAATAGGGAATGGATAAGCTCTTTCAATAAATGGTGCTGGGAAAACTGAACCCCAACTTAAATCCAAACACAAAAATCAAAATCAACTCAAAATGGATTTAAAAGACTTAAATGTGAGACCCCAAACCATAAACTCTCAGGGAAAAAAATATAAGGGGAAGCTCCTAGACATCATCAGTCCAGGCCAAGACTTCTGGATCCAACACCAAAAGCAAGGGAAATAAAAGCAAAAATAAACAAGTAGAACGACATCAAATTAAAAGCTTCAGAACACAGGGCGCCTAGGTGGCTCAGTCAGTCAATCATCCAACACTTGATTTTGGGTCAGGTCATGATCTCAGGGTCATGAGATCAAGTCCCACGTTGGGCTCCATGTTGGGCTCCACACTGGGCAGGGGGCCTGCTTAAGACTCTCTCTCTCCCTCTGCCATTCTCTTTCTAAAAAAAAAAACAAAAAAAAAAAAAAAAACAAAAAAAAACCCTAATTAATTAATAGAAATTAGCTTCAGCACAACAAAGGAGGCCATCAACAAAATGAAAAGGCAACTCACAGAATGGGAGAAAATATTTGGAAAGTATATATCTAACACGGGGTTAGTATCCAAACTATATAAAGAACTCATACCACCAGGGACGCCTGGGTAGCTGAGCGGTCTAGCACCTGCCTTCAGCCCAGGGCATGATCCCAGAGTCCCAGGATCGAGTCCCACAACAGGCTCCCTGCATGGAGCCTGCTTCTCCCTCTGCCTGTGTCTCTTCCTTTAAAATTTTTTTTTAATTTTTATTTATTTATGATAGTTACAGAGAGAGAGAGAGGCAGAGACACAGGCAGAGGGAGAAGCAGGCTCCATGCACTGGGAGCCCGATGTGGGATTCGATCCCGGGTCTCCGGGATCGCGCCCTGGGCCAAAGGCAGGCGCCAAACCGCTGCGCCACCCAGGGATCCCTGCCTATGTCTCTTCCTTTCTCTCTCTGTGTCTCTCATGAATAAATAAATAAAACCTTAAAAAAAAAGGAACTCATACCACTCAAGAGCAAGAAATAAATTTAAAAAATCTGATGGAAAAATGGGCAGAGGGATCCCTGGGTGGCGCAGTGGTTTAGCGCCTGCCTTTGGCCCAGGGCGTGATCCTGGAGACCTGGGATCAAATCCCACATCGGGCTCCCGGTGCATGGAGCCTGCTTCTCCCTCTGCCTATGTCTCTGCCTCTCTCTCTCTCTCTCTCTCTCTGACTATCATAAATAAATAAAAATTTAAAAAAAAAAGAAAAAAGAAAAATGGGCAGAGAAACTGAAGAGACATTTTTTTCAAAGACAAATAAATGGCTGACAAGATGAAAAGGTGCTCCACAGGACTAATTACCAGGGAAATGCAAGTCAAAATCAAAATGAGATATTGCCTTTTACCTGTTAGAATGACTATCAAAAAGACAAGAGATAAAAAGGTACAGCAGAGGGAATATACGCAATAATACTATGACTTTATTGATGACAAATGGTAACTACACTTAGCATGACGACCACTACATAAAGTATATAATTGTCAAATCACTATGCTGTACACTTAAAACTAATATAATGCTATACGTCAACTATACTTCAACAAAATAAATGAATAAATAAAAAATAAAAAGCACCTGCCACACTTAGCAAGTAAACATTCAGTAAAGGTTGCTGTTATCACAGAGACCTTCTCTTAAAAAAAACAAGAACAACAACCATGAGATAACAAGTGTTGGCAAAGCTGTGGAAAAAATGAAACACTTGTGCATGGTTGGCGGGAATGTAAACTGGTGCAGCTACTATGGAAAGCATTGTGGAGGTTCCTCAAAAGCTTAAAAATAGAACTATGTTATGATCAGCAATCCCACCTCTTGGTATTTTTTTAAAGAATATAAAAACAGTATCTCAAAGAGATTGCACAACCATGTTCACTGCAGCATTATTCACTATAGCCATGATATGGAAAGAGCCTAAGTGTTCATTAACAGATGGATGGTTAAAAGTGACACAAAATATACATATATGCAACTGGATATTATTCAGCCATGAGAAAGAAGGATATCCTGCCATTTGCAACAACATGGATGGACTTTGAGAACATTATGCTAAATGAAGTAAGTCAGAGAAAGACAAATATTGTATGATATCAAATTTTATGTGAACTCTAAAAACGCCAAATACATAGAAACACAGACTAGAATGGTGGTTACCAGGGGCTGGGGTGGGAGGTCAGGGAGGATGAGATGTTGATCAAAGAGTATAAACTTTCAGCTTTAAGATGATTAAGTTCTGGGAATCTAAAATACAGCATAGTGATTATAGTCAATCATACTGTATTACATACTTAAAAGTTGCTAAGAGAAGAGATCTTAAATGTTCTCACCACAGAAAAGAGATGGTAATTATGTGACATGATTGATGGAGGTGTTAGCTAAGGATAAAGTGGTAACATTTTCCAACACATAAATGTATATAATCTATACTTATATATTTTAAACTTATACAATGTTATATATCGACTATATCTCAATAAAGCTGGGAAAAAAATATACGCAAGTAAGTTTTTTGATGTGTTTACTTCAACACAAAGGGCTCTACATTTCTCTATCTCCTGCATTTCATCCAAATCTATACTGACTGTTTGGAAAACCAATTTACCTAAAATGCTTGTGCCAACAAATCAGATATAAGGATCATATTTGCTCAAAGTTTTGAGAGATTTAATTATGGAAAAGGTTTCTAATTTGAATAGGTCATTAGTCTCTCTGTATAGCCCACTCTAACTGATACATTTGAAAACATTTATAGCAACTACCCTTTTCAAAAGTTCTAATATCATGTAAACAGTGACAGTATTAATAATGTATGTACATATATCACCACCAGCTGTGTTTCAATCGTACAAAATATATTTGCTCAAGGTCCATTTAAATCTGAGACCTAGATGAATAGCAAACCTGAGTGCTAATTTGTTCTACTTATCAAACTTTGGTCAAGAAAATCCTTTCAGACTCCTAACTCTGGGAAACAAACTAGGGGTGGTGGAAGGGAAGGAGGGCGGGGGGTGGGGGTGAATGGGTGACGGGCACTGAGGGGGGCACTTGACGGGATGAGCACTGGGTGTTATTCTGTATGTTGGCAAATTGAACACCAATAAAAAATAAATTTATTATTAAAAAAAAAAGAAAATCCTTTCAAAGAATGGCCAAATTGTTGAGTAACGATGCATTACTCCAAGAATTGGTAACAACAAGATAAATACTTCCAACAGACTGATCAAAGAATATTAAACTATTTATTTTAGAATTTACATACCAGTGCTCGCTTCGGCAGCACATATACTAGAATTTACATACCAGAAACAGCACTGTCCAACCCAGCATATATGTCCAAAGAACCTTCGTCATTATTTTTAAGAGGAGAAGCTGCAAGAAAATCACATAGTTAAAACTGACTTTATGCACTTAATAAAATTTTTCTATTCCTACTCTGAAGGAAAATAGAGACTTTATTAGTCTTACACCAAAAAAGACAATTGTTTATACCAAAAAAGACAATTGTTTCTAAGTTTGGTTTTTTTTTTTTTGGTTTATAAGTTTTTATACATCCTTATAAACAGAAAGATCTCAGTACACAGATTTATGACTCAGTACATAAGATTTAGGCTTAAAAATTCACCTTCAAAAACAAACTTTTCAGACAACTCCAATTCCAATAATAGAGTAGTTCTATTAGATCAATCCTCTTGCTGACCATAAACTCCAAGCCAACTATTACATATAGTCAAATGCTCTATCACTAGACTATTATTGTAGTGATTAGTTCCCATTATATACAAATATTTAATCATTATGTCCTACACCTGAAACTAACAGAAACTTATATGTAAATTTTACCTCAATTTGAAGGAGGAAAGAAAAGGTGATCTAAAAAACTAAAAAGCACCCTAAAGCAGTCAAAAATTGAAGGAAGAAAACACCTGAAAAAGCAAACCGTCTTACATGCGTTCCCTATCCCCTTTTATTACAAATTTTTATAGGATTGGCCCTAACAGAAGCCACAATAGACAAAGAAAACAGAAAACTCATATGGAAACCTCTATTCGGGACACCTGGGTGGCTCAGTGGCTGGGCATCTTCCTTTGGCTCAGGGAGTGATCTTGGATTCCTGGGATCGAGTCCCTCATCGGGCTCCCTGCAGGAAGCCTGCTTCTCCCTCTGCCTGTGTCTCTGCCTCTCTTTCTGTGTCTCTCATGAATAAATAAATAAAATCTTAAGAAAGAAGAGAAAAGGAAAAGAAAAGAAAAAAAGAAAAAGAAAAAAAAAAAAAAGAAAGCCTCTAGTCATAATAAAGAATGAGAGAAAAAATTTGGGAGTGAAAACAGCAACTAGAAACTAAGAAAGAAAATCCAGAGAGCCAGAGAGGGTATTCCCAAATTGTACCCAAATCTCCAAGTGACCCCCAAACTATATTAAGCAAAGGTTAGAACTCTAAAATGTCCAGCTAGTTAAGCATCTGAACAGAGTTTTCAGCTGCAATCCACCATAGGTAGGAGAGAAGTCTAAATTCAGCCAAGTTAAATCCTTGCTACAAGTAAAAACAACACTCTTCAGAACAATTCTAGCAGGGCACCCCGGGTGGCTCAGTGGTTTAGCACCGTCTTCGGCCTGGGGCAGGGGCAGGGGGTGGGGGTTGGGGGGGTGGGGTAGAGGGGTGTATCCTGGAGACCCGGGGATGGAGTCCCACGTCAGGTTCCCTGCACGGAGCCTGCTTCTCCCTCTGCCTATGTCTGTGTCTCTGCCTCCCTCTCTCTCTCTTCCTCTCTCTGTTTCTCATGAATAAATAAATAAAATCTTAAAAAAAAAAAAATTCTAGCATAATCCAATGTCTCTAAAACATGAGAATTCAGTGTCCAGAATGCAATCCAAAATTACTGCATAGGAAATCTTGGCAAAGAAACAGAAACCATTAAAACAAAGAATGTGGTGTACCTGGCTGGCACAGTTGGAGAAGTGCACAACTCTTGACCTCAGGGTCATGAGTTCGAGCCCCACACTGAGTACAGAGATTACTAGAAAAAAATAATATAAGCTTAAAAAAATAAAAAGAATGAAAATTCCAAAACTGAAAACTACAATTTCTAATTCAAAAAAATCCACTGAATGTGCTTGACAGTAGACAGATCAATATAAATTACCCTATCTGAAGACCAAAGAGAAAAAGATTTAAAACGAAATCAAACAAACAAACAAACAAACAAACAAAGTCTTAGTGCCCTATAGGATAACGTCAAAAGTTCTCACATACTATATATCTGGAATCCCAGAAGAAAAGAGAGAATGGGGAGGAAATGATTCTAGAAGGATACTACAGGATATTAAAAGAACTAGAAATGATAAATGAGTAAATATAAAAGACTAATTTTTCTTAATTTCTTTTAATTCCTCTTAATTTTTAAAAGACACATAGAATGGTTTAAAGTAAAAATTACAAGCTTTGTATCATGAGGTTTATGACATCTTTAACAAAAAAGGATGTATGAGTTAAATACAACTATACATACAAGATTCTACATCTTAGATGAAAAGGTAGAAAAGAAGGATGTAGACTACAAAATGTTAAAGAAGTATAATAAATCCCTCGAGCAACCACTAAAAAATAATGCAAAGAGGTATATCCCAAAAAGCTAATATATAAATTAGAATAGAATTTTAAAATACATTCAACATTTGAAAGAAAGCAAGAAAATCAGAAAGAAAGAAAAAAGTGATGAGAAAAACTAAAAGTATTAAAATGATAGATTAAAATCCAATCACAATAATAAAGAATAATTTGGGGCTGATAAAATAGGAATAAAAACAGCAGATTAAATAAAAGTATTTTATCAATGTTAAATTTACTGAAATTGATAATTATGCTGTTGTATTTTTAAAAATCTAACTTTTTCTTATGAAATACACTAAGAAGTATATACATGATGTATGCAACTTACAAGTAACAAATACCAATTTTGTATTTCTTTGGATATGACAATATCATTACCACCTACTTTGGCAAAGTTGTTAATTTCATTAAATTTAAAAGGCCTGAAAGCATACAATTATAAGAAAGTTCACATTTAGGGGTGCCTGGGTGGCTCAGTGGGTTAAGTGTCTGCCTTCAGCTCAGGTCATGATCCCAGGATCCCAGGATCGAGCCCAGCATCAGGGTCCCTGCTCAATAGGGAGCCTGTTTCTCTCTCTCCCTCTGCCATTCCTCCAGCTTGTGCTCTCTTGCTCTCTGTCAAATAAATAAATAAAATCTTTAAAAAAAGAAAAAAAGTAAGTTCACATTTACTAAACATTTCCTATTTGCCAGGCACTTTGTTGTATTAATTCATTTATGTGTGAGAAGAAAGTTGATGACAGTGTTTTCAATGAGAATAAATTATTTTGTAATTAAAGAAATTTAGAAAGACAGTTAAAATAAGCTCTTACCAGGAAATACATCAAATAAACCTGTTCCATCACCATTGTCATCATCTGCTGCCATGATCCTATTTCCTTTTGACAGTCGCCATCTAAGGTATTAAATATATAAAGATTTTCCACTGTTAAAATCAACTTCACAATTCAGAGAATAAACCTAGCTTTAAGTTAAAAAGCAACTTCCAAATCTGGACACAATGAATAAATTCACTCTCTACAATCACTTCAAAAAAAAGTGCTTTGGGCAGCCCCAGTGGCTCAGCGGTTTAGCGCCGCCTTCCGCCCAGGGGGTGATCCTGGAGACCCAGAATCAAGTCCCGTGTTGGGCTCCCTGCATGGAGCCTCCTTCTCCCTCTGCCTCTCTCTTTCTGTTTCTCTCATGAATAAAAAAATAAAATCTTAAAAAAAAAAAAAAAAAAAGAAAGAGAAAGAGAAAAAGAAAAATGTAACTGGCCAGAATTGACTCAAGAAGAAACAGAAAACATGGACATACTTAAGATGATTAGATAATTTGATACAGTAGTTAATCTATTCACAAAGAAACTACTAAACACAAACAGTGAACTCTACCATACTTTCAAAGAACAGATAAAACATAATATATTCCAGACAGCAGAAAGGGAGAAAAAGTCTAAGAGACAAATAATTTCATAAAGTTAGTACAGTGTAGACATCAAAAGTGGGCAAAAATAGGACAAAATTGGAAAATTACAAGACATGAAAACTATAGGCCAATCTTTTTTTATAAGCATAAAAACAGCCTTAAAAAATTAGTCAGGGGGGCAGCCTGGGTGGCTCAGTGGCTTAGCACCACCTTGAGTCCCGGGTGTGGTCCTGGAGACCCGGGATCGAGTCCCACGTCAGGCTCCCTGCATGGAATGGAGCCTGCTTCTCCCTCTGCCTGTGTCTGTGCCTCTCTCTCTCTCTCTGTGTCTCTCATGAATAAATAAATAAAATTTAAAAAAAAAAAAATTAGTCAGGGGCACCTGGGTGGCACAGTCAGTTAAGCATCTGACTCTTGGTTTCAGCTCAGGTCATTATCTCATGGTCATGACATCGAACACCACATCAGGCTTCCCACTCAGTGTGGAGTCTGCTTGAGATTCTCCCTCCCTCTCCCTCTGCTCCTGCCCCACACACACCAGCTCATGCTCTCTCACTCAACTCTCTCTAAATCTTTTTTTAAAATTTACTGAATGCATCCAGCAAGATATTAAGCAAAAAACAAAAACAAGGGGTGCCTCAGTCGGCATCTGACTCTTGATTTCAGCTCAGGTCATGATTTCAGGGTTGTGAGATCAAGCCCCACATCACAGTCTGTGCTCAGCATGGAGTCTGCTTGAGATTCTCCCTCCCTTTCCCTTTGCCCTTCCCCCTGGCTCACTAGATACCTCAAGTAAATAAGTAAACAAAATCTTTAAAAATAAAAACACACTACAGACAAGTGAGCTTTATCTTTAAAAAGGAACAATGGTTTAACATTAAAAAGGCAATTAGCATAAGTACTGTCCTCCAGTTAATACTTTGCTTATACTAGGGATCCCTGGGTGGCGCAGCGGTTTGGCGCCTGCCTTTGGCCCAGGGTGCGATCCTGGAGACCCGGGATCAAATTCCACGTCGGGCTCCCGGTGCATGGAGCCTGCTTCTCCCTCTGCCTATGTCTGCCTCTCTCTTTCTCATGAATGAATAAATAAAATCTTTAAAAAAAAAAAAAAAATACTTTGCTTATACTATTATAAGCAAAGTATAAAGGGGCTTATACTATTTTATATGTATACTGGAAATGAATAATTCACATAAATGGATGATAGATGACAGGAACCATATTTTCCACTACTGAAGTGGGAGGTTACAGAAAAACAAGAGAACAAGCTAGAATGACCCCTGTAGCAATGGATTAGAGTTGAAATCATCAGTAAGAACTCCTATTTAATTTAATACAGATATTGATTACATATAGAAATATTTACAGTTATGTGTATATACATGCATTAGTACATACACATATATTTTTTTGCTCTACCAGCTGGGAGGGCCTAAAAAACACCTTGATGACAGTAAGCACACCTAGTATCCACATTTTGGCTTCTAATACTATTCTCCACTAAAATGGACCAAGACTCCTGGGAAAAGTGGCTGATTTTAAGAGAGGCACAGAAAATATACAAGATAAAAGTGGAGCATCTTCTAGTGCACAGAAGTAAAGAAGTGGGGATCCCTGGGTGGCGCAGCAGTTTGGTGCCTGCCTTTGGCCCAGGGCGCGATCCTGGAGACCCGGGATCGAATCCCACGTCAGGCTCCCGGTGCATGGAGCCTGCTTCTCCCTCTGCCTGTGTCTCTGCCTCTCTCTCTCTCTCTCTCTGTGACTATCATAAATTAAAAAAAAAAAAAAAAAAGAAGTAAAGCAGTGTCCAAAAAAATTTATGAAGGAGGTGCCTGGCTGTCAGTTGGTAGAGCACACAACTCTTGATCTCAGGGTCCTGAGTGTGAGCCCCACACTGGGTAAAGAGATTACTAAAAATAAATAAATATACCTTAAATTAATCAATGAAGTTTTTAAAAATCTCCCTCAAGCTTAAAAACAATTGATTAAAGTATGTCAAAAAGGGCCACTGGAACCAACTGACAGCCCTGAAGAGCCCAAGCTGGAACAATTTGAGCAACAAATTAAAGTAGTATTGTATTATAACCCAAAGCATAAATATATCAGTCCATACTGATACTAGTAAATTAATAATGGCAGGGCTTAACAATGAGGAAACCTGTATCAATAGTCATAAATCATGTTGACAGGGGCACCTGGATGGTTCAGTCGGTTAAACATCTGCCTTCAGCTCAGGTCATGATCCCAGCATCCTAGGGTCGAGTCCCATGTCTATCAGGCTCCCCACTCAGTGGAGAGCCTGCTAGCTTGCTTCTCCCTCTCCTTCTTCCCTTCCCCCTCATTCACGGGTGTGCTTTCTCAAAATAAATAAATAAAATCTTTATAAAAATTTTAAAAAATAAAATCTTTAGAGGTGCCTGGGTCCCCCAGTCAGTTAAGTGCCTACTCCTGGTTTCAGCTCTAGCCATGATCTTGGAGTCATGGATCAAGCTTGGCATCAGGCTCTGCACTCAAAGAGAAGTCTACTTGAGATTCTCTTTTCCTCTCCCTTTTGCCCCTCCTGCTTGTGCTCTTGCACTCTTGGGCTCTCTCTTTCCCTCTCTCCCTTGTAAATAAATAAATATTCTAAAAAGTCTTTAAAAAACAATTAAGAAATAAATATAATTCACATATAGGAAAATTCATTATCAACGTTGGCAATTTTCCCCAACTTTATAAACTCAATGCAATTTCACCCAAACTTAAGAAGTTGACCATAAAATTCAAACTGAAGTGTAAAGGGCCTATGAGAGCCAGGACATTTTTTATTTTGATGGAAAGGGAGTAAGCTTTTTACTGAAGTATAACATAAATATAGAAAAAAAGCACAAATCATTAATAGACAGTCCTATGATTTTTAACAACCTAAGCACATCCATCTGACTACCATCCAGATCCAGAAACAGAGCACTATCAGCACCCCGGAAGTACTCCTCATGCCCCCTTGTAACCACTCCCAAATGTTGGCAAAAATGCATGGAGATGTGTACCACATTGCTGATGACTTATTTTGTAGAAGGACCTGCGTATCAATGGAGTGGGAGACAGATTCCAAATGAGGACACCATTAACAACACCCTAGAAGTACTCCTTATGTCCCCTTGTAGCCATTATCCTCTCCCAAATGTTGGCAAAGATGTGTGGAGAATAAGAGCATACACATTGCTGATGATTTGCTTTGTAGACAAAAGACCTGCATATCAATAGAGGCATGGGAGGTAGATTACAAATGAGGACACCATTAACTTTGGAGAGAAGGCATATATTCCTGGGCCTCAGGCAGAAGAGGATGGAGGATAAGACTCAAATTTCATTAGAGTCAAACAGAAGAAACTAAATGTCAAACCAAGGAATCTGGTCTTGAACTTTCAAAAACAGGAGCACTGAAGGTTTATGAGTTAGAAACACTGGTATAAAAAATGAAATGGAAAGATTAATGTGTGGAATGAACTAGAAAGTGTAGGAAAAGAAACTAGAAAGGAGGCTACTATGGGTCCACATAATAAAATAATCCAAGATGGAGACAGTGGGAATGAAAAGGATGTTTATGTGAGATATAATAATGGAAGAAAGAAAATAGGGTAGATGCCTGGATATGGGAAATATAAACAATCATCTTTTGCCTCAACTCATTCTCAAGCTACAAATTTCCATTATATTTGATTCTTTTCTTTAATCCACACTCACTTTCTTTTTTTTTTAAACTTCTGTTTTCTTACCCATTCTTTTTTTTTTTTTTTTAAGATTTTATTTATTTATTAATGACAGACACACACAGAGAGAGAAAGAGGCAGACACAGGCTGAGGGAGAAGCAGGCTCCATGCAGGGAGCCCGATGTGGGACTCGATCCCAGGTCTCCAGGATCACACCCCGGGCCAAAGGTGACACTAAACCACTGGGCCACCGGGGCTGCCCCACACTCACTTTCAAGTGGTCACAAATTCTTAGCGACTTTATTTTTAAATCTCTCAAATTTAATGTCTCCTTTTCACTCAGTTATTCCAGTTTCTAATTATTTTTCACTTAAATTATTACAGTCTCCTAGCTAGTTTCCATACTACCAAAGCCTTTTTCCTTCTAGCACTTCCTTTTTTTTTAAGATTTTTTTGAGACAGCATGCATGGGTGTGCACAAGCAGGAGAAGGGGCAGAATGAAAGGAAGAGAGATCTTAAAGAGACTCCACGCTCAGCATGGAGCCTGACATGAGGCTTCATCTCATGACGCTGAGATTATAACCTGAGCCTAAATCAAGAATTAGACACTTAACCAATTGAGCCACCCAGGCACCCTTCCTTCAACCACTAAAGCAAAAATCCTGTAACGTCTAACCCGTGTTTCACTCCCACGCCAAAAATATTTAAGAGCTACTGAAAACATTACTGTGAATTAAGCTTGTCTAGCACAGAACACAAGGCCTTTCCAGAAATATCACAACTTTTCTATCTCACATTGCTCCCCTCACCTACCGCATTTAGCCACATGAGACATTCTGTACTACACCATTAGTTTCTATAATGCAAGGTAGTACACATTATTGAGAAATAGAGAAATGATGTTAGTGTAATGTAGAAATTATATTGGTTCAGACACCATTCTTCCCAGATTAAAAGATTATGTACCATAAATTATAGCAGCCAAATGCAGCAAGCCTGGAAGGACTCTAGTCCTATGTTAATGCCATTACCCTAGATGTCCATCAGTCCCCTTTCTTCCTCTGATCTCAGTACAGCAACAGCCTTTGTCTTGCAAGGAGGTAAGCATGATTTTCTTCCGTCTTTGTGGGGCACCCAAACACCAGGCAAAGAGCCAAAGCCATCCAGTCTGCCATTGCAGACTGTACTTGCAGTTCCTAAATTATGCCATGTACTTATTTTTTTTTTAATTTTCATTTATTTATGATAGTCACAGAGAGAGAGAGAGAGAGAGGCAGAGACACAGGCAGAGGGAGAAGCAGGCTCCATGCACCAGGAGCCCGACGTGGGATTCGATCCCGGGTCTCCAGGATCGCGCCCTGGGCCAAAGGCAGGCGCCAAACCGCTGCGCCACCCAGGGATCCCCTATGCCATGTACTTAAATCCACAATATCCTGCATCTTCTGTTTCTTTACCTGGACTGTTCATCCTCTTCCCAAACCCAACTACCATAATAGAGAAGCCCCTTTTCTAGAGACACAATCCTCATTCCCTTATTGTACTGACACACTGAACATACCATTACATTCGGCTACCTCCACTGCAATTATTTGCCTTCTAAAGTTGTTCTTAGACTTTAGCATACATCAGAAATACCTGGAGGAGTTAGAACACAAGGTTGATGGGTCCCATCTCCCAAATTTCTGACTCTGTAGGTCTGGAGTGAAACTTAAAAATCTGCATGTTTAAAAAGTTCCCAGGTCATGCTGCTAATCCAAGGACCACACTTTGAGAACTACCTTCCCTTTTTTTTTTTTTTTTAAGATTTTACTTTTAAGTAATATGTATACCCAACATGGGGCTCAAACTTACAACCCACAAGACCAAGAGTTGCGTGTTACACTACTGAGCCAATGAGGTGTCCAGAAAACTACCTTCCTTAGACCAGTGCTGGCCAACTGAACTTTCTTTTTTTTTTTTTTTTAAATATATATTTTTTATTTATTTATGATAGTCACAGAGAGAGAGAGAGAGACAGAGACACAGGCAGAGGGAGAAGCAGGCTCCATGCACCGGGAGCCCAACGTGGGAGTCGATCCCGGGTCTCCAGGATCGCGCCCTGGGCCAAAGGCAGGCGCCAAACCGCTGCGCCACCCAGGGATCCCCCAACTGAACTTTCTATGACGATAAAAATGTTCTGTATATCTGAGCTGTCCAATATAATAACTACTAACCATATGTAGCAACATAAAATATGCATAATTTGAGTATAATCCTTTCCTATTGCTGCTCTAACAACTTTACACAAACTTAGTGTCTTAACACAAATTTATTTTCTTTATAGTTTCATTTGCCACAAAAAGCTCACAGGAAAGATTTCACAGAGCTATGATTATTTCAACTTCAATAACACCTAACTAGCTCTAAACGCAATTGGGCCCTTATAAAAATATATTTGAATGCTATCTTAAGGCAGTGAGGTCCTGGACATCAATATCTTCTTTTCTACCACTACAAAGCAAAATTTATTTCATTGGGTTAAATACTTGATAAGCTAACACAAGCAAACACAAACATAAAGAGTAAGTACTGCCACAAAAAAGTGTACCAAAAGAGTACCATTTCAGATTTATAGACTCCTCTGCTGCCACCTCAGAGTACTTGAAAATTAGTAACATTTGAACTAAAACACAAATCAGCAGTCAGCAACAAGATGCTAAAGTTAATAAACACATTCCTTTAAGTCCAAACTCACCAAGTCCAAAACCAAGAGAGATCATCTTCCCATCAACATCTGTCACCTCCTGACATGTCTACTTGGGTAGCACTTAGCATCCCCTAATAGTCTGCTGACTATTAATAGTCTGCTGAATATATAATGGTCTGCAATGTTTCTCCCATTTATCCTTGATCTTGCTATCTGCATTTTATTTTAGGCTCCACTATAGTTATCTAATTATCTCCTCTCTCCAAATACATGCCAAACACAACTGTTGGGTTTTTCTGAAGTAATCCTGCTCGTATTATTTCCTGCTCAAAACCTTTCCATTACTTCCCAATATCTACTGAATAAAGTCCAAACACCCTACCTTGATACATACTGATGCCTACTTTCTAGCCCCATCATTCACTGTCCCAAGGTTTCCAAAATCCCAAGGTTCAGTGAAAACAGGCTCCTGTTTGCAAACACAATCCCTGATACCATCTCCCCACTACATCTATGAGCTCACAAGCAAGTCTGGGTGTGAATACCTCTATATTAGAATTTCAGAAATCTCTTACTTTTTGTAATTTGAAAAGGCAAGTCAGGCTGTGGTTTTGAAATGGTCAGAAGTGCACATTTGAATACACTTTCCGTTAAATCTTTTTGATTCTCCACAGAAAACTCAGATCTGCTTATATCTCTGCTATAGCTCAGTCACCTCTCATGGTCTCCTGTACTGTTTTCATAGTCTTCTCTATTTTTTGTAAGTAATATTTTCTATACTCTTCTTGCTAGAGTTAAATTCCTGAAATCCAGATTTGATCATGATATTGTCTTGCTTTAAAAACCCTCGGTGGGGGGATCCCTGGGTGGCTCAGCAATTTGGCGCCTGCCTTTGGCCCAGGGTGCGATCCTGGAGTCCCGGGATCGAGTCCCACATCAGGCCGCCAGCATGGAGCCTGCTTCTCCCTCCTCCTGTGTCTCTGCCTCTCTCTCTCTCTCTCTGTGTCTATCATGAATAATAAATAAATAAATAGGGATCCCTGGGTGGCGCAGCGGTTTGGCGCCTGCCTTTGGCCCAGGGCGCGATCCTGGAGACCTGGGATCGAATCCCACGTCAGGCTCCCGGTGCATGGAGCCTGCTTCTCCCTCTGCCTATGTCTCTGCCTCTCTCTCTCTGTGACTATCATAAATAAATAAAAAATTTAAATAAATAAATAAATAAATAAATCTTAAAAAAAAAAAAAAAACACCTTCGTTGGTTTCTTCCAATTCCTACTAGATGAAACCCAAGTAACATATCTGACTTTTCTAAAATGCAAGTCTAATCATGTTCCCTCCTTTGCTTAAAACTCATCAGTGCTTCCTGTTGATTTCAGATTAAAAAATAAATTTTGGGGCACCCCAGGTGGCTCAGCGGTTTAGTGCCGCCT
Organism: Canis lupus dingo; assembly: GCF_003254725.2. Lineage (NCBI taxonomy): Eukaryota > Metazoa > Chordata > Mammalia > Carnivora > Canidae > Canis > Canis lupus. The sequence continues at coordinate 49,238,140 of NC_064254.1, read as the reverse complement.
TCAGTCCAAGGCATGATCCCGGAGACCCGGGATCAAGTCTTGCGTCGGGCTCCCTGCATGGAGCCTGCTTCTCCCTCTGCCTGTGTCTCTGCCTCTCTCTCTCTCTCTGTCTCTATGAAAAAATAAATAAAATCTTTTAAAAAAAATTGTCACAATTGTGTTTACAAGGTCCAGAGTGACCTGGCCTCCGCCCACAATTCCAGTGTTAATCTGCATCCTACTTCCCCACTTCCCAGAAGTCTTTACTCTTGATCAAATTGACCTTCTTTCATCCCTGAACATGCCATTTGTCCCCTCCCACCACAGGGCTTCTGCAAGGAATGGTCTTTCCTCAATGCTCCTACCATCGTTTAACTTATCTCTAGTATTTTGGCTTAAGTAACATTTGAGCCTCCCTGGCTTCTCTCTCTCCGCTAGATCAGTCCCTCTCATATATATTATTATACCACTGTGTCCTTTCTCTATATGGCCTCTTTTCAGTTTATGATTACATTTTTTGTGGGAATTCCTAAAGAAATGTCCATCTCATCCAATGGACTATAAGCTCCATGAAGACCAGGACTGGCTCTGTTCTGTTCACCATTGTATCCCCAGCTCTCCGCACAGGGCCTTCCAAGTCAGTAGGTAATAAAAAAAAAAAAAAAAAAAAAAAGTATTTGTTGAATTACTGATATTCCCAATTTACTAATGACAACTCTGAAGTTCCTACCTTCGACAACAAGGTAGTCCTGCTTTTAACTCAAACAGAGAACCAAAGAAAACATGATGAATTATCTGTTGGACATGCAGGTGAAGTTGTCTAATAAAAAACTGGAAACTGGAGTATGTAGCACAAAAGACAAAACCTAATTGGTAGAGATCAGATTACTCTCTTGAAATCACAAAGGCCCATGATTCTCCTGGAAGAGAAGGGAGAAGGAAGAGGAAGAATTATGTACAGAATTTCTTGGAAAGAGGGGCTTATTCACACGGGCCCTCACCTTCCCCCAAATGAGTATCTCAACATACAAGGTGAGGTACTATTGACAGAGGAGTGTTACACCTATGCAAAGTGTGGAGGCAAAATTTTACATGTTGAGAACCATGATGATGAAAGAAAAGAGCTGCGAAGTCACCCAATTATTTTAGGAACAATTCCAATGGATTCAGATGTGAAGACGGAGCATATGAGAGAAAGATTACCTACCCTTTTGTGACAGGACAATGTCTTAAAAAGACAGTCTAAAGGAAATTTTCCTTAAAAAAAAAAAAAGAAGAAGAAAAGAAAAAGAATGAAATAAGCATTTGTAGAGAAAAACAGGAAAAAGTGAGGGGAGAAGGAGAGTATATTTTAAGGCTCATGGGAAAGGCTAAATCTAATAGAGCAAGAGCCCTGAAGAAAATGTAAAGGGAAAATAATAACAAACACTGCATATACTGACCACTATGGGCCGGGGCCTTCAATGTTCCAAATACATTATTTAAATCTTCCCGAAGTCCCATTAAGTATAACTATTCCTTTTCCCATTTTATAGATGAGTAAACAGATAACGAATGATTAAGAAACTTGCCCCAAGGTCAAACAGCCGCTACATGGCATTACTGGGATTAGATTCCAGCTCCTTTAAAGCCAAATGACAAAAATGAAGAATATTCATAGATGGAAAAATAATTTTTCATTGAACGGGGGCCACGTCTTGTGAAATGGGAAGAAACTCTAGAAGATAAATGGGGTGGGGGTTGGGGAATTCTTGCCCATGGGATTGGGGGAGGGGCACTGAGGAAGGGAAAGGTTTGGAGCTCTAGCTGCGGAGAATGGAGATGAGGGAAAAATCTGCGAAAGACTAGGGGAAGAATCAGAGTCAACGCCAACTTGATCCCCGACGCACAAATCCCGAGATTCTGCTAATTCTACATGAACAACTGAGTTGGGGGCCGACTATGTGTCAGGTACGGTTCCAGGCGTTGCGGAGATGAAGGTAACTTCGCTGGATTATTACAGTCTCGAAAACAACCGACATCAATGACCACCTGACACTTAGCAAAGACCCATTCCTGCAGAATCCCATCCGAAAGCTTTGCGGAGTACATTCCAAGACAAGACGGGGGGAGGGGGAGGGGCGGGAGGAGCAGTCGGAAGGGCAGCTCCTACGTGCGCTCGCCCCAAGCGCCCCCGGATCCTCTCGAGGGACCACAGAGGGACGCGAAAGCAAACCCAGAAACTGCACCCGAGGCGGCGGGAACGCAGCGACCTGCGGGCCCCGGACACCGGGCGCGCCCCCCTCCCCCGACTCCGCGGCTCCCTTCGACTCCTTGGCTCCCCGGACACCACCAGCTTCCGCTTGGGGCACTACCGCGCCATTCAGTCTCTTCCCCAACAGCCCCGAGCCGACCGGACCCCCACACCAACTTACCCGCCCTGCCTAGCCCGAGATAGCCGGGGCTCCCTTCTGGACACCGAGGTCTCCCTGGCATCTCCGCCAATGCCAGGGCGCAGTCAGGACGCGGAGGCGGGACTGAGCATCCATGGCCAATCAGACCACACGTAAAGCACGTCCCGGCGCACAGAACTAGTTCCCGCCTTTGGGAGGGCGGAAAAAAAAACCACGGTTGGCGCCAAACTCACGTAGGCTTGTGCGGACTTTAAGAGAAAGAGGCGGGGCCTAAGCTGGGGGCGGGGCTTCGCAGCGGAAGGGGCGGGACCTCGGATAAATTAGGGGCGGGGTCTGGGGAAAGGTCTTTAATGAAAGGGAAAGTAAGCTCTGAGAAGGCCTTGTCTTTTATTTTCATTTAACTTTTTTTTTATGATTTTATTTATTGGGGGATCCCTGGGTGGCTCAGTGGTTTAGCGCCTGCCTTTGGCTCAGGGCGTGATCCTGGAGACCCGGGATCGAGTCCCACATCGGGCTCCCGGCATGGAGCCTGCTTCTGTCTCTGCCTCTCTCTCTCTCTCTCTGTCTCTCATGAACAAATAAATAAAATCTTAAAAAAATAAAAATAAATAAATATTTTTAAAAAAAAAGATTTTATTTATTTATTCATGAGAGACACACAGAGAGAGGCAGAGACACAGGCAGAGGGAGAAGCAGGCTCCGTGCAGGGAGCCCGATGAGGGACTCGATCCCGGGTCCCCAGGATCACACCCTGGGCCGAAGGCGGCGCTAAACTGCTGAGCCACCATATAGTCCTTAATTCTGTAAATTCTATCGAGTGTCAGTCAACTGCGTGTCAGACGAGGTGCTAGACGCTGGCTACATGATCATGAATAAGCGCTGTGCCTTGTCCTCAACACTCTCCTGCAAGATAGGCCAACAATTGAGCCCAGGGCTTTGGGAGCTTTGAAGAGGGGCTATCCAAGTCAGGTGGGATGGGAGGAACAGGAGCACTTTCTGGAGGGCAGACTACCTGAATTGTCTTATAGAATCTGCAGGGAATGGAGGTGCCTGTAGGGTCTAGCCTCCAGAGACTGAGTCTAGGCCATTGATTGGTGGGGGAGTAAAACAAAGATGACTTCCTCTCCTACCTGATCAGGGGAATCTTCATCTTGCTTTCTAACCCTTTCCACCTGTTTGTCCATTTTAGTAATTTGTAACTGTCCTATGAACTTATTACATATTTTTTAATTTTTCAGAAAGACACCTCCCCCCCCCCCCCCATTTAGGAGAGTATGTTCTGGAAGAACACTGGTTTCCTAGATTCTACCCCAACCAGCTTTGATTTTTTTTTTTTTTTTTTTTTAAATTTTATTTATTTATGATAGTCACATAGAGAGAGAGAGAGAGAGAGGCAGAGACATAGGCAGAGGGAGAAGCAGGCTCCATGCACCGGGAGCCCGACGTGGGATTCGATCCGGGGTCTCCAGGATCGCGCCCTGGGCCAAAGGCAGGCGCCAAACCGCTGCGCCACCCAGGGATCCCCCCAACCAGCTTTGTTTCTGAGAAGTTAGGCAAGCATTCCAGGTAGTGGAGACTAGAAAAGATTAAAGGGTGTGCAACTATGTGGCATTTATTATGGGGCATGAAGTATGAGATGAGGCTGGTGGGGGAGACGGGGGTCAGAACTTGGAAGTCCTTACATATGTCAGAGAGCTTGGATTTCACCTTTAAATAATGAGGCATTGGTGGATTTTAGCTTGGTGTGGTTGTGATCTGATTTGCATTATTAAAATCCTCTGTCCTTAAGAAGGAGAATTTTGAGATGCTCTAACTAGATGATCCAAGCTAGAGAAAATGCTCTGGAAAAAATGGTAGGTAATAGAGAGGATAGATTTTAGAATATTTAGGAGGTGAAATCAACCAAACTTGGCAACTGATTGAGTATGGGTTTTCTGCATGGGTTCATAAAAGCATTTATCAAAAAATATTTATTGAGAACGTAGAATATATACCTCAAGGATAACTGAAGTTTTCCCCAAACTTATCTTCCAGAGAAGAGTGGCCCTATTACTGAACTCCTTACAAAGGCTCTCATTTTACCAGTACTTCTTAAAAACTTTACAATGAATAGAAACCGATTGATTTGAAAATGTTTGCTTAGAAAGACTTCAATCAATGCCAACTTGGGAATTTGGGATACTTCTAGAAGTCAACTGAAGGAATTAGCATCTTTTTTTAAAGAAAACAGATGTAACACAGTTACATGTTTTATGAAATCTGAACTCATAATTACAAATGTTCCTTTTTAAAAAAGCTATTTCGGGAACCCTGGGTGGCGCAGCGGTTTGGCGCCTGCTTTTGGCTCAGGGCGCGATCCTGGAGATCCGGGATCGAATCCCACGTCGGGCCCCCGGTGCATGGAGCCTGCTTCTCCCTCTGCCTGTGTCTCTGCCCCCCCCCTCTCTCTCTGTGTCTCTCATGAATAAATAAATAAAATCTTAAAAACACACACACACAACTACAGAAAGAAAAAAACAATTCCTAAAGATGTCTACATGTACTTAAATGAGGGTAATCTACAACGTGTAGTGTTAAGGAAGGAAAAAGTACAGCATAGTATGCTAGCTTTTGTGTAGGAATAAATTAGAAAAAGAATAGATATATATTTGCTTCTCTTTGCATAAGGGACACGTGAAAGATTAAAACCTAATAAAATTGGGCAGCCCTGGTGGCTCAGCGGTTTAGCGCCACCTTCAGGTGTGGTCCTGGAGTCCCTGGACCGAGTCCCACATCGGGCTCCCTGCATGGAGCTTGCTGCTCCCTCTGCCTGTCTCTGCCCCTCTCTCTGTGTGTGTCTCTCATGAATAAATAAATAAAATCTTTAAAAAAAAACTAATAAAATTAAAACCTAATAAAAGAGTAATTTACCAGGGAAAGAAACTGGCTGGAGGGATAAAGAAGAAAGGAAACTCCTTCGAGTATGCCTTTTTAAAATCTTTCCATTTAAGTACTTTTATATGCAAATATACATAGCTGTTCTTCCTTTTTCAATAACTGCTTTTTTTAAATAACAGTTTTCTTGACAAAGAATTTACATACCATGTATTTCACCTATTTAAAGTGCTGCAATTGCCTTTTTATAAACTTTTGCTTTTGCTTCATGGAAGTGTTCCATATATTCAAAGATTGAGTCAAATCAGAAAGAAAAAATGCTAAAATGGAAAACAAATTGAAATAAATGAACTGTGTCAACAAGAGAAATATAACCATTCAAACCAAAAAATTATCTCAAGTAACATTTAAACACAATGCTCTGATTGTAAGTAGGGTTTATTCCAAGCACAAAAAGAACTCCAAAGAAATCTTATACTTTATGCAGTTTTATTGTTAGCCTTAATATTGTAATTTTGTAATTTTGTAACTATTTAACATATGTTGTAAGATAAATATGTAATATGTTAATATTTTTAGGAACCAAGATATTTATTTTTTTATTTATTTATGATAGTCACACAGAGAGAGAGAGAGAGAGAGAGAGGCGCAGAGACATAGGCAGAGGGAGAAGCAGGCTCCATGCACCAGGAGCCCGATATGGGATTCGATCCAGGGGCTCCAGGATCGCGCCCTGGGCCAAAGGCAGGCGCTAAACCACTGCGCCACCCAGGGATCCCAGAACCAAGATATTTAATGGAAGAGAAAATAGATCCAAACATAAAATCAAAAAATTAGAGAGGGGGGAAAAATTTTTTAAATTAGAGGGAAATCTTATACTATTAAATCTGAATTGGAAATGTCAACATGACCTCATGATTTTAAAAAATATGTATTTCTTTCCTCTGTTCCTTAAAAGGTCTGGAAGCAATAATACCTGACTAGCAATACATTCAACAATAACTTTGACTTCCCAAAAACCTAACTACTTTTTTTTTTTATGATAGTCACAGAGAGAGAGAGAGAGAGAGAGAGAGGCAGAGACATAGGCAGAGGGAGAAGCAGGCTCCATGCACCAGGAGCCCGACGTGGGATTCGATCCCGGGTCTCCAGGATCGCGCCCTGGGCCATAGGCAGGCGCCAAACCGCTGCGCCACCCAGGGATCCCAAACCTAACTACTAATAGCCTTCACAAAAACAAATAGTCAAATCATTTTGTATGTTATGGGTATTATATGCTATATTCTTACAACAAAGTAAGCTAGAGTAAAGGAAATGTTATAAACAAAATTTTAAAAGTCATAAGGAAAAGAAAATACATGTATAGTACTGTACTGTATTTATTTTTTAAAAAGAGAGAAAAAAAGAGAGAGAGAGAAGAAATCCAGATATAAGTGGACCTGCTTACTTCAAGCCTGTGTTGTTCAAGGGTCAACTATATTCTTATTAGATGGTGACAAACTGCCAGCTGATGCATTCAGATCTTTTCTGTAAGGGAGTTTTAGATACAAAATACACAGAGGAAAAAAAGTAATTGACGGGGTGCCTGGGTGGCTCAGGTGGTTAAGCATCTGCCTTTGGCTCAGGTCATGATCCCAGGGTCCTGGAATCAAGCCCCGCATGAGCTCCCTGCTCAGAGGGGAGTCTGCTTCTCCCTCTCCCTCTGCCCATCCCCCCCACCACCTTGTTCATGCTTGCTCTGTCACTCTCTCAAATAAATAAATAAAATCTTTAAAAAATATTTTTAAAAAAAGTAATTGAAATAACTGATACAGAGGGGGAAAAAGGTAACTGAAACAACTGAAACCATAAGGTCAGGGAGAGGCAGAAGAGTGAGACAGTGATGGAAAGGAACTAAGATGTGAATTTGACAAGTCGCTACAAAAATGACTGTCCCAGATGACATGTCCCCAATAGACCCAGATGCTTTTAAGACCATTAGCATACCTGCTGAGACATGGGGAGAGAAAGACACTGCTCCTGCCTGCCTCAGAGACCTATTGCCAGAGCTTCCTGGGCTTCCTTTTCTTCTCCATGCATCTTTCACTACACCTCAGCACTTCTCTCCTCCTTGCAACCTGGAAGAGCCAAATTCTTGGAACATAGAAGTGTGGCACTGTCAAATGTTGATTCTCTTATTTCCTTCAGTGTCTCATTCGTTCAGTATCATCCCTTCACTTTAACAAATACTCATTAAAGACATAGGGTAGGTAACATACTAGGTGCTGTGAGTTTTTTTTTTAAGATTTTATCTATTTATTCAGAGACACAGAGAGAGAGAGAGAGAGAGAGAGAGGCAGAGACAGAGACAGAGGCAGAGGGAGAAGCAGGCTCCATGCAGAGAGCCTGACGTGGGACTCAGATTCATGGTCTCCAGGATCACGCCCTGGCCTGCAGGAGGCGCTAAACCGCCGCGCCACCGGGGCTGCCCGCTGTGGTTGTACCTAAAAGAATTTAGGGGTACCTGCGAATATACACATATTTTTTTTTCTGCAGGATCCTGGCATGGTGACCTTAGTTGGACTCATAGCATTTGTTTGTATGAAGTGGCTAGAAGACTGTTCACAGCTTTGGAAAAATGTACACTCTGGAAAGAAGTTGCTGTTCTTGGACAGTGGCATTTATTAATTCATTCAGAAAGCATTTTTTGTATATTTTTATTAGAGTTTGATTTGCCAACATATAGCATAACAACCAGTGCTCATCCCATCAAGTGCCCCCCTCAGTGCCTGTCACCCAGTCACCCCAACTCCCCGCCCACCTCCCCTTCCACTACCCCTTGTTCGTTTCCCAGAGTTGAGTATCTCATGTTCTGTCACCCTCACTGATATTTCCCAATCATCAGAAAGCATTTATTGAATGCCCTCTGTGTATTAAGAATATAAAAAGAAAGGCTCAACCCCAGAAAAAGAGGATTACTGATAATTCTAAATAGGAGCATGTGGAACAGTGGGTACCCTGGAAAAGAATGATCAAACTACACTTGGAAAGCTTGGGTTACAGAAGAAGAAGAAGAAGAAGAAGAAGAAGAAGAAGAAGAAGAAGAAGAAGAAGAAGAAGAAGAAGAAGAAGAAGAAGAGGGGGAGGGGGAGGGGGAGGGGGAGGGGAAGGGCACCTGGGTGGCTTGGTGGTTGAGCGTCTGCCTTAGGCTCAGGTTGTGATCCTAAGGTCCTGGGATCAAGTTCCGCTTCGGGAGCCTGCTTCTCCCTCTGCCTGTGTCTCTGCCTCTCTCTCTGTCTCTCATGAATAAATAAATAAAATATTTTTTAAAACTTAAAAAAGAAGAAGAAAAGGATGGAGTAGAAGAGAGAATTTTTAAGGAAAGCATTGAAAAGTAGATCCTGTTGATGGTAGCAGAAATGGAAGGAGTGAAGTCTATTTTAAGTACAGAGTACAGTAGGAAGAAATACAAGGAAGCAGAAAACAGCCTGGTTTGTTAAGTTCTACATGACTGTAACAAACTTCATTAATTCACATATATTTATTGAGCCTACTGTGTGAGCCAGCCAGTTCTCTTGAGGGGATTCTAAGTCAATACTATCTACCTCATAGATTATTGTGAGGATTAAATGGGTTGACACATGTAAAACTCTTAAAGTTCCCTGGCATGGGATAAGCTACTATTATCACTAGAAATATGAAGATGAATCATATATAGTCTCTCACCCCAAGAACTTTGACTCTAGTTGGGGTGGTCAGAGAGACAAAGGAAGCAATTTCATAAAGTGCTACCAGGGATACTTTCTTCTGGAGAAAGCCTCTCAGATTCAGCAACCTTTAAGCTAAGACCTGAAAGTGGAAAAGTTAGCTAAGGAAAAAGTGGGAGTGGGATGGAAATGCATTCTGAACAAGGGAATAGTATAATCAGAGGATTTGAAGCAAGATAATGCCAATGAGAGTGGTTCTAGAGGGAGTGCCTGGCTGGCTCAGTCAGAAGAGCAAGCAACTCTTGATCTCAAGGTTATAAGCTTGAGCCCCATACTGGGTGTATAGATTATCTAAATATAAAATCTTTGGGATCCCTGGGTGGCTCAGCGGTTTAAGCGCCTGCCTTTGGCCCAGGGTGCAATCCTGGAGTCCTGGGATCGAATCCCACATCCGGCTCCCGGCATGGAGCCTGCTTCTCCCTCTGCCTGTGTCTCTGCCTCTCTCTCTATGTCTATCATAAATAAATCTTTAAAAAAAATAAAATCCTTAAGGGGCACCCAGATGACTCAGTTGGTTAAGCTTCTGCCTGAAGCAGTTCATGATACCAGGTTCCTGGGATACCAGCCCCGCATCGGGCTCTTCCTCTGCCTTTGCCTCTCCCCTACTCATGTTCTCTCTCTCTCTCTCTCTCTCTCTCTCTCTCTCTCTCTCTCAAATTAACAAATATTTTATAAATAAAAATAAAATCTTTAAGAAAAAAAAGATAAGAAAAGCCTGAGTGGCTCAGTCAGTTAAGTAGCCTACTCTTGGTTCCAGGTCAGGGAATGGTCTCAGGGTCCTGGGATTGAGCCCCACATTAAGTTTATGCTAAGTGTGGCATCAGCTTGAGGATTCTCTCCTGCTATAGGACCACAATTTATACCATCAGTGCTCCTGGATCTCAGGTCTTTGGAATGATACTAGACCTACACTACTCAGTTTCCTGGGTCTCCAGCTTGCAGATGGCAGATATGGAACTTCCTAGACTCCATAATTTCACTAGTCAATTCCATACATATATAATATATATAATAGGGGCATCTGAATGGCTCAGTAGCTTAAGCATCTGCCTTCAGCTCAGGTCATGATCCCAGGGCTCTGTGGGGAGCCTACTTCTCCCTCTCCTGCTCCCCCTGGTTGTGCTCTCTCTCTCTCTCTCTCTCTCTGTGTGTGTGTGTCAAATAAATAAATAACATCTTTAAAAATAAAATATATATAATAGGATATTATAGGAAATACTTGTTTATACATACATATCTCCTATTGATTCTGTTTCTCTGGAGAACCCTGACTACTACAACCGTATTTCAACAGCTACAGTAATTACAACAATGTAGGATGACTGCAAAGATAGACAAATAGCCTGATGGAACAGAATGGAAAGTCTAGAAACAGAACCACACACATAGGGTTACATGATTTATGACAAAGATGTCACAGCAATTCAGTGGATAAAAGATCGTCTTTTCCAAGTGGAAAGGAAAAACCCAGTCACAATATTTTCTCTAGCCACAAATGAGATGTGGTGATCAGAGGAAAGTGAAACATACTGAATGGGTGATGTCAGCCAAAAGACACCATGGCACAGAATACCAGTATTCTGACCAGGCCTCAGAGATGTGGCATATCAGTACATGAAAAAGAGGTCCCTTGGGGAGCCCAGGTGGCTCACCAGTTTAGCACCATCTTCAGCCCAGGGCCTAATCCTGGAGACCTGGGATCCAGTCCCACATCAGGTTCCCTGCAGGGAGCCTGCTTCTCCCTCTGCCTGTGTCTCTGCGTCTGTCTTTCTCTCTGTGTCTCTCATGAATAAATAAATATAAATTTATATATATATACATACATATGTATATGTTGTCTTTTCAATAAATGGTGCAGAGCAACTGGGTATCCATATTGAAATAAACCCTGGATTACTTTTAAAAACCTAAATATTAATATTTTTAAAACGGCGTACATGGCTGGTTCAGTTGGTAAAGCATGCAACTCTTGATCTTGGAGTCATGAGTTTGAGCACCACATTGGGTGTAGAGATTACTCAAAAAAAATTGATGTTTAAAAAATAAACCCTGGGGATGCCTAGGTGGCTTAGCAGTTGAGCATGTGCCTTCCGCTCAGGTCTTGATCCTGGAGTCCCCCAGGATTGAGTCCCACATTGGGCTCCCTGCGTGGAGCCTGCTTCTCCCTTGGCCTTGTGTCTCTGCCTTTCTCTCTCTGTCTCTGTCTCTCATGAATAAACACATAAAATCTTTTAAAAAATAATTAAAATAAATAAATAAATAATAAACTCTTTACTTCATACCAAGCATTAAATTAGTTTGAGACAGATTATAGATTTAAAAGGTAAAACAAGGGGCATCTAGGTGGCTTAGTGGTTGAGCATCTGCCTTTGGCTCAGGTCATGATCCTGGGGTCCTGGGATTGGGGTCTGCTTCAGGTTCCCCGCAGGAAGTCTGCTTCTCCCTCTGCCATGTCTCTGCCTCTCTCTGTGTGTCTCTCGTGAATAAGTAGATAAAAATATTTAAAAATATTTAAAAATAAAAGGTAGAACAATAAAGCCTCTAGAAGAAAATACAGGATTATAATTTAGTAACTTTGAGGTAGCCAAAGATTTTTTTAAAAAACAGGACAAGAAATATTAACCATAAGTCATTTTTAAAATGAACTTTATTAAAATTAAGAACTTTAGTTTGTTAACAGATATTATTAAGATAATGAAAAGGAGGGACACTTGGGTGGCTCAGTGGTTGAGCATCTGCCTTTGGCTCAGGGCATGATCCCAGAATCCTGGGATCGAGTCCCACATTGGGCTTCCTGCATGGAGCCTGCTTCTCCTTCTGCCTGTGTCTCTGCCTCTCTCTCTGTGTGTCTCTCATGAATAAATAAATAAATAAAATCTTTTAAAAAAATAATGAAAAGGAAAGCTACTGTAAAGGATGAAAGCCTTCCCCTCTATCCTTAGGGGTTCTATACGTGGTTTTATGAAATAAATTGACAACAGGCAGCTTAACAGGATAAAAGGTATATATATTTATTTATTTGTTACAGATTTATTGATTTTAACATTATATGCATCACTGTGGCACCACTGTGTATATTCAAAAAAGTACGTATCCAAAAAAGCAGTGAGATGTAAAATCTTATATACCTTCTTAATAGGAGAAGGTGGAGGGGGGCTGTAAACTTTCTAGGGAAAAGCAAATGATTTTTAAGAAAGATGAATGGACCCTTAGAAAAATAGATAGGAGGTAAGATAGTTTGTGACAAACTTTGTCTGGGTATGGTATAGACTTCTGGTCTCCTCTTTTGTGGTAAGGGTCGATCTTTCCTGGCTGATAAAACTCTCAAGAAGGGGGTTTATGACAATTGAGCTCCTTTTGGAGGATCTATCTTTAGACAGATGAAGGGAGCTCAGAGAAAGCCTCTCCCTGTATTTGCTGTTTAAGCGCCTACTGCTCAAAGTAATCAGTATACCGAAGCAGTGTATTTTGGAGTAGAATGTCCTACACTTTTTCATTACCAATGAGGGGAAGATATTTATAATACATATATCTGACAAGGAATTAAATCCAGAATATGAAACAAAACAAAACAAAAGAAAAAACAAGCCACACTCACATCCACAAATCAGTAACAAAAAGACAACTCAACTTCTTTAAATGGGCAAAAGAACTACTCAAAAAGCATATGCATATGACTAAGTAGTTGAAAACATACTAACATACTTGCACATCTGGGAAATGCAAATTCAAACAGTGAGATACCTCTACAAATCAACCAGCCTGACTAACATTAAAATAACAAGTCTGAGAATAACAAGTATCAGCAAAGAAATAGAATAACTGAAACTTTCACACTTTTCTAATGACTGTGTGAATTGGTATAACCATTTTAGAAAACTCTTTGACATTATCCACCACAGCATGTGTTTAAATTACCCAGTCTGAAACAAAACAAAATAAAATAAAATAAAATAAAATAAAATTCCCAGCCTATGGTCCTGCAATTTTACTCTTATATACCCAAGAGTTATGTGTTTTTGAACATCAAGAGGCATGCATCATAATATTCATAAAGGCTTTTTTCAAACAGCTGTGACTGGGAACAACCTAAATGTTTACCAATAAGAGAAAGAAAAAATAAATTGTGTTATAAGCCAGACATAGATAAGACTGTGTGATTTAAGTTATATTAAGTTCAAGATCAGGCAAAATTAATCAATGGTCCTATTGATAATGTTAGATGATAAAGTGAGGCATAATAAAAATTTTAAGGGTTTATTTAAGGACATTTTTTTTTTTTGGCAAAAATCTATTTGAATCAGCTAGCATTAAATCTAGAAAATGAAAAGGGCACTTGAGTGGCTCAGTGGTTGAGCACCTGCCTTTGGCCCAGGGCATGATTCTAGAGTCCCAGGATGGAGTCCCACATTGGGCTCCCTGCATGGAGCATGCTTCTCTCTATGCCTATGTCTCTGCCTCTGTGTGTGTGTGTGTGTGTCTCATGAATAAATAAATAAAATGTTTAAAAAATTATTTTTAAAAAATGGGATGCCTAGGTGGCTCAGTGGTTGAGCATCTGCCTTTGATTCAGGGCATGATCCTGGAGTCCGGGGATCAAGTCCCACATTAGGCTTCCTGCATGGAGCCTGCTTCTCCCTCTGCCTATGTCTCTGCCTCTCTCTCTCTCTCTCTCTCTGTCTCTCATGAATAAATAAAATCTTTTTAGAAATCTAGAAAATAGGGCAGCCCTGGTGGCCCAGCGGTTTAGTGCCACCTTCAGCCCAGGGCCTGATCCTGGAGACCCAGGATCGAGTCCTGTGTCGGGCTCCCTGCATGGAGCCTGCTTCTCCCTCTGTCTGTGTCTCTGCCCCTCTATGTGTGCGTGTGTGTGTGTGTGTGTGTGTGTGTGTGTGTCTCATGAATAAATAAATAAAATCTTAAAAAAAAAATCTAGAAAATAAAAAAGAACTCCGAGGAGCTGCACAAAATGAAAGACTTACATAGACAAAAGAATGGGAACAAAGAAGTTATACTGGAAAAAAATCAAATTGGTTATTGCAAAGTGTGTTTCTATCAGGGATTGGCAGGGGTCTCTCAGGCAGATTACCTACCTAGTACTGATCTGGCAATTCTTAATTGACTGGTTTAAGATTCCATTTCTGGGCAAGCCAAACTGTAATTAAGTCTGGGTTTAGTGAAGAGGGGCTTAGCATAAGAGGCTTCATTTTGGGCCTGTTGTTTTTAACAATAGCAGAGGAAGGTATTGGTTAAAGAAGTTGGATTGTGAGAAATGCATGGTTGTTAATATGTCTTGGAAAATCTCCCAGATATCTTGGAAACAGAACAGATCATCAATGAGGCCAACTTCTGTGGGAAAGGAATAGAGTTTTCCTAGAAGAGACACAGATTTACTTGATGGAGGGTCCTTTCTCAGAACCTGGCAGAGAGGAGGGTGATTGAGAGGGGAGTAGGGCTAGCAACAAGGGTCTCCATGAAAAGCTTGCTAGAGAAATAGCATTTAATGTGTAATTTCTTTGAATTTTCCCTAAACCTGTAATAAAACCTATTATATTGGGAACCTGAGTGGCTCAGTCTGTTAAGCCCTTTCCTTTGGCTCAGGTCATGATCCCAGGGTCTTGGGATGGAGTTCCACATTGGGCTCCCTGCTCAGTGGGGAGTCTGCTTCTCCCTCTCCTCTGTCCCTCCCCCCCCCCATGCCCTCTTTCTCTTAAATAAGTAAGTAAATAAATAAATAAAATCTTAAAAAAAAACCCAAACCCTATTATATCACTTTGAAGCCTGAGCTCACATCTCTTTTTCTCTAGAAGTGTTTCTTATCTTCCGGGTTGAGTTGGCAGCTTCCCTACTTGTACTCTCAAGCACCCTCTTCCCAAATCCCTATTAGAGCCATTTTTGACACTATCTCTTAGGTGTCTGTCTTTACCATAAGACTGAGAATCCTTTAACGTCTGGGCCCCTGTCCATCGTCTTTACATTGAGATGAGAATTAGGAACATTTGGAACCAGAAAATCTTAAGATAATTTTTTTTTGCCTCTTGTGGGCATTAACTGTTAAATATGGATAACAGAAAGGTCTCTAGTATATATTGAATAAGCTAACTGCAAATAAAGGGTAGTCAGTATTTATGGAAGGAACTGATAATTTAATAAGGAATTCATTACTTAAAATAATGATGAGAGTGACTTAATTTCTTGTAATTCTCAAGGTGCTTTGGTTCTTTTTACCCCTTGTTTTATATGTGAAATCATAGTTGTTGGGGGAAAACTATTTTTTTTTAATTTTATTTATTTATTCATGAAAGACACAGAGAGAGAGAGGCAGAGACACAGGCAGAGGGAGAAGCAGGCTCCATGCAGGGAGCCGGATGTGGGACTGGATCCCGGGACTCGATCCAGGGACTCCAGGAATCCAGAACTCCTGGGCTCCAGGATCCCGAGATCCCGCCCTGGGCGGAAGGCAGGCACTAAACCACTGAGCCACTCAGGGATCCCCCGGGGGAAAGCTATTAAAAACAAAGTCTCCTCCAAACCCAAAATATCTCTCCAAAAAGGGAGAGAAAGAAAACAATTTATTACTGAATTAGCATTAAACCAGAATGTGATGCATATCACAGACAATCCCTTAAAGAGATTGCAAAGACAAAAAGAAATCTCTTTCTTTTCTTTTCTTTTCAACCAAAAGGTCTCACACTTATTACTGAACCAACCTACTGATGTAGAGGCAAAGTACCAGAGAAAAATCATTTCCCTGAAAAAACACGTCTATTGGCCAGGTAGGAGGGATGTTTACAGAGTGACAGGATAGGGACATGTGATCTTCATGCAGCTTAAATATGTGTGCCAATTATATGTGCCATCTCATGTGAGATGTCTTATAGACTCAGTTTGGTTCTTCTCCAGCCTCCTCTTGGAGTTGCACTTGATTTTATTACCAGTTTTCATCCGAATCCACTAGGGAATGGAACGATTCTGCTTTTGTTCCTTGGCCAGGAATTGCTTGATTCTGTAAGTCTTGTGAGAAGATAGGGTGAGGAACAGTCAACCACACACACCGGATGGCAGTGAAAAGGAGTGATATCTCACTCTTTTATATAGCATTAAAAGATAAACTGAGGCATATTAAAAATTATAAGAGTTTGAGAAAAAGTCAATTCAAATTGGTCAATGTTAAACCAGAAATTGTTAGGAGTGCCCTGTGACAGAAGCAAGGAGAAAGACCTATACAGAGAAAGTACAGATGCAAAAAAAGGAAATTATTTGATTTGCTATAGCTCAAAGCCGAGTTGGCTGTTTGTGATTCTTTAGTGTTTTAATTTCCTAACCTTCAGGTGTTTACGGACTTAGATTTTGATTTGCTTAAGAAGGCTACCAGCATTAGAGCCACCTCAGTCTAATGGCCTGTTTAATTAATTTAACAATAGCCAAATGGATATAACCCATTACATTGAATAGGTTTTGCAAATTAGAGTCGAGTAACAAGTTAGGCCCACTACTCCCTGGAAATTGGGCAGCCGGGCGTTATATTCCCTAGTGATAATTTCATTGCGAACAGATGGTTCCCAGATCCTTGAAGAAAAATTCCTGAGTTGTAAAACTGGCAAGATAAATTTTTTGTTTTAAAAATTTACATACATTTGAAGGGCAGCTGGATGGTTCAGTTGGTTAGGCAGCTGACTCTTGATTTAGGCTTAGGTCATGCTCTCAAGAGGTTCTGGAATGTTTTGGGCTCTGCACTCAGTGGGGAGTCTGAGATTCTCTCTCTCTCTTTCTCCCTCCCTCCCCGCTCCCTTCCTCAAAAAAATATTTTTTTAAAAAAGTTTAGATACATGTGAAAAAGAGAGAAAGAAATTCCTTTAAAAAAAAAAGATTTTATTTGTTTTTTTAAGATTTTATTTATTTATTTATTCATGAAAGACTGGGAGACAGAGAGCGCCAGAGACAAAGGCAGAGGGAGAAGCAGGCTCCATGCACCGGTAGCCTGATGTGGGATTCGATCCCGGGTCTCCAGGATCGCGCCCTGGGCCAAAGGCAGGCGCCAAACCGCTGCGCCACCCAGGGATCCCAAGATTTTATTTATTTATTCATTCATGAGAGACACAGAGGGAGAAGCAGGCTCCATGCAGGAAGCCTGATGTGGGACTTGATCCTGGGTCTCCAGGATGACATCCTGGGCTGAAGGCGGGGCTAAACTGCTGACCCACCCAGGCTGTCCAAGAGAGAAAGAAATTCTTAAAGAAAAGGATGAGTGATGAGGTGGAATGGGAAGAGAAGTTTCTTCTCTTAATTTTCAACAAGGGATATTAAACCTCTTAATTTGTATTTACTCTTATACGGTTTGTAAGTAAAGAAGGAAATCATGCAACAGTTTCTAAACATATGATTCTTTTATAATTTGCACAGTATTTAATTAAATAAGTGGCTCTTGGTTTTCTCAGACATCTAAATACCTGGAAGGAATGAACTTTTGTTTTTTTTTTATTTTTTTGAACTTTTGTTTTTTTAAAGATTTTATTTATTTATTTGTCAGAGACAGAGAGAAAGAGCACAGCAGGGGGAGCAGCAGGCAGAGGGAGAGGTAGGCAGAGTCTGTGCTGGGCAAGGAGCACAATGTAGGACTTGACCCCAGGACCCTGGGATCATGACCTGCCTGAGCTGAAGGCAGAAGTTTAACAGATTGAATAACCCAAGCATCCAGGATTGGACATTTGTTAAACACCTATTGTGTATGAGAAAAGTATGTAGTGCTGTGTGAGATACAAAGATGAATAAGGCACTTCCTGTGTTCCAAGAGTATATATCAACTCTGGGAAGATAGACACAGAATCAGAACTTCTAGAGAAAAACTGAGGTCTAGGAAGGTTAAGTCACTTAACCTAAGTCACGTAGCTAGTTAATGGAAAAGTACAACTAATTGCTCAGGTCCTTAGATGTTGTTTCAGTGCTCTCTCAACTTTAGTTAACACTTCTGATATCCTAATGAGGCATGAGTAAACTTTTTTTAGATTGTATTTTATTTATTTTATTTTTTAAAGATTTATTTATTTATGATAGGCAGAGAGAGAGAGAGAGAGAGAGAGAGAGGCAGAGACACAGGAGGAGGGAGAAGCAGGCTCCTTGCCCGGAGCCCGACGCGGGACTCGATCCCGGGACTCCAGGATCGCGCTCTGGGCCAAACGCAGGCGCCAAACCGCCGAGCCACCCAGGGATCCCCTAGATTTTATTTTTAAGTAATCTCTACACCCAACATGGAGCTCGAACTTAAAACCCCGAGATTGAGTCACATGCTCCACCAACTGAGCCAGCCAGGCTCCCTTGAGGCACAAATAGTTTTTTGACAGCAATAACTTGAAGTTAAAGAAGAGTGCCTAGGAGAAATGAAAACTCTTATCCCTGACATGTCCTAAAGTCTGAATCAACTTTTTAGTTTTTGTTTACATTTTCTATATTCATTTAAAAACACTTTTATATTTTATATATGTGCATCATGCATACCCATGGGAGCACTCAGAGACCAGCAACTCAAAGAGGTAGTTAAAACCTGGGCTTATATAGCATCTTAAAAAAAAAAAGAACAAGGGGATCCCTGGGTGGCTCAGCGGTTTAGCGCCGCCTTCAGCCCAGGGCGTGATCCTGGAGTCCCAGGGTCGGGCCCCGGCATGGAGCCTGCTTCTCCCTCTGCCTCTCTCTCTCTCTCTCTCTCTCTCTGTGTCTATCGTAAGTAAATAAAAATAAATCCTTTTTTAAAAAAAGATTTTATTTATTTATTCATGAGAGACACAGAGAAAGAGAGAGAGGCAGAGACACAAGCAGAGGGAGAAGCAGGCTCCATGCAGGGAGCCTGATGTGGGACTCGATCCCAGGACTCCAGAATCATGTCCTGGGCCGAAGGCAGGTGCCAAACCGCTGAGCCACCCAGGGATCCCAAATAAAAATAAATCTTAAAAAAAAAAAAAGAACAAAACATTTTTAGAGAAGTGACAAGACAGAACTTTGAGCTTCTCGGGGTGGCGAACTGTGGGAAGGCAAATATATGGAGAAACTAATGGTAGATAACAGTTTTATCAAGTCTTGTTCTGTAGTTTCTTCTGATGCTATCTCTGTGCTAATAGAGATTGACAGTTGTCTCCAGTGATTAACTCCTGTCCTTCTTGGTAGAGAGGGGAAAGGGGAACACTTTTACACACTTATATTCTGCTTTAGGCAAATAAGAGGAGGGCACAGAGCTTTTATATCTGCTTCTCCTCATTGCCTTCAGCTCAAGAAAGCTTATATACCTTCTAGAAAAAGAAGGAATAAATTTGTAAAAGAAATGATAAGCCAAAAGTGGTTTGGGCTAGAGGCAGTAAATTGTAGGGAAGTGATTAGAAGATATATGGAGGGAAAACTAGTGGAAGATAAGGGTCATTTTAGTAAGTTTGTTTGCACAGACCCATTCAATGTCAATTAAGAGTCTCTGGTAATAAGTATGTTCTTTTATTCCTGGCAAAAGGGGGGGGGGCACCTTTCCCATGAGAGATTTTATGGCCTGAAAAAAAATTTTATGACCTGCTTTAGGTAGAAAAGGAAGGGGTGGTCAGAGAGCCCTTCCTGTATCTACTATTTCTAAAGTGGTTTTAGCTCAGAATAATCAATATGCCAAAGTGGCATAGTTTGGGGTGGCAAGTCCCAAATTCTTTCACACCTAAGTGATATATTCTGCTATTCTTTAGTACCTGAGTTTTTTTGACAAGACCTTATTCTCCTTTTTTTAAAAAAATATTATTTTACCTTTTATTATTGTAATTTTCTAACATACACAAATGTAGAGAAAGTATAATGAACTCCCTTTACCTGACATTGTTTCAATAATTATCAATATATTGTCAATCTTGTTTCAACTATACTTACACATACCCTATTCCTTGATGATTATTATTGTTATTTTTAGAGCTTTTCTGAGGTATAACTTACATATAATAAAATTCACCCACTGTGGGACACCTGGGTGGCTCAGCGGTTGAGTGTCTGCCTTTGGCTCAGGGCATGATCCTAGGGTTCAGGATGGAGTCCCGCATTGGGCTCCTTGCGGGGAGCCTGCTTCTCCCTCTGCTTGTGTCTCTGCCTCTCTCTCTCTCTGTGTCTCTCATGAATGAATAAATGAAATCTTTAAAAAAAAGTTCAGCCACTGTAAGTGTGTGATTCAATGACTTTATTCAATTTTTAAGAGTTGTGCCACCATCACAGTATAGTCTTGAAACATTTCTATCACCCAAAAATGTTGCTTTATGGTTGTTTGTGAGAGGTCATAAGAAAGGGTGTGTAGAGGAGTAAACATAACTTTCCTTTTACCCTTCTAAGTTCTTGTCACAAAAGTCTAAGAGAAAAAAACACAAGTTTATTTATTTGTAAAGATTTTATTTATTTATTCATGAGAGACAGACAGAGAGAGAGAGAGAGAGAGAGAGAGAGAGGCAGAGACACAGGCAGAGGGAGAAGCAGGCTCCATGAAGGGAACGTGACGTGGAACTCCATTCCTGGATCACGACCTGAGCCAAAGTCAGACGCTCAACCACTGGGCCACCCAGATGCCCCCACACATAAGTTTATTAACATGAACACTTCACATATACATGGGAGATATCCAGGGGGAAAAAATGAGTAACTCCTCAAACGTGGGTAATTTTTCATTCATTGTGCTAGGTCCTCAGGGGACCTTCTCAGTCTTCTTGGAAATTTTAAAATTTATTTGGAGATTTTTTTTTGCCCCATTTCCACAGTTCCCTAGTTCTTGGAAATGTTTTTTTGCCCCATTTTCACAGTTTCCTACTTCTGGATGTTCTAGAAGTTCTGTGCTTTTTGAGTTCCCCCAAAAGCAAACATTCAAAACCCTAGGGAAAGAAAATTCAAATTCAAATACATTTTTAAAAGACTCCATCACAGTATACGCTTGCTATTAGAGATCTATTTTTTTATTTTAAGATTTTATTTATTTATATATTCATGAGAGACACACAGAGAGAGAGAGAGAGAGGCAGAGACACAGGCAGAGGGAGAAGCAGGCTCCATGCAGGGAGCCCGACGTGGGACTCGACGTGGGACTCGACGTGGGACTCGACGTGGGACTTGACCCCAGGTCGCCAGGATCAGGCCCTGGACTGAAGGCGGCGCTAAACCGCTGAGCCACCCGGGCTGCCCCTCTACTTGCATTTATTTATTTATTTATTTATTTATTTATTTATTATTTATTTATTTATTTATTATTTATTTTTTCTACTTGCTTTTAAAACCCATTTTGGAGGCATAATTTGGACAAGGTGCACAAACCTTGGGCAGAGTTTTTTGTTTTTTTTTTTTTGCTTTTAAAAATTTATCTACCAGAGTAACCATTCCAATCCACCGAGAGGAAGATCATGAAACCGTTCCATCACCGCACCATGTTCCCTCAGGACCCTGGGCTGTCAATACTCCCGAAGGCAACCATTAGCTCGACTTTGTCATTATTTTGGCTTGTTCTTGAACTTCCCATAAATGAGCTTTCGTGTACGCTTCTATTCCACTCTTCAACGGCTTCTGAATATTCTATAATGTATATACCAGTTTCATTAAATATTCCCTAACTGAACACTTATTTCCAATATACATATTATATATAAATATTCCAATATTATATATATTATTAAGAATATTGCAAGGGGTGTGCTTGTGTGCGAGAAATTTCCATCGGAGGGAGACACGGTGGGCCGAGGGCTCCCCGGCTTCGGGCCTAGCGGAACCTCCGATCGCGCGGTCCGGCCACACGTGGTCCCTGAGACCTCCCATCACGGTACCCTCGGGACCCGGACCTAAGAGCGGTCGGCCCCAGTTTCCCTCCCGGAAGTGGCGCGGGCGTGACTCTCGCCGTTTCCGCCGCCGAGGGGGCGGGGCTGGGGCTGCCCTGCCCTTGCGGTCGCGGTCGCGGGCTGATGACGCAGGGCGCCGCGTGCTCCCCCACGTGTGCTGCAGTTCTCCCGGTGTCTGCGGGGCTGCCGCTTCGGCTTTCCCCGGGGGCGTAGTTGCTGGCGCTTGCCGCGCGCGACCTCCGCGGCTCGGGGGGGGGGCTCCGAGCGCTAAGTAGGGAGCGCTGGGGGCCGCCGGGGGCAGCAGGGCCTGCGGACATGGAGCACCTTTTCCTGGAGGTGGCGGCTGCCCCGCTGCGCTTACTCGCTGCCAAGAACGAGAAGAGCCGTAGCGAACTGGGCAGGTTCTTGGCCAAACAGGTAAAAGCAGGGGGAGGTGGGGGAGGCGGATGGAAGTCGCCGGGCCGGGACCCTGTCGCCCCCGTGGCGCGTGCCCTGCGGCCCTGAGCGAGACGCACTACGCTCGGGGTACGGAGGTTCGGCGTTCTGCCCTCCAGGCCCCCTCCCCAGGGCGGGCCAGGGGCGGGGACGTCCGCGCGCGTCTGAGGAAATTGGAAGAAGCCTTTCGTGCTTACCGGAGAGACCCTTCCGTCCCCTGCAGCCGCCGAGCGCTCTGTGGCGCACACGGCCTTCCGAAGGAAACGTGCTTGGTTTTTCCTGCGATTGGAGTTGGATCTCAGCCCGTTTGACATGTGTTTTACTTAAGTGTGCCAAGCCTGAGCCGCCCCCGTTAGTTTGGGTGACTTCTTTTTTTTTTCCCCCTCTCCGTCCCATCCCGTAGTTCGGGCCCGCAGACACGTATTGATTGCGTTCCTGCTTTACGTGAGGTAACCGTGCGGTTCCGTGAGGAGACGGAGAAATTCGTTACGGTGTCTGCCCGCAGGGGAATACAGCGTCTATTTTTGGAGACAGTTCATAAACACAAAACAACTGAAGGACAAAGCAAGACAGCGAGTACGATCTGTGACATTAACCGTATGCGTTATGAGGTGAATTAGAGTCTTCTAGGAAGTGGGTGTTTGGCCTTTTAAGAGCCTTCTCTGGACTCCCTGCTGTCTGAGTGGAGGACCTTTATCATGCATTTTTTCTCACGTTGTATTTTAATTTCCTTTTTTAAAGGTTCCCCACCCCCAATATCTTGGAGCTTCTTGAGAGTAGAAAATGTGGGTTTTGTTTTTTTTTTTCCCTTCTAACTCCAGTATCTAACTTAAGTCATTAATGCGTTGTACACATACATATGGCATTGCTTAGGAAGTAATGGGAGTATTTTGGGTCCGGAGCAGCAGAGAATTGACACGAGAGGCATTTCTGTTTGGTGACAACAAATTGAAAGTGTAAAGTAAAGGGACGGAGGAGTCAAGATAGCCTGGAATTTCTGGCTTCTGAGACCCAGTGAAGGGAATCCCTAATCAAATGGTGAGCTGTAGAAAGAGAACTGAGTTTTGATGGGTTGGACTAAGGAAGAGCTAATCCGTTCGCGTGAGCTGAGCTTTTCGTTACAGGCTCCTGAATTAAGTATTTTTTAAAAATTATTTATTTATGATAGGCAGACAGTGAGAGAGAGAGGCAGAGACACAGGCAGAGGGAGAAGCAGGCTCCATGCACCGGGAGCCCGACGTGGGATTCGATCCTGGCTCTCCAGGATCGCGCCCTGGGCCAAAGGCAGGCACTAAACCACTGCGCCACCCAGGGATCCCCTGAATTATGTATTGTTGCTAGAGGTATTTTTCTGTAAGTGGGCTTTAGAATTCAAAGCACAGGTTCTGATTCCGGGGATCATGAACCAGCAACAGGAGATTGATGTTTCCCCACTGCTGTTATTGAATGTAAAATTGGTGTTTATGTATTGGGAGTAGCGTGGGGAAAGGGTTTGTAGTCTTTAGGAGATAAAGTTTTAGAGAATCTGATACACCTAAGTGTGAGAACCACTCATGTGGATTCTGAGATTGTATTTGAAATAGTATTGGATCTGAAAGCTACTAGAAAGTTCAGTTGAGGGGGCAGCCCTGGTGGCTCAGCGGTTTAGCACCGCCTGCAGCCCAGGGCGTGATCCTGGAGACCTGGGATCGAGGATCGAGTCCTGCGTCGGGCTCCCTGCGTGGAGCCTGCTTCTCCCTCTGCCTGTGTCTCTCATGAATAAATAAATAAAATCTTTAAAAAAAGTTCATTTGAATTAAGGAGATTTGAACACCTTTGCTTCTCCCTTTTCTTTGCTTCACATTGTCAAATTCTGTCCTGAGATGTCTTCTCAGGTTTGTTCCTTGAGCCATTTTCAGTAATAATTTTAAGATTTTTCACTCAGAAGAGTTGATTGTGTTGCCAGTCTGTATTTCTCCTATTTTTGGAAACAAAACCATTTTTATTGTAAAGCAATAACCTTTGAAAGATGATTCTCATTGCAATTGGGATCTGAAATAAGAATTTTTTAAAAAAAGATTTCATTTATTTATTCATAAGAGACAGAGAGAGAAGCAGATTCAGCAACTGCCAGGTGGAAGAGATGCATAGGACAGGGTATGTGAGAAGGAGTGCAGAGCTTCCATGCCCTCTCCAGAGGTGGCACTTTCTACACATATCCTTGTCTTCACCAACTTGGAAGCCATCCCGATCAAGTCCTTTTGGGTTTTTGAGGTGGCTTTGTTACTTAGGTATGATTGATGAAATCTTTAGCCATTGGTGTTGGAACTATATCCAACCATGGCCTGAGGTGGAGGTGGGTGTATGACTGAAAGTCCAACACTAATGATTTGGTTGGTTCTCTAGACAACCAGCCCTTGGGTACTTTCCAGAATTCACTTGTGGGGCACCTGGCTGGCATAAGTTGGTAGAGCATGCAACTCTTGATCTTGGGGTGGTGGGCCACGTTGGGCCTAGAACTTAACTTTAAAAACCTCATAAAATTCACTTCCTTAATACAACAAAAGACACTTTTATCATTCTCCTCACAGGACATTCCAAGGGCTTTTAAGAAAAATGTACTATTAAAAATCATGGGGTGTCTGGGTGGCTCAGTCTGTTAAGTGTCCCACTCTTGGCTTTGGCTCAGGTTTATTTTCATCCTTTTTCTTTTCTTAAGATTTTTTTTTACATTTTTATTTTAAAAAATATTTTATTTATTCATGAGACACACACACACACACACACACACACACACACAGATAGAGAGAGACAGGCAGAGGGAGAAGCAGGTTCCACGCAGGAAGCCTGATGTGGGACTCGATCCCCGGATTCCAGGATCACGCCCTGAGCTGAAGGCAGATTCTCAACCGCTAAGCCACCCAGGTGTCCCTTTTTTTAAGAATTATTTATCCATGAGAGACACACAAAGAGGTAGAGACAGAGGGAGAAGCAGGCTCCACACAGGGAGCCCTATGCGGGGGATCAAGTCCCCAGACCTGTGATCACGCCCTGAGCCAAAGGCAGACAACGCTCAACAGCTGAGCCACCTAGGCGTCCCCATTTTCATCCTTTTAAAAAATTAAACAAAATTTTTTTCTTTAAGTAATCTCTATACCCAATGTGAGGCTCAAACTCATGACCCTGAGAACAAGAGTTGCATGCTCTTTCAACTGCACAAGCCAGAAGCCCCGACACTTTGATTATTTCAAAAAGAAGCCCCCATACCTTTTAGCTATCACCGCCCTACCCCCATCACTGTGCTTTCTCACATCCCCCCAGGCAACCACTAACTTATTGTTTTTACCTATAGGTCCCCTATTCTGGTCGTTTAATATACTTATAATTAATAAGTCATCTGACTCTATAAGTATTTTGTATAAAAGTTCCCCATTGTCTCTAGAATAAATATCCAAGCTTTCTAAAATAGTATGTGAGGTGTTGTGTTTTTTTTTTTTTTTTTTTTTAATTTTAAATTTAAAAGTTTCTTTAAAAAAAGTTTATTGAGTCCTTATATCCTGCGTGGGGCTCAAACTCATGATCAGGAGTCTCATACTCTTCTAGCTGAGACAGCCGGGTGCTCCCAAAACAAAAGCTTTTAAAAGAATTTTTTTTTTCTGTCAGCTCTATTTCCATTTTTTTGTTTCAGATGTTTTTAAATCCAGCCTAGTGATTCTCACCTGGGGTAATTTTGCCCCCAAGGGCAAATCTGGAGACATTTTTGGTTGTCAAAACTGCTGGTGGGGTTGCTTCTAGCACGTAGTATTTAGAGGCCAGGAGTGTTGCCAAATATGTTATAATGCATGCGATAGCCTCACAGTGTGAATTTTAAGGAATAAATTTTAAATATTTGTATACCTAATAACAGAAGATCAAAATACATGAGTCAAAAAGTGACAGAGGAGGAAAAACAGACAAATTCACAATTATAATCGGAGACTTAACATCCTGTCCTGAGTAATTGATTGAAGAAATACAGAAAATCACTAAGCATGTGGAAGACCCACTATCAGTAAACCTTATCTAATTGACATTTATAGAATGCTGTGCCCAGTAACTGTGGAATACATGTTCTGCTCATCTGGAACATTCACCAAGATAGAGCATACTCTGAGCCATTAAATAAGTCTTAATAAATTTAGGAGAATTAAAGTCATACATGAGATATTCAGTGATCCCAATGGATTTTTTTTTTTTAAGATTTTATTTATTTATTCACGAGAGACACAGAGAGAGGCAGAGACACACAGGGAGAAGCAGGCCCCATGCAGGAAGCCTGACGTGGGACCCGATCGCGGGTCTCCAGGATCATGCCCTGGGCTGAAGGCGACACTAAACCGCTGAGCCACCGGGGCTGCCCCCCAATGGAATTAAATTAGGAAAAAAAACCCTGAATGTTAGGAATTAAAAAACAAAACAAAACAAAATTAAAGATGGTTGAAGGAAAATCACTGGTAGAATCAGAAAGTATTTTTTTGAAGATTTTATTTACTTGAGAGAGAGTACATGTGCATGCATGCATGAGCTGTGGGGAGGGGCAGAAGAAGAGGGAGAAGCAGACTTCCTCTGCTGAGCAGGAAGCCAGAAGTACATGAGACTGGATCCCAGGACTCTGAGATCATGATTTGAGCCGAAGGCAGATGCTTAACCTACTGAGCCACCCAGGTGCCCCTATGAAAGCATTTTGAATTGAATGATAATTTAAACAAATTGTGGAATGCAGCTAGAGGAGTAATTGGAAGGAAATTCATAACATTTTCAAAGCATTGAATATATGTGAACAGCCAAATTTAAAAATGGATAAAAGAGGGCAGCCCAGGTGGCTTGGCGGTTTAGCGCAACCTTCAGCCCAGGGCCTGATCCTGGAGACCTGGGATCAAGTTCCACGTCGGGCTCCCTACATGGAGCCTGCTTCTTCCTCTCCTGTGTCTCTGCCTCTCTCTCTCTCTCTCTCTCATGAATAAATAAATAAAATCTTTAAGAAAATGAATAAAAGATTGAACAAACATCACAACAGTTGATAAACGTATGGCGACTAAACACTTGAAAAAATTCTCAACATCTTTGGCATCAGGGAAATGCAGATAAAAGCACCAGCTACCACTCTCGCTCCACTAGAATGACTAAAATTATAACTGACAATACTATATGTTGGTGAAGTTACCTGGCGGCTAGAGGTCTCAGGCATTGCTGGTGAGTGTACACTGGTACAAATACTTGTTTTAAAGTTTTTTTTTTTTAAGATTTTATTTATTAAAAAAAAAAAAAGATTTTATTTATTCATGAGAGACACAGGCACCAAACCACTGAGCCACCCAGGGATCCCCAACTTGTTTTATTTTTTTATTTTATTTTTTTTAAAGATTTTATTTATTCATAGACACACACACACACACACACACAGAGGCAGAGACACAGGCAGAGGGAGAAGCAGGCTCCATGCAGGGAGCCCGATGTGGGACTTGATCCCAGGTCTCCAGGATCAGGAGATTTATTATTCTCATGAATAAATAAAATCTTTAAAAAAAGAAAAATTTCTTGTTGAGCACAGAGCCGGATGGGGCTCAATCCCAGGACCCTGAGATCATGATCTGAGCTGAACTCAAGACACTTTTTTTTTTTTTAAGATTTTATTTATTTATTCATGAGAGATCTCAGGGTCCTGGGATCAAGCCCCCTGTGGAGTTCCCTGGTCAGTGGGGAGTCTGCTTCTCTCTCTCCCTCCCCCCTCCTGTCTGTGCTCTCCTCTTACTGTCTGTCTCTGTCTCTCTCTCAAGTAAATAAAATCTTTAAAAAAAAAAAAAAAAGTCACATGATCTATCAACTAAGCCAGCCAGGCACCCCTCAACGTTTAACTTTAAAACAAGTTGGGGGGCAGCCCCGGTGGCGCAGCGGTTTAGCGCCGCCTGCAGCCTGGGGCGTGATCCTGGAGACCCTGGATCGAGTCCCGCGTCGGGCTCTCTGCATGGAGCCTGCTTCTCCTGCCTGTGTCTCAGTCTCTCATTCTCTCTCTGTGTCTCTATGAATGAATAAATAAAATCTTAAAAAAAAAAATCTGCTTTCCCTCTACTCTCTGCTCCTCGCCCCCCCACCCCGCCTCTTCTCCAGCTTTGTGTTTGTGCACACGCTCTCTCAAATAAATAAAATCTTAAAATTTTTTTAAGTTAAATTAAAATTTATATTCAAATTAAGCATATAGGTATATGACCTAGCAATCTCACTCTTAGGTAATGTAAAATATATTACAACTGGTACAAAAAAGAAAGCATTGAATATATGTACCTAAATGTTCATAGTAGCTATTTTTTTTTTTTTTTTTTTTTAAGCGGGGTGGTTAGAGGAGGGAAAGGAGCAGAGGGAAGGAGAAACTTAGGCAGACTTCACACCCAGAAGGGAGCCAATGCCTGGCTTGATCTTACAATTTTGAGATCATGACCTGAGCCAAAATCAAGTCAGACACTTAACCCACTAAGTCACTGAGGTAGGTGCTCCCATAGTAGCTTTTTGGATGATAGTTGGAAACAGTGAAGCAGTGAAGCTATCTATCAACATGCAAATGGATAAAAAAAGTTGTGGTTTATTCAGACAGTGAAAAAGTAGTAACAAAATGGAATAAACTATTGAAGCATTTATTTACATGAATGATTGTCAAAAGCATTATACTGAACAACAGAAATTGGACAGAAAAGAGCACATACTGCATGATTAAATTCATTCATTTATTTTAGATTATTTATTTATTTATTCATGAGAGGCACAGAGAGAGGCAGAGACACAGAGGGAGGAGAAGCAGGCTCCCTGTGGGGAGCCCGATGTGGAACTTCATCCAGAACTCTGGGATCACACATCCTGAGCCAAGGCAAAGACGCTCAACCGCTGAGCCACCCAGGCATGCCCTGATTAAATTTACATAAAGTTCTAGACTAGGCATATCTAATCTATGGTCGTAAAATCATATTATTGGTGAGAAGATTGACTGCCAAGAAACATAAGGGAACTTTGGGTTTGATACTTTTATTGGGTGGTGATTGCATGGGTGTGTATATATGTCAAAACTCATCAAACTATAAATGGGTGCGTAGAGTATATGTCAAAAAAGATTGATGGATTGAAGTTGGTTTTTGAAAAGCTAAATGTCTAAGGGCACCTAGCTGGCTCAGTTGGTAGAGCACTACCGACTCTTTCTATTGTTTTTTTAAATTATTTTTATCTTTAAATATTTTATTTATTTGAAAGGGCGAGCATAAAGGGAGAGGGAGAAGCAGACTCCCTGCTGACCAGGGAGTTTTACACGGGGCTCCATCCCAGGACCCTGAGATCATGACTGGAGCGGAAGAGACACTTAACTGACTAAGCCACCCAGGTGCCCCAGAGGATGGGACTCTTGATCTTGGGGTCAGGAGTTTAAGCCCTATGTTGGGCTTAGAGTTTCCTTTTTAAAAAAGGCTAACTATCTATTTCTTCTAACACAGTTTTCCAGGTTACTTTTTTTTTTTTTTTTAAGATTTTGTTTATTTATTTTAGAGAGAGCACGCTCATGAATGAGCAGGAAGGAGGGGCATAGGGAGAAGAAAAAGAGAATCTCAGCTAGACTCTGCTGAGTGTGGAGCCTGATGCAGAGCTCGATCCTGAGACCCTGAGATCATGACCTGAGCCAAAATCAACAGTCAGGTGCTCAACTGACTGAGCCACCCAGGCACTTCCATATCACCTTTTGAAGATAAAGCTCATGAAATGATACTCTCTCTGGAGGTTTTTTTCCCCAACCTGCAAGTATCCATTTGTAGAACATGTCCTGGAGAGTTATGTTTTTTTTCATTCATTTTGTAGATGAAGTTTCTTTTTTTTCACTTTGTAACTAGTTACTGAATACTATTTATTTATTTATTTATTTATATTTTGAGAGGAGGGGCAGAGGAAGACAGAATCTTTTTTTTTTTTTTTAAGATTTTATTTATTCATGAGAGACACAGAGAGAGAGAGGCAGAGACACAGGCAGAGGGAGAAGCAGACTACTTGCAGGGATCCCGATGTGGGACTGGATCCCTTGACTGAGGATCACACCCTGAGCCGAAGGCAGACACTCAACTGCTGAGCCACCCAGGCGTCCCATGACAGAGCATCTTAAGCAGGCTGTGCGCCCAGTATGGAGCCAGAGGCAAGGCTCGATCACAACCCTGAAATCATAACCTGAGCCGAAATCAAGAGTTAGATGCTTAACTGACTGAGTCACCCAGGCATCCCTACTGTATACTTTTTAAGTGATATTTTTCGTGGACTTTTTTATTTTTATTTTTTTTTATTTATTTGTTTATTTTTTTTTATTTTGTTTTAATTTATTATTTTTTATTTATTTATTTTATTTATTTATAGGGACATTCAGCAATCGAAAATGTCATATCATGCTCCTGTGAATCATGACCAAATCTGTTAAATGTCCTTGGAGGACTAATATTGATGGAAATTGTTCCAATGTAATATCTTCCTCCAATCAGTGTTTTGTTCAGAATTAGTTTTATAAGTCAATGCTGTATATTTTGGAAGTTTTTTTAAGAGCTTAAGTGTAAGGTGGCCTTTTTCTGAGAGATAATTTTGGAAAACTGTTAAATTTTTACATCTGATGTAAAAATGAAACTCCTTAGTATGAAACTCCTTGGGATAAATTCATAGCATTGGATTTGCTGGGTCAGAGGGTATGACCCTTAAACAGTTTAAACCCACAATCTCATTGTTGGCCGCAAGGATTGTATAGGCCTCCATGCACACTAGCAACATGAGACTTTTCACACACTTTTTCAGTTTTCTTTGTTACTCTTATGGACATTCTGAATCCAGGCACTAGAATTTTGTGGTCTGTTTCATCTTTCATATCAAAGTATGACTGTCTCCTTTGGATCTGTTTTATTTCTTCGAGGCTGAAGCCTTCATAAGGCTGTCCTCATTCATTTTGAGGAATTGATTTCTAATCTCTATCCTTACCTCAAGAGAGTTGACAGTTTTACATAATAACTGCAAGGTTGGTGCCCAAACCCATGCAATTTCTGTTTTCCTTCAAGAGCAAAGGAGCTGTGGGAAACATTGGAATTTCTGGGAAGTGCTGAGACCATGAGACAGATTATTTTTCAGGGAAGCTGTGTAGCATTTTACATGGAATTCAGGTATCAGTCCTTTTGCTAAAACCCCAGTGGACTGAAACTTCTTTGTAACAGCCTTTTACATTAAATTCACTGTAATCGTCTATTGCAAAAACCTTCACTGTGTTTTATAAGGTAAACTCATTTATGAAATCTGGAAATTGGATGTTTTAATTCCAAGCTAGGACTTTTTGCTCTTCTGTAGCAGTGCAAATGAGTAGCATTCACATAGACTTTGTTTTGCCTTTCTCTCAGGTGTGGACACCTCAAGATCGCCAGTGTATCCTGAATACCTTAGCACAATTACTTCTGGATAAAGACTGTACTGTGCTGGTTGGTCGCCAACTACGCCCTCTTCTTTTGGATTTGCTGGAAAGGAATGCTGAGGCCATTAAAGCTGGAGGCCAAGTCAACCATGATTTACACGAAAGGCTCTGTGTGTCAATGAGCAAACTCCTCTGTAACCATCCTGACATCCTTCCGTGAGTAACAGTTTTTTCTTTACATTTCTCCTTGAGATAGTAGAACTTGGGATGTAAGAAGGAGTGAGTTGAGGAGAAGGGAAATATAAGAAGAAATATAGGTGGTACTATTTTATAAAAATGATCACAGTGGAATCCCTTTATCTAGCTTAGTTTAGTGACCATTTACTAGGTTCTTTTAAATCTTGGCCATCAAGACCGGTCTGGCAAAATGGCCAAGATAGGTTCCCTATCTTCAAGGATTGTATCATTTGGTGAGACATCCATATAAGGTGATTTAAATGAGTTTTATTTTATTATTTTTAAAAATAATTTTATTTATTTATGTGATAGAGAGTAGGTAGAGTGCAGGCAGAGGGCGAGGGAGAAGCAGGTTCCCCACGAGCAGGAAGCCCAGTGCAGGGTCATGACCTGAGCTGAAGGCGGACAGGCTTAACTAACTGAGCCACCCAAGTGCCCTGATTTAAATGAGTTTTAGTTGAAGCTGTTACAGCATTCACTTCAGATGTATGCCATTTTTTGCTTGCTAGAGCAGCTGCAGGAGTCAGAAGAGTTCTGGTGTCCGTTCTGACTTTATAACAATCTATCCGAAGCAGTATGGTAAGAAGTGGTATTAGAACTGGATTCTAATGTGATTTTCTTTTGACCAGCTCTGTTTCCACGCTGGGCTGGTTCAGCCCTCCCTAGACAGCCTGGTGGTCCTCCACTTCTGGGAGGTCACCATATTGATGACAAATTTATCATGGACACCAGATCAGCATAGTGCACTACAGACCAGAACTACAGTCCTGCCTCATCCTCCCAAATAGCTGGGGTCTATTGCTTCATACCACACTATCTACCTTTGCCTTTTAAATTAATAGTAAAGTACCTTTTGTGTGGAATTGTCAAAGGGGCAGTAAAGTGAGTGTTAGAGTTTTTTTAATTGAGAAAAGAGAACTAACTTTCTTTCTTTCTTTCTTTCTTTCTTTCTTTCTTTCTTTCTTTCTTTCTTTCTTCTTTTTCTTTTTCCTTTTCTTTTCTTTTCTTTTCTTTTCTTTCTTGATTTTATTTATTCATGAGAGACACAGAGAGAAAGGCAGAGACACAGGCAGAGGGAGGAGAAGCAGGCTCCATGCTGGGAGCCTGACACGGGCACTCGATCCCGGGACTCCAGGATTGTGCCCTGGGCCAAAGGCAGGCGCCAAACTGCTGAGCCACCCAGGGATCCCCAATGGTGGTGTTTTAGTAATATTTATACAGGATTATATAGCATTTAGGTATGTAGCTATATGTTATCTTTTTATTCTTTGATTTGCATTTAGTGGTGGACTGTTTCCTGTTTTTTTTTTTTTTTTTTTTTTTAAGTTTCTTTGTTTATTCCTTTTCTTTCTACATTCACTGTGGGGTTTGAACTCACAACCCCGAGATCAAGAGTCATATGCTCTTCTGACTGAGCCAGTAAGGCGTTCTTTAATCTTTATATTATAACATCTTCAGGCACTATTACTGTTATTTTAAGTCTTTAGAGAGGTTAACTAAATTGTCCTAAGTGTCAGGGCCGGAACTGGATCACAGGTCTTATTTCTAGATGGTAGGAAGACTGATGAGTTGCCCAAGTGGCTTGTCCAAGATTAGATGTTTAACTGGGTGGTATTCCATGTTGCATTTTGGACCTTATGACTCTTTATCATACTACAGGAAAGAGACCTCCCCTTCTCCTTAGTCTTTGAATATTCTTTAGGGAAAAAACTAATGTTATTATTCTCTGGCTAAAAATGCTTTACTTTATCGGTTCATCTGTCATTGTTTAGACCAGAATTTTAGAGCACTCCTTGAAAATGATGGGTCTCTAGAGTAAAGGGTGCTACTGTAGTCAAATAAGTTTGGAAGAGAGTATTGACCAGACTCCCTTTTGTGTGCTTAGATTGGATCACTGTTCTCTTCTCCCCATTGCTGCACAGATGGAGGATCATTGCCAGTACACTCTGCTCATTTCCCCCTATCTTCCTCAAAGACCTCCTGGGTCAGGTTGACCATTTGGTTACTGCTTATCTGTTTGCATACTTTTTTTTTTTTTTTAAGATTTTATTTATTTATTTATGAGACACACAGAGAGAGGGAGAGGCAGAGACACAGGGAGAGGGAGAAGCAGGCTCCACGTGGGACTCGATCCCAGGTCTCCAGAATCACACCCTGGGCTGAAGGGGGCGCTAAACCACTGAGCCACCCAGGCTGCCATGCTTGCATACTTGTTACTGTCCACCTAGTCCCACATGTGCTGCCAACATTAGCTGCGTCCGAGCTAGTGGAATACCAGCCTCTTTCCCCTGAAGAATTATTCTGACAGTATACTTGCGAAGAAAAAAATGTCTTATTTTTACAAAAGTAGTATATTTAAGTAATAATGTATTAAGTAATAATAAGAATTGCCAAAAGCAGAAGTCTTCACCCTGAAATCCTACTTTTTAGGGATAACTTATTAATAATAGTTTTGGTGTGTTTTCTCCCAAATTTCTTTTTCTTACTCTGCCACATCTCTTCTGAGCCCCATTTGAATCTTCTAAGTCTCCTTTATCCAGTCGCCTTCAGAATATCACGTGTTAATTTACCAAGTCCCTATTCCTGTTTGTTGGCTTGCTTGTTGAAGTCCCAAGCTTTCCCACCCATCTCCTGAATTCTCATTATTTCCCAATTACAGTGTATATTTGGGGATTTCTTGAGCTAGGAGTCTGGGGTATACTTCCTTGGTGCTTCAATACAAGTTGCTCTGGAAAACAGATTCAAATGGCTGTTGCCCCTGCTCTGTCGCATCCCCAGTAGGCTCCTGAGGATTCTGTTCACCAAGTTATTATAAAAGGATGCAACTCAGGAACAGGCTGATGGAAGAGATTGATTGCTTCATAATACTAGATTTGGCAGTGATTTTTTTTTTGGGGTGACACCAAAAGCACAAGCAACAAAAGCAAAAGTAGACAAATGGAACATCAAACTAAAAAGCTGCTACACAGCAAAGGAAACAAGGATGTGGAGACAGCCTACAGATTGGGAGAAAATATTTGCAAATTGCCTCTGATAGGGGATTAACATTAAGATTATGTAAAGAAATTCAATGTGAAGCTTTTTTTTTTCCCCTAAGATTTTATTTATTTGAGAGAGAGACTGTGTGAGCTCAATAGTGCAGGGAAGGGCAGAAGGGGAGGGAGAGGAAGAAGGAAAATCTCAAGCAGACTCTGTGCTGAGCACTGAGCATGGAGCCTCATGCAGGGCTCAGTCTCATGACCCTGAGATCATGAGTTGAGCTCGAACCAAGTATTGGACACATAGTTGGCTGAGCCACCCAGGCACCTCGTCTGAAGTTTTTGTCCCTCTCACAATCTTAGCCGCCTTCCTTCTGTGTTTCGTGCAAGTCCGTTCATCTCTTCAGATGCAACCAAGGCATCTCTTTTGGACTCCCCCATATTTAGTTGAATCTTTTTCCTTTGTGCCTCTTGTTTCTGTAAATTACTATCTTCCTTGCTAGATTCAAGCTCTTCAAGGAAAGTATCTCCTTGGTTTTGTACCCCTTGTAGTTAACACAGTGTCTGGCTTCTAGTGTGAGGTCAGTAAGTGTTTGTTGAAAATGAGTGTATTTTCAGTAGAAAACACTTGGGGTAAGTACTTTTGATTTTTGTATTTTCTTAGGCATATCATGCCATGGTCCTAGTTAAACAGGATACTGTCTAGGACTAGGTAGCTTCAGTATTCGTATCTGTTTCCAGACCCTTGGAAATTCCTGTTACATTCTGCTGTCCTGTCTCAAAGTAGAAATTTATGCTTTGATATCCTCACTAACAAATGAAAATAATCTCTTTCTGAAGGTTTGCCCTGAGGTACTTCAAGGACACTTCTCCAGTCTTTCAGAGACTCTTCCTAGAGAGTTCAGATGCTAATCCAGTCCGCTATGGACGCAGGCGGATGAAGCTCCGGGACCTAATGGAAGCAGCTTACAAGTTTCTGCAACAAGACCAGTCTGTGTTTCGGGAGCTCTGGGACTGGAGTGTGTGTGTCCCTCTTCTCAGAAGCCATGACACCTTGGTCCGCTGGTCTGTAGCTGTTGGATTTTTCTCATGTTTCAAGTGTGGGGATGGTAGAGGGAGTGTAGAGTTCTGTGCGTCAGGAGGGAAAGGAAGCTATGTAAAATGTGTTATTTTTATTCTGGTGCCTTTGGGTTTCTTACTGCCTTTCTTTAATCATGTATCTCTTTCATGGGAAATGAGATGATACTAGTGGAGTGCACCTTTTTCAGGTTCTGTCAAATGAATTCATCATGCCTGATTTGTATTTTGTACTCTTAATTATAATATATCAATTCTATAAGATTTCTTTTTCTTTTTTTTTTTTTTTTAAGGTTTTTATTTATTTATTTGAGAGAGGACAAGAGAGAGCCAGGGAGCACCTGGGGGGAGGGGCAGAGGGAGAAGCAGGCTCCCTGCTGAAGCCCAGCAGGGGTTGATTCCAGGATCCCCGGGATCATGACCTGAGCAGAAGGCAGAACTGACTGAGCTTTTTCTCTTTTTCTTTATATAATTATTATTAATTTTTTAAAAGATTTTATTTATTTATTTATTCATGAGAGACAGAGAGAGGGAAAAGCAGAGACACAGGCAGAGGGAGAAGCAGGCTCCATGCAGGGAGCCCGATGTGGGACTTGATCCCAGGACTCTGGGTTCATGCCCGAGCAGAAGGCAGATGATCAACTGCTGAGCCACCCAGGGGTCCCTCTCTTTTTTTTTTATTTTTAAAGTTTATTCATTCCTTCATTTATTTATTTTAGTAATCTCTATGCCCAATGTGGGGCTTGAACTTAACATCTAGAGATTAAGAGTTGCATGCTTTACCAACTGAACCAGCCAGGCGCCCCTAGGATTTCTTTTTTTAGTATTTAGTTGGCTAGCAAATTTTCTTTATTCTTGAGAATTAGCTGCTTGTTCTGAGTTTATATACTTTAATTTTCTCCAGGTACACAGCCAATTGTCTTGCTTTGGTCACTTGTATGAATGAAGAGCACAAGTTATCATTCCTTAAGAAGATTTTTAATAGTGAGGAACTGATTCATTTCAGGTTGAGGTAAGAAGGAGGATTCCTAGAGATGTTCATGTGGCTTTGTTGTGTATTAAAGTAACTGATGAGTTCCTCATTTTCCTCAGGTTACTAGAAGAGGCCCAGCTGCAGGACTTGGAGAAGGCCTTGGTTTTGGCTAATCCAGAAACCTCCCTTTGGCGTAATGAGAAGGAGCTGCAGTACTTACAGGGACATCTTGTTTCAGCTGACCTCTCTTCCAGAGTGACTGCTGTCTGTGGTGTGGTGCTGCCTGGGCAGCCACCAGTCCCTGGAGAGCAGGTATGTTGGCATCAGTAGGGTGTCTTTTTCCCCCTCTTAAACACTCAGTGTGCTTTTTTCTTTGGCTGGGCTCTGTGTTAAAAGTGTGAGTCAAATTAAGTTTGCCATTAAAAAAAAAAAAAAATTAAGTTTGCCAAATTGCTGTTCCATTTACAGAAGTACTCAGAAGAGATTAAGAAAAAGTTACCCAGGGCTCTCTTGGATATTTCCTTTGTCTCTATTTGATGTTAAATTAGAAACTCTAATGATGCCTATATGTTGCTTTTAACTTTAGCAAAGCTCTTCCATTTATTCTCTGTGTGATGTTGGGTAGTACATGCTGTGGTAACATATTTATATGAAACAAAGGCAGAATGATTAGTCTGGAGACCTTTGGGTTGCTCTTTGGGAGAGACAGGGCTAGGCTCAAGTATAACTCCCAGCAGTCTCTTTATGTCACGACATTCTTTTTACTCATTGTGTGGGAGGCTAGTAAGTATAGTGAACATCCCCTGCCATATGAAATGAGCTTCTTTTCAAGAATGAGTCTCCAGACCCATGCTTTTGAAAGATTTATAGATTATAATCTAGCTCTATAATCGGAAACTGTTGGGAGCCAGTCTGTTTTCCCTAGTAGTCTTTAGTCAGTTGTCACTTTGTGTGATGGTCAGATTCACTGTTTTCTTTTTGGAAAAAGCTCTGGTCATTCCTTGAATCATTGGTTTGTCCATTGGGCAGTACAATTTAAAGAAAAGCATAATGGGGGCACCTTGCTGGCTCAGTCAGAAGAGCTTGTGGCTCTTTATTTTGGGGTTGTGAGTTTGAGCCCCATGTTGGGTGTAGAGATTACTTCAAACAAATAACCTTAAAAACATTAAAAAAGCTTAATATACATTTAAAAATGCACATCTGAAATGTACAGCTCAATGATTATTCATAAACTGCATATATCTATGTAACCAGCACGAGGATAGCAGCATTTCTAGCGGCCCGTGTGTTTTCCTCTAGTCACTAAGATCCTCCCAACCCCAACCATTCTCCTAACATGGATTAGGTTTGGAGCATTAGAATTTTAACATAGGGAAAAAAAAAAAAAGAATTTTAACATAGGGAAGGATTCTAGTTGGGATGGGCCTGATGTTGAGTAGCAGTGACAAGGCACTGGGGCAGAAGCACAAAATGGTGCTATGTCCCAGCCTGCCTGCTTAATAACAGAGTAATAGCCCTGCAGAGAGTTCAATAACTCCAGTCCTGGGGCACCTGGGTGGCTCAGTCAGTTAAGTGGTTAAGCATTTGACTTTGGCTCAGGTCAGGATCTCAGGGTCCTAGGATCCAGCCCTGTGTCCAGCTCTGTGCTCAGTGGGACGTCTGCTTGTCCCTCTGGCCCTCCCCCTGCTTATGCTCGCTTTTTCTTTCAAATAAATAGAATTTAAAAAGCAAACAAACAAATAAAAAATAAAAAAATACAAAGCAAACAAACTTCCAGCCTTGAATCTCATTTTATTCTCACGTATCTATAGGGAACTAGCCATGTTTGAGAAGTTTTTATTCCTTAAAAAAAATCTTAAAAATTCCACCTTCCCAAGGGATCTTTTTCCTTCTGTTATATTAGGTACATTATTATTTGAAAAATTTTTTAACGCAGTAAAACAAAACATTTACCATTTTAAACTTTTTTTTAATGTAAATAAACTCTACCCCCAATGTGAGACTCCCAACTTGAAACCCTGAGATCAAGAGTCACATGCTCTATTGACTGAGCCAGCCAGGCATCCCAAACATCTTAAACAGTTTTAAGTGTACACATCAGTGATGTTAAATATACTCATCTTGTTTTGTAAACAAACTCCAGAACTTTTTCATTTTGCAGAATTAAAACTCTATACACATTAAACATATTGAGAGAATTATTACTATTATTTTTACTTTTTGTTAATGGAAAATGTCAAATATATTTCAAAGTAGAAACAGTGGTGTAATGAATCCCCATGTACCCATCACTTAGCTTCAGTAATTATAAATTATCAGTTACATTTTATTTATAGTTCTGCACACTTTCCCCAAACGGTGTTATTTGAAGCAGCTTCCAGATAGCACATCATTTCGTGCCTAAATATTTCAGTATATATATATATAAAAGAAAAGAACTTTTAAAAAAGCCATTATTCTTTATTTATACCTGAAAAAATACAATAATTTTATAATACAAAGTATCCTTTTCCCTGATTGATAAATATGTTGTGTGCATTCTTGATTTTAGATATGAAGTTTTAGGGATCCCTAAGCGGTTTAGCGCCTGCTTTGGGCACAGGGTGTGATCCTGGAGTCCCGGGATCGAGTTCCGCGTCAGGCTTCCTGCATGGAGCCTGCTTCTCCCTCGGCCTGTGTCTCTGCCTCTCTCTCTCTCTCTCTCTCTATCTCAATCTGTGTCTCTCATGAATAAATAAATAAAATCTTAAAAAAAAAAAAGATACGAAGTCCTAGAATGTGGTATAAGAGGAAGGAAAACAAAAATGCAGTCATGAGATGAAGTTTGCCCCCATCTTTTGTGTGTCAGCTTTTTTGGCTTCTCAGACTTTGGGAGATTTTCCTTAAATCCTGCCAAAAGGAAAAAGATCCTTATTTTGGATAACATACCTGTTGTTATTATAGTTCTAGTACTGCTAATTAGAGGTTTATGTAAAGGTTAGTGAAAGCATTGTTGTAGAAATTAATCTGTGCCCTTTGGAGGAAAGACTGTTAACATGCCTTTTATTTTTCCCTTGCCTCCTTAGGCTAGTAATAGGAATTCTTCTCGTGAACAGGAGCTGGCCTTTAGATCTTATGTGCTGGTTGATTCAATCTGCAAAAATCTTCAGACACTGGCTATGGCAGTGG
Source organism: Canis lupus dingo (assembly GCF_003254725.2). Taxonomy (NCBI): domain Eukaryota; kingdom Metazoa; phylum Chordata; class Mammalia; order Carnivora; family Canidae; genus Canis; species Canis lupus. Next base: position 49,198,041 of record NC_064254.1, on the reverse strand, counting down.
CTTCTCAGAATGCTGTGTTGTTGGAAGGACCAATAGGATGTGGCAAAACTTCCTTAGTTGAACACTTAGGTGCAATGACAGGTAGAAGGAAGCCCCCTCAGCTTCTTAAAGTCCAGCTTGGAGATCAGACCGACAGTAAGGTAATTAAGAAATAGCAAATTTTGGTGGGTTCACATGCTTATAAATGTTTGCATTAAAGTATTGTTTTTGCTAAGGGAATGTGAGAATAGTTATTGGTCCTCCTCATAACTGATGGGACCAAGGTGTAAAAACATCAAGTGCCTGCTTATATCCGTATAGAATTTTAACAGAATTAATCAAAGGATGTGGCATTGGCATCTCAGATTTGTGGTTTCATTAATAACTTTCTCCTTTTCCTCCAGATGCTGTTGGGAATGTATCGGTGTACAGATGTCCCAGGAGAGTTTGTGTGGCAACCTGGTACTCTCACACAGGCAGTCACAAAGGGACACTGGATCCTTCTGGAGGATATTGACTATGCCCCCTTAGACGTGGTATGTTACCTCACTAATTATTTACTGATTTTCTGTCTTTTTTTTTTTTCCCCCGAAATATTTTATTTATTTATTTAGGAGAAAGAGGGAGAGCACTAGTGGGGTGGGGGTGGGGCAGAGGGAGAAGGAGACACAGACTCCCTGCTGAATAGAGAGCTTAAGGATGCCTGGCTCCATCCTATGACCATGGGTTCATGATTATTTTTTAAGACAGATGCTTACCCCACTGAGCTATCCAGGTGCCCCAGACACCTGTGTTACTGAAATTATCTCCCAAAATCACTCTTAACAAAATACATTTCAAAGACAGGAAATCAGGGGCACCTGGGTGGCTCAGTTAGTTAAGCATCTGCCTTTGGCTCAGATCATGATCCCAGGGTCCTGGGATTGGAGCCCTGCATCGGACTCCCTGCTCAGTGGGGGAGTCTGCTTCTCTGTCTCTTTATCCCTCTGCCCCTCCCCTCTGCTCCTTTTCTCTCTCCCTAAAATAAAAAATATCTTTAAAAAAAAAATAGGTATTTGATTAGAGAGGTTACATTTTGTGAGAAGCTCATTCATGATTACCTACCTAATCTGGCTTGAGGTGGAATTACTTAGCTGGTCTCTTGTTTGATAGAAAATTGATAGAGTTCTGCTGGTACTATTTCACTGAGTATAGTAGTCCCCCCTTATCTGCCATTCAATTACCTGTGGTTACTCTCAGTCCTGAAGCAGATGATCCTCCTAATGTATTAGAAGGTCAGTAGTAGCCTAACACTACGTCGAAATGCCTCCATTGTTCACCTCACTTTATCTGGTCACATAGGCATTTCATCATCTCACATCTCCATAGGAAGGGTGAGTATAGTAAGATACTTTGAGAGAAACCACATTCACATAACTTTTACTATAGTATATTATTACAATTATTCTATTCTATTGTCATTTACTGCTGTTAATCTCTTATCTTGCCCATTTGTAAGGCAAACTTTATCAAAGTATGTATGTATAGGAAAAAGCATAGTATATATAGGACTCTGTATTATCCACAGTTTCAGAAACCACTGAGGGTCTTGGAACATACTCCACATGGATAAGGGGGAAATACTATAGTTGGATATGTGATCAGTTTCATTGTAGTTTTTTGCTCCTTTAGTTGAATATGTGATCAGTGTTATAACATTTCCAAAAGAATAGGCCTTGTGGGAAATAGCTTACCCATGTTACAAATACATTGAGAACTTTGAGACCCTGCTTCCTAGCTATGGCATCTGTAGAGCAGCAGGCTGAGGACAGGTAAAGGAAGAGAGCATGTTTGTCTTTGTTTCATTACGGAAAATATACTGGATATATATTTTCGTTTTTAGAAAAATTGCTTTTTTTAAAAAAGATTTTATTTATTTATTCATGAGAGACAAAGAGAAGAGAGGCAGAGCACAGGCAGAGGGAGAAGCAGGCTCCATGCGGGGAGCCCGACATGGGACTTGTTCCTTGGCCTCCAGGATCAGGCCCTGGGCTGAAGGTGGCACCAAACCGCTGAGCCACCCGGGCTGCCCCGGCTTTCCATTTTCTAGTGCTTTCTTCCTTAGGCAGTTTTTTTCAGCTATCACGGTATCTGGAAATCATTAGGATTGTGCATTGTGGAATTAGAGCCAAAGAAGATAGGTGAACATGAGAGAGGTTACATCCAGGCCATGATGGAGCCTAGGGATCTCGTATTGTCTTATAGTTAATTATATTCTTTGAGGTATTCAGTTGAGTTTGGATGTAAAGTTCTGTAGATATCTGTGAAATCCATCTGGTCCAGTGTATCATTTAAAGCTCTCGTTTCTTTGGAGATGTTTTGCTTAGAAGACCTTGATAGATGCGCGAACTCTTCTCACTGTAGCATTCCAGCTGGTCTCTCTTTAAATCTCAGGCCGAATTCATAGATTTTCAGGATAATTTGAAGGTTTTCTAGGTAGTTTGGTGGAGACAGGTGATTTGGAGACCCTACTCTTCCGCCATCTTGCTCCTCCCCATATTCTTTGAGGTAAAGTCCAGATTCAAGACTTGACTGACAATTTATGACTTGCTCTTCCTTTGGCAGTATCTGATAAATGTCAGAAAATTCTTCTACATTTAGTCCAATTTTCTGTAGACCATTCTCCTGTTCATATATTTGTTGTGTTCATACAAAGGTTATGTTGCTCATTTGATTATATTCAAACTTCATTACTGTTATAATGAAGTTGGGTTTACTTAAAGACATGCCTAGATCTTTTGATTATTGTTTTGTTGTTTTCAGAACTTCTCAGCTAATAGTCCTTTTTTATTTTAAGGTAGCTTTTACAGATATTCAGGTTATTTTTCTTTAGTTTCAAGTTTTGGAATCATTTGGAGTTGCTCCTATATTATTTTGGGCTTTCCTTTCAGCTTCTAGCCATGTGTATAGTAAGAATATTTAATAAAATTACGTCTGATATTTTAGAACCCTTTTCTTTGACTCTTTGGTCTTTGTTTTTTCTTTTCTTTTCTTTTTTTTTTAATTTTTATTTATTTATGATAGTCACAGAGAGAGAGAGAGGCGCAGAGACACAGGCAGAGGGAGAAGCAGGCTCCATGCACCGGGAGCCCGATGTGGGATTCGATCCCGGGTCTACCAGGATCGCACCCTAGGCCAAAGGCAGGCGCCAAACCGCTGCGCCACACAGGGATCCCTTGTTTTTTCTTTTTAAGCTTCCTCTATAAACTCATGTTCCCTAGATCTATGTGTATGGCCCACCCTTTTCTTGAAATATTTAAAAAAAAATGTCCCTTAGCTGGTGGAAGTTAAAGATGTCCAAGATGGAATTTGCCTGCTCTTTCTCAGAACAGCCTTTTCTGCCATAGTTTGATGTCTCCTTCTAGTCTCTTAGTTATTTAGTATTAAATTGCTTAGTATTTTTTTATCTCTTTATTTTATTCTCTTCTCTCCCACTGCCTTAGCATAGGATTTATTTTCATCCGTCTGTCTAGCTTTTTTGCTTTGTTACCTATTTTTCTCTTTTTCTTTTCTTTCTTTACTCTTCTTTCCTTTTTTTTTTTAAAAATATTTTATTTATTTATTCATAGAGACACACACAGAGAGAGAGAGGGAGAGGGAGGCAGAGACACAGGCAGAGGGAGAAGCAGGCTCCATGCAGGGAACCCGATGTGGGACTCGATCCCGGGTCTCCAGGATCACACCTCCGGCTACAGGCGGCGCTAAACCGCTGCGCCACCAGGGCTGCTCTTTACTCTTCTTTCTTGCCAGCCAGACATCTATCTATATAGCCATCCTATCTTTGTTTTTGCCTCTTTCCTGTAGGCTAGCCTCCTTTCAGTTGATGTTCTGTTTGTTGCACAGTTGCTAAAATAAAAATTACAGTTTTTCCCCCAGGCTATTTTACTCTCTGTAACTTTCATGAAAAAAATTCAAACTCCTTAGCTCAGCACAGGAGACCCTTAATTTATTTATTTCTAAGTTTATAGTTTTCCACTACTTCATATGCACATTCTGCCTTGACAGCGGAATCCTCTCATGTTATGCTCTTAGGAACAGAGATTTTTATCTGTTTGAATATTATTTGCCTGGAGTATATGTGCTGGGAGTTTCCCTCCCACCAAAACTGGCTTCCTGCTCACGTTTAAGACTCAATGAATATCATCATCTCTGGGATGTCTGTCTGCACTTTCAATGCTTCTACACCATTCTGTTCTCATTCACAGTCACCCCTAGGGTCATACTCATCATGCCGTATGGTGGTTTGCATGGCTGTTTTGTCAGATGCTAGGCTGTAAGGCCTCAGCCATGTCTGGATTTTGAGTGTCTGGCTTGGTAAATATTGAATGAATAAATCGTTGGAGTCTAGGTGGCTCACACATTGCCATTTGCCTTTTGATCTTAGTTCATGTTCTGAAAACTAAGGTTTCCTTTAAGGATGTGTTCATTGTTTGGAGAGAGGGTTATTTTGTTTTTTTGTTACTTCTGCCTTAATAGTTTTATCATTTGGGTTTTGTGATTTAGGTTTCCGTGCTGATCCCTCTTTTGGAGAATGGAGAGCTCTTGATTCCTGGCCGAGGTGACTGTCTGAAAGTGGCTCCTGGATTTCAGTTCTTTGCAACTAGGAGGTATGTTCTATTAACCTATCTATTCCCACTGGAGCCTTTTTCTCATAAGTCCCACACTGGAGTACTGAGTCCAGAGTCCTGGAGTAGTTTTCTGGGCCCACATTAAGCAGGATCAGTTGGAACTGATGACAGATCCACCCTTTTCTTTTCTTTTCTTTTTTTCTTTTCTTTTCTTTTCTTTTCTTTTCTTTTCTTTTAAATTTATGATAGTCACAGAGAGAGAGTGAGAGAGAGGCAGAGACATAGGCAGAGGGAGAAGCAGGCTCCATGCACCGGGAACCTGATGTGGGATTCAGTCCCGGGTCTCCAGGATCACGCCCTGGGCCAAAGGCAGGTGCCAAACCGCTGCACCACCCAGGGATCCCCAGATCCACCCTTTTCATTCCTGTTTTGTTTTAATTAGCTAATTTTTAAAGATCTAGTTCCTATTTCAGGACTCTACTTTGATTGTTCATTTGTCTATCTTTACACCAATATCATAGTATCTTAATTACTGTAGTAGTTTTTTTTTTTAAGGATTTTATTTATTTATTCATGAGAAACACAGAGAGAGGGAGAGAGAGGCAGAGACACAGGCAGAGGGAGAAGCAGGCTACCTGCAAGGAGCCTGATGTGGGGTGGGACTCAACCCCAGATCCTGGAATCATGCTCTGAGCTAAAAGCAGACGCCCAACCACTGAGCCACCCAGGTGTCCCGATTACTGTATTTTAGATTTAAGCTCTGTACCCAACATGGGATTGAATTCACGATGCTGAGATTGAGTTGCATATTGTACCAACTGAGCCTCCAGATGCCCCTTCATTCCTGTTTTATTTATTTATTTTTTAAAGAATTATTTATTTTAGAGAGAGAAAGTACTTCCACAGCCCCTACATGAGGCTGGATCCTAGGACCCAGAGATTGTGACCTGAGCTGAAATCAAGGAGTCGGCCAAGTAATTGAGCCACCCAGGTGCCCCCTTTCATTCTTGTTTTAAATAAAGATAATTAAATCAAAATGAGAGGGTTCCTCCCCCCACTTAAAGATATTCAGTTTTTTAGAACTTTATCTTGTTTTCATGTTTTCAAAAACAATCACTGTTGAGACCGTTGTTAGACAGCCCTGGGTTTGAGTCCTGACACTGATATTTTGTACCTGTATGTACTTTTCTTGTCTGATAATGATGGGGCTAATACTACTTACTTTACAAGTTGGTGTAAGTTGTAAAGATTAAATGAAATAACTTGTATTAAAGATCTGTCCCGTATTAAGTGCCCAACTAATGGCTGGCTACAATGATGGTAATGATGATGACCTGTAGATTTCAAGTAGCTAAAAAAATTGAATATAAACATAACAAAGGAATAAAAGCTAAACAAATTTAGTATATATGTCCATGTCTATATTTTATAATAACATGAACACAGTGATTGATTTTCTACTGGTAGTATGTATCTGTACACTTCTCCATATGTTAATATGCTCAAGAATGATCGTAATGTCACATAATAAGTAGTTATAGTAGTGTTTGCCTCGGTGAACATCAAGAGGTGGAGTGTGGAGTTAACCTAATAGTTCTCAAGGAACACTTTGCTAGGTCCTGCTTTTTTTAAGTAAACCCTGCCTTTATTCAGAGATAGTAAAGTTCTTCTCTGCTATGTTCATATCTCAGAAAGTCCTGGGACGTTGTAGAAGGTGTCCAAACAGATCTGAATTCAGTTCTTACCTCTGCCATTTGTAGCCGAGTGATCAGAGGACATTACTTTCTTCCTCTTTATGCATTAGAAGAAAAGTAAGGTACCATCTCAGAAAGTTGTGAACATGCATTACAATAAATGGCCTAGATGCAAGCTTGTGGCTTGGCCAGAGTATGTGTTTAATGAATATTCCTTCTTGAAATTTTTAATGATTTTGGGTACTGTAGCTTTTGGTAATAAGCACTGAACTTATTTTTAATGCTGTGGGCTTTGGATTATGTTTTCTGTTTCCTAAAGTTATGTCTTAAGGAAGAGAAACATGCTGTTAAGATAGAAAAACCTAATAGGATCATTTACAGTGATTAGAAAATAACTTGGTTAAAGCTCTATTATATGACCTTAGGAAAAGAGTCAGGGGATCCCTGGGTGGCTCAGTGGTTTAGCGCCGCCTTCAGCCCAGGGCGTGATCTTGGAGTCCTGGGATCGAGTTCCACATCGGGCTCCCTGCATGGAGCCTGCTCTCCCTCTGCCTGTGTCTCTGTCTCTTTCTCTGTGTCTCTCGTGAATAAATAAATAAAATCTTAAAAAAAAAAAAAAAAGGGGAAAGGAGTCAGACTTGGGTCAACTGTCAGCCTCTCTTTCATTTGTCATCTGCCCTATGAGCCCAACATATTGGTAATCTGGCACCAGAATGAGATAAAGTCTAGCAAGGGCTAACCAGAGGCATAATTAAAGATTAAATTGGGAATTTTGTGTAATTCTTTTTTTTAATTTTGAAATACAGACTCTTGAGCTGTGGAGGAAATTGGTATCGACCTCTAAATAGTCATGCTACTCTGCTAGACAAATACTGGACAAAAATTCACATGGATAACATGGATAAGACCGAACTGAATGAGGTATGTGGTTATCAGGGGAAAGCATTAGTGGTTTTCTTTTTTACTTTTTATTATTAACAGTTCCAGATATACGTGTAAATAGAGAAAATAGTGTAATTGATCATCAAAATACTCATCAACCCAAGTTTAACAGTTAATGTACTAACATTTTACAGCATTTGCTTCATCTAATATTTTTTATTTGCCAATATATTTGAAAACAAACCCCTTAACATTTCATTCCTGAATACTTCAATGCATACACTTAATACTTCAATACTTTGCTTTAAAAATTTAAGGGCTTTTTTTTTTTTTTTTAAGATTTATTTGAGGGACACCTAGGTGGCTCAGCAGTTAAGCTTCTGCTTTCAGCTCAGGGCGTGATCCTGGAGTCCCAGGATCGAGTCCCACATTGGGCTCCCTGCATGGAGCCTGGTTCTCCCTCTGCCTGTGTCTTTGCCCCTCTCTCTGTGTCTCGTAAATAAATAAATAAATAAATCTTAAAAAAAAAAAAAGACTAATTTATTTGAGAGAGCACATGTGTGAGTGTGAGGGCACAAGCAGGGGGGAGGAGCAGAGGGAGAAGCTGACTCCCCACTGAGCAGGGAGCCCAAAGGATGCCTGGGCTCACTCCCAGGCCCTGAGATCATTACCTGAGCCTAAGGCAGACGCTTATCCAACTGAGCCATCCAGGTGCCCTGGGCCTTTCCATATATAATCACAATAACTTTATTGTCCCCAGTAAAATGAACAGTAATGTCTCAATGCCATTTAATTTTCAGACTATATTCAAGTTTCCTCAATTGTTTCCAAAGATCCTTTTTTTAAAAAATAATTACTAAGTTGTTTTGTAACTAATGTCTCATATATTCAACAACTTTTAATACACATTTTGTTCAGGGTATTAATAAAAATTGAGATGAATTATTTTTTATTTTTTTAATTTTAATTTTATTTTTTTAAAAGATTTTATTTATTTATTCATGAGAATACACAGAGAGGAGAGAGAGAGAGGCAGAGACATAGGCAGAGGGAGAAGCAGGCTCCATGCAGGGAGCCCGACATGGGATTCGATTCTGGGTCTCCAGGATCAAGCCCGAACTATAGGCGGCGCTAAACCACTGAGCCACCCGGGCTGCCCGAGAGAGAATCTCGGTTGGGTGTTGGAAATAGTCTATATTTTGTTTGTGGTGACCAAGGTCATGAATATATATGTCCAATTTAATAAATAAATGTTTTCTCCGTACCCAAAAATATATATTCTGCATTTTAAAGATCCATGTATGTATCCATTTTATTGATTTTGTTATTTTGTTTTAATTTTTAATCTATCTGAAACATGTTTTCAGCAGTATCTATTGTAAAGTCCTTCAGTAAAAAAACATGAATTAAAATCTGTGATATCTACTACTCGAGATGACATTGTTAAAAGGTTGTAGATCCTTATTTTTGTAAATATGTATACATTACATATACAGAATAAGTGGATATTTCATATACAAATTGGAATCACAATATATTTTTCAAGCTAATTTAAATGTATTGGATGACAATTTCTTTTAAGATTTTGTTTTTATTTATTTATTTATTTATTTTTTAAAAAGGACCTCCTTTTCAATGTTTTTTATTTTTTATTTATTTTTTATTTTTTTATTTATTTATGATAGTCACAGAGAGAGAGAGAGAGAGAGAGAGAGAGAGGCAGAGACATAGGCAGAGGGAGAAGCAGGCTCCATGCACCGGGAGCCCGACGTGGGATTCGATCCCAGGTCTCCAGGATCGTGCCCTGGGCCAAAGGCAGGCGCCAAACCGCTGTGCCACCCAGGGATCCCTCATTTTTTTTAAAGATTTATTTATTTATTCAGAGAGAGAGAGAGGAGAGGCAGAGACACAGGCAGAGGGAGAAGCAGGCTCCATACAGGAAGCCCGATGTGGGACTCGACCCCAGGTCTCCGGGACCACACCCCGGACCACAGGCGGCGCCAAACCACTGCACCACCGGGGATGCCCAAGATTTTGTTTTTATTTTTTTATTTTTTTATTTTTATTTTTTTAAATATTTATTTATTTATGATAGTCACACACAGAGAGAGAGAAAGAGAGAGAGGCAGAGACACAGGCAGAGGGAGAAGCAGGCTCCATGCACCGGGAGCCCGACATGGGATTCGATCCCGGGTCTCCAGGATCGTGCCCTGGGCCAAAGGCAGGCGCTAAACCGCTGCGCCACCCAGGGATCCCAAGATTTTGTTTTTAAATAACTTTTACACCCAACCTGGGGCTGGACTCACAGCCTAAGATCAAGAGTCTTACACTCCATTGATGAGCCAGCCAGGCACCCCAGACAGTATTTCTAATACATACATATTTCCCTTTTTTCTCAAATAGACCTGTTTGAATAAATCCATATCATAAAAGCTTAAAACCAATAGTATGAGTACCAAGTATTATTCTGAAAAAAATTCTCAATAATTGAAGTAAATAGGTACATTTACTTTTGCTTTTTAATTAAGTACATCTTTTGCTTTTTAATTTCTGTTGCTTTTTGTTGTTTGCTTTTTAAAGATCAGTTGCTTTTTATCAGTACTTTATATTAGCTTCTTTTACTGTGGTTTGCTTTTATATGCTTATTATTATTATTATTATTATTATTTTTTTTTTTTATTAATTGCTTCTGGTTGCTTTTGCTGAAAAATGACCTAACAAATCTTTTTTTATTTTTTTATTTTTAAGATTTTATTTATTTATCTATCCATGAGAAACACAGAGAGGAGAGAGAGAGAGGCAGAGACACAGCAGAGGGAGAAGTAGGCTCCATGTAGGAAGCCCGAGGCGGGACTCGATCCCGGGTCTCCAGGATCACGCCCTGGGCTGAAGGCAGCGCTAAATTACTGAGCCACCGGGCTGCCCTGACCTAACAAATCTTAGTAGAATTGTGTTTGTTTTTTTATTTTTAAAGATATATTTATTTATTTATTTTAGCACATACATGTGCCAGCCTTTGGGAGTGGGAATCGGGGGAGGGGTAGAGGGAGAGAGAGAATCTCTTTTTTTTCCCCCAAAGAGTTCATTTCTTTCTTTTCTTTTCTTTTCTTTTCTTTTCTTTTCTTTTCTTTTCTTTTCTTTTCTTTTCTTTTCTTTTTCTTTTCTTTTTTCTTTCTTTTCTTCTTTTTCCTCCCTTCCTCCCTTTCTTTCTTTCTTTCTTTCTTTCTTTCTTTCTTTCTTTCTTTCTTTCTTTCTTTTTTAGATTATATTTATTTATTCATGACAGACACAGAGAGAGAACGAGAGAGAGAGAGGAGAGAGAGGCAGATACACAGGCAGAGGGAGAAGCAGGCTCCATGCAGGGAGCCTGACGTGGTACTTTTTTTTTTATCTTTTTTTTTTTTTTTAATTTATGATAGTCACACAGAGAGAGAGAGAAGCAGAGACATAGGCAGAGGGAGAAGCAGGCTCCATGCACTGGAAGCCCAACGTGGGATTTGATCCCGGGTCTCCAGGATCACGCCCCGGGCCAAAGGCAGGCGCTAAACTGCTGCGCCACCCAGGGATCCCGTGTCGTGGTACTTGATCCGGGGTCTCCAGTATCAGGCCCTGGGCTGAAGGTGGCGCTAAACCACTGAGCCACCCGGGCTGCCCGAGAGAGAATCTCAAGCAGACTCCCTGCTGAGTACAGCTCCTGACTTGGGACTGGATCTCACAACCTGAGCTCATGACATGAGCCAAAACCAAGAGTTGGACGCTTAACCAACTGAGCCACAGGTGCCCCTAGAATTATGTTAAAATTAAAGTAGTACTTGCAGGATTCTTCAGTGAGTAAATTCCTAGGACTTGGATGTGTTTGTTGCTTGAAGACTCTTTTCCCATCTGGCTTCTGTATCCTAAGTTGTGTAAATGATGAGATTGCTAGATAACTGCGTTCTGGCCAGGAAAAAAGTTGTGGTTTTTGAGGGGCAAGGGTTATTGGTACAGGCAGAAGTTCTTACATGGTAGCTCCCCATTATCCTTGGTTTTGCTTTTTGCACTTTCAGCTACCCACAGTCAACCTCAGTCCAGAAACAGATGGTTCCCCTGATGTATTGTCAGAGGGTCAGTAGTAGCCTGACACTACATCACAGGGCCTGTGTCATTCCCTTCATATCATTTTCTAGGTATTTTATCATCTCATGTTAGCATAATACATGATATATATGTATTTTTTTTATTTTTTATTTATTTATGATAGTCACACAGAGAGAGAGAGAGGCAGAGACATAGGCAGAAGGAGAAGCAGGCTCCATGCAGGCTCCATGCACCAGGAGCCCGACTTGGGACTCGATCCCGGGTCTCCAGGATCGCGCCCTGGGCCAAAGGCAGGCGCTAAACCGCTGCGCCACCCAGGGATCCCATAATACATGATATTTTGAGAGAGAGACCACATTCATATAATTTTTATTACAGCATATTATAATTGTTCTATTTTATTATTAGTTATTGTTAATCTCTTACTATGTCTAATTTGTACATTAAACTTTATCATAGGTATGTCTGTGGGCAAAAACATAGTATGTTTAGGGTTTTGTACTATCTGCAGTTTTAGGCATCCACTGGGTTTCTTGGGGGAGTACTTACTTGGTACAAATTTCAAAGAGAAATTCATTTTTTGCTTGACTAATACTAGCAGGAGTTTACATGTGCCTTTATTTATTTATTTTAAAAGTTATATATTTAGAGAGTGAGAGAGAAAGAACGAGCAAGAGTGAGCTCAGGGAGAGGCCAAGGGAGAGGGAGAAAGAGTCCTCAAGCAGACTGGCTCCTGAGCGTGGACCCTGATGGAAGGCTTGATCCCAGGACCCTGAGGTCATGACCTGAGCTGAAACCAAGAGTCAGCTGCTTAACTGACTGAGCCACCCAGGCTACCCTTATATGTGCTTTTTAAAAATTACTGTGTCTGCTGCTAAATTTTCTTTGCTTTTTTTCCTCCCTCTGTCAGGTTCTTCAGAATAGATATCCCAGCCTCTTGGCAGTAACTGATCACCTGCTTGACATTTACATCCAACTTACTGGAGAGAAACATCACTCTCGCAGTGATAGTTCTGTTACATGTGAACAGGTACCTGAAGAATTTGCAGAAGCCAGAAGAGAAAACAAAAGACTAAGCCTTGAGGGAAGAGAATTGTCTCTAAGGTACTAGATTAAGCACTTTTGAGTTGATATTTTATTTATTTATTTTTTAAGTAGGCTCCATACCTATCACAGGGCTCGAACTCATGACCCCAAGGTCAAGAGTTGTGTGCTCCCCCTATTGAGCCATCCAGGTGCTCCTTGAGTTAATATTTTAAAAATTACTTCCCTTAAAAGTTCTTAGCAGCTATCACTAAATGGTTATGAGAGGTCAGGTTTTGAAATTAGACTTGTGGGCTGCTTCATGATGTTGGATCCTGTTTCAGATCTTATAGATAATGATTAGGAAGGCTTATAAGGGAATGTTATTTTAGCTTTAAAAAATAACTTTGAGGGCACCTGACTGGCTTAGTTGGTAGAACATGGTCCTCTTAATTTCAGAGTCATGAATTTAAGCCCCACGTTGGATGTGGAGGCTGCTTAAAAAAAAAAAGAAAAGGAAAAAAAATAACTTTAAAAGCTAAGGTTGAAACTCCTTAGTGACATAATTCTTTGACTGGTTTTTTCTTTCGTGACAATTGGGGTCTTAAATAAGACCCTTGATTTTGCTATATATAGTGAGTTCTGTACCTTTGCTTTCTATTCTCGATGATTGGCTTTCCCTTTAAGTGAGCCTTAGGAATGGGGCAACTCCCCTGATTTTTGCTCTGAGAGTTAGTTGCTGCCCCACTCTCCCCAACCTTATCTGGCATGGATTGGGATAATATATGTGACAGATGACTTTCTAATAGGTGGGGCCCCTCACTTATTCTGTCCACTGCACTATTTATCTTTACAATGCCAGAGAAACAGAGAGACTTCATTGTCATGTGTTCCCCAGACTTAGGTGGATTGAATTGAACTCTGATGGTTTTGATGTCTTTGACCTATGGTCTTTTATTTCCTTGTTTTTATTTTTTAAAGGGATCTACTGAATTGGTGTAATAGGATTGTCCATTGTTTTGACAGTCTGTCTTCATCAGCATCCTTAAATATTTTTCAAGAGGTAAGATAGAGTCTTCATGTTTGTTTTCTTTCTATCCTGTGAGGCTGTTGATTTCCATTGTCATTTTCTGTCTCTTGGCTGCTATCAGAATTTTTCTTTTGTGTTTATTATCCCTAGCTAGTTAAAACTCAACTAATGTTGCCTTAAAACTAACTGGACATATTAATATGGGCATAATATTGTTTTTAGTTTTAAAACAGGTTACTATAAATTATAAATAAGGATAGTTTAGATACAGTAAAGCAGACACTGAAATATTACAGATAAAATGAAAAGAAAGTCTCCTAGGTGACAGTAATGTTGTAAAATATAAAGTGTTTCTCAAATGTGTGTGTAGTATTAGGGGTGACTGGCTGGCTCAGTCTGTGGAGCATATGATTCTTGATCTTGAGGTCATGAGTTTGAGCTCCATTTTGGGTATGGAGCCTACTGAAAAAAATGCTCAGTATTTATTCCTACATAAAATTTCATAATCTATTTGATAAGAGTTGTATTTGTCTGATCTTTCCACTTCTTGGTAGGGCCTTTTACTTTAGTCCGGAGAAATTTACGTAGGGGTTACAAAGTATAGCCTTGTATGCTGGGCTTGGGCAAAAAATGTGTTGTGCGGGAGGGAAACCCCCCCCCTTGAATTACAACTCTGTCATATTCAATAAGAACAGGGAGATATTTATTCCTGCTTGCTTAAGAATAAAAGTGATACTGTCTGAAGATCTGTGGGCTCTTAAAACACTAGTTTTTTTTTAAAGATTTAAGAGAGAGAGAGAGAGAGAGGCAGAGACACAGGAGGAGGGAGAAGCAGGCTCCATGCTGGGAGCCTGACATGGGACTCGATCCTGGGACTCCAGGATTGCGCCCTGGGCCAAAGGCAGGCGCCAAACCGCTGAGCCACCCAGGGATCCCCAAAACACTAATTTTGATTATAAAGTGTTCTTGTTTGTTTATTTTTTAAAAAGATTTCATTTATTTATTCTTGAGAGACACAGAGAGGGAGGCAGAGACATCGGCAGAAGGAGAAGCTGACTCCCTGTGGGGAGCCTGATGCAGGGCTTTATCCCAGGACCCCGGGATTATGACTCAAGCCAAAAGCAGATGCTCAACCACTGACTCACCCAGGTATCCCAAAGTGTTCTGGTTTCTAAGGGTGCCTGAGTGGCTCAGTTGGTTAAGTATCTGACTCTTGATTTCGGCTCAGATCATGATTTCAAAGGTTGTGAGATTGAGCCCCACATCAGGTGTTTTCTCTCTCTCAATAAATTAAGTAAGTAAGTAACTAACTCTGGTTTCTGTCATTTGGGATTGAGGAGAGTAGTGACCCAATTTGGTTTGCATTGCATTCTTGTTGTGTTTGGCAAAGTTAGTATCAGTAGAAAGAAACCACATTTGGAGTTCACACTTATGGTGAGCTGAACCCTGAAATGCTGTGTGCCAGTTCTTGAATCTTGTTCTTCTTTCCCGTGAACTCACTTTTTCATTCCCCTAAATTTATCATCCTTCTAGAGATGACCTTGTTTTGCCTTTTAAAATAAAACTGTGGCATTATCTCTGTCTATAGATTTGCTGATTTGGGATATTTCATATAAGTGGGATCATAGAATATGTGACCTTTGTATCTAACTTCTTTGACTCTGCATATTCTCTCAGTTAATCCATGTTGTAGCCTGAATTATTTTTTATGGCTGAATAACATTTCATTGTATTGATAATAACAGATTTTGTTTGTATTTTGTTTATCCGTTTATTCATTGGTGGATATTTGGGTTGTTTTCACCTTTTGGCTATGACAAATATTGTTCTGAACTTTTGTATACAGGTATTTTGTTAATGTAGAAACAATATATATACATTGTTGAAAATGGGGAAATATAAGAAAGCAAAGTGGTAAAATAAAAATAGCTGTCAACCCGGGATCGGGATCGGGTCCCGCATTGGGCTCCTGGCATGGAGCCTGCTTCTCCCTCCTCCTGTGTCTTTGCCTCTATGTCTATCATAAATAATAAATAAATCTAAAAAAAAAAATAGCTGTCATCCAGACATTCCCTAACACTTTTAATACCTTGGTGTATCTCCTTCTTGATCTCTCTCTATTCTTCCTTCCTTCTTCCCTTTTTCCCTCCCTTCCTTCCGAAGATTTTATTTTTAAGTAATCCCTACACCCAACCTGGGGCTTGAACTCAGGACCCCAAGATCAAGAATCAAATGCTCAAGGCCTCCATAAGATTACCCCCACTTTAGAATCCAGCTGCAAGTCTTGGGGGCCACCTGTATTTGTGACCTACCAACTATAAATTCAGAGGTTCCCATGATCATCTCATGGTTCAATAGTCAACCCACAGAACTCCGTGGAAAGCACTATACTTAAAGTACGGGTTATGGTTTTATTATAAAAGATATAACTTAAAGACAGTCAAATGGAAGAGACAAAGGGCAAAGTCTCAAGGGTCCTGAGCATAGTTAGTTAGGGTGTACTAGCTTCCTGGCATATCCATATGTCCACCAACAGCTGGCTCTCCAAGCTTTGGATGTCCAGTATTTTATTAGGTCTTAAGTCATTGGCCATATGATCGAGCATAATTTCTAGCTCCTCCTCCCTCCCTTAGTGGTGGAGCTAAAAATTTCAACCCTCCAAGTCAGTGCTTGGTCTTTCTGACCTGGCCAGTCCCTCCTTAAACTACCTAAAGGCCATTAAGAGTCATCTTGCTTAGCTTTTAAAATTTTTTTTAGGGATCCCTGAGTGGCGCAGCGGTTTGGCGCCTGCCTTTGGCCCAGGATCACATCCTGGGGACCCAGGATCGAATCCCACGTCGGGCTCCCGGTGCATGGAGCCTGCTTCTCCCTCTGCCTATGTCTCTGCCTCTCTCTCTCACTGTGTGCCTATCATAAATAAAAATTTAAAAAAATAAAAAATAATAAAAATTTTTTTAAACTTTTTTTTTTAAAGATTTTATTCATTTATTCATGAGAGAGACAGAGGCAGAGACAGGCAGAAGGAGAAGCAGGCTCCTGGCTGGGAGCTCGATCCCCAGACAGGGATCACATCCTGAGCCAAAGGCATACGCTCAACCCCGGAGCCACTCAGGTGTCCCACACCTTGCTTAGCTTAATAAACTTAAGTATGGTCCAAAGGGGCCTTAGTGAATAACAAAAGACACTTCTTATTTTTGGTAATTCCAAGGGTTTTTAAAACTCTGTGCCAGGTATTAGGAACAAGGACTGTATAAATTCCCTCTCTTTTTAAATGCTTATGAAGTTTATTGATGTTTTACACTTGGTGGTGACAGAACCAAATGTATTCTTTGTTTACTGTACTCATAGTACCTTTCTGTTGTTATTTTCTCTCTTGTCTTTCCTGTAAGTAGAAGTTTATCAAAATGCTTAATGTATTCCAATTCAAACTTTTTGGGTAGAATTCATTTTTAGTGGTAATATATACTTTATATTTCATTTCATCAGAAGACCTACATCTGGAGCCACCCAAGTGGCTCAGTTGGTTAAACATCTGACTCTTGACCTTAGCTCAGTTCTTGATCTCAGGGTTGTGAGTTTAAGCCCCACATTTTTTACTTACAAAAAAAAAAAAAAAAAAAAAAGCAGAAGACACATATCTGGTTGGCCTGTCAGTAGTTGGCTGAGATGGAGTACTGCCATTGGGGTGTGCATCAAGAATTTTCCTTTACAGCTAGCAAGTAATCTTTTGGTGTTACTTTCGTGGCTTAAGAGTCAGTTCCCTCATGAATCATATAATGATTAACTCTAATTCTATTTTTGCCTGAATTTCAATTTGTAAAATGAAGCTTTTTAAAAAAATTAGAAGGCAGGAGGGGAGGTATGAGCAGGGGAAGGGGTAGAGGGAGAGGAAGAAAATCCTCAACAGATTACCTGCTGAGCACAGAGCACAACAATGGTACTTGATCCCAGGAACCTGAGATCATGACCTGCGCCAAAACCAAGAATCAGATGCTTAACCAACTGAGCCAGCCAGGTACCCTGTAAAATGAAGCCTTTTCTGTGTGGGTTTTTTTTTTTTTTTTTTTCTAATCAGTATTTTGATAGTAAAGCCTTCACATTTGTTTATCCTGTCTGTATTATGGTAAGGCCCTTGAGTCTAGGGCTGGTACCTTATTTCTACTCTCTTTAGTCTAGCAGATATGTTTCTCCTGGGTTTTATGTTCTTCCTTTTTGTGGCCAGGGTAGTGGTGCTCTGTGATTAATGTAGTATTTTAAAAAAATCAATTTGCATTGACCTTCGTTATTTTAATAGGCTCTGGACTGTTTCACAGCAATGCTTTCTAAGCATACAAGCAAACTGAAAATGGCAGAAATAATTGGAAGCAAATTGAACATTTCCAAGAAAAAGGTATGCAGTGCTATTTTTACTTTTCTGTTGGAAGGAAGCTGGGATATTTACTTGCTAGTCTCTGGTCCTTATCTAATAGTTCCTTTGTAATAACTACTTCCTCTGTCAAAGTTGATAGTTTCATTGTTGCCTTTCATGGATATAAAGCTCTCACTGTCTCTTACATAAGTAGTTCTCCATGTGCTCTACATTCTTAAAGTGAGTCACCTTGTACCTTATATCACCATGTATGCATTATTTTCTCCAGTGTTTTAATGGACGTGTTATTTCATAGATTGTGGACTCAGGACTGGAGCTGTTTTAGTAACACCTTTGTGATTTTAGGCACAATTAGATTTTTTCCAACTTTTCATTAATGTCAGACATCAGAAAAATTGAGAATAGTAGTACCAATGGATACCAAGAATAGTACAAAGACTAGTACGTAGGTTCATTGCTGACATTTTTAATATTTTGCCATTCTTGTTTTATTTCAAAATATGTATTTTTGGAGGAGAGAGCCCTTCAGAGTGGTAATGGTAGCTAGAGAAATGTCTGAGGCCCATCTTGTGGCAGATATCTGCCATTTCCAAATAGATGACTCAAAAAAACCTTATGTTCAAGGGGCTCCTTACGATTCTGAAACTGTTAAGATGGTTTTAGCTGCAGGTGACAGAACACCTACTAAATGGGCCTTAAATAATTAATAATTATAGTAGGCAAAAAAGAAATGAAACTACCACAATTGGCTTAGACTGATCAGTATTTATCCCTTTTGGTTGAAGAGAGATTCACTTTCCCTGAACACTTCACTGCTCCTTTCATTCCTGCCCCAAATCTAAACAAAATGGGTTCTTAGGATTGGTGACAAGGACAAGAGAGGAATCGCTTATGGGTAGAGATACCCTGGAAGCATCTGTCACAGCTTCCCTTTGTGTTCTGGCTGTAGTCAGATGTACCATGGTTCATTCAGGTCATTGTTTCCTACAATATTTTAGAATCTAATATTTTAGAATATTTAGTAATATTTTAGAAAAGCATAGATGAAGAACAATCACTTTTTTTTCATAAATTTTAGTTAGGAGTAGAACTTTCTGTTCATTTGTTATTGGAATATGTCTGTATGTTCACTTTAGATATAGGCAGATATGGGCTTATTTGAATGAATAAAAAGTACCATTATAGGAAAGCATTTCATAATCAATGTTTTAAAAAACATGAACAGAAATTCAGTCAATTTTATTTTATTTATTTATTCATGAGAGACAGAGTCACAGGCAGAGGGAGAAGCAGGCTCCATGCAGGGAGCCTGACGTGGACTTGATCTGGATCTCCAGGATCATGCTCTGTGCTGAAGGCGGCGCTTAACCGCTGAACTACCCGGGCTGCCCAAATTCAGTCAGTTCTAAAAAAGACATAATTAAAGCTAACTCGCCTATCTTGGAAGTAGAAAATCCTTAGTAGTAAAGGGCTAATTAGATGGGCATAGTAAGCCACATGGACGAGGAAATGTTTGAAGAATATACAGAATTTTTTTTAAAGACTATACAGAATTTTACTCTGTCTCCTTCCATAGGCCGAATTCTTCTGTCAGCTTTATAAACCCGAAATTGTGATCAATGAGCTAGATGTGCAAGTGGGTCGAGTACGGCTTCTACGGAAACAAAGTGAGGCTGTCCACATACAGAGGTAAATAGTCTCTCAACTAATCTGAGACTGTGGGGCTTTAGGAACATGATAGAAGGACTGACTGACTAGTCCAGCCCCTTGTGTCTGAGCAAAATGTGTTGTGTGAATGATGACTTCTCTACTGTGCTGGATGGTAAGAAGCAGTGCTTTCCTAAAGTATATTCTATAAAATTAGACATTAATAGGTAAAGGAGGTGATGAGGGTCATTAGGGACTTGGAACTAGGAAAAATGTATTTTTTGTTTTATTCACTATCATGTATTTACAAAGTAAGCCTCACTTGGAAGTTAGACGAAGTCCTAACGTTAGTCTGTTAATTCCTTGAAGGCTGGAATTGTATTAGAATCTGAGATCTGGTTACCATTTATTAAATACTTTGTATACACCTAATATTGTGCTAAGTGCTTTGCATATGTCTTCTTATGTAGCAGTTATAATAACTTTTTAAAAAATTTTTTATTTATTTATGATAATCACACAGAGAGAGAGAGAGAGGCAGAGACACAGGCAGAGGGAGAAGCAGGCTCCATGCACCGGGAGCCCGACGTGGGATTCGATCCCGGGTCTCCAGGATCGCGCCCTGGGCCAAGGGCAGGCGCTAAACCGCTGCACCACCCAGTGATCCCCGCAGTTATAATAACTTTATGAATTAACTTATTAATGTCTTACAGCTGCCATAACAAATTACTTGGTAGCCTAAAACAACAGACATTTATTTTCTCACAGCTCTGGAGACTAGAAATCTGAAATCATAATAATGTTGGCAGGGCCACACTTCCACCGAAGGCTTTTGCCTCCTTCCGGCTTCTGATGGCTACCAGCAATCTTTGGTGTTCCTTGTTTCTGTAGCTACGCTCTTCCATCTCTCTCTCTCTCTCTCCATTGTCATATCATCTTTCTTGTGTTTTTGTTTTTGTGTGTGTTTTTGTTTCTAAGTCTCTCTCTGTCTTCATAAGGATAGCAGTCATTGGATTTTAAGGCTTACCCTTAAACCCAGTATGATAGGATTTTATTTGTTATATCTGCAAAGACCCGTTTTCCAAGTAAGGTCACATTCACAGGTTCTGGATGGACATGAATTTTGGGGAAAGACTATTCAACCCAACATAAATAGTAACTCTGATCCAAATTTTACAGGTGAGGAAATGAAGGCTAAGAGAGCCTAAGTAATTGGCTTAGGATGACATAGCTAGGACAGATAACGTCCTACCTTATTGATGTTTTGAATCTTGGGAATCTAGTAAAGTATTGGGTGTAATGTAGAATTGATGAATTCTGCAACTCATAGACTTTAAGGATTCCTGTTTTATAGTATGAAAACAGATGCTGTGGGTTGTTTTCTCATTTTTGTGGAGTCTGGAAAATCTGGTTCCTCAAAATAACACTTAAGAGAAACTTGTAGCCTGCTTCTCTGACTGCTTATTTGTTTTTCTGTTCCCAGGGAGAAGTTCACTTTTGCTCCTACAAGGCCGTCCTCTGTTCTTATTGAACAGCTTGCAGTGTGTGTTAGTAAAGGGGAGCCTGTGTTGCTGGTGGGAGAGACAGGGACTGGCAAGACCTCTACTGTCCAGTACTTGGCTCACATTACAGGTAACTTGAGGGGAAGCACTCTGCCCCCAGACAATAAACATTTGACATTGCCTTTTTTTGTTATCTAACCCCCCCTTTTTTAATATTTTATTTTTATTTATTTGTTCATGACACACACACACACACACACACACACAGAGGCAGAGAGACACAGGCAGAGGGAGAAACAGGCTCCATGCAGGGAGCCCGACATGGGACTTGATCCCTGGTCTCCAGGATCATACCCTGGGCTGAAGGCGGTGCCAAACCGCTGAGCCACCTGGGCTGCCCTGTTATGTCCCCTTAAATAAAAAGTCCACAAAATATTGGGAGTTTAAAAAGTGCCACCACTCCACTTTGGAAATAACCACTGAAGATTTTTTCCTCGGAAATAATGTAATTTTTTCCTCCTGGAAATAACTGCTGTTAATGGCTTGGTATCAACTTTTTTTCGTTCTAATCTATGGCCTGCAAATATATAAACATTTAAGTCTGGTTTTATGTTGAAAGAAATGGGATCATGCTCTTTGTATTGCATTTAGTTCCTAAATAAATTGGGCATCTTTAAAAATAGAACTGCCTCATTTCTGTTCCAGTGGCTAATTAATAATATTCTATACTGGCTGTTTATTTAATTCTAACTTATAGACGACATTGACTTACTGAAGGATTTTTTCGTTGTTTTCAGTTATCTGATGCCACAGCAATAATACACAATGAATCTTCTTACACATATCTTTCTGGGTTAGGTGAAAATTATTGAATGGTTGGGAAATTCCTGAAAGTAAAATAAGAGGATCAGAAGAAATACACACTTAAAGATTTGCCTTATGCTCATGTCCACACATCCTTAAAGATCACACTGGATATAATTAGTCTTGACATTTTCAGAGTGACCCTTTCGCCCTTTCTTTTTAAAAGGCCACCGTTTGAGGGTTGTCAATATGAATCAACAAAGTGACACTGCAGACTTGCTTGGGGGGTGAGTATGATTTAAAATTATTTTCTTTTCTTTTTTTTTTTTTTTAAATTATTTTCTTGTTAACTTTATGTTCTGCTTGAGGGAACAAATAATTTTTCCATTTAAAGTTCAAAAGTAGCCTTAGAAAAAGGTTCAAAGATGTGCACCCCTACCCCTACCCAAGCAGGTTATTTATTGGACTGTATTGCAGAGCTCTTGGATGTGTAGATGTTTCTTTTTATTTTAAAGAACACTTGAGGTTCTTGCTTTCAAAGATCATACTGGAATGGAGAGAGAGAGAAAAAAAAAAGTATATAACCAACTAATATTTGTGTGTCCAGTCATTTATCAGCCTACATTCTGGAGTCACAATGCCTTGGAGCTAGACTCTCTCTTGCAGTTCAGCTATCTTTGAAACATTAACTAACTCTCTATTTGGTTAAATGCTGCTCCTAGGACCCCACAAAGGTCATTAAAATGCCCTTCTTCCATGTTGGTATTTTTGAATATGTTACAGTTACAATTTTAGTTTGTGCTGAAAGCTGTAAAGCTGATGGATGCTGTTGGCATACTTTATGTTGAGCAATATTAGGATCTGTCTTTTTTTTTTTTTTTTAGGATCTGTCTTATTAACTCAGAACAGTTACTTAAAAAAATCGTTAAAGGCACGAAGTAGAATTTATTGTCCTTTTTGCTCTTTATGGTGTCTGCCAGAAAGCTTTTCATTTATCTTTTTTTTTTTTTTTTGAGGACCACATTACAGCAGTTTTTGTTTATACTCTTTGTCTTATATCCTTCCTCGCTGTGAGTAGAGTGCCACTTTGGAATCCTGCTTCCTTTGGTACTTTTTCTTTTCTTACCTATAACTTATATTCTGTTCTTCACATGTTAGTAATTATGTGCTTAATGCTTTAAATATTTATTTTAAATATATATGTTATATATATGTTTTAAATATATATTATCTTAAGATCCATTAGCTGAGGCTTATCTTTCTTACTCTAATTCTACTTTTATTTCCCCGGTGATCTTTCTACCTTGTTTTTATTTTACTTCTATCAATTAATTGACACTTAATCTCCCCTTTCCCTCATCGAGGTACTTGGCCATGTGTTTTCACTAACATAGAATTTGTTACTTAACTAGGTATATCTATACTACCATGTATTTCTCTCTATTCTGTATCTATATGTGTCTGCAGGAATATTCTCTTGTTATGTATTCCTAACATAAATGGCTAGGCTTGTACTAAATGAACATGGACTGGGTCTGTCTCTTGTATGAATTTATAGTGTTATGTCAACCATTTTAAGTCGTTTTAAACATAGTGAGTACAAAGATGCTTATTTGTGTCCTGATGCAATTGATAATATTAAAAGGTTAGAATCAGAATAAGGTAACTGGAATTTTGTTTTAGTGCCAACTTGCTAAAAAGAATATATATTCATTTTTCCTTGTCAGTAGGTTAGCATCAGCTATCAGAAAACTTACATATGCTTCAATTTTTATATGGTTGGAAATATGCATTGTTTCCTATTCTTTTGTATTACTGGAAAGTAGTATAAATCAGATCTTTTAGTATATAACATTGTAGATGCATGGATGATTCCCTTGCTTATGAATTTTTGTATATAAGAGAGACAAAATTACTTTTAAAAGACAAGGGAGTGGAAAACAATATTCAAGAGTTGGCAGGGAGATGGGATCTAGAAAGGGTAATAACTATTTTGGGGATGTGTTACTTTCATCTGTTTTATTAGGTTTTATAACTTATGTTAAACATAGTTTGCATATGTCAAATACTATTGTGAAAAAATAACGAAAGAGGGATGCGTGGGTGGCTTAGCGGTTGAGTGTCTACTTTCAGCTCAGGGCGTGATCCCAGAGTTCCGAGATCAAGTCCCACACCGGGCTCCCTGCGAGGAGCCTTGTTCTCCCTCTGCCTATGTCTCTGCCTTCTCTCTGTGTATCATGAATAAATAAATAAGATCTTTTAAAAAAAAAATGAAAGAAATTTATAAACCTAATTAGTTTGGTTTGTGAATCTGGATCCTTTAGATTTTTTTTTTTTAATTTTTTTTTAAAATTTATTTATGATAGTCACAGAGAGAGAGAGAGAGAGAGAGAGAGAGAGGCAGAGACATAGGCAGAGGGAGAAGCAGGCTCCATGCACCGGGAGCCCGACGTGGGATTCAATCCTGGGTCTCCAGGATCGCGCCCTGGGCCAAAGGCAGGTGCTAAACCGCTGCGCCACCCAGGGATCCCTAGATTGGTTTTAAGAAGATTATTATTGAGGATTAAAAACACTTGGTAAAAGTTAAGCTTCAGAGACCATCAGAGTTTTATGTTATGCAGATTGCCTACTGATCTTTGTTGGTATATGTACCCCCTTGTTTTTTTTATTAGTATTAGCTTGGTATACCTTTTTCCTTCATTTAATTTTAGGTTTGTGGGTTTTTTTTCCCCCCTTTAAGTAGACTCCACACCAAACGTGGGGCCTGAGCTCATGACCCTGAGATCAAGAGTTGCATGCTTTACTGATTGAGCCAGCCCGGATCCCCTCCATTTAATTTTAGCTCTTTTTTTTTTTTTTTTTTAATTTTTAAGATTTTATTTTGAAGTAATCTCTGCACCCAACATGGGGGCTCGGACATATAACCCCGAGATTAGGAGTCACATGCTCCACTGACTGAGCCAGCCAGGTGCTCCTGTTATTCTGGTAGGCAGAACATAGACCTTTAGATTACCTGTGAGTAGAGAATCCAAGTTCAAACAGAGTTGAGGGTGATGAGACTCCATAAAGAAGAGTAAAGGAGACAGAGGACTTACATGAACCAGATAAAATCATTCCCGAAGGAGAAAGTCTAGGACTAAATGGCAAAACCCAGAGCACAGGTTCACAGTACTGACTATTGAGAAGGAGATTATCTCGGAAAAGGCAACCTCTGAGGGAGAAACAGCTGTATAGAGAAGGAGAGGTACCTTTGGAGAAGTTGTCAATAAAGGAAAGAAAAAATCGGAGGAAAAGTAAAGATCCCGTAGAAATGGAAGGGCGACCAACTTGCATCCTGTCCTCTTTCTTGCCACTCGTAGAAACATCTGCACAGAAGAGAGCAGGGCAGAAGTGCATATGCTTATAAACTTGGAATCCTGACTCTAAAATGAAGAAAACTGTTTCTTACTCCCACCCCCTTTAAAAATTTTTTTTATTTATTTGACAAAGAGAGAAAAAGTACAAGCAAGGGGAGTGGCAGGCAGAGGGAGAGGGAGAAGCAGGCTCTCCGCTGAGCAGAGAGCCCCACATGGGGCTTGATTCCAGGACCCAGGATCATGACCCGAGCCAAAGCAGATGCTTAACCGACTGAGCACTCATGTGCCCCTTGAAGAAGAGTGTTTATCATTTCTCAGCATGTACTGTTTTGTGTTCTTTCACATATTACAGTTTTAGAAAGTCATTTTCTTTTGTTTTAGCCATTTTCAAATGAATTCTTACATGCATTCTCAGTGTTATTTTCTCTCAAGTGTCAGGTTGGTTCTCACTGAATATTTGTGTTGCAATTCGGTTTTTTTTTTCTTTTCTGAAGTGTATATTTTTAAGATTTTATTTATTCATGAGAGAGAGAGAGAGAGAGGCAGAGACATAGGCAGAGGGAGATGCAGGCTCCCCACAAGGAGCCTGATGTTAGGACTCGATCCCGGACCCTAGGATCATGCCCTGAGCTGAAGGCAGACACTCAACCGCTGAGCCACCCAGGTATCCCTGAAGTGTATGTATGTATGTATGTATCTGTCTACCCACACACACACACACACACACACACACACACATATTCAGTTTTTACATCACTTGTAAAATTGACTTATATTGACTTAACTCTTTCAGTCATTGGCTCCACTTTAAATGAACAAATGTTTCTTTGAGTCTAATTTGTAGTTATTAAGCTACTATACTTTCATGAATTCAATAAACTTGGGCCAGTTAATAATGGTAATAATTATAACAGCTGATTCTTATATATACTCATGTTCCAGGCACTATTTTTTTTTTTTAAAGATTTATTTATTCAGAGAGAGAGAGAGAGAGAGAGAGAGAGAGAGAAGAGAGAGGCAGAGACACAGGCAGAGGGAGAAGCAGGCTCCATGCAGGAAGCCTGATGTGGGACTTGATCCCGGGTCCCCAGGATCACACCCCTGGCTGCAGGCGGCGCTTAACTGCTGCGCCATCAGGGCTGCCCAAGGCACTATTTTTTTTAATTTCATAGTTTATTTTATTTTATTTTTTAAGATTTTGTTTATTTATTCATAGAGACACACACACACACACACAGAGAGGCAGAGACACAGGCAGAGGGAGAAGCAGGCTCCATGCAGGAAGCCCGACGTGGGACTCGATCCTGGGTCTCCAGGATCACACCTCAGGCTGCAGGCAGCGCTAAACTGCTGCGCCACCGGGGCTGCCCCAGGCACTATTTAGAGTCCTTTATTTTTTATTTTTAAAAGATTTATTTATTTTAGAGAGAGAGCAAGGTGGGGGAGAGGGGTTGGGAGCAGAGGCAGAAAGCAAAACCTCAAGCTGACTCCCTGCCAAGCATGGAGCTTGATGCAGGGTTTGATCTCGGGACCCTGAGATCATGACCTGAGCCAAAACCAAGAGTTGCACACTTAATTGTGTCACCCAGGCACCCTGGAGTCCTTTGTGCTAATGTTTTAGCAACCATGAGGCAGACTATTACCCCATTTTATACTCAAGAGACCTGAGGCACATGTGATTAAGTACCTTGTTCAAGGTAATGGCTGGTTCATGTTTGAACCTAGTCAGTCTGTACTGAGTGTATGTACTTTTAATCATTACTCTGCTACCTCAGTTTGCTTTGGGTTCCATTTGTACTATCATCCTAAAGACTAGCAATTTTATTTAAATAAAATTTTTTTTTTTAATTCCTTACTTCTTCTGCTGTTCATCATCATTTGCTTGCTCCAGTGTGTAGCTCTCTCATCTTTCCTTGTACTCCTAATTTCCCTGTGGTCTCTCTTCCATTTAGTAGTTAATCATCTTTCAAAGGTGTAATCAGAAGTTGGACAGCAAGCACATCATTCTCTGTCTCAAATCCTTGCATTGACTTCTCAGGCAATTTAGAGTATATTCCAAAGGCTTTTTTTTTTTTTAAATCTCTAAGGCCCTTTATAATCCAGCATTGGCACTTCTCTGACATAATTTCCTTTGTCTGGCTCTGCCATTGAGCTCCAGCCACACACTTTTCCGTGTGGCACCTAGGTGCTGTTGTCTCTGTGGCATCCTTTGCCGCCCTCCCCCCCACCCCGCCCCCATGCTTGATTCGAATCCCCTTCAAATTCCAATCTTTAAGAAAGCCTTTCTGACTATCATATCTGAATTATCAGTGCCTTCTTCTCCCACTCTCCTTTATTTATATTCACAGCACTACTTGTATTTTATAATAGGTATATTTTTTATTTTCTCTTTCATTAGATTGTAAGGTACAGTGGGGCAGGACCTTGTGAGTCTTGTTTACTCAGTGCCTAACACCTAGCAGGTACTCAGTAAATTTTTGTTGAGTAAATCGAGTAAATGTCTTTATCAATGTGTTCATGCTTGCTGTTAAATATAAATGAGTTTGAAGTTCTTGTAGTTTTTCTCTGGAATCAGACTCTTTGATAGATACTCAGTGTCAGGGTCTTGGTTTTACTTATCTCATCGTTCCTCCCTCACAGTCCAATGAGTAAATAGGGTCTATGTGTTCTCTAATTGTGCTTGACTCTTCTGAAGCATACTTGGTATTTCAGTTCTCAAGTTATTTTTCTTGGAAATAAACTTTATGTCATGGTCCTTGAATTATAGTATTAGTATCTTAGGATACAGAAAATTGTATACTTATATTTTTCAGGAACAATTAGTGGTGCTTGAGCAACTTTTAGCTACAGGAGTGTTTCTCAACTCTTCATTATCATCCTTAACCCTGAATATTAAATTAAAATTTACAGAGGGGCACCTGAGTGGCTCAGTTAAGTGTCCCAACTCTTGATCTCAACTCATGTCATGATCTCTGGGTTGTGAGTTCAAGCCCTGCAGTTAGGCTCCATGCTGGGTCTGGAGCCTAATGCTTAAAATAAATAAATAAAATTTATATGAATTAATTTTCTAGCTCCTCAACCAGAGAATTGCTAAAGAATAAGAGAGAATCTAAATACTAAGTAATAAAATGTTGAGCTTTGGAGGGCCACAAACCTTTGCAATATCTAAGATTTTGTTGCTGCCCCCCCTCTCCCAGCTTCTGTCTCTTTAAGAGCAGTATATTCCCCCATCAATTGAGATGCTCTGAGCTGTGTTCACTTTGCTTAAGTTAATCAATTTCAGAGTTGTATTTTCTTCTAAAAATATCCTGAAAACTTTTTGGTTAATTTTTAAAAAATACATCATTAATGATGTTTATTTAAACATGTTAGTAAAATAAGTGACATGCCTCTTACTGCCCAACTAGGAATTTCCAATTTTTTTCATAATACTGTTTATCAAATACTAGTTTTTACCTTCAGTACAGACCCTTCAAACAGTGTGGAGAAAATAGATTATAATTTAATTAAACCTTTAACATGGGGCACCTGGCTGGCTCAATTGGTTAAGCAGCTAACTCTTGGTTTTTGGCTCAGGTCATGATTTCAGGGTCCTGGAATCGAGCCCCATGTTGGCCTTGATCAGCTGAGAGCCTGCCTGAGGATTCCTCCTCCACACCCCACCTTGGTCTCTCTCTCTCAAATAAATAAATCTTTATAAAAAAATAAAACTTTAACATAGATTTTAAAAGTATTTGGTATTATTTCCGATTTTGATTAAATTTGATTAAAATATCTATATTCTAAGACATGATTTCTAAATTCTCTTAGTCTCAGAAGTTTTGGAATTACATTTATCTTTTGTTTCAGTTACAAACCAGTGGACCATAAGCTTATTTGGCTGCCCTTACGGGAGGCATTTGAAGAACTCTTTGCCCAGACATTTTCTAAGAAGCAAAACTTTACGTTCTTGGGACATATTCAGACCTGTTACAGGCAGAAACGGTGGCAGGATCTCCTCAGACTAATGCAGCATGTGCACAAGTCGGCTGTCAACAAGGATGAAAAAGAGAGTGAAACTGGTAAGAATAGGACCCATATTACTAGTGGGAGGTCATGAGGCTGGGGTGTAATTAGCAGAATTGAAACCAGTGACCACAAGGCTAACGGGACTAATAAACGAGGCTGCAGTGTTTAAACATCCCTGACTCCTCTCCTCTGCAAGACAGATTTGAGGCTTATTGTTACATCTCCTTATTTTGGCTGCCTTTTTTTTTTTTTTTTTTTTTTTTTTTAAGATTTTATTTTTAAGGAATCTATACGCAGTGTTTTCCTTTTTTTTTTTTTTTTTTTTACGCAGTGTTTTCCATTAAACATCCCTGACTCCTCTCCCCTGCAAGGCAGATTTGAGGCTTATTGTTCCATCTCCTTATTTTGGCTGCCTTTTTTTTTTTTTAAGATTTTATTTTTCAAGGAATCTATACCCAAAGTGGGGCTCAGACCTACAACCCTGAGATAAGCTGCTTTTTGGCTGCCTCCTTAAGTAAATCTCTTTCCTTGCTGCTTACTCAATTGGCTTTGCTGTGTATCAGACATAAACTTTGGTTTAGTTATGAATTTGGTGAGCCATCCATCCAGTAGCTTTTTGCCAGTGGTTCGTGGGCTGCCAGATGCTAAAAATCTGGTTACAAGTTCAAGCAGCTGCCTAGGCTCTTTGTCTTAGGGATTGTACCTGAAGCCCTACCCTGACTGGATGCTGCCAGCCCTCAGTGCTTAATTTAGCTGGTGTGGCAAGGAAATGGTTTTTGCTTTGGACAGATGTGTCTTAGTGAGCCTATTTCTTTCTCCCATTTGTCTTCACTTTCTTAGCCTCCTTTTCTTGCTGGATTAGGAAAAGGTTAACTAGGAAGCCATTTGGTTTGGTTGGTGAAGCCCTGATTCTAGGGAGTAACCAGTGCTTATAGAGGTATTCTGGGCTTAATTTGGTTTGTTGTTGCAGCTTTTGTTGTCATCTTTGGATAAAATCAGCCGCATTTTAATTGGAAAATGGGAAATGACAACTTGATTCCTGAATGTAGCCCTTTGGGCTATATTCTCCAAAATTGGGCAATGTGTAGTTAAGAACTTATGAAACAAAAAAGACTTTTTTTGCAACATTGCTTGGCCGTAATATTCATTAGACCTTGGATAAGAATGACCACTTAATGAATCCGTAAATTATAATACCATCTCACAATTGGATTTGTTCTGTAAGATTTTGTTTGCACCTTGTTTGTGTATTTGGATATGTGTTCATGTACGCTGTAAATATGAGATATTTTCTCCACCTCTGGATAGTGCTAAAATTAGCTTGTAAAGGAGCACTATTTCAGTTAAAGGTGAGTGTGTATAAGAATTGGGCATTCTAAAACTCAGAAACTAACCCAAGGTTTTCAAGTTCACATGATCTGAAAAAACATTGGGTACTAAAGATAATTTAAGTTTGTTGGTTTAATTAAAATAGACATATCTTTAGAATTTTCAACATTTAAGTCAAATTTATTTAAGTCAAATAAATTGATATGATTTTTTAAATATATATAGCTTGGACGAATGACTTTGTCTTTTATAGTTTTCGTGGGTAATCTAAACATAACTGTTAAGAACAAACATGTAAATAAGATTAAAAGGTTTATAGGTAAACTTTAAAGTCATTTTCAAAGTCCTTGGTAACCTAAAACTAAAGTTTTACTAAGTTAAATGATGAGTTAAGTAAAAAACACTAAATCTCTAGATCATTTCTAAATAAGATAAAACCTTAATTACTAAACATAGGTTTATATGCTTTTGGCCTCCTTTTACAGAGAAACTAAAGATATTTGAGTTTGTTAGTAAACATGTTTTGTGCCATTGCTGAGATAAGGCATATATTTCTAAAAATTCTTAAATGTCATAAATTCACCAGTCTAAGGAATGCTGCTGGTACAACAGACAGTTCACTATTAGTTACTACTTAGTTTTCACTAGAAACTTAAGGTTTCTAAGAGTTAAGAATTCTAATATATAGAATTAATGGAAATGATCAGAGAAAAAACTATGCAAGGAAAGTGAGACTGGTTATTTAGAAGGAAAATTGAAGACAAAAAGTGAATGTAAAGAGGAAAGTTGTAGGTTTGTGAGAAAGGAATCTTTGGAAAGGAATTTTGTGCTTGGTAGGCACTAAGATTAAGTTTATTAGGGAGTGATCAACACCTGGGGAAGAGAAGGGAGTAAGAAAGCAAGATTAGACAGAAGTTGAGCAGTGATACAATATCAACAGAAGCTTAGCTGATTCTCTGAGGAGTTTCAAATTTGGATTATCCTTCAGAACCATCCTTTTTTTTTTTTTTTTTTTTTTTAAGATTTATTTATTCATTCATTCAGAGAGAGCAAAGAGAGAGGCAGAGACACAGGCGGAGGGAGAAGCAGGCTCCATGCAGGAAGCCCGATGTGGGACCCGATCCCGGGTCTCCAGGATCACACCCCAGGCTGCAGGCGGTGCTAAACCACTGCGCCACCGGGGCTGCCCCTTCAGAACCATCCTAAATTGGGGCAAAATTGGAACTGGACTTTTATAATAGTTACTGGATGTGACCACCTGGGAAGAGGGCATGCCCTTGGTAAGGCAGCTGTCTTTAGTCAAGGCCATCCCCAGTGGCATTTCAGAGTTGAGGACTGTTGGCAGCACCCCTGCAGCTGAGAGTCCTTCATTTCTGATGGAGATTCTGGTCAGCACATCACTACACCCACCACAAGAACTCAGATCCATGCTGTGCCCTGGGTATCCTTATCCTGATAAGTGTATGTCAGCATGGGAGATGACAGGAAAAAGGAAGGGACTCTATAAATTTTTAAAGAATTCATTTGTTGGAACGAGTAATCTTTAATATCAGAAGTATACCAGCATCAAATTGGAATTAGGTTTTCATGTTAAAATGACAGTTTCCTTAGGTTATTGGTCTAATAAGAAATTATAAACAGGTTTTTATCTTTAATCTGCTTAGAAAAACAAATTTCTGTGTTTTGTCTTCATTAGATCCTTGATTACTTAAGAAAGTTGCATCTTCTCAGTATTAAAAGTCCTAAGTGTTGCTAACAATTCTGTAACCTTCTGTATTTGTATTCTGTAACCTTTAGAATCTCTTATTGCTGCCTTGGCTAAATAGGATACTAAGTTTTGTAATGATCTATAATCCTATTTTTGGCATATGCTTCAAAACTTTGACACTTCTGACAAATTTCCCAAAATTCAACTTCTAAATGAAGTCTTTTTTACTAATTAGGCTTGGTTGTTATGTCAGATTACATGGAAGCATTGTCAAAGAAAGGATGGTAAACCTTCTTAAGTTGTAAGATTAAAAAAAATATATTTTATTTATTCATGAGAGAGACCAAGAGAGAGAGAAAGAGAGAGAGAGGCAGAGACATAGGCAGAGGGAGAAGCAGGCTCCACACAGGAAACCCGATGTGGGACTCGATCCCGGGACTCAAGGATCACACCCTGGGCCGAAGGCAGGCGCTACACCACTGAGCCACCCAGGCGTCCCAGGTTATAAGATTTTAATATAACTTGGTACAGTGTCATTACTTGTAATTCTAATTATTAAAATGTTGTGTGCCCAGTAATAATTATATTTCCCTGTCAACTGTATTATAATGAACTCTGATCAGATCTTTAACCATGGCCATTTTTGAGCCTTTTGCCATTTATAGTTATTGTTGATGATCTTGCAAGTATGTTTCAGCTTAAAGGCAATTCGTAGAAAGGACTTTTGACAAATAAGGCTTTTTGATACCTTTAAGATGATAAAACTGAACAAGGTAAAAATTTCTGGAACTAATGAAAGAACTAGATTCAAGCAGAATAACATGGGACTAAAAGAACTGAGAAAAATGATTATATATTTTTTATGACTTTTGTTTGAAGTATTTCTGGTTCTCTAATATTTGCTCTTACAGATTTAAGGGAACTTTTTCTCTTCAGCTATGACTCACAGGAATTTAATATAATGTTCCTTTGTAAACAAATATGAAACATTTATTTTTTTCCTCCAGAATTCAGAAATTCTCTGAAAATTCTTATATTTTCGTGGCATGTATTATAATTATTAGCATAAGATCTCTAAGAATCTGTTCTCCGTGTAATAGGATGCCACTGGAAACATTGGTTATATTACCAAGGCTTTGACTGGAATGTCATATTTGAGGGTGAAATGCATAGACTCAAATGTGACCAGACAGCATTAAAGAAGTAGGTTGACTTTATGGAGCCAATAAAGCCCCTTGGAAATAGCAGCTTGATACCTTGCTTACAGATACCTTGCTTACAAAGCATCTTTACCTGGTCTAACTTTGAGAGCCCACCTGCAGGACAGTCTCCTGAGCTGACAACTGTTTAACAGAACTGACCTATTTTCAAGACTAAGATTGGTTTGTGAGATATGGAGCAAATTTCTTACCTAAGGTCCAGAACAATTAAACTCAATCTAACAAGAAACAATGTTGGATTGTGATTTTTTCTTTTTTTCTTTTTTTAAAAGATTTTATTTATTTATTTATGAAAGACAGAGAGAGAGAGAGAGAGAGAGAGGCAGAGACACAGGCAGAGGGAGAAGCAGGCTCCATGCACCGGGAGCCCGACGTGGGATTCGATCCCGGGTCTCCAGGATCGCGCCCTGGGCCAAAGGCAGGCGGCGCCAAACCACTGCGCCACCCAGGGATCCCGATTGTGATATTTTTCTAAAAAAAAAAATCTGTCAAAAGGGAAGAATGTTAATTTGTAACCATATACAAGGAAGTTCACGTATATATACTGTGGTAACATCAATAAAGCTGAAGCCCTTTTCACCAGTACATACTCATGGAGCTAGTTGGAAAGAAAGGGGTCTTTTTTTTTTTTTTTTCTTTCTTTCTTTTTTGGTAAGACTTCATTTATTTGACATAGAGCTCAAGCAGGGTGGGGTGGCAGAGGGAGAGGGAGATCCTTGGGGCTTGATCCTAGCACCCTGGGATCATGACTTCAGCTGAAGGCAGAGGCTTAACCAGGTGCCCCCGGAAAGGGGACTTTTGACTTTTGAGAAAGAAAGACAAAAAAAACATAAGAGCCAGGATCACCCAAACCTTGGATGGTGGCACACCTTGAGTATCGATTTCACCCACTATCTTTGGAACGAAAATTTTGCTAACTATTCTTGTGAGCTCTGACAGATTTTTTTTTAAATAAGATTTATGTATTTTTAGAAAGCAAGCAAGTGAGCATGGGGAGAGGGGCAGAGGAGAAGAGAGTCTTAATCAGACACCCTGCTGAGCGCAGGTCCTGACTTGTGGCTTGATCTCAACCCTGAGATCATGACCTGAGCTAAAACCAAGAGTAGGCCATATAACTGACTGAGCCACCCTCGTGCCCCACCCCAATATATCTTAAGATGTTTTTTTTAAGAGACAGACTAACAGAGGAGTGTTATTACTTGGGGTTACTGATTTGCTATATACTTTACAGCAGACTAACAGAGGAGTGTTATTACTTGGGGTTACTGATTTGCTATATACTTTACAGCAGGTTGAATCCACAAGCAATAAATGCTGGACAACAGGTGATGGTGTTTGTACATCCTTAAAGTGCCACTGTAAGAAGAGCTGTGTCTTTTTTTTTTTTTTTTTTAAGAGCTGTGTCTCTAATAGAAAAACAGTGGCCAGATTTCCTGCTTTTACCTACACAAGGGTCTGAATATGGACATGCAGAAAAATGACCAGGGGGTATACACAGATGGTGGCCACTGATGCTGATAGAACCCATCTGGTCAGAGTAGGAGGTGCTATGACAGCACTCGATGACCCACCTGTTGTACAGTATAAGAATGTTTTTCTCCACAGTTAAATATTTCTTGCATTCACCTTTTACTAGTGTCATTCGTGTCACAAGGCAACCCCTACTGTGAACTAATGCTATTTGGCTTTGAGGAAAAACCAATTTATATCCAAGACTTAGATCAGGTGGCTGGGTTTTAAAGGAATGAGGAGATTCAATAGAATTCAGTGAATTGTGTTTAACACTATTTCCAACACAAGCAACAAATTCAGCAAACTTCTAGAGCTTCCGGGCATCGCTGTGAAAGAATTGACTGGTGATAATGCGGTTGTCAGCCACACCAGAAAAATGAGATTTAGTGACAAGAAAGAGTGTTGGGGATACAGCTCTTTCCCAAGTTGTAAAGCTCCTTATTCTTGATGAAGGTTAGTTGCTGCATGGAGGTAAAGGACTTGAGCTGCTTCTGGTAGCTTGTATGGTTGCTGGATATGTCAGCTTTGATGTTGCTTGAAAGCAACCAAAGAAGAAACTACTGTTTAGTCAAGCAGAATGTACATGTTAAGCCAAGTGCTAGGGAATATTTCCAAGAAAGCACAAAGTTGTTTGATTCCTCAAACCCCGAAACTGCACCCCGTTTCTGTAGGAAGTAGTTAGAACTGTTATCCCAATTTACTCAAGAGTGAATCATGTTCAAAAGACAGTGGGGGGATCCCTGGGTGGTGCAGCGGTTTGGCGCCTCCCTTTGGCCCAGGGCGCGATCCTGGAGACCCGGGATCGAATCCCACGTCGGGCTCCCGGTGCATGGAGCCTGCTTCTCCCTCTGCTTGTGTCTCTGCCTCTCTCTCTCTCTCTCTCTGTGTGACTATCATAAATAAATAAAAAATTAAAAAAAAAAAACAGTGGGGATTGAAACTGGTAACAAAGGGTTAGTGGGACCAATAATAAGTGCAGATGTAGACTAAAACCACAGATGCAACTTTTTACCCAGACCTGTTTTCACTTGCCTTTAAATTTTCCTATCTTTCTTGGGGAAGGGTGGATTGAGGCTTCTATTCAGAGTCTCCTCATTGGGCTGACTCTTAAATAAATTCTTGCTGCACACTTGGTGTCTTTGTGATTGGCTTCCCTGCACATCAGGCAGACAAATTTGGGTTCCCTTACAGAATTAGGAGGAGTTTGGGGAAGAATGAAGCAGTAGAAATTGGAGCTTTGTAGGACTTAAGGGAGATGACTAATTCTGAAGTATTGCTGCTTCTGTGATTCTAGTCATGATTTCCATAAAAACATGATTGTTAATGTTGATGTACAAGTACCACTTATTGGTCAATAATTCCTCTTTCCTTAGAAAATAAATTATACCCAAAAAGCTGAATTCTACAGCCAAAGGGTTTTTGGTAGTTTAGTTATCTTCTCTGTGTTTCCTCGTTCATAAAATGGGAATAAGGGTATCTACTTCGAAGCTCTTATGAGGGGTGAAAGAATTAACTAACGAACATATGCATATAAGTGAACTAGTTACTATTGTGGCTGAAACATAACATTATATATAAGTATTTGAACTTATTTTTTTATACTTCTAAGATGTTTGATTTTTATGTGAGTTTTGTTTTTTTTGTGTGTGTGTTTAAGTTCTATGTTTTACAACCTAAAGTGTATGTTAAATTCTTGTCCTTATTCTTTTCTAGGGTTACTCCTAAAAGAGAAATGGGAAGCATTTGGTCTTAGACTCAACCATGCTCAACAACAGATGAAAATGACTGAAAATGCCCTATTGTTTGCATTTGTAGAGGTATTTTGGTTCAGTTATTTAGGTTAAAGGAATGTTGATTTGATACAAAATTCAGGTTTAGGCAGGCTACTATTTTGTATTATCTTTATGTTGATATTTTTAGTGCTTGGTGTTTGAGACTTAATAAACACTAATGAATAATACTTCAGGGGGAGATTTTTGAAAAATATCCTTTATGGAAATTATAAGGTCTTGATGAGCACCATTATTCTTAAAGTTGGAGTTGAGGACAACTAGTGGACTCTATTTCATGGTGAGGGGGAAGGAGGAGTAGATTTGGATCTATTCACTTTAGGCCTCACTCTCAGTGAATGGGTAGTTCTGCTGTTTTCTGCCTATCACCCTGTGGGAAGGACCAACCTAAAAAATTTTCATAGCTTAAGATTTTTATTTATTTTTATTTTTTTAAAGATTTTATTTATTTATTCATGAGAGACACACAGAGAGAGGCAGAGACACAGGCAGAGGGAGAAGCAGGGAGCCTGATGTGGGACTTGATCCTGGGACCACAGGATCATGCCCTGGGCCAAAGGCAGGTGCTAAACCGCTGAGCCATGCAGGGATCCCCAGCTTAAGATTTTTAAATTCTTATTTTAAAAAATTGTTTCTGCCTTCTGAGCTTTGAACTTGCCCTTTCCCCTTTTCCCTCTCCCCCATGTGTCTGACCCTGTCTTACCCATTTCGAATTCAAGTGGTGCAGCACCTCCGAAGTGTCAATGCACACACCTGCTGTTGCTTTTGATTCTGGAAGGCATGTAGTTTCAACTTGTAACAAAATATTTGTAGTCTTCAATAAACTGTGGTATTTTTTTAATAATAATAATAATAATAATAATAATAATAACAAATTGTTTCTGTGACATATTTTAGACCACACCTTAAAAGGAGGTGGGACTCTTGTTTGAGATAGTGTTTTGGTGAGAGAGATTACTCAATCATGTCCCATCAATATGGGAAATTTGGTCATCAGAGCTTAATCTTAATAGGAATATTTTTTTAAATAACCAATTAGGATGTCAAGTGCTCTCAAAATAGGGTTTATATCTATTTCATGACTTGGCATTACACTGGAGTTCAATACACTTGTCCTGTTTTAATGTTTTCAATTTATAGAAGATTCTGTTAGGATCATTGTGAAAACAAAAGTTAAAGCCATTTAATAATAAAACAGTTTCTGGTGTTGTATCAATAGTGGATTTTAAGATTTGTATTTCAGTTCTCTTGGAAACAGAACTTGAAGAGATAAACCAATGAAGAAGAGGAAAGATTTCTTTTGATATTCTTTAGCAAATGTATAAGGCTATGTATTACAACCACTGCACTCTTTTGACTTAGTCATTCGTCTCATCTTTGCATACTCATCAACTGATCCTACATTTATTTTTAGTGGTTTTAATAACCATTTGGATACTTCTAAACATCTAAACACATTATAGATTATTAGTTACCTGACTATCCATCTACTGAGATAATTTAGTTTGTTGCGTGTCTCTGTTAGGTTCAAACATACTCCCTTGACCCTTCTGGACATTTAAAAATGGTAACTCGGGATCACTGGGTGGCGCAGCGGTTTGGCGCCTGCCTTTGGCCCAGGGCGCGATCCTGGAGACCTGGGATCGAATCCCACGTCGGGCTCCCGGGGCATGGAGCCTGCTTTTCCCTCTGCCTGTGTCTCTGCCTCTCTCTCTCTCTCTCCTCTGTGTGTGTGTGTGTGTGTGTGACTATCATAAATAAACAAAAAAATAAAAATAAAAATAAAAATGGTAACTTGACCTTAGCTCTTGAAATCACCTGGCAGCCATTCGGCATTTAGGGTGAAAGTTCATTAAGTACAAGAGGTTTGCCCTTGTTTCTAACCCTGCTTACATAACTGCTCTTGGTGAGAGTATCTTTTTTGCAGTGGATTTTTAACACTTTATCTTCTTTTAGGGTACACTAGCTCAAGCCGTAAAGAAAGGAGAGTGGATCTTGTTGGATGAGATTAATCTGGCTGCTCCAGAAACATTAGAATGTCTCAGTGGTTTACTTGAAGGTTCTTCTGGCTCCCTAGTGTTGCTGGATCGAGGAGACACAGGTAGTACTTGATCTCATTGAGGTTTGACTTGATGCCAGGTCTTTGACCTCTTTAGAGTAAGATTCTTTTGGTTAGGTGGATTACATAGGTCTCCCAGTGTTCATTCCATAGTACTAATTTTCTGCCAAGTTAGGAGGCATGGGGAATGCAAAGAATAAGAATTTAAAAATTTTTTAAAAATTATTTGTTCATGGGGATCCCTGGGTGGCTCAGAGGTTTGGTGCCTGCCTTTGGCCCAGGATACGATTCTGGAGTCTGGGGATCGAGTCCCACGTCGGGCTCCCGGCATGGAGCCTGCTTCTCCCTCCTCCTGTGTCTCTGCCTCTCTCTCTCTCTCCCTTTCTCTCTCTCTCCCTCTCTATCTATCATGAATAAATAAATAAATAAATCTTTAAAAAAATTATTTATTCATGAGAGAAAAAGAGAGGTAGAGGCATAGGGAAAGGCAGAGGCAGGCTACTCACAGAACAGGGAGCCCGATGTGGGACTTGATTCCAGGACCCTGGGATTATGACCCAAGCCAAAAGGAGACACTTAACCAACTGAGCCACCCAGGTGCCCAAGAATAAGAATTTGTTACTTGGTAGTATATACTGAATTGTATATATTTGAATAGGTGATATACATATAGGTGAATAGGTGATAAAACATAAGTGGTAATGAACAACCATACCTTAAAAGATGGTGGAAGGGGAGCATAAGATTAAGTTGTTACATATGTCTGGAAATTGGTTTCAGTGGGATTTCAGAAAAAGGAAGGATGGTTTGCACAGCCAGCACCATTCTTGCTAAGTCTGAGGCAGGGCTTCCTGGCCTGAGGTTCTGTGAACTTAGATAGTCTTCCCCGGGGCACCCGTGGCTGATCACTTGATGTTACCAGTTGAGAACTTATGGTTTTCTCTTACCAGAACCCCTGGTTCGTCATCCTGACTTCCGTTTATTTGCTTGTATGAACCCAGCAACAGACGTGGGCAAAAGAAATCTCCCACCAGGAATAAGAAACAGGTGAGGGGACATGGCCTGGTTCCTGGGGATTTTTAAAAAAATTCTCTTTATTGGTTGATAATAATAACATAACCAGTCCTCATAATGGTGCTTGAAATTTCTTGATCTCTGCTAAGAGGAATTCTTCTTTGTCATATTCTTCTACTTTCTTTAGGTGATAGGAATATGGAGGACCCCAGAACACTGGAGAATTTTTTCAGTTGGGTTGTTTGTATGACACGTAATGGCTCATGGATATCGTTGAAAATAAAATTTTTTCTTCATTCAATTAACCTTATAGCTATTAGGAAAACCTTTACATACTGATAAAACAGTATAATATATAACAGTATAAGTACATTTTAGGAACTGAATGAATCCTCTTGGATGAGGCCAGTGATTTGTAAAAGGCCTTTTAAGTTTCAGTGTTCAGTAAACACTGACTGACACTAACATGGTACTTAGTTGTTTGGTATTTTATGTATATAGCATTTGGAAAAAGTTAAATGATCTTATTTTTGTTGGTGACCTTTTGTTGAATTTTGAGTATTAAAATAGTGTTAAAATTTTATTAGATTCCTCTCATTATAAGAGTAATAAAACCTTCTTAGGAAAATTTTATAAACTATAAACATTATATCTTCCTTTGCTCCAGTGACTTTATTTTTGAATGTGTGGGTGCTTTTTGTTGTTGCTGCTGGATGTATTTTTTATTACATGTAGCTATAACACCTCTGAAAATAAGGGATAAATGTCTTATTTTTTATAATTATTTCTTACAAAGAGTATTGCGTAGAAATAATAAATTTTTGGTAACAATTACGTTATCTTATTTCACTATGGTCAGTTTATAGCTAGATGAAAGACTTTCATATTTTATACCATAAGCAATTAAAATGAGTTTACATAACTTTGTGTTTTGTATTTTTTTTTTTTTAAGATTTTATTTATTTATTTGAGAGAGAACAAACTGTGGGAAGGAGTAGCAAAGGGAGAGGGAAAAACAAAAAAACAGGCTTCCCAGTGAGCAAGGAGCCCCCCAAGGGGCTTGACCTGGGATCATGACCAGAGCCAAAGGCAGATGCTGGCTTACTGACTGAGCCACCCAGCCACCCTTTGTGTTTTGTATTTTTTAATTGTCAGAATAGTTGTATTAACTTCCTAAAAAGTGGTTATTATGTAATAATAATTGTTTTATAGGTTCACAGAACTTTATGTAGAAGAATTGGAAAGTAAAGAAGATTTACAAATTCTTATTGTGGATTATCTGAAAGGACTGAGTGTAAATAAGACCACAGTGCAAGGAATCATCAGGTAGGTTCCCTGTGTGCCTCATCCGCAAATACTATTTATTTTATTTTATGTTTGTTTGTTTGTTTGTTTATTTATTTAATGCTTCTTATTAGAGAAGGATTATCATTAAGGTTTCTATTTTAAAGTTGGAACTTTAAGAATTCCCATGGATCTTCCTAATGAAGCCACATCGAAAGCTTAGTAATTACCACTTAACGAGAATATGTAAACAATTAGACAGTGTTCTTCTAATTAGTTTTTTTTTTTTAATTTATTTATTTATGATAGTCACAGAGAGAGAGAGAGAAAGAGGCAGATCACAGGCAGAGGGAGAAGCAGGCTCCATGCACCGGGAGCCCGATGTGGGATTCGATCCCAGGTCTCCAGGATCGCGCCCTGGGCCAAAGGCAGGCGCCAAACCACTGTGCCACCCAGGGATCCCTCCTAATTAGTTTTGTATTCATAGCTAGGAGTTTGCATCTCTGGAAGGTGTAAAAGGCTTGCTTGTATTTTGATCTGTCTTGATGAAATCTTATTTTTGCAGGTTGCATGCTAGTTATGTGGGATGCAGGGAGAAAAAGGTTGATACAATGAATGATTCAGATTTAAAATTAACTGAGGCATAGCGGAATAAAGTAAGGACTGGCCATGTGGCTTGGTGCTTTCTTGAGCCTTTTTTTTTCTGTTTCTGTTTTTGTTTTTGTTTTTATGCCATGTGGAAAGGGTACAGTCTCTTATATTAGACAGCCTGAATCCTAGTACAGGCTCTGTCAAAAACGAATTCTATCATTCTGGGCACATTACTTAGTAATTTAAATTTTGTCTGTGTCATCTAGAAAGAACATTACATTATGTAAAGTTTTTGAAATAGGATCATATTAATGTTTTACTTTGCTTTTTGTGATTTGTTCCCTTTTTTTTTTGTACAAATAATTATTGAGTTGCCCAGGTACTAGAGATATAGCTATAAATATCTGAATATTTAATATTAATAATAGCTATATCTGAATCCTGATTCTCCTTATTTTAGGTTATGG
The DNA here is from genome assembly GCF_003254725.2 of Canis lupus dingo. Classification (NCBI taxonomy): domain Eukaryota; kingdom Metazoa; phylum Chordata; class Mammalia; order Carnivora; family Canidae; genus Canis; species Canis lupus. The sequence goes on along the minus strand of NC_064254.1, from coordinate 49,156,089 downwards.
TAAGTGAAGAAAAATAACACATAAAGTAAAATGGGGATTAGAAAATACAGGCTTGGGGCCCTATTTTAAATAGGATAGTTAAGAAGGCATTTGTGAAAATGCTTTGGAGTGGTTTACCAATACCACATTCTAAAATTGGAACACATTTTGTTAGCCAAGATTATTTGGACAAAAGTATAAATACGTGTGATTAAAATTCAAAAGCGAGATAAAACAGATTAGTAAAGCAGAGGCTCTTGTAAGATGCTGAAAGTATAAGTAGTAAGTGTTCCATTTGTAATAACCCACTTCTGGAATGTAGATTCTTTCTATAAGAGAAAGAATATATAGCTAGATTGCAGAGATAAGCCAAATCTCATTTGGATTTCATCTGTGACATGCATTTGGTTACTCTTGATCTTGTATAGCTGATCATGAATTTCATGAAATTTTAAATTCCTCGCATTTCATGTTTTATTCTGAAACTCCTAACATCTTGTCATCTTTTAGACTTCTAAAGTGTGTGATAATGATAACAGTAACAGTCATATTTTCATGCTTTTTAACGTTTTGTCATTGTTGATTATGGCTGTACCTATGACCTTTCAATACACCGTGATTTTTCCTGTGTGCTTCTTCTCCATTACTATTATAGATTACATAGGCACTTTATTTCCCCATTGTATTAGAGTGTATTAGGAACACTGTGTTTGAACTCTGTATATTCTCTCTCTCTCTCTAAGGTTTATTTATGTGCTCGCTTCTGCAATACATATACTAAGATTTATTTATATTTAAAGAGAGAGTAAGGGGGGGGGAAGGGACAGGTCAAGCCCACTCCCCTGTGAGCACAGAGCCCAACATGGGGCTTGATCTCACAACCCTGTGATCATGACCTGAGCCGAAAGTAAGAGTCGAATGCTTAAATGGCTAATCTACCCAAGTGCCTCTGAACTCTGGATATTTTTACTAAGGACTTCTCCTGTCTTGCCATCCTTTTGTTAAGAACATCACCTCTCTCCTCTTTTTACCCAAAAGGAAATTGATAGATCCTTCTTTTGAAAAAGTCTTTGACTGTGTGAGAAATAGATTTAAAAGTGAATGTCTGAGAGGTTTTGATGAATGCTCTAGGAAACTGTATGTAAGCTTAACTATCTAATTCTATAAAAGTGGCTTTTGGGCCTTGTGTAGAAAATCAAAGTAACGGCAAAATGGTGAATGCTTATGAGTTAATAAAGTCATCTGAACTTTGTCCTTTTTTGTAGCTTGTACACAGCTCTCCGGAAAGACTCTGGGACAAAATTGGTGGATGGAACTGGCCATAGACCTCATTACAGCCTTCGGACCCTTTGCAGGGCTCTGCGATTTGCAGCTTCCAATCCGTGTGGCAACATCCAGCGCTCGCTCTATGAGGTCTTCCTAAAGTCTCTGCTTGGATGGGAGTTTGGTGGATGGGTTCATCATTGAAAGGGAGGGAGTGGTGATGCATATGCTGGGTCTGCCTGTGCATGTGTGTTCCATTTAGTCAGATCAGCCCAGAACATACCAGAGTGACCCTGTCCTTATTCTACTATAATATCACATTTAAAAGTTGTTCTGGGAACCAGCACCACCCAAGAGGTTGAATTTTTTTCTTGAAATAAGTTGGCCTGTAATTGCAGAAGGGTGTAATCAGTTTTATGCATATTTGTTTTTTTTTTTCTAGGGCTTTTGTTTGGGTTTCTTAACACAGCTTGACAGGGCATCACACCCAATAGTTCAGAAGCTCATTTGTCAACACATTGTCTCTGGCAATGTAAAAAGTCTGCTGAAGCAGGTATGTTGTTTGTTTTTTTTGACTTCTTTAACATAAATAAAAGGCTGAATTATCAAAATTTTGGTGTTCTGTTTTTTTAAACTTGTTTCTAATTATAAAAGTAATCAGTTTGTTCCAAAAAATTAAGTTGTGTCTTAGATGGTGAAAATTCCTAGTAATCCTTCTACTCTTTAGATTTAAACCATATACCTTTCCACCTAAATTATATTTGTATTTTTTTATATATATTTAAATTTTGACAGTGTATGTATAGATTTATCAAGGCAAATTCCTTCTTGTTTTTTATTTTAATTCCAGTATATTTAATATACAGTATTACATTAGTTTCAGGTATATAATATAGTGATTCAACAAATCTTTATGTATGTTACTCGTTGCTGAAGCTAAGTGTACTCTTAATTCCCTTCACTTGTTTCACCATCTCCCCCTTCTTCCCTCCCCTCCCCTTGGGTAAACCATCAATTTGTTCTCTCTTGTTAAGAGTCTTTTTTTTGGGTTGTCTTTTTTGTTTGTTTGTTTCTTAGATTGTACCTATATGTGAAATCATATGGTATTTGTCTTTTCCTGACTTCACTCAGTAAGGGCAAATTCTAATGTATGTATCTAATATAAATGACTTAAAAGGAATCATCGCATAATACTGTTCTGTGGCTTCCTTTCTTAGCCTAACCATATCCTGGATATATTTTTGTGTCTGTACCACAGATCACTATGACATGGTTTCTAATGGTTGCATAGTAATTTGTTGCTTACACCATAGTTTGTGTACACATTTCCCATCTGATTGATAGTTGGACTTTTTTTTTTTTTTTTTCTTATTAAACACAGCAACCATTTCAGTTTGAGGAGGAGATTCTAGAATAACATGGGAGTGAAAGATGCTGAGAAAGTAGTTTATCAACTAACTGGCTTGTTTTTATGTTGATTCCTTGCTCTTAAGGAAGAAAGAACCTTATTAGGGACTTAGGATTACTTTGGATTCAGTATTTTTTCCTTTCTAAAATTTATACAAGTAACACATGAATATGTACTTTTGGTAAACCATAAAAACATTGAAAAAAAAAGTTAAGCTTCCTTTGATTATTATTCTAATACCACTCACTGTCCTTATCTTTTTTTTTTTATGTGTTCCTCATGGTTACCCCTGATGGAGGCCTAAGGATCCTTTTTTTCCCCCACTGCTTCTGAGTTCAGTTGAGGAGCTCTTAAAGAAGTGCCTGGAATGGTAGTAGCTTCAAATTAGGGAACTAAATGTTTTAGAAGAGCATTTTTTCATAGCTACAAATCTGACCACTTTTGACTATTTTTGATGTATGAAAATGACAGTTTTGTTATAAATCAGTGTAATAATGCAAAAGCCCATTCCCTCAGTTCAGAACTGGTCTTGTTTTTAGGAATTTAGTTCATTTGAAGTACATGTTTTTGACAAATATTTCATCAGACTGAGAGTGAAAATTTTGGTAGGTGAGAGAAAAGAACTGAATCAGAAACTATCCAATTCAAGTTCTTTCCTCACTACAACTCACCTGGATTTAAAAACCAATACATGTCATCATTTTGTTCTCATTCCTCAAAGTACTTTTCATATTTCACCCATGGCTTTTAATGTTGAAAGCATCCAGAACAGGGCAGCATTCTTGGTGACAGTGGTTTTTCCTACCTTACGCCCCTCTCTGAAAGAATAGGACTGTGGGTTATTTCTCTAACTTCTGTGACTTTCAGCCTATTCCAGAACCAAAAGGAGGACGACTTATCCAGGTTGAAGGATATTGGATTTCAGTGGGAGACAAGGAGCCTACAATAGATGAGACCTACATTCTTACATCTTCTGTTAAGCTGAACCTGAGAGACATTGTCCGAGTGGTTTCTGCGGGGTGTGTGGACCTTTTCTCTTGCTGCTCTGAAGTTTTACCAGCATAGGCATTGATGACATTCTAGTCTTACTTCCTTAATTTTCTTTTATTTTTATTATTTTTTTTTTTTACTTTTTTTTTTTTACTTCCTTAATTTTCGAAGTTCTTTATTGTTGTTTATTGGCTAAGTGAGTAATTCCTTCTAAAATCAGTATTGTCACTTTTCTCCTGGCACAAAGCATTGTTTCTAATAATTGCACCTTTTGGTCGAAGCAATACAGATGCAGATTATTTTGGCCATCATTATGCTTATTTTCCAGTATTTTGCTGATGACTACTTATCATCCATTATTTAAATGAATAACAGCTAGTCCCATTCACCATTTCTCACAAGTACTATAAGCAAGGTTGAGATTGCTTTCCTCAGTATTTTCCGAGGAACCCTTTTTACATAGAAACTTCTTAGGGCTTAAGAAACATTCCATTAGTGGCATATAGGTATATGAAAATGTTTTTTTATGGTGATAAATTCCTTTTTAATACTACTTGAATTAATTCTGGTTTTTGTCTTTTTTTTCCCCCCCCCTTAAATTGCTTTATTGGCTGGTCTTTTAAAGAACCTATCCAGTGTTGATTCAGGGAGAGACGTCAGTTGGTAAAACAAGCCTTATCCGGTGGCTGGCTGCAGCTACTGGTAACCACTGTGTGCGTATTAACAATCATGAACACACGGATATTCAGGAGTACATTGGTTGTTATACGTCTGACTCTTCAGGGAAGCTTGTGTTTAAAGAAGGTAGGGCTGTTATTTCATTCCATGGGTATAGGCATTCATTCTTTTAAGCACATTTCCCCATGTAAATTTCATCCCTTCCAGTTGAGGCACATGGACCTTTGCCATAAGAGCTGGTTTTTCTCTCTCTCTGATCTCCCTGGTTAAGGGAAGATGGTTATGGATCCAGCTTCCTTTGGGCCCCACTCATCTTGTCAGCTGTATAGGGGACTAGCACCAAGTTCTGTAGGGTGCAATTGAACTGCAACTTAATCTCCTAGAGACTCAGAAGAATGAGATGAGCTTTGAACAGACGGAAGCTTAGAATAGAAATGAGAATGTGGTGATTTATTTATTTAAATATTTTATTTATTTATTTATTTGACACAGAGAAAGCATTAGCAGGGGAGGGACAGAGGAAGAGGGAGAAGCAGGCTCCCCACTGAAAGGGAGCCCAACATGGGGCTCAATCTCAGGACCCCCAGATCATGACCTGAGCTGAAGGCAGATGCTTAATGACTGAGCCAGGTGCCCCAAGAATGTGGTGATTGATTGATTGATTATTTTATGTTATTTAAAGATTTTATTTATTTATTCATGAGAAACACGGCGGGTAGGGGTGGCGGTGGGCAGAGACACAGGCAGAGAAAGAAGCAGGCTCCATGCAGGAAGCTGGATGTGGGACTCGATCCCCGGACTCCAGAATCATGCCTTGAGCCAAAGGTGGCGCTAAACTGCTGAGCCACCCAGGCTGCCCGAATGTGGTGATTTAAATGAAATTTGACTGCAGGGGGAAAAGTTGGAAATATATTTATCAGCCTTAGCTCCCCTTCTGTGTGACATAAAAGGATTACTTTAATTGAAAATTGTGCTTCCTTGATATTTGGCATCACAGATTATTTTTGGGCATGACTAGCTGCTGCAGGGAGTAATTTGTTTTGAAATGTAATGGTCTATGTATGGTTGATTTATATAGCATTTTTAAACATATTTTAAAACTTTGGACTAATTTATGCTCTAATCCTCAGTGTTTGTTTTTTCCTAAGGTGTTCTTATTGATGCTATGAGAAAGGGCTACTGGATTATTTTAGATGAATTAAATTTGGCTCCTACTGATGTGTTAGAAGCACTGAACAGATTGCTAGATGATAATCGTGAATTGCTCATCACAGAAACACAAGAAGTTGTTAAAGCTCACCCTCGGTTCATGCTTTTTGCTACCCAGAATCCCCCAGGACTTTATGGAGGCAGAAAGGTGTGTAGCATTTCATTTGTCCATTTGTTACCTGGTCAAGTAATAGATCTTTCTTGGGTTAGACTGAGATGTTTTTCTTTTGAAGGGTTTTTCTTTTTGTGGTGAAAAGGAGAGCCTCCGTTTTGGAAACTGGATAAGAAGGCTTTCTTCATCATGTTTTTTTTTCCTGTGTGTTTCCCAGGTGCTTTCTAGAGCCTTCAGGAATCGGTTTGTGGAATTGCATTTCGATGAATTGCCTAGTTCTGAGTTGGAAACAATCTTGCATAAGCGCTGTAGTTTGCCACCCTCCTATTGTAGCAAGTTGGTTAAAGTCATGCTGGACCTTCAGGTATTTCATCTTTCTCTCATTTAGTTTCAAATGGAATGTACTGATTAGATTTGGCGAGTAAATTTAAAATTTGATGGCTTTCTCCAGTAACCACAGCAGTCCATCCATTTTTTTTTCACAGAGTAAGGATACTATCTTTAAAATGCACTCCATGATACCCATTTTTTGGTTTTGTAAATCAACAATTTGATATGTTACAGTTTTTCTCATTATTATGGTAATATTTCCCTCCTTGTGGATAATGTTGGAACATTTTGTTTAGATTGGAATTTGGCATTGACAAGCTACAATTTTGTTTTCTAAATGAATTTAGTCCTTGAATGGACATAACTAAAGATTGGTCTCTCCCCTGTCAACTCTGCAAAGCTACAGTTTGTTTTTTGAATATCTCATTTTATGGTGTTAAAAGTGTTAGCAGAATTAATATACTTTTATTTTCTAGAGAGCTAATAATAATTGGCAATCTTACTATGTTCCCACATTATGGGATTAATGTTTCTGCATGTTTGCCATCATTTGTATTCATAGTTTTTTTTATATGGTATAGGAAAAGGAATTCCTTTTTTTCTTGGTATTATGATTTGAAATTTATATCCTCATACATGAATTTGAATATTTATCTTCAAAGGATTGCAGTCCATTTACTTTTTTCAAAAATTCATCTTAATGGGATGAATCATTTTTATAGAGCTTAAATTTGTTAAAAATTTTATATAGGTTGTAAACTGTGCTTACCATTGCCCTTTTTGATTTGTTTTGATATTTTAATAGTCCTATCGCAGAAGTTCTTCAGTGTTTGCTGGAAAACAGGGTTTCATCACCCTTCGTGATCTTTTTCGATGGGCTGAAAGGTACAGACTGGCTGAACAGACTGAGAAAGAGTATGACTGGCTACAGCATTTAGCCAATGATGGTATGCTTTTAATTGGATGCTCTCAAACTGTGGAGTTATGTCAGATATCAAACCTTCTTATTAACATAAATCTTTCCCAAATTGTGCTCAATATATACATATTAATAGGTGTTCCAGAAATAGTCATTCTCTCTCTAGTGCCAAGTGCTTTTGAAAATGGTTCTTTTCTGCAGGCCTTTGTGCTAGTTTGTTTGGGTTTCTCTCTGCTTTGGCTACATGTAAGAGTCAGATAGGAGCCCGGTGCCTGTGAGAGTTTCGGTAGGTGGTTGGTGGTGTCTTTGTAGACTATGTATCTGCAACCCACTCTTCCTAGAGAGTCATGCCTGTGCCTTTAACAGAAAACTGACAGGTTGGTCAGATAATATCAGAATTCTGAAGGAAGGCATTTATGTCATCCGAGACTCACGATTCCTCATTTTGGTTTAATCCATGGAAAGAATTTATATGTTTCTCTCTATGAAAGAAAGCATTTCAAAATCTTTGGGTTTGAAAAGTGCTAATGAGTCATTAATGGAGTGGTTAATAAGGAGAGTAAATTAAACCTATGAAAGTTGTATTTTTTCTTCTTTACTGGTAGATAGATGGAGGAACATGTTTTTTAAAAAAAAACTTCAAAGAAAACAGTTCTTAATCAAGGTATAACATATATAGTAAAGTGAATTTAGTGTTCATTTTTTCATGTTTTATTTATTTATTTGTTTGCTTATTTATTTATTTAACATAGGTATGTGCTCACATAAAACATCACCTAGGCCAAGGTTTAGAATATTTTGTAGTACCTCAAAAGATTCTATCATGACTTTTGCCAGTCTTAACCTCCCCTGGAGGTAACGTCTGCTCTGACCTCTGTCACCACTGATGTTTGTGTATGCTTGAGCTTCAGCTAGTATAATGCAGTATGTACTCCTTTGGTTTGACTTCTTTGGACCCATTCTTTTTTTTTTAAGATTTTATTTATTTATTCATAGAGACACAAAGAGGCAGATACCTAGGCAGAGAGAGAAGCATGCTCCCTGTCTAAAGCCTGATGTGGAACTTGATCCCAGGACCTTGGGATCACGACCTGGGCCCAAGGCAGATGCTCAACCACTGAGCCACCCAGGCGTCCCTCTTTTCACCCATTGTAATGTGAGGTTCAGCCATACTGTTATGTGTATTAGGAATTCGTTATTATTACTGTGTTATAACCTGTTGTATGGAGATACTATAATATGTTTATTCATTTTCTTATTGATAGACATTTGGGTTATTTCCACTTTTTAGCTATTATGAAAAGAACTGCTCTGAGCATTCCTATATAGGTCTTCTGGTGCACACATGTTCTTTGGGTTAATTCCACTTTTTAGCTATTATGAAAAGACCTGGTCTGAGCATTCCTCTATAGGTCTTCTGGTGCACACATGTTTACTTGAGTTTAGGTCTACCTGGAAGTCATGTTGCTAGGACATAGCCTGCATGTGGTTAGTTGCAGTAGGTTCTCCCAGTTTTCCAAGGTAGTTCTTTAGATATCCTGGCCAACAGCAGTAAATAAGAGTTGCTGTTGTTACATATTCTCAACATCCCTTGCTATTGTAACCTGACACTTGATGATTCTTTTTTTTTTTTTTTTTTTAAAGGTTTTATGCTTCTCTCAGGCCGGGTCAGGAAACAGGAAGAGATTGATGTGATTCAAGAAGTCCTTGAAAAACATTTCAAGAAAACATTGTGTCCTCAGTCCCTCTTCTCCAGGGAAAATGTCCTAAAATTACTGAGTGAGTAGGTCAGAATATCCGGAGGAAATGAATTGAACTGTACTCCTATTAGAAGCTAAACATTTATTCTACATTTTATAGGTAAATTGTCCACTCAGGTATCCACTTTGGAATCTACATTCAGACACATTGTGTGGACTGAAAGCATGCGGAGACTGGCGATGCTGGTGGGAAGGGCGCTGGAATTTGGTGAACCAGTGTTGCTGGTTGGAGACACTGGGTAAAGTTCTGTCCTTCTGTGATAGTAACTCATGATGGTTCAGTTCAGTTGCATAGGAGTACTTGAGTTATCTGTGAAGGATTATCAGGAATGCGATCTTTTTTTTTTCTTTTCCTTTTCTCCCTTTTTTTATTTTTGAAGAGGGCATGTAAGAGATACTGTTTATTTTCCTCTTCTTTCAGAAGAGGATAGAAAAGAATGATTTTGTACATTTTTATCAGTGCAGCTGTTTTTTCTTTGTAATTCTTTTATTTTATTTTATTTAAAAAATTTTTTTTTTAAATTTATTTATGATAGTCACACACAGAGAGAGAGAGAGAGGCAGAGACACAGGCAGAGGGAGAAGCAGGCTCCATGCACCGGGAGCCTGACGTGAGACTTGATCCCGGGTCTCCAGGATCGCGCCCTGGGCCAAAGGCAGGCGCCAAACCGCTGCCCCACCCAGGGATCCCTGTAATTCTTTTAAATAGTGACATTCATTTATATATCTATAGAGAACAGCAGATGAGCTACTCTCTCCTGAAAGTCTGTAAGGATTAGAGTTCTTTCTCATCCTTTGGGGGTTTTGGTAGAAGTAGGAAAGGATAGAATTCAGGCAGTGTGTGCTTTTTTGGATAAGAAACACTATAGGGTGCTGATGTTTGGGGGAAGGATGTCCTAAGCCCAGGGTGCAGAGGTTCTATGTTGGCCAACATCATCTGCTGCCGCCATGAGGCCCTCACCAGAGCTCCCCTCTTGCTGACTAGTGTGTTTGTGGGTGTATATTTGGGAATTTTTGGTCCTTGTTAATCTGGTATGTATCTCTTTAACAGGTGTGGGAAAACTACTATCTGTCAGGTGTTTGCCAGCTTGTCAAATCAGAAACTATACTCTGTCAACTGCCACTTACACATGGAGACATCGGATTTCCTGGGGGGGCTACGGCCAGTGAGACAGATGTCAAAGGACAAGGTTTGTTCAATAGTGAATGATGATGTGTTCATTGATTTGAAGAATTACTCTTGGCTCTGTGCATGAGTCAGCTGTGGAATTTGTTCATGGTGAGGTTTTGATTCCAGGTTTGGTATATATCTTTAGGTTTTCATTTTTCTACAAAGGGCTTTCATAGCATCCTGTTGTGCAGGTTTTATTCCTTGTTCTTAGACCCTTACTTTCTGCAGAATGATTACTTAACTCCAGCAGATACCAGCTAGCTACATGTGTATTTTCTTGTGGAGCCAACTGCTCTTTAATTTCACACCTTCTTTTCCTAATTGTAGGAAGAAATTGATACATCAAGACTTTTTGAGTGGCATGATGGTCCTCTAGTTTTGGCCATGAAGGAAGATGGCTTTTTTCTCTTGGATGAGATCTCACTGGCTGATGACTCTGTCCTGGAAAGACTCAATAGGTATATGTATAAGAGGTTTGCCCTGTGTGTGATGTTTTCATTGGTCTGGTTATTTTTAAATTATTTAAGTAATGAAAAAATTTAAAGTTCCCATGTAGTTAACATAAAGCATATTAGTTTTAGATTACAGTATAGTGATTCAACAATTCTATACATTAAGCAGTGCTCATCATGATATGTCTACTCTTCATCCACTTCATCTGTTTTACTCATCCTCCTACCTACCTCTCCTCTGGTAACTATCAGTTTTTTCTTTATAGTTAAGAGTCTGTTCTTGATTTGTCTCCTTTTTTTTCTATGTTCATTTGTTTTGTTTCTTAAATTCCACGTATGACTGAAATCAAATGGTATTTGTCTTTCGTTGACTGACTTATTTCACTTAGCATTGTACAGTCTAGCTCTATCCATATTGTTGCAAATGTCAAGATTTCATTCCTTTTTTTTATGGCTAAGTAATGTTCCACTGTGTGTGTGTGTGTGTGTGTGTGTGTGTGTGTGTGTGTTTGTGAGAGATTTTCTCTATCAATTCATCTATTGATAGATGTTTGGGCTGGTTCTATTATTTGACTATTGTAAATAATGCTGCAATAAACATAGGGTTGCATATATCCTTTTGAATCGGTGTTTTCATATTTTTTGGATAAATACCCAGTAGTGGAATTACTGGATCATATGGTACTTCTGTTTTTAATTTTTTGAGACTTGTCTATACTGTTTACTGGTCTTGTTTTATAGTAAAGTTCTTCATAGATGCATAGTAAATGTTTGAAAATGATGATGAGTTACTGTTTTTTGTTTTGTTTTGTTTTTTGGCTTTAGCATGCAGGGTCTTTTAAGAGGCTTAGGTTTTCTGTTTTGCTGTCAATAATCAAAAAGATGGGACTGTGGAATGGCAGGGCTAAAACAAATGAGCCGAAGTTAAAACTCTTTATTAAGGCAAATAATGTGACTTTGTCTAAATTCTTCAAAGAATTAGAATCAGAATTATAGATTATATATGGCTGTACGACCTCAAAATCTCAGACCAATATGAATTTTTTTGATATATACCTATTTTTCTTCTTTGAAGTTTAATTTACTTTTTTTTTTAAAGATTTTATTTACTTATTCATGAGACACACACACACACATACACACACACACACACACCACACAGAGAGGCAGAGACGCAGGCAGAGGGAGAAGCAGGCTTCATGCAGGGAGCATGATGTGGGACTTGATCTGGGGTCTCCAGGATCACGCCCTGGGCTAGAGGCAGATGCGCAACCACTGAGCCACCTGGGCGTCCCTGAAGTTTAATTTACATACCATAAAATGTATCCATTTCAAATGTATAATTATATATGTTTTGGTAAATTTACTGACTTTTGCACCACAATCCAGTTTTACATTTTCACCATATCAGTAGTATCCCTTCTGCCTTTTCATAGTATATTTCTGATGCCACCGACTGCACCAGGCAATTACTAATTTACTTTCTGTAAAAAAAGAAACATTTGTCTTTTCAGCACTTTATGTATAAATGGCCTCTTCTCTCACTTTGCATTGTTTTGATGTTCATCCATGTTAATAGCCTATGTTAATAGTTCTTTTTTATTCCTGAGAGTATTCCATTGTATAGATATACCATATTTTTTTTTATTCATTCACTTGACAGTATTTGGGTTATTTCTACTCATGAATAATGCTGCCATGGATATTTGCATACAAGACACTCATTTTTAAACCAGATGTCTTAATGGGGCATAAGTGGGTAACGGGATTTTTTTTTTTCTTTTTGATCAGAAATACTGTTCCATTACACAGGAATTGGGATAATGAGTCATTTTAAAATTTGTGCTAGGAAAGTGTTAACTAAAATAGCTCAGTAGAGGAGATAACTTCTTTCCTTTTTAAAAGAATTTGAAGGCCACAAAAAAGGAAGGTTATATAAGCCTTTTCTAATCTTATATTCTTCAATTTTTCTGTCTTTTAGTGTCCTTGAAGTGGAAAAGTCCCTGGTATTAGCTGAAAAGGGCAGTGTAGAGGACAAGGATAATGAGGTAGAGCTCTTGACTGCTGGGAAAAAATTCCGTATCTTAGCAACCATGAACCCTGGGGGCGACTTTGGAAAAAAAGAGGTAAAATTGTGTTCCTGAAGCATAATTTTTTTTCTAGTTTTTGACCTCAGCTCATTGGCAGCTGTAAATATAGTATGAAAAATGCATTTGGAATTTTATATTGGGAAAAAATTAAAAACCTAGAAAGATATTTTAGAATTATTACAAGTTTCAGAAGTTCTGACATAATCGTTTCCTTATTATCTCTGTGTGCGTGCCTGAAATTTCATTGTTTCAGTCATTTTCCCCAGCTTTTTACATATGTTACTATAACAAATCCTCACAATAACTCTGAGTTACTTTCTTACTTTCATGGATGAGAAAAGTTGAAACTAAAATTTAATGTTAAATTGATTTTAGTTAAACACTAAACACAAGTGTGGCTTTGAGTGTTTTAAAGTGACAAAAATGTTGCAGCCTGGAATCTCTTCTGGTTTTGCAGGTGGTGCATATCTCTTCTCTCCAGACATTATGTGGGCTACTCTCATATTATTTGTAAAGGAAAGGGTGGAGAGCAGCATTCTGTACAGAGGGTGTTAGGATTCAGCCCAGATCCAATACGCTAAACACCGTGTTGAAGCCTCTCACTGGAGAAGTTTGCATTGTGTGTGGGATCCTGGTTTGTTAGGAAAATGTTGATGTGGTGACAGGCCAGGGATGATGAGAATAAACAGGGTTTGAGGGATCCCTGGGTGGCGCAGCGGTTTGGCGCCTGCCTTTGGCCCAGGGCGTGATCCTGGAGACCCAGGATCGAATCCCACGTCAGGCTCCCTGCATGGAGCCTGCTTCTCCCTCTGCCTGTGTCTCTGCCTCTCTCTCTCTCTCTCTTTGTGTGACTATCATGAATAAATAAAATCAAAAGAGTTTTGACCAAAAAAAAAAAAAAAAAAAAAAACAGGGTTTGATTGTGAATGAAAGTGATTAAAATTCTTGGCAACTTGATAGGTGCCCCTGAAATGTGAATATGATATTTGGGGCTTGATTTTCCCGTAGTATAATATGAAAGATTATCAGTATGCTTCTTGAAATGTTCTGAAGAGAAGAAATAATAGGAAGAAATACAGCATAGCCTCAAACCTTACTTGGAAACTGGTTCTTTGGCAAAGGGAAATAGCATAGAAAGATCTGATTTCAAGTTTGTGTGTGTTAAGATTAGCTTAAATTAGGATAGTTTGTTTTTTTTTAGGTGAAAGTAGGCAATCTTTTTCTAAGGGAAAGTTCTTTTTTGTTTCTGTATGCCTAGCAGGCAGAGTGAGTTAGGATGCTGAAGACCAATGGCACTGTTTATATAGGATGGCAACAAGGAACACTCCCACATTCACTGGGTCTTCACTGAGCTGCACCTGAGTATAGGCATTGCTCCTAGTCCTGCTGCAGTAAGCCAGGTAGAATGATGGAGTTTATCAAGTCAAAGGAAAGCAATGATAAGCTAATAGTTATATGGATATGTGGCATTGTAAACTCTTGTTTATAGGAGTTAATTGATGTAGGGAAAGGGAAAGAAGGATAAGAGGAATCCATTTTGAGGGCAAAGGCCATAAAACTGGAAGGACTAACAATTCTTTGTTATACAAGACATAAAATATGTACTTCCTTAATAATTTCACTGTCCCCCTTTGAGCCACATAAAAGAAGATTTCTCTTTCTACTTCAGACAGCTCTCCTCTGTGGGATAATAGCTTTTATTTTCTTTAAAGCATTAATTATATAACTGAAGGTAAAGGAAGAGCCTTTGTTTAGGGGAAAGTGTTCAGGTTTGGGGGTTACCCACTTGGGGCTGGAATTCAACTTGCAGCACTTATTCTATATGACCTTGAAGTTCTGTACTATGCATATAAACAAAGTGATGGGGGGCACCTGGGTGGCTAGGTGGTTGAGTATCTGCCTCTGGCTCAGGTGTGATCCCAGGACCCTGGGATCGAGTCCTGCATCAGGCTCCTCACAGGGAATCTGTTTCTTCCTTTGTCTATGTCTCTTCCTCTCTGTGTCTCTCATGAATAAATAAATAAAATCTTAAAAAAGAAAGTGATGGGAATATTGTCTTGGAGGGTGTGGTGGAGATGGCCTGTGGAAGGAGCCAGGATAAAAGGTCTTTAATAAATTGTACCTAGTAGTAGAGGTAATAAAAGAAGTATCTGGTATTTGTTTGTTAGACTCATCAGCTAATACTCCCTCAAAGGATTTGTTTTCTAGTTTTCCTCATAGGTATTACATTCACATTGAAATTTTTGTTTCTTGTAGCTGTCTCCTGCCTTAAGAAACCGGTTTACAGAAATATGGTGCCCACAAAGCACAAATCGTGAAGATTTAATTCAGATTATCAGACATAATCTTCGTCCAGGATTGTCTCTGGGCAGAATAGATCATAAAGGTGAGATTTTTCAGGTAGCAAATGTAATTCGCAAACTTCTGAAGCTAATAGAAATTAGAAATCATGCTTTAGAAAATAGGACTAGGTCTAAGATTTCATTTAATTAAAATCAGAAATAATACCAAAATACTTTAAAAAATCTACGTTAAAGCTTTATTTATTTTTAAAGATTTATGTTTAAGAGAAAGAGCAAGTGTGGTGGGGCTGGAGGTAGAGGGAGAGGGAGAGAGAAAATCCTAAGCAGACTCCCTGCTCAGTGCAGAGCCCAATGCAGGGCTTAGTCCCATGACCCGAAAATCATGACCCGAGCAGAAATCAGGAGTCTGATGCTCAGTCGACTGAACCACCCAGGCATTCCTGTCATCAACTAATTTATTATAAACTTTATTTAAAATTTCCTGGGTGGCTTGCTCTCTCTACCCCCCTCCCCCACTGCTCTCTTCAAGAAAAAAAATAAATTTTCTTTTCATTATAAAAATTTTCAAACATAAGGGAAATAGAAAATTAGTATTAAAAATGAAACTTCTGTATACCTAAAATCTAAATTTAGCAATTTTTAAGATGGGATGAGCACTGGGTATTATATGTTGGCAAATTGAATTTAAATAATAAAAAAAGATCCCTAGTAAGGATCAAAACATTTTTTATATGGTTCTTTTATAGAGCCTAGATTACTTTGATGTATTATTACATGCGTGTTTTTTTTTATTGAGGTATAATCAATATGCAATATCCTGAGTTTCCAGGTGTACATGATTCATTATTTGTATCTATTGAGAAATGATCACAATAAATCTAACATTCATTATGATGTATATATATTTATCTTAACATATTGAAGAACTAAATTTAGAATCCAGTTCTGGTTTCAAACCTTAATAGTTTTTTGGATCATTTTCTCTCTTTCTCTCTCTCTCTCTCTCTCTCTCTCTTTAAATCTCTCATTCTTAAAGAAGATAAAAGGATATTTACTTCTTTGAGTTCTAAATTCACCTGGACTTGTAGAAATAAAGCTTCCTGGGCCTTGTACCTACAGTTTCTGATTCAGTCAGTCTGGACTGGGGCTGGAGAATTTGCCTTTCTTTAAATCTGTTTTTTTAAATTTTTTTAAAAATTTATTTATGATAGTCATACAGAGAGAGAGAGAGAGGCAGAGACACAGGCAGAGGGAGAAGCAGGCTCCATGCCCCGGGAACCCGACGTGGGATTCGATCCCCGGTCTCCAGGATCTCGCCCTGGGCCAAAGGCAGGCGCCAAACCGCTGCACCACCCAGGGATCCCAGAATTTGCCTTTCTAATAATTTTTTAGGTGATACCAATAATGTTGGTCCAAGGCCCATACTCAGAAATTCTGACTTACCTTGGTTGTGTGCTGTTTGTAGTCCTGCTCTTATTGTGAGAATTCTGGTAAAATGGTTTACCTTTTGGCTCTGTATTGGGGCCAGATCCCCCTAGGACATAGTAGCCTCTGTATGTTTTATTGGGCTGTGTACTCTTCTTATAAGTTATTTGGATTGTGATAAGAATGGCAGAGAATGTAGCTGCCATTACACTGCCACATTTGCTCCATCACCAGTGGCCTTCATGCTTAACAGAGTGAACATTTCCTCTATAGGGCAGTTGCCATTGC
The DNA here is from genome assembly GCF_003254725.2 of Canis lupus dingo. Lineage (NCBI taxonomy): Eukaryota > Metazoa > Chordata > Mammalia > Carnivora > Canidae > Canis > Canis lupus. The sequence goes on along the minus strand of NC_064254.1, from coordinate 49,139,712 downwards.
AGCTCCTAGGACTTGACTCTGAGCCTCACTGCTTTTCCTTAGAGAGCCTGTTTACTCTAAGCTTTGTAGGCTATATGGCAGCGACTTCTTTGAGGGAACCATTAGAGATCCTGAAGGAGCAAGGAGAATAAGGGAGAAGTGGCTTAATTTTTATCATCTGGAAATCGATCAGATTGGCATAGTATAAAAATACTTTTAAAAACAGGAAACTAAAGCTTTTATTTCCAGATTTTCTTTTAAAGATTGTAAGATTTAATGAATCTAATATATCAGCTAATTATGAATTCTAAATTCTGATCCTATTCAGAATACTTAAGATATATTTAGTGCATTGTCTTAATCAAAATATAAATACTACTGAGTTCTAACTTTCTCTAGGAATTTTTTTTGTTCTTGAATCTCTATAGTAATTTTATCTCTACATCTACAATATGAACAAAACAGAAAAGATTCTATGAAATTGATGTTTTTTTTTTTATAATAATAACCTCTGAAGGGCATGTGGGCTTTTTTAAATCTCCTACTCTTATGACCAGTACTTCTGAAGACATTATATTTTTGTTAAAATGACGTATTGTTTAGAATTATTTCTTTGAGCAGTATTTCTAAAAGTGGAAATAAATTCATGGCCGTCATTGGTTATGGCCAAATTACTTTCCAGAATGATGGTCCCATTCATAGTGCTACCAGCAACTTAGTAAATGTGCCTTCTTGGCATAGTCCTTCCAACATGGAGTTTTCTTTGTTTGTAATATTATGAAATCCATTGTTTTATTCTTGTTACTTTAATGGATAGTCTAAAATTTCATTTTCTTTAATTATTAGTGATGAGCATTCTGCATGATTTACTTTTTAATAAATACCAATCATTTTATTTTTAAGTAATCTCTACATCCTATATTGGAGCTCAAATCCAAGACCCTGAGATCAAGAGTCACATATTTTGCAGACTGAGCCAGCCATGCACCCCAATCATTTTACATACTAGTATTATTTATTACGTTTAACACATAGATTCCTTTTTTGTTACCTTTTAATATTTGTTATAAAAAATACATGTATAAACCCAACCACCTTGCCTGATGGTTTTCTAACAGTCAAGGTCTAATTATCCTCTAACAATGGCTAAAGTTGTCCATTAAGTCCTTGATTTACTTCAAATTTATTCCACTCTGAAATGTAGATCCAAGTACTCATGTTTGTTTGTTTGTTTTTCAAGTACTCATGTTTAATACCTAGTTGCTAAAACAGCATTTAGTTTCTTTCCTCATTGTGACTGGATTTTTTCCCCTTGAGTTGTCATTTTAAGTTCTTTTTAAAGATTAATGGATTTTTTTTGGTAATATTTTTCTTCTAAAGAAACTTAGATAGTTTTCTTCTAAGCGATTCACAGTGTAGCCTTAAAGCCTTTTGCTAAATGGTCCAATTTTATTAACAGCAGTGCTGATTATTCCTTATTGTATTTTCTTTTTTTAAAAAACATTCTTTGGAAAATAAAAATAAAAAACATTCTTTGGTATCCTGCTTTTTAGATAAACGTTTAGTATTAACTTCAGGAGTTACATAAAGTGCTTTATTAAACTTAATTACTTCTAATCCATATTACTTTTTTTTTTTTTTTTATTGATAAGCAACACAGAGAGGCAGAGACACAGGCAGAGGAGAAGCAGGCCCCATGCAGGGAGCCTGATGTGGGACTCGATCTCGAGACTCCAGGATCATGCCCTGGGCTGAAGGCAGGCGCTCAACTGCTGAGCTACCCAGGCGTCCCCTAATCTGTATTACTTAAGAAGTATTTTTTTTTTAAAGATTTATTTATTCATTCAGAGAGAGAGAGATAGGCAGAGACACAGGCAGAGGGAGAAGCAGGCTCCACACAGGGATCCCGATGTGGGACTCGATCCTGGGTCTCCAGGATCACACCCTGGGCTGCAGGCGGCGCTAAACCGCTGCGCCACTGGGGCTGACCTTAAGAAGTATTTTGTTACCAAATATTTTACAATATGAAATTGTGATAATTAGAATAAATCATGAAACAAAATTTAGGAAACAAAATTTATGAATTCTCTAATTTGCTGAATTCTGATGGATGTATTAATTTAGTAAAACAAAGCTGAACTAAATGCCACTGAAGGGATGCCTGAATGGCTCAGTCGTTTAAGCATCTGCATTCAGCTCATGATCCCAGGGTCCTGGGATCAAATTCCACATGGGGCTCCCTGCTCAATGGGGAGTCTGCTTCTCCCTCTGCCCCTCCCCCTGATCTTCCTCTTTCTCTCTCTCTCTCTCTCTCTCTCTCTCACACACACTCTCTCTCTCTTGAATAAATAAATAAATCCTTTTTAAAAATGCCATTGCAAATATAGCATCTCTGTTCCAGTGAATCAGTTTAAAATAAAATAAAATTTATATATTTTCTAAAATCATTGTACCTTAACTTCAGAATTGTATTTGAACATGAACCAAATGAATACTTTTCTTTGAGCGGTTTTTAGGCTGTAATTCTTAAGAGGTGATATATTATACATGAACTTCTTGGGACTGTAATAAAAACTATGGACTTCACACACACACACACACACACACACACACACACACACCTCCCCCCTTAGAAAAAGCAGTAATGTACTTTCACAAAAATTTGCATATAATCTTATGGAGCACAGACCTCTTATAGGCTATCTCTGGGGCCTATATTACAAAACCCTATTAGGAGTGTTTGATGCAACTACTTCTAAGCAACTGCTTTTGCCTCTTTGTATTTTAGGGGCTGACATAGCTGAGGTGATGCTGGATTTCATTTATTGGCTGACCCATCAGGAATTTGGCCGAAGATGTGTGGTCAGTATCAGAGATATCCTGTCCTGGGTTAATTTCATGAACACAATGGAGGAGGAAGCTGCTTTGAAAAGGCCAGAGACCATCTCCACTGTGACGTCTTTTGTCCATGCTGCATGCCTGGTGTACATAGATGGAATAGGTTCAGGTATGTTGTCTGTTAAATGGTGTGGGGACAAAGGGATTAGGGTAGAGGAGAGTATGAAATGGAGCAAGCCAGATCTCTGACCTCTGACCCAGATATGTTAAAAAATTAGTCACTCTAACGTTTCCAAGACCAAGAATGGATTTTCTTTTCTTTCTGTTTTTGAGAGATGTTCAATATGAAAGATAGGCTGCAACTTCTCATTGCTTTTAGGCCAGGAACTTGGTAAACATGAAATGATGATTAGAGTAAAAAGAAGACTTGGAAATGCTCTTGCTCCTGAAGGACTGGATAATTCATTCTTCCTTTTTTTTTTTTTTTTTTAATTTTTTAAAATTTAAATTCAATTAAAATATATTATTAGTTTCAGAGGTAGAGGTCAGTGATTCATCAGTCATATATAATATCAGGGCTTATTGCATCACATGCCTTCCTTAATAGGACTGCATAATTCTTTTTTTTTTTTTTTTTAGATTTTATTTATTTGACAGAGTAAGGGAGCAAGCACACAAGCAGGGGAAGCGGCAGTCAGAGGGAGAGGGAGAAGCATGCTCCCTGTTCCAGATGCAGGGCTTGATCCCAGGATCCTGGGTTCACGACCGGAGTTGAAGGCAGATGTGTAACTGGCTGAGCCACCCAGGCACCCAGGACTGGATATTCTTAACATGAATGGTCATTTACAGTTAATGGCCTGGATCCTTTAGTTTGTTTTTAAGTTTACCATAATTTCATAAAATTCAGTGTTTTTCTGTTTTTTCAGCAGTGAAGATTGGAGATTAAACCAAAATGATCAGCAGTACCTCATTAGTTACTCCTGCCTTCCAGGCTGATTCATCATGGAGTGCATGGGTGCTTTACTGAATAAGCTGCTGCTGATCTATAAATTGAAGGGATAAGGGATCCAGACTTTTGCCTTTGGATTGTTTACACTAGCAGTCGTATTTTGGGTGTACTTCTGCTAGGGCCTCATTTCTCCGTGAAAGTGCTCAAGAGCTCTTGATTAATAGTTGGAAAGCATGGTGTCATGTCATGTCATGTTTGATGGACTGATCCATTATCTTTTAGGGGTAACTTCCTCAGGGTTTGGTACAGCTCTCTTGGCTCGCAAAGAATGTCTGAAATTCCTTATCAAGAAACTTTCCAAGATAGTGCGACTTACAGAGTGTCAGAAAAATGAATTGAAGATTTATGACAGACTCAAAACCAAAGAATTTACTGGAATAGATAACCTTTGGGGAATTCATCCATTTTTTATACCAAGGGGTAAGAATGATTTTGAATAAATGAAGATTCTCTCCTTGTAGATCATAGGTACTTTTATTGTGACTTTTAGTGTATCATGTTCATGATTATTTCTAAACTGGTTATCTGAATTAGAATCTGACTTGGCATAACCAACCATAATTTCATGAATAATTAAAAATACATAACTGACGTATAAAAAGTAGGAGAAAGTATAGTCTTTAGTCTATGAATAGATTGTCACGTTAAAAATTCATTTTTTATTTGATGCTCAAGACAAGAGCTTTCCTATAGTGATAATTCAGCCCATAATGTATCACCTATAGATGCTCATCAGTGCTTACCAAGATAGTTTAGTGAACTCTTGCGGGTGGGAATTGTGTCTCTTGTATTGTCTCTGACACCTGAGATGTAGTCCAGCAGTCCTAGGCATTCAGAAAATGTCTTTTGATTGAGTAAATGGATATAAATGAATGAATGATAAATGGGAAACTCAGGTGGGTTTCAGTTCTAATCCCTGTTCTCATTCTTACTAGGTTGCTTCTACCAAATATTTAAATGAGATAGATTAGCTATCTTCTAAGGCACTAATAATTTGTTAGACTGTTACTTCTCTAGCAGGGTCATTTATTTCTTGTTCCTTCTTCTCTCCGTACAATAATCATCATTGAGTGTCTGAAATGCTGAGAGGAACACTGGCAGTTACTGGGGGTTCAGTAGTGAACGAAACCAGTCAGGTTCCTGGCCTAATGGAATATTGCCCTTTTCTTTTTCCCTCTTAAGTAGTGCTCTCCATTCCTGATGGTGCATCCATGATCTAATTTCCCTATATCACCATCATAGTATTTGGTACTCTCATATAGGAGCTGTATGTTAGTGACCTGGGACTGGGGTGGTCCTTGTTTCTGCTTCCATAGCTGAGGTCATGGATGTTTTCCTAGCCCTCCAAACTGTTATATGAGAAGTTTCTTCCAAGAGACACAATGACATAAATGTTAATCCCTATAAAACTATATTAATCTGTAACTCAGCTAGGTTATGGGTTAAAGATACATCCTGAATTGTCCTCAAGACCTAAAGCCCTTGGATAAAATTATTTATTTGGAGCCATGTGGCCTATACACCTAGCTTACAGTAGCTTAGACTTTTAAGAAAATACTTATTTGTAAAGGTAAATTGTACAAGTACATATAGTAATTCCAGATGTAGACTGTGAAAGGAAAAATGTGTGCTTGCAGGTAGACCTATGTAAGTACATATATGTGTAATTATAAGTGCAGGAGGGATCATAGTAGTAGGCACAATTGAAGAACGTTATGTTGCTGGCTATTCCTTTAAAGCATTTTATGGACCTAGAAGTGGGGAAATGTTGAAATAGGGCTGAGCATTTTCATTACAGATGGTACTTCACTGACTGAAAATCTACTGGTTAGATTCTTAAAGTCTTGAATGGATATGTATATATGATTTGGTTGAGGTCCAACTTGTATGTGGCTTTTCTTTTCTCTATTTAAGGACCTGTCCTTCACAGGAATAATATTGCTGACTATGCCCTTAGTGCAGGCACCACAGCTATGAACACCCAGAGACTCTTAAGAGCTACAAAACTGAACAAACCTATTCTCCTGGAGGGCTCCCCTGGTGTGGGCAAGACAAGTTTGGTGGGAGCATTAGCCAAGGCTTCAGGCAACATCCTTGTTCGAATCAACTTGTCTGAACAGACGGTAAGCTGTCATCCTACAGCTGATGAGGATGGGTATATGGGTAATGGATTTATCTGTTTATAGAGTTTCTTAATCAAAAATAGTTCTGACCTTTTCAGTACTCCAAATATGTCTTAGTGATAAAAGACCACAGCAACATGAGCTTCTAAACTAAGTGTCTTTTTGGATACATGAATAACTGATATCTATAATATTGTGCTCTCTAGATGCTTTATTCTAATAGTCTTTTGAGAGGTAATTGCCCAATTCTGTATACTCTCCTTTATTTTTGTACTTTCTCGGAAAAAAATTAGTAGAAATAAAATGTCCATTTAACAGTCTTACTAAATTATGGGACAAGAGGTGACAAATGAAACTCTCTAGGAATGAGGTCTTGGAGAGGGCCTGGATACTATTACTGGTCTTTGTTTTTATTTTATTTGTTTAAAGATTTTATTTATTTATTCATGGTAGACACAGAGACAGGCAGTGACACAGGGAGAAGCAGGCTCCTCATAAGGAACCCTGGACCCGAGTTTACACCCTAAGCCAAAGGCAGATTCAATCACCGAGCCACGCAGGCGTCCCTATTTGTTTTGAGTTTTATTTTTTATAAAGCTCACCAATTAATTTCCAAGTATAGCTACAGTTGAGAACTACTGATACAGAGCTCTAACTCCAAATGATTGATAGGACGATTCTTCAGAGCATGTCTGGGCTCCTGGTAAAGAGTGCTAGGATTGGTTAGTTCTGTCTTGGGTATAAAAAGGAAAAGTGACATAAGGCCCAAGAATTTATCAGTTTAGATTTATGGTCTTGAGATCTAGTTAATTTTTTTATGTAATGTTGGCTTTTCCTCCTTTCTACCCCCTCTCAAAGGACATCACAGACCTGTTTGGAGCAGATCTACCTGTTGAAGGTGGCAAGGGAGGAGAGTTTGCCTGGCGGGATGGCCCCTTGCTGGCAGCTCTGAAGGCAGGCCATTGGGTTGTGTTGGATGAGGTAAGAGGACTGTCTGTCATGCCAAGCATGGGGTCACAATGGGAAGAGCAGTCATACTTTTCATATTGCTAGGCTGTATCTCATTGCTGTTTTGCTAGTAAAGATAAATTCTCTAATGAAGAAAAGTCCTCCATGGTTTCTTTTAAGAATAAGAAAAGTCACTTGTATAAAGCACATATAGAAGCCCCTATATATACAAGCCACCACTCTTTTTGTAAGCCAGCTTCCAGAGAAAAACTGTCTCTTTACCAGTTTATACTGTGGTCTCTGGTGGGCTTGTTTGGTATTTTGTATGTACTTCATGAGTGTTAATACAAAGCAGTGTCAACCACCACATGTTTTATAAGTACAACAGAAAGACTGCAGGATGTTATTTTAAGAGGCATACAAAAAATGGTGAGAAAACAGTCAGTGTTACATGTGCATCTTGGATAAGTTTTTGGCTGGGGAGAACAGAACCCCTCATGATACCTGGGATAAATGCTGAATCTTAGTGACTAGCAGGCAGCTGGAGATAATGAAAAGTGATGCACAAAAATAGAATTAAGACTATGGGCAAAGGTGTTGGGTCACTTTGGGATATGCCTTGTTAATCCAGGAAAAAGCTGGGAAGTAGTTGTGAACTTCAGCGATTGGTGTGATCAAAATGCTATGGATGGAAATTTTGAGACTGGCCCCAGTGGGTCCTAAGATTCACATCCTTTGGGTCTGAGGTTGGAGGGTGGGCTGTGGGATTTCTTTTCAGCTGAGCTGCTTCCTACTTAGCATGGGGGAGATATTAAGGAGGAAGGAGGTGTGTCCCATTCCGATTTTTGGAAAAAAGATGCCTGATAGTATTCTTCAGCCAAGGTGAAAAAAAAAAGAGCCTGGTTTTAAAGTTTAAGGCTCAGACCATACTCTTATTGGTTGGAAATGCATCCAGGTACCCAAGACATTCTTGACTGCAGTCACATTTAAGAGTAGTTTTTAGAGTTTTATCTGTTTGAGAATATTCGGTGGAATTTTTGTTTTGTAGTGTTTATGTAAACATGACACTTGAAATTCTAATATAATGTAGTTCAGTTTTTTTGCCCATTTGCATTTTATTGATTTTACATTTTCCTTATTGAATTTTTCCATGTTCCTTCAAAACTATCACACTTCGCATCCCTGACCTCTGAACTTAGCATCTGAAGACCTCCATTCAACTCTTTTCATTTTTGGCACAGAAACTTCTTCTTCTTTTTCTTCTTTTTTTTTTTTTTAATATTTTATTTATTTTATTAGAGAGAGAGAGAGGCAGAGACACAGGCAGAGGGAGAAGCAGGCTCTATGCAGGGAGCCCGACATGGGACTCGATCCTGGGACTCCAGGATCACGCCCTGGGCTGAAGGCAGCCCTAAACCACTGAGCCACCGGAGCTGCACAGAAACTTCTCATATTTGTTCTTGTTCACAAAAATGTTGGTGAAAGTTAGCTGTGTCAGTCTCCTTTGTGTGGTTTATGTCATGGCTTTGAAGCCCATTTGGAGATTTCATTCAGTATTTGAGCTGGGAAAGATACTTATTTAAGTATGTAAGGAGCAGTCTTTGTCTTTAAAGGTCTCAGAGTTGCAAAAGTGAGATCTCTGTACTGGTAAGTTCTTTTGGTAAGCTGGGATGTGCAAGGTAGGTCCATATAGGGGTGAATACAAAGGATACAGTTTAATTTTAGAGAAGATTTTAACTGCTTTTTTAAAAAAAATTCAGAGTATTTATTCAGTTTACTTAAAAGTTCTTGATAATTTATATACCCTAGATGTCTGACGTGTGTTTGTGCGTGCGTGCGTGTGTGTGTGTGAAATAATAGGATGAATAAACTTGGTTTAAGAAATAGAATGTGGGGATCCCTGGGTGGTGCAGCGGTTTGGCGCCTGCCTTTGGCCCAGGGCGCGATCCTGGAGACCTGGGATCGAATCCCACGTCGGGCTCCCGGTGCATGGAGCCTGCTTCTCCCTCTGCCTATGTCTCTGCCTCTCTCTCTCTCTGTGACTATCATAAATAAAAAAAAAAAAAAAAAAGAAAGAAATAGAATGTGGGATGCCTGGGTGGTTCAGTGGTTGAGCACCTGTCCCTGGCTTGGGGCGTGATCCGTGGTCTCAGGATTGAGTCCCACGTCAGGCTCCCTGCCTGGAGCCTGCTTCTCCCTCTGCCTACTCTTTGCCTTTCTCTCTCTGTGTCTCTCATGAATAAATAAAATCTTAAAAAAAAAAAAAGAAAGAAATAAAATGTTACCAGGGTTCCTAGGGTGGCTCAATTGGTTAAGCATCTGACTCTTGGTTTTGTCTTCCAAGGAATTGAGTCCCAAGGCAGGCCCTGTGCTCAGCAGGGGGTCTACTGGAGATTCTCTCTACCCCTCATACCTTCCTCCCTTCTTTCAAAAAAAAAATCTAAAAAAAAATAGAATATTATTTATATTGTTTGAGCTTTCTCCTCTTGAAAACAATACTGTTCTACTTTTTATGCATATTATTCTGCTTTTTGGTATAGTTATGCCATATTTATATGTAATAAATATGTATATTTTCTTCAAATAGCTCAACCTGGCTTCTCAGTCTGTATTGGAAGGACTCAATGCTTGTTTTGACCACAGAGGAGAAATCTATGTTCCTGAGTTAGGAATGAGTTTTCAAGTACAGCATGAAAAGACGAAGATTTTCGGGTGTCAAAATCCTTTTAGACAAGGAGGTGGGAGGAAGGGCTTGCCAAGGTCTTTCCTTAACAGATTCACTCAGGTAAGATTTGCTGTTGCCATGGAGACTACAGGTGGAGTGTCGAGGGTGATAAGACTGCTGGCACAAAGCTATTAGGACACTCACTATAAGAATGAGAGAGCATCAGTTTAATGATCTGTTTCTCAATTCTGTGTCTTTATGTAATGACTATTGATGTGACTGATTTCCCATCATCACTCTCCTCCTGGTATGAGTCCCTTTGTCTTTAGTTAGGAGGATCTGGTGTGTTATCAGTTAGCAGAGAGTAAGGTAACCATTCCTCCAGGAAATCCCATTACTGTGCTCAAAATAAAGGCCAGTAATCAGCCTTTCCAGGTGTCTAAGTGATCTATTAAAATACTGAATTTTTTTTTATGATGAAAATAATGCATTTCAGTTAAAGTGAGAAAGAGGGACGCCTGCGTGGCTCAGCGGTTGAGTGTCTGCCCTCGGCCCAGGGTGTGATCCTGGGGTCCGTGGATTTGAGTCCCACCTCGGGCTACCTACAGGGAGCCTGCTCCTTCCTCTGCCTGTGTCTCTGCCTCTCTCTCTCTCTCTCTCATGAATAAATACAATCTTAAAAAAAAAATAAAAATAAAGTGAGAAAGAACAGAAAACTACCAGGAAGAATAAAAAAGTCCAGTATTCTCCATACCAGAGTCAATTATTATTAACATTCGATGTCTTTCTTCCTGCCTATATTCTCATTTGCAGAAATGCGGGGGTGGGGGTGGGGGAGAATGTGTGTGTGTACATATGCTTACTTGTTTTAACATTTATTTGCCAAAGTTTGATTCGGCTCCAGTTTGAAATGGCTCTAGATGTTAGCTTTCTTTAATGTCCCTTTCCATTGACAGTTAATAATTTGCTGAATATCTTTTCAGAATAATTTATTATGAAGAATTTCAAACATTTAAACTTTTCAATTGAAAAGTTGAAAATTAAAAAAAAAACATTTATTTATTCATGAGAGACACAGAAAGAGAGAGAGGCAGAGATAGGCAGAAAGAGAAAGAGGCTCCATGCAGGGAGCCTGACGTGGGACTCGATCCCAGGTCTCCAGGATCATGCCCTGGGCTGAAGGCAGCGCTAAACCATTGAGCCACCTGGGCTGCCCAAAAAAGTTGAAATTTTAAAGTTAATGCTCCTATGCACTTAAAAAATTCACTAGCATGGAGCTAACAACAAAACCTCTGTTGCCTGCATTTCGTTTATCTTTAGGATTCTGTATCCTAAAAATGCAAGGAAAGATTTCTTTTCTTTTTCTTTTTTTTTGGAAAGATTTCTTTTACTCAATTTTTATATATATCTAAACTGAGGTATCGTTACTTTGGTGTTAAATAACAGTTTTACTTTACAAGTGGTAGTCCTTCTTGGTGTTCAGTAAAGAGAAGCAATAGCATTTCTTCGTGTTCTTTTTGGATTCGATAGGTCTTTGTGGATCCCCTTACAGTAATTGACATGGAGTTCATTGCTAGTACTCTGTTTCCAGCCATTGACAAAAATATTGTTAAGAAGATGGTTGCTTTCAATAACCAAGTAAGTACCTACTTGTATTGTTTTTTATTTTCATGCTGTGATAGAACCATAAGTCTTTTTTAGAACCATAATTTTTTCAATGTGGGATACCATCAAATTTACCAGTCTCTCTAAAATAAACCACATTGAATAATACACATTTTTAGTGGAAGAAACTACTCATTTGAGGATTATAGTAATTCAGATCTATTTTGTGTATGGATGTTAATGCTTACCAAGAGTATCCTAATTTAGACATCTGGGTTGGGAGAAAGAGACATTTGTATCAAACCTGCTAATTTCTGTTTCCCGATTATGTATGCATTTGTAGTACAATAAAAGTACTTAAGGCAGTGCCTACCAATGGGACATGTTTCCCAGTAATGAATGGCGTTTTCTTTTTAGATTGATCATGAAGTGACTGTTGAAAAGAAATGGGGGCAAAAAGGAGGACCCTGGGAATTCAACCTTCGGGACCTTTTCCGCTGGTGTCAGTTGATGCTAGTTGACCAGTCTCCCGGGTGTTATGATCCTGGTCAACATGTGTTTTTGGTCTATGGTGAGAGAATGAGAACCAAGGAAGACAAAGAAAAGGTGAGTTTCACTCTTGTTCCTTGTGTTTTTTTCCATCTGAAAGTTGATTTCTTCCTAAGGGAGAGAAAAGGCATACTCACTAATAATACTAACCTCAGGAAAGCTGCTTAGAATTTAGAAGTTAAAGAGACTAAATGTTCACCTATCTCAAGGTCTCAAAGTGCAGAGTAGTTTGCTTTGGAATACACAATTTGTTGATCTCTCTGAACCCTCTTATTGCAAACCTTCTTAAAACTATGGCCTCCCAAGGGGATCCCTGGGTGGCTCAGCGGTTTGGCGCTTGCCTTTGGCCCAGGGCGCGATCTGGAGTCCCAGGATCGAGTCCCACGTCGGGCTCCTGGCATGGAGCCTGCTTCTCCTTCCTCCTGTGTCTCTGCCCCTCTCTCTCTCTCTCTCTCTCTCTCGGTCTATCATAAATAAATAAATACATAAATAAATCTTAAAAAGAAAAAAAAAACTATGGCCTCCCAGTAATAAATAAATAAAGAACTAGGTCAAAAAAAAAAAAAAAGAACTAGGTCTTCATCATCTTTCAAGGCACAAAGGGGAGAAACAGGAGGAGACAGGTGATAATCAGTAGAGGAGGAGGGTTTTCTGTTTTTAAATAAACTTTTGAGCTACAAAGCCTTTTATCTAGAAAATATAAGTAGGTATTGTAGGAGAATATTCTGTATCTGAATGGAAATAAAAATATCTCCTTTGTAAATAGAAAATGACACTAGAATTTCTAGCCAATATTAGAACAACTAATCAGCTGTTCATTTTGCTTTGTGGTATTTAAAGTCCAGTCTCACAGAATACTCACAGTAGCTGCAGGCAAGAGGCACTATCATGACCTCTTCCCAATGAGGATCCAGTGCCTAGAGTCATGGGGTATCACCTATAGTAAGTGGTAGAGCCAGCACTCCAGCCCCGAACTTTCCTTCCATCTCACAATTGTAGCCAAATGTTAACTCATTTATTATGTACAAGTGGCTTTTGGTCATTATATTAGAATAAAGTATTCACCTAGTTTTTAGAAAATATAATTTTATTACTTATAATTCATATACCATCACCTAGAACTTTATTTTCTTTGTCCACTTACTAATTATAGTGTATTCATTGTGGCAAGACCCTGGCCAGTTAATTGGGTAATTGATGTTAGATGGTATGTCACTATAAGGAAAGGTTTCTGTCCGTTCTCTGTGTCAGTTATTGTAATTCACACCCACAAAAGTGAGGAAAAATAGTAATAGGAGAAAGGCTTATTTAAGCTGGAAGAGTTTGAGTAAATTCAGTCTGACTTAATAAAACTAAATAAACCACATTGTGAATGTATTTGTAATTTTAATTCTGGTGGACTATTAGGGAGAGGAGAGGATAATCTGCCTTGGAGTAGAATATAAGGTCACTGAGTACCTGGACCCAGCAGTATGTGACAGGAGCACTTTCTCGTGTGCTGCTCTTTGACCCCTAGTCAACATTTGGTACTGATAATAATTTTACCTTTTTTTTTTTTTCCTGTTTGTCAAACTCTTATTAATTTTTTTAGTTGAGATATAACTAACATATAAACATTATTTTCAGGTGTATAACACAGTGATTCAGTATTTGTTTACCTTGTGGAATGATCATAATATGTCTAGTTAACACGTGTCACCTTACATAGTTAAAAAAGACTTTCCTTTGGATGACAACTTTTGAAACTTGTTCTATTAGCAATTTTCAAATACACAATACTGTATTATTGACTACAGTCACCATGCTGTACATTCTGTCCTATGACTTATTTTATAATATTGTTATCTTATTTTCTGACTTTAGTCCAGTGTACAGTGATAATGAGTTTTGGCTGCTTTGTTAGAAACATGCAATTTGGTGTACTTATTTTGGGTGGCCGGAATTTTTCTTGCTACTCTGGACTAAATTGTGTATTTTACACATCCCTAGCTATCCTCTCTGCCCCAATTCCTCTTAAAAAGAAATCCAGGAAGGAAAGAAGTAGGGCTATAGGCAAGTTTTCTAATTGTATTTCTGGTAAGGAAGGGATAACTAATGTAAATAATCAGAAAAATGGCAATGGTTGTCATTCTACATAAATATTTAGAAAGCTAAAATCATATTATGGAATAAATCACTTACTAACCATGAGTAAATCCTATAACTCTTATGAATTCTGCTATCTATATCTATAAAGTAGAAATGATACCTATCTTGCAAGGCTGTAAGGATCAGAAATAATCTATTAAAGCACTTCTATAATGTTTGGCACATAATAGATGCTCAAAAAATGGTCACTGCTCTTCAAAATCTTCAGACTATTCTACCTTCTTTTTAGATGGTATCTTGAATGAGGAAAGCAGATTCAGGGAGGCGTGGGTGGCTCAGTGGTTGAGCCTCTGCTTTCAGCTCAGGACATGATCCTTGAGACCTGGGATTGAGTCCCATATTGGGCTGCCTCTCTGTGTGTGTCTCGTGAATAAATGAATAAAATCTTTTAACAAAAAGAAAAAGGAAAGCAGATTCATTTTTCATCTGTAGATTTGCCATAATATCCATGGCTTTAATTTATGATATATTCTCAACTGGAATCTCAAATAGTTTGAGATTAGGTGATTACTCTTTTCTTGAGTTCCAGTTTGCTTTCATTCTGAAGATTTATTTTATTTTATTTTATTTTTTTAAATTTTTATTTATTTATGATAGTCACACACACACACACACAGAGAGAGAGAGAGAGAGGCAGAGACATAGGCAGAGGGAGAAGCAGGCTCCATGCACCGGGAGCCCGACGTGGGATTCGATCCCGGGTCTAGAGGATCGCGCCCTGGGCCAAAGGCAGGCGCTAAACCGCTGCGCCACCCAGGGATCCCCTCATTCTGAAGATTTAAATAAATGTAATCTATAAGAGAAAAATCAAAAGGATAGGGAAATTGTGACTAGTGTTCATTCACAGTATCGTGATATCTCTTGCTGTGCATGTTTTCTAGAAGATTTGGCTCAGAATTTGATGAAGTGATTCATGTTTTGATTGTATTATCTTCATTTAGGTCATTGCTGTGTTCAAGGATGTGTTTAATTCAAGTTCCAACCCTTACTTGGGAACCAGACTATTTCACATCACTCCTTATGATGTTCAGGTGAGTCATGTAGGATAAACCACTATTCTTTTACATTTTTCTTTGATTTCCTCTGCCCCCACAACCAGGCACACTTGTGAAATCTGACTGGCATGTCTTTTTCAGCTGGGCTACTCTGTCCTTTCCCGTGGTAGTTACGTTCCTCTCCTGTCCCGCCGTCCCCTGTTGCTCCTGCACCAGTCATTACAGTCTCTGGAGTCTATTATGAAATGTGTGCAGATGAGCTGGATGGTCATCCTTGTGGGTCCAGCCTCTGTGGGCAAGACCAGCCTGGTCCAGCTTCTGGCACACCTTACTGGTCACACGTTAAAGATCATGGCTATGAACAGTGCAATGGATACTACAGAGCTTCTGGGTGGATTTGAGCAGGTAAAGTCTGCCTTTGCATTTTCAGTCAAAACATGTATAATGCTGTGGTCTGACTCTTGGTCTTTTGTGTTGGTGACTACAAGTAGGAATTTTTGTTTTGTTTTTTAATTTAAAGGAGTGTTCTTTTGACTCTGGCCAGTGGCTATGATGAGTTTATGCTCTGGAAATTTCAGGTTGATCTTATACGGCCATGGAGGCAGCTGCTAGAAAAGGTGGAAGGCACTGTAAGGGCACTGTTAAGAGACAGCCTTCTTATCAGTTCTGATGATGCAGAAGTAGTGCTACGAGCCTGGAGTCACTTTCTTCTGACTTATAAGCCCAAGTGTCTTGGAGTTGCTGGTAAAGGTATCACGATGGAGATTGTCAACAAGCTGGAAGCAGTATTATTGCTTATGCAGCGACTCAACAACAAAATCAACTCCTACTCCAAGGCAGGTATGTGTGTTTGGATATGTGTATCAGATATGTAGATAGTATTGTCCATGTAGTGTCCATGTATAAGTAGTAATGTATTTGTAAGGTATTATCTGTAATTTTTTAATTAATGTAATAGTTATTAAGAAAACTTGAAAATATTTGTTTCGGAAAGTAACATGAAGCTGATGTAAAATAACTTAGAATTACCATAAAGCAAAAATGAAAGAAATTTAGTGAGCTTGATAGTTTATCTTGTATGTAATCATCTATGATAGTAAATCATTTGCGTGTAAACTGGCTTTATTTTTTTCTTGGCTTTTAAAACTAGTTAAATAATTTCTCAAAATATTAACATTTATTCATTCATTCAGTTAGTTATGATTTTATTTACTTATTCATGAGAGACTCAGAGAGAGAGACAGAAATGGAGGCAGAGTGAGAAGCAGGCTCCATGCAGGGAGCCTGATGCAAGCCTCACTCCCAGGACCGCGAGATCACGCCCTGAGCCAAAGACAGATGCTCAACCGCTGAGCCACCTAGGCGTCCCTAAAATTTTATTTTATTTTAAATTATTATTTATTTATTTGAAAGAGAGTGCACGCTCAAGAGAGCATGAGTGTATGGGGGGTTGAGGGGTGGAAGGGAGAGAAGAGAAACAAGCAGACTCCCTGCTGAGCAGGGAGCCTGACTTGGGGCTCTATCCCAGGACCCTAGATCATGACCTGAGCCAAAGGCAGATGCTTAATCAACTGAGCCACCCAGGCACTCCCCAAAATTAAATATTTAAATGGGAGAATAGAAATCTAAATTGATCATTAGGACGTGTTTATTAGTTTTGTATAGAAAGTGGAAGAAAATCTTCAGTTAACATGGAAACTTCTCTCATTTTGTGGTGCAGTTTTTTGGGTGATGAAGACTATGCTTTTAGGGAAGATTAAAGGCTCATAGATTGTGTCTGTCACTATGATTGTCATCTTTTATTTTCAAAGCCTGTTACTGGTTATAAAGGGTTGATTCCTTAGAGATAAAGAAGTGAGACTCCTCTCATCTAGCTCTATAAACAATGTATCCATGGCTGTGGGTCAAATAGTTTACTTTCTTAAGCAGGAGAATGATTTTATTGTTGATTTGATTTGTCAATTCCCCCAATTCAAGCCCATTATTTAGATTTGAAATCCTTTCCTCATTCACTCAAATTTAATTGTGAGAGACATTTAATGGAGTTATACATTGGTTTATAAATTTTTTGAAGGTGAGTATTATAAAATTTCCCATTGAGCTATGAATTCCAAGTGGGTGGTAGTCTTGTATTAAAAATTTACTTTTAAACCTCACAATACCACTGCATTACAAGGAAAGATTATCTTCATTTTATGCTTATGGAAATGGTTGCTCATAGAGGTTAAATACCATGCTTAATGTTGTACAGTTACAAAGTGGCTTGACTAGGTTTTGAATCTAATCCTCTAACCTTACAGCCTTCAGTCTAGTTCTTCTATGTATCTTTCAGTTGAAATTTAAATATTTAGAGTAAGTTCTCACAGCTCATTCTAAATACTGCTTATTTAGGAATCACTTTCATATTGAGTAATTTCTTAGGGGCATTAATAGAGTGAGAAAAGGTGTGTCAAACAATTTTTCTGTTTTATTTTTGGCTAAATATTTTTCTCTGTAAATATTTATATCTTAACATTACTGTGAAGATACTTGACTTATATTATTAACATGAGAACTAGAATATATTTATCTTAAATGCTTATGCTTTTTTATAATAGCTGTATTAACATTTTTGCTAATTTCATTATCTGATTTTTGGTTTTGTTCTATTGACTTTTTTTTTCCTGGTTGTAAGTCATATTTTCTTTGTATGTCTAGTAATTTTGATTGGATGCTGGAAATTTTAAGCGCTTAGTGCTGCATTTTTGTTGATCCTTGAGCAACATGGCGTTTGAACTGAATGGGTTGACTTATGTGTGGATTTTTTCCCAAAAATATATAAATGTATTTTCCTTATAATATTTTTAAAATCTTTTAGCTTACTAAGAATTGTAAGAATACAGTATATAGTATATATAGTGTGCATAATGTGTTAATAGACTGCTGCTGGTAAGGTGGCTATTAGTGGTTAGGTTTTTGAGGAGTCAGAAGTTATGTGTGGCTTTGTATGTTGCTATCCAATTTCCCCAGCACCATTTTTCTTTCTTTCTTTTTTTAAAGATTTTATTTATTCATGAGAGACAGAAAGAGAGAGAGGCAGACACACAGGCAGAGGGAGAAGCAGACTCCATGCAGGGAGTCTGATGTGGGACTCAATCCTGGGTCTCCAGGACCACGCCCTGGGCTGAAGGCAGGCGCTAAACCGCTGAGCCACCCAGGGATCCCTCCCAGCACCATTTTTATAATTGAAGAGATTGTCATTACCCCATCGTGTATTCTTGGTTCCTTTGTTGTAAATTACTTGACCATATATGTGTGGAATTTTCTTTTAATATTGCTTTGGCTATTTGGGATCTTTTATAGTTCCATACAAATTTTAGCCTTATTTCTACTATTTCAGTGAAAAATATCACTGGAATTTTGATAGGGATTGTATTTAATCTGTATATAGCTTTGGATAGTTTGGAAATTTTAATATACATTAGTCCAAGAGAACAAAATATCTTTGTATTTATTTGTGTCTTCATCGTTTCTTTTGTTAATGTCTTGCAGTTTTCAACATACAGATCTTTCACAGCCTTGGTTAAATTTATTCCTGTCTATTTTTAATGTGATTATAAATGTGATTGTTTCAATTTCCTATAGTTTATTATTAGTGTATAGAAACAGTGAATTTTTTAAATATTTTATTTATTTATTCATAGAGACAGAGAGAGAGACAGAGAGAGAGAGAGGCAGAGACACAGGCAGAGGGAGAAGCAGGCTCCATGCAGGGAACCCTATGTGGGATTCTATCCCAGTCTCCAGGATCATACCCCGGGCTGCAGGCAGTGCCAAACTGCTGTGCCACCGGGGCTGCACCACAGTGAATTTTTGTGTGTTGATTTTGTGTTCTGCAAGTTCACTGAATTTTTTTTCTTTTTTTGTGGTGGTGTAGGGTTTTCTCTATGTAATGTTACATCATGTGCAAATAGTGACAGTTTTCCTTTTTCCTTTCCAATTCAGATGGTTTATTTTTCTCTCCTAATTGCTCTGGCTTGGATTTCCAGTATTGTGTTGAATAAAATGGTGAGAGTTGACATCCTTACCTTGTTCTTGATCTCAGAGGAAAAGCTGTCAGCTTTTTGTTGCTGAGTGTGATGTTATCTGTGTTATAATAAAACTATATATAGTAATATATTAATATGTTGAAGCATATTCCCTCTGTACTCACTTTATTAAGGGTTTTTATCATGAATGGATGTTGAATTTTGTCAGGTGCTTTTTCTGCCTCTATTGAAATGGTCATATGATTTTTATCCTCCATTTTTTTTTAAGATTTTATTTATTTATTCATGAGAATACACAGAGAGGAGAGAGAAAGAGGCAGAGACACAGGCAGAGGGAGAAGCAGGCTCCATGCAGGGAGCCCGACATGGGACTCGATCCTGGGTCCCCAGGATCACGCCCTGAGCTGCAGGCGGCGCTAAACCGCTGAGCCACCGGGGCTGCCCTATCCTTCATTTTGTTAACTTGTTTTGTCACATTGATTCACGGATATTGAACCATTTTTGCATCCCTGGAATAAAAACCATTTCATTGTAGTGTATGATCCTTTCACTGTATTGCTGAATTTAGTTTACTGATTGTTTTGTTGGGAATCTTCAGATCTATGTTTATCAGTGATATTAGCCTATATATATTTTTTTTAAGTAGACTCCATGTGGGGCTTGAACTCACAGCTGTAAGCTCAAGAGTTGAATGCTCTACCAACTGAGCCAGCGAGGCACCCATAGGCTGTAATTTTCTTTTCTTGTGGCATCCTTGTCAGGTTTTGGTATCGGGGTAATGCTGACATTATAAAATGAATTTGGAAAAATTCCTTCTTCTTTCTTCTTTTTTCTTCTTCTTCTTCTTCTTCTTCTTCTTCTTCTTCTTCTTCTTCTTCTTCTTCTTCCTCCTCCTCCTCCTCCTCCTCCTCCTCCTCCTCCTCCTCCTCTTCCTCCTCCTCCTCCTCCTCTTTCTTCTTTCTTCTTTCTTCTTTCTTCTTCTTATATTTTTTGGGGAATTGTTTGAGAAAGATTGATACTCTTTTTGAATGTTCGTAGAATTTACCAATTCTATCTCTGCTTATTACAGTTCCATGAGATCAGGAACTCAACCTCTCCTGGCCTCCAGAGCCAGAGGATCAAGAGGCATCCCCTGAGTGATAGCTATAAAAATCAGAGCCCAAGGCTTAATGTAAAAAGCTTTCTAGGAAGTACTGGTGCTCTAGAGCACCACAAAGGAAGAGCACAAAGATCGTGCCCATCAGTCTTCTTCCCCAGATAGTGTTCCAGCGGGCTCTAGGATGTATATGTTATATTAGGTGCTTGCTTCTCAGATGTGTCTTCCATACAGCCAGGTGAGCCTCCTTCACTTTGAGTCTGGGTGCAGTTAGCTGTCTCTCTTAGCTGTGCCCTGGGGTGGATGAGTCTGAGTGTGTGTGAGCCCTTTCTCCGATCACAATCTTGTATTCTTGGGATGCGACCCTGTTGCTTTTAGAAGATAGATGTTTTGAGGGCTTGCCTTTCAGGTTCATGTTTTAGAAGTTGGGATTCCTGATGTGTGGTTCAAACCTTTTTTTTTTTTTTTTTAATTTATTTATTTATAATAGTCACAGAGAGAGAGAGAGAGAGAGAGAGAGGGAGGGAGGCAGAGACACAGGTAGAGGGAGTAGCAGGCTCCATGCACTGGGAGCCCGACGTGGGATTCGATCCCGGGTCTCCAGGATCGTGCCCTGGGCCAAAGGCAGGCGCTAAACCGCTGCGCCAACCAGGGATCCCTGGTTCAAACCTTTTGTTCCATAGTGAGAAGCTCCACGTTTTCAGGCTTTTCCAAGTTGTGGGTCACACAGCACTAGAGATAGGGTTTATGGTGAGAATATTTCTCAGCCTATTTGCTTCAATGTGGTAGGTTTGTTTCCAGTCTGTCTGAGACCTCAGTGGTATGTTTGAATTCCCTCTCCTTGCTTTGCGATCCTGAAATTGCTTCCAGGCAGAAATCGAGTGAAATTATAGGGCTTCCTTTCCTTAGGTGTCATAGCCCTCTGCTGTTGGCCAGTGTTTGAAAGCAGTTGTTTCATATATTTGATACAGTTTTTAGGTGGTTAACAGTGGAGGTAAAGTCTAAACTTTATTATTCCTCATGGAGTCCAATGCATAATACTTGGTGATACGAACAAGAGTCATAAGAGAACTTCCAATAAAAAAAAGAGCAGTTGAAAAGTTTTTGGCATGGGCTGTTTAAGCACTAAGCAAATAAATACCAGTTGTTACTATAATCGTATGATATCGTCATTATAAAGAAAGTCTAGTTTAATGGCGTTGATTTTCATTGTGCCAATTTTTAGTGTCCTTTCATTTGATAAAAATGCAGTAATAGGTGGGAGGCATTATCTCCTTATGCCATTTAAGAAATTATAACAAAGATTATTTACCTTTACTATCACCTTTGAGTTCCCTCTACCTAGCCATTAATTCAGAAAGGCATTAAAAAATATTTTCTGCCACCAGCCCTAATTTTTCTTTTCTTTTCTTTTCTTTTCTTTTCTTTTCTTTTCTTTTCTTTTCTTTTCTTTTCTTTTCTTTTCTTTTTTCTTTTCTTTTCTATTTTCTTCTTTTCTTTTCTTTTTTTTTTTTTTACCTGTTTTGTTTAAACAAAAACAAAACAAAAAACCCCTTCTTATTTATACTCTATTACAAAACTTTAAACACTAAGGCCAGGGACTTCTGGGTGGCTCAGCAGTTGAGTGTCTGCCTTTGATTCAGGGTGCGATCCCATTTCAGGGATCGAGTCCTCCATCGGACTCCCTGCAAGGAGCCTGCCTCTCCCTCTGCCTGTGTCTCTGCCTCTCTCTCTCTTTCTCATGAATAAATAAATAAATAAATCTTTTAAAAAAATCTGGGTCAGAAGTTTCCAATTTTCTTTCTTTTTAAAAATATTTTATTTATTCATGAAAGACACACACAGAGAGAGGGGCAGATATACAGGCAGAGGGAGAGGCAGGCTCCATGCAGGGAGCCTGATGTGGGACTCGATCCTAGGTCTCCAGGATCACACCCTGGGCCAAAGGTGGGCACTAAACCACTGAGCCACCCAGGCTGCCCTCCAATTTTCTTTTAATAAACTCTTAGGGTTTTTTGTTTTTCTTTTGTTGGTTTTCTTATTGTCCCAGTTTGAAAATAAACGCTATGGCTGTGACGTTTCAGAATTTGCCAAACTTGTGGAAGAGTTCCGAAATTTTGGGGTGAAGCTTCTGCAGTCCACCAGTGGCCACAGCCATGGCACATTTGAATGGGTTGACAGCATGTTTGTTCGGGCTCTGAAGTCTGGAGATTGGCTTTTGATGGACAATGTTAACTTCTGCAAGTAAGGACCTTCTGCTTAAGCACAAGATTGATATTTGAGATATGGATGTCAAAGTAGAAACCCAGTTGAAAACTCTGGTATTTTGAACCCATTGTTAACTAGATACATATCCCTGTGGTGAACAAAGGTAGTTGGTCATAGTTGTAAGATTTTAGTTTTGTATGACTGTTTTGAATTGAGCTGAAGGCTAACACAATTGGGTTACTTTTCCAACCATTTTTGAGGTAGACCTTTTTATTTAATATCGAAAATACTCCTTTTGTTAGGGTCATTCTTGAGGTCAAATTTTTGAAATAGCGATCTTTTACAGGCCAGACATTTAGTAAATGTGCATCAATGTGTATTGATTTGATTCTAAAGTAAGGAAAAAGGCATCGTAAAACTTCTGTAGTACACAGCATAATAGAAACTATTCCAGGTCAAGATGATGAGTTTCTCTACCTGGACATTTTTTCAGAATGTTTGAATTGAAATCCAGGTGTCTTCAAATTGGTTTGATAATGTTAGGAAGTGGAGAGATGGAAGGAGAAAGAAAAAACAAAGAGCTATAGATCATGGGACAATTTTCCTTAATTTCATTTACTTATTTAACAAATATTTTACATATTTACTGTTTGTAAATCTCTGGAAAGAATGCCTTTGGGGGTGAAAAGGGGAATGGACAGGGAGAGAGAGCACAATTATATATGGGGGGAGTGGTCTATGCTTAAGGACGACCTGAGTCAGGAGCAGTAGGAGGCCTGTGCAAGGAAAATAGAACCAGTGCAGCATGTCAATCTGTCACCATTGTATTTGAATTCTCTTTGTGCAGCCCATCGGTGCTGGATCGTTTGAATGCTTTGCTTGAACCTGGAGGTGTTCTCACCCTTAGTGAGAGGGGGATGATAGATGGATCCACTCCCACCATAACACCAAATCCCAATTTCAGGTATTCTTGCCTCTTAAGTTTCTGCTTAAGAATCTGACTGCCTCATTTAAGTAGGACCTTCTTACGTGTTTTACGTGATTTATTTATCCAGTTATAAGTATGTTCACCCACTTATTGATTCAGTTAGCACATATTTATTGAGGCTTTGCTATTTGCCAGACTCTGGGATCGCATCAGTAAACAAGAAGGGTCTCCTGGCTGGCTCCGTAGGTGGAACATACGACTCTTGATCTTGGAGTTGTGAGTTCAAGCCCCATTGTGGGCACAGAGCTTACTTTAAAAAATAAGAATAAAAAAATAAGAGAGGTGAGGTCCCTATTGTGGGATGATGGTAAAGGGTAGAAGCAGGGAGACTGATCACAAGTTTTTTGCAGTAGTTCAGGCAAGAGATATGATAGCTTAGACTAGCGTGGCCATATGAGTGGGACTTTCTGATGGATGTGTGGGTTGAAAAAAAAGAGGAAGCAAGGATTTTATACAAGTTTTTGGCTTGGGTAATTGGTAAATATGGGGGCCATTTATTGAGAAAGGAAAGACTGGCAAAGGAGCAGGTTTGACATGGGAAGGTTAGCAGGGAATCCACTGTTTAGCTTTGGAGATGTTGGCTAGATGGAGATGTTGCTAGACATATATGAAGGTAATTGTTTCAGGAGAATACACTGCTCCCTTTTCTGATCTCTGTAGGTGAGTTAGAATGATGAATTAGCACTGTCTGATTTGGGGACTATCTGAAAGAATTTATATTCTCAGCATTAAAGGTGCATTGGATAAACAGTTTCTAAGGAGAATAGGTTTAGAGAAACTGATTTTGCTATATTGGTGCATTTTGGCACTAAAAGATAGAATTTAGATGAAAATAGCAGAGTTTTAGTTAACGGTATCTCCCTTGATAAACTCCCTGAAGTTCTAACACATAGGATTTGCCCTCACCAATTGTTGCTGAGCTGCATCATTGGTTGCAACTGTGATTTTAATTTTTTTCCCTTTGAATTGCTAGACTTTTTCTCTCGATGGATCCTGTTCATGGAGAAATATCCCGAGCTATGAGGAATCGTGGACTTGAAATCTACATTTCAGGAGAAGGAGATGGAAACATCCCAGATGACCTGGATCTGAAAGTTCTGCTGCACAGCCTTGGGTTGGTGGGGGATAGTGTGTGTGATAGCCTCTTGGCTCTACACACAGAGATCCAAAGCACTGTAGTAGGTAAGGTGCTTGACTTAACAGGCCTCTGCAGAGTTTTATTCTTCTAGAAATTCATATATTTTTCCATTTGACTGCTAATCTAGGAGTTCTTTTTTTTTTTTTTTTTTTAATCTAGGAGTTCTTAAATTTAGTGTACATACAAATAGGAATTACCAGAAAAGTCTGTTAAAAATAGAGATGTGCTGATGCCTGTCTTCCCCCTACGAGATTGGGTTCAGTAAATCTGGGTGAGACACAGAAATTAGTATTTTAAAGAAGCTCCCCAGATGATTCTGGTAGATTCATTCAGACACTCTTACCTTAAGGAATACTGCTTTAGGCACTAAAATTTGTAAAGTTTATCCCTCTTATCTCGTCATTGAGTCTTTTGAAGATAGTATAAAGAGGGAACTTTGAACTGCTTAAAACAGGGTGTTATTTCTTCTAATAAAACCTATCTGTCCAAATATACAGGAACAGGCAAGAATAATAACAAAGGTAATGATAAATGCTATTTATTGAGTAACTGCTATGTGTTAGGTACAATGTCTATTGGTTTTTTAGTTTTCACATTAATTCTTCATGGCATGTTTTCGTGTTACAGAATAGGGTTCAGAGAGGTTGAATAACTCATCAAAGCCAAGCAGTGAGGCTTTGAATGTAGTTCTGTTGGATTTTAAAGTGCATGGTCCTTTATGAGGCCATGCTCATTTTGCTACTTCAGCGTTTGTCAACTTTAGATTAAGGATATAAATGACCAGGCTTTGTCCTACTTGTAGTTTTCACTTTCCTGCAGTATGTTTGTGACAGCCAGAAATGGAGGGAGGGAGACAAGATAGGGAAGGAATATGAATGTTCTTACAAGTCCATAATGTGCTGGTGAGACTCTAGATTCTACTTAGAAGGCTTTCTAAGGTAAGTGGGTGGATTGAATGAAACAAAGTTTGATGAGAAGATGAATTTATCTGTTTTCATGGGAGATTTTGCAGAATCTGTTGCTCATAGAAGGCAATATTTTTTTTCTTTGTAGGTTCTCCAACGTCCTCTATTTCAACTCTAATTCAGACAGCCTTATTCATTGTGCAGTACCTACAGCGAGGGCTGAGTTTAGACAGAGCCTTTTCTGAAGTATGCTGGGAAGCATATGTCTGCTCCCAGCATTCACCAGCAAACCAGAAGGTACCATGAAGTATTTCAAACAGCTTTCTCATTTATAACACTTTGCATTATTTGGATGGGGGAAATTCTTTTTATTGATGGTGACTTTAATGAACTGAGAGTGGAGCACTTCAGTTATCTGTAGTAGAGATCTGGTATCTAAGTACTTTTCTGGAAAATAGGTTAAATGTAAATATTCTTTGAAACTTAACTGTCTTTAGGCAAAGTGGAATTTAGCTTGTAGTGTTGAAAATTGAAGACTGTGATGAGAGTTGTGGGATGATCACAAAGGTCCTGGAAAACTATTATTCCTCTTCTACTTTTGGTAATAGCACTTAGATGTTGCCTGTGTGTTTTTATCTCCTACCAGCTTGCACAGGCTTTACTGGAGAAACATGTTTTTTCTCTTCGAGCACATGAAACCTGGGGTAACTCCATCCTTGCTCTGGGCCTGTGGCCAGATTCTCTGCCCTCAGCTCTCTTTGCTACAGAAGACTCTCACCTGTCTGTAGTCCGAAGTGATGGACAGATCTTAGTATATTGCCTTAACAGGATGAGCATGAAAACCAGCAGCTGGGCCAGGTTAGTGGAGCCTTGAGTTTGTGTCTCTTTGGCATCTTGACTTTTTTTTGATGGTAGTGGTCATGACCCAACATGTTTGACCGGAATGTTATATG
Source organism: Canis lupus dingo (assembly GCF_003254725.2). Classification (NCBI taxonomy): domain Eukaryota; kingdom Metazoa; phylum Chordata; class Mammalia; order Carnivora; family Canidae; genus Canis; species Canis lupus. The sequence goes on along the minus strand of NC_064254.1, from coordinate 49,113,537 downwards.
GTCATTTATTACCCAGCTGTTATAGTTTCCTTGTTCATTGTAATATTGCTCCCTATTTATTATTCACTAGATATGTTTTAATTATTCTCCTTTGAAAGGGACTAATCTTTCCCCTGTTGTTTGATCCGTTATTTGTAAAGTTATTTTCCTGGTTCTTTGAAATGTAAAATGAAAGTTCATTCTAGTACTGACTTTGCCTTATTTCTCTAAAAATTTCAGGATTCAGCCTCTTACCTTACCCGATTTAGAGAAAATTATGCAGTCTCCTAACCCCGAGAGCTTGAAATTCAGTTCAGTCGAAGTGGATACTTACTGGATTGATGAACCAGATGTTCTGGCCATGGCTGTTAAATTGCTTATAGAACGAGCAACCAATCAAGATTGGATGCTCAGAGTTAAATGGCTTTATCATTTAGCCAAGAATATACCACAGGGGTTGGGTGAGTTGAAAAGCTTAATTTGTATAATAAGTGCATAAATAAACTATTTTAGTGCCTTAGTAGCTGTATTATCCTGTGAGGACACTTAAAATTGTATCTGGGAGATCTAGCAATAAATTTGTTACCTGGCCTTACTATTTGTATAGCTGTTAAAAAAAATTAAGGCATGTAACTGCCCTTAGATGTGTCCTAAGAGAAACTTGGCCCCTGTGTAATCCTTAGCATTTCATGGTCTTCCACTTTTCTATCAAATCCAAAAGGAAAATGTACTCTATCATGTTACTGCTTATTTTTTGAACATGCTGCTATACAACCATCCTATCTGGGGAAGGTTGTTTTTGGTAAACTTCATTTGCCTTAAAGTGCTTAAGAGACTTATTTTAGTTCCAGTATTCTAAGTTGTCCTGCTTAATTTCTTTGTACTTTTTTTTCATTTTAAGAGGAAAAACCAACCTTAACAACATTGCACGGGTTGCAAAGTACAGGACTTGGAATTGGTTGGTAGAACTTGTTGCCTAAAGTAGTAGAGTTTATATGAACCTTTCTATCCATGAGAACTTAGCCAAAGAATATCTGTATTGTGTTATGCATGTGATCTGTCTAAAATTGTATAGAGAGAATTTGTATTTTATCTGCATTGTCCTGTATGAGAGCTACTAGCCACAGGTAGCTACTAAAATGTAAATATAAAAAAATATATATGTATATAAAAAATAAAATAAAAATTAAAAAATATATATATATAAATTAAAGTTAAGTAAAATCTAAAATCCAGTCCTTAGTTGCACTGGCCACATTTCACATGCTTACTAACACAAGACTAATGGCTGCCCTCACACTGCAACTATAGGATGTTTCCGTTATTGCAAAAAGTTTGCTTGGACAGCCCCACTGTAGATATTAACATTATTTCTCCTTTCTCCACAGAATCAATACAGATTCATTTGGAAGCCAGTGCTGCATCTCTTAGGAATTTTTACTCAAATTCTCTCTCAGCTGGGGTCAGTAATGTCATCAAAGTATTACAACCAAATATAACAGGTACTGCACCTGATTTAATTTCGAGTTCAGGAAATGCACAGTTTAGGAAATTGGTCCATTGAGTCCACGGAAAAAGACCTGTCACAACTGCCACTGTAATAAGCACTGTATTTTGGAAGACTCAATGTATCCAGATGCAAATTCCACTTTTTTTGTTTGAAACTATCCATTTATTCTTTAGTCTTTGAAAGAGGATGGTGATATACAACATGGGAGAAAATGGGAGTTGGCAGACTGGTCTGTGGTCCCAACTCAGCCACAAACTGGCTTCATTTGGAAACCATCATTCATACTTACTGCCTGTGTTTAAATAATGGGGGAATTAAATTCATTTTTCTGGGTCCCTTCCACTCAAAGCATTCTGTTACTTATTAGTGTTGTTAACAGAAAGGGTTTTAGGCTATGGGTATATAGTGTGAATTACTTCAGAAGATACAAAACCTTAATAAACTTTTTAAAGCCTTAAATATAAAGTTACAAAACCATAATGATAAAATAAATAGCCATTCAAGGTATCTAATCAAATGAGGCATTCAGGGACACCTGGGTGACTCAGCTGTTGAGCGTCTGCCTTTGGCCCAGGGCATGATCCTGGGTCCCAGGATCAAGTTCCGCATCGGGCTCCATGCGTGGAGCCTGCTTCTCTCTGCCTATGTCTCTGTCATTCTCTCTCTCTCCCTGTGTCTCTCGTGAATAAGTAAATAAAATCTTTAAAAAAAAAAAAAAAAACAAAAAGCAAATGAGGCACTCAGAACTTATTTTTTTATTTTTATTTCTTAAAAAGACTATTTAAGAGACAGAGGACAGGTGGGAGGAGGGGCAGAGACAGAGGGAGAAACAGAATCCCCACTGAGTGGGGAGCCTGACTTAGGGCTTGATCCTGGGACCATGAGCGTAGTGGAAGTCAAACGCTTTACTGACCTAGCCACCTGGGAGCCCCCAGAATTTATTTTTAATTAGAGTAAGATTCTTTTACTTGAAGAGAATAATATGAAGTTGGTTGAAATAAGCATTAATGAGGAAATTAGGGACATGTTCACAGAACCAGGTTTTTAATTTCCCATCCCTATCTTCATTTGATATTGATCAAAACATACCATTGCCATTTGGTTTAGAAGAAAACATGCATGATGCTTTTGTGCTATACCAGTTGTCTTTTGTATACTAAAGGTAACAGGTAAACGTTTGGGAAGAAATCAAATAATAGGGAAAACTCCTGTAGTGGTCATGTTGTGGCTGAACTAAATCATGGTTTCCCAAGTATGAAAGAATTTTGGTCTTTGGGAATAGTTCTAGACTAGAGTAGCAGTTTCCCTTTTTAGCAGGTATTATTTGCCCACTGTTGGAACATAGTAGGTATGCCTTCATCTTCCTTTTCAAGTGTATAGCTTTGGATCATGTAGTCTTACTGGACTTTGGAATGTGAGTTCCTTCCATGTACTTTGCTGTTCACAGTAGGCATTTGTTAGTCTGCTGTATAGTAGATAACCTTTATTTACTGTTATTTATTTTTAAAGTTTTTATGTTAATTGAATTTAAATCGCTGTATTATTAGTTTCAGAAGTAGAAGTCAGTGATTCTTCTATAATACCCAGTGCTCATTATGTCCTATGCCCTCTTTAATGTTCATCAGCCAGTTATTACCTCCCCCCTTCCTCCTCTTCTCCAGAAACCCTCAGTTTGTTTCCTGTGATTAAGAGTCTCTTAATGGTTTGTCTCCCTCTCTTGTTTTATTTTTTCCTTTCTTTCCCTATGATCCTCTGTTTCGTTTCTTAAATTCCACATATCAGTGAGATCATATGTCTTTTTCCGATTGACTTATTTCACTTAGCATAATACCCTCTAGCTCCATCCATGTCATTGCAAGGGGCAAGATTTCTCTTTATTTGGTGGCTGAGTAGTATTCCATTGTATACGTATATATACCATATCTTCTTTATCCGATACATTCATCTGTCGATGGACATCTGGGCTCTTTCCTAGTTTGGCCATAGGGGACATTGCTCCTATGAACACTGGGGTGCAGGTACCCTCTTCGGATGGTAGATACCTTTAAAACTTGAAGTGCTCCACTGACCTACCCAGCCGCCTTGAAGTTTATGTTACCTTTGTTTTGTTTTGCCTCCCTTCTTTGAGTTCTCACAGCCTCTGGAGAAAAGTCAGATTGATCACTGCTGCCTTACAGAAGAGGTGCCAAGTTTAAGCCGAAGAAGCAGCAGATGCCACATTCTCTGATTATAAAGAAAGGGCTTTTTAAAATAAAATAATCTTGAGGTTTTTTTTGTGTGTGTATGTGTTTTAAATATTTATTTATTTTTGAGAGAGAGTGCACCTGTGCTTGCAAGTTCAAAGAAGAGGGGGGGAAGTAGAGGAAGAGAGACTCTCAAGCTGACTCCATGCATGCACAGGATCTGACACAGGTCCCATGACCCTGAGATCAGGACCTGAGCTGAAATAAGAGTTGGACACTGAACTATGCCACCCAAGTGCTCCTTGAATTGATTTTCTTATTGAAATCCAATAATGAGACATATTTATTCATTTTTCCACCACGTAAGTTAGTTTTTTGAAGTTAATGACAGCAGATTGGTTGATTAAGCTCATGAATTGTTTTTGGAGCAAGTGACTGTATTGGTTGGAATGCTTATGTTCCAGAGAGATTATTTTATATCCTGCAGTGGAATGAATTTTCAGGACTAGTAGAAATTTTGCATTTAGAAAGGAAAGTGTAAAAGCAGTTGGATTTTACTTTTCTAATGCTGTGGGCTGAAACTAGAAATTTTCCTATTCTGTCCCTTCCCCATCAGAACTGAATATGATCAAATTAAGATAGTAAAAATCTTCAATTGAAGTTTTCTAGGCAAAGAGTTTAACTCCAAAATTCTACTTTTTGTTTTATATTTTCACCAGATGAATTTGTGATTCTTTTGGATCCCCGATGGAATATGCAGGCTTTGGACATCATTAGAAATTCAATGGACTTTGATCCACAAACAGACCAGCCTGAGCAGCTCTTTGCCCTTTTAGAGTCTGTTGCGAACAAGTAGGTGAAGCCTGATATTCTGAGCACTGTTTACCTCATTGTACAATATAGCTTTACAGATTATACCTTTTCTAAACTCTGTCAGGTTTAGCTTACATGTGTTTAATCTTCTGAACCCGAGAAGTGGTGGATATTAGGTGGGATTTCCTTCATTGCTGCTTCTCCTTTATACTCTCTGCTCATTCAAGTAATTCTGGCTCTGGTTTCAAAATGCCTGTAAATTTTGCAAGTTTTTAATAACTTAATAGGATGCTTTTAGAGATATACCAGCTTAACGTTAATGTTGCCTTTATTTTGCAATTAATCCTTTATCATAGGATAGTCATGTTTCAGTTGTTTTCTATTCATGATTCGCAGCAGCTCCTCCCATTTTCACCTGCTCATTCTTTCACAGGTCCTTTCCTCAGCCTTCCACATCACTTCCCATGTTGGAGAAATATGTAGCACCTGTATGCTCACCTACACACTCAACATACAAATTTATCTAATTGTTTCATAGGCTGGTCTTTCCTCACATTTACTATAATGGCCAGCATTATTTTTTTTTAATTGACTATCAGTGTAATGTAATACTTTTTTTTTAATATAGTGAAAAAATTTATATTTATAGCTGGCTGGACTCAGTTTAGATGATCCCAATTTTGTTGGCAACATCCAAAGCATCATAGTCAGGAGGCAGTCGAACATATGCTTTCTTCTCTCCATCAGGCCTGATTAAGGTGTTTACCTTGGCCACATCAGTGTCATAGAGATTCTTCACAGCCTGTTTGATCTGGTGCTTATTGGCCTTAACATCCACAGTGAACACAAGTGTGTTATTGCCTTCTATTTTCTTCATGGCTGACTCAGTAGTCAGGGGGAACTTGATGATGGCATAGTGATCAGGCTTGTTTCTCCTGGGGGCACTCTTTTGAGGATATTTGGGCTGCCTTCTATGACGCAGGGTCTTGGGTCATCGGAATGTAGGTGACATGTGGATCTTCTATTTTTTTTGTGACTGTCCATGCTTTTCAGCACCGCTTTCATAGCTTTCAAAGCCTTTGCTTTGGCTTTGGGAGGGGCACGGTTTCCTTCTTTGCCTTTGGTGCCATCTTCATGAAAGCAATGTAATACATTTTTAAAACTAATTTTGTAATTGAGGTATAATGTACATTATAGAAAAGTACACTTAATAATGAGTATATTTGGTTTCGATGGATTTTCACAAAATGAACTCATGCATGTGGTATGGAGTAGCACTTCAAAGGCCTTCTTGTCTCCCCCTCCTAGTAGCTTCCCCATCTGCCTCCCCAGATAACTTCTAACACTGGAGATAAATTTTATTTTGGCCGCTCTTAAGAGTTGTTAGGGCCGTTTGTCAGGTCACAGTAAAGCCTGGCAGTTTACCTAAATGCAGGTTTTCCCAGCCATCTGTCCTCCCCATTTTCACCCCTACCCCCAACTCAGTCATCATCACTTTTCACCTCCATCTCTTCAATCCAGAATTTGCAGGGGTTGGAAGTGAATGACAGGTTGAAGGAGATTGATGTTCCAAGCATTCTCAAGATTTTAGCAGTTAGAGGATGTGATTGCCAAGTAGTATACACCAATAACTGATAATATTTGTTATATTATTGATCTCATTTCAGGACAATCCTATATCTTGACCGGGAAAAACGGATTTTTACTGAAGCAAATTTGGTTTCCATTGGTGGCAAAAAGCTAAGAAATAGTGTTTTGAGAATGTCCTTTGAATTCCATAAAGGTAAGAAGTTTAACCTTTTGTATTCTTGAGTTATGCATCTGATCACAGAATGTCTCTAAAGGTAAGAGACCTTCAGCAGCTGCTGCCATTTTCTGATTCTTTTTGATTTGCTGGCCTAATTTATTCAGTAATAATGACTAACTGCTTTGTTACATGTTCTTGATTTCACTTAACTTTTTATAGCAACCTTGCATGGTGTAGGTCCTATGCTGTGAAAGAGGAGAAGGATGTATAGAGATGCTCATGGTCAGATCTCTAGCAAGTAATAGAGCTAGAATTTGAAATCTAGATCTGTTGGCTCAAAATGTTCATGCTCCTCACTATTTGGCTATAGGTTCTTTCTTCATTCTTCCTTTATTTTTTAAATTGAAAATATATCTGTGATTGTCAGAGAAAATTTGGACTATATTGAAGCATAAAAATAGAAGTCTGTCTTTGAAGGAGTTATTGTTAATAGTACATTCATTTGTATCTTCTCCTCTGTGCTGTCTATTCTTTCAAACATGCATACACTTCGATTTGTTTTGTATTTAAACAAGTACTTCTATAAAATCTGCATTATTGCTTTAAAATTTTCATTTTTCATTAAGACATTAAGAACTTCTATAGATATGCATACCTGATTTGCTAAGTTTAATATAATAGTAGGCTAAGAATTTATTTTCAATTTTGACCTTTCAAAATTGACCTTTGTACTAAAGATGCAGTTAAGTTGCATGTTATAGTTGATTTTGATAATATCCAGGGATTAATTTAAATCTGATCGAATGTTCTTATTTATGTCAACTCTAAGATCCAGAGAGCTATCACAGCCTGCCCCATGAAATTGTGGTCAACCTTGCTGCTTTTTTTGAACTTTGCGATGCACTAATCCTGCTCTGGGTACAGTCCTCTCAGGGGGTGGTGTCTGATGCCATGGTCATTAAGGTGAGGAAATGTACTTCATGTTTTTATTTTTGTGCTTAGAGAAATATTTCAGATTCTTAGGGGTGAAATGAACTACAGTGTTGTTATTATATGCCCAATATTACTTGAGAAATTTAATATTTCTTAACAGTTTTAAATATATATATATATACATATTTTAGAACTTTATGGGTATATAACTATCATAATAAGTAGCATATATTTGAAGTGTAGAATTTTATGTTTTGACATGTATATGTCTATGAAGCCATTACCATAATAGTGAGCATACCTAATAACCTCAAGCCTTCCTTCATGTTCTTTTGTATTCCCTTTCTCTCCCTTCCCTCCACCCGAACATCCATTAATGTGCTTTTGGTTCCTATAGATCAGTTGTATTTTCTAGCATTTTATATAAATGGAGTCATGCATTATACTTTTCTGTCTGGCTTCTTACACTCAAAACAGTTATTTTGAGATGCATCCAGATTGTTTTGCATCAGTTCATTCCTTTTTTTGTTGCCAAGTAATATTCCATCAAATGTATGTACTACAATCCATTCACCTCTTGAAGAACAGTGGAATTTTAATTTATTTTTTAATCCACTTAAGCCTTCTTAGTCATCATCAATTGAAATATGTTTCTTGTGTCTTTTACTGAGAAATGTTTGTGAGTAATTTGGTTTACTTTGTTTTTAGATCTTGGATTCTGTGCGGTGGCGGGACCGGTTTTGGACTGTGGCTGACACAGTAAAAGTGGATACCCCGGGCTTGGCCCTGCTTGCCCTGCACTGGCACTGGGTTTTAAAACATTTGGTCCATCAAATCCCCCACCTCCTAATGAACCATGAAGACAAGTAAGAGTCATATTTAGAGTAATGATGTCAGTATGTACATTTATGATAATAAAGAGAAAAGGGTTTGGAATTGAAACTTTTCTTCTTGCTTTACTTTGGTTTATTCCGTTGGCCTATTGGTGAATGTAAATCAAATATAAAATGTAAATGATATCCCTACTATGTCTCTACTATCCAGCATTTCCCCCTTTCCTTACTTCCCTCTGCTCTTTTCCCCTTTAAAGATACTACAAAGAGGTTCAGACGGTCTCAGAACATATTCAGAATTGCTTGGGGAGCCCGACTGGTGGCTTCACTGGTATAAAGAAGTTGCAGAAGTTCCTGGGACGACCATTTCCTTTTAAGGTATAATTAAGAAACATGTAGTAAACACAAAGATCTGACCTCTTCTGAAGTTCTCCTGGAGCATGAGGCCTGCCATTCAACTAGACTTATCCTTGCCTTAATGTTTAACTTCTAAGTGTTCACTGAATACTATTAACTGATTTGTTAAGTGTTAACATCTTGCTTATTGTTGACAGTATTAGTCTGGGTGGTGTTTTAACTTTATTACTGTAAAATCTCCTGAGAGCAGCAGGGGTAAACAAACTGTATGTTTTCTAGAAGCACTGTGGAAATATTTAAAATTTTTTCTTAGATGTGAACAGGCTGCTAAAAAGAATCTCATTTCTCCTCTATAAGTAGATTCTCCTGGGTTTTGTTGTTTCAGAACAAGCTGGTGGTGGAATGTTTTTCTCAGTTGAAAATCCTTAACAAAGCGCTTGCCATAAGGGAGCGGATGCCTGCCCTTGGGGAAAGTGGATGGTGGGAAGACATTAATCGTCTCCAAGTGGTTGCTTCTGAATGGACTTTTAAAAAAAGTCTCTTGCAGGCCTGGGGATTGGTCCTCAGAGCTAATATTCTGGAAGATGCCAATCCAGGTAATATACTCTGGAGTTTAACATACTGACAGGTGTTCCTGGAGTATCTCTTGCCCAGTAGCCAATAAGTTTTAAGTTTTTCCCTTAGGTTTTCTTTTTACTCTGTTTCACTTTCTTTCTTTTTTCTTTCCTCTTTTTGTATGCTATAATTACAATTAAATTAAGTGCCAGGCATAGAGATGAACTTTACATATATTATGTAATTCTCTCATCAGAATTGAGCAGGTATTAATAACATCATTTTACAAGTACAAAACTCAAGCTCAGTTTAAGCTCACAGTCACATGACTAGTTGGGAATCTACTCCTATTCTGTTTATCACTATGCTATAATATTGCATGTGTCTTTTTGTCCAGATGAGTTGAAGAATCTTGTGAATGCTCATTGTTTAGAACTAAGAGCCAAAGGAATTTCATTTGGTTTTCTGGAGAAAAAGCACAATGAAGCTTCCTCCGTGTTCCAACCAGACTTTACCTCCTTAATCCAGCTTACCAGGAGTGTTCAGTTGTGGCCTGCAATGGAGTACCTGGCTATGCTTTGGCAGTACAAAGTGGTAGCTGATTTTATGACACAGGCCTGTCTAAGAAGGTAAGCCATTTTCCTCTGGGGGACTTTTTTTTCTTGTTTGATTATTCTCTGTATCCTAATGTGAAACAAAGTACAGACTTAAAGGGGACTAGTTACTGAAAGACAACAAGAGAAGTCAGTTGCCACTGATTCTTTGCCTATTTTGATTCCACCTCTACAAATTACTGGGTGTTATTCCAATAGAACTGCTTATCTGTTTTTTAATAGATGCACTATAAGTTCTGTGTGTTCCATCTTCCCATACATAATAGATTTTTAGCACTTTATTGATAGCCGACAGCCCATCCTTTCTTCCTCTTTATTTGTGGAACAGATCCAGCAAAAATCAGCAACCCCAGATAGATGAGATAAGTCATCACATCACATTTTGTCTTAAGTACACACCAGTTGCTCCGCAAGAGCTTCGAGACCTTTGGTCCTTACTGCGCCATCAGAAGGTAAAAACCAAAATCAAAAGGGAAATAAACCTCTATACTATGAGCCAATTAGACTTACTGTGACAGACTGGTTGCAGAATGGTTTATTTATGTCCAAAACTCCAATTTTACTTGAATTAACTTTCAAAGGGGGAGAATTTTGAGTGTTTTTTGCAGTAATTATCTGTGTATTTCCCAGATCTTCCTAGAATCATTCTATTTGTTTTCCAGTTAAATGAGGCTAAAATATTTGCTTATTTTTATTGTTTGTGCAAAAACATAGTGGGTGAGTGTTTTTAATCTTTCCCCCAAGAATTGAATGTGAGTAGTGGTAAACTACAGTTAATATAACTTCTTTTGTACAACCTTAATTTTTTTTATGATGCTCTATTCATTTATCTGTTTTGCTGATATTATAATCATGTGATTCACTTATATTTCCTCCTGTACTACATAAAAACAGATCTCAGTTTTATAAAATTATCATCAATAAGATAAGTGGCTTAACCAAGATGACCAGGGTGGCAGAAAATCAGGGACATTAGAATTAACACCTTTAGACCCATGTTAATTTTAGATGAGTTTATAAGACAGAAACCTCATAACTCGGTTTATGGAATTTTTCTCGGATATCCTCTTATCTATTTATCTCTAGGTGTCTACCGAAGAAATTACTTCGTTGTGGTCTGACTTATTTAATTCCATGTTTGGGTCTTTTTGGAGCAGTACTGTGACTACAAATCCAGAGTACTGGCTAACGTGGAGCCCTCTGCCTGATATACAGCAGAGGGAGATGCCTAGGTCCCTTCTGGACTCCACATTGAAGGTTTGTTGGCATAAAATCATGAAGATGTTTGATGGTGGAAAAATTTTTTGATCTAGCAATAAATATTTATTCCAAGGACAGAGGAACAATTAAATAAGTGACTAACCTTCAAAAAAGATATTCTATCTTAAATTATTTTAAAAATTCTGAATTAAAGTAAATAAAGTTAAATGTCTTCACTCAGGGTACCTGAGTGCTTCAATGGTTCAGTTGTTTGAGCATCTGACTCTTGTTTTCAGCTTAGGTCATAATCTCAGGGTCATGAGATTGAGCCCTGCATTGGGCCCTACACTCAGCTCAGAGTCTGCTTGGGGATTCTTCTCCCCCCTCCCCCTCTAAGCTTCCCCCTGCTCATGTTCTCTCTAAAATAATAGTCTTCACTTTATTCTCTAACTAAAATATCTTTTCTAGTCACATTTATACAAATAATATGTGTGTATATATACAGTTGACCCTTGAACAACACAAGGTTTGAACTGAACAGGGGGTCACTTACACATGGATGTTTTCCAATAAATATGTATTTTATTTGTGACTGAAAAGTAAGGTAGAAGTTGCCAAATGCCTAGAAGCAAAGGGAAGTTAGAGGAAAGATACAGGGAAGGCTGGAACAAAAGGGCCATCATCTTATTCTGGCACTCCTTATCCTACTACCTGTGCAAAACTTGGTCATTGAGGTATTGAATGGTAAAAGAGGTGCAAAGGAACTGACGGGCTTGGGGGTGAATTCTCACTACAGTGGTAGGACCTATCACTGGCCAGAGTTGGCCAAGGACAACAGAATGATAACCTGCCTCTTCCCTGAAGTAAGAAGTCTAGGAGAACCAGGGGGTAGGATGAGCACTAAACAGGATTCTTGGTAACAGAGGGGACTGTGGGGAGGAGTTGTTATCCATGGTACTGAAAGTCTGAGGCAGGGAATTAATACCACAGGGATAGTGGCAGCTGGCTCACTGCTTGCCACCATTTTCTGTAAGCAGGAACGGTGTTAGAACTTGGAATAGGGGCCAGGTGGAGCAAGTGGCCAGGAAAGGTGAGTAAAGGTGCTCTGCCTTCCCTGGTTCTTTGCCTTTCTCTGGACTCTATGTGGAAGGAGATTCTGCATTCTTGGGTATAGTAACAAGTAGCAGACAGCACTCTAGGGTCCAACTTTGCCAACTTTGGTTGGAGATCAGAAGGCCTGTGTGTCTTTTTCTACAGTATTGTACATAGGGTTTTGGGTAGTTAACCATTAAATACATGGGGTTTTTTTTTTTTATGTATGTGGTGGGGTGGGAGTGGGGGGTTGGCATTCCTAACCCCTGTGTTGGTCGAGGATCAACTTTACATCTATATATAGAATTCTGTAGAAATAAGTATTATTTGCTCTGTATCTTATTTACATATATTTTGTATTAAATGTATACATAAAAATAAGATCACTTTCTTTGTTCATGTGTCATGGAATACATGTCATTCCAGCTTATACTTTGTAAGGTATGCCATTGTTCTAATGTGCTGGAATTTATTTAATCACTTATTCATAAATGTTGAGGTTTTTTGCCTTTATTTCTCCCTTTCCTATAATAAAAACTGGAATTTATTCCTTGGTTAGAATGTCTGTACAGTTAAAGAAATTTATGGCTATTCTCAGAATGTCTGGGCAGGTGGTTTTTGTTTTTCACACACACACATACACCTCCCCACCTAGTTTTTATTTAAATTCCAGTTAACATACAGAGTAACACTAATTTCAGGTGTAGAATTTAGTTACCTGGTACTTATCACAAGTGCCCTCCTTAACACCCCTTCCCCTGTAATAACTGTCATTTTGTTTCCTATGTTAAGAGTCTGTTTGTTTGCCTCTCCCCGCCCTCCCCCCATCATCATTTGTTTTGTTTCTTAAATTACACATATGAGTGAAACCATATGATATTTGTCTTTCTCTGACTGACTTATTTCACTTAGCAAAGTATTCTCTGGCTCTGTCCATGTCGTTGCAAATGGCAATATTGCATTCTTTTTTTTTTTTTATGGCTAAGTAATACTCCAGTGTGTAAATTTTATCCATTTACCAGTTGATGGACATTTGGGCTGTTTCCATAATTTGTCTATTATTGATAATGCTGCTATCAAAAGGGTGTGTTTTTTACTTTTTCAAACATGCTAGGAGCTGGTAAAGGAGGAGGTCACAAAATCCAGGATAATCACAGGAAGACTTAGGACTAGAGCACAATTTCACTTATTAATGTAATCTATTTATTTACATTTTTGACACACTAGGTGTTACCAGCATTTTTAATTATTGCTAATCAGTTTAAAAAATCTTGTTTGAATTTGTTCTTATGATTATTTTTTTAGATTAAACATCTTTATATGTATGTATATTTCCTTTCATGTATTTTTCAGTCATGTTTACTGCTCATTTTGTTAAAAAATGAAGTCATCATCATTTTCATATTGAAGATCTCTTTATAAAAATTATAGATATTAAACCTTTACCCACCATATGGTTAGAAATATATTTCTAGTGTTCTCTTGTCTCCCGGGTTTTTTTTTTTTTTTAAGATGTTATTTATTTATTCACGAGAGACACGGAGAGAGAAAGAGAGAGACACACAGGCAGATGGAGAAGTAGGCTCCATGCAGGGAGCACGATGTGGGACTCGATCCTGGGACTCCGGGATCACGCCCTGGGCCGAAGGCAGGCACTCAACTGCTGAGCCACCCAGGCATCCCATCTCTCTCAGGTTTTATAATGTTTTCTTTTCTTTTCAAATATTCTAGCCCCTTTCTATTTTCTGGCTTTGATGTCATGCTTTTAAAAAAATGTCTTCCGGGGCAGCCCGGGTGTCTCAGCGGTTTAGTGCCACCTTCGGCATGGGGCGTGATCCTGGAGACCTGGGATCAAGACCTGCATCAGGCTCCCTGCCTGGGGCCTGCTGCTCCCTCTGCCTGTGTCTCTGCCTCTCTCTCTCTCTCTCTCTCTCTCTCTCTCTCTCTCTGTGCCTCTCGTGAATAAATAAATAAAATCTTTAAAAAATAAAAATAGTCTTCCTTCCCTTTCCCTAGAGGTGAAAACCATTTGCCTAAAATTTTTTGTATATTTTTGTTTTATATTTAAATCATTAGTTATATCTGGATATCTTATTTTGTGAGGTAGGTATATAAATATTTTATACAAACAGTATATCTGAAAGCAGTATAATAACACCACATTTGATTAATTTATCCTTTCCACTCATTTGAAATGCCACCTTTATCATACCTTATTCCCACAGATGTTCATGGATTTGTTTGGGACTCTTCTGTTCTCTTGCTCTATCAAAATTATCTTTTAAATTAAAAATTTTTTTTTCATTACCTCTGTACCCTTCATGGGGCTCCAATTCATGACCCTGAAATCAAGAGTGGCATATTCTTCTGACTAGGCCCAGCCAGGCATCCTTCAAAATTGGTTTCCTTATTGTAGAATATTTCTGAAAGCCTTCAGTGAGAAATCTTGTGAATTCCTGAGAGTTACAGAGTATATACAGTGTCTCCCATCTTATGTATTTAACCACATAATCCTTTGCTGTAGATAGCTATTACTGTGTCCCAAATGAACAGTCTAAGGAGCACAGGTTTGACAAACTTTGTCCCTGGCTCTTAACATTTATCTTCTAGCTCTACTGCAAGAATGGCCTTCTTGATGCCCAGGTTGGAGGGATTTTCTTGCATTAGTAAAGCACCAGTTGTTCCTCATTCTTTGAGAATGGAGTCTGTTTCTTTAAAGCCTAACACCTGACACCATTCTGCACTCTGGTTGATGTTTACCTGGTTCTAGCAACTTGAACCTCCTTTTTTTTACTCCCTTTCTTCCTCTGAAGTGCTCAGTGCTGCTTGTTAAAATCCTTTTAATTTCTTTTTTTTTTTTTTAAGATTTTATTTATTTATTCATGAGAGACAGAGAGAGAGGCAGAGACACAGGCAGAGGGACAAGCAGGCTCCATACAGAGAGCCTGTTGTGGGACTTGATCCTGATCCCGGGTCTCCGGGATCATGCCCTGGGCCAAAGGCGGGGCTAAACTGCTGAGCCACCCAGGGATCCCAAATGCTTTTAATTTCTAAAAGATACATGACTCCTCTCTGTCCATCAGGGCCCCAGCAGTCTCAGTAGAGCCATATTCTCCAAGTGCTGCTTTGAAGTCTTGACCAGCAGCTGCAGAGCAAGTCCTTGGGATGTGAGTGGCCTCCCTATCCTGTCCTCCTCACATGTCATCCTGGGAGAATGGGTTGAAAGAGCCCAGCAGCTCCAGGACATCAGCCTGGCACTTTGGACCAACATGGCTGTGCCTTCAGTCACAGAATTCAGGTATTCTTGCCCTCCCCTGCCCTGCTCCCAGGTAGACTGTAAAGTTCTGTCTTTTTTATAGAGCATGTAGCAGAGAACTCAGTCATAACTTGCTTCTGTAGTGGCTAGTTTTGATGGCTGAAGACAAGTATATTTTCTGACTGGATCAGCAGGTTTTTAGCCCATGACAAGTTATTAGGAGTTGGCAAGTGCCTCTGTCGGTTTTAAGCTTATTGTGATAGAGTGGTGCTTAGAAAAGCATGTAAGGTTACTTGAGAAGAGAAATTCATCTCTAAGTGGTGAATTAGTGCAGTAATGCAATCTACCCTGTCATTTTCTGGAAGAATGATAGTTGTGAGAAAAGAGTGCTGTTTGATGTAATGCAAGCCCTTAAGTGCTTCCTTATCTCTACAGACGCACGGATTCCCAGCTCCAGGGGCTTGTGCTGTGTCGGCACCTGGCAGGTTTGACAGAGCTGCTCCCTGAACCCCAGCGGCAGGAGTATATGCAGAACTGCGAACAGCTGCTGCTCGGGGACAGACAAGCCTTCCAGCATGTGGGCCAGACTCTTGGAGACATGGCTGGACAGGAGCCTCTGCCCAAAGAGCTGCTATGCCTCTTGCTTACTTCCTTGCGCCACTTGTTTGGGGAAGGGGATATTAAACAGGACCTCTCCGAGCCAGCCCGTCGTGGGAGCCTCTGGGTGAGCCTTGGCTTGCTCCAGATTCAGACATGGCTTCCACAGGCACGCTTTGACCCTGCAGTGAAGAGGGAATACAAGCTCAAGTATGCTAAGGAAGAGGTATGGAGGGGTGAGAATTTGGAGCATGGGGCTCCATCCCTGACTTAGTATATTACTCCTTTTATTGCCTTTTGAATGCTTAGAGCACCAGAGAGATGGTTTTGCATAGGCTGCCCTGTGATATCCCAGGAGCGTGTTCTAATGACTGCATTTTCCTCTTTGAGAATTCCTCTGAGTAAGCTTAGGTATTTGGAGGAGTCCTTCCTAAGCTTCTGATGTATTTGCCAATAGACTACAGTAGGCAGAGGTCACGACAGTTGAACATCTGAGGCATTGCCAGAGAACTAGTGGTATCTCTCCTATCCAACTCCCTCTATCTGAACTAAGTCGAATATTTGGACTTGGATAACTTCTTCAGATGCGGTATGGTATTCCTCAGCTTTTGAACTTTTGGTTTGAACTTTTGGTTTGTTATCTAAAATTCAAGGATCAAGTAGATTTAGATTATGTGGTATCCCTTGATATTTGAACTTCTGACTAAACTCAGGAGCTGAATATATAAAGATAGTGATAGAATTTTTCTTCTTCAAAATGTGGAACTAGTATAGGAGTTGGTAAAGACTAAGCTGCTATAGCAGAGTCCTTAGAAGTTCAGCGGTGTAAATAAGGTAGTTTCTTTTCCTAATAGCTCTAAGGTGAGTGGTCCAGGTTAATGGAGCAGAAACCCCTGCTCTTGAGTCATTCAAGAGCCCAGATGCCTTCTATCCAGTTTCTCTACCCTTCCCTGGGGCATTGTCCTCTTGGACAGGGTCACAGCTGGGCACAGCAGACCTGCTTCTTCCTTTCTGTTAGTTACACCAGTTGCAGTGTGAGTGGAAGACCCGAAAGCTCTCGTCCCAGCTACTGACTGGAACAGACTTGGAAGATGAAGTCATTATCCGTTACTCTCATCCTCACATCAGGTAACAGCGGAGTGATTGTGTTGGGGGTTTATTGACTTTTTTTTTTTTTTTTTTAAGACATTTTGAGGTTGGCCTTTGCAATGTAATTGCAGTTGGAGGTGATAATACATACTCTGAACTACATTAGCAATTAGACCCTAAAGCCATGGTTATAGTCAGGAAAAATTAATATTCTGAAAGGAGGGGCAGGATTCACATGGGGTCAGGAGCATTGAAACCAGAACTTTTTTCAACATGACAGAAATTGGGTCTGGTGATGTGCACTCTGTGGATTTGTTGTCTTAGTAAACATTATATAGTGTAGCAGGTCTGTGTTTAGTCCTGCCCCTGCCCTTTGGCTTTAGACTTTGAATAGATCACTTAATTGCCTCTCAGCCTTGGAGTCTGTGTCTGTAAGGGGAGAATAATAGCATTTACTTTGATGAATTGTGATTAGACTTTGATGAAATATGCATCTCCGTTGTTTAGCACCATGTGTGGCATGTGATGAATGATCTCTTTGTATTATTCATTTACATTATAATAGTCAATATTTTCCTCATGTTATTCCTTAGGGGCTGCTATGTCTTTATTTTGTTTTCCTAGCTAAGGGCTCAGTCTAGATTCGCTGTTTTTCTCCTGACTGAATTTGTATATTGTGTTAATTTGCCTTTAGACTACTTCGCCAAAGAATTGATCATCTGGAGAATTTAATCTGCAGCCTGTCAAAGAAGCAGGCCTTCAGACCCCAGGTCCCTGCCTATGAGTCCCTGGTGCAGGAGATCCACCACTATGTCACCAGCATTGCCAAGGCCCCTGCTGTTCAGGATCTGCTCACACGGCTCCTGCAGGCCCTCCACATGGATGGACCTTGGTCTGCCCAGGTGGTCCAGAACCTTCTGAAAGAGGAAGCCTCCTGGCAGCAATCCCACCACCAGTTCAGGAAGCGGCTGGCCGAGGAATATGCCCTGTATCCAGACTCTGTGACCCCACTGCAGGCATCCATCTTGCAGTTGCAGCATGGGATGAGGCTGGTGGCATCTGAAGTCTATGCTTCATTCCATGGCAGTGTAGTCTGTGCAGACAGGCTGGGTAGCCTGGCCACATCCTTGTTGGCTTTTCCATCGGTGGGCCCTGCCTTCCCCACTTACTATGCTCATGCAGATACTTTATGCTCAGTGAAGTCAGAAGAGGTTCTTCGAGGCCTTGGAAAGTTGATCCTCAAGCGCTCAGGAGGAAAGGAACTAGAAGGCAAGGGCCAGAGACCTTGCCCAACGCGAGAGCAGCTGCTGATGAATGCACTTCTTTACCTGCGCTCCCATGTGTTGTGCAAGGGAGAGCTGGACCAGAGGGCTCTGCAGCTTTTCAGGCACGTGTGCCAGGTAAGCCCATGACTTCCTCCTGAAGGGCGCTGGCAGCACAAGCAGGGTATCTGCAGGATATTAGCAATGTGGTTAGGCAGTGGGATCTAGTGTCTTCCTTTCTTACTCCTATTCAGTTTTCTGTTTTGGGGATCTTTGTCCCTGAATTATTAAGAGATTAGAAAAAAGTAGTGATATTAATTCTTTGTCTCTGACACACACTATATATATTTTCCCCTGGTCTGTTTTTGTTTTAGACTTTATTTATGGTGGTTTTGGCCATGTGATAGTAACAGCTTTTATTAAGAAAGTAACTTCTGTTTTTTTATCAACGAAAACAATTTGTTCTCAATTTATACAATTAAAAGAATAAATATAAATAAAAGTTACTAGATTTTTTACCACTTAAATTAAGCTATATAAACTTAACGTTCTGGTGCATCCCATTCTAGCCTTGTTTGTTTGTAGATGTATCTGTACCTGTATGTCTGTGACATTATAAATTTAAGTCATTCATCCCAGTGGTTTATAAATTTCTGTTTTTTAGTAGTAGAACTCTTTTAAAAATAAAAGTCTTAGAATAGTTTCCCAGTATGTAATAGATAAAAGACATACTTTAATTGAGGACAATTCTGTCCTCTCTGTGGCTTCTGAAGCTGGTCCTTAAGTTGCTAGAGTTCTACAAACCACTGCTAAAGTCCATTCTGTTTTATACTTTGCTTTAAAAAACCTGACAGCACTAAGTGATTATTTTCCTCCATAATTATGGTATTTTTCACCTGCATCCTATTGACTAGCTGTCTAGTTTTCTATTGTATAGATATGCTCTAAGACGCTTAACTAATTTATCATTGTACATTTATATTTTTATGTGGTCTTTTTCCTGTCTTAGAAAACATCACCACCACCATAAATAGTCTTATACCTAGGTCTTTGGGAACAAATTTTAGAAAGCAGAATTGCCGGGATGAAGATTAAACGCTTTAGGTTTTTAATACAAACTATCATTCTGAAAGGTAGATGCTCATCTCCTCGATTCTCATCAGTAACGGAGTGTTTTCTTAATTTATAGTTTTTGCCAAACTTTGGGACTTAAAAATCTTAGAGTTACTGGGGATTTAAAAAGTGTTTGGTAAGGCATAGCCCAGTTTTGCCTGATTGATGCCCTGTAACCACCCTGCCCCTGGCCCACATTTCTCTTTCCTGAACTCCTGGGCCAGCTGCTTGAGTTGTTAGCCAAGTCCAGTATGATTCACAACCCCACATTGCCTAACCAGAGCTTATCCTTAGTACAGAACTCCATTAACTTCTGACAGGAAGTTCCAGTGGTATTAGCCCTATTGTTGCATGTTTTTACACTGTGAAAATGTAGCACTATAGCAAGGGGGAATTTAGAAAATGGGTTGCTGCAGATACAGTTTAAAAACAGAGTTTATTTGCTATTACCTGGATTTTTTTGGATGTTGGCATTTACTTGTTTTGAACCGTGGTACTGTTGTTATCATGAGAAACTAAGAGATAGCAAGTTCTGCTTTGTTTATTTAAGCACCTCAGCAAAGGCAAAGAAGTTTCCTTTCAAATGTGTGACTTTTCAGGAAATTATCAATGAGTGGGATGAACAGGAACGCATAGCCCAAGAGAAGGCCGAGCAGGAGAGCAGCCTATACAGATATAGGAGCAGAAACTCCAGGACAGCCCTGAGCGAGGAGGAGGAGGAAGAACGGGAGTTCAGAAAGCAGTTCCCACTTCATGAAAAGGTTGGGTGGTGGTAACAGGGTTTGTTTTGGAATAATTTCCCTTGATACCACCTGTGTTACCTTTGAATGGTTTGATTATCATTCTTTTTACCATATCTTTATGTAAGTCATTACTTCGTTTTCTTGATTGTTCACACTCCACCTTTGCCCTTTCCTTTTTTATTAAAACAATTTAATTTTTAGAAGTTCATTTGCTCTACTGTTATTGACAGGATTTTGCAGATATTCTAGTAGAACCAACACTGGACGAGAAGAAGGGAACTTCAGATGTGCAAGAAGAGGGAGCAGCCACAGACCCTGCCCTCTTCTCCCAGAGCTCAATGCAGGCTGTGATGTTGATTCACCAGCAGCTTTGCCTCAACTTCGCTCGGTCCCTCTGGTACCAACAGCCTCTACCGCCACATGAGACAAAGCATTACCTTGGCCTGTTTATGTCCTGCTATCAAACTGGGGCATCTCTTGTGACACACTTCTACTCTCTGATGGGTATGACAGTTTACTTTTGTGTTATACTTTTGGGGAATGCAAATGAATAAATAGGATTACTACTTCTGGAGCAGTTAGTCATTACCTTCCTGTTTTTTACTGAATTCCTTGTTGAAGTCATTTCCGTAGCTTAAGAGACTCAGGCTACTTCAAAAAACTTGATTTAAAATTCTGCAATAGTGGATTTTTCTCCTCTGAATACTTTGGAGTGAGGGGATTTAAAAAATAAGGATATAGACTTAGTTTGAGTGGTTTTATTCCTCAATATTCTTTCTAATTTGCCTCTAATAGCTTCAGTGGTTTTCAAATCATGTGTTCCTGGGAGCAACCTGGGGACTCAGAAATTAATCTTACAGAATACTGTTTGATTCAGTTCCCCGAATGACCTCGTGAGTTATTCCTTGGCTATTAGGAAGGAGGCTTTAGATTTCATTTCTGCCTACCAAGATAGCCACAAAACCAGGAAATTGAATCCATCAAACCAAACTCTGTATCTCTTGATAATAGTAGGCAATATCTGAGTTCCTCTATGTATCCCAAACACTTGGCAGATTTTGGTGACATTCCTGTGATACTAGGGTCCTCCTAGTCCTTTAGGCCTATGTTGCTTCGGGCATGAATGGCTTTAAAATATCTTCATTATTTCTGAACACGTTTTTGTCATCTTTGTACCTTGGTATCTCAACCTACTAAGGCTATTGAGTTCGCTGACTTTACTATGATGTTAACTTCATAGGAGCTGAGCTGAATGACCAACTCTTGGGCAGCCAACTTTTGGCTTGCACCCTCTCCTATAACACTCTGTTTGGTGAGGCAACCTCGGATCTAATAGTGAAGCCTGATGGGCCCTATGACTTCTACCAGCACCCCAATGTCCCAGAAGCAAGGCATTGTCAACCTGTGCTTCAGGGTTTCTCAGAGGCTGTTAGTCAGCTACTGCAGGATTGGCCGGAACACCCAGCTCTCGAACAGGTAGGGCAGCTGGTGGGAAGAGAGCACTGAGGATATGATCTCTGCCGTCTCTAAGGGCATTCATGTATACATTTCAGTGTATAAACAAAGATTCACAGAACCCCACTTCAGTGGGACACTACTCACTGCAGGATGGACATACCAGTTTTGTATAGCTATTGTATAAATGATGTTTCAAATTCCACTAATTTTATTTGTTGATCAGGTTTGCTGTCCACATGTTAAAATACTGCTATATTGCTCTGTTTATTCAGATACCTATGTATATTATTAGCAAAGGCTTGGCTTTTTCACTATCAGCAGTTTTAACACAGACTTTACTCTGTAGTCTTCAGCCAATTTTTTAATAACTCTTACAACAGAGAGTGGTTAAGAGAGATTATCTGGGGGCACCTGCTGGTCAGTCAGAAGAGCTTGTGACTCTTGATCTCTAGGTTGTGAGTTCAAGCCCCACGTTGGCTGTAGGGATTACTAAAAAAACAAATCTAAAAAGTAATGATCTTCTCAAACTCCATGTTTTTTCTGGAGTAATACAGCAGATAAAGTGTTTCTCTTAGATCCACATTCCTAGAAGTTTCCTCCATGGCTGTAGCAGGTGCAAAGCAGGGACCTTGCATAAAAATTTCATTAGGCCTCTCTTCAGTACTTTGGGTGATTGATACACCCACAGAGATGCCTAGATCTTTTTTCTTCTTTTTCTGCAGCTGCTGGTTGTAATGGATAGGATTCGTAGTTTCCCACTTTCCAGTCCCATCTCAAAGTTCCTGAATGGCTTAGAAATCCTTCTCGCAAAGGCACAGGTAAGATAATTCTCTTTCCCTCTCTCATTTTAGTTAGTAGTCAACTGAAAAAAGATTATCTTGTAGCAAAGTTACTGTTAGAGGACAGAAGTTATACTTTTGGCTTGGAGAGAGGGATAAGCTTCCCTGGTTTTTCTGGCATGGGGTCAGATTATTACAAGTGAAACAGTTGCCTTGTGGGGCACGTGAGGGATTTGCCTCCCCTATTCTCAAGGATAGGATGCCACATCCACTGGTACTGGGACCTCCCTCTGCCGGGGCTTCCAGGTAGGCTTCCAAACTAGCTGAGTGCCTGGACATGTTCCCCTCCATCCTCTCACAGCTCTTGAAGTATCTGGTACTTCCCTGATTATCAAATTAGGGCTCTGCACTTTGGAGCAGTCACATGTCTGACAATAGGAATTCAGACTCAGCTCCCCAAATCCTTTGCTGTTTGCCTATACTTGGCTCTTCTGGAATTCTGTCAGGTAACCAGAAACAACTTGGAAGTTTGATACACTAGATGTAAACTCATTGCTATTGGTAAATTGCCATAAAAGTTATTTAGGGGTCCGGTGGTCTTTACTCAAAGACAAAAAGTCCAAGATATTCCAGAGGGTGGGAGATGATTAAGAGATTGAATAATGGCCATAGTAAATTTTATCTTTGCTTTTATTAGGATTGGGAGGAGAATGCAAGTCGAGCTCTCTCTCTGAGGAAGCATCTCGATTTAGTCAGTCAGATGATCATTCGTTGGCGTAAACTGGAACTGAAGTAAGTGATAATCTGTCACTTCCCTTCCCCTCCCGAACTAATGCTGTAGAGACACTTGTCTTTTGATAATTTGTTGATGTAGTAAGACTGAGAATGTACTTTTTGGTTATTAATCACAGAATTAAAAGCAGGGCATTAAAGTGGTCTCAGTAGAGACCAGACAGCAGCATACATTTCCAAGGCAGCAAACTAGGTGGCTTCTCCACCTCCAACTTGGGAGGAAAGACTAGGGGGAACGTTTAGCTTCTGCTTCAGTGGTTTCAGATCTTTCAAATGGGTTTCCTTAAATGTCTCTTTGACCTCTTCTCTCACATTTCAGCTGCTGGTCTATGAGTTTGGATAATACTATGAAGCGCCATACTGAGAAATCCACTAAACACTGGTTCTCTATCTATCAGATGCTTGAGAAGCACATGCAGGAACAAACAGAGGAGCAGGAAGGTAACACCTGTCCATAAATTCCCTGCATATTTAAAAGTTTCAGGCTAATTGGAGAGTGCTGCAAAGTGTAGGATTTACTTGTTTGCCTTGTCTCCTGGCACCACTGCTTTTACATGGAATTCATCATTTGACTTGATAGTATTCCTGAGAGTTTTAAGTGACTTGTTCAAATTCTAGAGAGCTGGTTGTAAGATAAGATTTCCTTATTCTCTGTATCCAAGAGACAAGTCACAATGAAGATTTCTCTTCTTAGGTACTAGTTGATGTGCTTGAGTTAAAAGTATTTCATTTCATGCTTTAAAAATCATATTTAGTTTCATAATTTGCTGTGACTGCATTTATCACATATCCTGACTGCAGCTGTTTTTTTTTTTTTTTTTTTTGACTGCAGCTGTTTTTATATCAGCTTGGAATTTATCTCTAGTCCTTTGCTTCAAAGTTTTGCTTCGAAACATTAAGTGTTCTGTACTTGCTGCCATCCTTCAGTGTGTCCCATAGTAGATTAGATGCATGTTATAAATCCAGAATGATAGTTGCAAGTACATATGTTTTCCACTTTGAATCTCTAAAGATGACAAACAGATGACCTTGATGTTGCTGGTCAGCACATTACAAGCATTTATTGAAGGATCCTCACTGGGAGAATTCCACGTACGACTTCAGATGTTACTGGTTTTCCATTGTCATGTCTTGTTGATGCCTCAAGTTGAAGGAAAGGGTAAGGAGGGGGTGTGTGTGTGTGTTTCTTTTACACTATGCTATTTACATGATTAGGCTTTGAATTCTCCATGAGATAGGTATCTTGTTGCATACCAAGTTTTATTTATTTATTCACAAAGATTTTATTTATTTATTTGAGAGAGTGAGAGCATGCATGAGTGGAAGAGGGGCAGAGAGAGAATCTCAAGCAGACTCCACACTGAGTGTGGGGCCTCATGTGTGGCTCTATTCCACAACCCATGAAATCATGACCTGACGGAAACCAAGAGTCAGATGCTTAACTGAGCCACCCAGGCATCTCTGCATACCAGGTTTTAAATAAGATCCTTTTGGGGCAGCCTGGGTGGCTCAGCAGTTTAGCGCCACCTTCAGCCCAGGGCCTGATCCTGGACACTCAGGATCAAGTCCCGCATCGAGCTCCCTGCATGGAGCCTGCTTCTCCCTTTGCCTGTGTCTTTGCCTCTCTCTCTCTCTCTCTCTCTCTCTCTCTCTGTCTCATGAATAAATAAATAAAATCTTTAAAAATAAATAAATAAGATACTTTTAGTCATCTTTTACTTTGAAGTGATTCACATTAGATACAGAGAACAACATTAAAGTACAAACTGGTTATAGATGAAGCCCTGACTAGTGGACTCTGCCAGAGATTAATTGCCAAATCCTGATCTTGGGAACCAGTGTGTTGAGGCTACAGATCTTTCTGTCTAGACAGTGTAGATGTCCTGCTAAGCTTTTGCTTGATCGAGGGCATAATTAGATTCTTTGATCTAGTGAGAGCTCTGCTACATGTCAAGTAACTGCACATAAAACACTGTTAATTACTGTCCCTGACCACACCTATTTGGATGAAACAAAACCACGACTATAGGTTGTATGTGAATGAGCAGCCAGGGTGAACCATCTTTTAAGATGGGCTCAGTTTCTGCTTACTTTATGTTGAGATTCCAAGAAAGGGTTTGAAATTGTGTTCAGTGGAACATCTGAGTACACCATCTTTAAGAACAAAAGTGCAAAAAAAAAAAAAAGAACAAAAGTGCAAAAAATTCAGTACAAGCTGAAATTTAAAAATGGGCTGGTGTTGACAGTCTGCCTGCTTCTCTGGGAACAGCTAGACTCAGGCTCCCCAATGAGCTATTAAATAATCTACCTGTGGAATGTTGTGCTATAATCTCATGGCCTTAAAAGTAATAAGGAAGGAGCATCACTGAAAGTTGGAGCCCACAGGTGTGGCAAGTAGCATATGCAGCAAGTGTGGTGTTTTTGTTTCCGCTTCATTTCTTCCAGATTCACTTTGCAGTGTTCTGTGGAATCTGTACCATTATTACAAGCAATTCTTTGACCGGGTCCAAGCCAAAATTGTGGAACTTCGTTCTCCCCTTGAAAAAGAACTTAAAGTAAGATTAGCAATTGTCATGATCATTCTTGGGAGAAGAAAATCAGTAAATTCTTTTTGGTTCTGTTCTTTTATCTATTTAACTGTGAGGCCGGGGGGCTCTCGGGAGTGGAGGAGAGCATTGCAACTGCCAAGTAGGATGGCAAGATTTACATTTTGTGGCGTTGGCTCAGTTACTGACCTGTCCAGGGGTTTGAGAGGTTAGTGGAGTGGCCCCTGTCAAAGGCTCCTCAAGAGGATTGCCACATACTTCTTTTAGTGCTCCCTCCCCTGCTCTTGGCTCTTAGTGTTGAGTGCTATCAGGATGCCTTGGGGAAAGGAGGACCCTGTCTTTTGAGAACTCTGTGGTTATCGAACCAACCGTGGCACAAACAATACATATCAGGTGGCCTGTTGATTGTGGCAGCACTCTTTTCATTGCTTTGTGACAAATATGTGGTTCCTTTTTTGGACTTGTTTACTGGTACATAGTCTGGTATTTGGGATGGAGTGGGCTCTGGTCTTTGGCAAACAGATGATTTAGAAAGGAACAGAATAACACCAGCTTGATAACCCATTCCTTGATCTTCATTTATCTTTCAGGAATTTGTTAAAATATCCAAGTGGAATGATGTCAGCTTCTGGTCCATTAAACAATCTGTGGAAAAGACACACAGGTAATTCATTTTTTAAAAATTGGAGGGTGACGGGGTGCTTTGGTGGCCCAGTTAAATGTCCAACTCCTGATCTCAGCTCAGGTCTTGATTTCAGGGTCATGAGCTCAAGCCCTGCGTTGGGCTCCATGCTGGGTGTGGAGCCTATTAAAAAAAAAGGGGGGGGAACCAAAGCTCAGAACTTTTGTATGCTAGATAGCAAGACTACATTGTTAATGTGGCCTGACGTAGTGTTGCCTTGAACTTATTATAAGCACTAGATTGTTTTGGTGTGGCTTTTCAACAGCACCGTAACACCCAAAGCAGAATCTGTGTGCAAAAGGAATTGGTGTGCCTTGAGACAAAGCAGGCTAAGCACTGTAGAAGGGTTGAGTCTTTTGTCACCTACTAGCTGTTTTAGCGTGAGTGAAGTGATCCCACCATTCCTGACTTTAGGTTTTTCTTCTAGAAAAGGGAGATGACAATACCTGCCTTACTTTTCCTTAAAAACAAACAGGATGATTATGAATATCTAAGGAGTTCATGTATACAGTAGGTACAGGTTATTAAGTTATGTAAGTATGCGTTTTGCCACTTGTACATTTCCTCACTTTCCACCCATTTTTCCCTCCTCATCTGTCATTACCTGGGGCCAGGACCCTCTTTAAGTTCATGAAGAAATTTGAAGCTGTCCTGAGTGAACCCTGCCGGTCATCCTTGGTGGAGAGTCACAAGGAGGAGCAGCCTGACTTTTTGTCACAGCCAACAGCCACTAGTGAGGCATCCTCCATTCAGAGTCTGAACAAGGCACTGAGGGAGACCCTGTTGGCCCGGCCGGCAGCTGCACAGGTATATCTCATAAGACAGTGTTTGCTTATTCCTGCCCAGTCAGGGGAGATGTGTGCTTTCTCTGTAGGGGGTGTTCCTAGAACTAGGCAAGGGAATGCATTTGAAATCTTGTTCTTTGGACAAGTATAGCATTTGTATGTCTGCCTGACACTGCTGCATGGTAATGCAGAAAGCATTGATCCTGGTGCTGAAAGTTTAATGGTCAACTATGAGAAGTAAGTATTGTGCTCACCTGTGAAGATTTCATCTACCTGTGACAGAAGACTTGAAGCATCAGTTGAGGAGTACGCCACTGAAGCTGCCGCACAGGGAGTGACTGTATGCAGTGCTCTGTTGATTTTAGTGGTTGCTGATGACCATAATATAAATTCTTATTGTGGCCAGTTTCAAGCACCGGCAGTTAAGAGTTGGCTTGCAAAATTCCAGAAAATATAATAGTCCTGGAGAGCTTGGGTGAGCAGATCTGTTATAGGATGTATGTTCTCACATCATATCCTTAGATGTAAAGAGCTCTGGGATCAAGGAGCACACCTCAAGAGAGTAATAGCTTTTGCTTTCTTACTGTATTTCCCATCTTGGGTCCATAGAGTAAGAAATGAAGGTCCTCAAGCTATTTTTGGTATTTTCGCAGTACAGAAAGCATAATAGAAATTGAGCATATAGCCATGATATGGCTCTACAAATGATATGGGTGCCAAGTTTATTTTCTTTTGATTATATTCATCAACTCACTGATTTCTGTCCTGATGACCAAAAATTTCGATTTGCTATTGATGACAACATAGGAGTTTCAGGGATTCTAAAGGAAAAACAAAAACAAAAAAACAAAGAAAATAGGCCCTTGTGGGTGAAAGCTTTCCCCCTTATTGGATGTCTGGGTTCATGATAATTGAACTGTCAGGAAGTGGAGGATGGGGAGAGATGGTTAGAAGTAGGATTTGTGTGGCTGAGAAATGCACTGCAGCACAGTACCATAAAGATAGCAGTGTTACTACATTCAGAGATGAGGACTGGAGCCTTCTTATGGCTAGCACAGGTAGCATTGGCTTGGGGTACAAGAGCTCCTTCTACAGTGATCTCATGGAGAGCAGCAAGAGGGGTTTCTGAATATCCAAGACACATGCCTTTTTCATTTTGGTGATGCTGCTTTTTGTGAGACTTCAGAGATGGGGAGGAGAGAGTTTAATATTTGCTGAGCCAGGTGTGTTTGGAGGGGTGTAGCATTTAAATTTAGCACATGTGCAAGTTAGTGCTATTACTGTTGTTCTTGGCAGTGAGACTATCTTGTGCTTTGTCTCACAGGCTGTGATTCCAGAACAGTGTCAGGGTGCTCCTTTTCCTTCAGAGGGAGAGCTGCTGCGTCGCCTGCCAAAGCTCATGAAACGAATGAGGAAGATGTGCCTGACATTCCTGAAGGAAAGCCGTCTGCCTCACCTAGTGGAGAGCCTCGATCACTTCACTGGTGGGTACCAGCAGCCAGGGCAGAGGGTGGGGTTTGCTCTCTGTTTTCCCCAGTCCCCAAAGAGGGTGGGAATTTGTTATGTATGCCCTTTTTTGATCTCTTGAATAGTGTTGAGTAGTTAATTGAATAAACAAGTGGGCTAAAAACTAACAGATCCCAGATGCAGGAGCCATAATTTTCATCTTGTCTTCCTCTCATGTAAACTAACGCTATGTTATGCCATTTTCTACAATAGCCTTGTCTATATCAGCTCTCTTTGGTTGGAGAGATGGATTTCCCAGAGTCTGTAAGCTATCCCTACCTCTCAAACTGTTGTCTCTCTTAAATGAAAGAAGATTCATCCACAGTCTTCTTGTTTTCTCCACTGTGGAGAAATGGAGCAATTTCATCTCCCTGGTTGTCCTCACATAGGGAAGTTGAGAGTCAAGATTTGCTTTGTAGTATAACAGCAATGACTGAGGAACAGATTTCAGAACTTAATAGATTGAGGTCTTGGCAACCTTTCACCATTATCCTTCTCCCCTTTCATCCCTAGTGAGTGTAGTGTCAGTAGTGTCAGGTCCTTTAGTGAGGCTACAGTCTGATCTCAGGGAGCTCTTTATCTTTAAAACCTGTTAGAAGAATAGCCTAATAATCTCCATTCTCAAGATAACCTTCCCTACCTAAGCCTGATGACCAGGATCAACAGAAGGTTCCATGTGGATCTTCTGGAAAGGGCCCCCACTCTGTGACATAAAGAATTCTCTAACACTCTTGCAGTGTCTGTATGCAGTACATTTGCTGACTACTGGAAGGCTAGATGGCCCGTGTTAAGTTTGTTAGGGCTACCTTAACAAAGGTGATTTAAGAGAAATTAATTTTCACTCAGTTTTGAGGTTAAACTTACAAAAACAAACTACTAGCAGGTTTGGTTTCTTCTGAGGCCTCTCTTCTTGGCTGGTAGATGTCTGTTTTCCTTCTTTGTCTTCACATAGTTTCTTATGTTCTACTTTTCTGTTAAGGACATTAGTCAGGTTGGACTAGAGCCCATCCATGTGGCCTCCTCTTACCTTAATTACCTCTTTAAAGGCTTTGTCTCCAAATACAGTCACATTTTGAAGCACTAGGGTTAGGATACGGTAACATGAATTTTGGGGGTCACGCTCACCCAGAACACTGCCTGTGGCAGGCAGGCAACAGCCTCATGTTACAGGTATCTGTGAGTATTCAGCAAGGCAGTGTGGTGCTGGAGATAAAACTTGGGCTTTTGGAGTCAGTCTGGCCAGGGTTCATGTTCTGTCTCTTAGTTCCATTCTTTTTTTTTTTTTTTTTTAAGATTTTTTATCTGTTTATTCATGACACACACACACACACACACACAGGCAGAGGGAGAAGCAGGCCCCATGCAGGGAGCCTGACATGGGACTCGATCCTGGGTCTCCAGGATCACGCCCTGGGCAGAAGGTGGCGCTAAACTGCTGAGCCACCCGGGCTGCCTCCTCCTAGTCCATTCTTTAAGTAAATGGAATTTAGAAAGTGATGAGACCTCTCAGCCTCTCCAAGCAGCTAGAAATTGGTGCTTCTGGAGTTGTACAGTATAAAGGAACATCTACCAGGAACTAGGTATAGGATAGGACCTCAGTATGTATCATATTTATGGGAAATTTATCTCAGATGACTTAAATTCTTAGTGTAAATTGCTGCACATAGTGCTAAACAAGTGCTTTCTGCCCGACCAAATATAAATCCCTAGATTAAAAAAAAAAAACTACTTTTATTTGAGTTGTTTGTTGAGATAAAATCCATGATTTTTTATTTTCTATTTCCATGCATCTTGATTCCTTTAGTTTAGAATTTACAAAGTGCTAGGGACTATGCTAGTTGTCAGAGCCTTAAATATGAACGTCACCTGGTTCTTATTTTCCATAATGTACTGAATCTTGAGTATTGGTTTTAACACATGACTAAGCCCTTGTGATTTCAGTATTGCCTCATTATCTCCTCAGGTGAAGTGATTTCCTCTGTAGGTGAACTGCAGAGCTTAAAGGTGGAGCCCTCTGCAGAGAAGGAGAAGCAACGATCAGAAGCCAAGCACATTCTTCTGCGGAAGCAGCGAGCTTTAGCAGACCTCTTTCAACACCTT
Source organism: Canis lupus dingo (assembly GCF_003254725.2). NCBI lineage: Eukaryota > Metazoa > Chordata > Mammalia > Carnivora > Canidae > Canis > Canis lupus. The sequence goes on along the minus strand of NC_064254.1, from coordinate 49,083,013 downwards.
GCAAAAACTGGTAAGATTATTGCTTGAAACCTGATGGAGAATGATGGTCAGCTATTAGCGGGGGAAACAACGTGAGTGATTTAGGGGAAATTTCTAGAGACGATTGATGGTGGGAAACAGAAGGTATGTAGGCAAGATTTTGAAATGCCATTCTGAGAGTACAGTCATACATATGAAATTCTCCTCTGATGAACCATTTGTGATTTCCAAATATTTTCACAGTTTTGTAATGAAGTTTCTCAAAAACCATGCTTTATTTTCATCACCATATGTTGTATGGCACCCACCCTTTCAACATAGCTTAGAGAGCAACATTTCTCAAACTTTAGTGCATGTACAAATGACTTGAGGAATCTCGTTAAGTGTAGTAGTTCTGTTTCAGGTGCAGGGCAGGGTCTGAGAGCCTGTTTTTTTTTTTTAAGAAGCTACTGGGTTGTGCTGTTCCAAGGACTTTATTTTGAGTAGCAATGATGGTGGGATGGGGATGAGGCATGGCACATTCATTCTCTTCTGAGTTTCTTAAACACATGATATTTATTTCCCAGGTTTGTCATATCGCAAAGGTCTTGCCTGGGCCCGTTCAAAAAACCCTCAAGAGATGCTTTATCTTCACCCATTAGATATCCGGAGCGCGTTGTCTATAGTCAGCACTCAGGAAGCTGATTCTAGGTTTGTTTTTTAAATTATAAACGGAGCAAGTTATTTAAGCCTCCATGTCCTTATTTGCCAAAATGGGTATAGAATATCTCTCTCCTAGTGTTGGTGTACAGATAACATTTAGAAAAGTGCCTGGCTTAGGATCTGGCTTGTGGTAAGCATTCGTTCAATAAGAGTTCATCTTTTTCCTTTTCCTTTTCCTTTTCCTTTTCCTTTTCCTTTTCCTTTTTCTTTTCCTTTTCTTCCTTTCTCCCTCCTTCCCTCCCTGCCTCCCTCTAACACCCAATATGGGGTTTGAACTCTTGACCCTGAGATCAAGAGTTGTATGCTCTATTGATGGAGCCAGCTAGTACCTCCCCCACACACACACACACTTTTTTAAAAGTATCTTTTCCTTTCCTCCTTGTATTCACCTCTCCCATTATATTTTTGGTCCTTTGATTTTCCTAAGGTCTCTTCACTTGATTTCAATTCACAGGTGAAAATCCATGAGAGAATGGCCACATTTGTAGCTGTTCCCTGTACATAGATTCTTTATAATTTCTAATATATTCTTGAATTTGAGAACCTTTTGAGACAGAACTGTGTTCATAACTATGGCAGAGGTGGTTGTAAATGATGATTTGCTCACCTGGGTATGCATATATTTGTATTTTGTTTGCCAGTGGTCTTCTCAATGCTTTAAATTTTAATTCAACACAACATTATAAAAAATAGAAATTATTTTTTAAGTCTTTTTAAGCAATCTCTACACCCAACGAGGGGCTCAAATTCATAACCTTGAGATCAAGAGTTACATGTTCTTCTACTTGAACCAGGCAGTCACCTCAAAAGTAGAAATTTTACATAGATATTCTGGATTTCAGTTTTTCAGGAAGATTTGGGCAAGTGGGTTCACTTTCCCATGTAGTCAAAAGTTAAAACTGTAGCTCCCTCCTTTTGACAGGACATATGCTCTTCAGATCATTGTGGTCTTCAACAATACCTTTTGCATATTCCACATTGAAGTCAGTTGTCATTGGCATGTATCATTTTGTGCTTGGCTGTCCTTAATCATTTATATTATCTGCTTGGCCCCTGTAGGCATCAGAATTTATGACCCTTAGCTTCCACTCCTAAGATAGTTACAAAGTTTTCATTAAGGAAATTATATTGTCATCATAATTTATTTCCCTACTATCCCTCCAGTGCTGAGTATATAACACATTTTTCACATAAAGGGCTGACAAGTACCTGACTGAATGAGACCGCACAGAAATAAATTTATTCACACACTTGACTTTGAATTGTGGTTAAAAATCTCAATCTCTGAGTCTTCAGGATCTGCGCTGGGAAATAGTGGTTTTATTTAAGTAAATCATGTTGATTTCTTTTCTAGACTCCTTACAGAAATCTCATCTTCATGGGATGGATGCCAGAAATACTTCTTTCGCTCTCTTGCACGGCATGCCAGACTTAATGCAGCCTTAGCAGCTCCTGTCAAGGTAGGTGACAGAACCCCAGAGATTTTGCAGAAACCCAAAGAAAGCTCCTGTTGTGCCCCTAGGGTAGCATTCTCAAGTCTTGTTAAGTGATCAGAGTACATTACCGAAAGTGACTGAGTTTTTTGTAGAACATCATTACACTTAATATAAATCAGATTTGGCCAATTTGGGTTTAATCATGGAGCATTTTATCATAAATTCTGTTACTTACATTTGCCAGCAAGACCCAATGCATAAGAGAAGTTAAGTCAAAAAAGCTTCAAGTGAGAACGCCATCTTCAGGTATTTTTTTCTCTTTGTGAATTGAGAAAAGACTACTAATTTTGATGTTAAGTCTAGTTCCTGTTCATGCAACATCTGGACAGATAATTTGAAAAGCACTGCTCAAAAAGATGAATACGTTGCTTCTAGACTGCAGTCTATATCCAAAGCTTATCTACACAAGGGGCACTTTCCCCAGAGAGGATTAGATGAACCGGCTCTCTAATGACACCTGCATAGGTGGTGGTGTTTGCCAGCGGCACCCTTGGCATGCTTCCTTTTCCCCCTGTCAGGAGTTGGGCATGAGCAACGTTGAGCGGTGCAAAGGGTTCTCGGCACATTTGATGAAGATGCTTATTCGACAGCGGCGCTCCCTGACTACGCTGACTGAGCAGTGGATCCTCCTCAGGTATTTGCTAACTAGTTAGTAGGATTTGTGGCATGAATTAGGAAGAATTGTGCGAGTCAGCTCTCACGTGAAATGAAATTTGAGGCTCAGAGATGTAGGTAGGGTTTCTTTTGGCTCTGTCCCTTGCTCTTGTTGATAATGCTTCTGCTCTGTGGTTCTGGTACCACCTCTTGGGAGAATGGGCCCTGGAGGAGGAGTTCCGGGCTGAAGTACACCCAGGTCTGGATTGAGGGGGTTTGTGGTTGACACTCTATCTGGCTGTGTGACAGGATTGTGTTTATGGTATTGGATTATCTGTCTCTGAACACAGATCAGATTTGTGATTGTTTCCATTCATTAGGCTTTTTGGATCACAGAGTTGCAATTTACTGAGCCATACACAGATGCTTCTCATTGGAAATAGATATTTAAAAGATGAGGACAGTTAGGAAGGCTGTCATCCATTTGTTGAGTGGATTGTTGGCTGAAAGGTAGTATTTCCAGACTATATACACACTTTGGCTACAGCTATTTTCTTCTTTACTCATAAGGGTTTATCTAACAAAGTATACTACAATTACTGGATTTTCTTTTTCTTAAATAATGGTTGAAATCACTGCAGTGAGGGACGCCTGGATGGCTTAGTGGTTGAGCATTTGCCTTGGGCCTAGGACGTGATTCCAGGGTCTGGGGATCAAGTCCCACATCGGGCTCCCTGCATGGAGCCTGCTTCTCCCTCTGCCTATGTCTCTGCCTCTCTCTCTATGTCTCTCATGAATAAATAAATAAAATCTTTAAAAAAAAAAAAAAAAGAAATCACTGCAGTGGTGTGACTATGTTGGGTGTGATAAGCTGTAAGGGAATAGATGATAAGCAGTGAGTTTTGATACTTGTGAAAGACTGAAGAGCCTCCTTTCAGTCTTCAGAAGGATGTGTTTAATTAAGTGTATTAAAAGGCATTTAACAGACTTCTTATCTGTGGGGGATCCTGTCTTCTTGATTATGTGAAGAAGCCCATACTTTGTTTAGAAATAAATGAATTTCCTGTTTAAAACCACATGGTGACACAGTTTAAGGTGCCATGTGTTTTCCCTGTTGGTTTCTCGGCACAGGAACCTCCTTGGCTGTGTGCAGGAGATTCATAGCAGGCTGACTGGCCCATTGGTGTACCCAGTGGCCTTCCCTCCTCAGGATGGTGTGCAGCAGTGGACAGAAAGGCTGCAGCACCTAGCCATGCAGAGCCAGATCCTGCTGGAGCAGCTCTCCTGGCTCCTCCAGTGCTGCCCCAGTGCAGGGCCAACTCCAGGCCGAGGTGATGCCCAAGCACAGGGTCGGCCTTCTGCTGCCTACCCAGAAGGACCAGACCTCACCGAGGGACGGCTTTCCAGAGCAGTACAGGACCTCGTCCCATCAGAACTGAGTTATCCATCCCCAGTACCTCGAAATCAGTTGCCCTCTGGTTGCTTGATGCGTAAACAAGACCAAGTTTGGCAACAGTCAACTGCAAGATTAACAGAGATGCTGAAAACTATTAAAACAGTAAAAGCTGATGTGGACAAAATCAGGCAGCTGTCCTGTGAGACTCTCTTTCATTCTTGGTGAGTGTGCCTATTACTGTCCCCCTCTATGCTCAGGTACTTGATCAAGGTTTAGTAATGAGAGCAAGTGATGAAAGGGATTTTGCTTTAATTCTCTGTTTTTCTGTGGACTTTCATGGTGCTTTGTGGTATATATCTCACTATTAATCTTGAAATGGAGTGAATTTTCCCCTGCTTAGATTTTAGTGGTTGGAGGGAGGTTGTGTGTGTGTGTGTGTGTGTGTGTGTGTGTGTACGGTAGCCCCTTCTTCTCAACGTTGTGGCATTTCTCTTGTTGCAGGAAAGATTTTGAAGTTTGCTCTTCTGGGCTGAGTTGCCTATCCCAGATGTCAGTTCATTTGCAAGGCCTAGAGTCCTTGTTCATTATTCCAGGGATGGAGGTTGAGCAAACAGATCAACAAATGGCATTAGTTGAGAGCCTGGAATATTTAAGAGGAGAAATCAATAAAGCCACAGATGACTTTACTACCTGGAAGACACATCTACTTGCTTTAGGCAGCCAAGGCGGTAAGGACTGTCCTTCAACAAGGGAGTCAAAGCCCAGGGTAGGAGTGATGTCTTACAGATTTAAGTCCAGCCTATCCTAAAAACACATTATGTTTTGTTCCAGACATATCTATCCAGGTTTCTAAGACAGACGGGTATGGTTGGAACTCACAGCTTTTAACTATTGCTGCCTCTTTTCTTTGAGTACCTTGCCTCTGAATTGATGATGTCACTTTGTAGCACATATGTAGGGAGGTGGCAGAGGCTCACTCGCTGTTACAAACCATTCTCTCTTACACTGGAAAGTTGAGGGCTGATAACTAAGTTGGTGTTTATATGCACCATCATAACTATCTTCATATTTTTGGCATTCTTCCAGGAAAGCGTTCAATAAAAGATGGTAAACTCTTGTAGGTTTTATCTAGATAAGGAATAAGTCTCATTCACCTTTGTTTCAGCAGTTTGACACGGTGGCTCACCCATAGTAGGTACTTGATAGGTAGCCATTCGTAAAAAGTAACAAGTGAGAATTGTTAATTATTTCCAGAGACATTGAAGCAAATGATTGGGGTTTTTTTGTTTTGCACCATGTTACTTACTAGGAAACCAAATGTTGGAGGAAGGGTTTGTGGAAGATTTTTCAGAGCAAGTGGAAACTGCCATCAGGGCCATCCTTTGTGCCATCCAGAATTTAGCAGAAAGAAACTGTAAAAAGACAGAGGAGAACGCTGACCAAACAAGACCACAAGAAGAGGATGGTATGTCTGAAATCAGGCAAAAACGATTTTTATATATTATTTAATTTTTAAATTTATTTTTGTGGCTAAATATTTAAGGACAGATGTTAGGAATGATGACTGGATGAATGGAGATGAAAAGAGTATTTTGCATTATTCATCATGTCTTCCTTTTCTGTGAATGAAAGAGGCAGCAGGCTTTGAGAGATTGCAATCAGGACATCTAACAAAACTCTTAGAGGATGACTTACGGGCCGATGTGAGCGCTCTGCATGTTCAGAAAATAATTTCCGCTGTCTCTGAGCTGTTGGAGAGGCTGAAATCATATGGCGAGGATGGCACAGCATCAAAGCACACGGTAATATAGACTTCTTGCTATCTAGAGTGGGCTGAGCAAAGGCAGAGTGGGTCTCACTTTGCTCCATGTGGTTGGTCCCAAAGCAGGCCTTTGTGGCCAAAAAAAACCCAAAAAAAAACCTGCTAAGTTTGATTTCTTTATGCATGTAAACATCACTGACAAACTTTGTAATCCTTAGGGCTTGCTAGCTAAGGGTTATAGTTGTAAGATGCACAGACGCAAAAAATGCCAGCAATCCAGAGTTCTCTATTTTCTTGGGATTCTTTCATACTCAACCACATACTCCTGGGTATTTGATCTTAATGTGGATGCTGCTGCTGTCCTCTAAGGCTGAATGGCCACACCCTGCAAATACCTTTCCCTTCACAACAAACCAGCAGAGGGGGAAGTTGCTGTGTCCATAATAGTCCAGAGAAGCAATTTATTTTGTAGGATATCATAAGTCTCTAGTATTGCTTCCAGAGCTAACTTTGATTCCAAATAGAATTTGTATGTAAACGTCTTATTTAAAAGCAAAAACGAAAAACCTGGTTAACTAAGTGAAACTTAAGTGACAGAATTTAAAATGTACTTTCGTGAGGGTTTGTGTGAACAAGGAGGAAATATCAGTGAGCACAGGGGTGTGTGTGTATAAGAGAAAATATACATAAAACTTACCATTAGTGGCATTTAGTAGGTTCAGTGTTGTGCAATTATTGTTGCTGTCTAGTTATAGAACATTATTATTACCCCAGAGAAAACCTGGTACTGGTTACTAGTGTGAACAGGCCTTGTGATCTTTTGCCCACAGTTCTTCAGCCAGTCCTGCTGCGTGTTGGTGCGTCTGGTGCCCATGCTCTCCAGATACTCAGATCTTGTCCTCTTCTTCCTGACTGTGTCTCTGGCAACTCACCGTAGCACTGCAAAGCTGCTCTCTGTGCTTGCCCAGGTCTTTACAGAGTTGGCCCAGGAGGTAAGGACTGTCCATGATACTCCATACCCATTAGTGCTTGGGTTCCCAAGCTGGTTTTTTTGAACCTTCACAAATAGGTGATTTGCTCTCCCTGTGGATTTTTCAGGGCTTTATCCAGCACCCTTTTGCTAAGCCTGTTTCCATTAAGGTCTTGGAACCTGCAGGTCCCCCACTGATGAATTCCCTAGACTCCAGGGGCTGTCGTGAGCCTCAGTCTCCTCATTTGTAAAGTGAGATCTGCCTACATTCCTTACCATTTTTGTGAGAACTACATTTAATTGAATATATACTTTGTTTTGTTTTTATTTCCTTAGTATTCTAAGATTTTCTCCAAATCCAGGTACAATACAGGTGAGAATCACTTGAGAAAGATAGGAATTTACAGACTGAAGATTGGGTCTAGCCTTCTTATAAATAGTCAAGAGTTCTTAGTTCTGAGTATCTGGAATACTAGAAAGGGTTTAAAAATGGGAGGCAAGCCCATGCAGCAAGCATATCTAGAGGATAAATATTTGTATTTGTTTAGTAATAAATTAGTTAGTCCGATTTGCTCCCTCTCTCCAATGGGCACTGAGCCAATCTCACATCCCATCACTCTGGTTTTTTTGTTTGTTTGTTTTTGTTTTTTTCCCCATCACTCTTTGGAAGATAGACTGCATGCAAAAGACAGTGGCAGGACAGTGTATAGTGAGGGTGCCCTGATATTTGAGTTAGCTGTGTTAGTCCACTTGTGCTGTTGCTCTGGTCTGACAGGTTCTAGAATGAATTTGGCCTGTGCTTCGGGTGGGGTGTGGGGGTTCTGATATAAGCAAAAGTGTTGGGAGTCCTTTGGCTGTTCTAGAAGTAGCTACTGTAGTGATGCTCCTGCGGAAGGACATCTGAGTCTTCTCCTGTATGGTTGTATTCTGTCTATATCTAAACCTATTTTAAAATAATGTAGCCCAATGGGAAAATTAGTTAAGTTAACCAAAACATATTTTTCAATCAATATTCCAGGAATACATGTCCTAAAAGTGATTTTGCCTTTCCTTTAAGTTTTTATGTATCCAAATTGTATTCATATCCTTTCTGAATAGTCCTGAGGGAAACAAAGTAGGTTAGACTCAGTGCTAAGATCTAGGTCATAATTATGACAATATTCCATGACAATTTCCATGACAATCCATGGAAAGCTTTTGGTGAGACAATTGGCAACTGGTTTGGGGCTCTTGATTCTGTGTTAGTTGGCAGCTGATTTCTTAGTACTTTTCCATCCTAAGATTGACAAATAACTTGATAGCTTGTCTGATAAAATTTGTGATTGAGAACTACTCTTTTCTTATACTTGTTTTTCTGTTCATTTTTGTCCCATATGTTAGTAGTTGATTTTCCTTTCCAAAATATCTTCCAACACTAAACACTGTTTTGTTAACACTTCATGAGTCTTTTCTTTGACCTTGTTCTTGACTCTAGAACCCATGGCATGCCAGATTTCTTGGCAGAAAACGTGGCACATACATTAAGAGTGACAGTTTAACCTCAAGAGTTGAGGGGGAGGCATGTTTTTTTTTTTATATTAAAATTAACATTTTACTTGAGCATCACACCAAATTTTCTTCAATTTTTGAAGTAAAAATGAAATTTCCCACTGTAGCATCTGCTTCAAGTTGCTGTCCTCCAGGGTTATAGGTCTTCTTGCCCTCCTCTCTTTCTTCTCTGACTTACTTTTTCTTTTCTCTTTTTTTTTTTTTTTTTTTGTTAAGATTTTATTTATTTATTCGAGAGAGAGAGGCAGAGACACAGGCAGAGGAAGAAGCAGGCTCCATGCAGGGAGCCTGACATGAGACTCAATCCCAGTTATCCAGGATCACGCTCTGAGCTGAAGGTGGTGCTAAACTGCTGAGCCACCTAGGCTGCTCTCTGGCTGTACTAAATTTGAGAAGTAAATAAAGAAGAATGAAATATCCCTCTGGGATTTAGACACTTGAGAGGTTCTACTCTTGCTGAGTGACTTGCTCCTAAATGTTGTCCTAGTATAATTGATTCAGATTTTTGTCTTGCCAGTTAAGATTACTACATATCAGAAAGACCTCTACAAAGTCAAAACCTTTTATGTTAAATCTAATGTCCAGCTTTGAACAGCATAATAACTGTTATCACCAAGGAAGAAGGAAATGCCATGTCTACTGTATGAATTTCCATCAGATTGAAAATACTGAGAGAAAAGGTCAAAAATTATTTTTCTTTTATTGCTTTTGTACCTAATTATTCACTCTTGTTTTTAAGGGATTTTGCCTGCCTAAAGAATTCATGGAAGATTCAGCAGGAGAAGGAGCAACTGAATTCCATGACTATGAGGGAGGTGGAATTGGGGAAGGCGAGGGCATGAAAGATGTGAGTGACCAGATAGAAAATGAAGAACAGGTACGTTATCACATGCCCGAAATATACATACAGTTTTCAGAAACTCACTCCCTTTTTATTTTCTTCTCAATATTAAGTTTTATACATGAATGTTTTTTACTAGGTTAATGATTTTCAAACTCTGGTTTGTGGAGCCCTAAGAATACTAAAGCTTTAGAGAGTGGAGATAAATAAAAAGCCAAAAAACTACAGAAGGGATCTTTGTAGCTCAGTCATTAGTTATGGCTATAATTTGACAAGGAAGTAATCTAAAATTTTTTATTTTAAATGGAGAGATCTTTGCCGATGATATTCTAGAATATTTTGGTAGTGACTCATTTAAGGTTAAAAAAATTTGGCTATTTTAAGTAACGTGCATTAAATAATAATACCAGTGTTTATTATTAACAGATTCTATTGTATATCTTTAAGACCTGTTGAAAAATCTTAATTTATATCCTGTTTTAGTTGGAATCAAGAATGTTTTTGAAATAGGTGTTTTGGGCTAAGATTCCTGTGTTGCTTTTTTTAAATGCCTGTCTTATTTGGGAGTGATTTTTTTTTTTTTTTTTTAAAGCATACTATTATTAGTCATACAGATTTACCAACTGTGACTTGAAGAAATAATGGAATTTTTTTTTTTTTAGCTTCTATATTCTAAATCTAAAGCAGGCCACACATTTTTATTTAAGCTATGGTTGTAGCTATTAAAAATAAAGAAGCAAATCAATTCAAACTTATCCTTTGAAAACTGGGAAGAAAAACAAAAAGAGTTAAGCTAGTGTTGATGGTAGAGCTCTGTTTAATACACATACATTTTTTTATTTGGCTTTTCTGTATTTCTCAAATTTAACTTCTTCCTCAACATTACTTTTTTCATGGAAAAAAAATTAAAGCAAAAAAATAAATCACAAACTTAATAGAAAAGTGCAATCCCGTGCAAAAAGTGCAAAAAAACATGAAGTGGGATAAAAGCTATCAGAACAATTTGGCAATATTTCATAAATTTTAATTGTATGTATTCTTTGACCTAGGAATTCCATGTTTTCTGAGAGAAATGTTAATATTAAAGATAAATAGGTATATGAAGGAGGTTTTTTTTGTACAAGAATGTTCCCTATAACATTATAATGGTGAAAATTGTGGAAAAAAATCCAAATACTTAACAGGAGGAAATTGTTTAAATTATACACCATCAAAAAAAAATTATGACACCATCCATGCAGAACAGTGCTTTAAGCTAATTAGACAGAATGAGATAGATTTCCATCTTGATACATATAAATCTATCTACAAGATATTTTTTAAATTAGAAAAACCGGGTTCCTGGCTGGCTCAGTCAATAGAGCATGCAACGCTTGATCTCGGGGTCATGAGCTTGAGCCTCATGTTGAATGTAGAGATTACTTAAAAATAAAAAAAAATTTTAAAAAGAAATGAAAAGCAGATTGCAAAGCAGTTAGTAAAGCAGTGATCCCTTTTTGTTTATAAAGATGTGGGGGGTGTGTACTGATACAGATCACCTAGGTGTATTCATGGATAAAAAGATGTACCAGAATGTCACTGATACTAATTTCTTTGAGATTTTTGCAGGATGGTGGTGCCATGGGAAACTTACTCTTTCTGTTTTGCTTACAGTTCTTTTAATGGGATTTTATTGTGTTTGTATTTTTAAAAAGCATTTTAAAATCCAACCATGGTTTGAAAAAAAATTCAACCATAATAAGAGAACAATCATGAATCTTCTGCCACAAATAACACCTAGAGTATATGGGAATGTATATAGTTTAAAGAAAAGTGAACAAAAATTACATTCAGTTACTATCTGAGACTCTGAGACCAAAGTGATAAAAATATTAAAGATGTGGACATTATTATAATAAGATTGAATTTTTTATCCTTCTTATTCTTAAGGAGTTTTGTTTTTTTTTTAAGAATGCATATTCTTTTTAAATATGTCTGGAATTGTTTTTTTTTTTTTTTTAACAATTCACAAGAAGAAAACTTCAACAAAATTCTGTATTCTCTAATCCCAATGCAATAAAACTAGAAATTACAGACCTACTAAAGCAAACCAGAAATTATTGTGTGTGGTTATATCCCCATTGGTTCTCTTATTTTTCCTCTCCCTAGAGATAACTTTATATCATTAATGGTGGCTTATATATTTATGTTCTATTTAGAGCTGAATAAACAATAGCAAAGTGACGGTGTTTATGTTTTCTATAATGCTTTTTTTATATAGGCAGAAGATACATTTCAGAAAGGTCAAGAAAAGGATAAAGAGGATCCTAACTCAAAATCAGACATTAAGGGCGAGGATAATGCCATTGAGATGTCAGAAGACTTTGATGGGAAAATGCATGGTGGCGAACTTGAAGAACAAGGTTTGTGGTTGTTACTTCATTCTTGTTTTTAAAAAATAGTTTATCTAGGAAATTACATGTTCTCAATAAGGAGCCTATTATAATTTTTTAGAACAAGTTTATTACTCTGCATAACTGGAAATGAAAACATTAGCATATGTATGTTTCTTCACTGTCTTCACTGAGGCAGAAGTCTATAGTCAGTTTTGGAGATTCATCTCTGTAAACTCAAGACATTGGTATTTTGGCTGCCTCCTGTGCTAGACATAGTGACTTCCCCTTCAGGGAAGCCTGAAAGAACAAGAAGAAATATCCCTAACAGAGCTTGACTCTCAGCTCAAAAGTAAATTGGTCAGGATAGTTTATTTAAACAACTTAAAAAAAAAAAAAAGTAGTAGGCATTTGTTATAGATGATTTGGAATGAGAGTGCAGGAGTGAATAGGTAGCCCTTAGACTTACCACTCAAACCACTTAATAAATTTTTATTCCTTTCCATTTATTGTGTGTGTATATATGTATACACACAGAGACCATAAGTAGTTCTGTAGTCTGCTTTTTTCCTTTTTCCTTTTATAGGGAGAGAGAGAGCTGAGGGAATGGGCAAAGAGAGAGGGAGAGAGCATCTTAAGCAGGCTCCATGTCCAGCGTGGAGCCTGATGTGAGCCTTGATCCCACAACCCTAAGATCATGACCTGAGCCAGAAACCAGGAGTTAGATGTTTAACCGTATGAGCCACCCAGGGTCCTTTATAGTCAGTTTGCTTTTTTCATTTAACATATGAACATTCCCCTATCATTATAAATTATTTGAGAATGTGATTTCTTAATAGCACGTTATCATTTGTCACAGGTTTGTACCTTAATTCAGCAATTGCCCTAAATTTCTGACCATAGCGTAATTTGAGATATCATGTCTTATTTTAAGTGAAGATATTGCAGAAATGAGAGTTGACCTTAGAGTAGAAAAGTATACACTTGCCTAAGAAACATAAGAATATAACCTTTAGGGGCACCCGGGTGGCTCAATGGTTGAGCGTCTGCCTTTGGCTCTGTTGTGATCCAGGGGTCCTGGGATCGAGTCCTGCATCAGGCTCCCAACAGGGAGCTTCTCTCTCTACCTATGTCGCTGCCTCTCTCTATGTCTCTTGTGAATAAATACATTAAAAAAAATTTTTCTTTAAAGAATATAACCTTTATCACAGTAGACCTTGAGCAAAAACAATGGTAAGAAAATTCGATTGAATTAGACACACGATTTTAGATGTTGGATGAAATAGAAGTGTATATATAATGTGTTAGAAATGGGGAGGAACCTTGGAAATCATATAGTTTAAATCTTTCATTTCACAGATAAGAAACCAAAACCCAGTGAAGTTGCTGAGTCTCATAATGAATATTCCCCCTAGCACCAGAAGTAGACGCACTGACAGACGCACTGACAGCTATTCTACCACCTTCTGTTTGTTAATATCACATATTACGGACTTCTTTTTTCCTTCAAATAGTTTGCAAAATACAGTAGAACTACTTCAGTAGGTCTGAAGGCATCTGCCTGTATAAAGTCCTATAAATGCAAGCAATAAATCTCAGGTGGGGCACTTGCCAGGTAGTGTACCCATCCCTGTTCTGCACACATGGACCAGTTTGGGGATTTACCTTACTAAGCTCAGTGTCTTCCCTTTCAGAAGAGGATGATGGGAAATCAGATAGTGATGGTGGAGACCTGGATAAACAGATGGGCGATCTGAATGGTGAGGAAGCTGATAAACTAGATGAGAGGCTTTGGGGTGATGATGATGAGGAAGAAGAGGAGGAGGAAGAAGACAGTAAAACTGAAGAAACAGGACCAGGAATGGATGAGGTAATTAAAAGATTCCCCCTATCCTATGGTCCCCAGGTTGAGAGGAGATATTGTTCCCACCAGTTACCATTTTCTGTTATTTACTGCTCTTCTCATTGTTTTTCTTCTTCTTTCTTTCATCCCTCTTGTTCTTCTTTTTTGCCTCTTCTTGATTGTATTCCGAGCCAGAAGAATGGCCTAACCTGGGCCATGTATTATGGAAGAGCGAAGTTAAGACTCAGTGCAAGTGTTCTGATTCGGCTGTTGGCCACTGAACTTCTCCGCCTCCCTGCTTGGGAAAAGTCGGGCTGGATGGGACTCTGTAGCAGCACAGTGTGGCCCATCCCACTGTTCACACCTCTGCTATTACTGCTGCCATCTGGGCTAAAGCCAGACTATTCTTTCTAGGTTGTAAATGACACCTTGTCATCTGGATATTTCCATGGGATTGGCCCAACAGGCAGAAATTGTACATGCCTAAGAACTAATTTAGATAAAATCAACCTACATGAAAGCAGTTTCTTAGATTGAGAGTAATGATTTTGTGCCTTTTCTTCCTCTGACATTTAGGAAGATTGTGGACTTGTTGCCAAAGATGACAACTCAGATGCTGGGAAATCAAACAAAGATAAAAACCAAGTTAAGGAAGAAAAGGAAGAAGCAGAAGTTGCTGATGATGGACAAGGCCAGGACAAAATTAATGAACAAATAGATGAGGTGATGAGGTTATGAAATGGATCTACCCCTGATTCAAGGCCAGGGCTGTTGTACCGCAGAGCTTCTGGGGAAGTCTTAAGATATTTTCATCCTGTTCATCAGTTGTTTTCCCATTGCCTCATAAAACGTGTAACAAAGTCTCTCAACACCTCATAAAATATCTAACTATTGGTTACTAATGAGGTAGTCTTCATGCTGTTTGGGCTCATGCTGGAGTTTGAAAGCTAAATTCTGTGATTCTTTTCTATGTATCTCCTCGTAAACCTTAGTTTCTTTCTTGAAATTAAGCAACACAGTACCTCTTATCAGTGGAGAACGTGCATAGAAAGTGAAGTTTGAAATTTGAAATTTCTAGAAGCATTTGTAAAATTCTGAAGTATGGGGGAAATTTTAGAGAAGAGACTTTGTATTCTGTTAGCATAGCTGCTTAAAGCTAATTATATGCAAATACTACTTTTAAAAAAGTTTGTAATTTATTTTTAACTGTTCTCTCCATTGTCCAAAGAGGGAATATGATGAAAATGAGGTGGACCCTTACCATGGCAATCAGGAGAAGCTGCCAGAACCTGAGGCCTTGGACCTTCCAGACGACTTGAACCTAGACAGTGAAGACAAGAACGGTGGTGAGGACACAGACCATGAAGAAGGAGGTATGTCTTTCAAAACCTAAAGAGACCAGTTGGAATTCACTAAAAATGTACAATAACCAATTTCTTCATGCCATATCATGGGCAGGTCATAAATCCTGTCTCAATTCCTCTTTGAGAAAATTGTTTGCTTTTTCTCTATAGTGTTTCTCACCTGAGTTAGACCTAAAGCTTAAGCTGAGTACAGTGAAAGTAAACTAGCAGGTTTTTTGTCATTAATGTCCTCTCCTGTCCTATGTTTTAGCACTGCAGTAGCTGTGTGGTCCTTCATCACACAAAGCTTCATTTCCTCACAGCCATCTCGATGCCCCATCTCATGGATTGATGTAAACACTGCAGTCTGAGTATATGAGGCCTCTAGTGGAGCCTTAGGTACAGCTTTCTTAGGGAAATGATTGTTTCAGTTATTGGTGGCTATGCATCTGTTACATGTTTAATTTGAAATATGAAGTCATTGTTACAGGGAATGAAGCTGAATAATCGAGAGAAGTCACAGGGCACTTGACAGTAATCTGCCTGTCATCTGCTGTTCAGTTTGAGTGAGTTCCCTAGGGAGAGCTATCTGATACCGTATTGTTTGGAAAATGCCCCTACAATAGAAAGAAAGTCCCCAATCATGGTGGGTAATCAGACAGATAGAAGCTAGCCTCACTGTGCTTCATAACAAATCTGTTACATATATAGAAAAGTTATTAAACTTTTTAAAACCCCATGTTGGACAAAATTAGTAAGTTATAAAAGAATAAATAAGAGGTAACATTTATGTAAAAGTTTAATACTATATATTAATGGGTGCATCAAATATAGGAAAACACAAAAAGGAGTAAAACACAGCAGCTTCAGGTTATGGTGACCTTTGAGGAAGTAGGAAGGGCAAAGGCATCCAGAATCCATATAGTTGTACCAAGAACCATTTATTTCTTAAAAACAAGTGACAGAAGTTTGATACAAATACGGCACAGTGTTCACATCTATTAAATCTAGGTGGTTTTTAATTTTTTTTAAAATTTTTTTTAAAAAAGATTTTGTTTATTTTTCATGAGAGACACACAGAGAAAGAGGCAGAGACACAGGCAGAGGGAGAAGCAGACTCCATGCAGGGAGCCTGACCTGGGACTTGATCCCAGGTCTCCAGGATCACGCCCTGGGCTGAAGGCGGCGCTAAACCGCTGAGCCACCCAGGCTGCCCAGGTTTTTAATTTTAAAATGTGTTTTCCATGCTTGAAGTATTTAGTAATTAAAAAAATAAATTTGTGAACTGTTATTTAACCAGAATCATTTGATTGAAAATTTGATACAGGCTTTCCTCATGCTAAGAACAAGTCTTCACTCTCTGAATCTCTCTATAGCTTACTCCCCACCCACCCATCCCCCATTTTTGTATAGTTTTATTAAGAAACCGAAAGGAAATTTCCCAACATCTCAAAGTGAGGCTTGTTACATTTAAATTCTGATTTTTGGGGCACATGAGCAGCTCAGTCAGTTAAGTGTCCGACTCTTGATCTCAGCTCAGGTACTGATATCAGGGTCTTAAATTCAACCCCACGTTGGGCTCTATGCAAGGTGTGGAGCCTACTTAAAAAAATTCTAGCTGACTTATTTAGCACTGTATAAGTTGCTACTTCTGACACCATTTCGCTACCATATAATTTTGGATTCTGACATCAACCTTAAATTCAAGAAGTAAGCAAGCATAAAATTAAGAAAACTAAAATCCAACGAGAGTGTAATAGCTATTTGTTCTAGAAAAACACCCAAGCTTACTGTAGACAATTGTGTATATAAACTAAGAAGCAATTATTTTAAAGAATTATTTAGCTGTGATTTCTGAAGTGTCCAAAGTATAGGAACATGCTTTTAATAAACAAAACTTTTCCAAATAGGAATGTTTCCATTGAATGTATGTTGTATTTTCTGTGTATGATAAAAAAGGCTGTCTACCAGTTATTGTCAAGGGTAAAACATCACTGCCCATCTTTGGTCCAAAATATTCCTATTGTGCTGGCTTTTAGGATTTTTTTGGTAGATTACTTAGAATATTTTAATGAAATGCACCATCTAGGGCAGCCTGGGTGGCTCAGTGGTTTAGAGTTGCCTTCAGCCTGAGGCCTGATCCTGGAGACCCAGGATTGAGTCCCACATCGGGCTCCCTGCATGGAGCCTGCTTCTCCTTCTGCCTGTGTCTCTGCCTCTCTGTGTGTGTGTGTCTCTCATGAATAAATAAATAAAATCTTAAAAAAAAAAAAAAAAAAAAAAGAAATGCACCGTCCAGACAATTGTATGTAACATACAATGTTTTAGAGCAGAGGTGGGCAAACTTTTTCTGTAAGGGTCAGATAATAAATGTATCATACTTTATAGGCCATAAGCTGCGACAGGGGTTGCAAAACCTCCATTCTGCTTTTATAGTAGTGTGAAAGCAGCCATAGGCAACACAGAGTAGGCAGGCTAAACACATAAGTAAGCAAATAGATGTGGCTGTATTCCAATAAAACTTTATTTACAGAGACACGTGGGCCCTATTTGGCCCTTGGGCCATAGTGTGCCAATTCCTGGTTCAAGAGTAATAACAAAAAGTTTTTGTAACTCAATCCCATGTTAAGTTGTGTTAAATTCTGTGTTTCTTACTTTTGTTGTATCCAGAAGAAAATCCTTTGGAAATTAAAGAAAAACCAATGGATACTGAAGAAGCAGGTCATGAAGCTGAGGAAATAAAGGAAGAGATCGAGGCTGACCACAGTGAAGGGCAAGGCCAACATGAGCCTGAGGAAGGCCCCAGTGAAGAGGAAAAGGGCGAGGAGGAGGAAGAGATGGACACGGGAACTAACGGCCAAGACAAAGATACTGCTGAACATCCTGAAGAAGACTCAGAGGATGAGCATCATTCTCTGGAAGACAAGGACGAGGAAGCCAGTAAGGGAAGTGCAGAGAATGGCGTTCCTGTTGACCAAGGTCTCCAGCCCCAGGTATTGTGTACTGTCTGGCTTGTATCAAGTTAAAAATAATAGCAGAGAGGTTACTATATTCCGATCAGAATCTTTTAGGATACTTCTCTATCACCAGGTGGCGCTGCTGAGCAGCTTTAAGTTTCTGTTTAAGACCCTTTCTGAAAAAAAAAAAAAAAAAAAAAAAAAAAAAAAAAAAAGACCCTTTCTGGCTAATAACCCTGCAGACTCCCCATGGGAGGAGTGGGGTATCTTATTGTTGCAGGATCCACCCCTCAGCCCATTGCCTCATGCTCTTCCTTCAGAGCATTTTAATGTGGTGTTTGCTTACCCTGCAAAAACAGGAAGAAGAAGGCGGAGAGAATTCTGACACAGAGGAGCAGGTGCCAGAGGCCACGGAGAGGAAAGAGCATGACTCTTGCGGACAGACTGGGTTGGAGAGTGTGCAGAGTGCACAAGCTGTGGAGCTGGCTGGGACTGCGCCTGAGAAGGAGCAGGGGAAGGAGGTAATAGGCCCTCACTGCCTGTGCCAGCTGCCTCTAGAGGGTCTCTTTCCCCTGGGTGAAACCACCATCTATTTAGAAGTAGTTGGTGTATATGTGATGTTCTCTTAACATCTAAAAGATGATCTTCCATTCTTTAAGAAAATGATTCAGATATGCACTTTTATATGCCTCTCAGAACAAACCCTAGAATATTTGCTACGTGCTGTACATAAGTATTGTGCTTAATGAGAAAAAGCTATTAGGCTGGGATCATGGGATCCCATCATGGGATACTCCAGTTGGTGTTAATTTTTAGAAAGCTTCCAAGTAAAGGAAGGTTGAATTTAGACTTTAGACTTCAAGAGGCAGTAATCTGCCTTTTAATAGTATTTCCCTTTTCCTTGCTGTTCACTGGGCTCTAAAGGTTTTGTGTTTGTTTTTAAGAAAGAGTGAGTACATCAGTGGAGGGGGGGAGGCAGAGGGAAAGGGAGACAAAATCCTAAGCAGGCTCCATACCCAGCACAGAACCCAACCTGGAGCTTGATCTCACAACCCTGAGATCATGACCTCAGCCAAAATCAGGAGTTGATGCTTAAATGACTGAGCCACTTAAGCACCGCTCTTAAGGTTTTCTTTTTAAAAAAGCAAAGCACTTCTTTGTTCCTTTAGCTAGAGTGATTGTTCTCTATATGGACCACAGTTCAGGCCACTTATATGCTATGGAAAGAGAGGACCTGCTACTTACAGTGGTGACTCTGGACATCTTGTTCAAGCTCTTTGAACCCAGTTTTCTCACCAGTAATAACACTTACTTATACTTCTTGTACTTCCCACCCCCCATTTATTGAGCACCCATTTAGGTAGGTGCTAAGGATTTTTATTACTTCAAGTCTTCTTAATAGTCCTCTAAGACTGCTGATTATCATTACTACTCTCTCCATTTTATATTTGATCTAAATAAGCCACAGTAAAGTGAAATGACCATTTCAAGGGTGCACAGCTGGTAAATGTCAGAGCCTGGATTCTTGTAGAGGTCTTTCCTGCCTTCAGAGTAAGCCATTACCATTCTGGAAACAAGGAACTAATCAGCCTTACACAGTGAAGTCCCTCAAGAGGGTGACCTATCTGGATTTAGATGCTCTTATTTTTGCCCACAGGCTACGCCTTAGTCATAGGTGAGTTCTGGACCAGGGAGGCAGGTGTATTGTTTGACTCTGAGAGGAAAATAGTAGAGAAGCTGCACATAAAACAGCACAGTAGCCAGGTGCTCATACGGCATCTTCCACTTTCATTCTCTCATCGCTTGGATTTCATAGGAACACGGAAGTGGAGCTGCAGACGCAAATCAGGCAGAAGGCCATGAATCCAACTTCATCGCTCGGTTGGCTTCCCAGAAACAGACCAGGAAAAACACACAGGTCTCTGTCCCTCTTCTGCTGAACTTGGGCGCAGGCTATGTGTGAAAAGATGCCCTGAATGTGGTGGTTTAAAAACAGCCAAGCTCCCAGGCTTTGCTGTTTCACCAAACATGATGGTGGCTATAGCAAGCATATCAGGACCCCAGGCTTCTTCCCCATGGGGATGTGTGTACACACACACAACTTCCCTATTCCTATTATGCAGCCTAAGAGCCAAGTGTTAGCTGTTGTTGCCTAGTACTAGCCAGTCTTTTTTTCCACTGTCCCACTTTTTTGTGTTTTAAAAATAAGGGTTTTTAAAAAGTTCATTTATTTATTTATTGAGAGAGCACAAGCATGAGTGGGGGAAGGGGCAGAGAGAGAATCCCAGGTGGACCCTGTGCCCACAGCACTGAGTCCAGTTTGGAGCCTGATGTGGTGCTCGATCTTACGACCCTGAGATCATGACCTGAGCCAAAATCAAGAGTCAGATGTTCAGCTGACTGAGTCCCATAGGTGACCCTAAAAATTAGGGTTTCTTGGTTTTGGTTTTTTTTTTTTTTTGAATGGGATACAATTCATGTACATGAAATGAAATTCATATATAAAAAGCAATCCCCTAAAAAGCTTCCATCTTATTCCTGTCTTTAAGCCACATAAGAATAAATTGTTGCCAACAGTTTTTTCTTGTTTTACATGTACTTTTGTGTATGTAACTTAAGTATGGATGTGTTTTTTCCTTTTATTTCAGATCTAAAGTCTATCATACAGATCTATATTTTTGTCTGGAGATCAGCCCATTCTTTTTAACAGCTGCATTGAATTTCATTTTTCTGTGGTTGCCCATCCATAGGGGGCTGGTTAACTTTATTAGGTATGTTAAGTCTTTTTTGCCAGTATAGACAAAACTCTAGTGAATTTCCTATTTCCCACAGAGTTTCAAGAGGAAACCTGGACAGGCCGACAATGAACGCTCCATGGGTGATCACAGTGAGCATGTGCATAAGCGGCTGAAGACTGTGGATATGGAGAACCACACTGAGCAGGGGCCAGCCCAGCCCCAGCCGCAGGCAGAAGACGCAGATGCCTTTGAGCACATTAAGCAAGGCAGTGACCCCTATGATGCACAGATGTATGGTATGGTTCAGAGAAGGCTTCTCCTTTGCTGAGTTCTCTGTGAGACTAGGCTGTATGACTGTGTGCCCAGCAGATAAACAAATTCATCTTAGGGGTGGGAATGGCTTTTTTGAACTGTTTTCTCTCTAATAAGAATTATGCAGGAATACAGTTTGGTTTGGGTCTAAAACGATATCTGCAGCAAGTGCAAGTGTTCAGGGTTTCGGGGTCTGGGATAAGTCTTTTAATATCCTTGATAACATTGGCCACATCCAAACCTAGCACTAGTTTCAGGGTTTCTGAGTACTGGACATACTGCTTCTTGGTCACTGTGAGGTCACTCCTGCAATGGCAGGAGGTGTGAACTAGAAGTGTATGTTTTTTTCATAAGTGAAAAGAGGAAGAAAATCACAAGGGAGTGACCAGTCTTAGTCTCTCCTTCTAGTTCTCTGGGTGACTTTTTAGTATTTTATTCCTAATATGCAAAATTTAGTGTTCATGATACTTACCCATGAACATAGTTTCAGAAATGATTGCTCTACCATGAGTTACTTTTCTTCTGACTTCACTTTTTAGAAAAATAAAGCAGTAATAATCATTGCTACCATGAATTGAGCCTTTACTTTGTACCACTCTTCAGAGTCTGTTGAATGATCATGAAATTTTTCCAATAATCTTAATGAGCTATGATATATTTTTTTAAGATTTTATTTATTTATTCATGAGAGACAAACAGAGCAGCAGAGACACAGGGAGAAGTAGGCTCCATGCAGGAAGCCCAAAGTGGGACTTGATCCCGGGACTCCAGAATTACTCCCTGGGCCGAAGGCAGGTGCTCAACCACTGAGCCACCCAGGCATCCCTGAGCTATGATATTTCCACTTCATAGATGAGGATACTGAAGCCAGACAAGTTTAAGAACTTGTCCAAATCACAATGCTAGTCTCAGTGTTGGTTCTTCTGTGTCCTGTGTTATACTCTTAATCATTATAGTTTCTTCACTCATAATGGTTAATGGAGGATAATTCCATTAACTGCTGAGTCATCTGTCCAGCCTGTTTTTTCTAGTTCAATCTCTTGTAATAGCAGTAAAAACCTAGTTAAGCATCCTACTTTTGTGGTAGAGAATAGGTAGTGACATCAGTAGGTCAGTAGAGCTTCCGGGGCACAGAAAAGCCAAGCACTGTGTTCATGTCACATAGTTGGTCAGCGGGAGAACCAGCATGAATAAAACCTTGGAAGCTAAAAAGGACAAACTACACCCACTCATGATTACTTTGTTCTGCAAAGACCTAGGCTTCTATGTATTTGTATGCTTTATTGGCAGATGTGGCCAGCAAGGAGCAGCAGCAACAGTCTACAGAAGATTCCAGGAGGGATCAGGAAGAGGAGGTGGAGGATACCTTCCTGGACACAGAGAAGGAGGAGGAGCTCCGAGCAGCAGACATAGAGCAGCTGAAACCAGAGAAGGTCAAGTCAGGGACCACGCCGGGTGAGTCCTGCAGTGAACGAATCCCTTCTGAGCTTTCTGACTTGGAGAAATCACTTCTGGTGTTCTGTAGTCTGATCTGGTTTGTTTTCCCGTATCCTAAACCATGGCCTAGGTACTTATTTGCCTATGATAATTTCACTATATTTCACTTCCGAGTCAAAAGGTAGAGTTGTGGGAC
Organism: Canis lupus dingo; assembly: GCF_003254725.2. Taxonomy (NCBI): domain Eukaryota; kingdom Metazoa; phylum Chordata; class Mammalia; order Carnivora; family Canidae; genus Canis; species Canis lupus. The sequence goes on along the minus strand of NC_064254.1, from coordinate 49,060,527 downwards.
ACCTGGGTGGCTCAGTGGTTGAGGTGGCTCAGTAAGTGATTATGCCCTTTGGCTCAGGGCATAATCCTGGGGTCCAGAATTGAGTCTCACATTAGGCTCCTTCCCTTGTAGGAAGCCTGCTTCTCCCTCTGCCTGTGTCTCTGCTTTTCTCTTCTCTCTCTCAGTCTCTCATGAATAAAATAAATAATATATATATATATATATATTTTAAAGTGGAGTGATGTTGTAGACACTATCCTTCAAGGACACCTCAGAAACCTGAGTTTCAGGCCATCAGTTTTTTAAAAAATATGTAGGAAACAAAATAGTACACTTAATTCAGCTATGATCAGAAGATACACTCTTGATTATTAGAGAAATGTTTTCAATTATATAAAAATATAGACTATTAGCATAAAATACAGTAAAAATATTTAAAGAAATAGAATGGGGAAAATGCATATGAAAAAGTAACCAGGGATCCCTGGGTGGCGCAGTGGTTTAGCGCCTGCCTTTGGCCCAGGGCGCGATCCTGGAGACCTGGGATCAAGTCCCAGCTCCCAGTGCATGGAGCCTGCTTCTCCCTCTGCCTATGTCTCTGCCTCTCTCTCTCTCTCTCTCTGTGACTATCATAAATAAATAAAAATTAAAAAAAAAAAAGAAAAAGTAATCAAATGTCTTACATATAGTTGACCCAAGTATTATTACTAGACAACTTATTAAAAAAAAGAAAAAAAGACATACATTTAACACATTAAAAAATACTTTATCAGTGGTGGAATAAATGCAAATTCAAAAGAACCTGCCCAATTCAAGGGCCTTTTTTTTTTCTGCCTCCTTCTTGTCCTCTCGGGTTTTAGAACTATGACTGCCCAGCCATTATATAACAGTGGGAATGGCATAGCTCTGATGAAAATTCAGAATCCAGACTTTGCCTCTTCTTCACATTATAGGTTGAGGAAATATATTTGTTGAGTATATATTCTTTGCCTCAGTTTTCTCATCTTTAGAATGGAATGTGACTTTTAGTTTTTAATTTTATCCGAGGTCTATATGCATGTAGTTTAAAGAATCACACAGTTTTACAAGGCTTATCAGGGTAATTCGGAGTCTCCCCTACTTCTCTTTGTAGAACAGCCGCCTTTGACATTGCAGTGGGGAGGAGGGGAGCTTAGTGGACTAAGAATTGGCAGTGACTGACCCAAAGAGAAAGAACATGTGGAAATTTTCTGGGGAGTGAAGGAGTGAGGTTTGAGTAATTATTAGGATTGGCAGGCAATTGCAAAGGGTCTTTTTGTAATATTATGGTAAGTAAAACTCTCTTAAATGCAAATAGGCTTTGATGAGATGGAGGTGGAGACTCAAGCTGTTAAAACAGAAGAAGACCAAGATCCCAGGACTGACCTATCACAGGAGGAGACAGAGAATGAGAAACCAGAGAGAAGCCGAGATTCGACCATTCACACAGCCCATCAGTTCCTCATGGACACAGTTTTCCAGGTACTAAAATTTTCACAGATTACTGCTTTAATAAGTTAACAAAATGTAGTTATAAACTGCTTTTAAATGTTTGTGTTTAGAACTTCATGGAATATCTCATTGTTGGGAGTATATCAGAGTTTTTAGAACTCTTTGTGACAGTTCTCTCTAAATAGATAACACTCTTCCAGCAGTCAATCCCAGGGTCCTGATGGATTATCTGTCCTGACCTGGCTGTGCTGGTGGGTCTGGTCCTCCAGCTTCAGGTTCTCAGATCTACTCTTCTCATGTCCAGCATCCTTGTGTGAGAATCCTGTAGGGACAATTTATAGCTTTTGCTGGTGAAGTAGCAAGAATCCTTAGGGAAAACAGATTTAACGGAGTTGTTTTCCCTAATCATTTGATTTAATAGCAGTCTCGATTAATCAAAGAACATTCTGATATTAATACCTTTGGTTTTTATTTTGCTGGATATATTTCTTGTAAATGGTAAGATTTCCTTTATCTTGTCCTTACAAAATGGGAAGCAGAAGACTAGCTGTCTGGCATCTTCTTATTGTGCCATTAAATTTGCTTAAGTTTTGTTTCTCTTGTTATGTATTTGGAGTTCATACTGCTGGGAAGAAGGCAGCCAGTGATAATGAGTTGGTGATTTCACCCTAGACTGCCTCTTACCTGTGGCTTTTTCTTCTTAGCCCTTTTTAAAAGATATCAGCGAGCTAAGACAGGAACTGGAGAGACAGCTGGAAATGTGGCAGCCACATGAGTCTGGAAACCCAGAAGAAGTAAGTCACTGGTCTTTTCATAAGATACCTTGATTTTTTTTTTTTTAAATAGATACAGCAAGCTTAACAGGTTCTTAGCACCCATCACCCTTGTACAAGAGTGAGTATATATGGAGGCTATAATTAGTCTGAAGCTTAAGCCTATCCATTGCTTTCTGCCTACTTTGCCACTAGATATGTAGCTTAATTAAAACAGAGAAGCTGATGTATTTATTTCCTTTTTTTTTTAAACTGAAAAGTCTTTTTATTTTTTTATTTTTTTAAAGACTATTTATTTCTTCATGAGAGACAGAGAGAGAGAGAGAGAGGCAGAGACACAGGCGGAGGGAGAAACCGGCTCCCTGCAGAGAGCCTGACGTGGGTGAGACTCAATCCTGGGTCTCCAGGATCACGCCCTGGGCTAAAGGCAGCGCTAAACTGCTGAGCCACCCAGGCTGTCCCTAAAAAAGTCTTTTTAAAAATATTTTATTTATTTATTCATGAGAAACACAGAAAGAGAGAGAGGCATAGACATAGGCAGAGGGAGAAGCAAGCTCCCCACAAGGAGCCTGATGGTGGGACTCGATCCTGGATCCCAGGATCAGGACCTGAGCTTTGGCTCAGGCATATGCTCAGCTGCTGAGCCATCCAGACGTCCCTGTTTATTTCCTTTCATTTCCACTACTTACTGTATATAATAGATAAAACAGATAAGACATTGGTTGAAAAATGAGGCAAAATGTGTCATTATCAGAATAGGCCACCTGGAATGTTGCTGGCTGACATAATGTGTCAGCATTAAGTCAGAAGCTTCATTTTTAATGACTTGGCATCCTAAATTTACTGTATGTGTACATGTTTATATTTTGCGGCCACTATCCTCATTCCCACTACAGACCTGTAGGAGGGCTCTGCCATAGTTGGAGCTTTGTGTCTAGGCAATAAGCACACTGTTGAGAGATTTGCACTCATTGCTTTTGCTTTTGAAACATGACTCCGAGAGCCCATGATTATGTGGCTGGATCTCATAGCACCATAATATCCATCCACAGCTCCCTAGCCACATGAAGCGTACAGGTTATAGGCTTCATAAGTAGTGAGAATAAAGTGTTGATTTGGGCATGAATTCCAATATTTTCTGCCATTTTCATCCTTTCTCATTTGGAACCGAGGGTTGTGGGTTTGGTAGAAGAGGAGACATTTTTAAGGATATGAACTAGATGGCAGCTTGCTAAGAGAAGCTTTTGAGTTAGCTTCTGTGGACCAGGTTCATGCAGGTCATTTTGTACTGCTCTGCTTCAAGTGTCCTCTTGCTGTAATGACTTTGGCTGGCTCTGACGTTCTACGGGTAACTTCCATGTTATTGTCACAGGAAAAGGCTGCAGCTGAGATGTGGCAGAGTTACCTGGCCTTAACTGCGCCTCTTTCACAGCAGTTGTGTGAACAGCTTCGCCTCATATTAGAGCCTACCCAGGCAGCCAAGCTGAAGTAAGTCTTCTCCATTAGACTCACTCATAGTGCCCTGAAAAGATGGCATTGTCACCCTTTCTATTGAGCTCGGCCCTTAACCACTTACAGTACTGGCTTGTGGTGTCCATTTGTGCTGCATAGGCACCAGTATGTTATTCTATACCTTTTTTCATGTTACCTCTAAAAGGTGTCTTTTAAGTTTGGTATGACTACAGTTCCTTTGATTTATTAACATCTGATGGGAAAATTGGCTGAGCCTTTAGATGATGGGTGTGTAGGCTTGCTGCATGTGTTACTCACTTAGATCTTTTCAAAGATTTATCCAAACTGACAATTTCAGAACAGAAAAGAATCCAAGATTTAATCAGCACAAACATATTTTTCTAATTTTTAAAATGTGTCTTAGCTTACCTGGAAGGACCTAATTATTATTGCCAAATACATATCCAGTTTTTCTGACTGCCCTCAATTCTCAATTGACAGTGACACTTGAGTGTGCCAGGTTACTGGTTATTTGGTATTCTTGTTTATGAAGTATTACAATGTAATTTTATTCTTTAAAAAAAGTTATCAGAGGATGAGCAGTTGTTAACTAATCTTTGCCTCATTTGGGTAAATTTAATAGAGGAGACTATCGAACCGGGAAGCGGCTAAACATGAGGAAGGTCATTCCATACATTGCTAGTCAATTTCGGAAAGACAAGATTTGGCTTCGAAGGACCAAGCCCAGTAAACGCCAGTATCAGATTTGTTTGGCTATCGATGACTCTTCTAGCATGGTGGACAACCATACCAAACAGGTAAGGAAGCACAGTGCTAGTTTAATGAGAAATTGACCCCAAGCCATGCTTCATGGCCACCTAGAAGATTAAAATATTGTTCTGGCAAAAAGCACTTTGAAATACCAATTACTGTTCTTAGAATGTGATATCATGTTTGAGAAGACCTCAAATTTTTAAAAGAAGTTAAAAAGGCAGATTTAGGATGTCTCAAAATAATTTGGTCCCTTACTGTTGGAGACCTTTTAAGTTTGTTTATTTATTCATTCATTCATTCATTCATTCATTCATGAGAGACACACACACGGGATGGGGGGGCAGGCAGAGACACAGGCAGAGGGGGAAGCAGGCTTCATGCAGGGAGCCTGATGCGGGACTTGATCCCAGGTCTCCAGGATCACGCCCTGGGCCGAAGGCAGGCGCTAAACCACCAAGCCACCTAGGGACCCCACTTGTTCTTTTTAACCTTGCTATGCTCCTGTCTAGCCACAGAAGAGTAACTATGACAATGTTTATTTTCCACAAAATGCGACGTACTGTTAAACTATCTTTTATGACCTTGTACAACAACATATCTATCATTGATTTTTTTTTTTTAAGTGTTCAGTATATTTCTCTAAGTCTGAAATTATCTGGAGTTAGTGCTCTCTTAGTCACAAGGGTTTTTTGTTTTTTAAGATTCATTAGGAAAAAAAAAAAAGATTCATTAGAAAAGCAAGCACAAGCACAAGTGGGAGGGAGGGGCAGTGGAGGGAGAGAAGCAGACTTCTCTACTGAGCAGGGAACCCGATGCAGGGCTCCATCCCAGGACATAGAGATCATAACCTGAGCCAAAGGCAGACACTTAACAATCTGAGCCACCCAGGTGCCCCTAGTATATATACATATGGCTTAAGGGCCTGAATTAGGATATCACCATTATGGACACTGAAGACTGATGGTTTTTGCATTGATGCTATTACCTAGAATGAATCAATGAACAACCTAAATCTCTACATATGTTCTCTTGAAAAAGGTTCAAATCCAGGCTCCTCACTTTTTCCTAATGATGTTGGGTGATTTATTTGCTGTCAGTTTCATCTTCTGAAAAATGAGAATTGAAATAGTATCTATTATATGCAGAGTTGTGAAAATTAAAATGAAGTATGTACTCAGTTTAATGCCTAGCACTTGATATGTGTTCAGTAGATGTTAGCTGCTATAAGTATCACCTTTTTAGTGAGATTTAAATTCTAAAATTATGATATCATTTACATATGGGTTAAAATAAATTGGTTTTTAGAATCTTGTAGCCGTAAGAGATTACTTTTTATGTAGTCTTCCTGCCCTACTCTCTAACCCCACCCTCCAAAGGGAAAAATTCTAAAAATTTTATGGACCAAATCTCTTAGGATCACTTTTATTAGATGATGTCTAGAGAAGACCTTTGCTACTAGTGTAATAGATTCTGGGTTTCAGGATTTGTGATACTTGACAGGGTCTGAGTCACTATGGCCTCTGGCTTGATTGTGAATAGCCATGGTGATATTCCCTGTGGGCCATGCAAAAATACCATTTTCCTTGGGACTCTTGGTATAATAAAAGGTGAGAGGCATTGATCTAGAGGATATTCTGATTGCTTCAACCCTTAACTTTCTATTTCATAGCTGGCATTTGAATCTTTGGCTGTGATTGGAAATGCTCTTACACTCCTGGAAGTGGGTCAGATTGCTGTGTGCAGGTAAGGGTGCCTTTTAATTCCAGTAGGAAAATCAAACTATTGTTACATTGATCACACAAAAAATAACTCCCACTGTATTTCATTTTACTCTCTCTAGTTTTGGAGAGTCCGTAAAGCTGTTACATCCATTCCATGAACAGTTCAGTGACTCCTCGGGGTCCCAGATTCTGCGACTTTGCAAATTCCAACAGAAGAAAACCAAGATTGCTCAGGTATGCTGACAACATCAAAGATCCTCTGCACAGTCATTCTTAAGCAGGTGTGGGAAGACATAATTTTTATTTTTTTAATTAGAAAAGGGTTTTTTTTTTTAAGGTCTTATTCATTTATTTGATTGAGCGAGCATGAGTGAGGGAAGGGCCAGATAGAGAGAGAGAGAGAGAGAGAGAGAGAGAGAGAAGCTAAGCAGGAAGCCCTACCTGGAATTTGATCTCAGAACCGTGGGATTATGACTTGAGGCTAAGGCAGAACCTCAACTGACTCAGCCACCCAGGGGCCCCAGAGACATAATTTTTAGCATTCTCTCCTCCCCAGTACGGTTTTAGGACAGGTAAAATTTCCAGTGCGGAATAGTTCTAGACTTCAGCCTATTTACCATGGGAATAAAAACTTCTTTGCACCCATTAGCAAATAGGGCATGACTTCTTTTTCTCAGTTCCCCAAAGATTGCTTGACTTTGTGTCACTAATTCTCTTGCTCCCTGTTTTTTGAGAGATTAGGGACTTTTGCAAAAATAAACCATCTTCCTGTACTCTTAATTCAGCCAATTTTTCTCCCCCATTTAGTTTAGAGAAGAAATAATGTAAAATAAACCAATGACTTGCTCACGATGACATAAGTTCAAAACAGCATAGGATGATAATTCTGTCCTCTTCATATCTGCCTTGATTTAACCTATTTTTATTATGTTGCACTAGAGATTGTATGTTTTCTTGCCTTTTTCTACTCAATTATTTTCTTCCGAAAGAAGACAACTGTTTTGTTCATTTGGGGGCATTTTTGATGTCTTATGTTTATCCCCCAGGGGAAGTGTTTTTTTTTCCTCTAGGGTGTGTTAGAGAACACTAATAGCGTGTATGCTAGAGATGCAGGTCTGTGCTGGAGAATGCCACTACCCAAGGATAGATGCCAGCAGTGCGAGTCATCGGTCCCCAGTACAGGTGGCTTGAAGGGGCACTGTGATTGCCTATATATCTGAGAAGGTTATTTGATTATCACTTAAGAGTTAGGAGTAATTTCAGTCTCTGCAACAAAGAAGAGAATTTCAGTAGTTTTCTAACGGCCTGTCTCTGGTTCTGGTTTAGTTTCTGGAGTCTGTAGCCAGCATGTTTGCAGCTGCTCAGCAGCCCTCACAGAACACCAGTCCAGGTGAGCTGCAGTTTTTAATTTTTATTAACAAAATACTTTTCTGTTACGTACATTCACAAGCTGCTTGCTTCATCCCACTATACTCATGACCAGACGGAATCTTAAGCAGGCTCCATGCCAGTGTGGAGCCCAAAATGGGGCTTTATCTCACGACCCTGAGATCATAATCTGAGCTGAAATCAAGAGTAGGATGCTTTTTTTTTTTTTTTTTTTTAAGATTTTATTCATTTATTCATATCAGACAGAGAGAGAGAGGCAGAGACACAGGCAGAGGGAGAAGCAGGCTCCATGCAGGGAGCCTGACTTGGGACTTGATCCTGGGTCTCCAGGATCACACCCCAGGCTGAAGGCGGTACTAAACCGCTGGGCCACCGGGGCTGCCCAAGAGTAGGATGCTTAATCAACTAAGCAACCCAGGCACCCCTCAGTACTGCCATGTTTATACTTTATAGCCATAAATATGTTTTGTTATTGCTATAATGAAATTAATCTAATGTGACAGAGAAATTTTTTTTTTTTTTTTTTTTTGAGAAATTGTTTTATTGACAGAAGCTTCATATGTCTTTGTGCAGCCTTGTGTCCCACTGGAGGGTCTGAAGTAATAGACTTAGGTCCCTTTTGTTTATGTCCAGAATTCATCGGTTTTGGACATCTCTTTGGTTAATAGTATAGAGAAAGGCTACACTAATTTGTCTTCAAGTAGATTTGAGTTGTTAAAAGTGGGATTTTTGTTTTGTTCCCTGCTTCCTCTCCTACTATATGTTCTACTTTAGAAACCGCACAACTCCTCCTGGTGGTCTCTGATGGACGTGGCCTTTTCCTCGAGGGTAAAGACAGAGTACTGGCAGCCGTCCAGGCCGCCCGGAATGCTAACATCTTTGTCATTTTTGTTGTATTGGACAATCCCAGTTCACGGGTAAGTATTACAAAAAGTTGCTTTTCTGGGGTTAAAGTGGGGATTCCCTTCAGCCTGTCCTATCTGATGAAATATGGCCTAAGTCACACCATCATCACCCCTAATGTTCATAATGTACATAACAGAAAAGTTGGGTCACTCTTCTAGGCACTTTTTTTTGGTGAATAACCCAGTGAGGTAGGGATCATTATTCCCACTTTGCAGTGAAAGACATAAACACAGATTATTATAGGTAATGAGTAGGAAAGCCAGAATTCAGATTCCAGAGATTACCCTTTCTGTGCCAACTCCTACCCTCGTGAGTCATCCTTTCCCTCTGCACTGTCTCCTTGTAGGTACTGCAGCCTTGATAATGGGCCTTATCCACTTGAAACTGTAGATCAGCCCCAGCCCATTCCAATTACTTCTATCCCAGCAGTGCCCTTCTCAGAGCAAGGTGCAGCAGTTGCTAAGTGAAAGATACCCACAGGGCAGTTCTGTTCCAGGGGAAGCATTGTCTCTACAAGTCACATTAAGGCCTGGATAACAAGTTGGAAGACTTGTGAATTACTCCATGTAGAAAATGGGATAATTTCCTTATAGGAAATTTGGGTTTTCTTGTCTGCCCTTTTCTCCCTTTTAATGCCCATATTCCCTCAAAGAGTGCTCAGAAAGAGATCTGCCGCCTCAGTAAGAGTTCTGAAAATTGTTCCTTAGTAATAAAAGCTAATTTTATATGGAGGAGTTAGATTATAGGAGACGTAAAAACTGTTAGCAAAAGAGATCAGAGAAAAGCTAGCCAAGGATACTGGTTTGGTTTTTCTTTTATATCAAAATGTTTTCTGTTGACAGGATTCTATCTTGGATATTAAAGTGCCAATATTTAAAGGACCTGGAGAGATGCCCGAAATCCGATCATACATGGAAGAGTTCCCATTCCCATTCTACATCATTCTTCGCGATGTGAATGCCCTCCCTGAGACACTCAGCGATGCTCTGAGGCAGTGGTTTGAGTTGGTGGCAGCCTCCGATCACCTGTAGAGAAGGAACAATCTAAAGTGAGACTTTAAACCACGGTCAGACTGTGGCGTCTCTGGCTAGGTGCTCCCTCTTTTGGACAAGTGCTTTTGATCTGATTGATAAAAATTCACTTATTAGCTACAGAAAGTTTTTATTACAATGTACATTTTATTTTATAATGTGCTTTCAGAGCTAGAGCAAGCCTGGGGCTCCCTGCTTTGCCTGGGTTACAGTTGTAAGAAATCTGGGTCAGTGAAGGAATAGCAGCAGCAAGTGTCTGATGTCGGAAGCCCTGGCCTAAGAGGAGACCTGGGACCAGCTACTTCTTTCCTCTTGCAGGAGCCCTGGACACCTACCGATAGCAGCTGCTAGAATTAGGATTGTCCCAGTCCTTTGGACAAAGGACTAAAGGCAGCTCCCCTTCTGACTCTGCTCTAAGGCTCCACCTTGCCAAGCCCATAATGTGTATCCAAGTACTATCAAGAGGCTGAGACAACTGCAGCTTTGTGGAGTCCTGAGTGTGTATCTTTTCTCATTGTGCTTCATGTGACGGGAAATACCTTCTTTTGGAGGGGGTAGGTAGGTTGCATTATAGGGGTTCTCAGAAAGCAACCAGTCATGGGGCCCAGGTGGTCAGAATGACCCTGACCCTTGGGTGATGGGAAAATGAAGTAGCTTTTCCATGTTGTCTTTCACATTTGCTGCTTCAGGAGACTATGCAATGATGGGAAGCTGATTTTCCCTTTGATTATTTCATCCTCCTAGTGCCACAGCCCACCCCTGTTGTTGTATTTATTTCTTAAGGTTTTCTTTTTTTTTTTTTTTTTTTTTTCTTAACAAGAGGAAGAGCTGTTCCTCCAATGCTTTTAAGCTGGACTGAGCCAGTCCCATTCTGGAAAAAAAAAAATGCTGTCTTTAGGAAAAATAAGCAGCTACATTCCACCCCGCCCCCCCCCCCCCCCCAAGTCAAAATACATCAGCGGTTTTTAGACAGTTTTTACTTGGCCAGAAAAAACACTGCTTGAATACTTGAAATTGTGTGCTGTGTTCTATTTAAGTTGTCAGAATGTTCTTTTGTAGACAATATGCCATGATGTATAATTGTCTATCTCCACATCTGTTTTCAAGTTACACTGTGAAGTTTGCCACATTTTTGAGGTGGTCATCAAAGACACAGATTGCTTGTTGTTTAACCAAGTGTCCTAAAGCATGTACCTGAGGTTATATCACTTTTTATTCTAAAAAGCTATGCAGCTTATATTCTGAAAATTATTAAATATATACCACTGTTGATATAATTGACTATTCTTTTTTTTTTTTTTAATTTTTATTTATTTATGATAGTCACAGAGAGATTGAGAGAGAGGCAGAGACATAGGCAGAGGGAGAAGCAGGCTCCATGCAGGGAGCCCGACGTGGGATTCGATCCCGGGTCTCCGGGATCGCGCCCTGGGCCAAAGGCAGGCGCCAAACCGCTGCGCCACCCAGGGATCCCTATAATTGACTATTCTTAATGGACTATGACAACTGTATAAAAGGTGTGCCAGAAGAATGATTTTGTCTGCTCCATCAGTCAGCTATCACTGGCTAATATGGTGTCACCATAACCTGCACAACTTCAGTGACTCACTGCAATAATGGTTTCTCTCTCATTTGTGTTTCACATCCACGATGGGTGAGCTGCCACATGCTGGCTCCGCGGCAGAGGAAAGGACAAGTTGAAAAACACAAGAGCTTCTAAAGATTTTGTTCGAAATGACATGTTTGTTCGTTTCATTGGCCATTGCCCTCTATGATGGGTCTGGTAGGGAAAGACACCAACATTCTGACCATAATGTGGTCTATCATATATATCTTTGAAATTGTACCATATAAGCTGGAGCTTCCCAGCTGGTATCTAAGAGTCCCATTGTCAGCTTGTGCTGTGATGGGAAAAGGGTTGGAAAGCATGGAAGCAGTTCCAGGAGACCTCCAAGGAATGGTGATGTCGAGTCACAGAGGGAGTTCTGAGGGTATGCTTGTCTCCTTTGGAGCTCAGAAGTTATAGCTGCCTTACTTTGTCTTCACACCCCAATCTTGTTCAGTCTAACGTTGACATCTATTTTATCCCATATGCCCTTCTGCTCTGCTTACACTATAGTTGGAGCACTTTTAATCTGTACTCTGGCCTACTTTGGTGATAACCTAGACAAGTCACTTTGCCTGCTTCCTTTTCTCATAACAGCCAAGAGATCTTTCTAAAATTCCTTTAGAGGTCCCTATTGTGAAGCCGGCATTATTCACCCTTCTTAGGGTGACCTCTCCTGTCTCTTCTCTCCCAGAATCTCCCCAACAGTAGCTGGTCTGGTCACAGCAAACCAGAGGTCCTGGAATCTACCAGTTTGGAATTTTCTTACCTAATGGGCCTTTCTTGAACCAGCTGCCTAGTTCAGATAAGCCCTCAAGTATGAACCCTGCCATCTATAATATTGGACTTAGATGCTCCCCTGTGTTATGTTTCCTGCCCAAAGTGAGTCTGACCCATGACAGTATCCCAGTGTCTAGCATGAGTGAATGTTTCTGGATGGGAAGAACTAGTATAAAAATGTCTTCTCACATTAATTTATAGATTCAGCACTATAAAAGATTTTATAATGATTTGCAGGGAAAAGATACAAAAAATTCTTGCAAGAAACTACAGGGTAAAAAAAAAAAAAAAAAGAAACTACAGGGTATTAGTCCTGAGGAATAATAAAATGTATTAGTCCTCTATGAAGTAATCCTGAACAATTTGTTCAGACCCTAAAAAAAATTACCATATGGTATCATAAAGCCCAAGAAGAGTGATTTAATAAATGGTGTCAAAATTAGTTTAGCAACTGGAAAAAGGCTTGGCATTCATATGCCATAAATAGATGTAGTAAATATTTTAAGACACAATAAGGTCTAATTGCAAATTTCTAAAGGTGGGGGGATGAAATTGAAAAGCCTCAAAAGAAAAACACATGAGTATACAGAGACTTCTTAAGGCTATATAAACAAAAAGAACAGCCAAACAGGCCATACAAAATTAGAATAAAAGCCTTCATCTCCATAAATGGGACCAGTCATGCCAATTCATAAAATACCCCTTGCCACTTTTATGTCACTAATTTTTGTTGTTTTTATTTTAATAAAGATTACTCATGTTTTTTTTTTTTAAGATTATTTATTCATAGAGACAGAGAGAAAGGCAGAGACACAGGCAGAGGGAGAAGCAAGCACCATACAGAGAGCCAGACGTGGGACTCCATCCAGGGACTCCAGGGACTCCAGCATCATGCCCTGGGCTGCAGGCTGCGCTAAACTGCTGCGCCCCCGGGGCTGCCCTATGTCACTAATTTTTGTAAGAAAAGAATGAATTGCTATTTCCAATTAGAAGAAACTTTAAGAGGCAGTCCCAGTTAACATCACCCATTCAATACCTGGTAGTGGTCAAGAAACGTAGGCATTGGAATATAGGTGGCAGGTCCTGTTTTCAGTGCATTACATATATAATGCAACTCTGAGGTAGATGTTATTTCAGCTTCCTTCCAGATGAGGAAAGATGCCAGGAGAGATTAAGTTGCCAAAAGAATACAATTAGGAAAAGGGAGCGCCAAAAGTTTCCAACAAGTGAGACAAATAAATAGTAAATAGGTAACCAAATGAACATGTTCATTTTTGGCTGTTTTAAATTAGACCAATTGTATTTGACAACGTATAGCAAAGATTCACTAATGCTACTTACATTAGGGCATGTGTGTTTTGTGGGGAGGATAAAAAAGTTAGGAGGAGGGATCCCTGGGTGGCGCAGCGGTTTAGCACCTGCCTTTGGCCCAGGGCGCGATCCTGGAGACCCGGGATCGAATCCCACATTGGGCTCCCGGTGCATGGAGCCTGCTTCTCTCTCTGCCTATGTCTCCACCTCTCTCTCTCTCTCTCTCAATGTGTGACTATCACAAATAAATAAAAATTAAAAAAAAAAAAAGGAGGAAAAGCTTAAGTTGTGGGAACATTCAGTTCCTCATTATTAGTGATACAAAACTGTTAAAACTCTAATGGAGCAGCCATTTAAAACCTGGGAGCTAATAATGTGAAAATTACTACAGGGGAGACTTCACTAAAGTAGTTAGGAGGCTAAGAGGGACCAATGTCCCTTCCAGGAAGAATTGTCAGTTACAGACACTAGCAGATGCCCAATTATAGCTCCCAAAAGAAGGTCAACAGGAAAGAATAATCAATTACAGGCCCTAAGGGGGAAAAGATGTGAGAAGCACAATGTTCAAGAAATCAACTACCCCAGCAACTCCAGGAAGAATCTTGATCCCCCCCCCAATGAATTTTGCAAAAGAACTCTCAATTTCCTTCTCCATAAAGTAAGTTCCTCCCCTTTACTGGACTCGCCTGTAGTTTTGCCATAGCTTGTGTGTCCCCAACTGCAATTCTCTCTTCCCAAATCCACTTTTGCTGGTAAAATAACCTTTACGTATAAGATTAATGTAAGTAAGTAATGGCAACCAGTAAGACTGCCACCATGGGGAAAATGCTTGCAAACAGAAAAGATCAGGATAAAAACGGGAAAAAAAACAAAATGAACAGAACACTCTAAAAGCCAACATTTACACTTTTATTATTTCTAACTCTACCCATCTAAAAGCCTCAACAGGGGATCCCTGGGTGGCTCAGTGGTTTAGCGCCTGCCTTCTTCCCAGGGCATGATCCTGTGATACACTTATTCTGGAGTAATCCTGGAGTGTATTTTTTTCTTTTAGTTGGACAATTTTCATTGCAGTATTCACAATAGTCCAAAAGTGGAAACAAACCGAGTGTTCATCAATAGGTGAATGAATCAACAGTATGTGCTATATCTGTACAGATTATTATTCAGCCCTAAAAAATAATGAAATTCTGATCTATACTATGACATGGATAAACCTCAAAAACATACTAAGTTTGGGGCAGCCCCGGTGGCTCAGTGGTTTAGCGCCGCCTGCAGCCCAGGGCGTGATCCTGGAGATCGGGGATCGAGCTCCCCGCGTGGAGCCTGCCTCTGTCTCTCTCTCTCTCTCTCTCTCTCTCTCTCTCTGTAGCTCTCATGAGTAAATAAAACAAAATCTCTAGCTTTTAATTTTTGACAGTTTTGAGGTGGGGAAATACACCAAATCAGCTTTTCTACAGGCTCCCTGCATGGAGCCTGCTTCTCTCTCTGCCTGTGTCTCTGCCTCTCTCTATCTCTGTATCTTTCATGAGTAGATAAATAAAATCTTTAAAAAGAAATAAAAATAAAAAAATAAAAGCCTCAACAGGAATACGCTAATTTTACCCCTCTCCAACTAATCCAACGGTGCCGGGAACCGTGCCAGTCGCCTTACCACTCCTATTATCACCACTGTTTGTGACGCAAGAATTGCTGCCTCCTCTCACCCATAAGGAAATTTAGTCCGAGTCAAATTGCCCGAGGCTCTAGAGCTCATCATTGGTTCCAACCGCCCCATTTCTGACACTGCGGTGGGGGGGGCCGAGGGGAAGCCACCGGCCGTCTCCCAGGAAACCGAGCTCGCCCCGCCCCTTGGCCACGCCCCCGCTTCCGCTCCTGCGCACTGGAGCCCGCGGCGGGGCCGGCGGGGGTGAGCGCGCCCGCGCTCTCGGCAGGACATGGCTGCTTCCCGCCTGCCCCCGGCGACGCTGACGCTGAAGCAGGTAGCCGGTTCTCGGCCGCGCCCTGTGGGCTCTGGGAGCTCGGCCGCGGCGACGCCGTCCGCCTGTCGGGCCGAGCGGGGTGGAGGCCGTGTCGCCGACGGACGCGGCACCTGCGCTGGTCGGGGACCTGCTGTTGTGAAGCCAAGGCTGTGGGAACCGAGACCCGGCTTTCTGCGCGGCGGCCCTCTCTTGCTGTTGAGGGCCCTTAGGCTGGACAAAGGGAATAAGCAAACAGCCCAAATCAACCTTTTGCTCTTTTAAGTTCACCTTCGCCCTTTTTAAAAATTGGGGACGACTCCTGGTGCATGGAGCCTGCTTCTCCCTCTGCCTGTGTCTCTGCCTCTCTCTCTCTGTGACTATCATAAAAAATTAAAAAAAAAAAAAATTGGGGACGAAAGAGAAGTCAATCTATGTAGTTTGGTGTCCTAAAGTAGAGCCCTCGGGGGGCCCCTGGGTGGCGCCGCGGTTTAGCGCCTGCCCTCGGCCCAGGGCGCGATCCTGGAGTCACGGGATCGGGTCCCGCGTCGGGCTCCCTGCGTGGAGCCTGCTTCTCTCTCTGCCTGTGTCTCTGCCTCTCTCTCTGTATCTCTGATGAATAAATAAATAAAATCTTAAAAAAAAAAAAAAAGTAAAGCTCTCTGGGGCTGTAGATTTTGCAGTTGTAATCGACATTTCTCCTCCCTCCACAGTTCTTGAGAAGGCAACAAGTTCTCCTCCTCTACAGAAGGATTTTGCAAGCCATTCGACAAGTTCCAGATGATTCCGATCGCAAATACCTGAAGGACTGGGCAAGAGAAGAATTCAAAAGAAACAAAAGTGCTACCGAAGAGGTGAGAACACGATCACGGTGAGGATAAGCCCTGACTATTTTGTATTAGTTGAATTATATTTTATTTTATTTATCTTTTAAGATTTTATTTATTTATGAGAGAGAGAGGCAGAGACACAGGCAGAGGGAGAAGCAGGCTCCGTGCAGGGAGCCCGATGTGGGACTCCATCCAGGGTCTCCAGGATCACGCCTGGGCTGAAGGCGGCGCTAAACCGCTGAGCCACCCAGGCTGCCCCCAGTTGAATTATTTTTTAAAAAGTTTAATAGACGTCTTGGAATATAAGGGTCACGGAGATACAGATCCTGACCATTGCTTTTAATGTTACCAACGTCCAACTCAATTGATATTTAAAATTTTACAGGGTGGCCCCGGTGGCGCAGCGGCTTAGCGCCTGCAGCCTGAGGTGTGATCCTAGAGACCAGGGATCGAGTCCCATGTCGAGCTCCCTGCATGGAGCCTGCTTCTCCCTCTGCCTGTGTCTCTGCCTCTCTTTCTCTCTGTGTCTCTCGTGAATAAATAAATAAAATCTTTTTAAAAATTATAAAAATAATAAAAAATAATAAAATTTTACAGTCTTTGCTCTATAGTAGCATTACCTGACTCCTCTGTTAAACCAGACATACAAGAAGAAATAATAAGACAGCATGATGGTTTGGGAAGTATGATGACGGGTATATGAGAACATGCCTAATTCACAGTAGTTCCAATTCACAGTGTTGGTT
This sequence comes from Canis lupus dingo, assembly GCF_003254725.2. NCBI lineage: Eukaryota > Metazoa > Chordata > Mammalia > Carnivora > Canidae > Canis > Canis lupus. The sequence goes on along the minus strand of NC_064254.1, from coordinate 49,043,801 downwards.
AAACAAGGTACAGCTCTACTCTTTCATTTGTTAGTCAAACAGTGACCAAATTTCACTTTTCTTCTACAGGATACAATCCGGATGATGATTACTCAAGGCAACATGCAACTTAAGGAGTTAGAAAAAACACTTGCTTTGGCAAAATCTTAACTACAGCATCATTGTGAAAGATTTTCAGTCCATATGTATTGTTGAGCTGATGAGACACTCAACGATGGGCAACCTAAAACCAAGTCCAACTGTACAGTACTTGGGAAAATATCAGAACATGGAGCCTGAAAAAAAAAAAACAAAAAAACAAACAAACAAACAAAAAAGAACATGGAGCCTGGCATGTCAGAGCAAACAAAAGCATATCAGAACAATTGCCTTAACACTGAAAAACATAATCCTGCATTTTGAAAATTTTTTGGATGTGTCATCAGTTCAAGCAGCAAAAACCAGTGTAAGTGGTCAGCACATAAGATGCTCAATATCATTACCCGTCTGGGAAATGCAAATTAAAACCACATTGAAAAAATAATAATAAAAAAAATAAAGCCATATTGAAACAGTACCACATCCACTAGAATAACTGTGATTAAAAACAGCTAATAACAAATGTTAGTAAAGATGCAGGGAAATTGGAGCCCTACACATACATGGCTGTGGGCTTATGAAATGGCACAGCCACTCAGAAAACAGACTGTCAATTACTTAAAAGATTAAGTTACCATACAGTTCAGCAGTTTCTTCCTAGGCCTATAACCAACAGAATTGAAGATCTTTCTATAAAAAACTTTTACAGGAATATTCATAGCAGCATTATTTATAACCAAAAAAGTAGAAGCAATCCAAATGCCCATCAACTGACAAATGGTTAAATAAAATGTCTAGAATATTTAGCAATAAAAAGAAACGAAGTACTGATGCATGCCTGCTACACATGGGTGAACCCCAAGACCAGTCACAAAAGATCACATGTGATTCCATTTACATGAAATACCTAAAGTAGGAAGAGGTGGTTGCCCAGGACTGTGGACAGCAGGAGAGGGATTGCTACTGGACATGGGGTTTATTTTCTGCGTGATGAAAACATTCTAAAGTTAGATTTGGGCGTTGGTTACACAACTCTGAATCTACTAAAGTCCTTTAAAGCCTACATTTTGCATGTGTGATATGTGAATTATACTTCAATAAAGGTTTTTTTTTTTTTCTGATATATAATTGATATACTGTGTAAGTCAATAAAGCTGTTTTAAGAAACAGTATGAGATGTATGGAGGTATACTGACCTCAGGAGATACCTTAGGCCTTTCTAGAAAAAACCCTGCATTACTGAGGGCTGGTGAGGTAGGTTCTTCAGATTTGTAATGATGCAGTAGCTCAAGGACTTTCTGAAAGGATCACTGGGAATATAGATCTTTGTTGGAAAGAGGAGAGACAGAGGCTTAATGAACACATTGAAGCACTTACCAAAAAGAAAAGGCAATATCTGGATGAAACTAATGCAATTACCTTAGCATCCATATAGAAAGACATGAAACCATCAAGGAAGATCCTTGGTGCATTAGGTTCTCCTCCAGTGACAGGAAGAAAAAGTTTGAAGAATACACTGAAGACAAGAAGTGGACCTGAAGACACTCTGAGACCAAATGTATACTAGTTAAGTTAGTGAAAGTGAAAACTTATGAAAGAGGCTGGATTGTCAATCCTGCAAATAGACATCCTCTGTTCTTTTACAGAATAGATCTAAAAATTTAATCCAAGAATCTGACCAGCATCTGAAAAGTGTAGGAAAAATGTTGCAGAATGATAGATGGTTACCTAGTACTGTACTGTGTGCCAGAGGAGAGAGAGAAGCAGATGGTGGCGTTTGTCAATGACCTGCATTGCCAGGATCCACCTGCCGCTCCCACAGCCTCAGCCCACAAGACAAAATAATTCTGAATATTCTTCAACAGGGTAATCTAATATCAAAATGCAGGAGCTAATTATCAGATTTGTACATGAGTACATTAATCAACCTGATGAACAGAAGCATTTGTAAACAGTCTGAACAGAGGACACTTTTGTGTAGCATGATATACATACTCAAGTATAGGCTATTTCTAGTAAATCTAAAATCCTGACACTATAAATCATACTTTTATGAGATGTAGAAGTGACTTGATGATGTTCTTCCTAGCAGTGGTATATGTCAAAGATGTGAGGAGCATTTGTACTTTGAGTTTGTAAGATGCAAATACCAGACTCTAAGAAAACCTAGCTTGGGATTTGTTCTGTATGTTTTTTAAATTGGGCAAAACACTACAAATTGAATTGTCCTCTTCCAGAAGCGAAAATTATTATAATCTTAAGTAATAATGGACAGTGTTTTAATGCTAAATAAATCTTAGGCTAAACAACAATTTCTCCTCCCACATGGAACCATGCTCATTAAGATGTTGGCCAGGTTAGAACTCCTGGTGAAACACATTTTATTTAGCGTCTTTATCAGTGTTCTGGCTTGGATAACAAATTACCTGTGTGGGGGCACCTGGGTGGCTCAGTTGGTTAAGTGTCTGACTCTGGATTTCTGCTCATGTCATCTCAGGGTTGTGAGATCAAGCCTGGAGTTGGGCTCTGTGCTGGGAATGGGGCCTGCTTAAGACTGTCCCTCTCTCCCTCATTCCCTACCCATCCCTTAAAGCACAAAAAACACAACTATACTCTTATCTGAATGTAAAAGTTTTGTTTGTCAAGTTTAAAATACTTGGATGTTCAATATTTGAACTACAACAAGTCAAATCTTTGTATTAAAATTTTTAAAATACAAAAGCTTTCTAGCATGAGGATAAGCAGCTAGGGCTATTATTTAGCATACTGACTGTTCCTACATCATTACTGCCTTTTAAGTGTGCCATCGGGTTGGAAGTTCCTAAACTCACGGCACAGGCATTGCTGTGGGTGTGCCTGCAGAGGACTTTGTAATATTTGAGGAAAACAGAACATATTTCCTGGTATTTGTATTATTGTAGTCACACAAGCAGACACTCAGAAGAGGCTGAGACCACACTTACCTAAATTGTCTCTTGTTTGGAGGAAAAATGCTAGTTAAACAACAGAAGGTAACAGCTCACATCCATGTGGAAAAAACCCGGGATTATGTAGAGCAAGTCCGAGCCGGATCAAAAGCAAATCATCACTTTGTGCCAAACTAGAAATTGCCACAGCCTATTTCCTTCCTTCAGTCAGACATCTGAGAAATTCTATCAGGATTAAGTTTGCTATTTTTGTTTACTAAGAGGAAATTGCTTTTTACCCACACTGTTTTCCATCAGGAATATCTCTGCTGCTTCTCGATTATGTGTCTCATGGATTTAATATATGCACAATTGTCATATTTTGACAATATTAGAGAAGAATGTTTCCCTTTGAAATCAACGGAAACAATTTTAATTTCTCTTATTTATAAGAATTCTAAAAGGTCACTGATTTTGTCTTTTAAATCCTAATTGATTTGGCTTTTATATCACAGGAAGAAATGTATTTAGTTTTTATGAACAATTTGTTAGGAAATGTTATTTCGCCTGCTTACAATTATAAGTGAGGTTTTGTTCTCTGCTATTTTCTAAAAGGTCAACTTTTTTTTTTAAATTTTTATTTATTTATGATAGTCACAGAGAGAGAGAGAGAGAGAGAGGCAGAGACACAGGCAGAGGGAGAAGCAGGCTCCATGCACCGGGAGCCCAACGTGGGATTCGATCCCGGGTCTCCAGGATCGCGCCCTGGGCCAAAGGCAGGCGCCAAACCGCTGCGCCACCCAGGGATCCCTAAAAGGTCAACATTTTAAACAAAACAAGCTTGCACTGAGAAATATTTCCATATTATGGGCTCTTGAAAAATTTATTTTTCATGCAGTGCATCTGATCACTACTTTAAAGCGGATGCATTTACCAGAAGTCACTCTTCTATCAAAACAAGGTAAAGTGTGGCTAGGTGAAGGCACTCTTTCTGGGAACCATAAATTTGGTCAACCACACAAATGAAAATGTACACTAAATATTCACACTTTCATTTCTAAATAAGGATTTTAATATCCATAATGTTGAGAACCATGGTTTGATGTTTGGAAGAGACAAATTCAAGGTAATAAAAGTACTGAATAGAAGACAACATACCTCTAAGTATCAGCGCTTGGCTGAAAAAAAAAAAAAAAAAGATTTAAACATGAAAACATCACTTACTTTATTTTGGGCTCCCAAAGTCAAAAGTAAGCTTAGAACTATATTCAATCTAACCACAGATATTTACTTTATTCAATGCAATAATTCAGTAACAAAAGCCCCACTGTAGTGTTAGACAGTCTGTATTTTACATCATTTTATAACTATTGAGATTTCCAATTTCACTTTCAAACACAACCCACGCGAGAGACTATAAATTAATAATTTTGCTTCTTTGGAAAAGTACTATTGTGACATTCGCTCATTTTCGCAGATAGCACAAGGGAAAAATAAGGAAAGATACCTATCAAACCCAAAGTTGAATTTTTGACAGAACTAAAGAACAAAAACCCTGTCTTTGAAATTAAAAAGGTATTGGTCTTGGGATGCTGCCACCAGCTTGGGTTAGGATGCTGACTGACCCTGTTTCCTTGCCTCTCTGCTGGTTTTCCTTTCCATTAGAGAAGGATCCAGGTAATCAGCCAGACTGGGTGGCTTTGACTCTTCTCATTCTTCCCTAGTCTCTTCCCTGTTACTTGGACAAAAATACCCAGTTCACAATGAGAAGCTGCCTACTCAAAAGGGGTAGAGGTTATATAATCAAAATCCTTCCTTCCAAAGCACTCTATGGTCTAGTTAAAATTTGTTTTCAGCATTTCTCAACAAGGATATTCCTTGGGATAACAGATTTGGTAGGTGAAAAGAACTCCTGCTTAGACTACAACTTACTATCTCAGGATTTCATGTCTTTAAGTATCAGGCAGTTCTCAAGAAACTGATGGGTACTGAGGAAGGATTCCAAAGATGTCCCTGATGCCTGATTAGTGGAGCTGGGCAACTAAGTACCATCTAACTCTGCAGTGCCTGCATCAGGAACGCAGAGGGGGATGAGGAGAGGAAGGCACCTCTACGTGCAGCACTGCAACAGGAGCCTCCGGGGGAGAATAAAACGTTCTTAACGGTAGCTGAGGAACGAGACAAGCTCGCAGCCGTGAACATCAACTCGATAGAACATTCAATGGATTCCCCATCCAGGTTGTGTAATGGTGACCTAGATCTAGATCTAGATTTGTTAGGAATGTCCATCTATATCCATAGATCATCACTATTAAACAACCGTGAGCTTGATAGGCAAAAACAAAAGGACTATAAACATACTGTGTTTTTCTGGGTGTTCCCATGTCAGGAAATCATTTTCTCTTTGGCTCAATGAGCAACATTTTATTCAATGTTAGAGACAATAGTTACTGAGTTCCTGTGTTGATGGAAACAGAATTGAGATTTCTGTGCATACATGGAACCATGAGATGAATACAGTCCCACATACCAAGGGACACAAAGCATAGAAGATAATTCCAAAATTTCAACATAACCAAGCTACTTTTACAACTTTAGGATGAGAGTACAGTAAAATCCTTGGGGCTCTGCGAAGCTGAGAACAGTGGGGTCTAGATCAAGTTACTGAATTATTTTACCTTGACATAATCAGTGCAAAGCAGTGGGAAACTTTTGAGGCTCTTCACTGACAAGAGACGATGAGAAGTGAAATATTTTCAAGAAATGGCCTTACTTCTTTATAAAATGTAAACCAATAAAGCTCAAATTTAGAAAGGTTCTCTTGGATAACTGTTGTGTATTATGGATGTGGATATGGATAGAAGTTTCAGGTAATTGTTAGGTGAATGTTTTTCCATTAATCTTTAAAATCGGTACAATTAGTTAATTGTAGTATTTCCGCATTTTGGGTGGAAATACAGAAAAAAATGACCAAAGGATTTGAACCTTTCTCATTTGAGTTTATTAACAAATACTCCCAGGGCTATCAGTCAATTGCTCATTATTTTCAGTACCCTCTGACTTTGCAAAATATTTTAAGATATACTGGCTCTAGTGACATCAGGAAAATCTTTTTCTCAAAATCTGTTTGATAAGTTTTCATCTGGTTAAAAGGTCAGCACTTCAAGAAGTAGGAATTTGACAGAGCCGACTGAGCACATCTCAGCTACATCTCTTACAGAAAGATGCTCTTGTCTGGGCACAGCAGGTATGCACCACACTAATGACCACTGGAGCTTACAAGGGATTAATTTTTCTTCTTCCTTTTGATTTATATTATTATATACATCCTAAATTTTAGGCCTCAGGCTTTACACATCATTCAGTTTCTTAGTGTGGCTTACTTAATCTGAACTTTTGAACCTCAGATGAGGAACCTGGACTGAGGTTAGGAGTTTGTAATGAAACCTGAAACTAAGCCAGTGTTCCCTGGTTTCAGGCTCATTGTTGAGGTCTCATAACTTCAGGGCATAGGAAGCATGTTTCTGGCACATTTCAGAAATCTGTTTTTGTTTTTTGGATTTTTTTTTTTTTAAAGGCAAGTCAGCTGTGTGCATAAATGACACGTTGGGTATAGCTATCCCGCAGTCTCAAAACCAGCAATCCTCAAGAATCCCTTCTTGTGCTACTTCCCAGGTCCTAATTTTCCTTCTGCACCTTCGTCCGTAGTTTAGCAAGTTCTTCTTCTAAACTTTTAATATGTTCCTTCAGGGTGGCCTTGTCTTGCTGGGCTTTCTGACTGGCTTGGCTTCGAGCTTCTTCAATCTTCCTTTCATACCACTTTTCCATCTGGGTAGAAACAGCCTCAAAAAAATACTGAGTAATCTCCAGAGCCTGGGAGGTGTCTCGAACATGAGGGGCAGTCTGCTCACTCCCTGCTGCTGGTGGAGGCGGCCCACAGGTGTTACTGGGTGCCGGCTGCTGAGTCCGGTGCCTCGTCTGCCCACTTTTCCCAGACTTCTTGGTTTGGGTGCCTCTGTCAACACAGGGCCCAGCCTGCTGATCACATTTGGTTGCTTCTTTCAAGGGTACCAAGGCTGTCTGTACCTTGACGTTCCTCAGTCGGGAGCCTGTGCAGTCTGAGGAAGACAGCTCCTGCTGGAGTCTGTGGGGAACAGTGGAGCTGAAGGCCTTTTCCTTGGGCCTAACCACCTGAGGAGAACTGTCAGAAGCTGCTACTGGACCTGCAGTGACCACTGATTGATCCATACCTAGTTTCAGAAGGAAAATAAAACCACATTCACACAGTCATGTGGCTCTGGGTTGGCATTTCACAGAGTCCTGGTAATCCTTTAAACCATCAGCTACCACCCAACCACCCAAGCAACCCAACTGCCAACCACCATGTGTACTCCCCTACCACTTACCCCTGATGACCATTTTGGCTTGTCAGGGCTTTCATGAATAACCTTGTTAACCACGCTGGCAGCATCTAAGCCAAAAAAAAGTTGCTGGCCTTTCTTTTAGCCAGTTTCAATTTACCTTAGAAAGCTCTGGGTACCATTTTGGATTGCTAAGGATGACCCAGCTCGTCAACTGCCTGCAGAATGACTGGGCATGTATTGAAGAGAATGAATATGCCCCTCCCCTAATTGATGGGCCTTTCCCAGGCCATGGCGCCAGTTACTAGTCCTTGAGCCAAGCTCCAATTTGGAGAGGTGGTCAAATCCTCTATACTCAGAGCTCCAGCCAAGCTCTTTAACTAGACCTATCACAAACAAGGTGCCCAGGATCTCCCCAATGTCCCAGGCACAAAAAATAAAACCACAGTCCCAGAAGTGGTTTATAATAATACAATGCATTCGACATATCAAAATTCCTCACATGGGATCCCTGGGTGGCGCAGCAGTTTGGCGCCTGCCTTTGGCCCAGGGCACGATCCTGGAGACCCGGGATCGAATCCCACATCGGGCTCCGGGTGCATGGAACCTGCTTCTCCCTCTGCCTATGTCTCTGCCCCTTTCTCTCTCTCTGTGTGACTATCATAAATAAAAAAAAAAAAAAAAAATTCCTCACAGAGGCCTAGTTACAAAGGCTCTAAATGTCCTCAAAATTACCATTGAGTATAATTACTGTAGGCTAATGAAAAGACACTTTGGTTGAAAGATCTCTTTATCTAGCACCGGGGACAGCTTCATTATATGACCTGCTATTTATGGAGGTTTTACACAGTTGGACAAAGGTAAAAGGCTGATCAAGGGGAAGAAAGGAGGGCAGCCCCAATGGCTCAGCGGTTTAGCACCACCTTCAGCCCAGGGAGTGATCTTGGAGACCCGGGATCGAGTCCCGCATCAGGCTCCCTGCATGGAGCATGCTTCTCCCTCTGCCTGTGTCTCTGCCTCTCTCTCTCTCTCTCTGTCTTTCTCTCTCATGAATAAATAAATAAAATCTTAAAAAAAAAGAGAGAGAGAGAAACACAAGGGCCAGGGCAAGAGCCCTGCTGAGGAGACAGATGTTCATTCATCACTCTTCATCTTTGGGGCCCACTCTGACACCACAGACATACCTGAAACACTGCTATCACCAGTCACCAATTCTTTTATTCCTTCATTCAAATGTTTGAATACTTAAATGGGAGCGCTTTATTACCTTATAGGAACAGAATGTACAGCAGTAAGCAAAATAACTCCTTGAACCTACAGAGTTTACAATCCAGTGTTTTCCACAGCCCTATACTATGGGATGCCTCTGGATGTAGCTGAGAACAATATCTGGGGGTTTTACCACCTTTGGATGGAATGGCTCTCATCGCACATGTGTTACCTGTAGAGGACTCGCAAGTAGATGGTGTGGATTTGGTCCTAGAGGCCCTAGAATCTCCAGAAAGCTTCAGCTCCAGATTCTGAATCTTTAACATGCACCAGGTTTTTAATTCATCCACTAATGACATCTATTAAAAAAAAAAAACCACATAAATGATCAGGTGAATCTGACATGTGGTATATGAATTACAGCATCAAGATTAGACTTTTCAGTTACGATTGTTCAAGATATCATCTTGACAAGCCTAGAAGTTGTGGATTACCTCGCCCTCCCAAAAGCCACACAGCCGTCTCTGCTCGCTTGCCCTCTGTAGACCGGAATTCACCTGGCACCAAACCCAATCGTTTCAATAATCTTTGAATGACTTAGGGCAAGGGACACCTTGAACACCCAATGCTTCCCGAATCTTACAAATCAAGAATTTCTGGCTTCCTAGGAGCATGAACTCTTGTACACTCAACAAGTACTCATTTATGTCTATTGTCTGAGGTAGACAGACTCCCCAGGGGCAGGAACCAAAGCTGGCTCACAGCAGAACAGTGCCCAACAAATGCACAACGCATAGAAGTGATCCAAAGCAGAGACCACATTTTCCCCAACGTGTTTTTTAAACGGTTCAGTCTCCATCTATTACCAGAATATTCAACAACAAATGAACTGAACTACATGTTCTATCTTCATTTCAGAGTTATAAAAAGGATATGGTACATGACACAAATGCTTTTCTGGGTTCTTGGCCTCAGGGTATTCAGTGATGGATCTGCGTCTTAACTCAGTGGGGATGGATCTGAGTCTTAACTCAGTGGAGATGTGTAGTCAGTACCCAGGTAAGAAGAGATCCTGGTTCTCACCTGTCGTTTCTCTCCCTCGTGCTTCTCTGCGTCTGAGTGCTGCTGCAGGCGGTTCAGGCACTCCGTCCTTTCTGCTGAGAGCCGCTCAACCATCAGCTTGTCCAGAACACGCATCTAGAAGTCAAGGGGCAAAGAGCATAGGACTGAGATGATCTAAGGATGGGGCTCTGCGAGACCAAGCAGGGGCCAGAAAGAATAGAAGCAAGCCTCAACTTCTCTTTTCATCTAGTTTCATCTAGTATTCATTGGACTCTAGTTTTTTCCAATCCCTGAGCATGTTTCTGTGTAGTCAAGGCTTCGTTTTCTCATTGTGGATGTCCTAAGGGATTGAAGAGATGAAACACAATAAATCTACAACTTGAGCCAATGCAGACCTTGTACACAGGGGTATTTTTGTAGGTCTCAGAACATTATTTCCAAGACTATCACTGAAAGGGAAAACTATATCTAAATGTTTGGAGCTATACATGATTTTAATTACCCTTTCAATTTTTAACACCCTTCACTTAAATGTTAGTGACTGCCTGTGAGGTAGTGAAAGCAGCTGAATTGCTCAGGGCTTTTATCCAGTGTTAGTAATCAAAACAAGTGTGAAGAAAGGTAGGGAGGGAGTTCAGAGAAAGTGTTTCAGAGAATGAATGGCTGCCCCTTCTTAATGATGTCCTCCTGGGTCCCCCATCATCTTGACATTTGCCCCAGGGCCCTAACAGCCAGGAAAGCCATACTTTCACTGCACTGACAAGGTTCAAACAAGGGAAAGGAACATTGCTACTACGGACCGGCCCACAGGGGCTCACTGCTGAGCTCCTCTCCTGGGTGGGACAAGCATGATGTTCCACACTCAGATGGACAAAACACAAACAAAAAGAAGAATCATTCTGGAGAAGTGAATCATTCCGGTGAGTTCTCCTCCTGTCAGGGACACACAGGATGTTCAAAAGAAAAAAATGCAGCAGCAGTTCTGGAGATGTGGTAAGCACCTGTGTTCTGTTTCTTCATCCCTCGTGTTTTTCTGTGAACCGCTCTCCTGTTTTCTAGGATTGGCCTCCTCCCTTACCTCCTTATCCTCTCTCAAGAGCAACCCATGTTGATACACAGCTTTGTTCCAGGGCATGGCTGATTGATTCAGGCATGAGCACCGGACTCATGCCACAACAGAGTCCTTTACCTGTGATTAGGGATGAGGACTAAGAGTCTCCACCCCCATCTGTCACCCTTCTTGAACCGAAGTGAGGTCCTTGAGAAGGTCCACCATTTATCTAATATACTTCTCTCTGGGCTTAGGCTAGTTGAAGTGGCTTTTATTTGTAAAACAGTCTTAACTAATATATTAGGGCAATAGGAAAGATTTCTTAAACAGGCTTTCCATTAGTAAAAATAGCAAATAAACCTAAAATGTTGTACTTCACCAACAAACAAGGAAATAAGAATTAAAGATCATCCTTAAAAAAAAAGATCATCCTTAATTTGGCAAAAACTTAAAAAATGGTAACATTAATGATGGCAAAGATTTGTGACAGAGACTCAATTTATATCCTATCTGACTGTTGGATATAAATGTGTACAACCTGGGGCACCTGGGAGGCTCAGTGGTTGAGTGTTTGCCTTTGGCTCAGATCATGATTCCCAGATCCTGGGATCAAGTTCTACATCAGGCTCCCCGCAGGAAGCCCGCTTCTCTCTCTGCCTCAGTCTCCACCTCTGTCTCTGTGTCTCTCATGAATAACATTATTCTTACACTTTGAACCCAATTATCCTAACTCTGAGCAAATAACTTGAAAAGCAAACATTTATGCACATAAATGTTCATCATAGTATTACTTATAAGAGTGAGGAGCTATAAGTGACTTTATTTTTTTTTAAAGATTTATTTATTTATTTATTCGTGATAGACACAGAGAGAGAGAGAGAGAGAGAGAGAGAGAGGCAGAGACACAGGAGAAGGACACGTGGGACTCCATCCCGGGACTCCAGGATGGCGCCCTGGGCCAAAGGCAGGCGCTAAACCGCTGAGCCACCCAGGGATCCCCTATAAGTGACTTTAAAGTCTAACAAAAAGGAATGGTTAAATAAGCTGTTGTATTAATATGCTAGAATATTGTGAAGCAAAGGACACGGGAAAGTGCTCAGGATGTCAAATTAGGTGAAAAAAGCTGGAAGCAAAAATATGTAACTTAAGGTCTCACCTAGTATTCATCAAACTCTAGCTTTGCATAATCCCTGACCATGTGTGTGTAGTCAAGGCTTCTTTCTCTCATTAGTGAAAGTCCTAAGGTGTTGAAGAGATGGAACACACAGTAAATCTACAACTTGAGCCAACACAGATCTAGTATTAGGGTAACCTAAGGTGTAATTTAGGGCAGTGGGTGGGGGGAATGGGCGAACTAGGTGATGGGGATTAAGGAATGAACTTGTTGGGAGGAGCACTGGATGATGTATGAAATTGTTGAATCACTATATTGTAGCTGAAATATAACACTGTGTGTTAACTATACTGGAAGCAAAAATAAAATAAACCATGTACTAGATAAAAACAAATTTATGTGTAGCTTTATTTATTTTTTTATGCGTAGCTTTATATACAGAAGAGTACATTGCCACTAAGTAGCACACTGAAACTCAGTTGTCTAAAACAATACTAAATTTAGACATAAGCTACAAAGATGACAAGGGATCTTTGGGTCCACGATGGTGAGGCAGGAAAACCTTGTAATCTCCTACACAGACACACCAAATCTATACTTATTTATAGAGCAATTCCTCCTAAAGACCTGGGGGATGACTGAGCAGTATCTGCACCACAAACAATAAACCATATAGAGAACAGCAAGGAAGACAGAGCCACAGTAGCAAAGGGAACCCCCACCCCCAACACTGTGAACTGTAGTGGAGATAGAACTGAGGGCATGTGGGAAGAGTTGTCTGCCCTAGTGTACAGAAGAGCCAGGATATAAAAGGGCAACTAGAGTACAAAGGATCCAGCCCTAGAACCCTGCCAAATATCAAGGGAGCCACTGAACTCTCCCCAGGTCAGAAGGGCTAGCGAGCACCATGGTCTCTCTTCCTCCCCAGCTTGATGCCACAGATGGGAGCAGGGCCTGGGCTCCACCACCATCCTGTCACCTCAATGAGCCCTGCCCTAACCCATACTGGGCCTCTTTGCCCTGCCAAGGCAGCCTGGGCGTGGTACACACTTGAATACCTTCGGTCAGTGCTCACTGACATGGGTGCAAAGTGTCTCGAACGCTCCAGGCCCATGTCACTTCAACACCAAATGACTTGCCAGGGCACACTCAACGCAGAGTCCCCTTTGGCTCTAGACAATGCGCTGGGGTGCACCCTGTGCAGAGCACCTCAGAACACATCAGCGTGCACCCACTTCACCTCTGCGGAGGCCTCTGGCACAGAGGGCCCCAGCGCTGCCCCAAACTCACCCACTCCAGCTCAGGTCATCCTCTGATACAGGCCCAGTGCAGAGAGTCTGGGGACCCCTAGGCCACAGCAGCCACAGTTCTACCAGCCAGCCAAAGTCCCCAAGCATACACACTCTAACAGGGGATGACCAGACACAAGAATGTTCCTTCAAGTTGTTCTGCTTAATTCGTAGAAACAAGCTTAGAAAGTCAAGCAAAATAAGACGAAGGAATAGGCTTCAAACAAGAGAACAAGACAAAACTTCAGAAAAAAGAACTAAATGAAACAAATAACTAATTTACCTAATAAGAGTTCAAAGTAATGGTCTTAAAGATGCTCACCAGCTGCAGAGAAGGGGAAGAACTCAGAATTTCAAGGAAGAGACAGAAAATATAAAAAGAACCAATCAGAGTTGAAGAATATAGTAACTCAAAAAGAAAAAAACAATAGAAGAAATCAACAGAATAGAGGATGAAGAATGGGTCTGGAATCTGGAAGATGAGGTAATGGAGAGCACCCAAATTGATCAATAAGAAGAAAAAAAAAAGAATTAAAAAAAATAATGATAGCCTAAGAGATCTGACAACTGCAAACAAACATTTGCATTATAGGAATCCCAGAAGGAGGGGAGAGGGAAAAGAGAACAGAAAACTTATTTGAAGGGAGAGCTGAAAACTCCCTTTAGCTGGGGAAGGACACAGACATCTGGGTTCAAGAAGCACAGAGAGTTCTGAACAAAATGAAAATAAAATGTAAGATGACTAAAATCCTATAAAGCACATTTTCTGACCACAAAGGTATGAAATTAGAAATCAATGACAAGAAAAATAACTGGGAAAAGCATAAACACATAGAGTTAAACAGCCTGCTACTAAGCAACCAGTGGATCAACCAAGAAAAAAAGGAGACAAATGAAAATGAAAACAATAGTCCAAAATCTCTGGGATGTGGAGAAAGCAGTTCTAAGAGAGGAATTTAGGTAATATGGGCCTACCTCAAGAAACAAACAAAATCTCAAAACAATCCAACCTTATACCTTAAGGAACTACAAGAAGAAAAAGTCCAAAGTTGGAAGAAAATAGCATCAGAAGAAATAAATGAATCAGAGACTAAATAAAAATAGAAAAGATCAGTGAAACCAAGAGCTAGTTTTTTGAAAAGAAAACTGATAAACCTTTAGCCAGAAACAAGGGAAAAAAAGAGGGGGTGGGGGTGGGGGCGGATAGCCTGGGTGGCTCAGCTCAGTGGTTTAGCGCCGCCTTCAGCCCAGGGCCTGATCCTGGAGACCCGGGATCCAGCCCCAAGTTGGGCTCCCTGCATGGAGCCTGCTTCTCTCTCTGCCTGTGTCTCTGCCTCTCTCTCTCTCTCTCTCTCATGAATAAATAAAATCTTTAAAAAAAAAAGGGGGGGGGGGATTGAAATAAAATCAGAAGTGAAAGAAGAGAAGTAACAACTGACATCACAGAAATACAAATAATTATAAGAAACTACTACAAAAAATTATGTATTAACAAACTGGAATAGGTAAATTCCTAGAAACATACAGTTTTCCAAAACTGAATCAGGAAGAAATAGAAAAATTACTAAATTTACTAATAATGAAACTGAACTGGTAATCAACTCCCAACAAACAAAAGTCCAGGACCAAAAGCATTCACAGGTAAATTCCACCAAACATTTAAAGAAGAGTTGGGATGGGGAGTGGCTCAGTTAGTTAAGCATCTGATCAGGTCGTAATCTCAGGGTCCTGGGATCAAGTCTCATATCAGGCTCCCTGCTCAGAGGAGAGTTTGTTTCTCTCTTCCCTCTGCCCCTCCTCCCTGCTCATGCACGTGCGTGCTCTTCCTCACCCTTGCTCTTGCTCTTTCTCTAATAAATTTACAAATAAAATCAAGAGTTAATACCAATCCTTCCCAAACTATTCCAAAAATAGAAGAGGAAGGAAAGCTTCCAAATACACTCCAGAAGGCCAGCATTAACCTGAGACCAAAACCAGACAAAGATGCTTCAAAAAAGACAAAACTACAGATCAATATCTGTAATGGATATAAATGGAAAAAGCCTTAACAGAATATTAGCAAACTTCATCCAACAATACTTCAAGAGGATCAATCACCACAATCAAGTGGGATTTAATTCTGGGGATAAAAGAATGGTTCGATATCCACAAAAATTAATCAATACAATATACTACTTTAGCAAAATAAAGGATAAAAATTATATGACCATTTCAATTGATGCAGAAAAAGTATTTGACAAAATTCAACAACAGTTCATGATAAAAAGTCTCAACAAACTGGGTCTACAGAGAATAAACCTCAACATAATAAAGGTTGTGTATGACAAACCCACAGCTTACATCATATTCAATGGTAAAAAACAGCTTCTTTTATAAGATCAGGAACAAGACAAGGAGGTCCACTCTGACCACTTTTATTTGACTTAGTACTAGAAGTGTTAGCCACAGCTATCAGATAAGAAATAAAAGGCATCTCAATTGGTAAGGAGGAAGTACAACTGTCACTATTTGCAGATGACATGACACTGTATATAGAAAAACCCTAAAGACTCCGCCACAAAACTATCAGAATACATGAATTCAGTAAAGTTGCAGGATACAAAATTAATATACAGAAACCTGTTACATTTCTATATAACAATAATGAAGCAGAAAAGAAATTAAGAAAACAATTTCATTTACAATTGCACCAAAAAGAATAAAATACCTAGGAATAAACTTAACCAGGAAGGTGAAAGACTTACACTCTGAAAATATAAAGCCCTGATTAAAGAACTAAAGAAAACACAATTGGAAAGTTATTCCATGCTCATGGATCGGAAACTCAATATTGTTAAAATGTACACAATAGCCAAAGCAGTTCACAGATTCAATGCAATCTCTATAAAGAGCCCAATAGCTCTTTCCACAGAACTAGAATAATTTAAAAATTTGAGGGACCCCTGGGCGGCTTAGCAGTTGAGCATCTGCCTTTGGCTCAGGGCGTGATCCCAGTCCCGGGATCGAGTCCCGCATCAGGCTCCCTGTGAGGAGCCTGCTTCTCCCTCTGCCTGTGTCTCTGCCTCTCTCTGTGTGTCTCTCATGAATAAATAAATAAAATCTTAAAAATTTTTTTGACTAGAACTACAAAAGACCCTGAATAGCCAAAGCAATCTTATAAAGAAAAAGCTGCGGGCAGCCCAGGTGGCTCAGCGGTTTAGTGCCACCTTCAGCCCAGGGCGTGATCCTGGAGACCCGGGATCGAGTCCCATGTCAGGCTCCCTGCATGGAGCCTGCTTCTCCCTCTGCCTGGGTCTCTGCCTCTCTCTCTCTCTCTCTCCCTCTCTCTCTCATTAATAAATAAAAATAAAATCTTTAAAAAAAAAAAAAGAAAAAGCTGGATGAAATCCCGGATTTCAAGATATACCACAAAGCTCTAATAGTCCAGACAATATGGCACTTGCACAAAAACAGACACAGAAATCAATGAAGAGGATAGAGAGCCCAGAAATAAACGAACACCTAAATGGTCAATCTATGAAAAAAGAGGCAGGAATATATGGGGGACAGGACAGTCTCTTCAATAAATGGTGCTGAGGAAACTGGACAGCTACATGCAAAAGGATGAAACTGGACCACTTTCTTACACCATACCAAAAAATGAATTTAAAATGGATGAAAGACTTAAATGGAAGGCCTAAAACCATAAAACTTGAAGAAGAAAATAGAGGGAGTAATCTTTCTGCCATTGGCCTTAGAAACATTTTTCTAGATAGCTCTCCTCAGGCAAAGAAACAAGAGCAAAAATAAACTACTGGGATTACGCCAAAATAAAAAGCTTTTGCACACTGAGGAAACCATCAACAAGATGAAAGTGCAACCTACTGAATGAGAGAAGATACCTACACGTGATATGCCCAATAAGGGGAATAATCAAAATATATAAATAACCTCTACAACAATAAACAATTTGATTTAAAAATGGGGGAAGGACCTGAATAGACATTTTTCCAAAGAAGACAGATGGCAGACATATAAAAGACATTCAACATCATTAATCAGGGAAATACAAATCAAAACCACAATGAGAAAAAAAAAACACAATGAGACGATCCCCTCATGCCAGTCAGAAGAGCTAGTATCAAAAACATAAGAAATAAGTGTTGGCTAGGATGTGTAGAAAAAGGAACCCTCATGCACTGTTGGTGGGAAATGTAAGTTGGTAAAACCACTGTGGAAAACAGTATGGAGGTTCCTCAAGAAGTTAAAAATATTATATTATCATATATATATGATATATTATCATATATCATATATTATCATATATGACCCAGTAATTCCACTACAGCGTATTTACCTGAAGAAAACAAAAACACTAACTTGGAAAGACATATGCACTTCTATGTTTATTACAGCATTATTTACAATAGTCAACATAGGGAAGCAGCCCAAGTATTCACTGAGAGATGAATGGATAAAGAACATAGTGTATGGGGCGCCTGGGTGGCTCAGTTGGTTAAAAGTCTGACTCTTGTTTTTGGCTCAGGTCATGAAATTGAGCCCTGAGTTAGGCTCACGCTCAGGGTGGAGTCTGCCTGGCCCTTTTCTCCCCCTGCTCGTGCATGCACATGTACTAATAAATAAGATCTTAAAAAAAAAAAGATATGGTGTACACACACACCCACATACCCCAAATGAAGTATTGCTCAGCCATAAAAAAGAGTATCTTGCCATTTGTGACAATATGGATGGACCTAGAGGGTATTACACTAAATGAAATAGTCAGAGATGAATACCATATGATTTCACTTATGTAGAATCTAAAATAAAAAAAAAAAAAAAAAGCAGAAACAGACCCATAAATACAGAGAACTGGTAGTTGCCAGAGAAGGGGTAGGTGAAATGAGTGAAGGGGAGTGGGAGGTACAGGTCTCCAGTTATGGAATGAATAGGTCATGAGGGTGAAAGGTAACAGATAACTACACTGGGTCGTGAGCATGGCATAACAGTGGCTTGTCAAATCATTATGTTGTATACCTGAAACTAATGTAAACTAAACTGTGTCAACTATAGTTATAGTTATAGTTATTTTCCAGGAAAATAGACCAAACCAGGAATGGAGGGGATCTCCAGGAAGTGTCACTATATTTCATATTTCTGTAATGTGGAATGTTTTTCCCAATTAATATGTGTTAGCCTATAAACTTTTAAAGTACTTTTTGTATTTAAAAGTCTATATCCAGGATCCCTGGGTAGCACAGCGGTATGGCGCCTGCCTTTGGCCCAGGGCACGATCCTGGAGACCCGGGATCGAATCCCACGTCGGGCTCCCGGTGCATGGAGCCTGCTTCTCCATCTGCCTGTGTCTTTGCCTCTCTCTCTCTCTCTCTCTCTGTGACTATCATAAATAAATAAAAATTTAAAGAAATAAAAAAAAATAAATAAAAGTCTATATCCAAAAAAATAAATAAATAACAAAAATAATAAAAATAAAAGTCGATATCTGGGGATCCCTGGGTGGCTCAGCGGTTTAGCACCTGCCTTCGGCCCAGGGCATGATCCTGGAGACCCGGGATTGAGTCCCACGTCAGGCTCCCTGCATGGAGCCTGGTTCTCCCTCTGCCTGTGTCTCTGTCTCTGCCTGTGTCTCTGTCTCTGTCTCTCTCTCTGTGTCTATCATAAATAAACAAATAAAATCTTAAAAAAAAAGTCTATATCCACCATACATTTCTTATTACAAAGGGAAAATGTAACTTTGATGGAGAGAAAGGGTGATTACCAACTTAGCCAAGTGTCAGGATGTTTCATTAATAATAAATCTGATCATTACATGCCTCCTGATGTGATGCCATTTGAAGTTTACACCATTAACTATGAAATGTTCTTGCCAAAAAATTTTTTAACCCAAACCTAAATAGGCATCTAGACACTAGTGGTTTCTCAAACGGAGGTGCATCAGCATCACTTGGAAGTCTTGTTAAGACATGATTACTAGATCCCATTCCCAGAGGTTTATTTGCAATTAAGTAGATCTGGACTGAGGCCCAAGAATTTGCATCTCCCTGCCACCCCGCACACAACTGTGCAGATAATGTTGATGCTACTGGTAACAAGCAGGACACGCTGAGACCCACTGCTCTAGACCTAACAACATTCAGTTCACAGAAATACAGACAAAGGAACAAGTTGAGTAACATCATGAAGAGACTATCAGGCAAACCAGAACACTGAACATCCTCTATAGTAACAACTGGCCTGGACTTTTAAAAAAGTTAGTATCACAGGAATAAAGAAAAAAGCTGGAACAAGGAATCAGACTATTGTAGATTAAAAAAAACAAACAAACAGGAGACATAACATGAATGCACAAAAGAATCACTAGATGCTGAGCTGAGATTGAAAACAAAAACCAACTATGAAAAAATGCTTCAGAAGAACTAAGAATATCTGAATATGGATGGAATATTATGCAATTACTGTTAATTTTCTTATATTTGATAATGGCATTCTATTATGAAGAGGAAAGTCCTTATTCTCAGGTGATGAGCTCTCAAGTATTTAGAAGTGAGAGATCAGGATAGTCTCCAACTAAATCTCAAACAGTTCAGCAAGAGAAAAAAGTGTGAGAAACACATAGAGCCAATGTGGCAACCATATTAACAATTGGTTGAATCTAGGTGGAGGGTAAACAAGCATTCATTACACTATTTCAATGTTTTTCTTTGCTTCATTTGAAAATTTTCAAAGTAAAGACACCTATAGACATGATTGTTCTAATTGTGTGAGATGGGAAAGGGGTATATGGGATATAAAAGAAGAAAATAAACCCAAATATCAATAGTGACTTGTCACTGTGGTGGGTGTCTCCGTGATTTCTTTTCCTAATTTTCATATTTAAAAAAATGCTCTATAATGGATATTACTTTTATAATCAGAGACAATTTAAACGTGATCTTAAAAAATCTTAATAAATGAGTTTGAAAGAAATCACGAGAGCAGGCCTCTTCCCTGTTGGCCCGCCTGACATGCTCAGGGCAGAGTCTAGAACAGAAGGACGTGCTGAGGGCTCTTTCCAAGTTCGTTTCCTGTCAGAACACCTGGACGTGAGAAGATGCGCAACACACTGACCTGGTGCTGGGTCTTGTTCTCCATATGTCCCAGCTTTGTGTTCATTTTATCCTGAACTGACCCGAGCTCCGCTTTGATCTCCTCCACAGTTGCCTCCAACTGGTTCTCCAGCTTGTTGATTAGGGGTTCACATCGACACCCATTTATTGGTGCCTGATGGGAGAACAATAAAGGAATCAATCCACTCAGTCGTTCCTTCAACAGATTGGTTTTGAGCGCCCATCCAGTGCCAGTCAGTATGCCGGGGGACACAGAGGACGCACGAGGCAGACTCATCCCTGGCATGACTTTGGGATGTCCAGTGGGCCAAGCTTTGGGACCAACAGGCACTAACAAGATTCAGAGACACAGGGACACAGGGTTACACAGGGTCCTTGTCATTTTTTTGCACCTGGGGGCCTGGGGGCCTCAAGATTACCTAGTCACCTAACGATGGTACAGAAAGCTTTGTGACTACCTCTGTTTGTCTGGGCCTAAGCTACGGGGACATGCCTGCAGCTTAGGTCAGGAGGGCCATCTGGTTTATCCTCAAAGCTCATGCCTTCCTAAGTCGTCAACACGGAAAGTGGATATTAGTCCCAGGAACAGTAATAAATAGACAGCCTTGGGGATCCCTGGGTGGCTCGGTGGCTTGGCGCCTGCCTTCGGTCCAGGGCATAATCCTGGAGACCCGGGATCGAGTCCCACGTCGGGCTTCCTGCATGGAGCCTACTTCTCCCTCTGCCTGTGTCTCTGCCTCTCTCTCTGTGTCTCTCATGAATAAAAAAAAAAAAATAGACAGCCTTGCCCAAGGCCTACGGCCCCACGTCCAGACAGGGCTCGCTGGGTACCTGCATCACTTTCCCGTCCTTGCCCCGGTACAGCGTGTAGAGCTGGTACGCTCTGAACTCATGGGGAGGGGGCGGGGGTGAACATCGGTGCCTGGCTCTCTTTTTAGGATGGTTATGAGCATGCACGTTCTTCTGATGTCCAGGCTGTTGGTCTGCTGGTGGGGTGGGGTCAGAAAACGCTGACACCTGTGGGAGAGGAAGCGACAATACCCCTGAGCACTGTGACACCCGCAGGACTGACACCCAGCCAACCGCTCGCATCTCACCCACGTTTGGCCAAAGAACCCGCCTTGCTTTGTCTCGTGGCATTCCACTCTAAGCACCACATGTCAAAAGAAATACATCAGCACGCTAACCTTGTGTTTGAAGCTAGCCAGATTTAATTTCTGGGCTCTGGCTGCAAACCAGCAAGCCAAGTGAAGCGGCTTTTAGCTAGTGGGCATGACGCTATCCCAGGGCCCTCTGCCAACCCGTCTCCCAGCCCTCTCTTGGCTGCTTTCACGTGCCTCCTGACCTTGGGTCTTGACTTTCTCTGCCTGTTGTCCTTTGCTCTGGGCTCTGGGGAGGCGGACAGGAAATCTTCTCTAGCTTCTTCTTTTCTGGGTACAGCCTGTTCACTGCTGGGGGTGTCTCCTGCTGAGACACTTCCCTACAGAGGGGGGAAAAAAAAAAGCCCAGAAACGAATTCTAATTGCATCCCTCTGCCTTTTTTCTGTAATGGTGTAAAATTCTGTTTTCAAGACTGCATCCACTAAAGGACCCGTGGGACTCTGAGCCAATGACAAATAGGGAACGCCGCTCGGTGGTCTAAACTGAAGACATTCTGTTTTACTAATCGGTTGAATATTTGGTTTTTGCTTTATTAGGTGCTAAATGAAATATAGTCTTGGGTCTAATTCTATATTCTAGAGCTTCGGGGCCTACCACAAACATCTTTTCAACATTAGAGATTTAAAAAAATTTTTTTGCATTTCAACAACAACAACAACAACAACAACAAACATTCATTCTGGGGATCCCTGGGTGGCTCAGCAGTTTGGTGCCTGCCTTAGGCCCAGGGCATGGTCCTGGAGTCCCGGGATTGAGTCCCACATCGGGTTCCCTGCATGGAGCCTGCTTCTCCCTCTGCCTGTCTGTGTCTCTGCCTCTCTCTCAGTGTGTCTCTCATGAATAAATGAATAAAATCTTTAAAAAAAAAATTCATTCTTCGAACTTGGCCCTCATAATTCATAATGGAGTAGGAGAAACCTCTGAAATGAAAAAAACATCACATTTCCAATCCTTGTAAGAACTTTCACAAATTACTATATACAATACACCCACAGGAACTTAATCAGAGTCACAATGCCTTAACCCTGGAAACGGATAAGAAGATTTCAAAATAGAATAATGAGTACTTGGTATAAAAATCTTATGTGCCAAAAGTTGTCTTTGTAGCCTAGTCTTTTTCCTCCTGCGAGAGCTGCAAGGCAGGGGTCATTCCAGGGCTACGGCGTACGGCTGTGCGAGCTGTCCACTGTACAAGGGCACCGAGCAGAGGGAGCTGAAATCCAGCTCCGGCTCTCTTTATCTTGGGTGCCCCGAGCAGGGCCGGGCTGCCCAGGGGGCATCTTTTCCTAAACGTTCACCGAGGAATCACATGGGCTAGCACAGCCTCCGTCCATGCCCTAAGCAGAAAGGAAGGAGAAACCCTATGCCAGTGGTTGTCAAACTTTAGTCCACTTCAGAAGCCCCTGCGGGGCTTGTTCAAACACAGATTGCTGGGCCCCCTCCCGGGGCTTCTGATCCAGGGGGTTCTCAGATGAAGCCCCAAACTCTGCATTTTTGATAAGGTCCCAGATGACACAGTGGACACCACATTTTGAAAACCACCGCCCTCTACCGTTAAGGGCAGGGTGTCAGAGGCAGTGCTGTCCACACGGTGGTGACGAGGCCACAGACACAGGGGGCTAGAAGACACCCCCACACGCCGACCGGCAGCACAGGCCTAGGATCTGAAACGCCTGAAACCCCGGAGGAGTGGCGGACACGAAGCTGAAGAGAAAGCACTGGCAACGGTCTGAAGACCCGGGGGGAGAGACAGACAGACGAGGGCCTGGCGGCAGGGGCAGCGGGGGGGCATCCTCTGTAAGGGGGTGAGGCTGGGGAGGGGCGGGAGGGCTACCCCCCACCTTGCCTTGCGCCACCTCATCTCTTGGCACAGACTGGGCTCTCCTCTCTTCCTTGAGCCTCTCTCTCTTTTTCCTCAGGCTTCGCCCACGACTGAAACGCAAGACCTGGAGGAGGCAAGAGGCATGGTTACCAACCAGTGGTGCGCGCAGATGGGCTCGACGTGCGCTCCTCGACCCGGTGCTCTGAGCTCAGGAGCTCCCAGACTCGTCGGGGGGACCACGCGTTCACGTCAAACAAGCTTCCAGACTGTCTGTGCCTCCCAGGCCTTGGGCTGGGCTCCCAGAGGGAGCAGCACCTTCTCCCTGACGTCCAGGAGCGCACAGTCTAGGGCAGGAACCAGAGGCGCTCGTGTGCCAGGCCGCGGCCACCCCGAGGCGTGTGTGGGCTGCGCACACGTAACTCCAGCCCAGCACTCCCACAGACTAGGGGAGGAGTGGCACCCCCTGGAGGTGTGGGGCGTGGCGCACTGTGCCAGCCACCGGCTCCCTATCTCGGTGCCCTGGACCTGAACTAGCCCATCAGATTTTCTCTGGACCAGACTGTATTCCAGTTGTTTTCAGCTTGATTCAAACACTGGAGGTGGGGGATCCCTGGGTGGCTCAGGGGTTCAACGCCTGCCTTTGGCCCAGAGCGTGGTCCTGGGGTCCTGGGATCGAATCCCACATTGGGCTCCCTGCACGGAGCCTGCTTCTCCCTCTGCCTGTGTCTCTGCCTCTCTCTCTATGTCTATCATGAATGAATAAATAAAATCTTAAAAAAAAAAAAAACAAAACACTGGAGGTGCGTCTGTGAACCATGGTACCAACCATGGGACAGGAATCTCTTCCCTAGAAGGAAGCAGTTGGTCTGGCCCTTCGAGGGCAGGACAGTAGAACGGACACAGGCAAGGGGGCATGGGGTCCGGCAGCCTGATTTGGGAACCTAGCAGCAGCTAGCTGTAGACTCCTTGGGAAGGTTATGTCCCTCTGTATCCTCAAATGCACATGTGGGGAGTTCATGGAATTAGCCAAGACAAAGCAGATGGCTGGCGTGCCCTGGACCGGCAGTCACTGTTAGGGACCTTTCTTCCTGCCTCGGTCCCGTGAGTACCTTAACTGGCAGAGGAACTGTAACCATAGTTCAGACCTTTGAGCTTTGGTCTCTGGCCCAGCTCCACGCCCTTCCCCCAGTGGCCCCCAAGGTCGTCCCCTTTAACCAAGGAGGTCCAGGAGGTGAAGACATTTATTCAAAGTCTCACAATTTTTCTGCAATAAAACATTGGTCTTCATATGCAGATAGAGAAGGGTTCTCTGAAGTTCAGCACAGTGTTTTCATCTCGACGTTCAACTTTCTTATGTTTATTAAATTCAAATGACACCATTATATGACCTCTAGAAAGACCATAGAAAGAACCTCTATGAAAAAAATAAAATAAATAAAATAAAATAAAATAAAATAAAATAAAATAAAATAAAATAATAAAAGAAAGAACCTCTATGGGCAGCGGGTACCACCTAACTGGAGGATTCCTGATAATACCTACCCATGGCTGAAGCAGGTTTTTTAATTATATTCTCATCCCCTAAGCCAACAGCTCTCAAAGTGTCCAGGGAACCCTGGGTCCATGAGGCTAAAATCATCTCTATAATATCACAACCATGCCAGTCTTTTTCTCTCTCACACTGAGTGTACAGTGGTGTGTGCCAGAAGCTGCACACAATACTCCAATGGATGGTGTGCAGAAGTAAAGGAAAGCCCTCTCATCTTCCCAAACGGTATGGAGATTTGCAAAAATGTAAAATAATGCTACTTCTCACACAATTTGTTTTGATAAAGTTACTTTTCTAAAAAATGACGCAATTTATGTTATCACAACATGAACTTATTTTTAAATGAATAAACATTTTTAACACTTCTCAACTTGAATTTCAAATATGGTAACTATGAATAGATATAAACACAGTTCTTCATGGGTCTCTAGAACATTTAGTGTCCCTAGACCAAAAGGTCTGAGACCCAAAAGGTCCTAAGCCCTTTCTTAAGCTAAATTCAGACTCACTAGGAAGTCATATCTGATGAAAAGAAGTGACTAGTGCCCATCATTCATTCAGTTTATGGACTCTTGGAACAGGATACAGCCTTAGCATCAGCCCAAAATTCACTTTCAGAAGCATTTGTGAGCCGTATCCATCTAAAATGAGAAGGGATACTCAGAGGTCACCCAAATCATCAGAATAATTCCCTCCATAGACCATGTTATTAGCCACTGAAAATAACTTTGCATGGCTTACAGCCTTTCCCAGCGAACCATATCACCTACCAAATGGAATGTCATCAATCTTTTCCAGTTCACGGAAATCAGGGTATATGGATCTTTAGAAAGTAACCTCTTAGCACTGCTGTGAGCCATCGAAATCCATGGTCAACCAAGGTGCCAAGGCAAGGAGTTTCACACAAAGAGAAAGGCTAGTTTTGTAACTTCAGAACAAAAGAACGACATGTGTACGATTTTACACATATTCCAAAGTTCCTTCGTGTCAAGGATAGAGTTTATCATATACAACCATGTAAAATACTTCTGTTTAGTGTCATCCTATTTATATTTGCTATTCAAATGGGTGTGGAAAAACTGAAGCCTTTTTTTTTTTTTTTTTTTAACAGAAACACTAAAGGAGAATTCACATAGGAAAACGGTCCACAGTAAAGCTTTTTCCCTATGAACTCAGATCCTTGAGTTCTGGAAGACAAAGGTTGGGTTAAAGGCCAGTAAGTCTGTGTTCCTTGGGGATAGCCCACCCCACAAAATGTGAAGGTCTTCATATGGATAAGGACAGAGCTGGCTGTCCACACTGCCAAACACTGAAATGTCACATAACAGAGATGGATTCTGACCCTTATTATAGCAATCTGTACTTTTTGATCTATAAGAGACCAGCATTTTTCTATCATGATTCATGGGTATGATTCCACCGATGATTTGTTTGCAAGTAGAAAGAGGTGGAAACTTTTTCTAAAGGACCACTTGACTTAGGCTGTCAGGGGCTCCACAGACTTCAGACACCACTGAGTAGGACCAACTCCATGGGCAATAGGATGATCAGTTTTCAAAAGGCAAAAATCTTCACCACTTCCAGAAACTGCTAGGTATATCAGGCAGGTTTTTAAAACTTAAATGGAATAATGGCCATGCAGACTTCTGGGCTGCCAGGTCTCGGGCACAGCAGGCTGGTTTCTGGAATCTTCTTCCGGCTCTCTGAAACTTTACCTTCTCACAGCGTCAGTTAGAATAAGGTCAAAAACTAATCAGTTTTTGCTGTCATGTAACTCAGAGTAGCTCCAATCAGGCAGGAAGCAAACCATTTCCTTAATATTGGACATTTAGGTTAACAAAATATTGGACAGCAACAAAAAAAGCAAACTGATTTCCATTGTGATGAATAATTATGAGAATTGTCAAACATTTTCCTACTATAGTTAGGAAAAGGGGCAGGATACAAAAGGGTATGTATATTAAGGCACAATTATAAAAATTATGCGTCTGAAAGGTAACATGAAACAAAAGCAGTTATTTTAAGGTGCTGAAATGAATAGCTTATACATTATTAAATGTTAGATAATTTCAATCTCAACTAAAATGTTAAACGATGACCCAAATCCCATTATATTCAATAAAAAAGGAAAGAGGGGACGCCTGGGTGGCTCAGCGGTTGGGTGTCTGCCTTTGGTTCAGGGTGTGATCCTGGGACCTGGGATCGAGTCCCACCCTAGGGCTCCTTCGGGGAGCCTGCTTCTCCCCCTGCCTGTGTCTCTGCCTCTCTCTGTGTCTCTCATGAATAAATAAATAAAATCTTTTTAAAAAATTTAAAAACGAAGGAATACTATATACTTAACTGCCTCTAATGTACATTTTCTGCTTTGTTTGCCCAGACTGGATCCCTTCCTCCCACCTTTCTCTAGGAACCATGTAGTCAAATATGGACGCAGCTGTCTTCCTAAAGCACCTGCCCTGCCCTACCTGTTCTGGGCATTTATTTGCTCCAATCTCGTCCATCATGATCCTCTTCTGTAATCATTTAAACCAGAAGTTCTTCCCGGAGGACCTGGGGAGTTACAATCCACTAAGCTGGTAATGACAATGATCCAGCCACAGAGAAGAAAGGATGCCTACATATGAAGACGAGTGTGCTGGACCCGAAGTCTCAGGTTTTGGTTACCCTGGACGCCCACATGGAGTCCTCCACTTCCATGGCCTGGTTGCGAACCCATCAATTTCCTACTCAAGTTAGTTTGAACCGGGTTTAGTAGATGGTCACCAGAGAAGCCCAATAACTCTGCAGCCCCACATAATCAGTGTAATGGAAAATGCAATAGATCCTACCTGGGGAGCTTTAGTGAGGAGAAGAGCGACTTCTGGATTATTGTGGTAGCGGGCAGTCTCCAACGGAGTCTGGCCTGCCTACGGAAAGGCACAGGGGAGGACAAGTGAGTAAAAGACGCCAACCCTGCACACACCCAGCCCAAAGGGGACACCACCCCTGCACACAGCACACCAGCACGTACGCCTAAGCCCAACAAAATATAATCACATGGAAGACCTGGCCCTGCTCTTGAGCCTCACCCCACTCAGGGAGGGAGCCAAGTCACACCTGAGGGCATAATGATTAACAACATACAGCAACAGAGGGTCGGTGCTGACCCAGCGAACAGTTAAGTGCTCCAAGAAGCAAAGCTCTGCAATACCTGCCCACCAAGGAATGATTCCTAGAAAAGAGAGGCGGGAATGTAAAAGACAAGGTCAAGCTGTAAGATTTCAGTTGTAGAAACACAAAGGATCATAAAATCCAGCCAAGCAATGAATGTTCCCTGGAGGACACCTGGAAGGGCGGATCAGGGCCCAGCCAAGTCTCAGGACCTGGATTGTAAAGAACAATTAGGAAGCTATGGCCATATCGGAGGCTCTAAGGAGATTAAGCCAAGAAGCAGGAGTTGATAATGGTGGGATTCAAAGAAGGAAAAGGCATCCTGGGACAGGTATAATCATGCACTACCCAATACAGGTAGGGGAGCTGTGAGGTGGAAAAGGAAGAAGAGGAGGAAGAGGAAGGCTTCAATGCTCCCCAACCCTCCACTCCACTGCTCCACCCCCTGCCCCTCTGAGTCTGTGCTACTTCAGGAGGGCGGAGAGCACAGGTCAGCCTCAAGGAACAAAGGGTGCTCGAGCTGGTGGCTGCCATCGGACCCAGAAGAGAGGGGGAATAGTGTGGGGTGGGATCCTGAGAGATTTTGGAGAGAGAAGAGTTTTGAGGATGATTAATCTGACAGTCATGTGGCCACTTTTCTGAGGACCCTATCCGTTTACAGGGCAGGAAATCACTTTCGGTAACATCCACTGGTCAGTTTACTTAGACACCTCTGACCTTCCAAGCTTTCCTGGCAGGATGTGCTCATTTGAGCTAGGAGTCTAAAGCCCTTAGGGCTCAACAACTCATGGGGCTGCTATGAGCAAGAGTTCCTTCCCTCAAAAGTCTACCTCTAGGGTCCTCAGCTTTAGCAGAACTCTGGCTCTTACAGAGTAATGCGCCTTGCAGGAGGTGAGGTAGTAACAACACACTCCATTCTGGAAAAGGGTGAGAGTGATTTTTAGAAACATTGTTGCAACTTAACTTACATTATTAACAATGGTCCCATCTGCTCCAGCTTCCAATAAGATTTTAACCACCTTCTTGTGATTTAGGGCAGCAGCAACATGAAGTGCTGTGTCTCCAGCCTGAAATCAATCAGAAGAAAGGCTGCTAAACTCCACTGATTATGGTTTACAGCCCTCTGGTTTTCATCCCATGGCCTGGTGGTAGCTTTTCAAATTAGGATTTGCCTTAGACTGATTGATAGGGGGCCCTTTGCTCAAGGGTTACGTGGTTCCCTTTAAAATGACCTGTGTACAAAGATCACATTCCTTTCTGACCAAGGATACCAAAAATCACAGGATGAAGTACAGGGAGCAGAATATGTCGGGCTGGGGTGGCTGAGAACGGGGAGACCCGAAGCCTTACACAAAGCTAGAATGATGGGCACACAGCCAGGGGCCAGCAGGCTAGCCATCACAGAGCTCTGCACCATGTCCCTCCGCCCAGGGGGAGGACCCCTTGGTTTCTGAGTGCTAGAATGAGCAGAAGCTGCAAAAGTGGCTACTTCTACAAGCACCTGGGGGAATGTGAAGGGCCCACTGGGAATCACTCTGTAGGCTCAGGGGGTTCTTCATTTACTTGGGCAGAGTCAATGAAGAAAATCAGTGTTCACTTAACACCAGCTGTTCTCAACCCCTTACCAAATAGCCTATATTAAAGTTCCAATTTTGGGCCCCCCCAGTGGCACAGCGGTTTAGCGCCACCTGCAGCCCAGGGCATGATCCTGGAGACCCCGGGATCAAGTCCCATGTCCGGCTCCCTGCATGGAGCCTGCTTCTCCCTCTGCCTGTGTCTCTGCCTCTCTCTCTCTCTCTCTCTCTCTCTGTCTCTATGAATAAATAAAATCTTTAAAAAAAATAAAGTTCCAGTTTTCTTTATACATAAGATGTTCAGACAGTCAACTATGAAAGGCTATGGACAATTGTGGCCTGATGGGCCAATTCCAAATGTAAACATTTGTATTTCCCCAAGAAGAAGGACATAAATAAGGCAAATACAGATGTGAAATAATCCATTCTCTCCCATTGGGTGATCAGGTAAAGCTCTGGAGAACATGTTTTCCTGGGCAGCATGAAAATCCAGCTCTCCTGTGGCCTCCCCGGAGAATGGCCAGGGAGGTTTTGGCTCATTGCTGAGTCACTTGTGTGTGTTGGGGGATGCTCTGTAGCAGTGGTTTCCAACTTTGGCTGCAAATTGGAATCAGCTGGGGGAGCTTTAAGCCCTATTGATGCCCGGGGCCCGCCCCCAGGCACTGATTTAATTGTTCTGAAGTGTAGGCTGGGGCACAGTGACTTCTCAAAGCTCTCAGGTGACTAAAACATCCTGCCAAGGTTGAGGAACACTGGTTCACGGGGTTTGGGTAAGGGTAATCAGCTGAACTGGAATCCTCTAGGAGCCTGTAGAATGACAGGATTTCGTTATTTAGCTGGGCCAGTGGTTCTCAATCCTGTCTGCACATTCTGGTCAAGAGCTTTCTAAAAATCCCATTTACCTGGATTCTGGTCATTTAAACTGGGGTAGGATTTGGCGATGGTATTTAGAATTTCCCTGTTGATTCTTATATGCAGCCGGGGTCAGAAACCACCATTATGGGGCACGGTTAATCTGAATAATGATCTGTTTTTAGAATTTCAGATATATGCACCCAAACTCAGAAAAGCCAAACAATCTATCACTTAGGTATCAGTAAATACCAAGACATTAAAAAAAAAAATCTAAACTACTGAAAAATCACACACATTTCCCCGGAACACTGTAATAATCACAGCTTTATTGCAAACCCCCACTCTATGGCACAGATGCGGATCACACACCCAATTTTACAGAGACCAGAGACTCCGTCAGCTCAAAGTGCCAGTGCAAGGAACGGAACTCAGGGAGTCAAGGGACATCTAATTCCCTGTTTCTTTATTTGGTCACATTCCTCTTTGTGGGTTTCCTTTGTAAAAGCATGAAAAGCAAAACCTGCCCCAGAATTTTCAGATGTTCAATGTGCAAATGTGGAGCTATGCACTGGAATGATAAGAGCAGGCTCTCCTAGGGGGCCAGATAAACCAGGACCGCGGGAACTCGGTGGCACCCCCACGCAAAGGCCAGCGCTGGCCTAGTCCCACACCTGAAGAGGCTCCCGGCGGCCTCTGCACCCGTTTGTGCTAACACACCTGTCAGCCTTGTGGGAAGGGGGCCGGGAGCCACGGGGAGGACACATGCACTGACCTGGTTCTTTTCATGGACAGAACAGAAAGCACTGAGGAGGAGCTTAATGATGGACAAGTGATTATAGCGCGCGGCAACGTGCAAACAGGTATCGCCTGCCTGCGGACAGAAATCAAACTCTGAGCACAATCTGAGCATTACAAAAAAAAAAAAAATCATTAAAAGACTGGCAGACTAGCATGTGTTCTCTAGAGGGGCTCGGCCTGAACTGGGAGCAGGGCAGCCGGGTGGCCCAGCGGGTTAGCGCCGTCTTCAGCCCAGGGCGTGATCCTGGAGACCCGGGATCAAGTCCCACATCGAGCTCCCTGCACGGAGCCTGCTTCTCCCTCAGCCTGTGTCTCTGCCTCTCTCTCAATCTCATAAATAAATAAATCTTTGAGCTGGGAGCAGCCCCTTGCCCGCAGATGCCGTGCTGCTGTCTGCAGCTCCCCCGGCCGCGCAGACTCTGCTTTTGGGGGCCAGATGCTGGATGCCCGCTGCCCCGAGGCCTCACCAGGGCTAAGACAGCCTCTGCCTACCCCGCACTTGCTAGGGATCCACTCAGCACGGCTTCCCCTGCAGCCCGAAGGCTCCGGACTATGCCGAATTAAGACCAACGGCACCGCCTTGGACATGAGCCCTTTTCATCGTGGGTTCGTCGTGGCTCAGGGCGGCAGGGAGAGCCGTCAGATTTTAAGATCACATGTGTTCTAAAAAAAAAATTCGAGCTGCATCTTATTGTGACCCCATAGCCCACACGGGGCAGAGCAGGGGGTGCAGCTGACAGGGCGGCAATCACAGCGCATAAAACCAGGCATGCAGAAAAACCCAGCATCAAGATCTTCCTTAGTGGTCACAGGCTAACCTGCTCCCACAGAGAACAAAACTGGAGACAAAGTCATGACATCTTGCAGGGTTTTCTTGATGTTTCCATTCTGACTTTGTTTAGAGATGACAGCCACTCAGCATAACCTTCTCCCCCAGACTAAGGGGGAGTCAGGCTCAAGGCCCAGGTTCAGGGCATTCTGAGACCTCAGCTAAGGCCGTTCTTTGAGAGGAGGCTCAGTCAGAGTCTCTAGCCGAGTGACTGAGGCACGGGACTTAGAAAAGGAAACAGGACACCTGGGTGGCTCAGCGGTTAAGTGCCTGCCTTCAGCCCAGGGTGATCCTGGGGTCGTGAGATCGAGTCCACATAGGGCTCCCTCCATGGAGCCTCCCTCTCTCTGTGCCTCTCATGAATGAATAAATAAAAATAAAAAAGAAAAAAAAAAAGAAAGGAAACCCCACTGCCTATGGAGGGAGGAAGCATACCCACGTGACCTCAAAAGTCAGGCCTCCCCCAAGAACCACCGACCCAGGGGCGCCTCAGCAATGGATCTGCAGAGGCAGGTCATGGAGCATCGGAAGAACTCCCCTGCGTGGCATCGTCTGCCGTTGCTAAACTGTACGTTACGTGGGCAGAGCTTTCCTGGGCTCGTTTGCCAGCACATGCCAGGAGAAACGTTGAAACAAACCCAGGCTGAGGAAGGAGGGGAAAGGCTGGGAGGAAAGCAGTGTTGTGACATCTTGATTGCTCTTCTCCTGCCCCTAGCCGACCCCTTAAGACATAGCAAAAAAGTGAATACTTTATAGATAGGCCCCAAACATTTTGCACATTTTCATTTTCTGTTAATACTCAGGTATGCTTTTGGAAGGGTTATTTCCCAAGGTGATACAAGAGAGCGCGAGAGAAGCCGGATTTGTTCACCCACGTTATTTTTGAGGTCGGCCCGGGACCCGCCCAGCAGGAGGACGCGCGTGCTCTGGGAGTGGCTGTTCTGGCAGGCCAGGTGCAGAGCTGTGTTCCCCGCCTTGGAGAGAGGCAAGAGAAGGGAGGACACGTTAGCGACACGCTTCTCGGCAGACCTGCACCGGGCAGGCTTAGCAGACGGGTGACAGACACTTGCAGGGAAAAGAAAAAAGTCAATGCTCACATTCTCTTCTTCCTGACTGGTGACCCCAGCAGGGCGTTTCGGTGGCAAGAGCATTTCATTTGGAATCCAGACAGGCACAAGAGTCACATCTGTCAGGAAACCTTGGCTCTGTCACTTACTAGTTGAAAGTCACTGGTCAAGACTCTTAATATGCTCAGTCTTGAATTCCTTACCTGTAAAACGGAATGTTGACCCCCCACTTCCTGAGGCTGTAGGGATGAATTCAGAGTGCCTAGGAAAAGTTTTATTTAAGGGCCAAATGCTGTGCACATGCACTACGTTACACTCCTTTTGGAGAGGGCTGCATCCTTCCTGCGCCACACGGATAACAGCTGTGGCCACAGTGCTCCACTAGTGAAGGAAAGGCAAGACAGGCCACTTCCTGCAAGTGTAGATCACGGAGATTTAACTTGTAGGCCTTGTGCAAGTCGTCCATTCTCGTATTTTTCTTGAAACATCAAAACGTGAACCATGGACCAAGTACCCACATAGCAGGCAATATAATTACATCCACGACTTACCATAGAGATAGAGACCCCCTTGCTTTTAGGGCTCTATCTTCAATATGCCATTTCAAAGTGACAACCCAGGAGCAGAATAATGTCCACGGTAATCTTACAGAAAGAATTCATGACATAAATACAACTTTTTAAAGCCATGCACGCAGTGCCTGCAAGGCTGCTGATAAAAGTAACAAGAAAAGCAGACAGCACAAGAGGAGATACGGTGTTGGCCTGGAGAGCCTAGGAGCATACAGGAGGTTAAGTATATAAGCTCAGGGTGATTGAGGGCTGTGCTAAGAAGCTGCATCAAGACTGCACCAGCGTGGGCTCAGAGCTGTCTCACTGCCTACGACAGCTCTTTCTCAGCCAGGGTCTGGACCCCACAGCACTGTCTGCCCATACTCGAGGAAGTTCTATTCCTCACCTCTTGAAAAGAGGAATAAGTTTTTATTTAAAGAAACAAAACAAAACACACAGAGGAAGCCTGTACGTGGCTGGTTCACCTACCTCCCCCTCACACCCTCAGCCCTAATTCCCCTGGGTCGAATCTTTCTTCCTTGCTGTTACCTGCAAGGAATCTGAAGATTTTAAGACTGAGGGCTTAGTGAGCTCAGTGGTTATCAACCTCCCACTGCGCCACAGAATCACCGGAGGAAGCCTTAATCCCGGTGCCCAGCTGCAACCCATCTAGGGGCTCTGGTGTACTTGGCCTGGGGGTGGATTCTGGGCAGTGCAGGCTTTAGTACTAGAAGTCCTAAACTCCGGGAGGCCCCTTGACTCCGGGAAAACTGGGATAGCCCATCACCCTACAGCTAGCCATCAGGTGAGTTTGGTTATTTCTACCCCGGTGCTCCCACTTTTTGTTTCTGTTTGAAGTTTTCCAGGAGATTTTAAAGCACCACCAGGTAGAGAGCCACTGCTAGCTTAGTTCTCAAAAACTAAGGGTCTGTTCACATTTTAAACACTCCGTTCCCTGTGCAAGGGCTCAGTGCCTGGATTGATGTAATTCTTACTGCAAAGGGAGTAGGTTGTCTCAAAGGTGTTGGCCTCGTGGGAGCTATTAAATGTGTTGAAAAACTGAGTGACGTAAAAGAAACCTAATGGTTCTAGAGCTGTACACCAAACTTTGCTAATAAGAAAGTATCAATAATGCTGAAAAATATTTGGATCAAGAAAGTTAAAAACTGTGGTTAGAATACACAAATTATGGTATGTTCACACACTGGAACTCAGCAGTAAAAAGGAATGAACTAATCATACGTGTCACAACATGGAGAAATCTCGAAAACATTAAGTGAAAGAGGTTTAGACACAAAAATGCTGCATACTATATGATTCCATTTATATGATGTTCTGAGAAAGGCAAAAACAGATTGGCGGTTGCCAGGAGCCGAGAGTGGTGGGTGGGTGAACCATTTCCACCAAGCCACACAAGGGAAGTCTTTGGGGGTAATGGAAACATTCTATATCTTGATTGAGGAGGTGGTTACACAACTGTACACATTTGTCAAAACTCCTATGACAATATACCTAAGAAGGCTGAACTTTATTGTATATGGATTTTACCTTAGAAGCTGACATTTAGAAAATGTGACCTACATAGATATACATAGCAGGCATTTTTTCCATCCTGAGTAATGAGTACTTATTTCCCAGACAGAGGCTGATACACTCACTGACTAAGTTCTTATACGACAGAATGTTCTCATGCAATGGAATATCATTCAACCTTAAAAATAGAAGGAAATTGTATCGTTTGTGACATGTATGAACCTGGAGCACAATATGCTAAATGAAATAAGCCAGAGAAGTAAATCCTGTATGGTATCACTTATATGTGGAGGGTGGGGAAGGTAGGGAGAGGTTGCTAAAAGGGTACAACGTTTCAGTTATGAGTAAGTCTAACATAGATCATGGTGACTATAGTTGATAAACTGCATTAATAATAGAACTGAAATGTTCACATCAAATATTTTTGGGGAAGTGTAAACATGTGAGGTGTTGGATGTGTTAATTAACCAGGTGGGGGGCAATCCTTTCACAATGTATACATCTATCAAGTCATCACTTTGTACATTTTAAATACCTTACAATTTTACTTGTCAGTTGTACCTCAATAAAAGTGAGGGGAGAGGGGACAACCTTTTTAGAGGCTTCCCCAGAGGCTGTGGCTGCTGCAAAATATAGAAGTCTTTTTCTAGGGTAACACCTACTTTTGCTTCTGACAGTTGCTACTATTTTATCCAGAGAGATCTTGTGGCTTTCCACAATACCTTTGGGATCCATATAGGATGGGAGGCAGAGTGGTGGAGAAGATAGACTCAGGCTAGTTTATGGCCCTAACTGTGTCACAAACAAGTCACATGTCATAGTTGAGACTACTGGCTCCCACCTAGGCTTCCCTATCCATTAACTGGGAACCACCCACTTCTCAGAGTTCCAGGATCTAAATATACAATGCGGATCCACCTACAACCCATGTTCCAGACAATGTACCACTTGGAAGAAAGGAAGCAGCCACCAGTCTGCCAGGCAGTGACTCAGGCATTACTGGAGATATTATGATGCATGGCTTGCTTCTTTTCTTCAAGCTTTTGTCCCATGAGGGAACCATGAGAAACATTTAACCTATAAATGACAGCACAAAGCTGTGTGTAGTGTCGGAGGAGCTGTGCAGGAAGTAGCCTGATGGGCCTTTGGAGAGGGAGAGGCCACTGCCCTGGGAGTCTGGGTTGGAGGTCTGTAGGCGGAGATGAGGGGCAGGCTTCCTCAAAGGGAGCAGGCAACAGGAGGGACAGTGAGCCCACTGTGAGCAGAGGAGCCACATGCTGGGAAAGGCACAGGGAAGGAGGCTGCAGACATAGACTGAGGCCACTGCAGGGAGGTCCGAGACAGCATCAGGCTGCAGAGCTTTACTGGAAGATTCCTGGGCAGAGGAGGAGCAGGATGAAGAAGGGACTAGGCAAGTGGGCCGATCTGCTGTGAGGCTTCTGAAGCAATCCAGAGATGCACTCATTAATAATGAGCACAGAAGGAGGGGAAGAAGACATGATGTGTCACTGCAGGTGAGACAGGAAAAGGAGGGAGAAGAGGTGCTCCTGGCCTCTCCCTGTCTCCATGAGGACAGGGCTGCTTGCCTAACCACACCCTAATAAACCAATGGGAAAGCAGTGAGAGCCCGGAGAATTCAAAGAAGTCAAAGCGACTCTAGTGGGTTCTCTGGCTCATCACGGAGATTATAGGTTCACTAACAAGTTCCAAGCTTTCATTTCCCCGGCTGGGTTCCACGTGCTCCCCTGAGCTCTCACTCTGCTCAGAGAGGAGGCCCCCACAGGGACAAAAGCCCGCAGCCATCCTCACCTGTGGACGAAGGGTTCTAGCACCTGCTGGGCCTCACCTTGTTCTTGGCAAGCACGTTGGCTCCTGCTTTAACGAGCAGTTTGGCTGACTGGCTAAAACCGTGCCAGGACGCTTCGTGTAGAGCCGTGTTCCCATCCTGAGAAACACATACAGAAACAGAAAGCACATTGCCGAAGACCTAATTCATCTCCTTAGTATTGACACATCAGTGTACTTCGAGGGCACACCACGGGTCCTTTCTCAAATGGGGCTTTTCATTGGAACCACAGAGCCCAGAAAATGATTTCAGTGGCCAGTTTCTCCCTTCTCCCAGAAACAGTACATAATAAGTACCATTTAGTTTCTTAATTTTTATTTTTTGGGGGGGAGGGGCGGAGGACGAGAGAGAGAATCTTAAGCAGGCTCCACCCCCAGCATGGAGCCTAATGTGGGGCTCAATCCCATGGCCCTGAGATCATGACCTGAGCTGAGATCACGTCGGATGCTTGAATGACTGAGTCCCCCAGGCACTCCAGCAAATACCATTTTAGATTTATGATGTATAATAGATGCTTTAAGGCATTAGGGCTTAAATCTCTCAAGGAACCCCAGCTGAGAAAGGCTCATCCACAGGTCATGTTTAACCACAAGAGGACATGATGTTCATTCCTTCCCACCTCCATCAGCCTTTGGGGTCTGCTCTGCTCCTGGCCCCAGAGAGAACTCTGCAAAAATCAGGCAAATGAAGAGTCCGGCTTCATAAACTGCCAGGCCCAAGGGCTGGATAGACAGATTCCTCCTCTCATCTTCTCCCCCCAGAATTTAATCTCATCCAGTTCAGGCCAAAGTCTCAGGGACCGAAACAAATTAGCAGACACTGAGAAAACAATGACTTGTAAATAAGATAAACGAGTGCCCCTGATATGTGGCTTTTAAATAAAAACTAACCAATGGACACACACAGCTGGCACTTGTTTACCTTCCTATAAAAGAAATATTAATTGCAGTGAAGCGAGTGGGGTGCGGGTTACGGGGGGGAGAGGCATGGAGAGGAGAGGCACAGAGACCACCCGTGCTGTTCCAGGTCAGGGCGCAGAGTGTCCACTCCATGAGACTGGCTCACTAGCACTGACACCCACAAGGGGAAGGCAAGGTAGTGTCCCAAAGGCCAGGGAGTGGGATGGTGCTGGGAATGGTAGTGGCGACGCATGCACTGGCCCGTGGGCCCTACGGCACAGGGCAGGAGGCAAAGGAAAAAGTGACTGGGGGCGCTGGTGAGGGCACTTCTGGCGTGCTGCTGCTGCTCTGCGTCTTGACGGGGGGACGGGGGCCCTCATACGGATGTGCCCACTTAGTGGAAACTCACTGAACGGCACGCTTATGATTTGAACATTTTTCTGTGTATATATATATCACACTTTAATAAAAAGTTGTCTAAAAAGTAAACACCGGCTGAGCTGCGCTTAATTATGAAGTCCCCTGTTTTAAGACTGTTTAATGAATGAAAAGCAATGATTAATATATCATTGGGATTTCTTAAAGAACTAGTTTTGCTTATTTTTTCCTTCCAATCTATTTCAAATAAATTGGTCACTTTCTTTTAAAGAAAAATTAGAAATAATCCAGGGCACATCCCTTCCCCCATCGAGGCCTCCACAGATCATTATTAAAAGACTTTTCTTCTTTATCATTTATATTTATGTGGTCGCACATTGCAGCCACAGAATGGGAGGAAGGATTTAAAAAAAAAAAAACAATTTGTTGGAATATTAGTCTTTTAAAAGAAAGTTTGGGCTGATTTTATCATGTTAAATCATGAGTGACAGGACTCAGGATTGATAACACCTTGAACAGTCACAAGTTCCCAAAGCAGGGTCCTCAGGCCAACACGCCCCATGTCACCTTGTCTTGGCGGTCCAGAGCACAGCCCTCCTGGATGAGCGCCGCGATGACTTCCGTGTTCCCCACCACTGTGGCCCGGTGCAAGGCGGTCTGATCCCCCTGCAGAGTGATGTGGATGCAGGAACAGCAGTCAGCTCTCCCGACCCCACCCTGCAATACTCAAACTCCCCTACTCTGACACAAGGACATCTCCTCTCCTCAACTGGAGCAGACTGGCCACCATGCCAGGCAGAGCTTTTTTGTTCACAAACTCAGTGGGAACCTTGAACCAACCATAGAACAGCTTCAGTGCTGACCTCGAAATAAGGGTCAGGCACTCCCCCGCCGCCCCAAGGAATGGCAGTGTTTGGGGGGATTATGACTGTCACATCTGTGAAAAGTCTGAGAGCTAGACTGTGTGTGCTATGCGATCAAGCCAGCAATCTTTACTCCCTACTGAGTCCTCCCGTTGTCTGCTTTCTTTCAGAGGAATCCGTATCCAGCTATGTCAGCTAGCAACACTCATGATTTGATGATGGGTGCATATTTGTGGACTGATCTGTACAGGCTGAGGGTAACGTCGAGGTTTATGCTATGTCATCTGAGGACTCCAGGGACTATAAGCTACCACTGTGTATGTCTATGAAGCCTCTTCTGATATTTCATGACAGCATCCTCACTGATTTATGCTGCCATTTGACCCCTTTCCCTGTGGTCAGATGCCGGGGATTGCTGACCTCCTCTTTCTCCATCAGGGCATCAAAGGGAACTTGACTCTTTCCCCTAATTGCATTTGAGAGAAAGTAAGATGATCAAGATAAGAGAGGTTCTGAAGTCTCTAAGAGCACAGCTCATCTCTGACACGTACTCCGGAAGTCAAGTCGAGACAAATCAAGTCAGCCTGGGGTCCAAACTGGAATAGAGAGATGGGTGAACAGTGTGGAAAACTTCTGGTAGGAAAGGGAGGGGTGCAGGGCAAGGGGGCCAGATGTGAGTCTTGCACAGCCTTGGGAGACAGCTGTCACCTTGTTGGGCCTCTGGTACTTCACCTATAAAAGGAGGGATGGATGGTCCCCAAGGTCTGTCCCTTCCCTTCTTGGGTTCTATGATTTGGTTGGTGAGAGTTCTGCATAAATAAAATGTTCTGGTGGAGCACCAGAGGAGCAAAGGACATACTCTGGGGCATCCCTCATCCTTAGCCCAAGAGAGGAAAGAGAGACAATTATAAGACAGAAAATATGGAGATTTTTTTGAAGAGGGATGCACTGCTACCTATAAATAACCTTAATGAAATCTGATTCTACTTATTAAACACCCTAAAATTTAGAAAAAACAACTATGCATATTAAAATCACTTAATAAAAAAAAATCCTGGAGATGGATGGTCGTGATGGTTGTACAACAATGTGAATATACTTAATGCCCCTTAACTGTACAGTTGAAAATGGTAAATCTTATGTGCATTTTATCATAATAAAAAGAGCATATAAGGCGATTTAAAACTCAAATTCACTTCCTTAAAATTAAAAAAAAAACTCCCTTTAAAAATCCATAAGGGGGGGCAGCCCTGGTGGCTCAGCGGTTTAGCGCCCCCTTCAGCCCGGGGTGTGATCCCTGCATGGAGCCTGCCTCTCCCCCTGCCTGTGTCTCTCCCTCTCTCTGTGTGCCTTTCATGAATAAATAAATAAAATCTTAAAAAATAAAAAAAATAAATAAAAATCCATGAGGGGAAGTAATTTTTATTTTTTTCCTTATACTTTTAAATATCTTCCTATTTTTTATATTTAAGATGTACAATTTTAGCAACAGGGAAAACTGCTATTTATTAAAAGTCTAAGCTGTAACAATATACCAATAATAGGATTGTCCATGGCTCAGAATCTCTTCTCACTATTCATGTGTAGAATTAAGGGATTTCTGCAGCGTGATGGGTCAGGACATCTAGCTCTATTATTATTATTTTTTTTTTATGATAGGCACACAGTGAGAGAGAGAGAGGCAGAGACACAGGCAGAGGGAGAAGCAGGCTCCATGCACCGGGAGCCCGACGTGGGACTCGATCCCGGGTCTCCAGGATCGCGCCCTGGGCCAAAGGCAGGCGTCAAACCGCTGCGCCACCCAGGGATCCCTCTAGCTCTATTATTATGATTCATCCACTGCCCCCAGCATTTCTATCATGAACCCTCCCTCTTGGCATTCTAAACCATTATCTCCATTATAAATTAGATTAAGACTTGGTTACCTTCTTGTCCACCATCCCAGACCCCTTACTCAAAGACAACCCTTTCTGCATGCCTTGCAGTCACAAGAAGAATGTGGCCACTGGATCAGCGGGTGCAGGAGGTGCATCAAACCATTACACATTCTTCTGAAACATGCTAGGAAGTATTTCCAGATGACATACACTATGTACAAACAAGTCATCCTATGAGAAACTGCCCAAATCTTAACTTTTAAAAATTTTCTGTATGAATTTCCAAGACTGCCATTTCCCCATCAGAATGGTGACAGGTTTTCCCAAAATGGGCCTCAAGTACAGTTGATGACCTGATAAGATAGATGGTGTTTTGTTCTCTGCAAGAAGGGGAGACTGCAGCTTATTCTTTTGGGATAAACATGGCTTTTTTTTTTTTTTTTTAAGATTTTATTTGTTTATTCGTGAGAAACACAGAGAGAGGCAGAGACACAGGCAGAGGGAGAAGGAGGCTCCCTGTGGGAAGCCCAAATGCAGGACTCTATTCCAGGACCCTGGGATCATGATCTGAGCCAAAGGCAGGGTGCTTGACCACTGAGCCACCCAGGCACCCCTCCCAGGACCTTTTAATATTCCCACAGACTGCCAGCACTGGAACCATCACTCCTTGGACTGATGAGAACTGCCTTTTCACATAACAGAACTTAACCATTTGATCTGTGTTGTGCACAAAGCCTGGCACTCAGGGATCACGTCAGCCACTTTTCTGTCCAAGTCATTGCATGAGGGGCCTCAGCTGGTGAGGCTGCAGTCTAGCCTAAACCTTGCTGCAGATCAAGTGTTTTCTTGTGTTTCACAAGCTGCCCCTAAATCACAAGTTCAAGCAGCTTCAGAGCTAGAATATCACTATTATTTATTACTTGCTCTCAGCATGAATCTTTTGCTTCCCTGGAGGGGACTTTCCTTTGTGAAACTCTAGCTCGATGAAAGAAGCTAACTCTAACTTTTGGTTTATCCTTTAAAAGTAAATTTCCAGACGGATTATCAAGATT
Organism: Canis lupus dingo; assembly: GCF_003254725.2. Classification (NCBI taxonomy): domain Eukaryota; kingdom Metazoa; phylum Chordata; class Mammalia; order Carnivora; family Canidae; genus Canis; species Canis lupus. The sequence goes on along the minus strand of NC_064254.1, from coordinate 49,001,821 downwards.
CAAAGAGATCTAATTAATTGAGTGAGGTGCAGTGAGAACATAGATTGTCCTAAGCCACTGGAGCAGATGTCTCCTGCAGAGACTTAGAGGACACTGCCTGTCTCTAGGCCACCGCTTCCCCTCCAGCTCTACTCCCCTCTGAGAACTCACTCTGAGCCTGGGTCCTGACCCCATCAGTCAGATAAACACTGCCAAGAAGGCCAACATCAGCTTTTCCTCACTGTAGGAGGCTGTCCTTGAGCTGTGCCATTGGCCTTGCAAACACTGGATGGGGCAGTTCTAGAGGACTGCATGAGACACTTTCTCTGGCTTATAAATACCAGCCACCACAAAGTTACCAAGATGAGAGTGGAAGGCCACTCAGAGAGACATGAAACATATAAGCAATAGGCCACCCTGGGCTATCTATCTCAGGGCTCCTCTTCCCCAAACCCAACCCCATCGAGCACCTGAGACCCTCGATTGAAATAGGGCCAGTTACTTTTCTCCTATAAAATTTACTGTGGAAACATTTCGTCTTTGAAATAGGACACAAAAAACAACAAAATATGTCCTCAATACATACTTATTAACAGACCCAGGCAGCAACTTTGACATAATCCTTATTTCTGTATTATCTAAGTACACCATGAAATTCTGGAAATTTGAAAAAAAATGCTGGAAAAGGTATGACACTCTTAACAGCATTCGATAGTTGTTTGTTCAATACATGTTTATTGACCCTCTACTCTAAATGGCATCTAATTCTCTCATTTTACTGATAACAAACAAATTACTAAAGCTCAGTGCTATTCAGTGCCTCGCCGAGGATATCCAGTTAATTCGGGGTAGCACGGTTAGGCCAGAATTCAAATTGTCAAGGCTCTTTGCACTTACTCCAAGCTGTATCCACCCCATGAAGTCAATTAACCTCAGTGCAGGCCTTAAAAAAGATCAGCTGCCTCTTTATGGCATCATCTAGCTAAGTGCTTTAGCACAGTGCCATGGCCACTACAGGTGCCCAAGAAGTATTTGTTGAATGATTAACTACAAAGAAGCAGAAGGAAAAACACTGCAGCTGGGAACCTGGAGAGCCAGCAGCAACCCTGCAGTTTGGCACTTTGATTTGGGACATGCTGACCTGTTTGCAAAGTGCGTAAACTGCCAGCTCTCAATTTTTCTGGCTTCAGTGTTTCTCACTTACGGGATTTAAGGAGTTTGCAACCTCTGAGGTCTAAATCTTTGTTGTGAAATACTTTTAATTCTCTCTCCTACGTGGTGTAAAAGAGTGAGCACACAGTGCACGGAGATTCCAAAGCTAAGCTCTGGGAAGAAGCTGAAGGCACACAGAGGTGGAACACGTCCCTCTTCAGGAGGAATCCTTCCCAGGTGGCACCGACAGACATGTTGCAAGGAAGCCCAGAACAGCACAGGTGTGCAAAAGCAAGCTGCTGACCTCTTTTTCTCTCTCTGATCTTCTAGGGTTCTTCCTAGCCTTTCTTCTCTGGGTTTTCTTATTTTTTTCTTCCTTCGTGGCTTTGATCATGGCCACGGGGTCCTGGACTATTTCTGAGGTGGGGGCCGTGTAGTTGCTCATTGACCAATCAGAGATGGCATTAGAGCTCCAATGCGAGTTGACAGGATTGGCAGGAAGCAAGAGGGGATTTTCTCCTGGAGTTGCATATTCTAAAGAACTGGTTTCCACAGGTTGAAATTCATAATAATCCCATTCCAGGCCACTGGAGGTCATTCTTCAACTAATTCTCAGTCCTTACCATGACATAGGGAATATATCTGCAGAATATGAAGTTAGGAGTAAATTCTTCACAACATTAACATTCTCTATTTCTACCTATCATCCAAGACAGGTAACTTCTGAACTGATTTTTTCCAATAATTAATGTCCCAGCTTCTTTAAAAAAAAACACCTATAGTTTTCTTCTTCGAATTCGTGCATAAATTTCAAAACTGATCATCAACAGGCACAGAAAATGTAGAAAACAGACATGAAGAGTATTCTGGTGAACGCATTACTTCAGAACTAGTGATGATCAATGCTACTTTCTCCTTTCCCAAACAATTTTACACGGTTTGGTTGCTCTGTTTTTGTTTTGTCTTGATTTAAGTTATCAAGGAGAAGCAATGTATATATTGTCTGATTGGGGCAAGGAAAAGAGGCAAGAAAATACATTATTCCAATAAATGAAATGAAGGAGTTTCTGTCTAAAAGTAGTGCTGAACTTCCTTCTGCTGACATGTCTCCCTTTGGCTACCTTGTGAAAACTCCTATTTTACTTCCTACCTTACCTAATATAAACACCCTTGCCTGATATAAACTTGTAAGGAAATTAGCGTGGCTTTTGCTATATGAGAACACAGTGATTCTCGGAGCCTAAGCTTGATGCAGGACTTAGGTTGAGATGAGTTAGCACGCCTGGTATGGGAGCCTTGCTGGCATGGCCAGTGAGGACTTTAATTATGCAAAGAGAAGACCAACATGTCTGCACCAGCACCCAATGCCCTGCCTTTTCTGTGGTCAAAATCTTTTCTCTCGCCTTGTATTTTCATTCCTGTCATCTAAGGAGATGATATATAATCAGGAATGTTATGATGGTTACAGTGTGGAGAAAAAAAGTATTATGATCCAGAGTAGAAATCAACAGCTGAAAGCTAAATCAGCATCTTTTGAAAGTAACAGTTTCGATGACCCAACAACTTCCAAATATAACCAGAGATTTAAGAATGATACTGGACAGCCTTCTGCCTGTACGTAAAACAAAGACATTTAGTTATTTCTTTACGAATACTGTCCATCTTGTGTGTCTGCCAAGTTTCAGAACATTGCACAGATAATTACACAAAATTAGAAGCATTATGGTAACCTATATGATAGCATACTTGAGGGTCTGAAATTTGATTAACACTCTGTAACCACAGTTATTAAAGGTAAATCAGGAAGAGATTATGATAAATGCAAATTCTTTAAGATTTTGTATTCCTCACAAAATTTATTTGTTAGGGTCCTACCACACAAATTAAAGTTGAAATTAGAATTTCTGAAAATAGGGACGCCTGGGTGGCTCAGCAGTTGGGCGCCTGCCTTTGGCCCAGAGTGTCATCCTGGAGACCTGGGATCGAGTCCCACATCAGGCTCCCTACATGGAGCCTGCTTCTCCCTCTGCCTGTGTCTCTGCCTCTCTCTCTCTCTCTGTCTCTCATGAATAAATAAATAAAACCTTAAAAAAAATAGAATTTCTGAAAATAATTTCCAATCACATTATCATAGGACTTCGGTAATAGCTCATTGGAGGACAATTTATATGATCTTATCTCTATCTTCCTTTTAGAGAATCTATATCCCCAAAGACCAAGGCAAGCCTGTGCACTATGTGACGTCACCCCAGCCACTGATGATTGACTCAGGAATAGATATCTGACTCCAAAGGAGCCAATCAGAGTCTTTCTCTAGATAATCTGAATGAAAAGACTCAGAGATAAGTCCTAATAAAGGCATTGCCCCAGAGGGAACTCTTTCAGCAGGCTTCCTTTTTCTTGGATTCCATGGTATCAGTTATTTTTTTACTTTGAACAGATCCTCTTTAACTAAATGTACACTAAGAGAAATCAAGGTGAGAAAAGGAAGAAATTAAGTTTTTAAGCCCTACTTTTTCTAGTAGTAAGCCTAGTCAATTACATATTTCCAACAGGCCTTGCCCACATTCACTCTAGTGTGTGTACGTGTGTATATGCGTGTGTCTGTGTGTAGTGTGCTCCTTCACACCAAGACAGGACATAGGCAAAATGCCCTTTGAGGCTCTACACTTGGATGATACTAGATAGGACATGAACCATGAAGCGAAAACTACCGCACCCTTGCAAACTCTAGCTTGTTACTGAGAATGGATCCCAGGGCAGGTCTTTAAGAGGAAGTTCTTCCCGCCATGGGGACAAAGACAAAGCTAAAAAATGGTAGAAATGCAACTTCTACTCTTCCACCTTATAGCTGGTTACACACTGTACTGTGGATTTCTAGGCAGACAAGATCTCCTAATAGCTCATCCCAATAGAATGTGGCTTCTACTCACATCATCCTGGACATCGAGGTCACAGCCAGCCTTCAGCAAGATCTGGACCACAGAAAGATGGCCCTTATTGGCAGCAAGATGAAGGGGGGTCCGGCCATGCTGTTAAGGCAAAACAAACACTGATATCAGAATAGGACATCAAAACACTGCCCTGAGGGCACCTGGGTGACTCTATCAGTTAAGCGCCCAACTCTTGGTGCCAACTCAGTTTATGATCTTAGGGTCATGGAACCAGGCCCTGTGTCAGGCTCTGTGCTCAGTGTAGAGTCTACTTGGATTCTCTCCCTCTGCCTCTCCCACTGCTTGCACACACTCTTTCTAAAATAAATAAATAAATCTTTAAAAAAAAAAAAAAAAAACCCTAAGAAACACTGCCCTGGAGCAGAGTGGGGACCTGGAGCAAGATTTACACAGTAGGGACGCCTGGGTGGCTCAGTGGTTGTGCGTCTGCCTTTAGCTCAGGTCATGATCCTGGAGTCCCGGGATCGAGTCCCACGTCGGGCTCCCTGCATGGAGCCTGCCTCTCCCTCTGTGTGTCTCTCATGAATAAATAAATAAAATCTTAAAAAAAAAAATATTTACACAGTGGCAGGCCCCTTCCCCTTCAGTTCAGCAGGAAGTCCTTATATATTTACCCAGAATTCAAGTGTGTCTCAGTTAACCTGTTATGAGCCTTGTGATAAATGAATATGCTAAAAATGTAAAGATTTCCTTCAGTGCATAATTTCTACTCCATACTCAACAAACAAATAGGAAAATGAGGAGTTTCTTGTCTTCTCTTATTTTCCCCCTGGTGCTCAAGGATGATGAAGTGCCACAATGAATTGGATGGGGCAAAAGATGAGAGAACAGCAAAATCTCAAGTTAATCAGCTCCCAGAAAAATCTGATTAGTAATTATTAAAAATTGAAACTACTGGCCAAACTGTTTTGGATAGGTTCTCCCTTTGTAAAACCAAATTTTAAAATTATAACATATTTCAGCCATTCAAAAATATGAATATTTTCAATGTACATACCTAGCAATCACTTTAAGAAACCAGATATGTTCCCTGTGAACACTTCCCAGAGTCCACTTTCCTCCAGCTCCAGAGGTAATCACTTTTAAATTTGGTATTCTTCATTCTTTTGCCACCTATTGTATTTTACTATGCGTTTATTGTCATAAATAATAACTAAACACTCTTTTGCTTAGTTTAGAACCTTACATAAGTAGTATTAAACTATTAAAATATCATTTGCCAATATTTTTGTCCAATGTTATATATTTTAGATTTCTTTTTCATATTGTCACATGTAGTTCCGGTTCATTTATTTATTATTCACCCATGCTCTACTGATGGGCACCCCGGATCTTTCAGGGGTTTGCAGACACATTTGTGTGCACATCTCCCTGTGCACTTGAGGAGGCTTCTTGGCCCTGTGGTTGGGTCGCAGAGATGACTGGTTCCTGAGGTACACAGGAAGTAATACTCAGAATAACGCTCTTCAGTGTAAATCAACTTCTATCCAGAGAACTGACCTTGCCAAATTCCAGCTTCTTCAAATTCTAAAGGAGGCATCATATTCCCTTTGCATTCTCCCTCAAGTTCACTCTAAAGAAATGTTCTACGTTCTGCTTCAGAAGTCATTTAGCTACAGCTCCCACCCATGCTGAAGCACACCCTGTGCATTCTTAATAAGAGGATAAGAGGGCACCTGGGTGCTCGTTGGTTATGCATCTGCCTTCGGCTCAGGTCATGGATCTGGGATCCTGCAATGAAGCCCCACATCCCTGCTCAGCAGGGAGCCTGCTTCTCCCTCAACCCCTCCCCCTGCTTGTGCTCAGTCCCTCGGTCTCTCTCTTTCTCAAACAAATAAAATCTTTTAAAAAAGGAAGGGAGCTAATAGTCTCTTATGTCCTTCTAGTACCTCGATAAAACTTTCCAAGGAGCTTTATTGATATTCTAGCAGGATAAACTCATTTATGATCTCCATAAAATGTCAGTTTGCCATGGGTAACCAGCCGTGAGGAAAACAGAGATAGCAGACAATAAAGGATCTTAATTTCTACCCATGAAATGCAATCAAAGCAGTAGAATGATTCTATAAAGAAAGAGGTCAGAGCTCACTTTAAAATTAGAATTCTTAATTAAGAAAAAAGTTACTCCCAAGAAAGTGGGCTATAAAAAGCCTTCATAAAAAGGCAATGTCTGAGAGGAGATGGAGTGACCTTCCTTGGCTAGCAATCGTCTCAGTGCACACTGCTTAACCTTGATTCTTTCAATGAAAGGTCCACAGCTGATCAGATGGAGCAAAATAAGCGGGTTCCACTCACTGGGCCTGGTCCCAGGATCCATCTGTCATCACATGTCCTTGCTAAGGACGTCTGATGATGACCTTCACTAAGTTTCTAAGACATTAGGAAACAGGGAAGTCTGTCATGTTTGTGAGGAGACAGATGTGTGTGCTGTGAGCAAGGCTGACAGGATGGTGGGAGACGAGTGCTTCTGGGCAACTGGAAAATATAAACCTTGATGGAGAGAAGCCACTGGAGAGAGCCTGGAGAAGAGGACAAAGGACAAAGAGACTCCAGGTGTCAGGCAGGGCAGCCTGAGGAACATCCTCATCAGTAACCAGATATAACTGGTTAGAAGTTGAGGCTCAAGGAGGCAAAAGGGTTTGCCCAAGTGAACACAAATAATCAGAAGGCAGAAGGAAATGCTGCTGTGGTTCAAACCAGGTCACATCTAGGAGGGCCGTTATAAACTAGAAATTACTAACAAGATGGCCCTGGGCTACAGGCACCTTCCTAATCCAAAGTCAGCAGAGAATCTTTTCTGTGGAGAAAGGACAGGCTTGCGGTGTTAGAGCCTGATGAGCCAAGTTCAAATCTCAGCTCTGACTAACAACACCTGTGACTTTGTGCATGATACTCTCCTAAGCCCATTTTCCCACCTCTAAAATAGGAATCGCCTCCACTATTCACCCCATAAATTGAAGTAGGATAAATGAGCAGATTAATGCCAGAAAAGATAAGATCCACCATCTAAGATGGGTTTTCCTTCCCTCCAGCTGTCCTCAGTCCTCACCCCTGAAGATACCCCAATTGTTCCCTCTCCCCCTTGGCACCCCTACACTTTTGCCTTAGCAAAGATCAGTGGGATATTTTCAATGGTGAACAGACCTGGGTAAAGTGTTGGAAATCAGATCACTTGGATATTCAGTTAGGCTCCAGCTGAGAGGTCAAGATTCCTACTGGGCAGTTCTTCTTTTTTTTTTAGGGGTGGGGAGAGGCAGAAGGAAAGGGAGAAAGAGAACCTTAAGCAGGCTCCACATTCTGCACAAAGCCTGATGCAGGGCTCAATCTCACAACCCTGAGATCATGACCTGAGCCAAAAGCAAGAGTTGGATGCTTAACTGACTGAGTCACCGAGGCGCCCCTCCAACTGGGCAATCCTGATCCACTTGTCCACTTCCATTTTTGAAATATGGCTCATGGTTCCCAGTTTCTACATCTTTGCTAGATGGGCCTTCTTCCTGGGAATGTTCTTCTCTAAACTATGACTTTTCAGATTCCCCAAGAAGCATTCCCAGACTTGTCTTCTCTGTTCCCACAGCATCTCAGCTTCCTCTTAAGAAACCATCACATTCTGTCACCCTGGGCCCTGGCTTTTCCTTCCAACTAGGCCATAATCCCCTGAGGGCAGGACTGTGCCTTCCATGAATGATGAAGCAGGTTGACTCTGGGGTAGTATGGGGCCAAGTTAAGGAGGAGACAGACAGTGCTCCTCAGCCACAGGCAGACTGAGGCTACCTGGGACACAGGGACAAATTCCAATTCCAGGCTTGATGTCAGAGAAATGGAGAGTATGGGAATGGCTGCGGACTCCAGGTTTTGGGATGTCTCAGGCCCTCAGAGAAGTGTAGACATCTAGGGGCTTCATAAGTATTTAAGCAGGTGCAACAGTGACATGGGGACTTCTCTGAGGAGCCAGTGTCCCCCTCACACGTCTGGCTGCTTTTCTGGCATCAGGTAAAAGTATAGCAGCTGCAAAGGCAATAGTCATTGGTTTCCCACTGAACCTGAAGCTGTCTCATTCCTGTTCCCTGGGGTTTCCTAACACAAGACCAACTCCCTTACACACACACTCACACACACATACCAAAGGTGGAGAACAAAAAAGAATCAGAAATGCATTTGGTTTTCTAGAACATTATATTGTGAAAAGTAACGAAAGTAGAGCCAATCAGAAAAGTCACTGCTCATGAACAGACATTTCTCCAAAGAAGACCTACATATGGCCAACAAGCACGTGATAAAATGTTCCACATCACTTGCCATCAGGGAAGTACAAATCAAAACCACAATGACTTACCACTTTACACTGGTGAGAATGGCTAAAATTAACAAGACAGGAAACAACAAATATTGGTGAGGATGTGGAGAAAGGGGAACACTCTTGCACTGTTGATGGGAATGTGAACTGGTGCAGCCACTCTGGAAAACTGTGTGGAGGTTCCTCAAGAGTTAAAAATAGAACTACCCTATGACCCAGCAATTGCACTACTGAGTATATACACCAAAGATACAGATATGAAATGATGGGACACCTGCACCCCAATATTCATAGCAGCAATGTCCACAATAGCCAAACTGTGGAAGGGGCCATGATGTCTTTTGACAGATGAATGGATAAGGAAGGTGTGGTATATATGTACAATGAAATACTACTCAGCCATCAGAAAGAATGAATACCTACCATTTACATTGATGTAGATAGAACTGGAGGGTATTATGCTGAGTGAGATAAGTCAATTGGAGAAAAGACAATTATATGGTTTTCACTCATACGTGGAATATAAGACATAGTGAAAGGGACCATGAGGGAAGGAGGGGAAATTGAATGGGGCAAAAATTAGAGAGGAAGACAAACCATGAGAGACTCCTAACTCTAGGAAACAAATAAAGGGTTGCAGAAGGGGAAGAGAGTGGAGGGATGGGGTAACCAAGTAACGGGAACTAAGGAGGGCAATTGATGGGATGAGGACTGGGTGTTATACTATATTTTGGCAAACTGAATAAAATACTAAAAAAAAAGTTACTGCTCCCACCCAGCACACAGGAACACCTCAAGGTCAACCCTGGCAAATGGGGAAAGCTGCAATCCCCCTAAGTGTGAGGGGGCAAATAATAATCGGCCCTTAGAGAAGTCTCTGAGTGACTTAGGGCCAAGGATTCAACTGCTCTCATCTTCATGCCCATGGGACTGGCCAATGGAAGAAACAGGAAAAGGAGAAAGACTATGAACTATAAACAATAAAAAGAAGAAATTTTTGAAGCACCCATTTGTCCTTGGCTTCCCCAGTTCAATTCAACTCAACTCAACCCGGCCTCTGGAGGCTCAGGTAAACCATTAATAATAAGGACAAGAGCAAGAAACAGCAGCAGCTAATATTTATGGGATACTTCCTATGTGATATCTTAAGAATGTTACATGTACTAGCTCATTCAGGCCACCTCACAACCCTATGAGATAGGCACTATATTTAGGTGAGGAATTTCCATTTCAGAGATGACAAAACTGAGGCATGGAGGGATCTGGTCACTTTTTCTATGTTATAAAGCAAGTAATTAGAGCCTGGATTCACCCCTAAGCCATCTGACTCTGGCCCCCACACTCTGACCCACCTACCTGCTGCCACTTGCTGTGTGTGTGTGTGTGTGTGTGTGTGTGTGTGTGAAGCTCTCTCCTTGCAGAGGGGTTCCACGTCGCACAGTTAGGAAGTTCCCAAGACTCCCAGATGATGACCTCTGGAAATGACCTGGTTCCCTTAGAATCTCAAGGACAAGGAGAGAGGTTTTCTATTCCCACTCTACAGCTAATAACTTGGGCAGGTTGGTCTGTTTGTCCACCTATATTGATGTCTGAGTCCCTTCTCCAGAGTTTCTGACTCAACTCTCTGCGGTGGGGCCCAGGTATCTGTTGTTCTACACCCTCCCAGGTGAGTGACCCGGGCTAAGAACCATAGGAGGAGATAAAGAGGGGGCAGGATAATCCTCTCCAGGAAAGCTATAGGCCCTCAGGTGAAACCTGCCCTGTCGGGCCTGTCCAGGCACGAGTCATTCCTCTAGTTACATTCCTCGTGATGCTCTCAACCCCACCTGTCAGTACAAAACACTAAAATACTGCACCACCACAACCCAGAGTTTCTGTTTCTGAAAAGAGTGTGTGAGCAATATAATGACATTACTAAAAATCTGGAAAATTAAAAATCTGTAATTCTACCACCAAATACAATTATTATCATTTTTAAATAACGATTAACATTTATTTATTTATTTATTAACTTGAGAGACGGCGCGTGCAAGAGCTCATAAGCACTGGAGTAGAGAGGTGGGGGGGTAGGGAGGTGCAGATGGGGAGGGAGAGGGACTAGCAGACTCCATGCTGAGCACAGAGCCTGAGGCAGGCTCCATTTCAGGACCCCTGAGATCATGACCTGAGCCAAAACCAAGAGTTAGACGCTTAACCGATGGAGCCACACAGGCACCCCATTTTAAAATCTTTTATTTATTTATGTATTTATGTATTTATTTATTTATTTATTTACTTATTTATTTATTCATTTATTTATTTAATCAGGGGCAAAGGGGGAGGGAGAGGGAAATAATCCCAAGTACACTCTGCACTGAAGGGGGGCACCCAACGATGGGCTCAATCTCACAACCCTGAGATCATGACCTGCAGGAAAAACCAACCAAGAGTCAGATGCTTAACTGACTGAGCCACCCAGGCATCCCACAGCTATTATTTTTATCTAATCTTTTTCAGTGCATCTTTTCTACTGATGCTTTTGCAAGTTATATCAATAGGTCACATATAACTATCTTCCTTTTTTATTAATATTATACCTTAAACCAGCGCTTCTCAAACTTTATTGGGCACCAGAATCTCCTGGACGGCTTGTTACAAAAGACAGATAGATATCGGGGCCCTTTCAGAATTTCTGATTCAGTAGGTTAGAGTGGAGACTAATTTGCATTTCTAACAAGTTCCCAGGAGAGGCAGATGCTGCTAGTAGGGGATGACATTTTGAGAGCCACTGATGTAAACCACTGATTTTCAGGCTGTTTGCATATTAGAATTACTTGAAATCTTAAAATAAAAACAAACCCAAAATTTACCCCCGAAGGACTGTATTCTCTCAGCCTAGGGTTGGAAGAATATGAATAGGAGTTTGAAGTTCCGGGTGATTCTAACGTGCATCCGGAGGCTATAAATCCCTGCCTGGCACCCTTTAAAGGTACCAGTTGCTCCAACCTTCCCTGGCATCAGGATAGGCCATCTGAGACCAGTAGCAGTGAGAGGACACAAGACCCTGCAGGGAATGCACATTTCCCTTGATTTAACCAGAGTGAGACAGAGACTCAGCACCTGTCCACTCCTGGAGAACTAAACAGCAAAGGGCCTTGAGATGTTGCCAGGCAATAACCACAAAAAAAGTGGCCTCAGTATCAGCGACTCTGGGATTCTGGTCTAAGGGGGCTGCTTTATTATGCAGGTCAGCCTGATGGGTCCCAACTTCGAGCAGAACTGCTGCATGAACAGCAGAGTCCTATTCAGCAGGCGGGATCCATAAATTACACTCAGAAGTGACCATGAAGGGTATACAGAATGAAGCAATCCTTGCTTCTCATTCTGAAGAGGCCAGCTCCAGGCTGGAGGGGCTGGGCTCTGTCAGAGCATTCCAGGAGGAGGATTCTTGCTCAGATAAAGATCTCCTACCGGTGGGGATGACAAGGGAGACTAGCCAAAGGTAACCAGCTTAAAATACACCTTGAAAGGAAGTGGAGGTGTTTTGTTCCCACCAGGTGTTCAGATATGGGGCTTAACCCTGTCACTGACAATCCTCCGGGGACAGGAATGGTTACTGGAGAGACTCCTAAGAAAGAGCTGAGCTGAGGGAGGGGGACCAGGGACCATTTGAGAACCATAACCGACAGAAACCTAGAAAGACTCCTTTTCTACGGACTCCATGTGGCCATGACCTTGGTCACTCATTACTTTAGCCAGGATTCCGACATTGGGTCCTAGCTCTTCTCTCGTGCTTAGGTATCCCAGATCGTCCTTAGTAAAGAGCAAGCCTTTCAGACTGACAATGAATGATCCCATGAATGATGAGCCCTGACCCTCTGGCAGCTGCCTGGTCTAAGAGAGAGCAGGCCTAAAAAGTGAGAAGGCAATATATACACATATTGAATCATTATGTTGTTTACCTGTAACTAATAAAATATTATATGTCAATCATATCTCAATTTAAAAAAATGAGAAGAAAGGGTGCTGTGCTTACCCATTCTTGGAACACTGCCTTTGTCCAATGACATGCTTATGACCAAAGTCACACAGAGCCCTGGGACAGAACCCAAAGGAATAAAAAGGCTGGAAACTCTGAAGAGGGGTGGGGAGAGGCAAGGATGAAGGAACCGGGACTCAGTAGCTCAAAAAAATAAAACAATTAAATCTCTTAATTGGAAGTTGTTACAAGGTGGGCAGTTGCACAGATGTTACCCACAAGAAGGGAAACAGTTTAGGGAGGAAGAATTTAGGTTAGATTAATATAATAACTTCAAAATGACAAGACTTCCTTTCTCAGGAGATCATGAAATAGATCAGGATCATGCAATCTTTACTGAGGCAAGAAACGTCAGTCTACATTATCCGTGGCATTAAAGAAAGAAGCAAGGGAAGAGAGAGATAGGAGGCAAGAGAAAGGTGCAATGCTGGTAAAATAAGAGCAACATATTTTAGAAACAAAATAATGTTCAGATTGATAAGGGTCTTTGAGAGTTTAATTTGGATGAGGATAGTAAGACTAATAGAGGTTCTATGATTTTGTAAGACTATAAATCTAATTTCTGGCAGAACTGCATAGATCTAGAACCCTGGCCGCTTGGAACCTCATTTAGATTTTAAATTGTAGAAACCGCCCCCCCCCCAACTTTCTTAGGTGCCCCTGGGTCCTCTTCTAATAGACAGTGTTCCCCAAATCCCAACTGCCTAGAATGGTATAGATTTGGGTTGAAAAATTCAGTCCTTCCCAGGTTTATGATTCAATGAAAAGAAAGTTATGAAGGAATTCAGGAGAAAATGGGCAAAGAAAAAGTACCATGGATCGAAGGAGACTGAGACAGTACAACTTTTATTTTTAAAAAGTTGATAGCTTAAAAAGCCTTCAGAGGGACCTGGGTGGCTCAGTTGATTAAGCATCCAACTTGTGATTTCGGCTCAGGTCATGATCTCAGGGTTTTGAGATCGAGCCCCAAGTCAGGTTCCATGCTGGGCCTGGAGCCTGCTTAAGATTCTCTTTCTCCCTCTCCCTCTGCACCTCCCCACCACTAAAATACATACATACATACATACATACATACATACATACATACATACATACCAATGAACCTTCGGAGCTTTCTTTCCTTGTTGGAAAAGAATCTTATCTACCTGTCTACTTGGATGAGTGACTTATCACATCTTAATGAGACTATAGGTGAAAAAAAGCAGCAAGAGACTAACTAAATTCCTTGGATGACAAAAACTGGGATTCAAGAAAATCTCATATTGGAAGAATACGCGAATTTTCACAAGACAAAATGTAATGGGGGCAGATGTAAAATTCCTGTGCTGAGGATCAACAGTCCAATCACACAAGGGCAGGGGTACAAGAATTGTCCTGTAAAATAATCCTCCCTTTTCAAATGACCAACTTTCTATGCCAAAATCTTCATAATATTTCTCTAAGTCTTACTTTGGGGATAGCCTGATAATTATAAATAATTTGGTGAGATGATTTGAAATGTATATTGTTAAGAATCAATTATTCAAATACAATAGCTTAATTAATGAGATTTCTTTTTAAGGTGATCCAGTAACTGCCAGGGTCAGGCTTGCTTCTAGAAAAGTCCACCAGCAAGAAGAACCAAAATACTGGGACCCCTGGTGGCTCAGCGATTGAGCATCTGCCTTCGGCTCAGGGCGTGATCCAAATTCAAGGATCGAGTCCCATGTCAGGCTTCCTGCATGGAGCCTGTTTCTCCCTCTGCCTATGTCTCTGCCTCTCTCTGGGTCTCTCATGAATAAATAAATAAAATCTTAAAAAAAAAAAAAAAAAGAAGAAGAAGAAGAACCAAAATACTTCAAGCAGCTTAGTTGGCTGTTAAGGATTCCATCAGTTCCTATAGTACATCTGTCCCTAAGTGATAAAGCATGGCTTCATGGCCCCCATATTCCTCACAGATTGCTGCTTAGCATTTTCAATCAGTTGATGCATTGACAGAACGAAACACGGTGGTCCAATGCAGGATGAACTATGGTCAAGAGATCAGAACTGTCCTCTCATATTCATATATATATATATATTTTTTTTTTTTTACTAGAAATCACTGCCTTTTCAGCAACTATTAATATAATCATGTAGTTTTCTCCTTTAACTTGTTGGCATATTGAATTATGGAGCCAACCATGCATTTCTGGATCAAACCCTACATGATCACACAGTATTATTCTTTTGATAAATACTGTATCCTTCTAAGTAATGTTATTAATCTAAGTAATGTTATTATTTTATATCTATGTTCATAAGTGAGGTTGATCTATACTTCTTGTACTATCTCTCTCCCTCTCTCTCTCTCTCTCTCTTATACTTACTTGGTTTTTGTATTCAGGTTGTGCTGGTTTCATAAACCAAATCTAGCTTTCCATTTTGTTCTATGCTTAGAATAGTTTAAATAACAATGGAACTATTTTTTTGTTGTTGCTAAACTATGGAACAGGGTTAACCATTTGGCCCTAGTACTTTTTAATTTTTTTATTTTTTAAAAATATTTATTTATTTATTTATTTATTTATTTATTTATTTATTTATTCATGATAGACATAGAGAGAGAGAGAGGCAGAGACACAGGCAGAGGGAGAAGCAGGCTCCATGCAGGGAGCCCGACGTGGGACTTGATCCCAGGACTCCAGGATCGTGCCCTGGGCCAAAGGCAGGCACCAAACTGCTGAGCCACCCAGGGATCCCTCGGCCCTAGTACTTTTTTAAAGTTGCATCTTTAATCATGTTTATAATCTTTTCTACAGTAACTAGACTATTTAAGTTTTCTACTTCTTCTTGGGTCAATTTGTTGCTGATATTTTTTATTCGTGGTAAGGTATACATAACATAAAAATTAACCATTTTAACCATTTTGAGGTGTACAACTCAGTAGCATTACGTATAGTCATGATGTTGTACAACCATCACCGCTATCAAATTCCAAGTTTTGGGGGCACCTGGGTGGCTCAGTCAGTTAAGCATCTGACTCTTGATGTCATCTAAGGTCTTGATCTCAGGGTCATGAGTTTGAAGCCCTGCATTGGGCTTCATGTTGCACATGGAGCCAATTTAAAAAAATTTTTACAAATTAAAAAATTAAAAAAAAAATTCCAATATTTTCATTATCCCAACAAGCTGTATCCATTAAACAATAATCAATCCTCCATCCACTCACCTCCTCCTAACCCCTGCCAACCTCTATTTTATTTGTTATCTCTATGAATTTGCCTATTCTAAGTACTTCATACAGGTGAAATCATACAAAATTTTGTCCTTTGTATCTGGCTTATTTCACTGAGCACAACACATTCAAGGTTTATCCATGTTGTAGCATGTATCCGTATTTAATTCCTTTTTAAGATTGAATAATAATATTTCATTTCATGAATACACAACATTTTGCTTATCCTTTAATCTGCTGATGGACAGACATATGGGTTGCTTTCACTTTTGCTATTGTGAATAATGCTGTATGAACGGGGGTGTACAAACATCTCTTCAAGTCCCACCTAGAAGTGGAATTGCCAAATTATATGCTAATCCCATGTTTAACTTTTTCAGGACCCACCAAATTATTTTCCAGAGTAGCTGCACCATTTTATAGTCCAACCAGCAAGGTTTAAGTGTTCTAATTTCTCCATGTTCTTAAAACACTTATTTTCTGTTTGCTTTGTTTGAATAATAGCAATTCTAATGAGTGTGAGGTATCACATTATGATTTTGCTATACATTTCCCTAATGACTAGTGCTACTAAACATCTTGTCATGTGCTTACTGACCATATCTATATCTTCGTTGGAGAAACTTCTCTTCAAGTTCTTTGCTTATTTTAAAAATCGGGCTGTATTCACAAATCAATCAACGAGACCAGGTTATCAACAAGAGAAAGAATAAAAACCTTATGATCATTTCAATAGATACAGAAAAAGCATTTGAAAAAATACAATATAGATTCATGATAAAAACCCTCAACAAAGTAGGCTTAGAGGGCACAAAGCACAACATAATAAAGGCCATACATGACAAACCCACAGCTAATATCATACTCAACAGTGAAAACTGAGAGCTTCTCCCCTAAGATCAGGAACAAGACAAGGACATCTACTCTGACCACTTTTATTCAGCATAATACTGGAACTCCTAGTCACAGTAATCAGATAAGAAAATATTTATTATCTTTTCATTTGCATATTTGCAAACCATATATTTTCTTCAGTGAAATGTCTCTTCATGTCTTTTGCCCATTTTCTCATAAGATTGTTCATTATTTTGCTATTGGAGTTATAATAGTTACTTTATACATTCTAGATACAAATCCTTTATTAAATATGTAGTTTACAAATATTTTCTCCCAGGCCATCAGTTGCCTTGTCATCATTTTACAGAGTTGTTCACACAGCAAAACTTTTTAAAGTTAATGAAATCCACTTTATCAAGTTTTCCTTTTATATATCATGTTTTAGGTATAAAGTCCAAGAACTCTTTGCCTGGCCCTGGGTCCTGAAGATTTTCTCTTTTGATTTTTTTCTAAAAATTTTATAATTTTACATTTAAGGTAATGAACCATTTGGAGTTAATTTCTATATACGGTGTTTGGTTCATTTTTTAAAACTATGGACATCCAATTGCTCCAACATCATTTGTGGAGAATTCCTCTACTGCATTGCTTTTGTATTGTCATAATAAAAACAGTGTGGTCTACTTCTGGGTGTTCTGTTAATTGTGTTCTGTGATTTCTGTGTCTATTCTTCTGCCAATACTGTACTCTCTCAATTACTGTAGCTACATTTTCAGCCTTAATATCTAGTAGAGTAATTACTCCCAATTTACTTTTTCCCCACCTATTCTAGGGTCTATGCCTCTCCACATACATTTTAGAATGTGTCTGTCTATATGTGCAAAAAAAAAACTATGCTGGAATTTTAATAGAAACCACATTCAATCTAAAGATCAATTTGGAGAGAATTGTTATCTTTACTATGTTGAGTTTTCTGTGAACCTGGTATGCATCTCTATTTATTTAGGTCTCCTTTGATTCCCTTCATCACTTTTTTAATAAGGTTTCATATCATTGTTTTGGTAAAAATACATCTAAGTATTTAATTCCCTTTAAAGTGACTATAAAGGGGATCCCTGGGTGGCTCAGTGGTTTAGCGCCTGCCTTTGGCCCAGGGTGCGATCCTGGAGTCCCGGGATTGAGTCCCGCGTCGGGGTCCTGGCATGGAGCCTGCTTCTCCCTCCTCCTGTGTCTCTGCCTCTCTCCCTATGTCTATCATAAATAATAAATAAATAAATATTTAAAAAAATAAAAATAAAGTGACTATAAAGGGTATTGTGCTTTTTTTTTTTTTAAGGTTTTATTTATTTATTCATGAGAGACACAGAGAGGCAGAGACATAGGCAGAGGGAAAAGCAACCTCCCTGCAGGGAGCCCGATGCAGAACTCGATTCTGGGGCCTCAGGATCACAACCTGAGCCAAAAGCAAACACTCAACCACTGAGCCACCCAGGCGTCCCAAGGGTATTGTGTTTTTAATTTCCATTTCCACATGTTCACAGTTAGTATAAAGCAATGCAATTGATTTCGTGTGTTGATCTACCCTGCAAGTTTGCCAAACTCTTACTAGTTTTAGTTTTTTGTTGATTCCTTAATATTTTCTACGTAGACAATCATGTCATCTGCACAAAAAGACAGCGTTATTTCTTCTTTTCCAATCTGCGTGCCTTTTTTTCTTCTTGCGTCATTGCAGTGGCTAGAATTTGTACACTATATTGAATATGAGTGGTAAGAGCAGACATTCTTGCCTTGTTCCTTATCTTAGAGGGGAGTTCAGTGTTCTACTATTTAGTATGATGTCAGCTGTAGGTTTTATATAGATGCTATTTATCATGTTAAGAAAGTTCTCCTCAATTCCTATTTTTCTGAGGGTTTTGTTTTTACCATGAATGGGTGTTGGATTCTGTCAAACACCTTTTCTGCATCTGTTGATATGATTACATAATTTTTCTTGTTTACCTTATTGTTATGGACTAAATGTTTGTGTCCCCCCCCCCCCCCAAATGTATATATTGACGTTCTAATTCCCAATGTGATAGTATGTAGAGACATGGCCTCTGGGAAGTAAATAGGATGAGATAAGATGGTGAATATGGAGACTTCAAGATAGGCATTGTCTTTATAAAATGAAGAAGAGAGGAGAACCTGGGCAGCTCAGTTGGTAAGCATCCAACTCTGATTTCAGCTCAGGTCATGATCTCAGAGTCATGAGATCGACCTTCGTGTTGGGGTCCACTCTGGGTGTGGAGTTTGCTTAAGATTCTCTCTCTCCCTCTCCCTCTGCCCCCCTAAGCCCTGCTTATAAGCACTTTCTCTAAAAAGAAAAAAAAAGGAGCAAGGAGATCAGAGACATGTGGGGACATAGTGAGAAGGTGACAGTCTATAAGCAGGCAGAGGGTTCTGACCAGGAACTGAATCTGCCAGTATCTTGCTCTTGGACTTGCCAGCTTCCAGAATTGTGAGCAATAAGTGTCTGTTGTTTAATCTGCCCAGTCTATACTATTAATTATAGTAGCCTGAGCAAACTAACACATCTGTTGATAGAAGGATTATATTAATTAGTGTTGAACTAGCTTTGCATACTCGGAATAAATTTCATCTGCTCATGGTATATAATTCTTCATACCTTGCTTGAATAGATGGAAACATGGGCTAAAAGAAGACCAGGCACAGTTGCTACCCACTCACTCATCTATCCTAGATCCTGATTTACAACAATCTAAATACAACAGCCAATTCTCACTGAAAACACACTGTGAGGACTGATAAGAAAAAAAATCTCAGCTTCTGAACAAGTTTCTGGATTAGTTTATTTTCTGAAACCTGAGTCATTATAGCCTAAGAGAAAGAAGAAAACTAATAAGAGGGACTCATGGAATTTAGCAACAGACCACCTGCACTGGCATCTGAGCAGCTTCTAAAGCTCCTTCCCCCTGTGGTTTCTTCATGATATTCCTCAACACAGATTAGGTGATGACACCTTGGAAGCCTTGCAACAGGCCGATTACTGGCATGGAAACCACTAATCCTCCAATGTATTCATTCAGAAAAGATAGAGACATTTAGGGAGGATTTTAAAATACTGACACCCAGGTGTGCCAGGACATTTAAAATGTCTCCTCTAGGGTGGTTAGGAACTATTAAATACATGACTTCAGGGTTGGCTGGTTGGTTTGTTTTTAACTATAGGGGGTTTTATGGCACATTAATCTGTGTTACAAAATTCTCAGCTGTGTAGTTAGAGGCCTCAATTTTAAGTGCAGACTGCTGAGGCAACAGTGCAAACCCCACAGGCAGACCACGGGCACAAGGAACAGATGGCCAGCTGCCTGACTGCCCAGGTGCACCGGCCTGCCTCCACCCCCACTGAACACCACTGTAAGCCCGGGCATGAGGGAAGAGAAGAGGCCCTGCAGCGCGAGGTGCCACTCCAGAGACTTCCCCAGAGGCAGCAGAGTGTGGGGGAGAGTGGCCGAGAGACGCAGGGCCAGCTCCAGCGTTCCTGCTCCAATGGCAGCCTCAACAGCGCCTCCTCAGATGCGTGAGTCAGGTTTGAGTGTCCATCTATAAAGTTCTAAGGCTTGCTTCCTCAACCGAGCCTGTCTCCCCACAGGCCCCTGCAGGGACTCCTGAGTGACCTGCTACACCAGTTCTTACATTGTCCCTCTGTGTCTGAGAAGTCTACTTTTCCTTCCTCCAAGAGCATCTCCAGAGGGTGCTTCCCTACCTTTGTTAGCGCTGCCTGCCTAATTAACCCCCTCATCATAAGTTAACAATGAGACTTTCCTACTATTGACCCAATAAATTTCCACGCACTGTCTCATAGGCAAGCCACACAATTCTCTTCCCACGTCTGGGACATTTATTTCTTGGTAGTAAACAAGTTTCTAGTCTGAATTATGGCATTTGGATTATCAATATTCCATAGTGTTCTGCAAAGAGCAAGGACTTCAGGTGTCTAACTACTGACTTGGTCCAATGCTCACTAGAGTGTTGTCCTATCCCACATGGCCATGAAGCTCTGGGACCTCAGGGAGAAACACCTGGAGCAGTGAGTGGTTCTCCACCTGGCTGCTCATTAGAGCTTTTTTTTTTTTTAAGATTTTATTTATTTATCCATGAGAGACACACAGAGAGAGACACACAGAGAGAGAGGCAGAGACACAGAGGGAGAAGCAGGCTCCATGCAGGGAGCCTGATGTGGGACTCGATCCGGGGACTCCAGGACCACGCCCTGGGCTGAAGGCGGCGCTAAACAACTGAGCCACCATTAGAGATTTGAAAGCCCACCAAGCCCAACCCACACTCAGACCAGTTAAATCTGAATCTCTGAGTGTGGGACCTGGGCATCAGTATTTTCAAAGGCTCTCCAGGTGATCACATGTGCAGTTGATACTGAGAACTACTGACCTAAAGGAACTTCCGTGCCTCTGAGGACCATAAACTCAAGTGAGAAAACAGTAAGTATGACAATAAAACTACCATCCATTGATCTTTTTATATACTTCTTACACTAAGTGCTCTGCAAGGACTACCTCATTTAATCCTCACAACAAATCCCTGAGGGAGGTGCTGTTATGCTAATTTTATAGAAAGGAAACCAAGGCTCAAGGTGGCTAATAACTTGGCCAACATCACAGAGATAGTTAATGTGATTTGCTGCCTCCACTCTTGGTAAGGAAAAACTAGGAAAGATTTTTAAATGGGTGACAAATTTATAGAAACAGAAAGTGGAACAGTGGTTGCCAGGGACCAGAGGAATGGTGAATGGGGAGTTATTGTTTAATGAGCACAGAGGTTCAGTTTGGGAAGATGCAAAAGTTTTGAAGATGGATGGCACTGATGATTGCACAAAAATGTGAATATACTTAATGCCGCTGAACTGTACACTCAAATATGGTTCAGATGGTAAATGTCAGGTTAGGTATATTTTGTCATAATTTTAAAAAATAAAAAGAGAAATTTACAAATAAAATAAAAATGGGTGAAAGAGAAAGACAGAGAGAGGATTCGATGCCCTGTCTCACACACAGTGCAATTCCAGGTTATATCCCAGTTATCTTCATTGTCTTTTAGCTACTTTACAGCTCTAAGTAGCAGGATGCAGAGTGTGATGCCAATAAATTGTGTCTAGCTGAGATCCAGTAGATATTGGCCAGTTTTACATCTAAACAGCAAATTTATTTCCACTTTCCGGATGGCCTACACTTATAATTCTTTGAATTCTCCTTTGAGCCAGTTGCAACATCTCATTGGTTCCCTCATGACTTGATTATGTGTTTGTTTTATATCTGTTGCTCAGAATTACCACCATATGTCAAGTTTCCCTGATGATTTCTGATGATAAACTACAAAGGCCTAAGTTCTCCTGGTTGAGGTTTTCTCCCCACAAGATGACACTTCTAGCTATCACAGAACAAAAAGCAGACTTTCTGCCTGACCTGACATGTAACTGTACATCCTTGCTGCCCCCCATGGGGTGTGTAGATGTAAGAGCCCAGAGCAGGACCAGGGGCTTCATCAGCCCTGCCTAGGCTCCAGCCCCCATTCAAGAGGTGAGAACACATGGGGCCACTGGGTAGGAGGTGAAAAGTCCCAGGCAGCCTTGGAAGGGAACCTTGTCTTCCAGCTGACTGGATGGTGAGGAAGCAAAGAAGTGTGGAGATGCCCACCCCAGTATTTTTTCCCTGACTCCTGGCAGTGGGCCTTTGACATAATCCAGAACAGGTATTAAAAAAAAAAAAAAAAAAAAAGGAAGAAAATTCTTTGAAACCCATGCTGAAGCAAAGAGGAACAAAGGCCAAAATAGAGGCCAAATGAGCCATAGCAGAGATCTCCTTGAGTGAGTGCTATAAAGGCAGGATAAATTCAGAAGATGAAGGTCCAGGAAAGAGGGAGGATGGAGCTATCAAGAAGGAAGAGGTCAGTAAACCACTGGTCGCCCGTGCATAAGGCTCAGGCTCCAGGCCTCTCTCTGTGCTAGTGAGTGTCCACTGACACAGGCTCAGTGCAAAGCAATTCTGCTCAAGCTGGCACAGTTCCAAGGGCACACATGCCCTGACCCAGCAGTGCCAGTTAGAGAAATCTGTTCATCAGATATAATGATCACAGTGTATAATGAGACCTTAGGACAAGGTTAGTCACTGCAGCGTAATTTATAAGAAAAGATTAACAATCTAAATGCCCAACAGTAGGGGATGGGTTAGGCCAATTCCTAACCCATCCCCTACTGGTTAGGTTAGGGGATGGTTCACAAAATAAAGCATAGTGAAGAAGAATATGTATAGTATCCTACAATTTATATAAAAGGAGGGAAACACATAGGGATATATGTATTTGCACATATATGCATGAATTACATCAGGAAAATACCACAAGTAACAGGTAACACACATGGTCTACCCAGAGGGAAACACTGAGTGGTTGGGAAACAGCATGGGAGGAAGACTAGTGAACTCTGTATCTTCTGTATCAGAACCATGTGAATGGGTTATCTACTAAAAAACTGAACAATTTTTATATCTTTATCAGCAAGTATATGGAATCTTCTGGAAGAAGCACACTACACACAACACGTTTTCCCTCAAATGAACCATTTCACCTGAGCAAAAACTTCATAAGCATGTATTTCTCCTACCACCCACCTCCTGGGGACTGGCAGCCACAAACCCACAGACTGGCAAACACAAGTTTGTACCCACGCCATTCTAGTAAGTCCTAATATTAAACACATGGTCAGACAAACTATAAGAGACTCTTAACTCTAGGAAACACACTAAGGGTTGCTGAAGGGGAGACAGGTGGGGGGGATAAGGTCACGGAGTGATGGGCATGAAGGAAGGCACGTGATGTGATGAGCACTGGGTGTTATATGCAACTGATGAATCACTGACTCTCCTTTGAAACCAATAATACACTATATGTTAAATAATTGAGTTTAAATTAAACTAAAAATAAAATAAAGCATCCAGAAATAGATCCACGCTTAAAAAAAAAAAACAACAAAATCCACACTCACAGAATCAAAAACAAAGCAAATGAACAACAACAAAATAGATCCTTGGTTCCCACTGCTTCCCTCCGTCTGGGAAAGCCGGCCTCACAGACCCGTCCTGGGGATTTTACTCAACAGGAAACAGGTTCAAGAGCAAGAAGTCCGGGCAAAGGCAGTAGGAGGGGTGCTGCATGCAGAACCTGCTCTTGCTCTAGTTCCTAGGCTGCGAATACATCTTTTACCTCCAGCCTTCTCTTTGGAGTGACTGCCAGAAAATATGTACCCGCCCCACGTACTCTTCATTTCTACAAAAACTATCAAGTGTCATGCTTGGGAAATTTTCTTTATTACAATCAAACCCTTTGCATTTCTCTTTTACAAGTTTAGAGTTTATGTTAATGGGAGCTTAGTCATTTAGTCATTTACTAGGGAGACAAGATATGAAAGCCCCCAGGAGCCACACCTACAAATGATGAGAACAAAGTTATTGAACCTCCTTATGTTTGCTTCCTTATCTGTAACAATTGTTATATTTAGAACAGCTGTTTTAAAAAATCAAGTTTCGGGGATCCCTGGGTGGCTCATTGGTTTGGCGCCTGCCTTTGGCCCAGGGCGCGATCCTGGAGTCCCAGGATCGAGTCCCGCGTCGGGCTCCCGGCATGGAGCCTGCTTCTCCCTCCTCCTGTGTCTCTGCTTCTCTCTCTCTCTATGTCTATCATAAATAAATAAATAAATCTTTTAAAAAGTAAAATAAAAAATCAAGTTTCTGGGGACTTGCCTGTGGTTTTGCCATAGCTTGCATGTCCTGAATTGTAATTCTCTGCTATTCCTAAATAAACCTATTCTTGCTGGTTAAAAAAAAAAAAAGACATTCCTGTTTTTTTTTTTTTAAGATTTTATTTTATTTATTCATGAGAGACACAGAACGAGAGAGAGAGAGAGAGAGAGAGGTAGAGACACAGGCAGAGGGAGACGCAGGCTCCATGCAGGGAGCCCCACGCAGGACTCGATGCTGGGTCTCCAGGATCACACCCTGGGCTACAGGCGGCGTTAAACCGCTGTGCCTCCGGGGCTGCCCAAAAAAGACATTTCTGGAGGTATAATTTATATTCACTAAAACTCACCATTTCAAAGTATTCAATTTGATGTATTTAGATAAATGTACACAATCATATGACCATCACTACATGCAAGATATAGAATATTTTCATTGCCCCCTCCCCATTCCTTACAATTTTTCTGTCTATCTATTTCCACCATCTAGACCCCCTGATTTCCATTCTAATAGTTCTGACTCTTCTAGAATGTCACATGAATGAAATCATACAGTGTGTGGCCTTTTGTGGTTTCAAATGAATATGCTTTTGACATTTGTTGATGTTGTTTCCTCCATCAGTCGGTAGCTCATTCCTTTTTATTGCTGAATAGCATTTCCCAATGTGTTTATCATGGGTAGTGGTGAGGTTTACTTTAAGGAATTAACTCCTGCCAATTGTGGAGGCTTGGCAAGTCCAAACGTCACATGGTAAGCTAGCGGGCTACAGACCTTTGCAAGAGTTGCTCCTTCACCTCAAGCCCAAATGCAGTTTGGAGGCAGAACTATCTCTTCCTCACAGGAGTCTTTTTCTCTTAAAGTCTTCAACTGATTGGATAAGGCCCACCCACATTATGGAGGATAATCTGCCTCATTCAAAGTCTACTGATTTAAGTGTTAATCACATCCAAGAAATATCTTTACAGAAATATATAGAATAATGTTTGACCAAATATCTGGGTATCACGGCTTAGCCAAATTGAAACATAAAATTAACCATCACACAAGATCGCAAAGATTTTAGCCTGTTTTCTTCCACAATTTTTTTTTTAAGATTTTATTTATTCATTCATGAGAGACACACAGAGAGAGGCAGAGACACAGGCAGAGGGAGAAGCAGGCTCCACACAGGGAGCCTGATGTGGGACTCGATCCTGGATCTCCAGGATCAGGCCCTGAGCTGAAGGCGGCGCTAAACCGCTGAGCCACCAGAGCTGCCCTCTTCCACAATTTTTATATTTTGTAGTCCCTACATTTAAGCCTTATGTTAATGTTTACATATGCTACAATACATTTACTTTTTTTGCATACAGATGTCCAATTGTGCCAACACCATTTGTTGAGAAGACTGTTCTTTACCTGCCAAACTGCCTTGGCATGTTTGTCAAAAATCAACTGACCACATGTGTGTAGATCTATTTGTGGATTCCCTATTCCATTCTTTTGATCTTGTCTGGGTTGATTATCATAGTTGTACAGTAAACCTAGAAGTCAACAAGTAAAAGCCCTCCAACTCTGTTTGTCAAAATTGCTTTGGCTAGTCTAGGTGCTTTCTTTGCATTTTCTTTCTTTTTTTTTTTTTAAGATTTTATTTATTTATTCATGAGAGACAGAGAGAGAGAGGCAGAGACACAGGCAGAGGGAGAAGCAGGCACCATGAAGGGTCTGATGCGCGGGACTCTTTCCAGGGTCTCCATCATCACACCCTGGGCTGAAGGTGGCGCTAAACCGCTGAGCCACCCGGGCTGCCCTGCATTTTCATATAAATTTTAGACTCAGCTTCTCAACTTCAACCAAGAAAGCTTGTAACAGTCATTTATTTAATGACAGAAATTGTGCTCAACAACTGCCATCTCATTTAATCTTCACAGCAACACCACAAGATTGGGATTATCCTCATTTTTCAGGTGAGGACATTGAATAGCCTTGTGCCCTCTGCTCAGGACTCACTGCCTGCTACTCAGACCACGACTTTCAGACCAGGAGGTGGCCACTGTGGCATCAGAATCTCCTGAGGGCTCCCACATTTGACACTAAGCATGGTTCTAAGTACTTTGCATATATTGATTTAGTTTCTTAAACAACCTAATGAGGTAGCTACTATTATTTATTACTCATTTCAGAGGTGACAATATGAGGCCCAGAGATGAAGTAATCTCCTTGAGATCAGCAAGGTTTGGTAATGCACTGGCATCAGAACCCAAGGCAGTCCGGTTCTGACATCCATGCTCACACCCTCTACACTACACAGCCTTGGTAGGCAATTTCAAAGCTGCTACAAAACTCTGGGAATGGTGTACATATGGCCTTTAGTTCTGTTTTTTTCCTTGCCTCTGGCCCCTTTTTCCCCACCTCCATAAAGTATCCCCATGAGGCCACCTCCTGAGTTTTCTCCCTGCTTACTCTGCAGTGAACTGTGGGGGTGCACTCTTTGAACAAACTGCTTGAGGCCATGATCTGTACTTGGGTTTTTTTTTTTTTTTTTTTTTTTTTTAAAGAGAGTGAGCAAGAGCATGAGCAGTGGGGAGGAGCAGAGGGAGATGCAGACTCCCCACTGAGCAGGGAGCCTGACAGGGGCTCAATCCCAGGACACTGGGTTCACTACCGAGCAGAAGGCAAACTAAACTTAACCGACTGAGCCACCCAGGTGCCCCACGATCTGTCCTTAATTGTCTAAATCCCTATGTCATTATTCAGGGGTAGCAGTAGGTATCAAATGGAAATCTGGGAAATGTTAATTTTATAAATAAAACCACTTTTTTTCTTAACTAAAGTTGCATCAAATAACCTTTGTCTGGTTGTTTTGAAGGAACCAAAAGCTGCAGTGAAACAACCCAAGGACCAGCTTCCTAAAAGCTCTGTAAAAAGACATGCTACCTGTGGCTTCCTAGAGGTTCACAACCACTCTTGCTACATGGTTGGCACTTGGCATTGAGGTACAAAGGGTTTATTCAGACAGCAAAATACCTACTGGTATTTTTTTAAATTTTTATTTATTCATGAGAGACACAGAGAGAGAGGCAGAGACACAAGCAGAGGGAGAAGCAGGCTCCCTGTGGGGAGCCTGATGTGAAACTTAATCCCAGGACCCTGGGATCATGACTTGAGCCAAAGGCAGATGCTCAGCTTGCACTGAGCCACCCAGGTGCCCCATACCTACTGGTTTTGAAGTAACAAAATTAAGTTGTATGTAAAGATTTTTAACTAAAATGTGAGGTGACTATGGCGAGAATATGTTCACATAAAATATGTTCTCTTGTAGAGAAAGAAATCTCGCTTAATGTTTTAGTACCAAATACCTCAGGGACTATCTGTCCATCAGTGGGGCAACTAGAATGGTACAGGGGAAAGAGAAAACTAGGAGGCAGAGCAGGGAGTGCTGGGCCATTGGGAACTTGTATAAGGGGAGGGATGTAAAGCAGCCAAAAGAAGAGAGGGTGGTTTGACCTTCTGCTTGAGGACTGAGCAAATGGATGCCATTCATCAACAAGGAGACCATGGAAAAAGGACTGGGTTTCAGGAAGGGCATAGGGTCAGTGGTGTGTATTCAGATCCGAAATAACTGTGAGGAGTGGAAGGGGAGGTGGGCGGGGGCATAAGGTGACTGGGTGACAGGCACTAAGGAGGGGGCACTTGAAAGGATGAGCACTGGGTGTTACATGTTGGCAAATAGAACTCCAATAAAAATATACATTAAAAAATGAAATGACTGTGAGGTACCCACACATCATTCAGATAAAGATGCCCATGAGGGCGGCTCACCAGGTGGATCAGGAGACGAAGGTGAAGGTGCCCAGCAGAACTGGTAAGTCAAGGTGGGTGTGCAGAGTGAGAGCCAATGAGTGCTGAGAGCCCCGAAGAAAGCCAGCTTTGGAGGCAGAAACAGCAAAAGGAGATGGAGGCAGCATGAGAGAAGAAAACCCAAGAGGCAGAGCACTGAGGAGCCAGAAGATCTTCATGGAGGGAGGGTGGGCAACGTGCAAATTTTTGCCAATTTCCCCAACAAAAACAGACTTCTCTCACCCCATCCCCCACACCCCATCTTGTTACTGGTGTAAAGCAGGTGCTCAATTAATACTTGCTGGATGGGTGAGATAACAGGTGACTTGGGTGAGAGCAGTGGCACAGAAGTGAGGGGAAAGGGAGCCAATATACTGGGAGATCCCAAGCTTCCATCTCTAACAGCCAATTTACTCTAGGGATATGTCTGACATATGATATCCACTGTCCTTGTCAGGTTACCTGTTCTAACTGAAAATGTGTTGGTCAATACAACATGAAAATAATAGGTCTAAATATGAAAATTATGCAAATAGCTAATCAGAGTTCTCTCTCTGTGTCAAATAAATAAAATCTTTAAATACAAAAAAATTCTTTTACATGTAGTTTCTACCCAATTCCCAACTCCCAACCCCATTAACTCTGAGGAGTTGTCCTGTGCATAATTCTGCCCCTACCTGGCAGATAAGATAGCACAACTACACACTATTAGCTACCAAGTAAAAATCTCCATGACACAGAAGAGACTACCCTTGTCTGAGCCCTGGTCTAATAGGATATCTGAATGGGAGCCAGGAGATCCTGGTTCTGGTCTCAGCACCAGCACTTTCTAGATGTACCAGTCATTCCCCTTTGGGGGCCTCCCATTTCCTTACAACTCCAAAAGAAAAATCTGTATATGTACATTCAAAGGTTCTGGGGCTGAGCAACATGTATGTGAAAATAATTTGCAAAGTATAAAATGTTACACCCATGTATAATACCATTATTGGGATACTGCTTTATTAAAATATCTGTGCAGATGGTGTTCTAGGCAGGAAAACATTTGCAGATTACATCTACCATGTGCAAGATACCAAGGAAGATATTCTAACAAGAAGTAGCCCACAGGAAGTTCACA
Organism: Canis lupus dingo; assembly: GCF_003254725.2. Classification (NCBI taxonomy): domain Eukaryota; kingdom Metazoa; phylum Chordata; class Mammalia; order Carnivora; family Canidae; genus Canis; species Canis lupus. Next base: position 48,972,641 of record NC_064254.1, on the reverse strand, counting down.
ATCCAAAGTTATAAACCACACATTTGAACATGCTGGCTCAGAGCAAGAACTCTGGAACCAGATGGCCAGTGTTTGAACCCCAGTCCTGATACTTCCTAAGTGAAATTTTGGATGGGTTAGTTACCTAATCTCATCTTACCTCAGTTTCCTTATCTGTATAATAAGGATAATGGAGTTGTGGTAAGTTTAAAACTTTTAATCACTGAATGGCTCTTGAAAGAGTACCTGGTACCTCAGAAACACTATTTATTTAAGTGAAAGCAGTTTACACTCAACAATTCTATTCCCTCACTCAATGTACATGGGCCTTATTGTGTGAATACTGCATATGATGTACCTACTTAGACTTTGTAACTGTGGCAACTAATGTTCTCACACTTAGTTCTTATGGAAACCCTTTAAGTCTGGGGAGGAATTCGAGGCACCTGGCTGGCTCAACTGGTAGAGCATGTGACTCTTGATTTTGTGGTTTTAAGTTCAAGCCCACATTGGGTGTAGAGATAACTTAAAAATAAAATCTTTAAGGGATGTCTGAGTAGTGGAGAATCTGCTAAAGTTTCTCTCTCGCCCTGCCACTACCCTCGCAACCATGTGAGGGCTCTTTCTCTCTCTCTCTCTTTCAAATAAATCTTTTTTAAAAAATGAGATCTTTAAAATAAAGTTTGGTGAAGAATTTGAAACTCATGAAGTGAAGAAATTTAACTACATCAGCGGCTCTTAGCCAATGGTGATCTTGCCCCCCAGGAGATACTAAGCAACTTCTGGAATCATTTTTGGTTGTTACAACTGGGTAAAAAGGGGCACTATTGGCATCTAATGGGTGGATGCCAGAGATGCTGCTAAACATTCTACCATGCATAGGACCAATTCCCACAAAAAGCACTGCGTGACCTAAAATGTCAGTAATATGGAAGTCAAGCAACCCTGGCCACATTAACAAGTAGTTAATAAGCAATGGAGCAGGTGCCTGTACCAAGGTCTTTGAATTCCAAATCCACTGCTCATCTTCTGTGCCAAACACAGAGAGATATGGGAGATAAACTCAGACCCAGGTCAGAGTAATAGTCTGGTGGGGAGTTGTGAGTACCCACACAACAGTATCCAATTATTAGACTGAATGGGCAGCATTTCACCAGTTGAGAGTAGAGCGCATACCATGCAGGATACTTCTCTAAGTGAACTACCTGCACCAGGTTCAGAATGAATGAGTAGGCCTTATGGGGGCAGAGTGGGTATGTAGGGTCTTTCAGGAGTCTCGCAGGGAAGAATCTATAAACAGTTTCCCAACAGCAACACTACAAGCTCAACACAATTAAATATTGCCTTCAAAGTTCTTTTTTTTTAATTTTTATTTATTTATGATAGTCACACACAGAGAGAGAGAGGCAGAGACACAGGCAGAGAGAGAAGCAGGCTCCATGCACCGGGAGCCCAACGTGGGATTCGATCCCGGGTCTCCAGGATCGCGCCCTGGGCCAAAGGCAGGCGCCAAACCGCTGCGCCACCCAGGGATCCCCTGCCTTCAAAGTTCTGAGGCAAAATAATTCTCAGCCTAGGTTTCATACCAAATTGTCACTTAAGTGAGAGGTTAGAATTAAGATAATTTTTCGGACGTGCCGACTCTCAAAACATTTATCTTCCTGTTGCCTTTCTTTAGAAGTTACCAGTCACCATGCACCACCAAACTAAGGGTGACATGGGTTCCAGCAAATAGGACCTAGTACAGAGGAGCGGTGAAAGAAATTCTCAGGATGACTCTGTTTAAGCAGAACTAGAGAACAACACAGATCAAACTGGAATGAAAAGATGGATGGCTCCAGAAGGGATATCTCAAGGAAAAGAATAAACCTGACAAATACATGATAGGATCGGTCATGGAAAATTGTACTAAGAACTGCTTTACAGACTTGTTGGAGGGCAGAGGAACTCTTAATTATAAGTTTGAATAAAGCTAACCAAATTAAAAAATCAAGGCAATTATCAAGTCCAGGAAAAACAGCAAGTTATATAAAAATGGAAATGGAATTAATTATAGTACAACTCTTGGCTCACCAATGAACAGCAATTACATAATCACAGTAATTCTGAATCTGCTCAAGAATTGTGATATAACTAGACTGAGAGAGTGTGAAAGAGAAAGGGGCAATAGATTATGTCTGAAGTTGATCAATCTCTTCCATGCACTCATTCTCAGGAAGACATCACAGCTGTGCTATTCAATACAGTAGCCAACAGCCACACGTGGCATTTCAATTTTAGTTAATTAAAATTAAAAGTGAAATTCAGCTGTACTGGCAACATTCTAGGTACTGAATAGCTATGCATTGCTACCCTATTAGCACAGATATAGAACATTTCATCATCACAGAAAGTTCTGTTGGACAGTGCTGTCTACAGGATGTATCCCATCAAACCAAGGGAGTAAATCAAGAAAGAAAAAGACACGAGGGTCCAGAAACAGAAGATAAATATATTGGAAAATGGTAAATGGAATCCTTAGGATAATAGTTATATAGTGAAGAGTGACATTTGTTAGAAGGCCCTACAGGCCACCAGTCCAGACTGAAATAGGGAAGAGGGCTCCAGAGAACATCTCTTCAAAGAGACTCAGTAGAGAGACTACCTAACACATCTGAACATCCAGAGAGAAGATTAGCAACTGAGGGAGAGTTTGAGGATAGTTTGTAGTATGTACAGACAAAACCAAGGAAACAAACACAAGACAATTATTAACATCAGAGTAAACGAATTATTACAAAGGAAAAAAAAGGAAACCTAACGATAGTACCTACTACATGGGTCATCCAGAAATAAACTGGTTAAGGGGCACCTAGGTGGCATAGTCAGTTGAATGTCTGGCTCTTGATTTCAGTTCAGGTCATGATCTCAGAGTCAGGGGATCCAGCTCTGCATTCAGCAGGGACTCTGCCTGAGATTCTCTCCCTCTAACCCTCCCCCCACTCTCTCTCAAGTAATAAATCTTTAAAATAAACAATAAATAAATAAACTGGTTAAATTAACATAAAGACCAAATGCTGATATCATCTAAGTAATGACACAACTATATTGGAGAATGTACACATGCATATATGACAGCAGTGAAGAAAGAAAATTAAATCTTAAATCACCAGTTTTCATATTGTTACATCAACAGATAATGCCTCAAATGGAAAAATCACGATTGAACAATATCAGGATACCATTTATAAATGTAAACGCTAAAGGAAAACTACCTAAAAGACTGAATGTAGTTGGCTATGGAGAATCAGAAAAGGAAGAGAAACACAGTAAAAATATTTGACTTTAATCTATGTGTAGGTACAATATAAAAATTAAAGTAATACCTACTTTTTAAAAAGTTTTTATTTTAATTTGTTAGTTATCATACAGTGTAATATTAGTTTCAGGTATATGATACAGTGATTTAGCACTTCCATATCTCACCAGACAAATGCACTCCTTAATTCCCATCACTTATTTTTCCATTTCTCCCATCCACCTCCCCTCTGGTAACCTACCAGTTTGTTTTCTATAGTTAAGAGTCTGTTTCTTGGTTTGTCTTTCTCTCTCTCTCTCTCTTTTTCACCTTTGCTCATTTATTTAATTCCACACAAGTCAAATCATATAGTATTTTTCTTTCTCTGACTTATTTTGCTCTAGCACCATCTATGTTGTCACAAATGACAAGATTTCATTCTTTTCATTGGCTGCATAATATTCTGATATATATGTATATAAAATCTTGAATGATATTGCTATCTATCTGTCTTCTTTATCCATTCATCTATCAGTGGATACTTGGGCTGCTTCCGCATCTTGGCTACTGTAAATAATGCTGCTATAAACATAGGGGTGTACGCATCTCTTTGAATTAGTGTCTTTTGTTCTTTGCTGATTCAGATGCCTTTTATTTCTTTTTGTTGTCTGATTGCTGAGGCTAGGACTTCTTGTACTATGTTGAACATCAGTAGTGATAGTGGACATCCCTGCCATGTTCCTGACTTTAGGTGAAAAGCTCTGTTTTTCCCCACTGAAAATGATATTTACTATAGGCTTTTCATATATGGCTTATTAATTGGGTAAATATCCAAAAGTGCTATTGCTGGATCATAAGGTTGTTCTATTTTTAACTTTTTGAGGAACCTCCATAGTGTCTTCCACAGTGGCTGCACCAGTTTGCATTCCCACCAACAGTACAAGAGGACTCCCTTTTCTCCATAACCTCTCCAGCACCTGTTGTTTTTTGTGTTGTTGATTTTAGCCATTCTGATAGGTGTGACACACTATCACACTGTAGTTTTCATTTGCATTTCCCTGATGATATGTGATGATGAGCATCTTTTCATGTGCCTGTTGGCCAATTGTATGTCTTCTTTGGAGAAGTATCTGTTCAAGTTTTCTGCCCATTTTTAAATTGGATTATTTGTTTCTTGGGTGTTGAGTTTTATAAGTTCTTTATAATTTTAGACACTAACCCTTTACTGAATATGTAATTTGCAAGTATCTATTCTCATTCACTTGGTTGTCTTTTAGTTCTGTTGACTGTTTCCTTTGCTGTGCAGGAGATTTTTTATTTTGATGTAGTCCCAATAGTTTATTTTTGCCTTTGTTTTCCTTGCCTCAGGAGACATATCTAGAAAACAGTTGCTATGTCTAATGTTAAAGAAGTCACTGCTTGTGGTCTTTCAGAATTCGTAAGTTTTCAGGTCTCACATTTAGGTGTTGAATCCTTTTTGAATTTATTTTTGTGTATGGTGTAAGAAAATGGTCCAATTTCACTCTTTTATATATAGCTGTCCAGTTTTTCCCAACACCATTTTTTGAAGAGATTGTCTTTTTCCCATTGTACATTCTTTTTTTTTTTTTAATTTTTATTTATTTATGATAGTCACACACAGAAAGAGAGAGAGAGAGGCGGAGACATAGGCAGAGGGAGAAGCAGGCTCCATGCACCAGGAGCCCGATATGGGATTCGATCCCAGGTCTCCAGGATCACGCCCTGGGCCAAAGGCAGGCGCTAAACCGCTGCGCCACCCAGGGATCCCTCCCATTGTACATTCTTACTTCATTTTTTGAAGATTAATTGGCCATATAATTGCAGGTTTATTTGATCTATGGGTCTTTTAAAAAAGCTTATTTATTTGTTTGTTTTGGGAGGGACAGGGAGGGGTAGAGGGAAATGGAGAGAGAGAATCTCAAGTAGACTCCCCACTGAATGTGGAACCTGATGAGGGGCTCAATCTCATGACCCTGAGATCATGACCTGGGCTGAAACCAAGAGTCTGATGCATAACTAAGTCACCCAGGCACCCCATGTGTTTATTTTTGTGCCAGTACCATACTGTTTTGATTATTGCTGCTTTGTAATTTAACTTGAAACCCCGAATTCTGATTGCCTCCAGCTTTGCTTTTCTTTTTCAAGATTGCTTTAGCTGTTTGGGATCTTTTGTGGTTCCATACAAATTTTAGGACTGTTTGTTCTGATTCTATGAAAAATGCTGTTGGTATTTTGATAAGAATTGTATTTAATGTGTACATTGCTTTGGATAGCATAGATATTTTAACAATATTTTTTCTCCCAACCAATGAGGATGGAATTTTTTAATAATAAATATACACTTGGTTTTAGTCCCTGTCCTGGCTCACAGCTTCCCAAATCCTTGGAATTTCCTAAGTGATAAGAGCAATAGGAGCATCTTTTGTTACAATAGTTGATCTTTTGTCCTTAGTTCCTGAAATAGCCCCAGAATAAAAAAAGTGAAAGAAGTCTGTTCTTCATAATAAGCCCCTTTCAACCACACCTGAGTTTATGTTAATGAGGTAACTTTTTGAAAGCCCTTAAGGATGGGGGCTGGTTGCCAGGGGAACCAAACTAGGCTAGAGGGTTAACTTTCTGTCCTATCCTCTGACCTCGAAGGAGGGAGGTGAGGCTGGAGGTTGAATGTCAATCAGCAATCACCAGTGAAGCCTCCATAAAAACCCAAGAAAATTCAGAAAACTTCTGGGTTGATGAAGACATGGAAGTGCTGGGAGGGTGATGCACTCAGAGAGCATGGAAATTCTGTGCCCCTTTCCTTATACCTTGCCCTATGTATCTCTTCCATCTAGCTGATCCTCAGTTATATCCTTTCATAATAAACTGGTAATCTAGCCAACAAAAGGTCTTCCTGAGTTCTGTGACCTGCTCTAGCGAATTAATCAAACCCTAGGACGAGGTTGTGAGAACCTTTGATTATTTTTTTTAATAGGAAGAATTTTTTTAAGGTTTTATTTATTTATTCATGAGAGAGAGAGAGAGAGAGAGAGAGAGGCAGAGACATAGCAGAGAAGAAGCAGGCTCCATGCAGGAAGCCTGATGTGGGACTCGATCCCAGGACTCCAGGATCACGCCCTGGGCTGAAGGCAGGTGCCAAACCCCTGAGCCACCCAGGGATCCCCAGAGCCTTTGATTTATAACCAGTTGATGAAAAGCACAGGTAACAACCGTGCTCGGCAATTGGCATCTGAAGGGGTATTGTGGGGCTAGGCACTCTTGTGGGATGGAGACCTTAAACTGTGAGACCTGTCACCATCCCCAGATAGATAGTGTCAAAACTGAGCTAACTGCTTGGTGGTGCCAAAGAAGCACACATCAGAATCATGAAACAGAGAGACTGCATGTGAGAAACTGAAAATGTGAGCTGGCCAATTGTTGCCACAGGTTGTCAGACATTACCATTTGAAAATTAAACTGTGTTTCTCACCACAGCTCTGTCTGGGGTGGTCTGGAAGGTGGGGTTTGGAGCCAGACTCTGCAGGTACAAGTAGCAATTCAGTCACTCAACAGCTGAAGGACCCTGAGCAAGTTGCTTATATGGTTCTGTGCCTCAGTTTCCTCATCTCTACAGTGGGCACAAAAATGTACCTCTTCTAGAGGACTGTAGTTCTTAGAGCAATACTAAGTGCACAGTAAGTATCTTCCATCAGCATTATTTCATTTTTGTATTTTTAACTTGTCACCTAACTCTTTCCTCCATTTTGCTACAAAACTGCGCCCTTGGCCAGTTTGTTCTCTCATCTCCCATGGTGTCATCTGTCAGTGAGGGGTAACCAATGTCCTCCAAAGCCTACTATGCATTTTTACTGACCCCTATGAAATGAAAGCCCAAAGAGAAGGCGCCCAGCATCTGGACCAGGTCTGTCACTATACAGATGGGAACAGCGAGGTTCCCCACAGTGGATGGGCTGCCGGTCCACAAGCTAGTCTAATGCGATTATTGTACAAACACTTTTCCCAATAAATTTTTGTGTCCCAACTTCTCCAGAGACATCTCTTGTCCTTTTAGCTAAAGGAATAGGTGAGAAAAAGCCACACTGTGATTTTAAAGACTCAAATGCTAATTACAAGTCACTCCATTTGAAAAATAGCATTGAAAGCATTTTAATCCTCCTTCCTTCTCTCCAAACTGCCATCACTGGAAAAAAGAAAAAGCCAGTTCTGTGAAAGCTTCAAACCACACACAACAGTTGTACAGACAATGGTTATTAAGAGGTAGGCTTTTTCCCAGGGAATGGCTAAAGCGTTTTTTCACCCCCTTCTTGTTACCTTGGTAACTGCTACCTTGGCGCCCTTGTTGATGAGCTGAACCACATTCTCCGCTTGGCCTTTGTACGCAGCTATGAGAAGGCGTTCTGAAAGTGCAGCGACCGCATCCTGCTGGCTCATGAATTAGGAGAGAAAGAGGTTTTCAGGACAGCAGTAGTCAAGTTCTTTCGGCTCAACACGACGCCACCGGCCCGGGCAGGCACCCACGGGTAAAGATGCTCCCGATCATTAGAAGGTGTCTTTATTACTATGCCATCTTCGGGACCTGGGGATTACAAAACAGAGTTGCCATCAGCACCACTCGGCACACAGGACCGGCCACATCTCTTCTCTGGTTTTAGGGCATCTGCTGATGGCTCATTGCAGGGGGCAGGAGCTGAGTGAGGACAGGACAAGCAAGAAGCACTGTCTCTGCACACCAAGACCCCGGAACCTGGGAGGAGATGACAGCAGAGTGCGCCAGTCGCCCTCCCTTCTTCCTGTTTCAGGGACATTCCCCAGAGGACCACAGCCCAAACTGTGAGATCTGCTCTGCACTTCCATCCTGGGTTGCAGACACCTGATAGAATCCCATCAACAGGGACGTCTGGGTGGCTCAGTGGTTGAGCGTCTGCCTTCAGCTCAGGGTGTGCTCCCGGGGTCCTGGGATCGAGTCCCGCATCGGGCTCCCCGTGAGGAGCCTGCTTCTCCTTCTGCCTATATTTCTGCCACTCTCTCTCTCTGTGTCTCTCATGAATAAATAAATAAAATCTAAAAAAAAAAAAAAAAAAAAAGAACCCCATCAACATCATGGGGTTTCCAGGCCAGCCTCTGCAGGTCACTGTCCTGTGTGTATGATCACAGAGGGCCTTCTGACCATGTGCCAGGGGTCCACCACAGCTAACAGGCTCATCCCCCCTCTCTGGCGAAGGGGCCTGTGGACCACACCCCACTGAGACCCTGAGGAGTGGGCTAGATCCTTGGGATGTTGTCCTGGCATTTACTGCAGTTCTTTTGTAAGCAGTGTGGTTTCCTGAGTTCTGGGGCAGATGGAGAGCTGGGCACAGGCCCGGGGCCATCTCCCAGTTCCAATTACTGTCGGAACAACCCACGTTGGGAACAACAAGGATGCTAGAAACACTGACAGTGCGCACTGCCAGTGGCACCAGGAGGGGCTGCTTGCGTTGCCTCCGTGCTTAACAGGAAATAAAAGGCCTACTAAAGCCACCTCTAGGACATGAAGCCCCGACTCAGAGCAGCGGTCTGGACGTGGTAACCAGTAGTAAACTTAACCTCTTCTTTCCACCAAAGGGCAAATGAACAGAATTTTAAAGACTGACTCCTCTCAGTGGCCCCAGGCCACCATGAGAGCAAACCAAAGCCATTGGTAATTATGTCAAAAGTAAGGGGTTCAGGGTGCCTGGGTGGTTCAAATGGTTAAGTATCCTGACTCTTGATTTTCATTCAGGTCATGATCTCAGGGTCTTGAGATGAAGCCGTGAGGTGTATATGGAGTCTGCTTAAGATTCTCAAAAAAAAAAAAAAAGAAAAAGAAAAAAGGAGAGTTTTTGCGGGGCAAAAGAAGGAATACTTAAAAATTAAACACACTAAAAAAAAATTTAAACACACTTCTGCTAGGACATAAAGGAAGTGAAAGCTTTGTGCTTTGTGTTTTAAAACATACTTATTAAAAATACCAGTATATGCAAATGGACAGAAAACACTATGCCAAGGGGACACCACTTTTAACCCCAGGCCCTACTACACATTCTAATTTTGAAGGCCTGGAAGATACAGACATCTTTTACAGTTGCTTCCAGGCAAACCCAAGGCTCCTTTCAACCTCTAAAACTAAGGAACTGGCCATGAGGTAACTAGAAAAGGTCTGGACTGTAGGTATCTTGCCCTAACTCTCATCCTACCATGTCATTCCAGGTAAGTCATTTTGCCAACAGCTCTGAAAGGCTGGGCTTAAATGATCATATATAAATCAGACAAAAAAAAAAAAATGAAATTGGTGGGGATGAAAGGTAGCATTCTATTATGTGAAAGTACTGGCCAAATGTGAATATTATACTTTCAAAAAGGTAATGATTATCCCTCCTACCCCCTACTTGTTAATTATCAAATTTTCTCACTTCATCCATATGTTGCCCAAAATGTGGGTAAAGAATAGCAAGGAAAGAAAGCCAAGAAACCTTCACCAATCTACCCTGCTCTGCTCATTGTTGGCTCAGCAGACCTGGAGGAAGGATGCTCCAAAGCAGAGGACTCCTCTGTTAGCCATGGTCAGAGGTCCCTGGGAAGCACCAGAAATCTTGGGTGAATGAAGAATAAGCCAATTAAAGAATCAAGTTGAGGGATCCCTGGGTGGCGCAGCGGTTTAGCGCCTGCCTTTGGCCCGGGGCATGATCCTGGAGACCCGGGATCAAATCCCACGTCAGGCTCCCGGTGCATGGAGCCTGCTTCTCCCTCTGCCTATGTCTCTGCTTCTCTCTCTGTGTGTGTGACTATCATAAATAAATAAAAAATTAAAAAAAATTAAAAAAAAAAAAAAGAATCAAGTTGAGACTCAAAACAGAAACAGAGCTGGAAATGCCACTGGAAATTCCCAGGGCCCCACTGAAAGACAAGTTTGGGCTTTATGTTTCTCAGACTGTTCCACTGTTTACAAGCGGTTTGTTTTTGTAAATATTTCTTTTTTAATGAGTTAGCTCCTGGATATACTTTTATTATTATTTTTAAAGATTTTATTTACTTATTCATGATAGACACACAGAGAGAGAGGCAGAGACACAGGCAGAGGGAGAAGCAGGCTCCATGTAGGGAGCCCGACGTGGGACTTGATCCAGGGACTCCAGGATCACGCCCTGGGTGCTTAAACCGCTGAGCCACCCAGGCTGCCCTGTTTTTGTAAATATTGAAAACACTGTCTCTCTATAGATCATCCGTGGAATCTTCACACCAAGAATACTGAGCTTCTGCTCTGTTTGTCCCAATACTGCAAAAGCGCTCCAGGCCCAAGTGGCACGAAAATACAATATTAGCCGTGGCTTCCTAAATGCTCTCCCTCCACATCCACATTCTTCCATTTACTCATTTGTTGTCCTTGTACACTCAACTGCCACGTTCTCGTACCCAAACTTTTCCTGCAATGGGTGTTTGAATGCCTCAAGGACAATGGCCCAGTGCATACAAAGACTATTATCATGGCTAAAATTTCACTCATTTTACTTCAGAGCTTAGGGAATAGAGATGTCCTAGCTGCAAACTCAGTGCAGCCCATCAGCCGAGGTCACAAGCTCCAGACCAGCAGTGCTGTCCAGTCTCCCCAGCAACAGATGCACGGGTCAATGGGCCCATAGTACATGTACAGCCACTCCCCTCCTGTCCCAGACAATAAATTCAGCTCTCAGACATCTATTGCCATGGTTGCAGCCTTCTGAGATAGCCTTGTTTACATAATTACCTTTGGTAAACAGCCCTTTGCAAATCTAGCATACATTACTATTCCTTTTTTTTTTTTTTTTTTTAAGATAGAAAAACACTACAGTTGAAAAATGTTGGCCAGATTTTTTTTTTTTTAAGTTTTTCAGTTACAGCTACTTAGGAATGAAATGCTCCCCACTCCTCACCCTTCCTCTTCCCCCTTGGTCAATGCACAGCCTGCCTGAGGCACTGGGCAGCTCCAGGATATGTTGCTTATAGGATTTTGGATACTGCTCCCAACTAGAATTGCACAGAGAACTGCCTGCAAAATCAGGAACAAAATCCCAGGGTTCCAGTTCCCAGTCTGCAGTTAGCATCATCCCTGTGTGCTTGGGCATCTCATGTTCATTCTCAATTTAAATCCAGTAATAGCCTCACTTGTAGGACCTCCAGCATTCACCTACAGTTGCATTTACACTCAGGGTGGTTGGAAGGGATCAAAGTGGCTGAGTCTTATGTTTCCTTTCTATACCCCCATCCTTTTCCTTACATCCTTTTGGAGTCAGGAAATACTCAGCTTCTCGTGTGACACCTCTGAACTGACAAATTGGGCCAGGCAGAGGCAGGCTTGGGGGTGGGGAATAAGGAGGATAGAGAACACCCAATAATAAATGGTGAGGGGAGAAGAATAGAGAGGTGGCAACCAGTCTGCAATAAACGAGTTAAGTTTCACCGCCAACCTGTTGGGTACCCGGGCTGTAGCAGCCCCATTCCCTCATTAAATCTGAGCCTCCTCCTCCAAGTGGATCAGCTATCTTTCAAGACACTTCCCACTGATGGTGGTGAAGAATTTCTTCTGCCCCACATCTATCAATCACATCCCTCTCTTTGTCACAATGCTCACTTTCACTGGGTTCTAGAGAAAAACATTAAATGCAAACATGCTGCCAGTTCTTTAAGCAGAAATGAAATAAATCCGTGATCATAAATATTCAACGAGCATCCTGAATCCAGAAAGGTATTTAGCTTCCTAAGATTTCCCTCCTTTTTCCCAGCCCACTGCCCCATTTTCACTGCATTCCAATTTGCCAATGCTTTTTTCCTCTCATTGCGAATGCCAGAAGGCCACACAGCTGCTTGGTCTGTGATGCAATCTGTTTTCTTTTTATAGCAAAAGGTCTCTGAGGTTTGCTTTTGCTGGTTTCCTGAGGGTTTACAACAAAGTCTCCTGGTACCAATATCCCCAAACCACTATATTCAGTTTCCTGACAGACTAAATATCCTAGAAAAGACCTACAAATAGTCCCAGCCAGGACCTTCTGCACAGCCCACCCAGAGACAGTCCACAGGCCCCCGGAACCAGTGGTTAGGGAGCACCATCAGTGACAATAACTAGCTTTGCTCCTACTGCTCAGAGCCCTGTAGTGAAGAGAGATTGTACTCACATCCGGGGGTCCGTCCTCCCCATCCTACATGGTGGTCTGTTGCTGGATATTTGCTTTCAGTTCTTTCCTGGAGAGATCATTAGCTTCCTAGGATTGTCAAGCCCAGTGGGTCTGCATTGATTTACTCGCCTTTTTCCCTTGGGCTTCCTCTGCCAACTCTGGCCAAATCACATCTAAAAGCTTATTAAGACATCCACTCAGCTCACAATGTTTTGTGGCTTCCTAGTCTGCTCGTCACAGCTTCTCAAAGTCTTGGTCTTCAGATCTTGTTGGACTGCTCCCTCCTGCCGGCAGAGGACCTGTAACACTGCCCTATCGAAGAGTCAGGGCATAATTCACAGATGGGCGGACTGCTTTTGAATGATGCTCAGATGACAGAGAAAGGAAGTTTGCACTCTGCCAGCAGTAATGCCAGGAGAAGAGAGGAATGTGCATGTTGTAAGGGAGGGAGAATGCAGGGAGGGTCAAAACCTGTAATGAGCTGCCTTTATGGTAACAGGGAACAGCAGAGATCCAGACACTCCACCCTCCCCGGCAGAGAGTTCCAGCATCGTGACTGCAGCAGCATAGGAGTCAAGGGGCTGGGAGATAGGCTATTTCAATGTTTGTAAGCCCAGAGTCTGTCTCCCAAATGCTCCTCTAAACAGAGTCTCTGTGGGGAGAGGGCAGGCAGGAGACAGGGAACAAAGCTGTTCAAGTGCTATCAATGGCCCTAAACACCACAGAGGTGTCCTCCAGACCACTTGTTGAAGCAACAGAAAACTAACTCCCCAACTGGAGTAGCCACAGAAAGGAAGAGGGTTTTCTTTTTCTTTCTTTCTTTTTTTTTTTTAAGATTTTATTTATTTATTCATGAGACACACACACACACAGAGGAGAGAGGCGTAGAGACACGGGCAGAGGGAGAAGCAGGCTCTATGCAGGGAGCCCGATGTGGGACCTCATCCCGGGTCTCCGGGATCAGGTCCTGGGCTGAAGGCGCCGCTAAACCGCCAAGCCACCTGGGCTGCCCCAGGAAGAAGGTTTTCATTTTGACTTGAGCCACATTACCACTTTTTCCTTATTTCTAAAGCCAAAATTGTTGGTCCTCAAGATGGGAAAATGACTCTGTCAATGCAAACCCTCTAAGCATCCTCCCTCCTCAAGGCCTTGCCCCTATTTCCTTGAGGGTAGCAGCTCTTATGGGCATAAGACTGGAATGCTTCTTTGGCCATTATTTGGCTTATACCAAGGGGAGAAAAGCCAGAATCAGGGCAGTGCCTTACAGACAGACTGAATTCTGCTGGGGAGACAAAGTGCCAGTAGAATGATAGCTTATTTTTAATATACAACAATCGTACTAGTTTATCCAAAAGTGATCACCACTGGGATACTGCTACCACCACTGGAGGACAAGTGAGGTTAGAACAGAGTGCAATGTGACTCACTCCCTGCTTTAAAGAAACTGGCTCTGATAGGGCTGAATGAAGCCCAAAGGCCAGATGCCAAGTAAGAAAGGTACACCAAATGTGACAGAAGTATAAAGAAAGGGGTGGTTACTTTTCTCAGAGCTTCTGGGACATTTCCTTCTTCTGAGAATATGTACCCCACACACAGGGACTCCTCAACCTAATATTATCAATGAGGACAGTACAGCATTGGCTGTTCACAGAGCCTGGTATCCACAAACACTATCTGCAAAAGACAGGGACAATAGAGGCAAAACACCCTCTTGAACAAGCCCATGACTCATTTTACACACCTCACTACTGCAGAGGAACATGTATGCTTATTTCTGGAGCCACTAGAAGTACAGTACTTCTGAACCTGACAGTTATTGACTCGTTGAGATAATCGCCTTTGCAGGAGGCATATAGAGGCTGTTGCAATAAAGGCTGAATGACATCTGGAAACCTGTGACATCCTCTACTACCAAGAAAAGCTGCTAATAGATATAAAAATAGTTTCAGAGGCCTAAGAATATCATTGAATATAAAGTTATGATTGACAGCTTGTGGTATGGAGACCTCTTTTTACATGGGACAATAATTATTCTGGCTAGATCACCAGAGCCTCCAACTTGGGGCTACTGAAATCACATATACTGATACCCTGTACTCAGAATCCACATCAAGAGTCATTACTGAGCCTTCTTTCCATAAACAAGACCATTATGCCCTCATCTGTGCTCTTACAGTTTTCTATAAGCTCCTGTTATGGACTGAATTGTGCCCCTCCCCCCACCCCAATTCATGTGTTGAGGCCCTGACCTTCAGTGTGACTGTACTGGAAATAGGGCCTTTAGGAGGTAAATAAATTGAGGTCATAGAATGGGGCCCCCTTATAAGAGAAATACCAAAGAAAGTCCATCCCCCTATTCCCTCTCATCACACTCTTACAACTACCACCCACACACATTCTCAGAGGAAAGGCCATATGAAGACCTAGCAAGAAAGTGGCCACCTGCAAGCCAGGAAGGAAGTGCTTACCAAAAACCAAACCCTGCTGGACCCCGATCTTGGACTTCCAGCCTTGAGGACTATGAGAAAATAAATTTCTATTACTTAAGCCACTCAGTCTATGTATCTTGTTCTGGTAGCCTGAACTAAGACAGCTCCCTTCTCAGTGTAATTGCTGGCATGGGCTCAAGGCTGATCTTGCTTAGATGAAATTCCTTGAGGACAGGAACCCTGTTTTGGTTATCTTGTATTCCAGTGCCTGGGATGGTTCCTGGAATAGTTAGCTTTTAATATCTGTTAAATGGATGATAGAAAAACTAATAACTGGGGCAGCGCGGGACAGAGTGGCCAACAGCCTGCAGAGCAACATGCCTAAGTTTTATTGTGACTACTGTGACACATACCTCACCCATGACTCTCCATCTGTGAGAAAGACACACTGCAGTGGTAGGAAACACAAAGAATGTGAAAGACTACTATCAGAAATGGATGGAAGAGCAGGCTCAGAGCCTGATCGACAAAACAACGGGTCCTCCTCGCCCTGGTATGATGCCAGCCCCCCATATGGGGGGCCCTCCCATGATGCCAATGATGGGCCCTCCTCCTCCTGGGATGATGCCAGTGGGACCTGCTCCTGGAATGAGGCCACCTATGGGAGGCCATATGCCAATGATGCCTGGGCCCCCAATGATGAGACCTCCTGCTCGTCCCATGATGGTACCCACTCGGCCAGGAATGACTCGACCAGACAGATAAGGAGAGACCGGAACCTCTTTATATTCATTTTATACTACTTGTTCTACTTCACCAGGAGATCATGGTGCTGTGACTCTGGGTGTTTTCTAACAGCATGACAAGGAAGACTTGCTTCCCCTTCCTATCAAAGAGAGAATAGTTTCTGCAGGGGAATAGTGGGACAAAAAAAAAAAAAAAAAAAAAAAGGCAATTTTCATTTGTATTGTGAAATGTGAAAATAAAATTGTCAACTGTTTTAGTTAAAAAAAAAAAAAGAAAAACTAATAACTAATTGCTTTTTCTAGTCATTAACTCATCTTCAGGAGCCTGTGGATCCCATGAGAAAAAGAGGAAGTGTCAACCAAGTCAGCAAACCTTTTTCTCTTTCCCCCACAGATGAGGCAGGCTATGGCTCCTGAACCTCTGAGAGATAATAAATGGATATAGTCATTCTCTCTCCCCCCATCCCCAAAACAGAGGACCAAGGCTCCTGGGAGAGAAGAATTACCGATCTTGAGACAGATCCTACCCAGTGCCACAGGTCCATCAGCATTGCAAGCATTGGACAGCGCCACAGCCACTCCAGAATTTTCTTGCTACCCTCAATCCCAGTTGGGTAAACCACAAATGCTAAAGACAAACCAAAACAAGCAATGCCAAATTACAAGACCAATCCCCACACAATAGTTTACCTTCTATCCATACATTTCTCCCACCTACTTTTTAAATCTGCTTTTATCAGTCTTCTTTCCACTCCAATTTTCTCACTAATCTATTGTTGTTGATATTGTACTATACTATGCACTTATGGAAGAGATGGGCACAAAGAAGTATAGAAGCCGGGGAAGGGATCTTTCTTGATTAGTGTGTTAGAGGTGAAAAAAGGAATCAACAAAGTTCTCACAGAGAAGGGAAGGTGTGGGATGGGTGGTGGAGGATGTGTAGGATTTTGTTAGCTAGAGAAGGGGAGAAGAAATAGGTAGAAGAAACAGCAAGAGCAAAAAGGCAGAGTAGTCTTCAAGTACACATCATGAGTGGTAAAGACAAGCAAGAGACTGTTGCAGCTGAAGCTCATAATATGTGGGTGATGACCCAGAGATCATGCTGCAAAGTTGAGCTGTGAAAAAATGTTCATATCATGCCAAAGTTTGGTTTATATCTTGCATTTGTGATGGGCAGCTCTAGAAGTTGGTAAACAGAAGAGAAACTAGTCCTATTTTGACTCAATGTAGACTTCAAGATTTCTAAGAATTAGATTTATTATAATTATAGGTTCACGTTATACTTTCAAGATTGTATACACATGGCTTTCTTTCTCTTTCTTCATTTGTTTATTCTTTTATTCCTTCCTTTCCTCTTTTTGTTTTAGTCAATAGATCTTATTTTTTAGATCAGTTTCAGGTTTACAGAAAACTGACCAGAAAGTACAAAGGGTTTCCATGTACCCCCCCCCCAAAGCCCCCTGCCAGTTTCCCCTATTATTAACATTCTGCATTGGTGTGAAAAATGTTTTATAACTGATGAGTCAATATTGTTACATTATTACTAATTAAAGGTCATGGTTTGCACTAGGGTTTCTTCTTTGTGTGTATAGTTCCATGGGTTTGGACAAAGGTATAATGAGGTGTATACACCACTATAGTACCATACAGAATAGTTTCACTGGCCTAATGCTCTACCTATTTATCCCTCTCTTCCCTCAACTTCTGGCTGCCACTGAACTCAATACTATCTCATAGTTTTCCCTTTCTCACAACGTCATATAGTGGGAATCATATAGTATATAACCTTTTCGCTTGGCTTCTTTCACTTAGTAATATGCACTTAAGGTTTCTCCAAGTCTTTTCATGGCTTGATAACTCACTTTTGTTATCATTAAATCATATTCCGTTCTACAGATGTACCAGTTTATCCATTCATCTATTAAAGGACCTTTTCATTGCTTTCAAGTTTTAGCAATTATGAATAAAGCTGCTATAAACAAACCATTGATGTGGTTTTTGTGTGTCACACTTCTCTTTTTTTTAAATCTCATTTGGTAAATACTAAGGAATACCACTAGTAAATCATATGCTAGGAAAATGTTTAGCTTTATAAGAAACTGCTATACTGTCTTCCAAAATGGCTATTAACGTTTTGCATTCCCACCAGCTGATTTTGCATTGACCTAATTGCCAAATGGAATGGTAACTTTCAGTTCTTACCTTATATGATTTCTCTGTTGCATTAGGCACTGCTATCATCCCTTCATCACACTTCCTTCTCCTTTGGTGTCTGTGACCCAGTCTCTTCTTGTTCTCCTACCATCCCTTGAACTATTTTTCTCTCATTCAAGGGCTCTTCATTCACGGGTCCCCAAATGCAGGTCCCTGAGATTCTATCTCTGATTGCCTTCTCTGCTCATCTTCTTCTCTAGAAAATCTCAGTTACCCACCTCCCCACCCCCTGCTGTTGCTGCCCACATGCTCCTCTGCTGCCTAGATACAGACTTCTTTAGCCTCAATCACTTTCTCTGAAGCTCCATATTTTAAGCACTCAACCATTTAAAGACATCTTACTTGGATGTCCCCTATCAACATAGTCACACCAAATCATCATCCTTTTTTCAAACCCATTCCTTTTCCTCCATCCCCATTTTGGTGACCAGCTCCATCTTTCATCTATCTGCCTGTTTCCCTAATCTGGAACACTCCTCCCGTTCCTCTAATTCTCCTTCCCGTGCTCCCACATTCCATAAATTACCAAATCCTCCTGATTTGAGACAGTAATACACAGAGATTAAAAATGAGAGTTTTGAGGGGTGCCTGAGTTTTGAGGGGTGCCTGGGTGGTGCCATCAGTTAAGTGACAGCTCTTGGTTTCAGCTCAGGATGTGATCTCAGGGTCATAAGATCAAGCCCTGCGGCTGGCTTCATGCTCAGCATAGAGTACTGCTTGGGATCTCTCTCCTTTCCTTCTGCTCCTCTCACTCGTGTTCTGTCTCTCTCATATAAAGTAAATAAATCTTTAAAAAATATGAGAGTTTTGAGATCAGTTTGCTGGGCTCAAATCCCAGCTCTGGGTAAATTTCTTTGGGTAAATTTCTAATGACTCTAAGCCTGTTTTCTCACGTATAAAACAGAATAACAGTTCTTACCTCACTGGGTTGTTGCAAAGATTGAATGAGATAATACACGCACTATATAATGCCTGGCACATAGACAGTGCTCAGTAAATATAAGCATGGCTGTATGGTTGTTGCTTAAATGTTCCTTGATCTATCCTCTCTTCTCTAGCTGCATTGCCACTTGCTTTGATTTAGGAAGTCGTCATTTCTTACCTGAACTATCACAGTGATCTCCAACTGCATGCTAATGATATTTCTTGAAATTCTGCCTGTGATTATCTAAACTTGGAAACTGGGATAAGAAAGGTGAAGTACTTTTCAGCTTGTGTAATGGAATCTGCTGCTGCAGATGAGTTTTTACCAAGGGAAAAGTAGGCCAGACTAATGTTCAGGATTCTGACAGTGAGTATACTTTGGCTCAAAATATATCTTCAATAAAAGCTAACTTTGTAGAAATCAATATAACCTGCCCAGATTGTTGTCAGGATTTACTAAACTTGACCCTCAGGAAAGAGAGCCATTGAGCCAACAGTGTTAAATTCTCCTCTGACTGGGCCTTAGAAGATCACTGAGCAAGTAAGGGATAAGTTCTCCCTTCTGTGTGTAGAAGAAAGGGAGTAATGGGAAACTTCTCTAATTCATTTCAGGATGGCAAAGACTGAAATTGCAGACAGATGAGCTGCAATGCTGGAGGAGTCATTAACACTGCCTATTTGCCAGGCAATAGTCTGGTCTTTGGTGCCAACTATTTTGCCTGTGTCTATGGACCTCTCATCCTTTGTGCTTCTGGTCAAAGAGCATTCTATGACCAGACCATATGGGGGCTATAGAGACTGCTAATCAGGAGAGAAGTTGGCATGCAGAAGCTATCTCCCATGGTACTCTCCTGGTCTCAAGTCCTGCCCATTTCCTACTCCACCTCAATATATATCATCACTCTTAGAATGCTCTTTTCACAGCAAATGTGATCATGCTTCCCCTTTTCTAATAACCCTCAGTGACTCGGGTTCCCCCAAAACAAAGTCCATGAGACACAAGTCCACACATGGCCTGGTGTTACCTCGATTTCCCACCCGCCCATTCTGCACCCTGGCTTCACCACACAGGTATTCAGAACCTGAAAAGCACCGTCCCAGGATCCCTGGGTGGCGCAGTGGTTCGGCGCCTGCCTTTGGCCCAGGGCGCGATCCTGGAGACCCAAGATCGAATCCCGTGTCGGGCTCCCGGTGCATGGAGCCTGCTTCTCCCTCTGCCTGTGTCTCTGCCTCTCTCTCTCTCTCTCTGTGTGTGTGTGACTATCACAAATAAATAAAAATTAAAAAAAATAAAGCACCGTCCTGCCATTTTTGCTTACGATACTCTTTAGATCTTTTCCAAACTCTTTCTTATCCTTCAAACCAGATTCAAGGTTTCCTTCTCACAGAAGATTCTTCCAATGCTACTCTATATTCCAGGTTCCCAAGGCCCAAATCCCAGGTAGCCTAGGCTCAAATCCGACTTGACTACTTATTTTGGACAACGTATTTAATAAATCTAAGTTCATTTCCTCATGTGTAAAATAGAAAGGATAGCAGTTTTTACCCATTGGGTTGTTGCAAACATTAATAGAGGCTAATATAAAATAATGTAACTTTTAAATCTCACTGTAAGTATTTACCAAACTGGACTGCAATTGTGTGATGTCAGTTTTCTTGGCCTCCCCTCCTACCTTCTGATTAAAAAGCCTACTCCATTCAGCTACTCTTCTAAGGACACTGTCCCAGCCAGAGAGGCTTCTGGACTTTAGGATGCAGAATTACAGGACAGTCAGCAGAGAGGGGAAAGGAGAAGGTTGACTTGTCAAGGGAGGCCAAGCTACTCTGTTTAACAAAGAGCTGGGAGAGAGAGAAAAGAAGTGCCATGCAGGATGGAGGAAGGAAAAAGAGTTTAAAAGAGTTTCTGGAGGGTGGCGGCAAACAATTGGCTTCTGAAAACTGTGGAATATGAGAGAATTAGGGGGAGGAAAAGGGATATGAAAATTGTTACTCGGAGTTTATGAATTGAGTTTCCCTTAATTTTTTAAAAAGGAACAAGTTAATGATTACTATTTTTTAAAAATTATTTTTGGTCTTTGGATTGTGATTATTTGAATACATCCATACAAACACTAGACCACATGAAACTGAAATTCTTTAGGGGTACCCTTGTTTACGATGTCTTTGCTCTAGAGTCAGCTTCTCCAGTAGAGGAGCTGTGTCTCATCCCTTTCTGTAAATCCAATGCAATCACACAGCCTGGTACATGACGTATGAACAGTAAATACTTGCTGAATAAATAAACACATCTATGCTTATACAACTGGATCATAGACTCCTATGAGCAAGTCAATGCTCTAATTTTTCCATCTATCCAAATAAATCATTGAATGCTGTGGTGAGTTGAATAGTGGCCCCCCTAAAAGATATGTCTGTGTCCTAATCCCAGAGCCTGAGTGCTAAGTTATATAACAAAAGATATATTAATGGGGCAGCCAGCGTGGCTCAGTGGTTAAGCGTCACCTTTGGCCCAGGGCGTGATCCTGGAGACCCAGGATCGAGTCCCACGTCGGGCTCCCTGCATGGAGCCTGCTTCTCCCTCTGCCTGTGTCTCTGCCTCTCTCTCTCTCTGTGTCTCTCATGAATAAATAATAAAATATTTTTTTAAGAAGATATATTATGTTAAGGATCCTGAGAAGAGATGGTTATCCTGGATTATCTGGGTGAGTTCTAAATGCAATCATGTGAAACCTTAGAAGAGAAGCAGAGGGACTCTTAAAACAGAAAAAAAGGAGGCCATGTGACCCCAAAGGCAGAGATTAGAGTGATGAGGACACATGCCACCTAGAGCAATCAGAGGCCAGATGAGGAAAGGAAGAATTATCCCCTAGAGCTTCCACAGGGAGTACAGCCCAGCTGACATCTTGATTTCAGATTTCTGGCCTCCAGAATGTGAGAGAATAACTCCCTATTGTTTTAAGCCATCGAGTTTATGGTGATTTGTTACAGCAGCCACAGGAAAATAACACAAATGCTTATACATAATGGATGTTCAATAACTCTTTGTCAATTACCTGTCGGGGTCACTTACAATCACAAGCTGTGCTTCCTTTTCAAAGTCACTCGCCCACTCTCTCCTGGCCAAGAGCCAGGACTCTACTATGTCACGTCAACATTTACAGTGCTGTTGTAACCAAACGGTCCCTTGCTACTGTCTGAGGGGTAGTCAGGTTCCGGGGGCTAAGTGTCTACTGACTACATACTCCTCCATAATGTCCTTCACTCATTCTTTCAAGAAGGAGCTAGCACAGTAGGGAAGCACTTGCAGGAAACACTGCTGAACTGAAAGAGAGCCACATTAGACTTTCAGTTCCCAATTCTGTATCACAGTGTGTGCGTGTGCACACACATACACACACAAGTCTCAACCATAAAGTTGCTCTGCCAGCCAAGAATTAAGTGTCTGAATGCAAGCCCATAGACCTAGTTTCAAATACGGTAAAAGGAAGTCTGGGATTAACAGGAGTGTCTACTCAGAAGTAAACATCGCAGGGACCTGCCACTATAATTACAGCATTATTTCTTCCACTATATTCCTCAGAGAACAGAGGCCTTCTCTCAAAGCTGGAGGAGGTCTCTTGGTCAGCAAGCCCATGACCCTTGCAGGACCACTCAAATTCCCCCAACATGCACACTTATTGCTTTTACTTATCAAGGTCTGCTATCTAATCTTCCAGAAATTATTGTTTCTAAGTCTGCTGGACTCAGTTTTCATAGGAGTGATCCTAATTTGATCAATTGTACAGTTGATGAAGTATTAACATAATATCCATCTGATACTGAAATAGATACCACCCCTCCTTCCCAACTCCTGTTTCCCCTAATCCACATGACTTTCTGTAATAGCTCTTCCTTTTTTTTTTAAAGATTATTTATTTATTTATTTATTTATTTATTTATTTATTTATTTAAGACAGAGAGAGAGAGAGAGAGAGAGAGAGAGAGAAAGGCAGAGAGACACAGGCAGAGGGAGAAGCAGGCTCCATGCAGGGAGCCCGACATGGGACTTGATCCCGAGACTCCAGGACCACGACGCCCTGGGCCAAAGGCAGGCACTAAACTGCTGAGCCACCCAGGGATCCCCTGTAATAATAGCTCTTTCAAAATCTGCAACTTTCAGCAAGCATGACTGGGTTAGATGTGATGCAATAGTGATATTGTGCATCACCTACAAAAAGAGACTTCCAATAATCAACTGTTTCCACACCAGTGTTTGCAGAAGACTATACACACGTGGATTTCTCATCTCAATTCCCTTTTAAGACTGGCTGAGGTAGAAGTGGGTAGAAGCAAGGGAAGAAGGTTACTTAAACACTCCACCCACAGAGTGTGCTACATGACTCTGGGCAGGCTATATAACTTTCCTGGGCCTTAATGTCCTCATCTGTAAAATGGGGATAATAATAGTAGCTACTGGCTGCATCAGAAAGCTGAAAGAATTACCTGTGGGAGTAGATAACAAGCACTTAGCATAGCACCTGGCACAGAGTAAGCACTCAGGAAATATTGTGCGTGTGTGTGTTTGTGTGTGCACATGAATAACGTCAACCAGAGGCTAAATTCTCCAATTAGATTTCCAAACTCTTTCCATCATTTAATCCTCCTTCTACCTCTTCTTTACAGTTCCCAGTGGCTGCCCCAAGGAGAGCTTGGTCCCTTGGCCTTACTCAATACACAGCATGACACAGCGTTTGGCTTCAGCACAGACCTTTGCTAGGATCAAGTGTTCCCACAGAGGAGGGGAATTAGGACTTCAAATGGAGCTGGCCATCAGGGAGGCTTTGCAGCCTCTCCCCATACTCGGGCCATCACACACCGACAATCAGACATGTGCATACTTGGAAAGATGGCCTCTGACCTCGTGGACTCTGCATCCCAGGAAGGTGAGGATCTATTCATTAGGTGGAGGGCAAGCTTCCGTGGAATGTTCCACCTGAAGTCAACTCTCCTCACATTCAGTCTCTTCCTACCCCTGGTTATTTCCCAGCTCAGACTTTCTCTCAAACTGGTTATTGTTCATATTTTAAGTTTCAGTCATAGAATAACCATAGCAAATCTGGTCTAAATTCTTTTGCTACTAATAATTGCATCACATGACAAACATGCCCAATTGTCATCAGCATCAGTTATGGTCCATTATTTGAAATTAAAATTTGGCCACATCTTTACAAGGAAAAGAAGTTCTTACAATGAAGGCAGCAAGAACAGAAATGACACCAACCTTGAATTGCTTATTACACGCCCAGAATTAGCCCCAGAGATATCTGTCCCCAAGAGTTTTAAACAATCTTAAAATAGTCAGGTCTCTTAGGAATTTCTCATTATTATCATGGTCAAATTATTTCCATGATGAAAATATATTTAATTAGTTGAGCTTCACCAGTCTTCAGGAGACAGGGTCAACTTGAGAAATTACAAAGCATGAGACCCTCTGGGTAAGAGTCCCAGGTGAAGCCTGTGCCCTCCCTCTTCTGATACTTTTCTCAGGGACTGAAGCTGTGCTTCTCTTCATCAAAGGGTAGGTCTGGATTCGCTATGATAGGTGAAGCTTTTGTTCCCAGGTTTCCACCGATCTTCTTTGGGATTCAGTCCCTATGAAGAATCCACAGACCCACTCTAGCCCTTCCTTGGGGGAGAGGGGGTTGCTCCCCCAAACAGTTCCATGTGTTCTCCACCTTCAGGCAGATTGCCTCTTTGATGATCATTTAGCCCAATGTCCAAACAAAGAGCACGCTGGGAAGAGGGCAAGAGAGAAAAACGAAGGAGAAAGGGGAGAGAGGGAGGACTGCAGGAGGAAGGACAACATGAAAAGACCATGAGCGTACCACAGCTAGGATGCAGCTACTGAGAAGAAGAGGTGGGGAGCACACTCAAGGGCAATCCCTGGGATCCCTGGGTGGCGCAGCGGTTTAGCGCCTGCCTTTGGCCCAGGGCGCGATCCTGGAGACCCGGGATCGAATCCCACGTCGGGCTCCTGGTGCATGGAGCCTGCTTCTCCCTCTGCCTGCGTCTCTGCCTCTCTTTCTCTCTGTGTGACTATCATAAATAAATTAAAAAAAAAAAAAAAAAAAGGCAATCCCTTCCAATTCCCGCCCCTCCCCCAGCTAGAAATATTCGACCCAGCTCAATCTCTGTTCACTGGGTATTGGTTAAATCAGTGCAGGGACTCCTTGTGATAGAATATATGTCTTATAATTCTACAGTCTGTATCAGGTTTAGCAAAATGTTTAGCAATATTTTATTTGATTTTTTAAAAAGATTTGTTTATTCATGAGAGACAGAGAGAGAGGCAGACACAGGCAGAGGGAGAAGCAGGCACCCTGTGGGGAGCCCGAAGCAGGATTCGATCCCAGGACCCCGGGATCAAGACCTGAGCTGAAGCAGACGCTCAACCGCTGGGCCACCCAGGTGTCCCTCTAGTTTTAATACTAAAGTAAAATGTTGCTGGGACATCTGAACTTTCAGAAACAGAACGGACCCATGTATCCAGCACCTTAATCAACAAAAATCAATCACCAGTATCCCTGAAGCCCCCTCATGCACATCTAATTCTACTTTCACCCCCCAGGAGTAACCACTCTCCTGATTTTTAACAACATGGATTAGTTTCGCCGATTTTTGAATTTTATGTGAATGGAATCAAATAGAATGTATCATTTTCTGTTTGGCTTCTTTCATTTCACATTTGTGAAATTCATCCATACTGTACTCTATTCATTCTCATGGCTACGTAGTGTTCCATTGTATGAATACGCCACAATTCATTTATCCATTCTATTGATAGGCTTTCGGGTAGTTTTATATTTCATGTACTCAAAACAGTGTGGCTTTGAATATTCTTACATGCATAGTTTTTGGTGAAGACACATATGCCAAGTCTATCTAGGAGTAGAATTTTAGGGTCATAGGCATGCATATGTATATTCAAATTCAGCATATGTTTCTATGCATATTTCTCACAATCACATGTATCCTATCAATCTATGTGAATCATATAAAGCACATGAGAGTCCCAGGCAGGAATGAGGGGCACTGGGTTTGTCTATTCCTTACCACTCTTAGAGACAGTCTATGCCTTCAAAAAATCATGTAAGAGGAACAAATCTTTAGTTTGCTTTTGTTATTTTTTATAAATATGTTACAGAGCAAAAGAACTATCACTGCCTGAATATAATTAACTGAAAAATTACTGGCAGACAATGCTGACCCCCGGACAGCTGCCTTGCTCCTTCCACCAAGAAGAAACTCACTCCACCCACTGGGCCCACAGCAAATGCCCAATGGATGGAAAGAAGAGGACACCAAGAACAGTATTTCATTAGTTCATGACTTGTTTTTATCAAATTAGTCTTAAAAAGTAGTTGGATGTATTCCAAAGACGAGAAATGGAAATGGAAATGGAAGCATAATTATTATTCTGTAAATCATGTGCTCCCTGGCCCACACACTAAGAATCAGGATCACATTGCTTTACAAAGCACTTCAAGTCACTGGACAGTTTTACAAAAACACTTAACAAAGCTCCAAAGGAAAAATCCCCTCCAGGAGCCTGCTTTTCCATACTATGATAGTCTTCTAAAGCATTGCCACAGAAACTACCTTATTTTACTTTCATATTCGAAAAAGATTCCAGAGTTTTCTCAGGTAAACATCCAATTAAGTCATAGACCTACCATGTGAGTCAGCTTAAGATTCGTTCTCCCCCTCTCCCTCTGCCCTTCTTCCCTCACTGCTTGCAGACACATTCTCTCTCTAAAAAAAAATAAAATAAAATAAGGAATGAACTGATATATCCTATATAACACGGATGGACCTTGAAAAACATTAAACTAAGTAAACAAAGCCAGACATAAAAGATCACACATTATATACTTGCATTTATATAAAATATCCAGAATAGACAAATCCATAGAGACAGGAAGTACATTGGTGACTGGCAGGGGGCACAGGGAAAGAGAATGGGGAATGACTACTAATGGGTATGGGTTTTCTTTTTGGGGTGATAGAAATGTTCTGGAATAGGTAATGACTACACAACCTTGTGGATATAGAAAATACCACTAAATTGTATACTTCAAAAGGATGAGTTCTATGATATATGAAGTTTATCTCCATTTTTTTAAATGTCAAGTTCAGACCAGGGCACTGACATAAAACAGCCATGGACTTGACTCCAGCTGCTACATGCATGATGCTGTGGACAAGCCATTTAAGCCCTCTGAGCTGCAGTCTCCTCCTCTGTAAAATGGAGATAAAACAATGATCTCAAATGGCAACTAGGATACTCAAGATGATACTTTTTGTCACAATGATCACACATAGAAAGTGCCTACTAATGATGCTAATGTTTGCAGAAATAGTAGAAACTGGCTCCTAGCAAATGCACCTTTTGACATCCCCCGGGATACACTCATCAATTATTTCTATCAAACCCACTAAGGGACATAACTGATATATATAATATATAAGGAGTTACACAAGTGAGGTTTGCTGTTCAGTCAAAAGGGGGGAAATCCTGCCATAAAGGATGACATATCAACAAGCAGAATAACAGGGATGCAAGAGTTGTCTCCAGAGTTCCTAAGGATAAGCTGTCAGGCAGTTGCTGCCAGGAAGTCCTTGTAGGCTGAGAATCAGCTGAGTAGGATGCCACCCCTCAAATACCATCTCCAAGATTCACCTCTTGCCAGAACAACCGCTGCCCCCTACACCTGCCTCAGTTTGTTGCTGGCACACATCATATTTAATCCCTCAAATAATAGTTGTAATAGGATCTTTCTAGTTAATGGTTTTAGCAATGTCAACAGTACTCCATAAACAGTACTCCATAAACAGTACTTTCCTTGAAAGTAATATTTCAGGGGTGACAGTTTAAAATTTATTCTAGAATTACCAAGAACTGAAGAAAGACTGACTGCAGGGGGTATCCCTTTAATGGTCTTTGGGACTGCTCCTCTTGTGAACATCAATCACAGTAAGATCCTACAGAAGAAGAGCTTCCTTCTACTAGTTTTTTTTTTTTTTTTTTTGCTTTTACCTTTTCCTAACTATAGTTTGATGTAATTTTTAAAAATCATCACACTGCTTTCAGCTTTTTTTTTTTTTTAAGATTTTATTTATTTAGGGATCCCTGGGTGGCGCAGCGGTTTAGCGCCTGCCTTTGGCTCAGGGCGCGATCCTGGAGACTCGGGATCAAATCCCACGTCGGGCTCCCGGTGCATGGAGCCTGCTTCTCCCTCTGCCTATGTCTCTGCCTCTCTCTCTCTGTGTGTGACTATCATAAATAAATAAAAATTGAAAAAAAATTTTTTTTAATTTTTTTATTTATTTATTCATGAGAGACACAGAAAGAGAGAGGCAGAGACACAGGCAGAGGAAGAAGCAGGCTCCTTGCAGGGAGCCCCACTACAGGATCACGCCCCAGGGGACCCTCAGCTTTTTTACCAGTGTTTTTACATCATCGGCTTGCTGTACTGTTCCTTTCTCAGAAAGTATTTACGTATGTATAAATTATTTACATATGTATAAAATTTTGGCTAGTATATACATTACTTCTCTTAAATTTTCATGGCTTTGTTGAGTGTCAACATAGCTTATAAGTTAAAGTTGGAACCAGGTAAATTTAGGATCGCTCCTTACTGGTTAATTTACTATGTAAAAGCTACTTAACTTCTCTGAGTATCAGCTGCTTCTTTGTAAAATGGATATATTATCTATTTGTGATAGAATGGTGATGAACATTAAATAAGATAGTGTTAAATAAGATAATAGAAACATTATGTTACAGAAATAAGATAATGAATCTAGAATGGCATAGATACCAGCTTTTAGTAACGACTATTATTATTGCTATTATGGCATTAGACAACCATGTTTGACTCTGGTTCAATATTGCTTTCCTCAAGAGTTAGTATGCCTTTTGGGGTTTGAGACACTTGGAAGAACTGGGCCTCTGTGAACCCTGTGAATGTATCTGTCACACAGGAAGTTCTGGGTTTAAATGATGTATTTCTCTGAGTTCCTCTTGTAAATAAAGTCTAGTGGAGACCCCTTGTTTCAGGCACCTGTATATACCACCTCATCATTCTCTTGACTTCACCTTTTTTTTTTTTTTAAGATTTTATTTATTTATTCATGAGAGAGGCAGAGACATAGGCAGAGAGAGAAGCAGGCTCCACGCAGGGAGCCCGATGTGGGACTCGATCCTAGGACTCCAGGACCATGCCATGGGTGGAAGGCAGGCACTAAACCGCTGAGCCATCCAGGGATCCCCTTGACTTTACCTTTTAAGCGACTGCTGCTCCAACCAGAACTGCAGACCAGAGACCTATGCAGCACCTCACCTGAGGATGCAGTTTCTTTGACACTACAGAGTGGGACTCCCTCAGCATATCTCTTGGCACAACGTAGAGGTGTAGGAAGTTTACCCAGATGGAGCCACCCACCCTGAGACTTGCCATAGGAACATTTTGTGGACAAGTTCCAGAATTCTGAACTCCCAAATCCCCCCTGAACTTTTGAACCCCTAAAGCAACTTTTACTTGATAGAGGAAAGTTGCCGCTTCTTGCTCGGAGACCAAAAGACCTCACTTGAGGCAACTGCTTCCTAAAGTGATACTCCTCTTCTTCAAAATCCTTCCACCCCAGCCAATAGTTAGGGTCAGGTCTCAGCACCATGTGAGGAAACAGAGTCCCTGCTCTTGCAGGAACTAGATTCATAGCGAAGGACTTTCAGTTTCCACTGTTCTGTACTGATGGAACTGAGGGAACACATGGGTGAGGGAAGGTCAATGGGATGAATGTCAGGCTAGACTGATGAGAATTTATTGACACAAAAGCACTCTCTTGTAAGTTGTGGCTTAGTATCTGGCACAGACACCTGAAGCTGGCCTGGCTCCTTGAAGTCTGGGCACAGTAATGGCCTACAGAGGCTAATAGGGATGCAGGAACAGCTTTGGCAGAATGTTGAGGGAGGAGTCAAAAGGCAAAAAGATGGGTGCACTAGACTGGATTTATTATGAACCGAAGCACTCACTGTCTGAACATGATCCCAGGAAGATCTGATCACTAAAGGGATAAAGGGCATTATGAAGGAGTCCAGTGGTTCTTCTGTTCTCTGTTGACCAGAGTTGTCTATAGGAGATGCTGCCATAGTATAAGGCTCTTCTGAATTAATGGGAAATGACAAGATTCCAAAATCGCAGAGGCCAGGCTGTGACAACTAACCATCAGAGGCTAGGTGGATGTAAATATAAGAACTGCCGACAAGGCCACACTGGCAAACAAGAGGTTTTGGCCATTTGGAAGGCATCTATGGCAATGCTGATTGGCCATGGGAAAGATGAGGAGACAATTGACCAGGATGTTATTTGACTTGTATAAAAAATGAGTCAGCTGAGAGCAGAAGGTTGATATCAGTTGCTGTAATTCATAGGTTTACAGGCCAATGACTGAGAAGAGGTAAGGTCTTCTTGGGAAAAAACCCGGCAATACTACCACAAAGCTCATACAATAAAGGTTTCACTGATCCTTCTACAAAAGGACATGGAACCACTTACTAGGATTGTTGGCACTGAGGAAAGTGGAATGCCAGATTTTTCATGTTGGTTATGGGTCTAAGCTGACTCTGATCCTATGGGACCAAAATGGTAGTTTTCCAATTGGAGCAGAGGCTTATGCACTCCACGTGACAAAGTTGTCACCATGTCTAGTAGGTCTACAAAAGCATCTAGTGGTTATTTCATATAGATACACCTAGAAACTGGCAAAACCCTCATAATGGTATCCTGTGGAAGAGTCAGGACACTCTCTCTGTAGAAGAGGAAGACCCCCTATAGATGCTATTTTTCTTACATTTATAAAGCAAAACAGTATTTTGCTCCTGGAATAATAGTTGGCAGTCTGAAAAAATAAAGATAAAAGATAGTCTATATTCCTTTACAAGATGGTATGAAGGAACATTCACATTATATTTGCCTTTTGTCATGTCTGATAGTCTTACATGTCCATGATATTTAGTGACCCGAATTTTGTCCATTATCAGACAAGCTGAATGTAAGATACCATAAAAAGCCCAAGAACAAATTCATATTTGGCAATTTGAGATTCAACAGTTAAACAATATTCATTTGGGCAAATGAAGTCCCCATTCTCCCCACAGTGTTACCATTTTTAACAAGTATAAATACAAATTTGTTAGACAAAGAGGAAGAAAAAAAGGACACCAGCTTATGAAGTTGAAATTAAAAGCTATAATTAGGAATGACTGCAGCTCACTTTTACCTTTATAGGGAAAAGTTGTGGAATGAAGTGATTTAGCACTGAATTCCTTACACTGATGACCTTAAAGAATTTTAGGTGTCAGAGCTGATCCAAAAAATGACACACAAAAAATTCTTAAGGTTAAAGAACCATATCCTATTCTTATTTAACCTTACTTGCCTCCACAGTGCTTTGCACAGAGTAGATACTCATTAAACACTTGGTGAGACAAAGAATCTTAAAATTTATATAAAACCACAAAAGATCGAGACTAGTCAAAGCAATCTTGAAAAAGAAAAGCAAAGTTGGAGGTATCACAATTCTGTACTTCAAGTCACGTTACAAAGTTGTAGGGATCAAAACAGTACAGTACTGGCACAAAAACAGACACACAGATCAATAGAACAGAAGAGAAAATCCAGAAATAAGCCCACAATTATATGGTCAATTATTTTTTTAAAGTTATTTATTTATTTATTTATATATTTATGCACGCATTCATTCATTCATGAGAGACAGAGAGAGAGAGAGAGGCAGAGACACAGGCAGAGGGAGAAGCAGGCTCCATGCAGGAAGCCCAATGCGGGACTCGATCCCGAGACTCCAGGATCGCGCCCTGGGCCAAAGGCAGGCGCCAAACCACTGAGCCACCCAGGGATTCCCCTATATGGTCAATTAATCTTCAACAAAGCAGGTAAGATTATGCAACGGGAAAAAGATAATCTCTTCAACAAATGGTGTTGGGAAAACTGGACAGCAACATACAAAAGAATGAAACTGGACCACTTTCTTATACCATATACAAAAATGAACTCAAAGTGGATTAAAGACCTAAATATGAGACCTGAAAACATAAGAATCCTAAAAGAGCACAGGCAGTAACTTCTTTGACAGTAGCCATAGTAACTTCTTTTTAGATATGTCTCCTGAGGCAAGGAAAACAAAAGCAAAAATAAACTATCAGGACTACATCAAAATAAAAAGCTTCTGTGCAGAAGAAAACAATCAACAAAACTAAAAGGCAAACTACTGAATGGGAGAAGATATTTGCAAATGACTATCTGATAAAGGGTTAGAATCTAAAATGTATAAAGAACTTATAGAACTCAATACTCAAAAAAAAAAAAAAAAAGAATAATCCAACAAAAACTGGGCAAAAGACTTGAGCAAACATTTCTCCAAAGAAGTCATCCAGTAGGCCAAGATACACATCAAAAGATACTCTTCATCATTTATCATCAGGGAAATGTAAATCAAAACTACAATGAGATATCACTGCACACCTGTCAGAATGGCTAAAATCAACAACACAAGAAACAACAAGTGTTAGCAAGGATATGGAGAAAAAGGAACACTCATGCACTGTTGATGGGAATGCAAACTGGTGCAGCCACTGTAGAAAATAGTATGGAGGTTCCTTAAAATGTTAAAAATAGAACTACCTTCTGATCCAGCAATTGCATCACTGGATATTTACCCAAAGAATACAATAACTCTAATTCAAAGGGACACATGCACTCCAATATTTATAGCAGCATTATATACATTAGCCAAATTATGAAAACAGCCCAAGTGTCCCTGGATGGGTAAAAAGGACGTGGTAAATATATACAATGGAATATTATTCAGCCATCAAAAGAATAAAATCTTGCCATTTACAACGACGTGGATGGATCTAGAAAGTACAACACTAAGTAAAATAAGTCTGTCAGAAAAAGACAAATATCATATGATTTCACTCATATGTAGAATCTGAGAAACAAACAAGGAAAGGGAAAAAAATAAGAGAGACAAAGCAAGAAACAGACTCCTAATTATACAGAACAAACTAATGGTTATCAGAGGGGAAGTGGGCAAAGGGATGGGTTAAATAGGTGATGAGGATTAAGGAGTGTATTTGTTGTGATGAGCCCTGGTGATATATGGAAGTGTTGAATCACTATATTGTATGCCTGAAGCTGATAGAACACTGCATGTTAACTAACTGGAATTATAATACAAACTTAAAAAAAAAAACAGTTGGTGAGAGCTATTTCTCTATGACAAGAGATCACTAGAAAAGCAGCACCAGGAGCAAGGATTCTGAGCATGTCAAAAGGATTTTGTGTCCTGTACTATCCATGCCTCCTCTGCCTCAGGATGATCAAACAGTAAATGAGATGAAGTTTCTCTTTGAAAAAGTTTACCTCATAGTACAGAAGTACAGAGATAAATAAAGGAAGAATGACAGAAATATGATCATTGTACATTGCTTAATGCATTAATGGATCTCGGCAATCAACAGGTAATAACATTACAGAGAGAGACAGCAGCAACTAGACATTGTATACCTTCTGTTGGAAGTACATAACACCAATTGTGCCTCTCACTCTCCAAAAAGAGCCCAAATTTGATCAAGCTTCTAGGAGATCTAACTACCAATGTAGAGAAAATATGAGGAATAGAGGCACGTGTTAAAGGACACCATGCGGATGCTTTCTTCTAACTTGACTTTTTATTTCTAGCCTTTTTATTTCTCAGTTTTTAAAATTTTATTTGTAAGTATAATAAAAATGTATTAATGGAAAAAATTAACGTACAAAATACAAGCCCCAATTTTTTATTTACAGATTAAAAATACATAAAATAAAAGAATTAGAAAAGCTATGCACATTATTCATTGAAAATGTGCAAATACACAATAGAAAATTGCTATTACACTCCGAATTTTCTGTCATTCTGCAGTCACAGCTAAATAAAGCTTTGAACAAAGTAGCAGTTCTTTATATTAAATGCTTACATACACACTTTGAATGAACACTATGTATATCACTATTTAAAAATTTTAATGTTTAGAATCAGCTGGCTTCAGGGCGCCTCAGTGGCTCAGTTGGCTGAGTGTCTGCCTTCAGCTCAGGTCATGATCTCTGGGTCCTGGGATCAAGCCAGAGTCTGGCTCCTTGCTCAGCAGGGAGTCTGCTTCTTCCTCTCCCTCTGTTCCACCCCTCTGTTCATGCTCTCTCTCTCTCTCTCTCTGTCTCTGTCTCCCTCCCTCATAAATAAATAAATAAATAAATAAATAAATAAATAAATAAATAATCTTTTTTTAAAAATTTGCTTACTTCAAATCTTTTTTTTTTTTTTTTTTACTTCAAATCTATTAACCAGTGTGACCTAAACCGGATTAAGGAAAACGCTACTTATTGAGGATATTTATATGAATTTTTTCTATGTATAATAATAATCAGAGTAGAGAAAATAGTCTCACAAGGAGGTGTTTACAGGAATGGAAGAACAGATTTTAAAGTAACTTTAGCAAGCTCAAGATATTTACTTCTTAATTTTTATCTAAAGTGAATTAGCAGGGCAGCCCCAGTGGCGCAGCAATTTAGCACCACCTGCGGCCCAGGGAGTGATCCTGGAGACCCAGGATCGAGTCCCACGTCAGGCTCTCTGCATGGTGCCTGCTTCTCCCTCTGCCTGTGTGTGTCTGCGCCTCTCTCTATGTGTCTCTATGAATAAATAAATAAAAATCTTAAAAAAAAAACAAATAAAAAATAAAGTGAATCAGCAGAAGTTGCATTTTCAAAATTTATCTTCAATCTATAGTAGCCAACTTGAGTAATTTATTGTATATGGTTAAATTTAAATTATCTTTCAATGAAAAAAATGGACTTCCAGATTCATGAATCTCCTCTATATGGATTTTCTTTTGATGGAAAATTAAATTCAAAATGCTTGATAAAATTCAAGAGATATCCGGTGATCATTCGTTATATATGCAGAAAGTCACATGTGGATATTCTTCATTGACAGTGGTTATAATTATGGAATACGTCATAACAATCAATTGAAACTCTGCTCTTCTAAGCTTTTGTTTCTCTTTTGATCTTATTTGCCATTGAAAAGCACATTGCTTTTCTTCTTTGCACAAGAGTACTAAGATGATTAAAATACAAAAGATATCACAGAAATTCATATTTTTAGGGCAGCCCAGGTGGCTCGGCAGTTTAGTGCCACCTTCAGCCCAGAGTGTGATCTTGGAGACCCGGGATAGAGTCCTGCATCGGGCTCCCTGGATGGAGCCTGCTTCTCCCTCTGCCTGTGTCTCTGCCCCTCTCTCTCTCTCTCTCTCTCTCTCTCTCTATCTCTCATGAATAAATAAATTAAATCTTTGTTTTAAAAAAAGAAATTCACATTTTTAAAGAGTTGCCATCAAACTAGCTTCTTATCTTGAGGAACACTAAGAGTTCCTATTTTGACAGAACTTTTCCCTCAAAAGTCATCATACATCTGTACACTATAACTATTGTTCATGATCAGCTTCTACTTATCACATAATAAAGACAATAATCTCAAATTTAACAGATTAGCCTTTATGTAAATTCATAACTTTTCATATATCACTAAGCCTACTGTTTAATTCTGCTGACATTTTAAAAAAGATTTATTTATTTATTTATTTATTTATTTATTTATTTATTTGAGAGAAAGCAAGAAAGAGAGAGAGAGAGAGAAAGCGAAAGAGAGTACAGGAATATGAGTAGGGGGAGGGAGTGGCAGAAGGAGAGGGAGAAGCAGACTTCCCACTGAGCAGGGAACCCAATCCAAGGCTCAGTCCCAGGACCCCAAGATCATGACCAGAGCCAAAGGCAGACGCTTAACTGACTGAGCCACCCAGACACCCCTCTGCTGACATATTTTCATAGCCAAGACATTTGTGATGCAGGAAGTAGCAGGTTTATTGACTTTCTGACACTAGCTTCTTCATGCTCATAATTACTCTAGAATGTTTTATCATTCTAGCTTCAGCATTAGAACAGCCTCATACACAAAATTTTAAGTCCAAACCACATTTGCTGATAATACTCAAAAGCCTGGATGTTACAGCAATGTCTAATTGCTATAATAAGTTCTAAACATTTACCCTATGCTTGTCACAAACCAACACCAGACCACACTGAAAAACACTACTCGGTAAGACAAATGGACCTGATTTTTTTCAATATCAACAAAAAAACTGCAGAAAATAAAAAAGAGATGGAGGAGAAACTCAGAGATTAAGAAAGACTTAAAAGACTTAGTGAACTGTTATATACAGCCTCTCTTGGATTCCCATGAAAAGAAACTTAAAATTTTATGTGACAGAAAAATGTAATTATTGAATATTTTATGATATCAAGGAGTGATTAATTTTTGAATGTGTGATAAAGATGGTGCAGTTATTTACTTTAGAAGAGTGGTTTTAGATATACAAAATGAAATAATTACAGATGAAATAACATGATTCATCCAAAGTAACCCAGTTTTGGAGGAGAGGAGTATAGATGAAATAAGATTGGCCATACTCTGAAAATTATGAAATCTAGGTGATTTGTATAGGTCCATTGTGCTTTTCTTTCTATTTTCATATGTATTAAATGTTTTCTAATTAAACTTTTTTAAGTGGTCAAAAAAAGCCCAGTGACCAAAGGCTACTATGAAAAATCAAGTATTTTATTCTTGATCCATAGACATTTAAAAAAAAATAGTAGGACATATGTACAAATAATCCAGGTCACGGATAATGGTTAGCACAGTCAGGGGTAGATTCACAGAAGACACATAGCTCTGAGACACCCTTGGTTCTTAGCATTAAGCTTGTTTGTGGGTAACTCTTAATCTTTTAAAACTCAGGTCTCTTACGGTGTTTTCTGGGTAGCACAAACAGTCTAGATTTTGTTAAAGTTTTTTTATTCCTTTGTATTACAAACATAGATATCTAGAATATGCTTAGATTTTTAAAAACTCTTTAGTGGGCACCTGGGTGATTCAGTCGGTTGAGGGACTGATGATTTTGGCTCAGGTCGTGATCTCAGGGTGGTGAGACTGAGCTCTGTGTGGGGCTACATGCTCAGTGGGGAGTCTGCCGGAGTTTCTCTCCCTCTCCCTCTGCCTCTTCCCCACTCTCTCTCTCTAAAATAAATAAAAGCTTTAAAAAAAAAATAAAACCCTTCAGTCTGCACTGCCTCCCTTCAGTTGTCAGGCATAACTGAGTGGAGGTAAACCACACTCCCTCAGCTTAGACAGCTTAGAGAGGATGTTTCTGAAGATGCTTGAATCATGGGCAAGTCAAACCTGACTGGAATGGTGATTTTCAAAAACCTTATAGGTTAGCAACACAGACTAAATGCGTGCGTTTCTCCAGATTCATATATTGAAGTCCTAATCCCCACGGTGATATTAGGAAGCAGGGCCTTTGGAAAGTACTTAGGTTTGGATGAGATTGTGAGGGTTGTACTCTCATGATGGGATTAGTACCTTTATACAAGAGGAAGAGACTAGAGTCTCCCCACCCTCTGCCATGTGAGGACACAGCAAGAAGGTGGCTGTCTATAAGCGAGGAAGAGAGTCCTCACCAAAACCAAAAAAATCACTGCCACTTCATCTTAGACTTCAGAATTTTTAAGAAGTAAATGTTTATTGTTTAGTTGTTGTCACAGAAGCCCAAACTAAGATAGTCAGCCTCATGATTACTTTAGAAGTTATTTTAAATTTAATCACACAAGTAATGCATGTCTAAACTCTCATTGTAGAATAAAATTAAAATATGACAAAGCAAAATTCCCCTTGATCATTACCTCCCTCCTCTCCATCCCATTCCCTTCCTATAGGAAAATATATTCCCAGTTTGGTGTCATCCCTTCCAGATTATTTCTGTGAGTGCACACACACACAGAAGCACAAATATATATACTCTTTCAACAGTATATAGTAGTGTGTGTGTATATTTTAGCATAATTGCCACATGTATTATTTGCAATGTGCTTTTTTTCAAAAACTGCTATTATAGTATTCTATGGAAAATATAGTTTATTAGGCAATTCCCTTATTGATAATCACTTAGGTTGTTTCCAATTCTTTTGTCACAAATAACACTGCAATAAATAAATGTCTCTTTGTGTCCATCATATTCATTTTCATATAGCTAAATGAAAGGAAAAGAGGGCAAGTGTCTTGCCCACGTTTGTAGCATGGCCTAGAGCAGAAAAGAGAAGATCTACCAGCCTATTGACATGCTTCCCAAGGATCTCCCAACATAATATAAGAGCATTCATTCTGCTTAATCAGTTCCGTGCTATAATATATTTTTAAAATATGTATTTTTAAAATGTATAAACATATAATACAATGTATATATTACACAAATATATATTATATATTACACATATATACAAACAATTCAAGTTAGCCTGACAGAGAAGCTTTTGGATATAACTCCTACTGGATCAGCTACATTCCTTAAAAAATTCCCAGACATGTCTTTTTCTGCTCACCAGGGCCACAGAGAGGACAGTCAGAGCAACATTCCACCAAAGCACATTCCACACTCTGAGGCTGAGAAAGTGCTCTTTCAAGAGGAAACAGCACATGCTTTCCTCCTAGCAGCACCTTCATTTCTGGGGATGTAACTTTCATGCTGCCTTACAGAGAAAAGGCAACCGGGACAACAGAAAAGGGCAAAAGAAACCCCATGTGGGCACCAGCTGGACCCCACCATAATAATGGTGGGAATGACAAGAGGGCAAACATTTTCTGAGCTTCTTACCCTAAGCTGTATATCATGGTAAGGTTGTCACTTAATCCTCTTGGTGGCACAAGGGGTTGGGTCTAGGATTGCACATTTCACATTTCAGAGATGAGGAAATAAACTGGAGAGAGGTGTGAGGCCACTTCATCAGGACTGCACTGCTAATAAGTGGTTCGGTCAGGATGTGAACCCAGGTTGTCAAAGCCCAGGGCAAATACTTGGACCCTAGTATCAAGAAGGCATCAACTTTCCATGTTAGGACAAGTATAGGCCATATTCTAAGGTATTCTTTCAGAATAAATGCATTTTTGACTTAAATTTGGGCAAAGCCCTATATTACTGGTCACTGTTATCAAGAGTTCTCTGCAGAGGACCCTGTTGAACAGAGAAGTGTTCCATGTACTTTATGGGCTGGCACAGGGTAGGAATTCCACCAAACAACCATGTGCACATCATATTCCATATTCCACAAACTCCTATCTGTGCATTGGTCTTTTCCCACATAGAGTTTGTGTGTGTGTGTTAAACTCTTGTTTGGTTTAGACTTATTATCTCAGCTGTCACAATACAGTGGCTGAGGCAACATGGAAATAGTCTGTAGTAGTAGTTCTTAAAACCCAGTATTTCCCCCCCCAGAATGTCTGATTCGTAGAAATTATATTGCAGGGGTGCCTGGGTGGCTAAGTCGGTTAGGTGTCTGATTCTTGGTTTCGGCTAAGATCATGGGATTGAGCCCCAAGTCAGCTTCTATGGTCAGCAGGGAATCAGCTTGAGATCTCTCCTTCTCCCTCTGCCCCTCCATCCCCTAAAATAAAATAAATACATCTTTAAAAGAAAATTATACTGCAGGCATTTGGGGCTTATTACAAAAACAGTTGATGAAAGCCAAAGATTTACATTAGAGGGGCACATTTCTCCCATCTCCTAAATGAAGATACCTTTCGACATTATGGAGGAATTCAAATATTATTACTTACATTAAATAAAGTTAATCATAAGAAAGCTTTAAATATACATTTGGTTTTAATGAACTTGATTAAGGCAGCGATTGGGGAATCTTACTTTTGTTTAAGACTTTTAGTGCCTCCTCCTCTTTTCCCTAAGAAGCCATCTGCTCTACTTAGCTGAACTGGGAGTCCAAGAAGAGTCCTATTAGTGGTTTACCATTTTTTTTTGCAAAAGCTTCCATTTCCACCTGCTGGGTTTTGCAAAACCCATTTCCATTTCCATGGGAGCTGCACCATCTCGCATAGCCAGATAGGAGAGGGGCAGAAATGGGGAACCTTTCTCTGGCACCAGCTCCCTACGTCTGTAGTGTTTTAGGTGAGTCTGAATGGACTAGCTGCTTCCCTCCTATAAGTCCACATACTTTGTCACATTACCAATTCCTATTTTTTTGCCCCAAATCAACCACTTTGAAATTATCTTGTTCATTAATTTATTTACTTATATATTAACTCTTGTCACCTGCATGCCATGGGAACTCCAAGGGAACAGGAGCCCTTTCCATGGTCACCAGTTTATCTCAAAGCCTGCAGCAATCCCTGGGCACAGCAGCACTTATAAATATGTGTTGAATGAATCAGTTGGATATGAGATGGCTCGTCAATAATGTAAAAGTAGGATCTAAAGATTGTTCTAAATACTTGCCTGTTTTACCAAATAGTATTTTATAAACTCACTGGTTAGGAGAAGGAATAGACCAGAAACCTTCACTTTTCCGCACCCCTCACTCTGGAGGAGGGAGTACAAACTTTTTTTTTTTTTTTAACCTATGCTCTCTTTCAAGTTCAGAAAATAACTTTCCCATAAAACACATTTTCAACTTAGTTTTGGCAAAGTCAACAACCACAGAGTAATTATAGGCTTTACACCTAACAGAATCATAAATTAATTGAAAAGCTTTGGTATTGCCACATCTTACCTCTCCTTTGGCTATCAGCAAGAATCCGTTAGGGAAGCAACTGATATCCACTCAGTAGTTAGAGACAAATGCTTCAAGTCAGCCATAAAATTGTCTAATTGTCTTTGAACATTAAACTCTTTTACAGCAGAGCCACATTTGACTGCATTATTAATATTGTGACTTGGCATAGAAGAAAAAAGACCTGTTCCATCATTTGGGGAATTCATTCTTCTAGGGTATTGATTTGTAATTTAATACAATGAAGCAGACATTTAGCTACAATATCCCCAAACTCTAGGAGTGCAGATGTATTTTCAAGTCTTCCAGGGAAGACACTTAGCCTCAAAACATACAAGTATATACTGGATTTCAGAAAACTAAATCTTGGGACACCTCAGTGGCTCAGCGGTTGAGCATCTGCCTTCGGCTCAGGGCATGATCCCTGTAGTCTGGGATCAAGTCCCACTTGGGGCTCCCTGCATGGAGCCTGCTTCTCCCTCTGCCTGTGTCTCTGCATCTCTCTGGGTCTCTCATGAATAAATAAATAAAATCTTAAAAAACAAAAGAAAGAAAACCAAATCTTACTATTTATCAGCACTAGGTACTAACTGAGATGTCAACTCAGAGAATATAGCTTACACACACACACACACACACACACACACACACACCCGGCTAGGTTGATCTAAATGGAAGACAGATAGAGAAGGCTACTTTTTGAAGAGCACAGTGACTATGAAGAGAAACATTTCTCCATACATGCTTACTCACGGTGGCTGGAGGCAAGGGGGTTCTTATACAAACTAGGGTAACTTCAACAAGGTGAGACCAGCATTCTGTTCCTCAACTGGACATCTGCTTGGCTAGCAGACTTGCTAACTTGCCCCTATTTACTGAGACAGAGAAAAATAGAACTGGAGATGGTCCAGAAAGACCACAGGGTGAAGAGTGGACCAACCTTCCCACAAATTCCAGATTCTGGATCCCTGAGACACATGGAAGTGGACTCTGCAGAGTGAATACCAGGAGCCAGAGAATGAATGCTACAGGGCTACTCATCTCATTAGGTTGCTGTAAGTTCTCATATGTGTATATAGCATAGTGCCTAACACTTAGTAAGAGCTGTAAGTGTTAGTGGTTGCATCTATTCTTTTATTTGAAGGCCAGATTCTATGTGAATAGTCCTTATCCTCTGTGGACCTCAATCTGTAAAAGTGTAGATAATATAGTTTACCTCACATGGTTGTATCTATGTAAGGGCCTTGTACCTTGTAAGCATTTAATGCAGTATAAACTTTCAGATCATTCATTCACTCACTCATTAGATGATCTGTGAACAGCTAGTTAAACATCCAGGCATATAGCAGCAAAGCAGATATGCTTCCTGCCCTCATGGAGCTTAAAGTCTAGTGAGGAAGACTGGCACAAAACAAGTGACTCTCAGTATGATATTAAAGGGAAGTGCAGGGGATCCCTGGGTGGCTCAGTGGTTTAGCGCCTGCCTTTGGCCCAGGGCACAATTCTGGAGTCCTGGGATTGAGTTCCACGTCGGGCTCCCTGCATGGAGCCTGCTTCTCCCTCTGCCTGTGTCTCTGCTTCTCTCTCTCCCTCTGTCTTTCATGAATAAAGAAATAAAAATTAAATAAATAAAATAAAGGGAAGTTCAGGGAGTTTAGCAATATGTATCTAAGGGAATGAACCTAGCCTGGGAGAATCAGGGAAGTTCCCTTCAAGGAAGTGGAATTTCAGCTGATACATGATGGGTAAATAAAAATGGACCAGATGAAAAAACATTCTGGGTGGGATAAGTAGCATGTGCAAAAACCCAGAGTCCAGTATTAGCGTAGCACATTAGAAAAGCTGGAACAAGTCCAGTATGGACAGGTGACAAAAAGCAAACAAGGAGTGAGATAGTTAATTTCATGTGTCAACTTGGTTGGGCCACAGGTGTACAGATATTTATCAATATACTCAGACATTATTCTGGATGTTTCTGTAAGGTTGTTTTTGGATTAATGTTTTCATCTGTAGACTTTGAGTAGAGCAGATTGCCCTTCATAATGTGGGTGGGCCTCATCTAATCATCTAAAAGCCTGAATAGAACAACAATAGAAAACCCACTAGTCTCCCCCAAGCAAGAGAGAATTCTCTAGCTGACTGCCTTTTACTTCATCTGCAACACTGGCTCCTTCTGGTTCTCTAGCAGGTTGCCTTCAGACTGACCTAAGACATCAGCTCTCCTGGGTCTCTAGCCTGCTGGCCCACCCTGCTGTTTTTGGACTTGCCAGCCTCCACAATCATATGAGCTTATTCCATATAATAAATCTCTATATAGGGCGGCCCCAGTGGCTTAGCAGTTTGGCATCACCTTTGACCCAGGGCATGATCCTGGAAACCCGGGATCAAGTCCCATGTCTGGCTCCCTGCGTGGAGCCTGCTTCTCCCTCTGCCTGTGTCTCTGTGTCTCTCATCAATCAATCAATCAATCAATCAATCAATCAATCTCTGTATATATGTCTGGCTCCCTGCGTGGAGCCTGCTTCTCCCTCTGCCTGTGTCTCTGTGTCTCAAATAAATAAATAAATAAATAAATAAATAAATAAATCTCTGTATATATACATGTATCATTGATCTGTGTCTCTGAAGAACCCTGACTAATATAGGGAATAAGGAGAGATAAGGTGGTGGTGTAGGTGGGGCCACCCAAGGTCTAGTAGTCCCAGTGGGTAAGTCATGGAATATGAAGGTGAGGAGATATATGGAGCAATGCTGAGCCCTGGGAGGGCATTTTAGAGGAAGTATCATGACTAGATCTGCGATTTTTAAATGGTCTGCCAAGGTACAGCATGACAAGCAGAGGGATGAAGCAATAGGGGAGCTGGTTTATCATGGGCTGTTACTGCTGCAGCATGAGCAGATGTCAGAGGCTTGGATTGGGGTAGAGATGGGGAAAATCTGACATGGAAGGATCTATGAAATATTGAGAAGTTTTGATCCACATGATTGGATATTAATGTCTTTTCTCTTAGAAAAGGGAGATAAAACATTCTGTAATTCTCCTTCAAGGAAAGTGCTTGTTAGTATAGTGGATTCATTGGTTCTTCCTATCTATCTATCATCTATCTATCTATCTATCTATCTATCTATCTATCTATCATCTATCTATCTATTTATTTATTTCAGAAAAAGAGAGATAGCAAGAGAGAGCAGAAGTGGGGCAGAGAGGGAGAAGCAGGCTCCCAACGCGGGGCTCAATCCCAGGACACTGGAATCATGACCTGAGCCGAAGGCAGCCACTTAACCAACTGAGCCACCCAGGTACCCCATTTTTCCAATTTAAACATATTTATTTGCTCATACCTTCCAGTCTATTGATTATTCTATCTCCTTTCTTCAGTCTAACAGTGATATAACTGTAAAAACAGGAGCTAAGAGAAAAAAAATGGATCAGAACTTTGGCTGAATTCCCAGACAGGAATGCATTTATGGTCACAGGCACACACCGCCAGCTCTCATTCCCATAGACACAGTTTTCTGGGGCTCACAGCAACAATAATTGACCCTTCACTTGCAACTCTTATAGCAAATTGAGGATAATATGGCCTCCCATGGATTCCCATGATTGCATTTTGTATGTGTGTGTGGTACAAACAAAACCAACCGTCTTTTTAAACTCTTGACATTCATATGCAAAAGTTTAATAAATAAATAGATTTGCTTCTCAAAGCAATCTCTTGATTTTGAACTGGTCTGCCGCTATGTAGCATGAAGACTGGAGGGTCAGGGCAGTGGGGAAGCTGGGAGATATCTCCAGCCCCCATAAAGTAAAACGTTCAGAATCAAGTTATGCAGGGGATCCCTGGGTGGCTCAGCGGTTTAGCGCTGCCTTCGGCCCAGGGCCTGATCCTGGAGTCCTGGGATCAAGTCTCGCATCAGGCTCCTTGCATGGAGCCTGCTTCTCCCTCTGCCTGTGTCTCTGTCTCTCTGTCTCTCTCTGTGTGTGTCTCTCATGAATAAATAATAAAATAAAATCTTAAAAAAAAAAAAGAATCAAGTTATACATTTATCTTGGGAACACTTTCAAAGCAAGTTCTTCTGGCCTGATGTTCCATATCCTTGATTTATTCCCACTGGGGCCCTTCCTGTTGGCTCTACCTGGCCCCAAGTCGGAGCATTGTGAGTGGTAGCCTGATGTCCGGCCCGAAGTGAAGACCACTGGTGGTCTGTGTCTCTGAAAGTAAACTAGGCTACTTAACTCCCTGCTGCCACTGAGAAAGTGTTATTACTCACTTAAGGTCACAACAGAATGAGGCCAAACAAAAAGGGATTCCAAATAGCCCATTGGCTCCCCTTCCCATGTGATAAGTTAGTTTAGG
This sequence comes from Canis lupus dingo, assembly GCF_003254725.2. Lineage (NCBI taxonomy): Eukaryota > Metazoa > Chordata > Mammalia > Carnivora > Canidae > Canis > Canis lupus. The sequence goes on along the minus strand of NC_064254.1, from coordinate 48,927,759 downwards.
AGCCCTCATCCCATGCCCACTTTAGAAGATGGAAAAAGGGCCATGAATTTCCCTGCAGAATCTGAACCACTGAGAAATGGACAGGCTCCACTAGTCTCCTCTCTCTCCAGCTGAGACCAGAGCTGCAATCCGAGGAGCCCCATTTCAGAGCCTGCAAACAGAACTGACTACTGGGACTTCACACTCTTGGGGGTTCACAGATGGAAGGGTGCTGGGGCAAGGCTGAAAGGAGGGCTTTGCACTCCCATCTCGTGGGGTCATGGATGCTTAACTATCTTTGGCTCTCTGGATGGCAGTACCAGACCACTCGAAACCATCTGAAATCTGTGGTAACCAGAGGGCATGCTTGCACTCACACTCACACATTCACACACAATTAGTACCTCAGAAGCAAACCAACAGCTCATGGCAGCAAGAAGTTGCTGCAAGAAATATTCCAAGGGCAGCCTGGTGGCTCAGCGGTTTAAGGCCGCCTTCAGCCCAGGGTCTGATCCTGGAGACCAGGGATCGAGTCCCACATAAGGCTCCCTGCATGGAGACTGCTTCTCCCTCTGCCTTTCCCTTTCTCTTTCTCTCTCTCTCTCTCTCTCTCTCTCCATGTGTGTGTCTCTCATGAATGGATGAATAAAATCTTAAAAAAATAATAAAATAAAAAAGAAATATTCCAAGCACACAAGTGATAGGATGGAAATGCTGGTTTCCCAGGGATAAGACAGGAGGAAGTATAGCTGCTGCCATTTGAGAGTCCTCAAGGCTAGGGTCCAATTCTCTAGGAATAGGGACCTGGGCACAGGCACTCATTTTTAATTGTCTTTTCTTAAGTAGGCACCACACCCAGGATGGAGCCCAATGTGGGGCCTGAACTCATGACCCTGAGATCAAGACCTGAGCTGAGATCAAGAGTTGGTTGCTTAACCAAGTTAGGGGTGCCTCCATTTTTAAGTTTCTTAAATCAGAGCAGAAAGAGCTCCTGGGGGCAAAAGTTGAGCTGAGGGCATTTCCCTTTTTTGATGAAGGTTATAATTTTACTCTTGTTATTTGGGATCCTCTAAAATAGGGCGAAAAGCACATGAACTGACATTATGCCCCTCTGTCCAATTGCATATGAGCTAATCTCATTATAGAAACATGTTTTGCCAAAAAAAAAAGAAAAAAGAAAGAAAAAAGAAAAAGAAAAGAAAGAAAGAAACATGTTTTGAGGACGTCGGTTGGCTCAGTGGTCGAGTGTCTGCCTTTGGCTCAGGGCATAATCCCAGGGGTCTTGGGATGGAGTCCTACATCAGGCTCCCCATAGGGAGCCTGCTTCTCCCTCTGCCTATGTCTCTGCCTCTCTCTGTGTGTCTCTCATAAATAAATAAAATGTTTTTAAAATTTTTTAAATTTAAAAAAGAGGGAGAACTCCAGACGCAGAAGGGACCTAAAGCTCCTCTCTAGGCATAAGAATGAGTCACCAAGATGATAAACATAAAAAGAACTGTCCCCTTGTGGCATAAAGCAGTATTTCTGAGCTCTTATTTAAAAAGGCAATGCTTGGTTTTGTCACTTTTTATGACATACCTAAATATGCATAGTCCCCTAGAAGGACCTGAGGGTCTTCCAACCATAAGCTGGTCCAGTAGCAGAAAAAGCCTTCTTGAAATATCTTCCCTTTAGATCTTTCGCACGACAGTCTTCAAAGGCAAATTCCCTCTATTTACCAAAAACCAGCCTCTCTCACAAAGATAGCTGCTCACCAATGCAAAGAAGCAAACAGCCTCTCAGAGAGAAAGGGAAGATGCATATCTTGTCCAAGGCAGAACTGACAGCCTGATGGTGCCACAGCTCCGTAAAGACCCTCTTCTGGGGTGGAACAAGCCAGTATTTTTATAGATTTATATTTTTACTTTTTATTTATTCATTCATGAAAGACAGACAGAGAGAGAGAGAGAGAGAGAGAGAGAGAGGCAGGCAGAGACACACAGGCAGAGGGAGAAGCAGGCTCCATGCCAGGAGCCTGATATGGGACTCAATCTTGGGTCTCCAGGATCAGACTCTGGGCCAAAGGCAGGTGCTAAACCACTGAGTCACCACGGGATCCCCCAAGCCAGTATTTTTAGCACACATTAACACCGTTAATGAAGAGAGACTAAAACAACAGACTGAAGAGGCTGCTCCAGCTCTTAGGGGGAAACTTCCTGTCTCTATCTAACCTAGGCTGGTGAAGGGCACAGAGGGTCATCCCTGCAGCACTGTGTAGGAATGCTTGTGACCTGGAGCAATCCCGAGTCCCTGTACTTCTAACTCCCTGACAATCTGAAGGCTGAATCTCAGGAGGGTTAGGACAGGACTTCGCGCCACTAGAATTATCCCTCCCTCCCCTTATGCATTGCCAAGTGCAGCCAGATACAAAAGACCAGCAAGTGTGCACATCTAAATAGGTGGAGCTCATGGCCATGAGACTCTCCCTCCTAATCTCTTCTGGGAGAAAAGTAAAAAAAAAAAAAAAAAAAAATTCTATGAGAAACTTCTCTAGAATCAAGAGATGTTATTCCCTAAATCTTCTGTGGCTGCCCTAGAAAAATGTCCCAGACAACTGGTGTATACTGCTGACTCAGGAAGCTGGAATCCCTTCCACGGGTTTTGCAAAGCATCAGTAAGCAGCGTCAAAATGAGAGACAAACCACACAGGGCTGACAATTTCCGATTTAGAAGAGTATCAGTTTGCTTTACAGCCTGTCAAGAAGGGTTATCACACTATTTTAAGACCACATCCCCAATATTATTTCATTTTTTTTAACTGAAATGATATTGACATATAACACTATATCATTTTCAGTATTGCACTTCTTAGTTTCCCCTTCAGCGGGTTTTAAGAGAGCATGCCTGCTTCAGCTCACTCTGCAGGGAGCTACTTGGCAATTCACCCTCATAATACCTTGACTATTTAGAGATGCAACTGAGCTCCCTAAGTAAGCATCGCCACAGCCCCAACAACAGCCTCAAGGAACCCCTAATGGTGGTTGCCTGCCTTTCAGTAGAGCTCTGGAACTGGAGCTTCTACAAGCTTCTCCCAGGGACCCTTCTCCTATGGTTTAGATGCCAAATACTGTGTAGACACTCCTACAGGTCAGAAAAATTTTTTAAAGATTTTATTTATTCATGAGACACACACACACACACACACACACACACACACACACACACACAGAGATACAGAGACATAGACAGAGGGAGAAGCAGGCTCCCTGCAGGGAGCCCGATGCAGGATTCGATTCCAGGACCCCAGGATCACTTCCTGAGCCACAGACAGATGCTAAACTACTGAGCCACCCAGGTGTTCCTGCAGATCAGAAATTAATAAGATCAGGACCATGAATAGCAGGCTCTGAAAATAGGCCTCAGGTTTATCTATAAAGACTGATAGGGGATCCTTTCTAGGAATATGCACAAACTGATACCAAGGCATTTCATTTGCCAACACAAGCCAAAGAACTTATACTGGAGGCTAGAAAGGATATTATTAAAAATATAGGTTCTTAAACAAGGTATATATAATATACAAATTTTATTTTTAAAAATAAATATGCATTATAAATGCATAAAAGACTGGAAGGGTTTATATCAAATAAACAATGCTTCTCCCTCAGAGATGGAGTTGAGTGACTTATTTTCTTTTTTGTGCTCACATATTTTCTGAAGATTTTCTGTAGGAAAAATATTATGAAAAAAAAAGACCATTATTTTTACAAAGGAAAATAGGTATCTGATCTGTTCAATTCTCTCCAGCCCCAGTGCAGCTACCTTAATGCAGGCCTCCATCATCTCTGCTCTGAACTAAAACTTCACCTTCTAGCTTCTTACAACTAGACTTGTTTCACTTTCTCGTTGAGGCAAGAATGCTGTTTTAAAAACATAAATCTGATGATGTCATTTCCATTCTTAAAACCTTCCCCAACATACTGGGCGCCCTGAGGATAAAATTCATAATCCTTAATATGGCTCGGAGCCTACTGGCCCCTTCACTCCAGCCTCACCTCCTGGGGCTTGCTGTGCTTGTTCTGGCGTGTTGACATGCTGCTTCCCCCATCTGGAACTCTCCCTCTTTCTCTTGGTTTAATTCTTACTCACCTCTGAAGGCTGAGTCTAGATATTGCTTCCAGAAAGACTTTCCCTGACACACCAGTCCAGATAAACCTTCAGTATCTTGAAGGTTTCTTTCATGACTCTGATTAGACTTATAATTACTTGTTTAATACCTGTCTCCTGGGACAGACCATGAGCACTCTGAGGGCAAGGACCACAAGGGCCCCACCTTGGCACAAAGTAGGTGTTCAATAAATATTGAATTTGAATGCTTTATTTCTTTAAAAATGAAGTTCTGAAAACCAGGGCAACATTAAATAAAATCTCTGTACTTCTCAGCATGTTATCTCCTGTGATATTTTAAGAATTACATCTTAAAAGAAGAGCATGTGGGAGGACAAACATTCATTGTGCCAAGCTTTCCTGTATCTACATACCTACTGTTCTAGAAGACAAAACAAACAGCACCTACTATCATAACTAAAGCTAATATAATTGCTGCCTTTTAAAAGCATGCACCATTCTTGTTCACATGAAACAAGAAGGGCTGGACTCACCTCCGCTACTCTGAAGCCTAGATTTCAAAGTTCCAGGGGATACTTCTAAGCTCATCTGGCCATCTGGATACCAGGTCTGTGCCTGGCTCAACATAAGCCATTAATAATCCAGGCATATGGAATAATCCAAGAAAGCTGTGAACTGTTGATAGAAGACCATTTTGATAGGACCCTGAGTCCCTATCTTTCTCATCCTTTGTGAGTTAGCTGTGGTTATTGCTGTGATATTTTTTGCGTCTTTGCTATTTGTTGTGCCGCTGACAGATTTGCAGCCAAATATATGCAACATACTTCTGTTCCTGCATCTGTGCAGGTAATTGCCTGATGGGTCTGTGGTCCATGCAACAGATGAGACAGGTATAAGCTGCAGGACTCTCAGGAAAATGAGAAGTACCAAATTTCCTCTTACTCCCATAGCTTGAATTTATTTTCCAACCTCTTTCCAAAATTCTTATTGGAAGAGTCAACTGCCTAGACACAAAGTATCATGTGATCCAAAGAATCATTTGTTTGGTTAGAGATGCGTTCTACTATTTTTTTTTTCAACTTATAGCCTTTGAAAGGAGACAACTATGAACTATCCTTATATCCTGCTGCATAACATAGGAAACATTTTAGCCCACCATTTATTTATTTTTTATTTGAAACATTTATCAAAAATTTAAAATATGCTGGACAGGGCACTAAGTACTATCACCATCTGTAGGCCCAAGACTCTCAAATTTGTATCTTAATTCCCAATCTCTCCTCCAAACTCCTGATCCACATATCTAGCTACTTGTCATTTCCACCAGGATGTCTCAAGAGACAAATCTACAAATCTAAGACCAAACTTAGCTTTCTCCAACCTAGTCTCCTTCGGTGTTCCTATTGCCACTCTACAAGTCTAAAAATTTGGCATCAATCTTGAAATCTCTTTTTCTATTCCCTCTAACAAATTCTTCAATTCATCATCATTGCATCCTGCCGATTTCACTTCCAAAATCTCTCTCACATCCATTTCTACTATACTACCAAAAGTTAATTTTCTTACAGTTCTGGAGGCTACAAGTTCAAGATCAAGGTTTAGGCCAATTCAGTTGCTAATGAGAGCTCTCCTGCTAGCTCGTAGATGACTGCCTTCTAGTTATGTTATCATAGCAAGACCACGTCACATGGCCTTTCACTGATGCATGGGTATGGGGTGGAGACGGATGAGGTGTGGAGGGGAACCAGGTCTCTGATGTCTCTTCTTATAAGGACACTAATCCTATCAGATTAAAGGACTCACCCTTATGACCTCATTTAACGGTAATTATGTCCTTATTTCAAATATAGCCAAACCACACTAGGGATTAGGGTTTCAACATATGAAGTTTGGGACACACATATATTTAAGCCGTAACACCTTTAAGAAAAAGAAGAGACAGGGATGCCTGGCTGGCTCAGTGGTTGAGCATCTGCCGTCGGCTCAGATTGTGATCCCAGGGTCCTGCCATCAAGTCCCACTTTGGGCTCCCCACAGGGAGCCTGCTTCTCCCTCTGCCTATGTCTCTGCCTCTCTCTGTGTGTCTTTCATGAATAAATAAATAAAATCTTATTAAAAAAAAAAAAAAGAAAAGACACCAAGGATGCATGCACAGAGAGAGAATAAGTCATATGAGAACACAGCAAGAAGGCAACTATCTGCAAACCAAAAATGAGGCCTTGGGAGAAACTAACACTGCCAGCACTTTGATCTTGGACTTGCAGTTTCTAAAACTGTGGAAAAATAAAATTTCTGTTGTTTAAGCCACTCAGTCACCCGTGCTATTTATTATGGCAGGCCAATTGAACTGATGCAGATTTCCATGGCTCTTAAGATACATATATATGTCCCTGACTTGATGGAAAATGTTCTGCATGAAACCACCCTGCTAGGGTTATCTTTCTCAACACAACTCTTAACTTTCTGGTGACTAGTCACACTGGGGTTTCCTTCAGCTCCTCACTGGTGATTTGCTTTCTCGGATCCTATGACTTTGTGTGAGCTGATCTGTCCACTTGAAATGTTCAGATTCAGCTCATCGTTAGCCTTTCCTGATCCCTCAGCTTAGCTCAAGCTTTGGTTTCCCGTGTACTCATAGACTCATGTGCCTTTCCTTCAGATCACTGGTCTTAGTTTGCATAGCACATTTGTCTTAGTGATTTTGGGGGTTGTCCTTAGATTGTAAACACCATGAAAGTGGGAATCATGCTGGGTTCTGCTGCTTCAAGTCTCTTCGGTACCCGGCTCAGCACTTGGGACAACACAGGAGAGAACAACAATATATTAAATGAATCACTGATGCTATGAAGACATGGGCTTTGCTCTCAAGTGCCTGCAGATAGGCTTATATCTGAAAAAGGTAAAGCAACTGTTACAGGGGCTATGACCAGGGAGATCCCAGGATCCTAGCTGGTGTTACATGGTTTATCCACACCCCACTATATATCCCAACAACTTTAGGAAAACAAACGGGGCTTCTGGGCTTCTATTCTATTTAGGAATTTTAAACTCGAGAGGAAAATATAATTTCTCTTTTTAAAAAGTGTTGTTTAGAAGTGAGTAGAATAAACATGACTATCAGTTTTTCCAAATTATAAGGATGATTATGTTGGTTAAATGATCTATCTGAACTATAAATCCAAATTTCTTCATTTATAATGATTCCACTACAAGTTGTTTTTTTCCACATGATGTTTTTAATCAGTGTCTCAATAATTTTTTTAATAAATGCACTACCCTATATTAGGGAAAACTAATAATGCACATCAGATTTTCATCCTATCTGAATTTCATCAAATGAGTTGCTTGATTCTATAAATAAGAGGTCAGCTTTGTAGTAACAATAGAAATCACTGTACTTCTTTTTACAATGTATTTAAAATTACATACTTGTCATCACCATAATCAAAGAACTGCATTTCCTAATTTAATCTGAAATAGTAATTACAGTCTAGAAATTGACTATAATAAAGTTGTTAAGCTATTACTCATTAAAAGAAGTTATGGACCAACAAACTTCTGTCAGGCCAACTACCTTTGTTTCCTGTGGCTGCTGTGTAACAAGTCACCACTCAAGGCTCAGCATTTAGAGCCCACCCTGGTAATCAGTATAACCTCCTCCTCCTCTCAAGGTCCTTAATCACATCTTTTTTTGGGGGGGGGGGGCGGGAGCCATACAGTGTAGTATCCACTCTTTTATCATATAAAGTAATAGCCATAGGTTCTGGTAATTAGGAAGTGAATATATCTTTGGAGGGCTATTTTGTCTACCAACCATACCAACTCTACCTCTGCTTATGTCTCTGCCTCTCTCTGTGTCTCTCATGAATAAATAAACAAATCTTAAAATAAAAAAAGAAAAAAAGAAAGAAAGAAATGCAAACACCCGTGCATCAAGGGATATATGTGGAATGTTCATTGTAGCATCACTCTTAATAGTAAAACACTGTAAAAGAAGTTATTGGTAGCCTGTATAAACATAGAGATGATGTGAATTGTCTCTATTTCCACAAAATATATTATGACAGGCTACTGTGGATATATTATGTACAATGTAATTCCATTTATGATTTGATTACTTAATTAGCTAAAATGTGACAGAGTTTGATAATTCTTGTTGTCACAAATTGGAACATTAAATTTTCCTATGTTATGATTTTAACAATTTATCTACAGAGTAACAAATGCATCCTGAATCCCTTAACCATGCCATAAACAGGGAAACATTTAATTACTTTATAATGAAGTATAAACTTCTGTCTCTTCTGTAAAGCTCATTGCCACCTAAAATGAACATCAATGCCTTTCTATTCTAGAATGAAATTAACCAAAATATTTGGATTATGTTCTGAAGTTGTTGTTTAGTAATTGCTTAGTGCTTGAGTAGCACAAACAAATTGAAAATAAAATTTAAAATACAGTATAGTCAATTTTAGAAAGCCATAAAACAACTTAAATGTCTATTAATAGCTGAATGGACAAATTATGAAATATTCAGACTGCATAACAATGCAAATCAATAAGCTATTACTACCCACAACCACATGAATAAATCTCACAAACATTCTGCTTTGCAGAAGAAACCAGACACAGAAAAGACACACTGTATGATTCTTATTTAAAATTCAGAAACAAGCAAAACTAATCTATTGTGTTAGAAGTAGGACAAAGATTTATGGGGAGGAAGGCAGGTAGTGACCAGGAGGGACATGAGGGAGGCTTCTGGGCCACTGCCAGTATTCAGTTTCCTGATCTGGATTCTGGATGGTAGTTTCATTTACTTTTGAAAATTCATCAATCTGTAGGTTCATGATTTGTGTGGGGTTTTTTTGGTATATTATGTTTTAATTGAAAAAAAGTTTTTTAAAGCTCTAAACCTCTGGTTCTCAATTTTCTGAAAGGAAACCACTCACTTTTCTAAGAAAAGAAAGACAACAAGGATTATTACTCTTTCCAAGTTAGCTGAGAAATTTCCCCCAGTCAGTACCTTTGATGAAAATTGGTATTGATGTACAAAGTGCTGCAGCAGCCAGTTGCTAAGCTTAGTGGCATTTCTGAAACGGCCAATAAATTAGATTCCAAGCTTCATGAATACTGGTAAAGTGCTGCAAATATCTTCTTGCAGCCAAAATCCAAGTGCACACCAACAGAGAAATACAGATGCTGCTGCTGAGCAGATCCTGGCCTGTAACCCCGCACTCCTAGGTTTCATGGCCAGCTCCAGATGACAGCTCAGGAATTCTGTATCCCATGACTGCACCTCCAGCCCCAAACTTAGATAGAGACACTCAGCATTGTGTAAAAGATTTTAGTTACTTATCTATATCTATCTATCTATCTGAGTACATGAGCAGGGGGAGGGGAAGAGGGAGAGGGAGAGAGAGAACCCCAAGCAGACTCCATGCTGAGTGCAGACCCCAATTCAGGGCTGGATCCCAGGACTCTGAGATCACAACCTGAGCCAAAATCAAGAGTCAAGTGCTCAACTCACCGAGTCACCTAGGTGCCCCAATACTCACTGTTTTATTTTATTTTTTATTTTTTTAAAAAAATATTTTATTTATTTATTCATGAGAGACAGAGAGAGAGAGAAAGAGGTGGAGACACACGCCAAGGGAGAAGCAGGCTCCCTGCAGGGAGCCTGATACGGGACTCAATCTGGAGACCCTGGGATCACGCCTTGAGCCAAAGGCAGACTCTCAACCACTGAGCCACCCAGGTGTCCCCTCACTGTTGTTTTAAAAAACAAAACCAACAGAGAGCTTAGATGTGCCTTATGGCAGTTCAAGAGACAGTGGAGAGAGTAGGATACAACAATGGACATATCCAAAAGAGAAATTTTTAACATTGCCCCTTTGTTTATTGATGCTGAGACCCAGCCTCTCTACCACATGTGCTTGGAGTTTACAAATACAGAATTTACTGATTTTTAAAAAATAATTGCTAATAAGTTTCTTTTTTTCTTTTTTTGCTAATAAGTTTCTATGTGGGGGGGTAATGATCATCAAAGTGGAAGATATTTGTTATCTTTCTGAAACATCTGTGCATTGAGGTTTAAATGGCTCACACAGGCTTATAATGTGGCCCTGCAGCTACTTTCAACATGGTTTCTTTGGTATGAACAATCAGGGTAAGCCTATGATACAACCATCCTGAAGACCAAACAGTGAGCCAGCGTGGTCTTTGCCTCTATGGCCATTCATGGCTTTTCCATTCTTTCCCTCACCTCCCTTTCAGGAGATGACAGGCACACCAAAATTCAATTACTCAGCTTTATAAATCATCTGGCAAATCTTAGGGCAATTTAGAAATGACTATTTTAAATTTGGTTCTTTTGTTCCCTAGGTAATAGTGACATCAACCATATCATGACCACATTATTGATCATATGGAAAGCAGAGGCAAACAATTTACTGGGCCAGGCATTGCACTAAGAAGTTCACATGCATCATTCCAGGTAAACTTCATAAGTGTTCACGTCATTATACTACCCTTATCTCATTTTGCAGACAGGATATAAAGATTAAAAAAAGGATAAGTAACTTTTCCCCAGCTTCTTAGATAACCAATCTGAGATCAGGACCCCAAACCTGTACTTTTAACTACTACACTACTCTGTCTCCTCATGGTCTTTCTTTTTTTTTTTTTTTTTTGCTTTTTTAGATTTTATTTATTCATTCATGAGAGACAGAGAGAGAGACAGACAGAGAGAGATAGGCAGAGACACAGGCAGAGAGAGATAGGCAGAGACACAGGCAGAGGGAGAGGCAGGCTTCATGCAGAAAGCCTGACGCAGGACTCAATCCTGAACTCCAGGATCACACCCCAAGCCCAAGCCAGATGCTCAATGGCTGAGCCACCCAGGCGTCCCCCTCATGGTCTTGAATAATGTGGCTGAGTACTTAACAAAGGCAAACAGGCTGCCCAGGCTTCAGTCTGCAGATGGGGGTAGGGATTTCACAGACTAGCAAACCAGCAGTGCCCACAGTGCTACTCAGAACCACAAGAATCTCCCAACCCTCTGTGTGGCCCTCTGAGGAAAAGTACAATCCACGGTTTTAGATCCCATCTCTGGCCAGGTAACCAGGGAAGGAGAGCCAGGGGGAGTAGGTTGCCCTGGAGGGGAAGGAACCCAGTGGGGTTGTGAGAAAAGTATGGGTTCGAGAAGTCTATAGAGGAAGAGAAATCTAGGATGTGGTGGGTTTGCACCTACTCCTTCATGACCTCAGCCCTGCAAGGGGGCATTTTAAGATGCATCCCATGTCAAGGGCATGGCCCTCATTGGACGTATATTTGAAACTTCATAATAAGTCCTGGGATAAAAGTTTCTGGATAAACAGAAGACAGAGATTATCAGCAGGTTACTATATTGCCCTCTTAATTTTTCATCCAGGGTGATGTTGAGCAGCACACAGCTATCACCACCCTGCTCTCAGCGCTTGCCTTTGGCAGCCATTCAGTCATCCAATAGATACATACTGAGCACCTACTATATGCCAGGCACTGTGCTAGGTGCCAGAGTCACAGCATAGAACATAGTAGGCAAAAATCCCTGTCCTAGAGGAACTTATATTCTATATGATTCCATGTACATGAAATGTCCAGAAAAGGCAAATCTATAGACAGAAAGTAGATCAGTAGTTGCCCAGAGTTGGCAGGTTAGGAGGAAATGGGGATCTGCTAATGCATAAGGGGGGGTTCTTTGTTGGAAAGGTGAAAATGTTCTAAAATTGATAGTGGTGATGGTTGTGCTATTCTGTGAATATATTCAAAACCACTGAATTGTACACTTTAAATAGGTGGACTGTATGGTATGTGAATTATATCTCAATAAATCTGTTGCATTAAAAAAATAATGAAGACTGGGATGCCTGGGTGGCTCAGTGGTTGAGCATCTGCCTTTGGCTCGGAGCATGATCCTGAGGTCCTGGGATCAAGTCCCATATCAGGCTCCTCACAGGGAATCTGCTTTTCCCTCTGCCTATGTCTCTGTGTCTCTCATGAATAAATAAATAAAATCTTAAAAAAACAAAACAAACAAAAACCACGAAGAACAAAACCCAGAACTTTCAAAGCCAAGTTCCATGCTGTTTCTACAGTACTAGGCTGCCTTCTATATATAAGGAAGAAAATGAATGCTACCCAATGAGGATAAAAAAACAAATTATTTGGAAAGATCTTTAAGTGTCCAACTTATTTAGTGATGTATCCCTTAAATTATTAGACACAGTAGAGATTACATCAGTCAAGAGAAGCTGGGTAACAAACAAACCCAAAATCTCAGTGGCTAAACAACACAAGTTCATGTCACATTCAAGCAATGTTCACCTAGGTTAGTGGAAGCTATTTCCTCTCTGACATGCCCAGGCTGATAGAAAAACCATCATCTGGAACTTTGCCAGTCTCCATGGCACAAGGAAAGAGAGATCTAGTGATCACATGATCTTGCCCAGAAGTGATACAGCATGCATTTCACAACTCGATGGTCAGAAGTTGTCACATGGCCCCACAAACACAAGGAGGCCAGGAGGTGCCCATCACATGCCTAGAAAATAGAAAGCTTTGAATATTCAGTAAGGAGCCCTAGAGTTTGCACAGGGAATTAGGGCACAGTGTGGTTAAGAGCACAGATTGTGAAACACTGTGCTTGGCTTTGAACCCTAATGCAGCCGCACACTAGCCAGACATCACACAACTTAGAGAAGTTAAACTTGATCTATTCATGGCTCAGTTTCCTCATCCATAAATGGGGATAGTAACAGCATTTACCTCACTGGTTTGTTAGAAGATTAAATGAATGTATCTATCTGTAGGGAACTTAGAACAGTTCCTGGCAAGTACTAATACCATAAGCACTACATGGTTTATATTATTTTGAAAACAATATTGAAAGGAAATGCTTTTTATTTTTATAATACAGTTAATGGATGGGCAGCATGTGAGGTATCAGCACAAGAGCCAACACATACAAAGTAGGTCCAACATAAACAGCAGCCTTTATTAACAGAGAACCGGGAAGCTCAAGCCTACTTGGCCTGGCCTCTGACCAACTGCCCAGGCTCTGGCTTCTAGGCTTCCTTCTTATCTTTATAAAGAGGGGCTATACACAGTAATTTCCAAGGTTCTCCAGCACTAAGAGCTTGGAATTCTTTGATTCATGGGTCACTGACTTGGCCTAACATGGTATTTTTCACTGTTTACTCTTCATTCTTTTACCATAAAGGAGGATCCTCCCCTTCCTTGCCTGGTCCAGAAAGGCGAACCTCACCTGGATTCTCCCCTCTAGGCAGGCCTACTCTAACCCTACCAACCTGGAAAAGCGCCCACTGACTGCCAGTCGATGCCAGGCAGCTGCCAGGAGAGAGGCAGGTCCCAGTACACTTCAAAGGAAGTGCCTCCCCTCCCAAGCAGAGTGGTAAGAGGGGTAAACAGTCACTCAGAGGGCAGCTGGCCTCCACCCAGAGGGTGGTGAGCTCACCTCCTCCCACAGTTGAATGAGGACTTTAAAACACTCAGCACACCACTCCACACACCACTCAGAAGCACCCTGCCACACACACTTCCACCTTCCCTCGTAGGTGGGCACTGCATCTCTGTGTTAGAGGGGCAGTAGCTGTCGTCCTCACGGTTTAAGAGGAGCCAAACATTCCCAGGGACCTTTCTGTGGTCCAGTGTGGCCCTCTTCTGCAGTCAGCAACAGAAATACAAATTGAAAAATCAGGAAAATGTGCTGTGAGGGGGAAAAAAAGCTGTCAGTAAAACAAAGCTTTAAAGAGTGGGAAGTCATCCACGGTATCGCATCCTTAGCTGAACACACTGAATGTGTGAATAAAAATGTGCGTGTGCTAGGAAAAGAAATCTCTCAGGGCTGTTTTTTAAATGTTAGTGACTACATCAATGATTTTAGTCTCAGAAGCTGAGGCCCCTCCTTTCCAAGAGCTATTAAAGCCACTGTCAGGAATGTAATCTATCACCTCAAACCCTTTGTGCCTCTTAGGATGTGCCTTGGAGCACGCTCTCACTCTGCTGTGCACTCCATAGGATTTCCCTCTCCGCACCTTGTATTATCATCTCTCTGGGCTGGAATGCCATGCCCCTAGGTACAGGCTCCAGGCAAGTGCCACCTTCTAGGTAACAGCTCTCCCTGAATTTCCTACCATTTCTGGATCACTTACTATCAACACACTGGTTTGACACTGCCTTGTGCCATCTTTTAATGTTCAAACCAACCACCATATGAGTGAGCCCCCTGGAAGTAGATGAGCCTTCTGGAAAGTAGACCGTCCAACCTCAGTCAATTGCAGATGACAGCAGTCCTAGCCAACATCTTGACTGCAACCTCATGAGGGACTCTGAGCCAGAACCACTCACTGTAGACCACTCCCAGATTCTAGGATCACAATAACTATGTGAGATAATAGAAGCTTACTTTTTCTAAATAAGCTGCTAACTGTGGGGTAATTTGTTATGCAGCAAAAAGCTGACTTTGTAAGTGACAAAGCACCTATAACTACTTGATAAAACAATTTTAATAAAATGTTGATGGAATTTAGGTGATGGTTATACAGGGTTCACTGTAAAATTCTCTCAATGTTGCTGTATGTAGAGAAATTTTCATAATCAAATGTTGGGGGAAAACAACATAAAATATAACATAAAACTGGCAGCTAGATTAGCCCATGACACAGCTGTGGTAATGTTTTCTGAACAACAGAAGAGAATGGTTTACAAGGGCTACCAAGGAATATAGTCTATTTTGAAAGCAGATACCTTTAGAACATTATATACTAAATATGTTTTTAAAGTGCATATTTGTGTGTATCAAGTAGTATTAAATATATGTGTGCTATGTTACTCATTTTTATCCCAACTTCCAATTTTCAAAAACACATCAATCTGCCAATTTCAGTTTTTATCAATCAGGGTGTTCTTTAGGACCCCTTGATAGGTAAGAAATTACTTTTAGACCAACAGTAACCTATTTCTTCAGATGAAGACACCTACTCTAGGCTCTGTTGTACACACACTCTGTCTGCTTTAGTTCCCAAGCTAATTAGGCTAGCTGAATTCCCTGCTGCCTTATCAGGTAATGGTCAGAGAGATTTGATTAACTTTTACAAAACACACTCAACACAAAGCTGCAAGAAATGGATACTTCTGTGCTCCAGAGAATGTGGACTGGTCAGACCGGTATCAATGCCAGTTCATGTTTTCCTTAATCTTTATCAGGACCTGACACCCACTAGTTCTTGGTTTGTTTGTTTTTTTAAGTTTTTATTTATTTATTCATGCGAAACACAGAGAGAGAGAGGCAGAGACACAGGCAGAGGGCGAAGCAGGCTCCATGCAAGGAGCCTGATGTGGGACTTGATCCCAGGACTCCAGGATCAGGCCCTGAGCCAAAGGCAGGCGCTAAACCGCTGAGTCACCCAGGTGTCCGTAGTTTATGTTGTTGTTGTTGTTTTTTCAAATTTTTATTTATTTATGATAGTCAGAGAAAGAGAGAGAGAGAGAGAGGCAGAGACATAGGCAGAGGGAGAAGCAAGCTCCATACACCGGGAGCCCGACGTGGGATTCGATCCTGGGTCTCCAGGATCGTGCCCTGGGCCAAATGCAGGCACTAAACCACTGCGCCACCCAGGGATCCCCGTAGTTAATGTTTTTATAGTGAAATTAGTCTACTAAAACTGCAGTTCATACCAAACATTATAATGAATTTTCAGATAAATAGTGGAACTAGCCTAGATTTTTCTTAAAATTAAAGATTTATTTATTTATTTTGTGTGTGTGTGTGTGTGAGAGAGAAAGAGAGAGAGAGAGAGAGAGCAAGAGCATGGGGGGAAGGGGAAGACGGACAGAGAGAATCTCAAGCAGACTCCATGCTAAGCATGGAGCCCAATGCAGGGCTCGATCTCATAACCCCAAGATCATGACCTGAGCTGAAATCAGGACTTGGTCACTTAACCGATTGGGCCACCCAGGTGCCCCATAGCCTAGATTTTTAATGGAATGACATGAACCATAAAAACGTTTTGTGAGAAACAGAAATCCAGACTCATTATTTTCTCCAAATACAAATAAACTGAAATCTGCCTGTCAAGGATGGGAGTCCACTTTGTTTATTTTACAGATATCAGAGGGGGTCACCACAATGTAACGGATTATGAGAACTCCTCTATGACAAAGTACACAGTGTTGGACTAAAGATAAACTTGGAAAACACTGACATTTGGATTCAGTGGGTTTTTTTTTAAGATTTTATTTATTTATTCATGAATGACCCAAAGAGAGAAAGAGAGAGGCAGAGGGAGAAGCAGGCTCCATGCAGGGAGCCTGATGTGGGACTCGAGCCTGGGTCTCCAGGACCACGCCCTGGGCCTAAGGCAGGCACTAAACCGCTGAGCCACCCAGGGATCCCCTGGATTCAGTGTTTTACATACAGTTGTGTGCAGTATCTTCTCAACACAGGCCAACATACAAGGAAGGAGAGCCCCCCACAGTATTCCCTGCAGACAAGTGACATGTCATGGGGACTAGGGATTGGCTTGTTTAACCTCACCACAATCTCCTCCTCACTGGAGGGCAGAAAAGTACATTTTGTAGTCCCTATACCCTGTAGCTAGAGATCGGGATGTGATCCAACACATCCAAGGTGCCTGTGCAAAATCAGGAAGCGGAAGTGAAGTCGAGGACTTCTCTATGCAGCTTTTGGCTTGCAAGCAAGGTGTGGAAATGGGAGGTTTTCTGTGGCCACCTTGTAGGACCATCGTGCTGGCTACCCTCTCTCACTTCAGGCTTCCTGATCCCTGGTACCCAGGCAGGGAGTAGGTTCTTGAACCCACAGCACCACTTACTGTCCTCTGAGTTGGGAGCCCGCTGGCAGGCCAGTTTTGCACTGTTCTGGAACCACCTGGGACCCAGACTACAGCTGGGTAAATTGGTGAACACTCCATACCTCCTCTCCCACTTAAAATACCCGGAGTGGTTTCTCTTTCCTGCACTCAGCCCTTACCTATGCAGAACAAAAATCCTAGATCTTTTGAAAATATTACAAAATGCAAATGCAGCCATCCTATGTTTACGTTCTAACCACCCAACCTCAGACTGCTTCAGGACAGGTGGCAGGTGCTGACACTGAACAAACCCCTGGAGGAAACAGCAATACAGAAACCTGGCAAGGAAATGGCGAACTAGCACAGTGCCAGGGTCAGGGCCAGCCCAACTGAGCACAGAGGGGACAAACGGAAGAGGGGAAGAGGCACAGGAAAACCTAAACCATAAAGGCTAAATTTAAATACGATTTAATTTGTATTCAATTAACTAATTTATGAAATGATTTAAGTTATTAAACTGATTTAAATTAATTAATGTATTAATGAATTGATGAACCAGTCAGCCACAAACCAGCCTGAGGACACACGTGACGTATGGAAACCAGGCTTGCTGCTTTGGAGTCAAAGCTCACAGTACATAAAATGAGGCTAAAATAAGATGTGCCGGTAGCAGCTCTTCCCCGTGTGTGCGATTTAACCGACCACTTCCAGGCTGTGGTTTCACAGTGGTTTAGATTTTCAGTTAAAGGGAAAGGCAGGAAGCACACTTTGGGTTCAAAGCCAGCAATTCTGAGTACCACTCCCAACGCTGTTACTGCTGACTGGACAGACAAATCCCTGACCTGTTTCCTGTATGTATGTCAGGATGCCCTATAAGACAACAAGCCCTTCAGTACAGCAGTAGCAGCTGCCGTTTTTTGAGGACCTAGTTAGATCATGTCCCTTTTCTACTGAAACCTCCTTTCCTTGAACATGGCTTTTCATATTACCCAGAATAGAAGCTCAGGTCTGTAGAATGGTCTATAAAGTCCTCATGGATCTGCTCCCTCTTTCCTCTCTGATCACACCTCCAACTAGACCCCTGGCTCACTCTACTTCAGCCTCGCTGGTCTTCTTGCTACTCTTCCAACACACAAGGCACACTTCTGCCTCAGGACGTTTGCACTGCTGTCTCTCTACATAAACTGTTTTTCACCTAGATGTCTAAATGCCCCCTTCTTGAGCCCCCACAGGTGTTTGCACAAATGTTACCTTATCAATGATGCCTTCTCTGACCACCTTATATAAAATTGCAATCTCAGCATTTATCACTACCTGTATATTTAGTGTACTGTTTTCACCCTTTTCAAGCTCCATGAAGGTGGGAATTGTTTTGTACAAGGCTGTATCAGCGACATAGTAGGCACTTAATAAATATTTGTTGAATTTAATGAATGGATGAAGAATCTAAGGGATAGGGAGCTTGCCCACGTATGCATGGGGTAAGAAGCAATGCTAGGGGCCAAACTCAGGTTGTGACTGGGGATACCTGGGTGGCTCAGCGGTTTAGTGCCTACCTTCGGTCCAGGGCGCAATCCTGGAGTCCGGGATCGGGTCCTGCATCGGGCTCCCTGCATGGAGCCTGCTTCTCCCTCTGCCTGTGTCTCTGCCTCTCTCTCTCTCTCTCTCTCTCTCTCTCTCTCTCTCTCTCTCTGTCTCTCATGAATAAATAAATAAAATCTTAAAAAAAAAAAAACCACTCAGGTTGTGACTCAGACACCTGCACACTATCCAGGGCACCTGAAACCCTCCTTCCACATCTTGGGGCTGGCAGAGATGCACCATAAGTTTTGAACTGATGTAAATCTAACGGGTTGCTGTCTTCTCTACCGAGCAGAGGTGCTCACCTTAGATGCATTGGGCCCAATCAACACTGCTTCCACACTGGGCAGAGAAGCAGTGGGAGCCCACTTTCTGAGGACTTTCCCTGTCCTTCTTCCAATCCTTCCTTGAGAGCCCCAGCAGTCAAAAAGCAGTAGATCCATCCACTAATCTAATGCAAAAAAAAATGGGCTGTGCCCATCTTTTAAGCCAATCACTAACTTCAGGCAAGGTGGCTTCTACAAATTACCTTATATTTAGGCACAAAGGATAGTATAGGTCCAAGCCAAGCATTCTGCAGACTGCTGGATGGAAGAGAGGGTAGACAGGCTCTACAGCACTAGGAGGAGGCTGGGGAGGGAGCAATGGATGGATTATGGCACAAGCTTATATAGAAATAGAAGCAGGAGTAGCAGCAGCAGCAAAGGATGGCTGAAAGCCTGTTAGAATCACCTAACCCGCACCCCTCCCTTTGTTGAATGAAATATGTATTTGAGGAGGTGGACCATTAGCTAGAGCCTGGCAGTCTTTCGTGTTATACTTTATGTTGAGAACTCTGTGTTTTTTTTAATTAAGCAAATATAATATAATATAAATAACAGACTTAGAATAGTACCTGCCATGCTGTAAATCCTACATTTCTGTAGCTATTATCATAATGGGATTTAATCACTGTATTTCTCAACAACAGCCAAAAGCTCAAAAAGGGTCTTGTCAGGTAAGGAATACAGGATTGACTCTGCATGAACCTTAAAAGCTGACTTTAAAAATATTAATTCATCAGCCCAGACCATTCTAAACAATAAATAAGACTAGGCTGTAAGCCTGGTAAGACAGGGATCTGGACCTATTCCTTTTCCTATCTCTATTGAGATGTTGAAATGGTTATTTTGCATTACAATTAGGTTACAGAGATAATTACAGTTAGGTTACTTTTATTATGGCTATGTTTTTTTTTATTATGGCTATGTTAATTATGGTAATATTACTAAAATACCTACATATATCAAACCAAAAACTAAAAATAGGCGGTATAAATCCCAGATCTAACTACTATCACAGTGATCACAATTGTTGCTGTGAAGAAATGCGGTAGGCCTCAGAAGAATTACAAACTTTTTTCTCCAAGATTTTATTTATTTATTTGAAATAGAGAGAGAGAGAGTGGGCGCATGAGCCAGGGGAGAGAAGGAGAGAAGCAGACCTCCTGCTGAGCTGGGAGCCCAATCCGGGCTCCATCCTAGGACCTTGGGATCAGAACCTGAGCTGAAGGCAGACACTTAACTGATTGAACCACCCAGGTTCCCCAAGAATTACAAACTTCTAATAACTAGTGAGAGAAAGGGAATAAAAGGAAGTTTTAGGGCAAGTGTAATTTAACATCAACAAGAATGCAGGGGCTAAGGCACAGTGCTATGTACCTCAGTGGCCAACTACATTTCGGCTAGAAACCAACGCAGGTGGGAACTGAGAAACTAGACTAGTTAGAAGAGAAATTCTGTGGGTCAGGAGTGGGATGCAGCATAATGTTATCTGTACCACTCAATTCAAGTCACGGCTTCACTTGTTTTGTTTTGTTTTGTTTTTAAGATTTTATTTATTCATTCATGAGAGACACTGAGAGAGAGAGAGAGGCAGAGACACAGGCAGAGAGAAAAGCAGGCTCCATGTAGGGATCCCGACGTGGGACCCGATCCCGGGACTCCAGGATCACACCCCAGGCCAAAGGCAGGCACTAAACCACTGAGCCACCCAGGGATCCCCCTTCACTTGTTTTTTGAAGATAACTTTCTCATATTAAGAACCTAGCACACAATGTCTTTTCAATGAGAAAGGAAGGAAAAAGAAGAAGAATCTTACAGTACTAAATATCATACAAACCACAAATGCCCATTTACTCCAGGGTGAGAAACACATTATTTTCAAGCATCTCCAAACGGATCTCTCCCAGAATGCCCATCCCCAATCACTGAAATAAGTACATTTCTTTAATGCAAAGATACTAGAGGATGTACATAGTTGACCAGCATTTTGTCGTGTTTTGTTTCCTTCTAGAGAGCTGCCTTGCTGGTTAGTGACAGAAACTAAATGCCACGAATAAGCTGAGTGCTCTCCTCCTGAGTAGTCACGTCGAGCTCTTCAGAGGAATGTGTTACTAAGGAATGTTTAAGTAAGCTTAAGGAGTTCCAAGTAACCCAAGATTGACGGTGTGGCCTGTGGTATTTGCCAAGAAGGCATTTCCCTTTTGAATGCAAATGTAGATCGAGCCCCATTGATTTTAGCCTAAGCTGTGGAAGGGAGACACAAGAGACTTTTTACTGAAAGTATCTGTTTTTAGAATCATGTGCTCCTTAAAGGGCAAATACTTAGAAACAATACTTAAAGGGCACTGGAAATACTTAGAAACAAGCCTGGTTCCACGGAAGAAAACAATGAGATAAGCCTAAGTCTTGATTTTGTGGGTAGGATTTGTGTACCATGTAAAGGGAAGTCAACCTCAATAAGAAGCAGTCTAAGGACGTGTTGTGTAATTATGATGCAAAAAAAAAAAAAAAAAAAAAAAAAAGCTGCTGCTAAGAAATGGCCTCAACTGCAAGCCCCATCTTGATGCACATTCCCAGCAAAGTGCCTTTCAGACAGAGTGAAAGCTGTGCTTTTCTGTGCTGGAAAGAAGTATGACTCAGCTGGATACAATCCTCTTCTGACTTTGCTAAGTGCATCCTTATTATCTTTATTGCTTCCTTAACCCATTGCCTTGGCCTGAAATAAATTCACTTGGTCCTAATAAATTAAAATACAACAATAACCAACACCAACTTAAACTATGACCCACAGTCCTGCTACACAACCTTTGACTATTTTTAATGCCCAAAGCCACTAAAAGCATCAATTGCTCTCATGAGAACAGTAATTAACTTCAGTATAGCCATTTACCAATTCCAAAGTGCTTTCCGGGCCCACATCCCCTTTAATCTCCACTCAGGAGATGGTTGCTACACTATTATCCCTATTATCTATGAGAACTCTTAGAAATCCAGTGGCTTACTGAAGAAGACACACCAGGACTTTTTCAATTCCAGCTACTATCCACTCTCAGTGTACTTTTTGTTGGTATTAAAAAAAAAAAATCCTATGATACTGTTAACGGACTGCCTGGTGAAAATGTTGTGACTTGATATATTTTTCTGACCCTGGTATATCTCACTTTCACTTTTTGGTGCCAGGAACTTCAGGGTAGCATTTCTATCCTGGATACTGCAGGGCAAACAGCCTCTGGCCTCTTCTCCTGGAATCTCACCTCTGGGTAAGAGAGACAAAGAAAGAGTGGCACCGGGGATCCCTGGGTGGCTCAGCGGTTCAGCGCCTGCCTTTGGCCCAGGGCGTGGTCCTGGAGTCCCGGGATCGAGTCCCGCGTCAGGCTCCCTGAATAGAGCCTGCTCCTCCCTCTGCCTGTGTCTCTGCCTCTCTCTCAATCTCTCTCTCTCTCTCTCTCTCTCTCTGTCTATCATGAATAAATAAATAAAATCTTGAAAGAAAGAAAGAAAGAGAAAGAAAGAGTGGCACCCAACTATCTCCTGGGATGCCAGGCTAGAAGCTCTAGACTCAGCTCTCGGCTACTATGCAAGGGACCAAAAGCTGTTTAGATGACAAGAGCCTCTTCTCACCTCTGCCAGTATCAAGGCCAGCTGCTCCATACTGGGGCAAGACTAAGTTACTGGGGACAGAAAAGGTGACCCACAACCTCTCTCATCATTACAGTCATCAATGTCACCCCAAGCCCAGGCCTCATAAAACTGGGAGGTAATGGAATGTCTGGAGACAGTGAACAAAAACTCTAAGCCCAGATGCCTCAGAGACTTCTCAGAAGCGTGGTTTTGTAGAGGCGTTAGGGAGTGCAATGGATACTCCATGCTTTTGTCCCTTACTCTCTAGTCTGCAGTGCATCTGTCTTCCACTTGCAACTCAACCTCAATGCTGCAGTCTCTATCGAGGAGGGTGCCGAAGCAGAGGGAGAAGGGAAGCCAGGCTAAACTGAGCAGAGGCATGCAAAAGGACTTTGGGGATACTCTCTAGATTGTCCAAACCAGTGTAGCAGTGTCTCCAAACCCCTGGGTGGCTTGCTCTCTGTCTAGGACCAAATCAGGGAATTAGACTATATCAGTGTTTCTTATCGTGCACTACTGGCATTTTGAACAGCAACATGCATGCTGTGGGCCTACCTCACACAATACAGGTTGTTAGCTCCCCTGGCCTCCAGCTGCTACATAACAGCAGCACCTTGCAGACAGTGACCTATACCCCCTGGCTGACAACCACTGCACTAGATAATTTCTAGGATTTCCCATGCTTAACATTTCCCAACTCCACAAAGTGTTCGGTGTGAATATGCCCTGAGGTGGGAAAAAGGTACAAACACACAGTTATCATCAAAGAAGAATGCATTCAGCTGCAAACAAAAAAATAGATAACTAGGCTTCACTAGATAGAGCTTATTACTTTTTTCTCCCATACGAAGAACCCCTGAGGAAGGCAGTCTACAGTGAGTAATAACACCCCAGGGAACCCAGACTCTTGATTTTGGTGCTTTGCCATCCTTTGTGTGATGACTTTTATCCTCATGTCAAGCTCATGATTTCAAAATGGCTGTTCCACCTCCAGATGTCACATTTAGGTTCGAGGCAAGAAGAATGCAAAAGAGGCAAAGAGGGACACCTGGATGGCTCAGGGGTTGAGCATCCGCCTGCAGCTCAGGGTGTAATCCCAGGATCTGGGCTTGGGTCCTGCATCAGGCTCCTTTCCCGGGGGCCTGCTTCTCCCTCTGTCTGTGTCTCTGCCTCTCTCTCTCTCTGTGTCTCTCATGAATGAATAAATAAAATCTTAAAAAAAAAAAAAAAAAGCCAAAGACTTTTTCCATCTTAGTTATGTCTTTTATTTTTTTTTAAGATTTTCTTTATTTATTTGAGAGAGACAGCATATGCAAGCATAGGGGAGGGGCAGAGGGAGAGGGAGAAGCAGACTGCCCACTGAACAGGAAGCCTGACTTGGGGCTGGGTGGAAGACAGACCAACCAAGCCACTCAGGGGCACTTAGGTATGTCTTTTTATTCATGAAGGGAAGCCCTTCTCAACGGACTTGAGCTTTACTGCACTGGCCAAACTGCATCACATAGGCATCCTAACTAGGATAGTTAGGACATTGGAACATTCAGATTTCCATTCTCTGCAGTAAGAGAAAGAAGCTGGCTTATGTTTTATATTCAATAATTCTGAAAAAATTAACAAGTGGTCTGCAAGGCTAATCCGGAGTTTATTTCTCTTTGCCTATTTTAATTCAAATAAGAATCCATCTAATCTGCAGCCAACTAGGCTCCGAAATCAACAGAAAGAATGACCAAATAGTATGCTCACCCCAGTCACAATTTCCAATTAGCAAATTTGAAATTATCTGCTTTCACCTCCCATATAACAGCTTTCAAAAGAAGATGTCATATCAACCTCCATAATGCATCTCTCCTCTTCAAACAAAACTTGATTCTTAGCATAAAAGCAAAACATACACAAGAAAAAAAACCCACAGAAGGGAAATATATTATCAACACATGATGTTTGAATTGCTATTTTACCTTATAGATCTAAAAGATATACAAGATACATATACCACTGTATCCTAGATTGCCACATGTAGCATCTTGAACATAGCAGGAGTATTATATCTTAGTTAAATTAATATTTAGCCCTCTTACCTTTCCCTTTAATCCAAATCCCCATAATTTCTAAAAAATATTTAGCTCCTCAGCTACAGAAAAGCAGGAGATACATACAAATGCATACACTAAACTATTTACAAATTAAGTGATACCGTATCTGAGATTGGCTTCAAAATAATCTAACAGAGTGGGAGAGAAGCAGAGAGGGCCAATAGATGACATAAGACTAACCATGAGTTTGTACCTATGGAATCTGGGAGTGAGGTACATGTGGGTGATTTATACTAGTCTCTCTAACCTTGAAATTTGTCACAATAGAAAGGCGTTTTTTTTAAATAGCTCTGGAATTAATACTGATATACACTTTAGTGATGAACCTCAAAGATGTCCTGAATGGAAGTAGTCAAACACAAGAAACTATATATACTATATGATCCTACTTATAGGAAATGTTTAGAAAAGGCATATTTACAGAGGCAGAAAGATGACCAATGGTAGCCTGGAGTGGGAGTGGAGATTGACAGTAAATAGGCACAGTCTTTCAGGAGTGATGAAAATGTTCTAAAACTGGCTGGGGTGATGGTTGCACAACTGTATAAATTTGTTTAAAAAAAAAAATCAGTGAACTGGGGGTCCCTGGGTGGCTCAGCGATTTAGCGCCTGCCTTCGGCCCAGGGTGTGATCCTGGAGTCCTGAGATCGAGTCCCGCATCGGGCTCCCTGCATGGAGCCTGCTTCTTCTCCCTCTGCCTGTGTCTCTGCTTCTCTCTCTGTATCTCTCATGAGTAAATAAATAAATAAAATCTTTAAAAAAATTTTTTTTAATCAGTGAAGTGAAAGCTTATAATGGATAAATTTTATGCTATGTAAATTATCCCTCAATAAAGATATTTTTAAAATAGCTCTGGGAGGGGCCCCAGGATAGCTCCATAGGTTTAAGCAGACAACTCTTGATTTTGGCTCAAGTCATGCTCTCAGGATCCTGAGATAGGCCCCATGAGGGGTTCCCCCACTAAGCATGGAGCCTGCTTAAGAGTCTCTCTCTCCCTTCTCCCTCTGCCCCTTCTCCCATCTGAAGACACACACCCTCAGAGAGAGACAGACACAGACAGA
Source organism: Canis lupus dingo (assembly GCF_003254725.2). Taxonomy (NCBI): domain Eukaryota; kingdom Metazoa; phylum Chordata; class Mammalia; order Carnivora; family Canidae; genus Canis; species Canis lupus. Next base: position 48,902,122 of record NC_064254.1, on the reverse strand, counting down.
GAGAGAGAGAAAGAGAGAAATGCACTACTGCTCCTTGTTAATACTGTACTTGGGAAAATAAGACTTGCAGAAGGTGTTACAATAAAAAAAGACAATTTTGACAAAAGGACGCTCTCCAAGGATTTCAAAGGTTCTGATGTAGCATCATAGAAAATCAGCGTTTAGTCATATATATCATTTCTTGTAATGTTTCTACAAATCTGAAAATTAGAAAAAGAAAAACAGCAAATAGGTCTGTGCTTGATCCAGCCAAAGCAATGCAGGAGCAAGAACTCACCAGGAAAAAAAAAAAAAAAAAAAACTCACCAGGAGTCAGGAACTCCACAGGCAAAGAAGAGGTAATTAGAACCTTTTGTTTATACAAAAGTTACAAAGTAAAAGAGAAAAACAAAGTATGACAAACAACTAAATAAGTGTAGTTTAAAGTTTCTTTTTTTTTTTTTTTTTTTTTAAGATTTTTAAGTAATCTCTACCTCCAGGGTGGGGCTTGAATTTACAACCCGAAGATCAAGAGCCTCAGGCAAAAAAAAAAAAAAAAAAAAGCCCGCATTCTTCACAGACTGAGCCAGCCAGGGGCCTCTAATTCATTCAACTTTAAATATCCTAAATCACCAGGTTGTGCTAAACACTAAAGTAATTTTTTTCTAATTTTATTTTTTAAACTTTCAGGACAATCTAATCCATTAAAAACCACCTCAGATTAAATCTACCTTGTAAGGAAAATTAATTTGAAACTTCAGATATACTCCACAATATTGTAATAACTTCGTATGGTGACAGATGGCTTACCATGAGGTCATTTTGTAATATATAAAAATACCAGGGCAGCCCCGGTGGCTCAGTGGTTTAGTGCCGCCTTCACAGCCCAGGACATGATCTTGGAGTCCCGGGATCGAGTCCCACATCAGGCTCCCTGCATGGAGCCTGTTTCTCCCTCTGCCTGTGTCTCTGCCTCTCTCTCTCTCATGAATAAATAAATAAAATCTTAAAAAAATCAGATCACTATGATGTACACCTGAAACTAACAGGATAGTGTATATCAATTACACTTTAATTTTTAAAAAAGGGGCAGCCCGGGTGGCTTAGCGGTTTAGCGCCTGCCTTTGGCCCAGGGCCTGATCCTGGAGACCGGGGATCGAGTCCCACATCGGGCTCCCTGCATGGAGCCTGCTTCTCCCTCTGCCTGTGTCTCTGCCTCTCTCTCTCTCTGTCTCTGTGTGTGTGTGTGTGTGTCTCATGAATAAATAAAATCTTTTTTTAAAAATAAAAATAAAAAAAGAAAATGTGCAAAATGAAAACAAGAAACCTCATTTTCTATTGTAAAAGGAAGCATCTCTGACAAGCTAGAATTTACACCAAAACAGACTAAAGGAAGCTACAAAGCCATCCAGAGCAGGAGGCATTACGTTTGGGGAAGAAGTTTTGTCTGCTGGAAAGTAAGAAGTAAAACAACTTTAATGTTTCATCAATATTGTCTATCAAACGATAACTGGTGGAGTTTACACTTAGATGTTGTAGTAAACCTCATAAACCTCATAAGTTTCCCCAATTCTCACACTTAAAGTTTATTCATTGTCGCTTGAAAGACAGCAGGTAGGATTTAAATTTTAGACTTCTCCAGGGCATATACCTGAAAGGTGAAGCGGGGAGGAGGCAGGTTTCCTGGACGGGGATGGCACCATGCTTCATACTTGCCTATCTCTGAGTCTACACATGGACTTCAGCTAATGTCCTGCAAGTTTCTCCTAAGCAGGATCGTGGCAGGTGATTCAATCTGCTCCTGACAGCCTTAATCACTCCAACAGAATCTCACCTTCTATGTACCCCAGATGCCTTACACCCCTTCATACACAGAATTCTGTCCTGTTATCCATTCAAATACTCTTCCCAAATGAAACTCTTAAGTACTTCCAAAAAAATAAAAAATAAGAATAAGCAACTTGCTTATTCCCGAGACCTGGAGAAGTATAACTCCAGAGTTTTAATTTTTCAACAGGTTTTTTTTTTAAGATTTTATTTATTTATTTGACAGAATGAGAGAGAAGACAAAAGCAGGGGGGAGCTGCAGGAGAAGAGGGAGAAGCAGACTCCCCACTGAGCAGGGAGTAGGATTTGGGGCTCCATCTCAGGGCCCTGAGATCATGACCTGAGCTGAAGACAGCCTCTTAACCGACTGAGTCACCCAGGTGCCCTCAACATGAGGTGCCCTCATTTATAATTAAGATATCCTAAAGACCTGAAAGTGGCCATCAGCTCCACGGTGCTTTCCCTTCTTTACTGGAGCTGCACCCAAGCACACACACTGGTCTAGCACCAGCAGCCCCAGATTCCAATCCTTTTTTTTTTTTTTTAAGATTTTATTTATTTTATTTTATTTTATTTACTCATGAGAGACACAGAGAGAGAGAGAGAGAGAGAGAGAGAGAGAGAGGCAGAGACATCAGCAGGGAGAGAAGCAGGCTCCACACAAGAAGCCTGATGTGGGGCATGCTCCCGGAGTCCCGGGGGCCAAAGGTGCTCAACCACCGAGCCACCAGGCATCCCCCCAGATTCCAATCCTGACCTATAGTCAGCAGATGGGAGGACCTAGGCAAGTCAGGTTTGACCTCAGTTTCCTCACTTTAAGAAATGGAGATAATACCGATAACTCACAGGTGTGAATGAGGTAAAGAAAAAGTGTCCTAGGTAGCATATAGCATAGGATTGGTGTTCAATAAATGTGAGTTAAGTGTAACAGAATTAGGGTACTGAATTGCATGAAGCTCTATGAAAGAGTTCCAGTTTGACAAGTTAAAAAGCATTATTGTCTCTCATCCTGTAGTAGAAAAATGAGCTTCTATACAAGAGTACCAGAAAACACTCTGAAAGCAGGGCCCCTTATTCCCTGAAGCACCAGTGGGAGCTACTTGCAGAATGGCAGAGTGGATTTCATTTATTTACTACCTGTCAGAGTCTGAGGCATGATACAGGCCAGCATCTATCTGCTCAGAGGTGAGTCCAGCCAGAGGCCTGAGGGATTAGGTCACTTTGGGGTTTAAAGGTGGACTCTTCCTCCCCTGCTATGGAAGAGATCCCCGCCCCCCCCCATGCCCAGTCTTGAAATTGGACCAGCTCTGCCCCCACTCCTAAAGCCATGGAGTTCATGCTAATCAGATCCCTAGAATGGCCACTGGACTTATCAGTCACCAAATGTTCCCAGTCTAGGCCCAAAACCAACATTGAATTTCCTCTTCCCACATCATGATTTATCTGACATTCTTTCAGTTGCTGCAATGAGTTTCCTAACATCAGCCCTCATGGGTGTTTTATTTTTCCTGTAGTTTGAATCCAAACAATAATACCCAGACAGAGGCAGGTGCTGCTTTATAACTGGGGGGTTGGGAGAGGGGGCAACTGGCCTGTAAACTGACCCTCCTAATGAAGGTGGCATATCCACATTGCTAGGGCAGGTCAGGAGAGGCAAGAGGAAGTCACTGCAGGAGACAAGAGACTCCTGCATAAAGCCATGTTTCTAATTAAGCAGCAGCTGCAGAAATTTCCCCACCAGCACAAGCCTAGTTGCTGCTAATCCGGGTTTGGAAAATCCAGAAAGACTGGGTTTTTCTAAGTCTGGAAAACACTGTTTAAATAACTGTGGCAAAGATTTTCTCCTAGACCTAACTTACCATGGCCCCTGTCCTTGCCAGTTCTGTGTAGCCCCGCTTTATCAAGAATCCTGCTAAAGTCAGTTGAGAATCTTCTCACTCTTCATTTTGCATCGCCTTCATTATCTGATCAAATTCCTTATCCCGCACCATCCTTTAGGTGAAACCTGCTCACTCTGGCCTGCCTTCAACAAGAATCCTGTTAGCTTGGTAAGAAGCCCCCCTTAGTAACCTTTCCTCCACCCTCCAGCCTGCTCCTATACTATGGATCCCCAGTTATTCTTGCTGTATTAGGAGTTAAGCCAAATCTCTCCCCACAACTGCAACAGTCTTGACAACTATCACAATTCTGACACCTATCACAACAATCCCGAATAAAGTCTTCTCTACCATTTTAACATGTGCCAGAATAACTTTTTCTTTAACAATGGTTAGTGGATTAAACAGTGGTCTCCCAAAAGTTATGTTACATCCTAATGCCCAGGACCTGTGAGTATTAACTTATACAGCAAAAGAATAAATATTGCTTTATTGGGCCCTAAAAGCAATCACATGTAACCTTATAAGAGAAGGGCAGAGAGAGTCTGGGGACACAGACACACAGAGACAAACAGAGGAGGAAACAGTGATGTAAGACAGAAGCAAAGAATGGATGGATAGATGTGGCCTCAAGCCAAGGAATATCTGTGGCCAACAGCAGCTGGAAAAGTCAAGGAACAGAATTTCCCTTAGAGCCCCTGGAGGGAGCTCGCCCTTCCAACAGCTTGATTTTGAACTTCAGGCTTCCAAAACGGTGAGAAAATAAATTTCTGTTGTATTATTCCATCCAATTTGTGGTAATTTGCTACAACAGCCACAAGAAACTAAAACAGGGATAGAAGTATGTGTCAGTCCATTCAAGCTGCTCTAACCAAAATACCACAGATGGCTTATCAACAACAGAAATTTGTTTCTCACAGTTCAGAGGCTGGCAAGTCCAAGATCAAACTGCCAGCCAGTTTAGTGTCCGGTGAGAGCTCACTTTCTGTTTCATAGTCAGCACCTGTCCACGGTGTCCTTACATAGTGGAAGGAAGAAGGGAGCTCTCTGAGGCTACTTTTGTATGGGAGGTGGAACCCTCATGAACCCAAAACCCCAAATGCCTGACCCTCAAAGACCATCCCACTGAGGATTAGTTTTCAACATATGAATTTTGGGGGGAGCAACATTCAGACCATAGCAAAGAGAGAAATTTGTTTTATGGCCAGCTCAGTATTAAAGAGCAATATAATCAAATCTACCACTTGAAATTTTTATAATAAGTTTGAATTATTTTTGTAATTAAAAACCATAAAACATGAGTCTGTGTAAAACATTGGGCTTGGAAGAGAGCCAAGATATAAAAAGATATCATGTAGGTCACAAAGACAGCTGAGGAGACACAAGACCTTTAGCTGCTATTTCTCAGTCTGAAGAAATAAAATTTAATTTGATCCCCAAATGTACTCACTAATAAATTCTATTCCATTAAATAATAAGGTATCAACTGGTTCAGTTCTTCTCAAAGAAAGAGCACGATGTGGGGAGAGTCTGCTCTAGAATCTGCACTCCTGAATAACTGAAAGCATAGGCTAGTTTTGTGTTGAGGAACATGATTTTCTTCATCTGGTTTAAAGATGTTCACTGCGTGTCACAGGAATAATTATACATTAATTGATAATTTAGAGAAAGTAAAATGCCATGAAAATAGGGGTGCCTGGGTGGCTCAGTAGGTTAAGCACCTAATTCTTGGTTTCAGCTCAGGTCATGATCTCCGGGTTGTGGGGTCGGGGCTAATGTCACGTTCCACACTGGGTGTGGAGCCTGCTTGGAATTCTATCTCCCTCTAACCCTCCCCCCCATGTGTGTTTGCATGTGTGTGCATTTGCTCTCTCTCTCAAATAAATTTAAAAACCTAAAAAAAGAAAAGAAAACAGGTGTACTTGGCTGGCTCAGTAGGTAGAGCATATGACTCTTGATCTTGGGGTTGTGAGTTCAAGCCCCATATTGGATATAGCAATTACTTAAAAATAAATAAATAAATACTTTTTTTCAGTGCCATGAAAATATATCTTTTTTAGGGAAATGCAGTGAAGAACTGCAAGTTCAAGAACAAGATGTGTTGAGTGACTAAAGAAACCTTCCAGTGGGGGTGTGTATGGCTCTGTCAAGGGGGAATATAATCAAGGAAGCTTTACACTCTCCACATATCCACACAAGACTGTAGCCACCTCATCCTGTATTTTTTGCCCTGTCACCCAGTGTTAATAGCCATCACCCATGAGGCAGTACAATGAACTATATCACATGATAGTTTATCACCTTTATTTATTTATTTTTTTTTATTTATGATAGTCACAGAGAGAGAGAGAGGCGCAGAGACACAGGCAGAGGGAGAAGCAGGCTCCATGCACTGGGAGCCCGATGTGGGATTCGATCCCGGGTCTCCAGGATCGCGCCCTGGGCCAAAGGCAGGCACCAAACCGCTGTGCCACCCAGGGATCCCAGTTTATCACCTTTAAAAACAGGTTTTTAGGGCAGCCCAGGTGGCTTAGCGGTTTAGTGCCGCCTTCAGCCCAGGGCGTGATCCTGGAGTCCCAGGATCTGGTCCCACGTTGGGCTCCCCACATGGAGCCTGCTTCTCCCTCTGCCTGTGTCTCTGCCTCTCTCTCTCTCTCTCTCTCTGTCTCTCATGAATAAATAAATAATCTTTAAAAACAGGTTTTTACTCAAACTGACCACAAAGGCAAAGACTCAGATAAACTTTCCAGCCCTATCCCCTGTTAGTCCCTCTCACAAAAATTGTGCTCCAGTGAGAAGGCTCACTTGTCTCTTTGCAAACAGGGCTTTGCCTCTTCCTCTGTACTCTCTACAGAAATGACCTCCTTTCAGTAGGTCCCAGGCTTTGCTCTTTCTCCGAGAAAAAAATATGTGTTTGCATATAGTATTACATATACCATTATTATAACCTATCCTATAGTAAAGTATATGTTATAAGAGATTTCAGTGAGTTTATGGATTTCCCTAAAGCACATCTGTGAATCCTATAAAGATCCTTATACTCCATGTTAAAATCCTGTCATAATAGTTATATTTTCCCCAGACTACTCTTGCATATTAAAATTATTTTCAGGGACCCCTGGATGGCTCAGCAGTTAAGCATCCGCCTTCAGCTCAGGGCGTGATCCCATGGTCCCAGGATCAAGTCCCACATCGGGCTCCCCACGGGGAGCCTGCTTCTCCCTCTGCCTGTGTCTCTGCCCCTCTCATGAATAAATAAATAAAATATTTTAAAATATATATTAAAAAATAAAATAAAAAATAAAATTATTTTCAGGAACGCCTGGATGGCTCAGCAGTTGAGCATCTGCCTTTGGCTAAGGGAGTGATCCTGAAGTCCTGTGATGGAGTCCCACAATGGGCTCTCTGCATGGAGCCTGTTTCTCCTCTCTCTTCCTATGTCTCTGCCTCTCTCTGTGTGTCTCTCATGAAAAAAATAAATAAAATCTTTAAAAATAAAATAAAATAAAATAAAATTATTTTCAGAAAATTCTGTGCCATTGAGGAAGTCCCTAAGCTAGAAGACCAATAAAAAAGTTTCCCAGGGCTGCTCTAATGAATCACAATGAACCTGGTGGCTTAACACAACATAAGTTTATTTTCTTATAGTTCTGGAAGCCACAACTCCAAAATCAAGCTGTGGGCTAGCCTGCAGTCCTTCTAGAAGCTCTTGTAGAGAATCACTCCTTGTCTCTGCCAGCTTCTGGTGGCTGCAGCATTTGGCATTCCTTGACGCATCATCCCAATCTCTGGTCACACAATCTCCTTCTCTTCTGTCTGGGCCAGATCTCCTCACACTTTAAAGCACACTTGCCATTGGATTTAACGCTCACTCAGATAATCCAGGATGATCTCATCACAGAATCTTTCACTTAATTGCATCTGTATAAACTATTTTTCCAAATAAGGGAACATTCCCAGGTTCTAGGGATTAGGGCATGAATGAAATTTTCAACCCATTACATAGTCCACGCTGAGATATCACCTCTCACCAGAAGCCCTCCCTTGTCTTACTTTCTGACTCCAGAGGAATCAGCCAGCCCATTGCTTCTCCACCTCACCTAGGTAAGGAAAAAGTAACACCACTGCAACCACCACACTATCACAATAATATCTGTGCCTGTCTCCCCCACTATCACCTGAGCATCTCCAAGGAGGCCCCATGACTTACTCACCTTTATACCCCTGCCCCTCACTATAGTATCTATAAATAATAGGTGCTTAATTGACGATTGATATTTGTCAAATAAAAAATGACTGTATCTGTGCCATATGAAATGTACTGTTGTGCATACGGTTACTCATTAAGAGGTGCTGCATATCTGTGTCACACAGCACTTGGTAGTGATGATAAATATTTAGGCGGTTCTCACCCATTCCACAACCAAAAGTCTCTGTCAGTATCACCCATGAAGCTGATTTAATGGCCCTGCAATGGGGAGATAACAACAGCTTGAAAAAACACTGACCCAGAGGATCACTAAGGTCTTTTTTGGCTCTAAATTCTACAATAACCAACAACTGGAAAAACAAAGTGGTGTGCAATGGAATTTGTGGCGACCTGAGCAATCAGAAAGCTAAGGTTAAGGAAGAGTGCCCAATAAGTTGAAGGTGCTTAGAAGGCACTCGGTACAATAAGTTGTAAACCTTGGGTAGCATATTTCAGTCATGTCATCTACTGGTAGTAAATGTGTTAACAAAACACAAGCACTGGACAGTATTAGCCACAAAATCCCTGAGGAACAAGTGGAACAAGTGGTTGTAAGGTTGTAAGAGTTCTGGCCATCTTTGCTGGGCTTCAGTATCCTTAACCCTAAGCCTGACTCAAGTTCACCCCAAGCCACCAGGTCTTTACAACATTCTCAAAAAACCATTTAAGGAAGGACGCTGGGATGGCTCAGTGGTTGAGCATCTGCCTTTGGCTCAGGGCATGATCCCGGAGTCCTGGGATAGAGTCCTGCATCGGGCTCCCCGCAGGGAGCCTGCTTCTCCCTCTGCCTATGTCTCTGCCTCTCTCACAAATAAATAAATAAATAAAATCCTTTTTAAAAAAATTTGAGGGGCACCTAGGTGGCTCAGCCGGTTAAGTGTCTGCCTCTGGCTCAGATCGTGATCTTAGGGTCCTAGGATCTGAGCAGGGAGCCTACTTCTCCCTCTCCCTCCATCCCTCACCCCCCACCTCTTGCAGGAGTGTGTTCTCAGTCTCTCTATCTCTATCTCAAATAAATAAATCTTTAAAAAAATGTAAAGAGCTCACCAAAGCTTCAAATAACTTTCAAAAGATCATGATAGGGATCCCTGGGTGGCGCAGCGGTTTGGCGCCTGCCTTTGGCCCAGGGCGCGATCCTGGAGACCCGGGATCGAATCCCACGTCGGGCTCCCGGTGCATGGAGCCTGCTTCTCCCTCTGCCTGTGTCTCTGCGCCTCTCTCTCTCTCTCTCTCTGTGACTATCATAAATAAATAAAAATTAAAAAAAAAAAAAAAAGACTTTAAAAAAAAAAAAAAAAAAAAAAACAAAAGATCATGATACACAAAAACTTCCATAGCCCAGCAACCTTCTCGGTTCTTGTAGATAGTCCTCTAAGCTCCCTGCACCCCCTCCTACACCCCCACCCCTAGCTTTCACAGGGGTGAAAGTCCCCATTAAATGTTATCTGATACAATCTTAAGGTATTCTCTTTTCTAAGACATTTTTATATTGATCTGGAATTCTGGAAGACCAAGAAGCTTATAAATAATTTAGAGGAATGAACTTTTAATCATAAAATTTTAGGCACCCAGAGATCAGTAGGCATTTTGAGGAAATCTTTTCTGGACCTCTTCAGAATACACCAACTAGGGAGCCACCTCTCTACCTACTTGAAAGTGAGCCAGCCCTGGCTACAGATATATCAATCCATGGGCAGCTGGCATCCTTAATAATGAACAACTTCCTTCTGTTCTGTCAAGAGCAGAGACAAAGACATGATTCAGGGACACTCAAATTGAATTATTGTCTTTGTTTAAACCTTCCCTCTCAGGCAGAGTTGTCAGCTGCAGCAGCCAGTCCAGAGAAGGAGAAAATTCTCAAATACAAAGCTGTTTAAATGCCCAGACGGTGAACACAAGACTGTCTGCCTCCACCTCCTGCCAGGCCCCCTGGGACTTAGACCCTTCTGGAGGCAATGCCCCAGGCATAGAAAGCTGCCCTGGACGCAGCACCAGGAGGAAGGGAACATGCTTCCACCATGAAAGGGCTGGAAGTCCCCCACCAAGATTACCAATCATCTCACACTCAATAAGAAAACGCCTGTGGAACACAATTTCTGAAATAGAGGTCATAGCCCATTTGTGGGTCTTGAAAATAAGTTAGTGGATCACAAGCAACGTGCTAAAGAATAAAAAAGGGGACGCCTGGGTGGCTCAGGAGTTGAGCGTCTGCCTTAGGCTCAGGGCATGGTCCTGGGGCCTGGGGATCGAGTCCCACATGCCCTCCCTCCTCGTGAGGAGCCTGCTTCTCCCTCTACCTATGTCTCTACCTCTCTCTGTGTCTCTCATGAATAAATAAATAAAATCTTAAAAAAAACAAAAACAAAGACTCAGATTGTTGTTTGTTCTTTGGCCTAAAAATTCCACTTTTAGGAACTGATATGAAAGTAATAACTCTGAATGTCAAAACAGATTTAGTTGTAAAAATATCTAATACCAGGGGACCGGTTAGCAGAGATGATATAGTCATATAATGATGCTGATGCTGAAAACATGATGGTATGCCACAGATATTGAGTGCTTACTTTATACAAGATCCTATTCTATGCACCCAACATAGTATCCCATTTAATTCTCAAGACACTCCAATGTAGTGGGTATTATTATTCTCCCCATTTTACAGAAGAGTAAACCAAGGCACAAAAAAGTGAATTGTCCAGCTAATAAGAGGCAGGACTGAGGTATGAAGCCAGGGTCTGACTCTAAAGTCTGTTGTCTTTGACTCCATTCTCTCGGTGGATCACCAGAAGTCATGTAAAATTATGTAATATCTATGTTACAGAAATATATTCAGGAGGTAGTATGACATGAACAAAGTAGGTTATAAAACATCACATACTGGAACACCATTTTTATAAAATTTTTAAGACTAGCAGGAGATATATACTGGATACTATATATATATAGTATATATAGTTATATATTATATTATATATACTATATTATACTATATATATTATACATACTATATATAGTATATATATTATATATACTATATATATTATACTTATATAATATAATATAAATATATAAATATGAATATAAATGCTTTTTATATAGTATATATAATTATAATTAATATATAATTATAATATAATAATATATAATTACTATATGGTACAAGACACTATTACTATACAGTATATACATACTTATATATATTTGAAATTTTTTAGGTAAATCATTTGTGTATCTATAAACAACTTATCAATTAAAAAATATGTTCCAGGTACAGTTTAGTTATTGAGAGTTGGATACAAATACAAATTACAGTAAATTTCTGGTGAGGATTTATAACTCATCTCTCTATTCCTTTTTAATAAAAAAGACAATCCTAAGAGAAGGTTTGATGTGGGACTTTGAATTAATAGCACTTCACCGTCAAGTAAAAAGTAACTTAATCACACCAAACAATCTAAGAATTCAGACTCCCCAGGAGTCTTTATTCCAGCCCAAATCCCTTTCTGCCTCATTGAGGCCTCTGGTCTGGCCTCTGACAACTGGCAGGCAGATTTTCAGCCCAGCACCTGCTTCGACAATGACCCCTTCCTGATAGATAGACAGCGCCCAGCAGCAGGGCAGTGTGGTTAGACAGCTGCCTTCCTCTAAGGCAACAAGTCCAGGGCCTCAAAGCCATGCCTGTGGCCACAATAAACCCACTTCATCCCTCTGAGAAAAGGAGGACAAGAAACAAAACTCAAAGCCAACCAAAAAACCCAGGCCTGGCTCTGCACCTGCTTTTGAACAGTATCGGTGCTTTTCTATGCTTAGAGGAGGGAATTGACCCAGAGATATTAGTTCTGCATCCCAACTGAGGATCCCACTCATCCATGCCATGAGTGTCCTGCCCCAGCATTACTGGGTCTGACTTCACTTCCAACAACACACCATCTAATGCTAAATATGAGATACAGATACTAAATGTAATAGTTCAATATCACTTCGGATGTTTGAAATGCTCTTTATGAACTCAAGAGAAATAAAGCTGAAAGAATCTTTCAGTTGATTTTGCAGTCAAGTGTTTCCCAGTTGGAGTGCTATTGGCATTTGGAGTGGGCCAATTCTTCACTGGGCTGGGTGGCATTTCTAGATTTCTAATTTCTGGGGTTTCCAACCATTAGCATCCCCCATACTCTGTGACAATTGAAAATGTTCCCCCTTAACATTTCCAAGCACCCCTCAAGGGACATCACCACCCCTGGTTGATACCCATTGATTCAGTCTATCCCTGAGGTCCAAAGAATTTAGTCAATTGTTAAAGCCACTTTGGTAGCTAGACACAGATCCCATATCTCGTAGCACTTAGTATGGTGTTCTTTCCACTGTACCAAACTCCCCTATGCTCACTGGAGCATGAGACACCTACAAATAGACTTCATACTTAATGACAGGATTTATGGATCTAAGACTGATTGAATGAGTTTTCTTTTTAAATTTCATTATGGGTATTCTAATATAAAAGCATAATTCTATTACTATAGTTACTTTAAAAGAGCAAAAAAGTATCTGAACTAACAACCACCAAAGGCTTCAGGACCCATTGTGTACTGAATGGAGTTGTCCTACAAAAAACAGTATCTATGAGACAGAGACAGAAACAGAAACAGAAAGAAGGAGTAGAGGAGTGGAGGGGTGAATCTGGAAACATTTGCATTGTATTATGAAAATATTTTCCTAAAAGCACCATCTCTGCAAGCAGTCAGGAAGGTAAGCCCTATGTGGGATATTTTACCAAATTAAACCCTTTATTTCAAGACTTTTTAAAGATTATTTATTTATTTGAGGGGGGCAGAGAAAGAGAGGCAATCTTAAGCAGACTCCCCTGATGAGTGTAGAGCCCTCCTGAGGGCTTGATTTCCCAACCCTGAGATCATGACCTGAGCAGAAATCAAAAGTCAGATGCTTAATCAACTGAGCCACGCAGGCACCCCTATATCAAGATTTTTTAAAATCAAGATTCTCCTTTAACTCCATCTGGCACTCATTCTCAATGTAAAATCTAAACATATTTTAAATAATTTCTTGCTAGTTCTTAAAGGACTTGGAACAAAATCAGTCCAAAGTATGACATATACCTTTTACCATGTGATAAGAGCACCATAAATTTTATAATTCATGTTGTTACATTTAGGACATTAGAACTACAAAAACTCTTCCACTAAGGTTTCAGAGGGCAGAAAAATCAGCAAATCCCCATTTTTTAGCAGTGATTTATTCATGTGATTTCTTCTAATCTTGTGTAATTTTCCTTTATTTCTCTAGCTTGTAGAGCACATAGTAACATTTCCCTTGAGTTACACAATCTATCATCACTACAAGGGAAGGGAGGGAAGAGGAAAAGTAAGGAAGTTTTAAAGACAGAGGAGGGGAGAGAGAGGGGGAGGGAGCTTGACTCCAGGAAATACAGTGAGAAAAACAGAATTATCCTAGAGAAATTTCAGGTAACATTCAAAAAGTTCTTGTGTATGTACACACATATGGGCAAATGTGATTGTTTCTCTTTTTAGTATTTTTTGTCATTTCAAAAACCTTTTTAGGGCCTATGTCTCTGCCCAGGACAGAGTGAGGTCCAATGAGACCACTCCCACTGTATGTGGCTGGGAGAACTTTCCAGACCACAATCACTGCCCCAAATGGAACAGTTTTACAACACAACTAATGAGGGGACTTACCTCTGCAGCCAGGATGCCCAGGGGCCTCGCTGAAGCAAAGCCTGCAGCCCTTCCCGGCCAGGGCTTTGTGTGGTCGGGAGGCTGGTGGGAGGGTCTGCTGGGACCCGCCTTGGGGCCCTGCGACCATTTACATGTCAATGGTCAAACCAAAGTTCCTCCAACTCCGGTGGCCCGTGCCCCTCCGGGTTGAGAGGCTTAAGTTTTGTCCTTGTCCCTTTTCCACAGAGCCTTGAATCTGCTGGCTGCCAGCAGGCATTTGGCAAACTCATTATGAGGGATTTGTCACCCTCTTCAAGCCCTGAGCCTAGGTAAATACATCAGCAATCTGCAGGCAGGCTTTTCAAAGGATCCGACGACACCACGCTGGGAGAGATGAATGCTTTAGATAAAATGACAGAATCAGAATTCCAAAGGCAGTCTGGGTTAAAGAAAAATGAGCCAAGAGGAAAAAAGATTTCAGAAAAATAGATGTTACATCTTTCATTTAAGCTCAAAAAGCAACTGCTCTGGGGTTTTAGTTTATTTACAAGTCAATATGACACAAAGGTGTGAAGTGGATGCCAAAAGCAAACGCACAAACTTAATTTTAGGGTTCATTCTCAGAAAGGCAGTATGATGAGCATGGGAGGGATGAAGGAGAATAGATGGTCTGTGTACTCTGTATTCCACAGAGAAGATTGGGCAAACAAGAGAGGAAAAAATTCTAGGATAAGAAAGAAATGATTTGGACAGGGAGGGGGCGGGGAATGACCATCCTCCATCATCAAAAGGTATAAAGAGTAGATTTATTCTGGGAGCTCCAGACAGCAGAACAAAGGATAGATGGTTGGATGGAGATAGCATCTGCATAACCACAAGAGAGTTTTCTAACAATGAAAATCTCTGGTCCCCATGATTCAGCGGGTAGGGAAGTTTCCCCGCAGGGCCCTGTTCGAGGACTTGCACTAAAGTGCAGGCAGGGGCTCCTGGCATTCTCACCTGGAGGCCAACTGGGCATCCAGGACTTCCCTAGCATCTGATATAAGAAGACTGCCTTGGGTACAGATTCTCAAGATTTTTAGAGCTGGAAACAAAATGACTATGAAATAAAAATATAGATTTTAAAAGGGGCACACAATCTGTGTAATGTAGAAAGACTGATTTACATGGGGCTAGGCCACTCTGCTAATGCCCCGAAACAGTCCAAGCATTAGTCACTTCTGAAATTACACAATGCAGATCCAGGACCCATTTATTATGGTTTGCAAATGCCAAGGTTGGCTCTGGATCCCATTCCCTTACGTTCCTTTTCCTTTCTCTCTCCGTTTCTCAAAAAGCTGCTAATATAATTTAGGTCACTTACAGCACTTACATTTAGAAAATGTTCTACGGTCAATTGAATTTTATGAATATTTCATAGAGCAGAATCTCACTGCTGGTTTTGGACTTAAAAGCAGAGAACAGGAGGGAGTTCCTAGGGAGTGCCTTCTGAATGTATCTGCAAGGGTCTGTGTGGCCCCTGACTGTTCCCCTGGGAAGCTGACCTTTCTGCCCACGTGCTGAAAGAATCGAGAATTGCTCTGAGCCACACTGCCCCCTGGCACTGTTCTGGGTACAAAGCCCACTGGGATGTGACTTCATCCGGCCTCCTCAGAGTAGAAGACAGCACCACTGCTGTCACCACCGCCACCACCACGACCACCACAATACCAAATAACATTGTTGTAAAAGGTATCGACATTCTTATTTTTCTAAAGCCAGCAGAGGAAACACACAAGATATGTATATATAAAATTCCGGCAATTACTGACAAATTAGCCTCCAAGTAGACTGTTCTAATTTATACTCCCACCAACATCATATGGGGGTACCCATTTTCCTACCTGTTTTATCTTTGAGAACTTGATGGGGGCAGGGGTGGAGAGGGAATCTGATTCTTCTTTACTCTGTATTTTATTTCTTGTTAGTGAGGTTAAGCATCATTTTATCTCTTAAATAGCTAGGGAAAAAAAACTGGAGAAACATACCCTAAATTGCAGATCATGGTTGCTTACCTTTGTGGGGTAGAAATACAGGAGACTTACACTTTTCACATTGTGCACTTTTATAATGTTTAAAATATGTATAGCTTTGGGGATCCCTGGGTGGCTCAGTGGTTTAGCGCCTGCCTTCGGCCCAGGCGTGATCCTGGAGACCCGGGATCGAGTCCCACGTCAGGCTTCCAGCATGGAGCCTGCTTTTCCCTCTGCCTGTGTCTCTGCCTCTCTCTGTGTGTGTCTCTCATGAATAAATAAATAAAATATTTTTTAAAAATGTATAGCTTTGCTTCTTTTCTGATTTCAAAAATAAGGGTTTTTTTTAAGATTTTATTTATTTATTCATAGAGACACACACAGAGAGAAGCAGAGACACAGGCAGAGAGAGAAACAGGCTCCATGCAGAGAGCCCGACGTGGGACTCAATCCAGGGTCTCCAGGATCACGCCCTGGGCTGCAGGCAGTGCTAAACCGCTGTGCCACCGGAGCTGCCCTCAAAAATAAGTTTTAAAAAGTAATTAATGAGTGGGGCATTTTAAAAATTACATTGATTATGATTTTACATCAATTAATAAATTTTGTAAAGCAGGCTATGACATAGAAATACAAAAGTGATTAGGGTGTAGTCTTTATTCCTTGATGTTTGTTATCTGGTACTCACACTCACTTTGTTGGTTTCTTGATAAGATTTTATTTTTAAGTAATCTCTCCATCCTATATGGGGCTTGAACCCGCAACCCCAAGATCATGAGTTCCATGTTCCATCGACTGAGCCAGACAGGCACTCCTTGTACTCACACTCACTTTTATTTCTCTGTTTTTTTAAGGTTTTGTTTTTAAGTAATCTCTACACTCAACATGGAGATCAAACATAAAACCAGCCAGGTGCCCCTCACACTCACTTTTAAAATGAAGGAAACAATGCAGTACTTGCTAATGAACTCCTCTCAAGGAGACACAATACCATCACCTCTGATGTGGCTCATTCACATGTCTATAATCCCAACATGTCACCATGATTGCAATTCTTTTTGTTATTCTATTATAGTAGATATGCTACCACCATAAGAGGGATTTGGAGTCTAGCAAAGTGGAGAGTACAAGAGTCATTGTAAAAGCAGTTCAGAAAAAAAAATAAAAAAAATTAAAAAAAAATAAAAGCAGTTCAGGAAAGAAATGAAACAGCTCACTCCAAAGGCTGATCTTCTGAGATAGTTACATTTCAGATAGACGGTGAGTCTTATTAAGAGAGTATAACCAGAGGCCAGTACACACACTTACCTGCTGGTTAGAAACCATGTGGGGCTTCTTGATGGGACAATGCCCTTCAAGCAGGTTTTTTCAGATGAAGAAAGGAACCCAAGGAGTAGTTCTTTCAACCCAAGTGATACAAATGACACGTTGGTTCCTAGTAAGGGTTCAGTCTCCAAAAAAGGGAAACATTGAACTCTATTTTCCCAGACCCCAAAGTATATAAAGACTATAATAAATCAAATCGATCTGTTAATAAATTTCACTTGATTAATAATGGGAATATAGATCAGTATTTCTGAAAAACAATTTGACCTTTTTGATAACGTAATTCTATTTCTAGAACTCTATCACTAAGGAAATAATTCTAATTATAGAGAAAGCTTCAAGTAAAAAAAGATGTACATTATATGATTATTTATAACAGCAAAACACTGGAAACAGAACGTCAGGGAAACTTCTATCCCGCAAAAGAGTAGAATTCAATAAATCAGGAAACCTCCATCTGATAGAATATTATTTTACCCTAAAAATGATGTTTCAAGGTTCATAATCCTCATCTTAGTAATGCATTACTGGGGATCTACTCTATAGAAATAGTCCAAAAACAAAAGAAATTGCAAATACCCTAATGCTCAAGAATAGAATAAATAGGCTCCTATTGGTTCTTCAAAACTCAGCTTGAGTGGTAATTCTTGAGGAGAAGTCTGCCCTCACCCTGGCCCAGTTCTGGGCTCCTAGGATGCTCTATGCATTGCCCATCATAGCATGACTCCAGGTCATGTTATGTGCCGATCTCAGCACCTTAAAGACAGGGAACGTGACTTCACTGACTTAGTATTCCCAACATCTGGCACAGTTCCTAGCACAAAGTATTTATCCAAATGTCTACATCATGTAAGATGATACAGTCAGGGTATTGGTTTGCTAGGGCTGCTATAACCAAGTACCACCAATAGGATGGCTTCAACAAACAGAAATTTATAGTCTCACAGTTCTGAGGCTCTAAGTCTGAAATCAAGGTGCCAACAGGTTCAGTTCCTTCTGAGAGCAGTATGAGAAGGGCCCCTCTCAGGCCTCTCTTCTTGGCTTGTAGCTGGCCATCTTCTCCATCTACGCTCAGCATGTTCCCTGTGCATATGTCTGTCTCCAGATTTCCTCTTTCTATAAAGATGCCTGTCATATGGCATGGCAAGTCTAATGACTTCATTTTAACTTGATGACTTCTGCAGAGACCTTATCTCCAAATAACGTCACAATATAGGGTAATGAGAGTTAGGACTTCCACATAGGAAGTTTTTGGGGGGGACACAATTCAACCTCTAACAATCAGCAAATTTAGAGATTTATAAGAGTTCACAACAAAAGGAAATACTTATTTCATAATGGCTAATAGAAAAAATAGTTAGGTATATTTATGTATACAACAAGAGTTCTTAATTTGGATCCTTTTTTTTTTTTTTTAAGATTTTATTTATTTATTCATAAGAGACACAGGCAGAGGGAGAAGCAGGCTCCATGCAGGGAGCCTGACATGGGATTTGATCCTGGATCTCCAGGATCACACCCTGGGATGAAGGCAGCACTAAACCACTGAGCCACCAGGGCTGCCCTTAATTTGGATTCTTAAAGACTTTTAAAAGGGTCCATGACCATCCCAAACTTAGAACCATTGATGGTATAATATCTCAATTTTTTTTTAATATGAAGGTAATAAATGAAAATATTAAAGGTATTTGCTGCTGGGTAATAGGATTATGGATGTTTGGGATTATTTCCCAATTTCCTATAACAGTTTCAAATTATTTTTATAGTTGAGAAAATAAACATCTTTCACTTTTTTTATAAAAGGAAAAAAATTTAATTTAAACCCTTTTAAAAGGATTTGGAAATATCGAAAAATGAACATGTTTTACACAAATAGTATAGTTTATAAAACAAAGAAATAAAATATTAAGAAAAGGCAAGAAGGAAATCTATGATAATGCTCACAGAGTTCATTATCAGAGGTTATAGGAAGAGTTCTGTGTATGCCTTCTTATTTTTTGTGTTTTCCTAATTTTTTTAAAGACTTTATTTGAGATAGAATGCAGGGCCAAGAGAGCATGAGCGGTGGGGGAGGGGCAGAAGGAGAGGGAGAAGCAGGCTCCCCACCCGGCAGGGAGCTAATGTCCCAGGGTTATTCCATGACCCTGGGATCCTAACCTGAGCCAAAAGCAGATGCTTAACTGACTGAGCCACCCAGGAGGCCCCTTAATTTTTTTTGTAATGAACTATATTACTCTCATAACCAGAACCAACAAATCTTAGTAGTTAAGAATACGCAGTTTAAGTATTTGGTTGTATATTAAATCTTCAATATTAAGGACATATTTAGCAAATCATTGATACAGTAACATAATGCAGTATTATGCAGCTTTTAAGTGACCGTTATGAAAGGTATGTAGAAACGGAAAACTGCTTATGTGAAAAAACTAAAATATGAAAACACATATACACTAATTATGACTGGTAAAATTTATACACGTTGATGATAATTTGCAAAACTAAAAATCTTTTAAGAGTAGGATTATGCATTATTTTTAAAGAATCTTTAATACAATTATATTTTCATTTTAAAAGTACTTATGAAAATGTTCTTTTCTAAGAGTATTCGTATCTTGTTTAACACTGCCTACAACAGCTCATCACCATTCCAAGAATCAACTTCTGAATTAGAAAAAAAGCAGGCAAAACCTCAGGCTTGAGTGGCTCCCCTCCTCCACCCAGACTCCCGCCCCCCCCCCCCCCCCCCCCCGCTGTCATTCACTACAAGCAGCTGCTCTCATTGTCACTCGTACATGGGTAGCACCTTTCTAGGGGACAACTTGGCAGTATCTGTTAAAGCTGTATGTGTTCACTTCCTTTGAGCATTTCCATGTGTGGGAATCTGTCCTGCAAAAACAATTCTACATATGTACAAATGCAAAGGTAACAAGAGCGAACAGCTCGTCTATTGGGAGGGTGGTCCTTCATAGAGGGGATTGAGGGAGGGACAATTTCATTTAGAAAAGCTGCAGACAGACCTACAATAACCCACTAAATGAAAAACCCATGCAGCTTTGATTTGCTGCCCAGTTTATCTATTTCCTTTGATGTCTTTATTACTGGCAACTGACCAGAAACAAGGGTGCTGATTCAACTCTCCATGTTCCAATCACAAGCATGCCGGTACAGATACTGACATACAGATTCAACTGAAATAAGTGGGTTTTAGATTGCTTTCTTACCTCCCAACTTCACAAACAGAATTTAGAGTATAGCAACACTTCATATGAAAACAATGATGGAACAAGAGCTGTATGTGCTCTCATCTTTTCCTATTTTTGTTTAAATAGGAAATGTCCAGATCCTAAGTTCAGGCTCCCAGGATTTGTTTCCTAAATAAGCTGTGTTTCCATGTATCTACTCTCATTTACATAGAGAGTGTTAGGGTTATTGCTTTCTGGCAATTTATAAACAAGATAAATTTCTCACTTTACGTTGACTTTCTTTTATGGTTGACTGACTCGAAGTACCGAAATTCTGATCAGGTCAAGAATACAGTTAAATCAGATCTCTTCAGTGTAGGCTACAAAGGAGGCAAAAGAAATTAACACTAGGTTTGTCTCTGGAATATATTCATTGTAACAATGTACTGGGGAATTTTTCAGATTAACTAAAAAGAGGGAAAAATTCTATAAATTACTGATATTTTAGTTCCTCCAGATGAAAATGTCTTCATGAACTCTGATGGTATCTATTTCTGGACCACTGTTACGTTCAGATCATGACCTGAACCAAAACCAAGAGTCTGACACTTAACTGACTGTACTACCCAGGTGCCCCTATTCACAATAACAACTTCCAAAAAGTACAATACAAATAAAGACATATGCACCCCTATGCATATTCACAATATGCATTCACATTCACTATTCACAATAACCAAGATATGGAAGCAACCCAAGTATCCATTGATAGATGAATGGATAAAGAAGTTCTGGCAGACAGATAGATACACACACACAATGAAATATTGCTCAACCATAAATAGAGGTCGCTATGGCAGCACATATGGCTCTCGTTCCATTTATGCTTGGGCATAAATAAGAATGAGATTTTGCCATTTGCAACAACATGGATAACTGTAGACTGTATTATGCTAAGTGAAGTAAATCAGAGAAAGACAAATGACATATGATTTCACTTATGTATGGAACATAAAACGTAAAACAAATGAACAAACAAAGAAACAAACAAACATAGAAAACAAACTGATGGTTGCCAAAAAGGGAGGTGGGTGCGGGGATAGGTGAAACACATAAAGATAGAAACTTGCAGTTATAAAATAAGTCACAGAGATGAAAAGTATAGCATAAGGAATATAGTCAACAATATTGCAATAATGTTGGTAACAGATGGTGACTACACATCACTGTGAGCACTGAATAATGTATAGAATTGTTGAATCACTATGTTGTATACTTGAAAGTAATATAACACTATGGTGATTATACTTCAGCAATTTAAAAAAAAGTAAAATACACCTAAAGAATGAATTTAATAAGAAATGGCAGTCTCTATGAAGACAACTAAAAACTGCTGAGGAATGTACGTGAAAGATGACTTAACAGGAAAACAAATCTCGTTCTTAGATAGGAAAACTCCTTAAAGGAGTGAGTCTATAGCTCAAATTTCTCTCCTCCTCTCCCTTAAGTCTACTCCATTCAGGCTTTCACTCTGTCACTCCACTACAATTGCTCTTATCAAGGTCACTGGTGATCTGCACATTGTTGAACTCCAACGTCATTTCTCAGTTCTCCACTAACTAGATCCCTAGCATCATTTGAGGAAGTGAATGCTTTGTTCTTGATGTTTTTGGCTTCCAGGAAAACACATGCACACACACACACACACACACACATTCTCTCTCTCTCTCTTTCACCTAGTTGTCTTCCTATCTTTCTGGCCATTGCTCCCCATGCTTTTTAGCTTGCTTCTCCTTATCTCCCCATATGTAATGTTAAGCAGTCCCAGGACTCAGTCCTTGGGCCTCCAATATATCCATACTAATTCTTTAGGTGTCTCATGCAGTCTCATGGCATCAATTACTTTCAAGTGCTGATAACTCCAGCATTTGACTTTTTACCCTAGATTTCTCCTCTACACTCTAGACCCCTCTGACCTTGTTTCCTATTCTTCTATGCACAGTTCTAATCACAATGGCCACTCTTCCTCTTGTTTGAAAATACTAGTGTGTGATCACCCCAGGACCTTTGCATTTGCTGTTTCCTCTACCTAGAATGCTCTTTCCCCAGGCATTCACATGGCTTGCTTCCTCCCTTCCTTCAGAACTTTACCCAAGAGATTCCTCAATGAGGTCTTCCTGACCATTTACACAAAGTACACAAAAATACTTATATTCCCCTTTTCCTCTTTATCACTTTTGGCCACATAATATCTTGTATTACTTACTTTTTATGTTCATACTCAGCCTCTCCTCTAATACACATCTCCTGAAAGAAACTCTAGATCAGAGTTATCAAATAGAAATATAACTGAATCTGAGTCTCACATGCAACTTAAAATTGTTGCACATTTAAAATTTAATATAGCTAATATTAAACACATAAAAAGCAACAAGTAAAATTAATTTTAATTTCATATTTTATCTTACTCAATATATCACTTCAACATGCACCACTCACAACATTTAAATGTTGATCAGTAACCACGTGTGGCTACCATATTGGATGGTACAGCTCTAGAATGTAAGCTTCATCAATGGCAAGGCTTTGTGTGGATTTTGTGACCAGCAAATGCTTAGTGCACAGCAGGCACTACATAAATTTCTTTGAAAGAGTGAATGATTCAGCATTACATTGACTCTCCACCCAATAATCCATACATTCAATATAATCCCAAACAACAGGTATTTTGTTTAATTAATTAATTAATTTTTAAAAGATTTCATTTATTCATTCATGAAAGACAGAGAGAGAGGCAGAGACACAGGCAGAGGGAGAAGCAGGCTCTATGCAGGAAGCCTGATGTGGGACTCGATCCCAGGACTCCGGGATCGCACCCTGAGCCAAAGGCAGATGCTCAACCGCTGAGCCACGCAGGCATCCCTTGTTTAATTTATTTTTAAGAGGAGTAGGCAGAGGGATAGAGAGAATTGTACGCAGACTCCACACGAAGCATGAAGCCCAACGTGGGGCTCAATTTCCCAACCCTGAGATCATGACCTGAGCTGAAATCAAAAGTCTGAAACTTAAGTGACTGAGCCACCTAGGCATTGCCAGATATTTTTAACATACAAAAGATTTTAAAGATTAACTGTAAAGCAAGCATGGGAGGACAGAAAGAAAAACTCTGAAAATAATAAAAACAGAAAGGTTGTTACCTATTACAAATTATAAAAATAAAGATAAAAATATAAATGTTGGGGCAGCCCGGGTGGCTCAGAGGTTTAGCGCCGCCCTCAGCCCAGGGCCTGATCCTGGAGACCCAGAATCGAGTCCCATGTCGGGCTCCCTGCGTGGAGCCTGCTTCTCCCTCTGCCTGTGTCTCTGCCTCTCTCTCTGTGTCTCTCATGAATGGATAAATAAAATCTTAAAAAATATATATATATATAAATGTTTAGTATATGTATTATATGAAAATGAATGATAGAGGACCTAGGTGGCTTTAGTCAGTTAAGTATTCACCTTAACTGACTCCAGACATGATCCCGGAGTCCTGGGATGGAGCCATGCATGTGGCTCCCTGCTTAGTGGGGAGTCTGCTTCTCCCTCTCCTTCTGCCCCTCCCTGCCATGCTCATGATCTCTCCCTCAAATAAATAAATAAATAAATACACAAATAAAAGATAATTCTAAAAATAAAACCATAAAAATATCAAAAGAAAATGCAGACTAATATGTTTCAATATTAGGAGTCAGAGAAGTCGTTTTCAACTAATCATAAAAGCCAAAAATTTAATAGGAAAGTTATAACAGATATTTGTAACATGAATAATATTTTTTAAGTTTTTACAAATGAATAAAGACAAAACATTCAAATAGTAAAATGAATAAAGGATGTGATTAGGCAGTTCCACACCTATATTATAGGACAGGAATTATTCGAACTCAGGACCCTAGAAGACTACAGTAAATAGTGGTCAGTCTAGGGACGCGTGGGTGGCTCAGGGCTTGGGCATCTGCCTTCAGCTCAGGGCCTGGTCCCGGAGGGCCTGGATCGAGTGCCACATCGGGCTCCCTGCATGGAGCCTGCTTCTCCCTCTGCCTATGTCTCTGCCTCTCTCTGTGTGTCTCTCATGAATAAATAAATAAAATCTTTTTTTAAAAAAAGAGTTATCATATGTTAAAAAAAATAGTGGTCAGTCTAATTGAAGGAACATTCGCACACATATTAACTTACAAAATGATATTCAACCACAGTCTTGAAATGTAAAAACATTTTGTAAACCATAAAACTGGCAAAGATTAGGATGATTTGACAATATCCTTATAATAAGTTTGTGTGTAGCATTGTGTGTTTGTGATCTTCCTTTGTTTCTCTTTCTCTGGAGAATCCTAATGAATAAAACTATTGTGTTAGTTACATAAGTTAAAAAAAACAGGAACAAATAAATGTACTCATCAAAAGGTAGTAAATTAAAAAACTTTGATCAATGGAATATTTTATAGTCATTTACAGTAATGATGAGAATGATCATGAATTGATTTGGAAAGATATTCCTGATATATTGTTGATTTTTTTTTAATTTATTCGTGAGAGACACAGAGAGAAGCAGAGACATAGGCAGAGGGAGAAGCGGGTTCCCTGTAGGGAACCCAATGCGGGACTCAATCCCAGGACCCCAGGATCACACCCTGAGCCAAAGGCAGACACTCAACCGCTGAGCCACCCAGGTGCCCCAATTGTTGATTTTTTTTTTAAAGCCGGTTATACAACAGCATGAATAGTGTGATATGAAACTGTATACCATCGGTGAAAGTGTGTGTGTATGTGTGAAATGGGATAGGATGTTTAGTGAAAGGCAATTTATCTCTCTGGACAATGGCATTTTGGATGATTTTAACCCTCTTCAATTTCTGAATTATTTGCATTTTTCTCCAATAAGCTTGTTTGTCAGGAAAATCAACAAAGCTATTCTCTTTCATTAAAAGAAAATTCATGAAGGGAAGAGCCATGGTTGCAGCAGGAAGGAGATTTGGGTAAAGAGAGAGTTTGGGGCAGTTGTTTTACAGTAGGAGAAATCAGACTGTTAATGAGGAAAAGAATGAAAAGTGGGTGAGTGGGTGAGTGTCTCTCAGGCAAGAGACATAAAGGTATATAATATAAAAATAATTTCAGATGAGTGACACAGGAGCTGCAGATTTGGAGGAACACTGCTCACAGGGTAGGGGGTGGGATCTGGAAAGAAATGCTGGAGGAAATGGTGTCACTTCCACAGTGGGTCAGAGTTCTCTGCAGAAGATGGGTGGTAAGAAAAGTGTTGCCTGTTCAACTGGCAGGCCACTCAGATCAACAGAGCATAATTTTAGGGTCAAGGGACAGCAAATGATGATGAGACCAGAAAAGTAATCTGGAGCTGATGGTAAAAAGGCTTGAAGAGGCTAAGGACTTTAATCATAACTCAGCAGGAATTTAGGAGAGCTGAGCAGTGCAGTGACATACTCCTAATGGTGCTTAGCACACATTAATCCAGTAGCTACTTGTTGGATTTACAGATTAAAGGAACTAGACTGTGGAGGCAAGGAAAGCTCAATGAAAGAGCCAACGTGACAGAGACATGAACTAGAGTTGTGAATTAAAATGACAGCAACAGAAGTGAAGAGTGCCATGTACAGCCTGGTAGTAGAAGTCTATTTACAGTATGAACCATTTGACATCCATAACCTGGGGAAATCTCATCAAGACAAGGTTGAGTGGATTATATGAATCTATGATATCTATCATTTTGCATTAAGAATTTTACTCAAATACTCCACTTTATTTTATTTTATTTTATTTGAGAGAGAGAGAGAGCACAAGGGATGGGGAGCAGATGAGGATACAGAGGAGGAAAGAACCTCAAGAAGTCTGGGCACTGAGCACGGAGCCTAGAACCCAATGCAGGGCTTGACTTTCAACCCTCAGATCATGACCTGAGCTGAAATCAAGAGTCACATGTTTAACTGACTGAGCAATTCAGGTGCCTCTCAAATACCCCCATTTTATAAACAGGTGTTTCCTCTTCTCTTTCTGTAACTTACTGAGTGGGGTATAAGAAAATGAGGCAGTAATAATGAACAGTTATCCTAAAGAAAATCCAAAATATAAGAGAGACAGCTCTAGTGCCTCATTTAGAAAGAGTTGACTTTATAAGAGAAGTCTCAGGCAATATTCATTACGCATGAAGTGATAGATAAAACAGCCCCAGTACAGGAGGGTGGAGAAGTTAAAAGATGCATGCTAAGGAAGGGAGAATTAGAAAGAAACAAGCTTGTAATAGAAATTTTTACAAAACGATGTGCCTTGAAAATTTCTCAAAATACTAAAAATTCTAGGGCAGCCCGAGTGGCTCAGCGGTTTAGCGCCGCCTTCCACCCAGGGTGTGATCCTGGAGACCCGGGATGGAGTCCCACATCGGGTTCCCTGCATGGAGCCTGCTTCTCCCTCTGCCTGTGTCTCTCTGCCTCTCTCTCTCTCTCTCTGTGTCTCTCATGAATAAATAAATAAAATCTTAAAAAAAAAATACTAAAAATTCTAAATTCAGATTAAGCAGCCAAATACTATAAAAATCACTTAAGTTAGCAGGAAAAGTCATTACCACTCAGAAAAACTGAAACTAAAAAAAAAAGAAAAGAAAGAAAAGAAAAATTGAAACTCAAAATTTAATTCTAAGCAACCTGCACATTCAATCAAAAAAGAACATATTTGTTATGCCTAAATCAATAACATCTAAATATTTATAAATAATATTTGTGGGAACCCTGGGTGGCGCAGTGGTTTGGTGCCTGCCTTTGGCCCAGGGCGCGATCCTGGAGACCCGGGATCGAATCCCACGTCGGGCTCCCAGTGCATGGAGCCTGCTTCTCCCTCTGCCTATGTCTCTGCCTCTCTCTCTCTCTGTGTGTGACTATCATAAATAAATTTTTAAAAAATTTTTTTAAAATAATATTGGTGCCTGCTTCTCCCTCTGCCTGTGTCTCTGCCTCTCTCTTTGTGTCTATCATGAATAAATAAACAAATTAAATTTAAATTAATAATAATATTGGTAAGAACTTGATTTTTGCTCACCTGATTTATATAGATTTTACATATTTCCCCATAGTCTATTCACATTTTTAAATAAAAGGTTATAGGTAATACAGAATATTTCATTAAACTTTGAATAAAAAAATATCCCGACAGGTGAGGTAAAAACTCTCATCACCTACTAGGTAAGATATGAATATTTAGACTCCCCAACCAGAACTTCATAAGTGTCCTTAAAGATAAAGAGGGTAAACTATTAAGAAAAAAATCATCTGTGAGACCCAAAGTCATAGATGCCTGATGTGAGTTACCTTGTGGTTTTTAGGGGGCTTTTCTGCTCAGTGTTAATGCCTGCTTAGACATTTGGGGGGATTTGCAATGGGAGAGGCTTGGGAGATAAAGAATGTGGAACAACAGACACACTGCCACATGAACTCCAAACTCCATCAGTGTAACAGGAATTTCTGCAGTTGTTTTAAATTGCAAAATGTATTTATAGGTATGAATAAAGTTTCAAACTGCACTAATGGAATTCACTTCAGCTCCAGGTTTCACAAAACTATATGTTTCCTGCTCAAGCCTCAAAATGCTACACGGATGAATGAGTCCCCCAACATGAGATGCTTTCAGCAGTTATGTGTGCAGGAGGCCTGAGCAACAATGACCTTCCCTATACAGGGTGAGCTCTTGTGATACTCTTCAAAGAGGATCAGTGAAGCGTAAATCTTTTTCAAGAGTTCCAATCTTTCTAAGAATCCCATCTTTCAAGTGATTTGGATACTAAACATTATGTTCTCAATTCTAGCATCACAAAAATCTATGCACCACCATCTTGACTTTTGACCTGTCCCCCTTTTTTTTTAAGATTTTATTTATTTATTGATGAAAGACACAGAGGGAGAGGCAGAGACATAGGCAGAGGGAGAAGAAGGTTCCTGCATGGAGACTGATGTAGGACTCGATCCCAGGACTCCGGGATCACAACTTGAGCCAAAGGTAGATGCTCAACCACTGAGCCACCCAGCTGGCCCCTATACAGTGAGTCCTTGAATAAATACCTGGCATAAACATTGCGGCAGACTACAAAAGCTTAAATACTAAGACAGTGTCCAATAAGTATCTGAGGAATCTATCAAGACATCGCAGGTGTAGCATGAAATAGGATTCATAATATCTAATCAAAATGAATTTAAAAAAATGAATTAAGTATATTTCACCCAAAACAAACTACAAACCATAATAATTTTTTTTTAATTTTTATTTATTTATGATAGTCACAGAGAGAGAGAGAGAGAGAGGCAGAGACACAGGCAGAGGGAGAAGCAGGCTCCATGCACCGGGAACCCGATGTGGGATTCGATCCCGGGTCTCCGGGATCGCGCCCTGGGCCAAAGGCAGGTGCCAAACCGCTGCGCCACCCAGGGATCCCTACAAACCATAATAAATCAACTTACCAAAAGTATCTGTTGTACTCAGAAGGGGGGAATAAAAGACTTCCCTGTTGTATCAATAAATAATATGCTATGTATTATAAATATCAACTGATTTGTAGTTTTTCTCTTAGAGAATTTATGGATGAAGCTTAATTAACCAAGTTCAATGCATTAGATTCATTGGCAAAGTTGCTAAAATTTTACTTTGTGGGGAAAAATCTCAAGAAGGCCAATCAACACCTTTTCATATACAGATCTCTTGTAAACAGATAATTTACAAAAAAGTGAATACTTTAAAAAAGTGCCCACGAAATTCACAGGCATTTCACACACAGAGAAGAAAATGGAATTCAAGAGCTAAAAACCATATACAAATGTTCAGCTTTCTTCATGATCAAACAAAAGTAAAATAATAAAGATATAATTTTCTTGCCCAGAAAATGGAACATTAAAAAATTAGAATAATGAATACTGACAGGAGGGCAAAGAAAACAAACACGTATTGCAAGTAATATTTCTGGAAGGCAATTTGGCATTATGTGTCAAAGGCTTTAAAAATATAAATAATTACCTTTTCCTTCAGCAATTCCATTTCTCGTTAAGGAAAGTAGCTTCAAGAGTGAGATTAACATACAAAAATGTTTATTGAAGCATTACATGTAAAAGTGAAAAACTGGAAGCCACCTAAAGCTTCAATAATATGGGAACAGTTTAATAAACTGAAATATATTCAATATATTCCATTCAGTGTAGTTCTGTCTTTTAAAAAAGAATGATGTAGAAAACTGAGTAGTATGGGAAAAGGCTCATGATATAATTATTAAGGGGAAAAAGTTACAAAATATCATGGAGAGTATAATCTCAAAGATGTGTACAAAAAATATATATGAGGATATATACCAATGTAGTAATAGTAGTTAACCATAGATGGAAGATTGGAGATCCTAATCTTTTCTGCTAAATTTCCATATTATCTACTTTCCTACAATGAATATGTATTAATTTTGTGACTAAGTACTTTACCCATAACAATCCAAAAAAGGTAGATAATATCAATTATCTCCATTTTACTTTTGTAAATATTTTATTTATTTGAGAGAGAGAGCATGAGAGAGAGAGAGAGAGAGAGAGAGCGCGCATGAGCAGGGGGAGGGGCAGAGGGAGAAGCAGATTCTCTGCTGAGCAGGAAGCCTGATGCAGGACTAGATCCCTAGACCCCTGGATCATGACCCAAGCCAAAGGCAAACACCTACCTGACTGAGCCATCTAGGTGCCCAGTATCTCCATTTTAAATATGACAAAACTGAGGCATAGAGAGATTAAGGAACTTGTCCAAGGTCACACAGCTGGTATATCATGGAGCCAGTATTTGTCCTCGTTGACCTAGCTCCAGAGTCTAATCTGTTAACCACTTTGCAATGATTCATGTTTTTTTAAATAATTTAGAGCAAAATGCCAGATAATCTATAATCACATGCATGACAAATTATTATAGAAAGAGGATCCTTGTGGGCCAGAATTTTGAGGGCATATTAGGAGGCAGGTGGTAAAACCAGAAGTTCTCTGTCTCCAAGTTGTCCCTTTTTGTTTCAGGTTTTTACTCAGGTTATCTGAAAAGTCATCTATTTACTCTTCTATCACCATTATCCCACCCCTCTACACACACACAAACTCAAATCATCAAAATCTCAAGCTGTAATTGGCAACACAGGAGCTCCTGTATCCTTCCCAGCCCACAACAATTCCCTGAGAATGTCTTTCCTGTTCCTAAAAGCTAAGGTGGGTCCCACACAAGTAACTCCTCAGAAGTCTATCCAGACATAATAAAATTTAACTCACAATCCAGTATAAAACAAAGCATTTTCCATTTGCCTTACATAGAAATGTATGCTATTTTCGCCTAAGGATATTACAGGGTGGTTTAGATGAAAGCAATATAGGTTCTTGGAAAGGTGCTATTAAAATACAAAAGACTCTTGACAAACCATGGTGTGTCACATAAGAATAGGTAAGATTACGGGATCTTTTCCTGTGTATCATGTGTCACTCCTGCTCTGGCCTCTGAACAAAAGCCTGACAGATGTAAGTGCTTGTAGATAACACTCTGAACTATCCAGGGTGCGCTGCGATTTCCGTAAGGGTGCAGATGATCAAGTTGCAAGAGACTAAAAAAAAATGTCTTATGTAACTTAGAGGAAAAAATATTACTAATCAGTATAAAGCAAGCTTCAGACATCTGTTGTTCTAAAATTGGACACTTGATCAGGTTAAAAAAGAAGACAAGTTCCTGCCTGTAGAAGCAGGAATTAGGCTACCAGATAAAATATCACCAGTAGTGATGAAATTATCTTATTACAGAACAATGGCAGCTTTTTAACTTCAGGGACCAATAATAGCTCTCCTCAGTTACAGTTCATAAAAAAGTATTTTATTTTGTTATCCAAGAGCTTCTTAAAGACAAGCTCCCATTACTGAAGGGCTGTGGTTTTATACCTAACTGAAAGATTAGATTGATCCATATTTCCAGTGCAAAGATATACATTGTATCTTTGTTTTGCAAAAGTGAACCTAACAAAAGATTGACTTACCAAAGAATGAGACTAATTAGTATGAGCTCCTTCAATGGCAAAAATTTATCAAAAAGCAATCTTAGGGGCACCTGGGTGGCTCAGCGGTTGAGCCTCTGCCTTCGGCTCAGGGTGTGATCCCGGGGTCCTGGGATCGAGTCCTGCATCAGGCTCCCTGCCAGGAGCCTGCTTCTCCCTCTGCCTGTCTCTCTGTCTCTCTTTAATAAATATATAAATCTTAAAAAAAAAAAAAAAAAACTACTAAAAAATATCCACTCTCTCAAGATGGATTGAAAAGAGTTTTCTTTAAAATTTCTAATTTTGGGCAGCCAGGGTGGCTCAGCGGTTTAGTGCAGCCTTCAGCCCAGGCTGTGATCCTGGAGACCAGGGATCGAATCCCATGTCGGACTCCCAGCATGGAGCCTGCTTCTCCCTCTGCCTGTGTCTCTGCCTCTCTCTCTCTGTGTCTCTCATGAATAAATAAAATCTTTAATAAATAAATAAATAAAATAAAATTTTTATTTTATTTTTTATAAAAAAATTTATTATATAAATAAAAGAATATTTATAAATATAAAATATTTATAAATTATTTATAAAATATCTAATTTTTATTATAAAACATTTGACACATATAAAAGATATGTAATATATTACATATCTGTTAGTAATGAAAATGATAATAAAAGTCACTTCTCTATATTTTAAGATTTATTTATTTACTTTAGGAGACAGAGAGAAAGAGAGAGAGTAAGTGGGAAGAGACACAGAGGGAGCTGGAGAGGGAGAGAAGCAGACTGCCTGCTGAGGATGGACCCCAACATGGGCTCTGTCTCATGAACCCTGAGATCATGACCTGAGCAAAACCAAGAGTCAGCTGATTAGTCTTTTTTTTTTCTTAAAGATTTTATTTATTTATTCAAGAGAGACACACACACACAGAGGCAGAGACATGAGGTGGGGAGGAGAAGCAGGCTCCTGTGGGGGGAGCTTGATGCAGGATCAATCCCAGGACCCCTGGATCATGACCTGAGCCAAAGGCAGATGCTCAACCACTGAGCCAGACAGGCATCCCAAGAATTGGCTGATTAACAACTGAGCCACCAACAGAGCTACCCAGGTGCCCCCTCACTTCTCAATTTAGAATGTAACCAGTAACAGTGAAACTTTTTGTCACCCCAATCATATATCCAAAGTGTAAGCACTATTTGAATTTTGTGTTTAGTTTTCTTTGCCATTATGATGGTTTTGTCAGACATGCATATATCCATAAGTCATTTAGCATTTAGTTCTTCAATTTGTAAAATTAATATTAATATTGTATTAATTCACCTGTGGCTTGCTTTTTCTTCCACCAACATTGTAAGTTTCCTCTCTTGAGATTTTGAAAGGTTCCTTAGGCAAGTGCTTCATATGCACTACATTTTTGCCCACAGAGCCTCCAATTGCCTTTTGGTCTTAAACATGAACACAAAACCTTGGAAACCAAGGATCAATCAGCAAACATTCAAGTTTCCAAAATTAAAAGGAGAGACCACAGTAAGCAAAAAGAAATAACCCTGGAGTAAGGCCCTAAGATAACATTGGTAACTGATAAGAACTTAAAAAAAAAAAAAAAAAAAACTTTAATTAGTATCCTCAGAAAGATTTTTTAAAGTATTATAGAACAAGTTATAACAAAAAAAAATAATAATCAGAGAACAAAAGAGAGTTCCTGGAAATAAAAATGTGATTGACAAAATCTTAAAAATTCAACAAAAAGAAAACTCCCAGGAAGTAGAACCAAAAAACAGAAATAGAAATGGAAATAGATACAGAGGGGTGCCTGGGTAGTTCAGTTGGTTAAGTGTCTGCCTTCAGCTCAGGTCATGATCTTGGGGTCTTGTGATAGAGC
Source organism: Canis lupus dingo (assembly GCF_003254725.2). Taxonomy (NCBI): domain Eukaryota; kingdom Metazoa; phylum Chordata; class Mammalia; order Carnivora; family Canidae; genus Canis; species Canis lupus. The sequence goes on along the minus strand of NC_064254.1, from coordinate 48,869,048 downwards.
CCGATGTCTGGCTCCCTGCTCAGTGAGGAGTCTGCTTCTCCCCTCCTCTGACCCTCCCACCACTCATGCTCTCTCTCTCTCTCAAATGAATAAAATCTTTTTTTTAAATGATTTTATTTATATTTATTCATGAGAGACAGAGACAGAGAGAGAGGGGGGAAGAGACACAGGCAGAGGGAGAAGCAGGCTCCCAGTAAGCCACCCAGGCTGCCCAAATAAATAAAATCTAAAAAAAATAAACTTAAGCAAAAAGAGGTTCAATCCAATGGGTCCAATATCTGCATATCAGAAATTTCTAAAGAGGAAGCAAAGGGGTACCTGGGTGGCTCTGTCAGTTAAAAGCGTCTGCCTTGGGCAGCCCCGGTGGCGCAGCAGTTTAGCGCTGCCTTCAGCCCAGGTGTGATCCTGGAGACCCCAGATCAAGTCCCACATCAGGCTCCCTGCATGGAGCCTACTTCTCCCTCTGCCTGTGTCTCTGCCTCTCTCTCTCTCTCTATGCCTCTTATGAATAAATAAATAAAATTAAAAAAAAAAAAAAGCGTCTGCCTTTAGCTCAGGTCCTGATCCCAGGATTCTGAAATGGAACCACAAGTGGGGCTCCTTGCTCAGTGGAGAGTCTGCTTCTCTTTCTGCCCCCTTCTCTCCCTGCTTGTGCTGTCTCAAATAAATAAATAAAATCTTAAAAAAAAAAAAATAAAAGAATTTAAAGAGAGAGCAAAGAGAGGACAGGTTAATTATCAAAGAAACGACAGAAGAAAATTTCCCAGAACTGAAGAGTTTCCATATTGAATGAGCCAAGCACAATGGAAAAAAAAAAAAAAAAATCAACCACATTAAGTAGTTGACATTTCAGAGTTACCAAATTCTTTAGATGAGAAGGAAGATCATTTTTAATTTTTTGATATATTTTTTAAAGATTTAATTTATTTATTTGAGAGAGTCTGAGCAGGGGCAGTAGTAGATGGAGAGGGAGAGGCAGAGAATCTCAAACAGACTCTGCACTGCATGTAGAGCCCAACTTGGGGACTGATCTCACAACCCCGAGATCATGACCTGAGCCAAAACCAAGGTTGGACACTTAATCAACTGAGCCACCCCAGCACCCCAAGAGCACCCTTTTTGATCATTTTTTAAAAGGATAAGAATCCATTTCATTTTCTCTTCCTCCTCACTACTCTGGGATGGTATAACCATTTGAAGATATACCCAAAAAAGGCATCCAATCAATTACACTAAAATAAACAAGTCACAGCTTATTGCTAATGTGAAGCAGTGGGACTGGTGAGTTTACAAAGTGCAAAGTAGTAAAGTTAGAAGCTACATCTATAAATAAAAGCTAGTCTTGGAAGGGATCTATGTTCTTCACTCTGCTAGTCCTATTTTCCACAAATTGAAAGACTTTATGCTGAGCATATTTTGTGAAGCAGAAAAATCAAGTTCCCATCATGAATATGTTAAAAACTAAAAACTTGGGATCCTTGGGTGGCGCAGCAGTTTAGCGCCTGCCTTTGGCCCAGGCGCCATCCTGAAGACCCGGGATCGAATCCCACGTCGGGCTCCCGGTGCATGGAGCCTGCTTCTCCCTCTGCCTATGTCTCTGCCTCTCTCTCTCTCTCTCTCTCTGTGTGACTATCATAAAAAAATAAAGATTAAAAAAAAAAAACTAAAAACTCATCTTGGTGGTCAATTCATAGGGGTAACTGTGTACTCTTCTGGTTTTTAAAATGTCTCTAAAAATAAATAAAAGGGCTCAAATATCAAGGGATCTGTTAAAACAGAAAGTCTGTTATAGGAAGCAATTGCCCAAAGACAATCAATCTTTCATTATCTTACCCAACAGACCTATTCTCTCTGAAACAAAATGCTACATATGAGGGATCCCTGGATGGCGCAGCGGTTTAGCGCCTGCCTTTGGCCCAGGGCGTGATCCTGGAGACCCCGGATCGAATCCCACGTCGGGCTCCTGGTCCATGGAGCCTGCTTCTCCCTCTGTCTGTGTCTCTGCCTCTCTCTCTCTCTCTCTCTCTCTGTGACTATCATAAAATTAAAAAAAAAAATGCTACATATGAAATACGAAAGAACACGGATTTGTGAACTCCACTCCAATCAGGATTTGGAGGTATTGGTGTTTCCAAAGCAATCCAGTCACCACACTAGTCCCTGGGATTCTTTGCCCTGTATGTGCTCTTCAGCCTTTATCAGGCGGTCATTTCACTCCAGGTCTCTATCCTGCAGCACAGAGACATCTTTGTTCCTCAGGCAGACAGACAGAAGCCAACAGCAAGCTTGTATTATGTGTTTGGAAAGAACTGCTTATAATTCACCCACCTCTACCACAAATAAATTTCAAAAACTTAACTTGTTTCTGCAAAACAGCCAGATCCCAAATGAACACAAACACTGCTAACTTCCTTCACTACATTTTTCAAACTAGCAAAACCAGCCACCTCTGAAGAGCCTGTGAAATGAGGTAGAAGACAACTAAATTAATTCTTAGTTATATTTTCAGATGTGAATTTATGAAACTCAGTGTGATGAGTACTCAATTTATTCGACAAACTTCCAGGGGTGTTAAAGTTCAGTATCATTTCTAGTATTCTTTTTTTTTTTTTTTTTTTTTTTTTTTTATGATAGGCACACAGTGAGAGAGAGAGGCAGAGACACAGGCAGAGGGAGAAGCAGACTCCATGCACCGGGAGCCCGTCGTGGGATTCGATCCCAGGTCTCCAGGATCGCGCCCTGGGCCAAAGGCAGGCGCCAAACCGCTGCGCCACCCAGGGATCCCCCATTTCTAGTATTCTATTCACAAGAGTTTGGATTGAATACTGAACTCATTTCCACAGCTGTGTGTAGTCCAGTCAAACTACAATACATTATGGGACTTTAAAATAATGTTCCGCATTTTCCTTTATGAATAAACCCTAAACAGGGTGACTGGTTGGCTCAGCGGTTGAGCATCTGCCTTCGGCTCAGGCAGTGATCCCGGAGTCCCAGGATCGAGTCTCACATTGGGCTCCCTGCATGGAGCCTGCTTCTTCCTGAGCCTGTATCTCTGCCTCTCTCTCTGTCTCTCATGAATAAATAAATAAAATCTTTAAAAAAAAAAAAAAAGAATAAACTCCAAACATCTTTATTTAACAAATGATACTGAGTTGTTGAGTGAATGTGCACTACTAAAATATTTAGATCCTAGAGTATTAGCATCAGTCTTGCAATGGACATAAGTAGATTTAACAGAAAGCCAGAATTTCATACTTTTTCATGCTGCAAACTTACTTGGTAACCACAGATCTTCCTACAAATGGTAAATAATACTTTAGCACAATCTGTAATCAGAAATCATCTCACACCAATTCTATTATCCCCCTACTACTACTCACCTTCACCTCTGTTCAACTTGCTTCCCTTCCTTTTTATGTTCTTCCTGCTTCTTAGCACATGCTCTTCTGTCATTTCTAGTACAGTCTCCTACTCACACAAAGGCATATATGATACCTAAAACTGCAGATCCCAATTTCAAGTAACTCAGGAACTCCCGAGGGGGATATGAATCTTTTGGAACTAACATTCCACTTTGTGAATTCCTGTACACTGATATGGCATTAGTACAATCCAGCAAGGGTGGATAATGTGACTCTCATTTCTTTCTCTATCCCTCCACTGTCTCTCATTCTGAAATGCTCCCAACTAGCAAATGTAACAGACAACTTGAGAGAAAAATAATTCTTTTTTTTTTTTTGAGAGAAAAATAATTCTTAAGAATTATTTAGTATGCTTCCTAAATCTCCTTAATCTATAAGGCATTTTTGAAGCTCCTCTGATTTTAATAGTTGCTTTTTAAATTGGTTTGGCTTTAAATATTGCCCATCCTCTCTCTTTAGAAAAAAAGGAAAAATTTAATTTGTTTTTCATTAATGATAACTATATTATTATCCAAATGGATCAATGTCAGGCAAGTTTTCTGTCTCCATGATCATGATCTGTCAGGTACCATTATTCCCGTATCTGGTGTGCTCTTGGAAAAGGCTGTCTGGATCCTCAATTTGAGGATCCAGGAGGACAATTCTAAAAAACTGCCACAAAATAAAATAAAATAAAATAAAAATTAAAAAAAATAAAAAATAAAAAACTGCCACAAGAGAAAGTGAATCATTTGAATTAACAGTAAAATGCTTTATTTCCAAAAATATATGCTCCCTAGGGCGAAGGATAATATTTAACCAGTTTTACACAGTAGCAGCACAGTTCTGGAAACATTAGAAATACTTATATATTATCTGCTATCTTTGTCCATATGATTAAGCAGATACATATTTATGGAAAGAAATAAAAGTGGGGCCTGATATATCTGCTTATAATTATAATCATGATTAAATAAAACCAACCCTAACTCTTAGGATGCTGCTTGGATAAATAAATGATCTTTAGATGGCAGCAGAAATAGAAGCTGGAGGGCTAGACCAGGAAGGGACATTGCAGAGTTCAATTCTTGGGAACAGAGACTTTTCATTCACTTGAAGTTCATTTGAGTTATTGCTGGATTTATGGAAATTGAGGTGATGAACTTAAAGGTATGGTTATTTGGAAGAACAGAGACTATCCAGAAGAAGGAAAAACAAATGAGGATGAAAATTGTGAACCAACAGGAAACCAACCTGCAGGAGTGCATATACCCCCCCTACCCTCCAGATTGCCCTAGGTTGCTCTGCTACCACTCTTCAAATCAAAGGGTGGATCCAAGGTGGACAGCTTCTGTCCTGGCCTCTTGGATTACTCATTCAAGGGAAATCAGCTGCCATGCCATTAGGACATTCAAACAGCCGTGAAGAAGGGAACTGAGGCCTCCCACCAACAGTCATCACCAACATACCAACCAAGTGAGTGAGCCATCTTAGAGGTGGATCCTCCAACCCCATTCAAGCTCTCAGATGAGTGTAGCCCCAGCTAGCATTTGACAACAATGAGACGAGAGACTAGAGTCAGAACCTCTCAGCTGGGTCATTCTCCAATTCCTGACTAAAAGGCTATGGGAGATAATAATTATTGCTGTTTTAAGTTGCCAAGTTTTGGGATGATTTGCTACACAGCCTTACTGGAACATAATTTTACCCAACATAATCTGGGCCTAATCTTCAACAGTCTCCTTCATGAATGATACTGACTCTTTAATGAAAAGTTTCTATAACTATAATTTAGATTTTATATGACTAGTGGTCAAACAGCCCAACTATTTTGATAGATAAGTAGTAAAGAAAAAAAAAGCAGTAAAAGATATCATGGGCTGAATTGTATGCACCCCCCCCAAATTCATATATTGAAACTCTTGGGATCCCTGGGTGGCTCAGCGGTTTAGCGCCTGCCTTTGGCCCAGGGCGTGATCCCGGAGTCCTGGGATCGAGTCCCACGTCGGGCTCTCGACATGGAGCCCGCTTCTCCCTCTGCCTGTGTCTCTGCCTCTCTCTCCTCTCTCTATGACTATCATGAATAAATAATAAAAAAAAAAAAAAAAAAAGAAACTCTAACTCCTAGTATTAGGAATGGGACTGTAATTAAAGATAAGGCCTTTAAAAGAAAAATTAGTTTAAAATGAGGCCATTAAGGTGAGTCCTAATCCAATAAGACTGGTATTGTTAAAAGGAGAGAAGGAGGCACCAGGAGTGCACATACAGAGGAAAGACCATGTTTGGGTACAGTAAGAAGGTGGCCATCTGCAAGCGAAGGAGAGAGGCCTCAGAAAAAAACAAATCTGCTAACATCTTGACCTGGAACTTACAGCCTCCAGAACTATGAGAGAATAAATTTCCATTGTTTAAGCCACCCAGCCTAAGGTACTTTATTATGGCAGCACTGGAAAACTAATACAGAGGAGAAACTTATAGATTAGAAAGAGAGAGAGAGAGAGAACATAAAAACAGTTTAAGGAACAACATTAAACCATAGTTTCTAAAGATGAGCACTTGGGTAACAGAACTATAAAAAAAATAAAAGGAAATGGTTACTATAATAGGCAGCCTACACTTTCAGTTTCTAGAGTTTAGTTAAATTACACCAATTCTCCAATACAGTTCAAATCTCACCATGATGTATTAACTGAGAAACTGCATAAAATACAAGTTTCACTAATACTCTTCAGTCTGCAAGTCACTATGTGATTAATAGAATATGCATCATAATCAGTGATGAATCCCGTCCCATCTTCCAAAGTGTCAGTGATCAGTGGCTCCTCACGTGTTATTCAGCTCACCCACAGACAGCAAACATGTATTGAAATTGCTTGTCTCCCACTGATAAACCCACACAATATTTTACCAAAATGAACAATTGAGACCAGTAATTGGCCAACAAAGAGGAAAGTACAGCAAAGAAATGAAAAGTGGTAACATTGGTGTGAAATCTGACCAAAATACAATGGAGTTATAGAAGACATAGCTGACCATGGGAATGCTGACATTGCTTTCACTTGAAGATTCTAGATGTGCAGCCAGAAGAATTTCTTTTCTGTTGTTTTAAAGATTTTATTTATTTGTTCATGGAGACCCAGCAAGAGAGGCAGAGACATAGAGGGAGAAGCAGGCTCCTCTCAGGGAGCCAATTGAGGGACTTGATCCCACGACCCCGGGATCACACTCTAAGCAGAAGGCAGATGCTCAACCACTGAGCCACCCAGGTGTCCCAGGAGCCAGAGGAACTTCATGAAGGCAACTCATGGACATAAGTGAGCAAAGTGATTGAGATGAAAAGGGTGAAGAAGTGATGCTGGCAAAAACTTCACACTAGCACTAGTTGGCTTGGTTGGTACAGCATGGGAGTCTTGATCTTGGGGGTTGTGAGTCCAAGCCCCATGTTTGGGTGTAGAGATTACTTAAATAATTAGTTAATTCAAAAAAAATTAGTTAATTCTAGGAATTTCACATTAAAAAAACTCTTAGAGAAGTGCCTGGCTGGCTCAAAAACTAAAGCATGTGACTCTTGATCTCAGGGTGGTGAGTCTAAGCCCCACATTGGGTATAGAGCTTACGTTAAAAATTTTTTTTAATTTAAAAAGAATAAAGCAATTACTGAAAAACTTCATAACATTAAAAGCATGAAGGATAAAATGTCAGAAGTGATTCAAATTTTAAAAGAACTTTGAAAAAATTTATCCAGGCATAGAAAAGGTACTTGTAGCATAAATTATAGGATGGGAAGAAGGCAAACCAAACTACTCTTGGTAAGTTTTTAAAAGCAATAAAAGCTTAATTCTCGATGTTGCTAATGTTTTAAATTATAGTATACTAAATTTTATTTTTTTTTTCATTTCTCTGTACACTTATAACCGACAGTAAGAGAATTTCTTTTTAGTAAAAGAATTTTTAATGTTGAACCCAAATGTCTAAGGTCCCAGAAAAATTGCAGTTTCCCTCACTGATTACTAAGAGAGCCTTTGAGGGCTTCAGCATATACTATTACCTCGGCAGACCCACAGCATCATGCCATACCATGCAAGGACTGCCTGGAGTCACTTTGGAGGGAGAGGGGGACAGGATCATGGCTTAGATCTGACACAAGGGAGGCTTCTGGAGCGACTGGCAGAGATCTTTCTGTTACCCTTAACTAAAGGTATTTGCCTTATAATACTTTGTTAAGCTAAAAAATGTTTCTGTGACTTAAATCCATGGTAGCAGGGGAGTAGTAAATGAGGACCCATCTGAAACATCAGGCCTATGGTCACCTTTCTGAGGGAAAAGAAAAGAAAAGCCACAGAAGCAGGAAAGTGACTTGGCAAAGGGCACAAAAGCTGCTGTCAAACCTGAAACCAGAGCCCAGGCCTTCCTGGCAGCCAGGTGTGCGCTCCTCTCTTTCAACCCGGCCAGTCTCCCATGAAACAGACGTCCCCTAAAGGGCATCTTTATTGTCCACTTCCAAGAGAGGTAATTCAGCCAGGTTTGAATGTGGAGGCCTGGGGTTTTAAGATACATTACCTAATGCTAATCAGAAAGAAAAAGACTAATAAATAAGGAGGCCAAAAGAGGGTCTCTGACCTTAAAATTTGTTTCTTAAATTATTTTTCAGATGGAGAGATTAGGCTCGGCTGAGAATCGTTAAAACAGTTTGCAATCCTGACCTTAAGGCAACAATACACTCACACTTAATGAATGCCATTTATCCTGTAGGGCCAAGGCAATGCTGCTGTGCATTTACGATACCCGGTTAGGTTACAATCAATACTTGGGGGATCCCTGGGTGGCGCAGCGGTTTGGCGCCTGCCTTTGGCCCAGGGCATGATCCTGGAGACCCGGGATCGAATCCCACGTCGGGCTCCCGGTGCATGGAGCCTGCTTCTCCCTCTGCCTGTGTCTCTGCCTCTCTCTCTCTCTGTGACTATCATAAATAAATAAAAAAAAAAATTTAAAAAAAAAAATAAAATAAAATAAAAAAAAAAAAATCAATACTTGGTCTTTCCTTCTATATTTAGTACCATAATGTAACATTTTCCCCTTCACTTACATCCCCTAGTAGCCTCTGATACAGTTTTTTTCATACAGAATCCACCAGATATTACATGGCTTCTATTGCCTACTGATGTAGGGAGTATGTTTTCCCTTTGCTTTACACATAGCTTTCATTAATATTAACAAGTTAGAACACCTTAGAACAAACAAACAAAAAACAGAAACAGACTCACACACAGTACAAACCAGTCAGGCGGTAGGGGGGACGTAAAATGAGTGAAGGGGATTGAGGTATAAGCTTCCAGTTATAAAATAAGTAAGTCACAGGATGAAAAGTAAAGCATGGGGAATATAGTCAATAATACTGAAATAACTTTGTGTGATGACAGATGGTAACTATACTTGCCATGGTGAGCCTTTCGTAATGCACAGAATTCTCAAACCACTATATTATATACCTGAAATGAATACATATCAACCATATACTTCAATCAAAAAATTTAAGGAGAGGGGTGCCTGGGTGGCTCAGTTGGTTAAGCGTCTGCCTTCAGTTCAGGTCATGCTCTCGGGGTCCTGAGATCAAGCCCCATATCAGGCTCCCTGCTCAGCGGAGAGCCTGCTTCTCCTTCTCCCTCTCCCTCTGCCCCCCCCCCCCCCCGCTCATGTGTGCATACAACTCTCTCTCTCTCTCTCTCTCAAATAAATAAACAAAATCTAAAAAAAAATATTGGACACCTGGATGGCTCAGCGGTTGAGCATCTGCCTTCAGCTCAGGGCGTAATCTCGGTGTCCCAGGATCGAGTCCCACATTGGGCTCCCTGCATGGAGCCTGCTTCTCCCTCTGCCTATGTCTCTGTCTCTCTTTGTGAGTCTCTCATGAATGAATGAATGCATGAATGAATGAATGAATGAATGAATAAATAAATAAATAAATAAACAAACAAATAAATAAATAAATAAATAAACAAACAAATAAATAAATAAATATTTAAGGGGAGCCCGGCTGGCTCAATCAGTTGAGCATGCAACTCTTGATCTAGGGGTTGTAAGTTTGACTCCATGGTGGGTGTAGAGATTACTTAAAATCTTTAAGGTGCACCTGAGTGGCTCATTTGGTTGAGTGTAGGGCCCTTGGTTTTGGCTCAAGTCATGATTTCAGTGACATGGGATCAAGTCTTGCAGTGGTCTCCATGCTCAGCAGAGTCAGCTTGAAATTCTCTCCCTTTCCCTCCCCCTCTGCACCCCCCTATTGGTGTGCACACATGCATGCATGCACTCACTCTCAATTAAGTAAATAAATAAATATAATCTTTTTAAAAAATAAAATATTTTAAAATTTTAAAAAGAAAAATAATAAAATAATAACAATGATGATGTCTTGCTAACATAAAAAAAAGAACGCCCGATATAACTTGAGATGTTAACTTCCATCCAATGTAATTGGCTAGTAAATTCAAAGCAAATCCTAAAAATAAATAAATAAATAAATAAATAAATAAATAAATAAATAATTTTAAAGATTTTTTAAAAAAGCAAATCCTAAAAGTCTCTAAGATTTATTCCTTTACAAAGTTAATGTCCCTGGCATTAAGGGAAATTCCAAATGGTGGGGACATACAGACATAATAAAAGATTATACATAAGTCCTAAAGCAAAACCTGACACAATTTTTATGTTCTATTTTTAGATGCACAAAAAACACAGTCACTTTTAACACAACCAGTCAATTATAAGCATAGCATTAGTGTTTTAGAGTCTTTAAATACCAAGGCAAGAATATAAATTAGTGAATTTGGGATTTTAAAAAAAGGAAATGCACTGAGCATTAAGACAATTACTCTTAATATATCAAAATAATAATTAGTTTTTAAAGATATAAGCTGTATTTTCTGAGGCGCCTGGGTGGCTAGAGCACCAACCTGTTTGGTAGAGCACCAACTCTTGATCTCAGTCAGCATTGTGAGTTCGAGCCTCACATTGGGGGTAGAATTTACTTTTAAAAAATAAATAAAGAAAAAAAAAGATATAAGCTTTATTTTCTTCAAAATGGACTTTTTGTTAAGGCTTTGATCAAAAGAAACTCTGTTATCTAGAGATAAATTAGACCTGTTACATTTTTTGGAGGGGGGAAAGGAATGATCTAGAGCCATCATGTTAGTAACAATAGAAGATGGCCATTTAGTTTGCAACCTTTCTAGAATGTGTTCCTTAGTGATGTTCCTACCTCCTGGCAAGAATGGGCTCCTATACAAGGGTATACTTTGAATTTTAGTAATTCTAATCATATGTTAAATATCCTTGGTCTAAGGGAACTCATTATTTAAAGGAATCCTTTAATAATCTTACATAGGATTTTTAAAAATCCCTATTAACACGTCTTTGAAATCAATTTCCCTAGATGGCTCCCAGCAGGAAAATATCTAATTAGCTGGAAATCCTTCATTGGATGATAAAGTGTTCACTTTACTTACATTTCAAAGTACAAAATACCCTGGCTTACACCCAATCAAACATCCATATTTTATTCCAGCAGGGTAACAAAAATATATATATATATATTTAAAGGCACCTAATTCTTAGTTTTAAAGAAGTGCTTCAAAACAGCAGCAACATAGCTCCACTCTTTCTGTACTGAAGGTGTGAGGTTCTTTGACTCTTCCCTCAAGTTTATATTTTTTGTTTTTTTATTCTGGGGTCTTTTGGCGGGGTCTTAACTTTTTTCTGTATTGTATAAAAACCCAACAGGTGCCAGGGGATTTTGCTGTTATTCATGACTGGTTCTGCAGTCTTTACTAAGTTTTTGAATAACAAATGGAAGCATACAAAGGCTTCAGTGAGCAAGCCATTCATTAAGTATCCCCTAACCCAGGATAATACATTCTGGAGATTAAGGAAATTATAAACAATTAAATAAGCATCCGTTCTTAATGCGCTTATAAATCACCAGGGCTTAGGTTCTTCCTCTCATGGTAACTCCTTCTGCTATTAACTTTTACCTTGATTTTAAAAAGAAGCAGCTAACCCTGGACCATCATGCTAATTTTAGTGTGATTTTCTTCTCTCTTAGCATTATCAAGAGGCATTCTGCGTTTCACTGTAAACCAGTCCCATTCACTAACGCCCCAGTGCCAACTTTCCTATCATTATTTCTATTTGGAAGCAAAGCAGCAGATGGCTGTATAGGTGAGGTCAGGCAGTGAATGATTTGATTTATAGGATAAGCCCACTGACTGGGTCTTTCAGCACATGCTAAGAATGCCAAGGATTAACACCCGCTGGGCATTCTCCTTTTGGTTGCAAGGTCTGCAATCAAGTAGGTGAGGCTTCAATTCTGGGTGAGACAAAAAGCATATCTAGAGCTGCCAGAGAAACTATTTCTAGCCACTAAAACACAAGTTGCCACAAGGACCTGGGTTCTGTCAAGTCCGGGCCACCCGCATCAGAATCTGGGGTGCTTGTGAAATGGGCACCTACCCAGTCCTCCCGAATCAGCATCTAAGGAGTTAGGGTGGGAATATCTGAATTTTAATAGATGTCCCAGATGATCTCAGCATGATAGATTCAAAAACTACTGGTCTAAGGAAGCTATCTGGAAAATAGGTAGGCAGATTGCTATCTTGAAGATAACTTTAGTGACTTGCCTGAGGTCATTTAATTTAAAAATCTACTTTCTTTAAGCACCTCAGTAGGTAGGTCTTATTAACCCGACTATAATGGTGAGAAAACTATGGGCCAGAGAGATGAAATAAGTTCTAAACAGGAGAATTATTCTCAAACCAAGTTACACTAATTTTAAGCCTAGTGAAGGGGTTAGCAAACTTCTCCTGTAAAGGAATAGAAGTGAATATATCAGGTGTTGTGGGCCATAGGGTCTCTGTGATAACTACTCAACTCTCCCAATGTGGCGTGAAAGCAACCATAGGTAGTATATAAATGAATGAGATTGGCACAAAGTCCTACTCAAGTTCTACTGAAAAATTACCAAATCAGGCAGTGGGCTACATTTGGTCCATGGCTATAATTTACTGACCTTTGGTTTGGTGCACCTTTAATTCCAACATGGGGACCGTGAAATATAACTTTTTTAAAAACTAGGATTTAGGGCACCTGGGTGGCTCAGTTGGTTAAGTCTGCCTTCAGCCCAGGTCATGATCACAGGGTCCTGGGATCAAGCCCCATATCGAGCCTGTTTCTCCCTCTCCCTCTGCCTGTCACTCTCCCTGCTTGTGCTTTCTCTCTGTCAAATAAATAAAATAAAATCTTTAAAGAAAACAAAACAAAACAAAACCCTAGGACTTAAAAGATGGTAAATATTAATTATTTGGATAGTTTCCTTAAGTAGAACAGTCTAATTTGAGCCAGTAATGGATAAGTGAAGCATTACTATGGTTAGTATACAGTACTAAAATTGAGAACCATTTTCTCCATGACTCCAACTGGGTACTGGTATCTTTCATATGGTCTTATATTTAATCCCTCAATATGTTCCATTCGCAGCTGTTAAGATGCTGGACATAGCCAAATGGTGCCCTCGTAGGCACAATTTTACTTCAAACAAATAAGACAAATAGGTCCAAACCTTACAATTTTAGTTTCCCTTAATAGCAAATAAGTAAAAGTGACACATGTATTTGTGACTGTGTAATACATTCCATGGCAAAGACTACCTTTTTTTTTTTGAAAAAGAAAAGAGTTTCACACTTTATTGCCAGCAGCTTGAAGTAGTTTTAACTGTTATGATAACATTCATAAAGCCAATAAAACATGCATATTCTTGTTCTCTGCTAGTCTTTCTCAACTGTACAATTCTCTACATGGTTGGATGACTCTGAGTAAATCAAATATACTTTGTTCCCTAATAAATATATGAATCTAGATAGATGGCTTATTCCCATTTTTATTTATTACATGGCAATTATGATATAATTGCTTCCTGTATGGAAGTCTCATCTATACCTTACACTATATAGACATGCTATGTATACACAGATGTTTGGAAAGTGAAAAATAAATTATATGAAGGTAGTTACACTTAACTTACTAGTAAAAAGACCAGCACATTTGTAGAAAAGATGGATACTTATCCACCAAAGAGTTCCATTCCCCTTTCAAAATAAACAATTATTGCTCAGAAACAATTGCTCAGCCAAGGAATACATTTCCCACCTTCCTTAAATCTAGGTAGGGCTATGTGACTTGTTCTGGTCAATAGGAGGTGAGCAGAAGTAATGTGTTTCACTTGCTGGCGGAAGTAATTAATCTAGTATGCCTTTCCATACTGTCTTCCCCCTTATAGTGACATTGGATTATATGTCATGTTGAAGATGTGGTGTCACAAGATGGAAAGAGCCTTTATCCCTAAGTCACAAGTAAGACAGGTAACCAGGAGAACTGCCCAAACAGGAGTAACAGATTTAGACTTTGTATAAGCTAGAAATAAACTTTTATTGACTGGATCAAGCCACTGACATTTGGAGATGGTTATTAGAGCACTTAGTCTACCTTAACAGAATATATCTGAGTTGGAGAAAAGAGTCAATAAACATGATTTATTGAAGGGTTTCTGAGATAAATTCAAATACTGAAGAGTCATATGTATAAAGAAAATTGGCAAATTACAATTTTTGCCATTTCTGCAATCCATCCATATGAGCCTACAAATCAGTCTAAATAAATTCTAACATTCAACATCTCCTATAACAATATGTCAATGCAATAGCTACCTAAATCATTGAATATTACACAAGGTAGAAGGCATTGTATTATTTAAAATACATTTAAAACATAAAGTGTAAACCAGAAGACAATCTGAAAATTAAATTTACATTTCCCAAGGCAGAATTTACTGAATTTCAGTCATTTGATACCACTTCATGAGTTTTTCCTTTCTATTTTCTGGAGCCTAAGAAAGGTGGGGAGAGATTTGGCAGTCGTGAGACTGAGTTCTGCACAAAACTTTAGTTCGACATGTCCCCTACTAGGGCCTCCAAAACAGTTCACCCTAGGGCTCCTCTAGTCCTTAAAGATGGGTCCAGGAGTTTGTAGGGCACAGGTGAACGGCCAGAGGCTCTAAGGGTAAAGAACTATTCAAGCTTATCCCAGGCTTGAGCAGAAAGAAACCTCTGGGGGAAAGACATGCCAGAGAACTAAAAGGGGCTAAAACACCCAAGTGAAAGAGCCTATTGTGGGATTGTTATATCTCTGTAAACAATATTTTCTTGTACTGCTTATTAACCATTCTGGGGTTAGAGAACCATTTGAGAATCAGATGAAAGCTATGGAACTTCTCAAATACACATATGAACATTCATTTAAATATTCGGACATAAATTCAGGGAGCTCTTGGCATCTATAGCCCATGGACGAACGCCAGGTTAAGAATTCTTATTTTAGGGAATAAAATAAAATAAATAAATAAAAATAAATAAAATAAAATTGTGGGTGGCTCAGTGGTTGAGCATCTGCCTTTGGCTCAGGTCATGATCCCAGAGTCCTCCTGTATCAGGCTCCTCACAGGGAGCCTGCTTCTCCCTCTGCCTACATCTTTGCCTCTCTCTGTATGTCTCTCATGAATAAATAAAATCTAAAAATAAAAAAGAAAGAAGGAAAGAGAAAGAAAGAAAGAAAGAAAGAAAGAAAGAAAGAAAGAAAGAAAGAAGGAAGGAAGGAAGGAAGGAAGGAAGGAAGGAAGGAAGGAAGGAAGGAAGGAAGAAAGAAAGAAAGAAAGAAAGAAAGAAAGAAAGAAAGAAAGAGAAAGAAAGAAAGAAAGAAAGAAAGAAAGAAAGAAAGAAAGAAAGAAAGAAAGAGAAAATTCCTATTTCAGTGGGAAATTTCATAGCTGCTTCTCAGGTTGGTGTAAGAACTCACTAGTAAATAATGTAGACACTTTCCTATACGAGACAGAACACTGCTACTTCTTGCATCTTTCCCCCCTGATTAGAGATTGGAGGGAAAGAAAGGTAATGTCACTCCTCAGCTTTTCTGGCCACCCTGCACTGTACCTAACCTTTGTGCTTGGTACAGTCCAGCTTTGGGACCCCATCAGTGGGGCTTTTTATTTTTAAACTTTATTTTGATATAATATTGACCTCATATAAAAGCTGCAAAAATAGTAGATGAACCTCAAAGATATCAAGCGAAATAAACCAATCAAAAAAGGACAAATATTGTATGATTCCACTTATACAAGGTATCTAGAATAGTGAAATTCATAGAAACACAAAGTAGAACAGAGGTCACCAGGGCCTGGGGCATGGCAGGGAGAGGGAGCGTGAAGGATTATTATTTAGTGTATAGAGTTTCAGTTTGGATGATGCAAAAGTTCTGAAGATTAATTGTGGTGATGACTGCATAACTCTGTAAATGTAATTAACAGTATGAACAGCGTACTTAAAAATTATTAAATGGATGGAGTGTCAGGCTGGCTTAGTAGAGCCCATGATTCTTGATCTTGGAGTCATAAGTTCAAGCCCCATGTTGGAGACAGAAGTTACTTAAAAAATTATTGAAATAATGAATTTTATCACAATAAAAAAATTAGAGTCCCTGTGTATCCTACCTACCAATGATGCTCTTATATAACCACAGTACAGTTATCAAAACAAGGAAATTGGATTGGTGTCATAATATCAACTAAACTATGGATTTTATTTGAATTTCACTTTTTCCATGCACTCACTGTGTATGTGTGCAGATGTGTGTATATACTTCCATATATTTTATCACATATATAGATTCATGTGAGCACCATGTGAGAGTTCAAAAGTTATTTCAAATTCTCATTTTATATTTAAAGAACTGAGACATAGAAAGGTTAGGTAAATGGTCAAAATTTTTACAACCAATAGGTGACAAGCCAGGCATCAAACCCAGTAAGATCACTGTGAAGCCTATGGCTCTTAACTATTGGTAGCTCTAAGTATAGAGGATATCTAGGAAACCCTCTTGAGTACCCACTCAAGAAATCTACTCTCCACAGGCACATGGGTGGCTCAGTGGTTGAGCATCTGCCTTTGGCTCAGGGCGTGATCCCGGGGTCCTGGGATCCAGTCCCACATCAGGCTCCCTGCAGGGAGCCTGCTTTTCCCTCTGCCTATGTCTCTGTCTCTCTCTCTGTGTCTCTCATGAATAACTAAATAAAATCTTAAAAAAAAAAGAAAAAGAAAAAAGAAATCCAGTCTCTAGGACTTATAGGTGGCATAATATAAAGTGTAACTAAAATATAAAATACAATATAAAAAATATAAAATGCTGTATCTCAGCATTTTACCCAAGTTGAGTTGAATTCAGAATTTCATGTTGGGACTTAGGGGTAGCTTGGCATTTCCTAGCTAAAAAATAAGTTTTAAAGCTGGCATAAGACATGTTATCCCCACCAGAGAAAAAGAAATAACTTTGTTCTGTGAAAAACTTGAGCTGAAATTTTCCAAGTTGATTGTTCATGGTTTCGTTTATTTTTTATCCTTAATAATAAATTCATATCACTATTAGAGGGGGGGCTGGCTATCTCAGTCAATAAAGCATGTAATTCTTGATCTCTGGGTGGTGATTTCAAGCCCCACCTCAGACACAGAACTTATATTAAAATAAAATAAAAAAAAAAATCACGGGCTCCCCCGTGGCTCAGCGGTTTAGTGCCGGCCTTCAGCCCAGGGCATGATCCTGGAGTCCTGGGATCGGGTCCCACGTCGGGCTCCCTGCACGGAGCCTGCTTCTCCCTCTGCCTGTGTCTCTGCCTCTCTCTCTGTGTGTCTTTCATGAATAAATAAATAAAATCTTTAAAAAAATTTAAAAATGAAATAAAAATCACCATCATATAAGCATGATGAAATAGGTCCATCCATGTCATCACATTTTCACCTCCTATTAAATAAATATCTTATTTTTTCTGAAGATTTTATTTATTTATTTGAGACAGAGAGAGTGCACACAGTGGTGGGGGGTAGGGTAGAGGAAGAGAAGGAAATAGACTCTCTACTGAACGGGGAGCCCAAAGTGGGTTTCAATCCCAGGATCCTGAGATCATGACCTGAGCTGAAGGCAGATGCTTAACCAACTGAGCCACCCAGGTGCCACAAATATGTATTTTAATTACTAGAACATCCAAATAGTTCCATTATGAGAAAAAAGTATTTTTTAAACAAATTTTATTTATTTATTCATGAGAGACACAGAGAGAGAGGCAGAGACATAGGCAGAGGGAGAAGCAGGCTCCGTGCAGGGAGCCCGACGTGGGACCCGATCCCAGGACTCCAGGATCATGCCCTGGGCTGAAGGAGAAGGCAGAGGGAGAAGCTGGCTTCCTGAGGGAGCCCAATGTAGGACTCGATCCCAGGACCCTGGGATCACTACCTGAGCCAAAAGCAGACACTCAACTACTGAGCCACCCTGGCATCTAGAAACTGAAAATTCTTTTTTTTTTTTTTTAAGATTTTATTTTTATTTATTGAGACAGAGAGAGAGAGAGAGAGAGAGAGGCAGAGACACAGGCAGAGGAAGAAGCAGGCTCCATGCAGGGAGCCTGACATGGGACTCGATCCAGGGTCTCCAGGATCACACTCGTGGCTGCAGCCCGCTGCGCCACCAGGGCTGCCCTAGAAACTGAAATTTCTAACCCATTGAAATAAGAATATGAATTTTTCAAAAGGTATTATTTATTTATTTTGAGAGTAAGAGAGACATGAGCAGGGGGAGATACAAAAAGAGAGGGAAAAGCTGAGCAAGGACCCCAGACATTGGGCTCGATCCCAGGACCCTGGAATTATGACCCGAGCAAAAGGCAGATGCTTAACTGACTGAGCCACCCAGGTGTCCCTAAGAATATGAATTTTATGACCTTGGAATCAAGTTGTAGAATAAAATGGAACTCTTGCTTTATATTGTAGAATGTGAATATATACAGCCTCTTTTTTTCTTTTTTTCTTTTTTTAAGATTTTATTTATTCATGAGAGACACAGAGAGAGAGGCAGAGACACAGGCAGAGGGAGAAACAGTCTCCCTGCCAGGAGACTAATACGGAACTCGTTCCCAGGACCCTGGGATCACGACCTGAGCCAAAGGCAGACGCTCAACCACTGAGCTATCTAGGTGCCCCACAGACAGTCTTAAAAGACACTACACAGGAAGTTACTGATGTTCATACTAACATCAGTAGTACGATTTTAGTTAATGAGAAAATCATCAGGTTACATCAAGTTAACAGTTAGTTCCTTTTGTTCCTTTTGTTCCACGAATCATCAGGTTGACTTGAAGATACCTCTCTCTAAAATTATGGAAAAACAAAGTGTTGCCACTGTGAATATGTATGATTTCACAGAACTGTATTTTTTAAAAGATATATTTTGGTCTGGTCTCCTTATTTAGAACGAAAAAATTGAGGCTCTGAGAATTTCAATGTGTAGAGGTCCACAGTGAGTTGGTGGTCAGGACTATACCATGTTTCCTGATGTCCATCAATGTCCTTCCATCCTCTGCAAGGTCCCAGGATTTGCTCCTCCATCTCCCACTGCCTCACCCAACCCAGCCAGATAAGAGAAGATTCCTAAAGCTAAAGTGAAAAAGGTCACAACCTCAATAGAGCCTCATCTTTCATCTACTCAACATCTATAAGAAAAATCAACCTTATTCTATTCGATTGTATCTATTCATTTTAGAAAGATTAAAGCAGATGTCCTTTATAAAAACAAAAACAAACAAAAGGCCTTGCTTATTCCTGTTTAGCTATTAAGATTAGTTTACTTTGGTCTACTTCTCCATTCTTGGTTACTATTTACTGATAGGTCCATTAAATTCACTTTTTAAAAAAAGAATGTGTTTTACCATCATGGATAGAAATATTTCCCATAATCTCCATTCTTGTACCAAGAACAAATCAGTGATGTAAGAATTAAGTCCATTCAGCTACCAGTAAGCTCCCAAATTTAAATTGTTTTAATCTTTTTATGCCCTTTCCTAGTTTTTCATGAGAATACCAAGTCAAGCATTTCCCAAAGGACTCTGTACCTAGAACACTGAATTTTTTTTTGAAGATTTATTTATTTATTTATTTATTCATGAACGACAGAGAGAGAGAGAGGCAGATACACAGGCAGAGAGATAAGCAGGCTCCATGCAGAGAGCCCTAAGTGGGACTCGATCCCTGGACTCCAGGATCATGCCCTGGGCCAAAGGCAGGTGCTCAACTGCTGAGCCACCTAGGCATCCCAAAACACTGAATCCTAATAGTTAAATAGATGCTCAAACGTTCTGACTTTCAATTTTCTTTTAGTTTTTTAAAAGTACTCTCTACATTAAATGTGGGATTCAAAGTCACAACACTGAGATCAAAAGTTGTACGGTCTAAACAATGAGCCAGCCAGGCGCCCCTCAATTTTCTTTTAAATTAAAGATTAAAAAACAACAAAAGAAAAACAATTCATTCTAATGTGTTTAATTATCTATAATGTAGTTTTTTACTTTGTACCCTAAAACCTTAAGATATTGAGTATTAACTATAATCAGTCTAACCCAGGGAAATATTTGAAATTCTTATTTATTTTTATTAAAAAACATATTTTTATTTTAAAAAATGATTTATTGGGGCACCTGGGTGGCTCAGTAGGTTGGGTGTCTGCTTTGGCTCTGGTCATGATCCCAGGGTCCTGGGATAGGTCCTGCATCAGGCTCCCTACTCAGAGCCTGCTTCTCCCTCTCCCTCTGCCTGCCACTCCCTGTTCTCTCTCTGTCAAATAAATAAATAAATAAATAAACAAATAAGTATCTTTAAATTTTAAAAGAATTTACTTATTTATTTGAGAGAGAGCGAGAGCAGAGCACATGTGCGTGGTGGGGAGGAGGCGCAGAGGGAAAGAAAGAATCTCAAGTTGACTCCCTGCTGAGTATGGAGAACTACCTGGGGCTCCATCTCATGAGCAGTGTTCAAATCAAGAATCAGACTTAACCAACTAAGCCACCGAGGTGCTCCTTATTTATTATTTTTAAAGAGACATTCTATGTTAAATGAAAATGATGCTGAGGGCATCCCAGGTGGCTCAGCAGTTTTGCTCTGCCTTCGGCCCAGGTCGTGATCCTAGAGACCTGGGATTGAGTCCTACATTGGGCTCCTTGCATGGAGCCTGCTTCTCCCTCTGCTAGTGTCTCTGCCTCTCTCTCTGCATCTCTCAGTGTCTCTCGTGGATAAATAAATAAAATATTTTTTAAAATTAAAAAAAAATGCTGACTATTTATTACATTGACATTGATGTGGTTTTTCATGTTGTTGGGATCTGGACCTGACAGCCAAGAAAGAATGCTTGAGACGTCTTTGGTTTAAAAAGGTGATTTTAGGGGCAGCCCAGGTGGCTCAGCAGTTTAGCGCCGCCTTCAGCCCAGGGTCTGATCCTGGAGACCCAGGATCGACTCCCACATCGGGCTCCCTGCATGGAGCCTGCTTCTCCCTCTGCCTGTGTCTCTGCCTCTCTCTGTCTCTCTGTGTGCCTCTCATGAATAAATAAATAAAATCTTTTAAAAATAATAATAAAAAAAATAAAAAGGTGATTTTATTAAAGCACAGGGACTTGGACCTGTGGGCAGAAACAGCTGCACTGGGGTTGTGAGGGGTGGTAATTATATACTTTCAAGTTGGGAGGGGCTCAGGGACAGAACAAACCTCAAGTTATTTTAGAAACGAAGTTTCTAGGACCCTGAGGGTGGGTGGGCAGCTACTGTTAGGAAAGGTTATTTATTATTGTTTAGTAAAGTCTCAGTCCTGAGACCCTTCAGATGTATATTAGTGGGCCCTATGCTTGGATGATGATTCCTATCATGTATCTTGGTGGGGGGAGTGGGGATAAGAGACAAAGGGAGCTTCCAAAGAAACTTCTATATTTTTAATGTAGATTCACAGGATCCTGGGGGGGGGGGGCGCGGGGGGGGGGGTCAAGTTAAGAAAGCCTTTTGCCCTTAGCTAAGTGTCAACATGGAGGCAGCCAAGCTCCCAGTGGAAGGTCACTCTGCCCTGTTTCAAGGACTTGTCAATGGGCTGTAAGTAGTAAGGAAATTTTATTTTTTATTTTGCCTTTGTTTCCCACATCAGACAACAAATAGAAAAAAGAGAACAATTAGTAAAGAAGAATCAAAACAATTTCTCCCCACACACACATCCCAAATATAATAAAGAAATTAACAACTCTCAATATTAGAACCAGGGGTGCCTGGCTGGCTCAGTTGGTAGAGCATTCAACTCTTGATCTCAGGGTCCTGAGTTCATGAAGCTCCACATTGGCCATGGAGCCTACTTTAAGAAAAAAAAAGGAATCAAAACAAATAAAAATTGTATTCCAGTAGTATTTATGTCAACTTGGAAGCATCATCATCATCTATGGTTCTGTACAGATTCCTCAATGATAAATGACCAAAGTAAGCAACAATAAAAATAAAAAACTACACTAGAAATACCACTATTGAATGTATTCTCACAAATTGTCAAAGAATCACCAGCTTCTAAGTTAGGCTTAGGGTCTGGAAAATAAACAGGACAGGGGGTAAAGGTCTGTTTCCTAAAAGACACCGCGACAGCCATGTATGACATGTCTCTTGAATAAAGTCAGCCTTTCCTTGGAGGATTAGTAAGTACCATTTATTGACAGGAATTATCATGTGCTGCTAATCAGTTTAATAAAACTATTTCACTGAAAAGATGGTCTGCCTCTCTATGCTGCACAGAGATGCAAAAATTAAACCTTACTTGAAACATTTGCAGGTCTGTAACCAGTTGGGAAGGAAGACTTTCCTCTGTCCTTCTAGCTAGACTTAGAATTAAATTGACCTGAGACAGGTTAACAGGAGAAAATTAGATTTAATAGGTGTACTTAGGGGGAATACACACACACACACACACACACACACGATTCCAGAGACAACGAGGCAACTTGAAGCTTACATGAGCTAAGGAAAAAGGCAGCAGTCTGAGGATACAAAGGAGAGAAAATTCATTAGCAGGAAGGTGAAAGGAGATGTTTGGAAAAAGAAGATTGTTCTATTATGCAGATGAGTTCCTAAAGAGGGCCTCTGTCAATACTTCCCTTCCTATGGCAGGCTCTCCTTTCTAATGTAAATTTAGGCAGTTAGCGGGAGGCAGAGCACCTTGGCTGCATCTGCTGGGTTTCTATTACTCTTGACTCAAAATAATCTTTTTGCCAAAGTGGCCCGTTTGGGGCAGCCTGCCCTGGGCCCCTACAAACCAACATCCAAACTTCCCAAGATATAAGACAAAAGTACTTTTCTCCTGAAATCAGAAGTCTACTTGTCCAAGCTCAGGCCTTCTCTTTCCAATCAGTTATGATTGCCTCTTCAAACCTGGGCACAAGCTGGCAAATGAAAATGAACATTCCAAAGATGGTCTGCAAAGCTGGATGATAAATCATTTTATATTGTGAACCAACTACTTCATAAATTATGTGCTAAGATTGAGATTTCAAGCTTTGACTTTTTTTTTTTTTTTTGCACTGGCTATACTTAAATAGTGACTATAATATATTTACCTATTATTGGAGTATTTAGTAATCATAAAACAGCTATCATTTATTGAGACTCTGTTCTATTTCAGGCCTTTTAGAGATGCTTTTATATGCATTATCTAGTTTAATCCACTTAATGACCCTAAGAGGTAGGCTTTAGTCATTCCATTTATGTAGAGGAGAAGCCAAGATGTAGCCCACTCCACACAGTAGCTTAACCTGGTGCTATTTCAGACAGACCCCTTCTTTAATAACTGCCCTCTCCCTAGAAGAGGGTTTTTATTACCTTAGACCAACAATGCCCAAACTGAGTACCAAGGTAATCTGGATACTGTAGCAAAATCACAAAGGCCTTAGGTAGGATATTTGAAAGTTTTGAGAAACACAATGTATTCAACAGGTTGGAAAATGCTGAACCTACAAACCAGAATTCAGTTTCAATGGTGGATCACATTACACTCCTATCAATAACATCATACACATCTTTGCAAAACCTGGGTTTTCAGTGGATGCTGTGAAAAAAAGGTGAGTGCTCCAGGGGCACCTGAGTGGCTCAGTGGTTGAGCATCTGCCTTTGGTTCAGGTCCTGATCCTGGGGTCCTGGCATCTAGAGTCCCACAGGCTCCCTGGAGGAAGCCTGTTTCTCCCTCTGCCTATGTCTCTGCCTCTCTCTCTGTGTATCTCTAATGAACAAATAAATAAAATCGTAATAAAATAAAAATAAAATGCAAGTGCTACGAAAAGTTAATGTCGAAAGGAAATGAGAGTGGTGGTATCCAATAAGATCCCAAGATTTAAGAATTAGTAAAGGCACACACATCTTGCTTGTAATTATGGTTATTTAAGAATGATCAATATTTTTTCTCCCAGTTTATGTGTATTATTTCTTTAAAATAGCTTCTATGTTGTTAGGACGTACATATTCAATAAGTTGTTTGAACCGAACTATGATGAACTACTTAAAACTAGGGCACTGTGAAAACATACTAACATACTAAATAAGCCATGAACCAAGTTTAGGAATCTTTTGTCTTAACCAAGAAGTGATGGAGTTGTGCAATATTCTCTGGAGAGCTGTGGAACCCTGAAAAAGTAACTTAAAAGAAAGTCCAAAACACAAACATAACAACCAGGAAAAGAATTGGGTTAAAATCATTTTTAAAGATTGCTCTCTGTTGGTTTAATCCTTCAAATCCCACACAATGTTCCCCTGGATAATTTGCATTAAAAAAAAAAAACTTCTAAAACACATGCACACAAATTACTGTTTTTCTCATTCTTAAGGACTCAAGCAAAGCTTTTAAAAATTATAGCCTCCAAGCTATTTTGGAAGAGACTACACCTCCCCTATACAGACAGAACACGCCCGCAGAGCCTGTGCCAAAGAAACCTGGGGGAAACCTTGAAAGACAGACTGCCTCACCCCAGTACTTTGAGACTGTCAGTTTTTTTGTGGTTTGCATCCTACTCTCAATATCCTGCTTTTAAGTTCAATAAGAATGCTCCAGGTTATTGAGGAAATGCTTGTTTGGAAACTTCCCTTTCACAGAGCTTTTTATGTAGCATATGATGTGTGAAACGCAAGTTAAAAATGAACACAAATTCAAATCCTGATGGTTCCTTGCAGGAAGAAGGAGGAATGGAATGCCATGGAGAGTTATTTGGGGGCTCCAAGACCACGGGGATGCTCTAGTTCTTCAAATGAGTGATGGGTACTTGGGTGCGTGGGCTCTATTCTTATTCTTTACATTGAACATGTAGTTTGATACTTTGTGCAGGTATATTTCATAATGGGGATGGGAACACCAGAATTTCTATGTGGTAGGGCCTCCGGAGTTGAAAGTAAGCCTTGTCTCTAAGCTGAGCTGGATCACTAGCCATCCACCTTTACTTGAAGTAAATGCTTAGCCCGAGGGCTCTGGAGAGGATGATGGATTTAAATGGGAAGTTAAGGTTAATTTCTGGTACAATCACTAAAAAACAAAGAATGAATAAATGAACATGTTGAGATGCCTGGGTGGCTCGGTGGTTGAGTGTCTGCCTTCAGCTCAGGGCATGATCCTGGGTCAGGGGATCAAGTCCCTCATAGGGTTCCTTGTGGGAAGCCTGCTTTTCCCTCTGCCTACGTTTCTGCCTCTCTGTGTTTTTCATGAATAAATAAAATAAAATAAAATAATGAACATGTCACCCAATATAGGGTTCTAGCTCACAACCCTGATATCAAGAGTTGCACACTCCTCCAACTGAGCCAGCCAAGTGTCCCAATATACATATACATATTTATATACCTATATATATTTTTTTTACATAAACTCTACACCCAACATAGGCTCGAATTCACAACCCTGAGATCAAGAGTCACATGCTCCACAGACTGATCCAGCCAGGAACCCCATCAAATGAGCATTTATCACCCTTAGTTCATACCTTCCAACAATGTGCAGCTAGTAGTTTTATGGTGTCTTATTCTTCTCCACCGTCTCCAACTCTCTCCTCCCCTCTTATGACCAAAAGGGCAGAAAACTCTTCCAACTTTCATTTACATCCCTAATGAAAAAAAAAAAAAATTCATTTGCCATATGCTAAGCACTGGCTAAGGATGGCAGAAGGAAGTTAAACACGTATGGTTGCACCTACTACAAGCAAAAACAACGGGTTGCTATTGCTATTTTAGGGATGGGAAATATCTCCTCAGAGACAATCAGTACTCTTGTGCACTACTGTGGACCCAGGTGTATTTGTCTTCATTGCCAAGTTCTTTACACTTACATTGGCCTATAACACTTTACCCAAACATGAATGAACAGCACCATTCAACAGGTTCACAAAAAGGATGCCTAACATTCAAGAGCACCATGCCAAGCATTTTACTTGCATCATTTCATTTAATTTCCACAATACTACCCAATTATGTATAATACACCCAGTTTACAGTTCTCAAAACTAAGTTTAATGAAATGGGTTTTCCAGGCTGGTCCAAGGGCAGTGGTGTTTAAAATTAATTGATCACCACCAGTTACAGATTTGTTTGTTCCTTCTCCATTCCCACTGATTCACTTCACTAGTCTTGTAAAGAAGGAAGGGAGAGAGAGAGAAACAAGGGGGAAGGAATAGAAAAAAAAAGAAAAGAAGAAAAGAAAAGAAAAGAAAGAAGGAAGGAAAGAAAGAAAGGAGGAAAGGAAGGAAGGAAGGAAGGAAGGAAGGAAGGAAGGAAGGAAGAAGGAAGGGAAGGGAAGGGAAGGGAAGGGAAGGGAAGGGAAGGGAAGGGAAAGCGAGGGAAGGCGAGGGAAGGCAAGGGAAGGCAAGGGAAGAAATGGGGTTTCCAAAGTCCTACACCTAACAAGTGGTGGAATCAAGACACAACCTCTAAAGTGTAAAGCAGACCTCCACCACCTGATCCACCTCACTCTGCTGCAGGGAGAACATTCTTGACCAGCTTCATGAAATCCAAGCCCCTCTCCTGTCACAAATAATGCTCCCCACTTCCCCTGGCGCCCCAAATCTACCGGAAGCACCGCACCTACATCCCCAAGACCAGTACGGGTAAGCGGGTGTGTGAGGTCAGACCCGCGCTCGCTTCCTCGGCCCGCCCCGGGAGACGGCCCTTGCCGAGCCCCCAGCGCCGGGTTCCGGCCGGGGCGGCTCCCCGGGGCAGCGGTACGGCCCCCGCGCTCCGGGTCTGCGCCCCTTTGCAGCCCGCGCAGAGGGAAGGGGAGGGGGCAGGCTGCCGGGGCGCGCTGAGCCCGGGCCGCAGGCGACCAAAGGGACCCTCCGCTCCTCCCGCGCACCGCCTGCCGCATCCGAGAGCAACGCCTGGGGACCCCCCCCCCACTTTCTTCAAACTCTGAGCTCACGGGAGGAAGCGGAGGGGGACCAGCAGCGGTGACAAAGTTCTCCCCCCCCCCCAGGTTCTATCCTCCAGGGAGGCGAGTGAAGCGAAGCGACCAGGGAGGTGCCCCAGGAAGACCCCTCCCGTCCCGGCTGCCCGGAGGCCGCGGAGGGGGGCCAGGCGCTCCCTCTGGGTCTCCCCGCCAGGCAGACGGCGACCTGGGGGCGCCGAGGGAGCAGCGCCCCCGCCTCCGACGCCGTCCCCCG
Source organism: Canis lupus dingo (assembly GCF_003254725.2). Classification (NCBI taxonomy): domain Eukaryota; kingdom Metazoa; phylum Chordata; class Mammalia; order Carnivora; family Canidae; genus Canis; species Canis lupus. The sequence continues at coordinate 48,842,025 of NC_064254.1, read as the reverse complement.
GGCCGGGAGTGCAGGTGCAGGGGTTCTCCAAGGAGCCCAGCGAGGTCGCCCCGTACCTTGCCCTCGCGCGCCGGACGTCCGCGCCGCAGGGACCGCGGCCGGCGACAGGGTGGGGGGCGAGGGGACACGACGCGGACGGGCTCCCGCAGCCTCCGGCGGCCCCCGGGCCTCGGCGCCGCGCAGCGCCGCGCCTCCCGCCGCCCGCCGGACCCCGCAGCCTACCTGTGGCGGAGCTCGCCGCGCCCGCAGCCCGCTCGGCCCTGGCCCCGCCCACCGGGGCTCCCAACCTGGGGCCGCAGCGCCCCGCAGCGGCCTGCGCGGGGCACGGCGGGGACCGGGGGGGGGGGGGCACGGCCCTGGGGCTGCCCGCGGGCTGCAGGCCGCTCCCTGCTGGACCGCCCCGGGACGCCTCCTGCGGGAGCGAGGGGGGCGCCGCAGTGGGGTGAGCTCTTCGGGCGCGGGGCTCCAGGGTTTATCGGAGGGAGAGGGACTGGGCGCAGAAAACCATGCCTCATCCCGTGGCCAAATGGGTAGTTCAGGCTACTCCTAGTTCACTTAACTGGAATAGCCCAGTGGAAGCTCAACAGGGATGCATGATGCAGATTCATTAAAGAGCTGGAAACGGTAAGGAAGTCCTTGTTGCAAACAGCGTGTCTGTAAGTAGCTTGTCACAACCATCCCATGTGACACGGACAAAAGCATTGAGCTTTCCTGACTCCTGTACTCAAAATATTCAAAGCACAGTTTACATACCACTAACTTGGTCTGGTTTTTTTTGTTTTGTTTTGTTTTTATTTTTTTAAGATTTTATGTATTCAGAAACACACAGAGGGAGGCAGGGACACAAGCAGAGGGAGAAACAGGCCCCATGCAGGGAGCCCGACGTGGGACTCGATCCTGCAGTCTCCAGGATCACACCTTGGGCTGAAGGAGGCGCCAAACGGCTGAGCCACCCTGGCTGCCCTAACTTGGTCTGTTTTTCACGGTTACTTCTTCAGGACCTAGAAGAGTTCCCTGAAAAATCGTGAGCGTCCAATAAAGTACTGTCCGTTGTATGTGTGAATGAATAGAACCTCATCCAACCTTTTGAAGAAGCATGACAGGTAACTGCTGTGGACACAGCAGGACGGAGAGGTTGAACCCTAGAATGGAGTCCCAGTTTTACCTGAGGTTTGGGATAAGCTTATTTTGAACCTGATTTTTCTTATCTGCTTTGAAATAGGCCTGGTTTCCAGAGGCAAAGGAACATGATGATCTCTCTTTTTTTCTTAAGATATTGATCTCCCTCTCTCAGGGTGCATTCCATAGGAGAAATCCAAACTCACACCCAGAATGAGTAAGTGCTTGATTTCCCTCTACAATTTCAGAACTTCCCCGCCCCATAGCCATAGCTGCAGCTGTTCTTGGCAAGGTGTGAAACCTCCCCTGAGTGTGCTTTGACCCTCTTCAGATTTGTTCCCATCCCTGTCATTCCTCATCTAGAACACATTTCCTGGGCAGTCCCTGTGGCTCAGCGGTTTAGCGCCGCCTTCAGCCCAGATTGTGACCCTGGAGACCCTGGATTGAGTCCCACCTCTGGCTCCCAGCATGGAGCCTGCTTCTCCCTCTGCCTGTCTCTGCCCCTCTCTCTCTCTCTGTGTGTGTCTCTCATGAATAAATAAATACAATCTTAAAAAAAAAAAAAAAAAAAAGCATATTTCCTTTCCCTGCCCATCCGTAGCTCTTGATTTCACTCTAGGCAAGTCACCGGTGAATTATAGGTGAACCCCCAAAGTCAAGATATGTATGTATGATTTATCAACTTGATAATTTCTTTCTTGTATGTTTCCAGATTAAAGAGTTTTCCTAGCTGTTCATTTAAATGAACTGCTAGAGATACAGAGTGCTCCATTCCTCTGGGAAGCTTTAAAACATCACCATAAAGTCGAAATGAGATGGAGTTTTAAGTTACATTTGTGGGCAGTCAGAGCAATCACCCATTAATTCTACTGAAAGGAAGAGAAAGCTAACCCATAAAACATGTTCCTGCTCCTGGAAGCCAACTGGTCTGTAATCGTTCCCAGGCTTTGACTAGTGGGAATTCCTGGCTGAGGGGCCTCATGAGAGCCAAAGCAGGCAGTGGGTGAGCTGCTTAGAGATCTTGTTTGCTCATCTCCAAGTGGGCACACAGTCTTTGGAAAACTAATGAAAAGAGACTCTAAACTTCCCACTATACGAGGAAGGCTCCCAGCCTACAGTTCCATTCTTGTACCTCTGTTCAGCTTAATCAAAGCCAGCCTCATAGATCCACCTCCCTACCTCCTCCTTCTGCCTTACAAGAAAGTCTGTTCTGCCAATGATAGTTTTCCCTACTTTCTGAGAATATAATCTGCTCTGATTTTGAGCAACATTCACCATCCTCGTGACCTCATAGATGACATCAACAGTGGTGCAGTGGAATGCCCAGCTGGTTAAGAACTATGAAGGAAAATATTTCAATAAAGGATCATTTGACAACCAAAACAAAATTTTGCCTGTGTGTATTAATAATTCTTATAACAAATATATATGTATATATCTATACCTATATCTATCTATATGTATATATTCCTAAACACTACCTTGTACAGTTTAGCCTAGTTTTGAACTTTTTGTAAATGGAATCATTTTAGGGGCACTGGGTGGCTCAGTCAATTAAACATCCAACTCTTGATTTCAGCTCAAGTCGTGATCTCAGAGTTGTGAGATTGAGCCCTGTGTAGGGCTCTGTGCTCGGCAGGAAAGTATGTTTGAAATTCTTTCCATCTGCCATTTCCCCTGCTCCCATTTGCTCAAGTGCACACGCACTCACTCTCTCTCTCTCAGATAAATAAACAAATCTTTATATTTTTTTAAAAGATTTTATTTATTTATTCATGAGGGACACACAGAGAGAGAGAGACAGAGACACAGGCTGAGGGAGGAGCGGGCTCCATGCAGGGAGCCCAAAGTGGGACTCGATCCTGGGTCTCCAGGATCATGCCCGAGCCGAAGGCGGCGCTAAACCGCTGAGCCACCGGGGCGGCCCAATAAACAAATCTTTAAAAAAAAAAAATCATTCTGCACTCTTCCTATGCATCCTGCTTTTCTCACTCAGCATTCTGTTTTTGAGATTCAGCTATTCAATTTCTCTGCTATATAGTGTTTCATTGTAAGAAGATACTGCAATTTATTTTCCAGTCTACTTTTGGACATTGGGTTGGCTCCAGTTTTTGCTGTTGCAAACAGTGTTGCTATGAACACTCAAATATTTCTCCTGATGCATGCGTGGAAGAGTTTTCAGGATCTTTATCTAGAAGTGGAATTGTTAAAAAAAAATAGAAGTGGAATTGTTCTGTCTTAAGGTATGTATGTATTCAAATTTACTAGGTAATGCCAAATTTTTTTTAAAGATTTATTTATTTGAGAGAGAGAGAGAGAGCACACGTAGGCAAGAAAATGGGCAGAGAGGGAGGGAGAGGGGCTGGGAGAGAGGGAGAGAGAGGATACCAAGCAGGCTCTGTGCTCAGCGCCAACCCAGGGCTCAATCTCATGACCCTGAGATCATGACCTAGGTCAAAATCAAGAGCCTGCCAATTAACCTAACCAACTGAACCACCCAGGCCCCCCACCAAAATTTTCTAAACCAGTTGTATCAATTTTTATTTCCATCAGCAATGTGTTCAAGTTCCCCTTCCTCTTCATCTTTGCCAGCACTTATTTTTGGTTTGTGTGTGTTTGTGTGTGTGTGTGTGTGTGTGAAATTATTTCTTATTATGGTTGTGATTTGTATTTTCCCGATTACTAAACATCTTTAACATTTAATAAACTTTCTTGTTTTCTCTTTTGTTAGTCATGTCTTTTGCCCTGTTCCATGTGTTTTGAGAAATCCTTCCTGACCCTGAAGTATACAAATATTCTTCCATATTTTCTTCTAAAAGTTTTATTTAGGGGATCCCTGGGTGGCTCAGCAGTTTGGTGCCTGCCTTTGGCCCAGGGCCTGATCCCAGAGACCTGGGATCGAGTCCCATGTCGGGCTCCCTGCATGAGGCCTGCTTCTCCCTCTGCCTGTGTCTCTGCCTCTCTCTCTCAGTCTGTGTGTCTCTCATGAATAAATAAATAAAAACGTTTTATTTATTTTTTTAAATATTTTATTTATTCATGAGAGACACACAGAGAGGAGAGAGAGGCAGAGGGAGAAGCAGGCTCCATGCAAAGGAGCCCAATGTGGGACTTGACCCTGGGGCTCCAGGATCAGGCCCTGGCCTGAAGGCGGCGCTAAACCACTGAGCCACCCAGGCTGCCCTTCTAAAAGTTTTAAAGCTTTGGGACACCTGACTGACTCAGTCAGTAGAGCATGTGACTCTTGATCTTGGGATTATGAGTCAAGCCCCATGTTCGGTGTAGAGATCACTTAAAAAAAATAAAATCTTAGAGCAGCCTGGGTGGCTCAGCGGTTTGGCGCTGCCTTCAGCCCAGGGTGTGACCCTGGAGACTAGGGATGGAGTCTCACGTCAGGCTCCCTGCATGGAGCCTGCTTCTCCCTCTGTCTGTGTCTCTGCATCTCTCCCTCTCTGTCTCTCGTGAATAAATAAAATCTTAAATCAAAAAAATATTTTAAAAAGTTTGAAAGTTTTGCCTTTCATATTTAAGACCATATTCCATCTGAAATTCATTTCACCTCTCATTTGCAACGCCAGAGCATGCAAGCATTACAATGGGTTTCCATGTATGCTTGGGTCTGTTTTAGGTTCTCTATTTTGTTCTATTTGCCTATTCCTGTGCAAGTGCCATACTGCCTGAAAATTGGTATTTTTTTTTAAAGATTTTATTTATTTATTCATGAGAGACACAGAGAGAGAGGCAGAGACATAGGCAGAGAGAGAAGCAGGCTCCATGCAGGGACCCCGATGCAGGACTCGATCCCGGAACTTCAGGACCACGCCCTGGGCCGAAAGCAGATGCCCAACAGCTGAGCCATCCAGGGATCCCCGGTATTTTTTTTTTTAAGATTTTGTTTATTTATTTGCTATTTATTTATTTATTTATTTGCTCCCAAGCAAGGGGAGGGGCAGAAGGAGAAGTAGACTCCCCACTTAGGGAGCCAAATGTGGGGCTTGATCCCAGGACCCCTGGATCATAATCTAAGCTGAAGGCAGTTACTTAACCTACTGAGCTGCCTAGGTGCCCTGAAAATTGGTGGGGTTTTTGTTGTTGTTGTTAAATCTCCATTTCTGGGATGCCTGGGTGGCTCCGGGGTTGAGTGCCTGCCCTTGGCCCAGGGCGTGATCCTGGAGTCTGTGGATCAAGTCCCACGTCAGGCTCCCTACATGGAGCCTGCTTCTCTCTCTATGTCTCTGCCTCTCTTTCTCTGTGTCTCTCATGAATAAATAAATAAAATCTTAAAAAAAAAAATTGATTTCTGGGCAGCCCGGGTGGCTCAGCGGTTTAGCGCCAACTTCAGCCCAAGATGTGATCCTGGAGACCTGGGATCAAGTCCCATGTCGGGCTCGGGCTTCCTACACGGGGCCTGCTTCTCCCTCTACTGGTATCTCTGCCTCTCTCTGTCTCTCATGAATAAATAAATAATTTTTTTTTAAAAATCTTGATTTCTGATCATAGAAGTCCTACCCTGATCTACCTCTCTTTCATAAAGAATCTCAAGTATTCTTAGCTCTTTTCCAGAGACATTTTAGGTTTAGCTTGTCTGGCTCTATGAAAATTTTGGGTTCTGTTTTTTAAATTTTTAAATTTTCTTAAGTAAACTATGCCAGATTTGGGGCTCAAACTCACAACCCAGAGATTAAGAGTTGCATACTCTGCTGAGCCAGCCAGGCACCCCTCCATGAAAATTTTGTGATCTTGATTTGAAATCCAGAGAATCTATATGGCAGATGGCATTTTTTAATTCATGATTGTTTATTCACCTTTCTACCCTTGCCATGCTTCCCTATAGTGGTATAGACTCCTCTGCCCCACTGGTTTGGGACTTGTGACTTGTCTTGACCAACACCATGTTGGAGCAGAAGCTTTAAATATGTTGTGGACTTTAGTGCTTCTCTGACCCTGCTTTTCTCACCTTGAGCTTCTGTCCTATGCTATGAGAATATACTGCAAAGAGTGGCTGCCAGTATGAGAAATCACATGGAATCGTAGAGCCCAGTATGATTACAGATGCTCTGCGCTGTCATGTAATGGGAGCAAGAAATAGTTTGCTGCTACTGCAATTTGGAGAGATTTAGCAACTTTAAAAAAATGTTATTTATTCATGAGAGACACAAAGAGAGAGGCAGAGACACAGGCAGAGAGAGAAATAGGCTCCTCGCAGGGAGCCCCATGCGGGACTCCATCCCAGAACCTGGAATCATGCCCTGGGCTGAAGGCAGATGCTCAACTGCTGAGCCACCCAGGCGTCCCGAGAATTAGCAACTTTACACTGTTGTATCTTTCTATCTATGAACATATTTGACATTTACTTAAAAATTTAGTAACTTAAATGTTTTAGAACTTTTCATTTTCTGTGGTGCCTGGGTGGCTCAGTTGGTTGGGTGTCTGCCCTTGGCTCAGGTCATGATCCCAAGTCCTGGGATCAAGCCCCCATGGGGCTCTCAGCTCAGTGGGGAGCCTGCTTCTCCCTCTCCCTCTGCTCTCCACTTGTGCTTGCTATCTCTCTAGTGCTCCTTCTCTCTCATGCAAATAAATAAATAAAATTTTAAAAACTATTCATTTTCTGAGATTTATTATCTTTTTTACCGTTGTAAGTGATATCTCTACCTCTAAAAGTACATTTTCTACCCCTTATGTTGTCGACAAAAATGCAAATATCTTTTTTATTATACTTACATTTAAAAACATTGCTAAATTCTGTTATTAATTTGAGTAAATTGTGAATTCTTTACTTTTCTATGTACCTACAAGTAAGGATATTTTATTTCTTCCTTTCTAATCCTTATATCTTTAAAAAACTTATTTTGAGATAATTTTACATTCACAAAAATTTGCAAAAATAGTATAAAGAGGTCCTGTGTATCCTTCACCCAGTTTCTCCCAATGGTTACATTTCACATAACTATATCACAATATCAAAACCAACAAATTGACATCGGTATGATGTGTGTGCAATTTTATCACATGTGTAGCTTCATTTAACCACCATCACAATCAGGGTAAAGAACTATTCCATTACCACAATGAATCTTACTCATGTTCCACACCTTCTCCTTTCCCCATACCAACCTAACCTCTGGCAACCACTAATCAGTTTTCCATCTTTACAATTTTATCTTTCGAGAATGTTTTATGAATGACATCATACAGAATGTGACCTTTTGAGACTGTCTTTTTTTCACTCAGTGTAAATGCCCTAGAGATTCATCCAAGTTGTTGGTATGTTTCAATAGTTCATTCTTTTTATTCCATAATATGGATGTAGCATAGTTTGTTTAGCCATTCATCTGTTGAAAGACATCTGGGTTGTTTAGAGGTTTGGCTATTATGAATAAAGCTGCCATGAACAATCATGTACAGATTTTTTTTTATTTTTTATTTATTTATTCATGATAGTCACAAAGAGAGAGAGAGAGAGGCAGAGACATAGGCAGAGGGAGAAGCAGGCTCCATGCAGGGAGCCCGACGTGGGATTCGATCCCGGGTCTCCAGGATCGCGCCCTGGGCCAAAGGCAGGCGCCAAACCGCTGCGCCACCCAGGGATCCCTCATGTACAGATTTTTATACAAACATGTTTTTGGGGATTCCTGGGTGGCTCAGCAGTTTAGCGCCTGCCTTCGGCTCAGGGTGTGATCCTGGAGACCCGGGGTCGAGTCCCACATCAGGCTCCCTGTATGGAGCCTGCGTCTGTCTCTGCCCCCTCTCTCTCTGTGTGTCTCTCATGAATAAATAAATAAAATCTTACAAAAAATTTTAAAAATAAACATGTTTTCATTTCTCCAAGAAAAGTGGCCATAAATGCAATTGCTGGGTTGTACAGTAGTTGCATGTTTATTTTTTTTAAGATTTTATTTATCCATGAGAGACAGAGAGAGAGAGAGAGAGAGAGAGAGAGGCAGAGACATAGACAGAGGGAGAAGCAGGCTCCATACAGGAAGCCCAACCCCAGGACTTGATCCCAGGACTCTAGGATCATGCCCTACGCTGAAGGCAGGCGCTAAACCACTGAGCCACTCAGAGATCCCCCTTTTTAATTTTTTTTAAAAGATTTATTTATTTGAAGGGGGAGGGTCAGAGGAGAGAATCTCAAGCAGACTTCACTGAGTACACAGCCTGACATGGGGCTCAATATCAAGACCCATGAGATCAAATTAACTGTTTAACAGAGTGACTATGTCATTTTACATTCCTATCACCAATATATAAGAGATCCAATTTTTCTACATCTTTGCCAGCATTTGCTGTTATTACTACTTTTTAAATTTTAGCTATCTTTTCAAAAGATTTATTTATTTGTTTTTATTTTTTTATTTTTTTTATTTATTTGTTTTTATTTGAAAGAGAGAGAGAGGGTGGGAGCAGGAGAAGGAGCAGAGGGAGAGAATCTCAAGCAGACTCCTTGTTGAGTGTGGAGCCCGATGTGGGGCTTGACCTTAGGACCCTGAGATCATGACTGAACAGAAACCAAGAGTTGGATGCTCAAATGACTGAGCCACTCAGGTGCCCCTGTTTTAACCATTTTGATAGGTAACAGTAGTATGTCATCATTGTCCCAATAATTTGCTTTTCTTTAATGGCTAGTGATATTGACACTCTTTTCTATTACATCCTAGAGGATTTTTATTTTTTTTATACTCATTACACCATGAATTTATAAGAAAAGGATCCCAGAAGCTCAGGCTCCTTTCCATTGGCTCTCAAAAAGTGTGCTTCTCTGGGTGAAGTAGGCTGGTGCTCCAGTTGAACCCAATTATCTTTCTCTATGGGTTCCCTCTTTTCCTGATTATTTCCCTTCACTTTTTTCTTGAAGCTATCTGGCTCTTAGAGTGCTCAATGCATACATTAATTCTCTCAGCAAGAATGTTACCTTTAGCTCATTTGTTTCAACAATGCCAACAGCATGCTGGGTCACACTACAGACTTCCATTTTTGTCATGGGAACATTCGTGAGGTACTCCTTTTTGAATAGTGCCCATTGCCTTGATGTCTACCATAACACCTTTTTTGTAGATTAGCATGTATACAGCCAAAGGAACAAATCCATGTTTTCTAAGGCTTAGAATATAAGTGGGTTATACATAACCACATATAGTGGGTTATTCTCCTCTTTGTCTTTGGGTTGGTCATTTTGGATGACTACTGGAAGATGGTGGTTCTGACCAAAAGACTGAATATCTTTCCATGTGCTTATTTGACATCCTGTATCTTCTTCAGTAAAATGTGTCTTCATCACATAGATCAATGGAACAGAATAGAGAATCCAGAAGTGGACCCTCAACTCTATGGTCAACTAATATTCAACAAAGCAGGAAAGACTATCTACTGGAAAAAGGACAGTCTCTTCAATAAATGGTGCTGGGAAAATTGGACATCCACATGCAGAAGAATGAAACTAGACCATTCTCTTACACCATACACAAAGATAAACTCAAAATGGATGAAAGATCTAAAAGTGAGACAAGAATCCATCAAAATCCTAGAGAAGAGGGGATCACTGGGTGGCTCCTGGTTTGGCACCTGCCTTTGGCCTAGGGCATGATCCTGGAGTCCCAGGATCGAGTCCTGCGTCGGGCTCCTGGCATGGAGCCTGCTTCTCCCTCCTCCTGTGTCTCTGCCTCTCTCTCTCTCTCTCTCTCTCCCTCTCTCTCTATGTCTATCATAAATAAATAAATCTTTAAAAAAAAAATCCTAGAGGAGATGGGGCAGCCCCGGTGGCTCAGCGGTTTGGCGCCTGCCTCCAGCCCGGGGCGTGATCCTGGGGTCCCTGGATCAAGTCCCACGTCGGGCTCCTGGCATGGAGCCTGCTTCTCCCTCTGCTTGTGTCTTTGCCTCTCTCTCTGTGTGTCTCTCATAAATAAATAAAATATTTTAAAAAAAAATCCTAGAGGACAACACAGGCAACTCCCTTTTTGAACTTGGCCACAGCAACTTCTTGCAAGATACATCTATGAAGGCAAGGGAAACAAAAGTAAAAATGAATTATTGGGACTTCATCAAGATCAAAAGCTTCTGCACGGCCAAAGAAACAGTTAACAAAACTAAAAGTCAACCTACAGAATGGGAGAAGATATTTGCAAATGACATATCAGATAAAGGGTTAGTATCCAAGATCTATAAAGAACTTATTAAACTCAACAGCAAAGAAACAAACAATCCAATCATGAAATGGGCAAAAGACATGAACAGAGATTTCACAGAGGAAGACATAGACATGGCCAACGAGCACATGAGAAAATGCTCCGCATCACTTGCCATCAGGGAAATACAAATCAAAACCACAATGAGATACCACCTCACACCAGTGAGAATGGGGAAAATTAACAAGGCAGGAAACCACAAATGTTGGAGAGGATGTGGAGAAAGGGGAACCCTCTTGCACTATAGGTGGGAATGTGAACTGGTGCAGCCACTCTGGAAAACTGTGTGGAGGTTCCTCAAAGAGTTAACAATAGATCTGCCCTACGACCCAGCAATTGCACTGTTGGGGATTTACCCCAAAGATACAGATGCAGTGAAACGCCGGGACACCTGCACCCCGATGTTTCTAGCAGCAATGTCCACAATAGCCAAAGTGTGGAAGGAGCCTCGGTGTCCATCGAAAGATGAAAGGATAAAGATGTGGTTTAGGTATGCAATGGAAATTACTCAGCCATTAGAAACTACACATACCCACCATTTGCTTCGACGTGGATGGAACTGGAGGGTATTATGCTGAGTGAAGTAAGTCAATTGGAGAAGGACAAACATTATATGGTCTCATTCATTTGGGGAATATAAAAAATAGTGAAAGGGAATAAAGGGGAAAGGAGAGAAAATGAGTGAAAAATCAGTGAGGATGAGAGAACATGAGAGAAACCTAACTCTGGGAAGCAAACAAGGGGTAGTGGAAAGGGAGGTGGGCGAGGGGGTGGGGTGACTGGGTGATAGGCACTGAGGGGGGCACTTGATGGGATGAGCACTGGGTGATGTGCTATATGTTGGCAAATTGATCTCCAATAAAAAAATAAAATAAAAAAAATGTGTCTTCATGCTTTTGCCTGTTTTCCAATTGGGTTCTTTTTTTTTTTTTTTTTTTTTTTTTTTTTTTTTTTTTTTTTTTTTTTTTTTTTGCTGTTGAGTTTCAAAAATTCTTTACATGTTATAATGTGAGTCCTATTTCAGATATATGGTTAATAAACATTTTGCTCCAGTCTATAGCTTTTCATTTTTTCTTCTCCAAGTAATCTTTATGCTCAAAGTGGGGCTTGAACACACCACCACAAGATCAAGAGTCACATGTTCTACCAACTGAGCCAGCCAGTCACACCTTGTCTTTTCATTCTCTTAACAGGGAGTTTACAAGAAAAAGCTATAATTTTAATAAAATCCAATTTATTGATTTTTTTTTCTTTTAGGGATAGTACTTGCTTTTAGTGTCACATACCTTTGTTTCTTTTCCCTATCTTATCCTGCAATCAAGGATGTAGCACACTGTGGAATAGAAATGGTGGCAGTGGGCATCCTTCTCTGTTTCCGATTTTAAGCTACTGATTGTCTGATCTGGCTCCATCACTCACTTTCAGTTCCAAAGATAATGGGACCATATTTATCAGTTAGCCTGTGTTTGGCTACAAGAGACAGCATGCTTGACTATAGTGGTTTAAATCATAAAACACATAATAACTTACATAAAAAAATCTGGGTTTAGGGTTTTTCTATAATTCTATTGTATCACTCTCAGTATTGGCTCTTGTCTTTATTTTATTTTATTTTATTTTATTTTATTTTATTTATTTTATTTTATTTTATTTTTTGGCTCTTGTCTTTAGCTTGACATTTAAGCAGGAGAAAGGGACAGGTCTTCTCATTGCATTTATTTCAATTTGGGAACAAATTCTTCTCAGATGACCCTTAAATATATTTCTTCTTATGTATCATTGGATACAGCTGGGTCACAAGGTGATAAGGGATGTGGTTACTATACCTAGGTAAGTCATGAATCATGATTCAACCTTTAGGTCTGAGGTTCCTTCCCTAAGTATGTTGATACCCAAAAGTATTTCAGTATAACAAACTAAGAGAGGGGGAAGGGGAGTGTTGGTTATGCCACCAACAATGTCTACCTGACATTTGTCGACTTTGCATCCCTTCTGTCTGACCAGGTGAGGCTCATGGTAGACACATTTAGAGGCTTCTGTTCAGCTTATCCCCTTTTGCTAAGAGCTGCCTCCATGCTCATGAGGTTAGACCTCTGCAGCCACCAACCACACCCCCCAGCCATGGTGGATTAAACCATTAATTCAGCATATCATTTGGGACTTGACCACCATCAAGTTGTCATGTTGCACATGGAATACAATGTAAACAGTAATCCCTAGCTTGTGCTTCATGGAGTTTTGACCACTGTGCTAGGCACTGAGAACAGAATGGAGAGAAAATCAGATAGTCCCAGAGTCTCATGGTGAATACAGTCCTCAATCAAGCTATTGAATTATAGCTGAGAGAAATGCTCTAAAAGTGTAGCAGTGCATGGCACTGTGTAAAGTATGATTGGGAGATTAGGCCAGGAGTGGACCACTGGGCCAAACTCAATCAGATCTTCTTGCCTTGGAAAAAAAAGATACTAATAACTAATACGTATATAGTATTTGCCTTTTAAATATAGATATGTAGCTATATAGATATACACACACCCACAGTTCAGTCAGTTCAGTGGGATTTAATTCCCACAACTCTGAGATATATAACATTATCACCAGTTTAGAGATGAGGAAATTGAAGCACAGATAGGTTAGGTAACTTAGGCTAGATCACAATGCTTAGTCAGTGGTAAAACTAGGATTTGAACCCAGGTAGCCTGGTTCTAGAGCCTGGGACCACTATCATGGGGACTAGAAGGGTGGGGCCACCATCTTCTGTCACCTGGCATGAAAAGCATAGAGAGCCAGTTTTCATGTAGATTGAAGAATGAAGTGAGAAATATAGAAAGAAGCAAAAAATGAGTTCCCTTTTTAATGAGGCCTCAATTATCTCCCATAATATCTTAAGACACCTTTACCAAAATCCATTGAATATAACATAATTTCTGAACTTTATCACCAAGTATATGATCAGGTTTTATCCACTCATTCTTCCCATCCTCCCCCAATTCATTTTTTTTTAAGATTGAGGTTTATATTTTTATAAGGATTTTATTTATTTATTCATGACACACACACACACACACACACACACACAGAGGCAGAGACACAGGCAGAGGGAGAAGCAGGCTTCATGCAGGGAGCCCGACATGGGACTCGATCCTGGGTCTCCAGGATCAGGCCCTGGGCTGAAGGCAGCGCTAAACTGCTGAGCCACCCAGGCTTCCCTCCTCCCCCAATTCATAAAGGGTATATATTGTGTCAATCAGGACACATTCTATTGCAAAGGTCAGAACACTCACTTTCAGTGTTTTTTTTTTTTTTTAAGTAAACTCTAGCCGGGTGTGAATTTTGTACTCATTACCCCAAAATCTATAGTTGCGTGCTCTATCTACCAAGCCAGCTAGGTATCCTTACCCCTCTACGGTAATTCAAGCAGAACTTCCCAAATGGTTTGCTACTACCACTTGTGTGCAAATGAATGGGTTATAGATACAGCTAAGTTATTGATTTCTTCAGCCTTTTGGGGCAGCTGGGCAGGACCTGAGGTGACCAAAGTCTCTGAGCCAGTCACCTCTGGCTGCAAGTAGCCTGACCATTTATGTCAGTGTACCATATAAATAGTATCATTTTCTATTTTTACCATGGGAAAACAGTGGCTTCAAGAATGGACTTCTAAGGGGCACCTGGGTGGCTCAGCTGGCTAAGTTTCTGACTCTTGATCTCAGCTCAGATCTTGATCTCAGGGTTCAAGCCCTGTGTTGGGCTCCAAGCTGGGTGTGGAGCCTACTTAAAAAAAAATTGTCTCATGAAATAAGAAGTTTGGGGATAGGCCTTTCCAAGTCTGAGTACAATAGCTCAGCAAAGTCATCCAGGCTCTTTCTATCTTTCTATCCTGTCATTTCCATGACAGGGTTTTGGTTTTAGATTTGGTACCCATGGTTGCAAGATGGCTTCCCTACCTCCAAGTACTGTGCTCTTATACAACTGTTTTCAAAGCAGGAAAGGGTGGTGTCAAGTGGCCCTTCTGATTCATTGGCCTCTCTTATGAGAAAGCAAACTCTTTCCTAGGAGTTCCCTAGCAAGATTCCCCCTTATTTCTTACTGACCAAATATTAAGGAGTCTCAAAGTTTGAGTATTTGACTTTTCCCATCTCTAGTTTGAGAAATGGACATAGAAGAACAGGGAAGTGGGTTTGGGAAATTTGGGAAAGGCTGGTAAGTAGCTGACAAACAGTGTCTGCAACTTTGGTAGGTCACACTAAGTGAAACGCTTACATGACAGTTCCTAGATCTCATTCTAGTAGATATTTATTTATTTGTTTAGTAAACTCTACCTCCAATATGGGGCTTGACCTCATAAACCCGAGATCAAGAATTGCTGTGCAGACTGAGCCAGCCAAGTGCTCCTCTAGTAGATTTTTAATATGATCATTTTTCTTAAAGAATCTGTTTTCTTGGGCAGCCCGGGTGGCTCAGTGGTTTAGCACTGCCTTCAGCCCAGGGCATGATCCTGGGAACCTGGGATCGAGTCCCACATGGGGCTCCCTGTGAGGAGCCTGCTTCTCCCTATGCCTGTGTCTCTGCCTCTGTTTCTCTCTGTGTGTGTCTCTCATGAATAAATAAATAAAATATTTTTTAAAAATCTGTTTTCTTGTATCATTGAATGTATACATTAGTATAACTTTCTGGCCTAAGAAGGAGTTGACAAGTGCAAACCGATCTACAGATAGGCGGAACGGTTAATACTTTTGTTTGGTTGACTCTACCGTCAGAAGTTTTCTGCCCTCATGTTACGGCACCATTTAGGTCAGAAGCTTGTCCTTGAAAGTCCATATGAATAAAAAGTTTATTTATTTATTTTTTATAGAAGTCCACATGTAGTCCACCTCACTAGTTTTGGACTTTGCTTGGGTAATAACAAACGTCATCTTCAGTTGGTTCATGGCTCTAAATCAGAAAAATTCATTATTTATTCCAAAGACAACATGATAGATATCCAAGAAATATCCAAAAAATCACAGGATTAAAAGAAATTGCCCAAGGGCAATGTACAATAACCAGGATGTTAGAAATCAAGGACCTTGATTCACATCTTGCTCCTCCACCCCATCTTGTTCCTGTCTGAGTCTTACTCAATTTAATAAATGGCGTTACAATACATTTAACTGCTCAAACCAAATGCCTGGGAGGAGTCCTTTCCCTGACCACTCATGTTAAAGAAGCTACCAACAAATATTATCTATTCTACCTCTGAAATTGATATAAAATCTACCCACTCCTCTCACTTTTCACTGTTCTTTCTTCTTCCACCTGTAAATCTGCAATCCATTTCCCCCACCTCTGCCAGAATATAGGCATCACTTATCTACTGCTGTGTAACAAACCAAACCAAATCGTAATGGCTTTAAAAAACAGCCATTTTAGGGGTACCTGGCTAGCTCAGTCAGTAGAGTGATTCTTGATCTAGGGGTTGTGAGTTCAAGTCCCACGTTGGGTGTAGAGCCTACTAAAACAACGATGATGACAAGAGTCATTTTATTTGTTCATGATTCTGTGGGTTGGCTGAGCAGGGTTCAGCTGGAATAGCAAGTCTGTGTTCCACATGGTGTGGACTGGACTTGCTGATGTGGCTGCAACACGGGCCGGGGAATCCAAGACAGTGTCACTCACATGTCTGGTCCCTCAGCTGGAATGGCTGGAAGGCTGGGCCTTTCTACTCTTGTGCTCTGGCATCCTTCATGGCCTTTCTGTCTATGAGGCTTCTCCACCAAACTAGCCCAGATCTCTTTTCATGGTGGCTCTAGGCTCCAAGAAAGTGAAAAAGGAAGTAGCAAGGCCTTTTATGGCCCAATCTCAGAAGTTGCACATTGTTACTGTCACTTCTGTAACATTCTATTTGGGTTTTTTTTTTTTTGTATATTTTTTTTTATTGGAGTTCAATTTGCCAACATATAGCATAACACCCAGTGCTCATCCCGTCAAGTGCCCCCCTCAGTGTCCGTCACCCAGTCACCCCTTCCCCTCCCCACCTCACTTTCATTCTATTGGTTAAAGCAAGTCACAGGGCCTGCCCACATTCAAAAGGAAGGAAAATAGGTGGGAGGAGTGGCCAAGTCACATTTGGAAAACAGCATGTGGGATGGTATGGATGGTTGTGGCCATCTTTGGAAACAATCCACTAGCAAGGGCTTTTAGAAAAGTAAACCGCACATCTCATCTCCCTTCTTAAAACTCTTCAATGCCTCCAGAGGCACTTTGAATAAAATCCAAAACTCCCTATCCTGAAAAGACCACCTGTCCCTCATGCCTACTCCACCACTGTCCCCCTCTCTCATGACACTGACATTTTGTTCCTCCAATGCCCTTCCCTTGCTCCTTGGTTTTTCGAACTACTGAGAAACCTTCCAAAGGAACACTCTCCATCCTGGCTTTAACTTTGCTATATGTCCTTGTGGTCAACTGAAATGTCAAATTTTTTATTATTTATTTATTTATTTATTTATTTATTTAATTTTTTAAAAGTGATCTCTACACGCAATGTGGAGCTTGAACATACAACTCCAAGATCAAGAGTCACATGCTTTACCCCATAAACATCAGGCTCCTTCTTTCACCCCCATGTACTCTTTCACCTCCCTCTGCTTATCTCCTTCAAAGTACAGCCCTGAAAATCTAATTGTCTTCATGGTCATTAAAAAACAAAATAAAACATATTTGTTGACTGTTAAAGAGATGAAGGTATCAAATATAAGTCTCTAAAATGGCTACAAATATGTCTGCACACTTGAAAGCAGAGTGTTTTCCTCTACAGAGGGGAACATATCACTGGATATTCTCTTATGCTGTTTGACTATTTTACCATATGCATGATTATTATTTATTTATTTATTTTTTTTTAAGATTTTATTTATTTACTCATGAGAAACAGAGACAGAGAGGCAGAGACACAGGCGGAGGGAGAAGCAGGCTCTATGCAGGGAGCCTGACCTGGGACTCGATCCTGGGTCTCCAGGATCAGGCTCTGGGCTGAAGGCAGCACTAAACCACCGAGCCACCCGGGCTGCCCTGATTATTATTATTATTATTATTTTTTGATTATTATTTTTAAAGTAATCTCTACACCCGGTGTGGGGCTCAAACTCACAACCCCAAGATCAAGAGTCTCATGCTTTACTGATTGAACCAGCCAGGTGCCCCTCAAACTGTTATTTTAATAAAATATCTTTAATGATGGACTGCCTCAGGGAAAATGATTCAATGATTATTTAATGATTTTATCAGGTCAATGACTGTTAGGAGAATTGGAGACTGTGAGCAGCACTCTTGAAAAATTTGGTTGGCTTCTCTGGATTAGCAGGAGTCCAGGGAGATTCTGTAGAAGGCTCTTTCCTTTGTTTGCTTCAAGAGAGAATTAATGGCTTTAAATACATAAATACATATTTTAAAAGAAAGCCTAAAAGACTTTGAACATGTGAATCCCAAGAACCAGGCATAATGCCATCAGATGCCTTAAAATATCCTAAGATGCAGGATGCAGACTCTATTTAATTGCTTGCCCTCTTCAGGACTGCAATTATTCTCCCTAAATTGTACAGGTCTCTTTTACATAGCTCTCATGTTCCTTGTCACAAGACATCTAATTGCAAATGGCAAAATAATTCACTAAAATAAGGACACAAACGTCTGGCCTTTAAAATTGAAAAGTTTTTTAAAGATTTTATTTATTTGGGCAGCCCGGGCAGCTCAGCGGTTTAGCACCGCCTTCAGCCCAGGGTGTGATCCTGGAGTCCCAGGATCCGGTCCTAGGATCGGGTCCCACATCGGGCTCCCTGCATGGAGCCTGCTTCTCCCTCTGCCTGTGTCTCTGCCTCTCTCTCTCTTTGTGTCTCTCATGAATAATAAATAAAATAAGAAGAGAGATACACAGAGAGAGAGAGGCAGAGACACAGGCAGAGGGAGAAGCAGGCTCCATGCAGGGAGCCCGATGTGGGACTCAATCCCGGGTCTCCAGCATCACACCCTGGGCTGAAGGCGGTGCTAAACCGCTGAGCTGCCCGGGCTGCCCTAAAATTGAAATTTAAAATAAAAAAAACCCACTTAGATATTATACTTTGGCTTCATGGTACAATATTAGCCGTATAAACCAGAAAGGGTTATTAAATCACTTGCTATTTGTGTTCTTAATAGAAGGAGCAATGACAATCAGCGGTTTTATTATGGCAAGTAGTTTTCTAACTTTCCTTGGTTAGGAAGCTTTGAGATTTTATTTTCTTCCTTTCAGTGAATCCTATAAGTTAAATAGCCTGAGACAAGAGATCCATTTTTGAGTGTATATGTGTGTTTTGATTCTTTACTGAGGAGACTGGAGCCAGCTCTTCACTTCTCCCCCAACCCCCTTTCCAGTTTAAGGCTGTAATTTAAATTGACTGTAGCTACTAAGTAGGAATAAGATCCAATGTCTAACTGAGCTCCAAAGTAGTTCCATGATCCGCTCCAGGTCCACTGTATGTGGTACCCTGGGGAAAGTTTAACCTCAGTGTTCTTACCTGTAGAGACAATCATATTTACTTAATGTGATTATTTTGAAGGTCATAGTATTTTGGAACAGTGGCTCCTTTGTGGAAAAACTCACTAAATATTAGTTGATTAAATTTTATTATTTTTATTATGTTTTAAAAGACTATTTATTCATGATAGACACACACACACACACACACACACACACACACAGAGGCAGGGACACAGGCAGAGGGAGAAGCAAGGCTCCATGCAGGAAGACCCATGTGGGACTCGATTCTGCGGCTCCGGGATCATGCCCTGAGCCAGAGGCAGACACTCAACCACTACGATAGACAAAGCTCATCTTTCATTAAGCTACAAAATACTTCTCAGAGTTAGTAATTTTTGTCCACTATATTCAAATAAAAAGAAATATAATAAAAAAAATTTTAAGGGGGGAAAAAGAGTTAAGAGGTTTTTTTTTTTTAGAAGGAAGGATGAGTAAAAATAAGCATTTAATAGTCATTATACTGTGATTCTTTCAAATCTTTAGGCAGTCCTGAAGGGATGAAGGCCTAAGAGTGATCATCTCTCTCATATGTCAGGTCATTATTTTTTCTAAAGATTTTATTTATTATTCATGAGAGACACAGAGACAGAGGCCAAGACATAGGCAGAGGGAGAAGCAGGCTCCCTGGGGGGAACCCGATGTGGGACTTGATCCCAGGATCCCGGGATCACTCCCTAAGCCAAAAGCAGACGCTCAACCACTGAGCCACCCAGGTGCCCCTCACATTCTTTTTATTATTTTTTTTTAATTTTTATTTTTTAAAAGTAGGGTCTATGTCCAATGTGGGGCTGAACTCACTCAGGACCCCAAGATCGAGTCATATGCTTCACCAACTGAGGCAGCCAAGTACTCCAAAGTCTTTCCATTTTTATTTAAATTCTGAAAGAACCTACACATATGACTTTTTAAATTAAAATACATCTCTTTCAATTTTTTCAATATATCCCTTATTTGACAGTATTGAAATAACAGCAAAAGAAAAGCAGTAAATTTTTTTCTTGTTCTGTTTGCCCAAACTTTATCAATACTATACATTTGTGAATGACAATGAATTAGAATTTCTTAAACCTATATATGACTTTTATCTACCTTGGGCTGGAGCACAATTGAAGATTTAGCTCTTATTGATTTTTTATGGATTTGTTCCTTTTTTTCTCAAGAATGCTCCAATTCTCAAATATTTTAGGGTATGCTCCAATTTACTGCTGGTGTTCCCTCTAAAATCTATCTTTTTTGGGGAAAAGCAGAGGATCATCAAATATCTCCATCCTTTCTGGGTCTCAGGCACAGGGGGACTTCTGCCTTAGGAACTGTCCTATCTTGAACCCCCAGGTCCCTGGGGCAGACACACTCAACAACCAGCCCAGGAACGCCCTGTCTAGCCTGACTTTGGACTGGCTTCTATGGCCCCATAAGTAGCCGTCTGCAGTATGAATCAAGCCAGCTCAATGTCCTTCTCAAGCTGGTGGGTTTGTTCTGGGATACCTGAAAGTCGTTAAATCTACTCTGGGAGAAGACTCCTTCCTTCCTCTTGGGGACGTCCTTTTATAAAATGGATGAAAATGTGCCAGGAAAATTACCCCTAGAGTAACTTCCTCTGATAAGAACAAGTAGAGCCTTCTTCTGTTGGCTATGCTATTTGCCCCCTATTCCAGCCCCAGCCTGGGACCCACTATCTGCCCTGTGCTAGGCATCCTGGACTAGGTTCTAGACTTCCTTGCCCTCTGGTTTCCAGCTGGGTTTGGCCACTGGGAGGCACTTCTAGGAGAATGGCAGTTGGAGAGATATGTCAGCATATTTCTATTACTGTCTCCCTGACAGTGAGGTGCTTTTGAAAGTGGCTGCTTTCTCATCATCTAGAGCTCCAATTTTGTGCCCCCGGTCCAGTACTCCAGATCCTTTCCTTTCCTCCTAATATTTTAGGGTTAATAGTATCTTCACACTGTTACTAATCCCTGTGTTGATTCCCTGAACCCTGCCCATGCCTCTGTAAATAGTCCCTTAATGTAAAACTTTCTATAAGTTAAAATCTTTCTCCCTGCCATCTGTTTTCCTCCTAGAAAGGACCTTGACTGATACAGTCCTATCAAGTTATGCTTCCTCCACTTGGAAAATCTGAAGACCTTCCCAGTCAGAAGCAGCCACCTCCAAGGTGTCTACATCTGCCTTTAACACAACTACTATAAAATTCAGGACTTGAGTTATGATTTGCTAAACTGAGAGGTCCTCTATGTCAGGAACACAGTGTCAGGAACACTGTCTACGCTGTGTAGGTGGACCCGCCCTCCATCCCACACTTAGCTCAGCCCCTGGCATATAATAGGTGCTCAATAAATGTTTCTGACAGAGGCAGCACCCTTGGGCCCCAAGAGCCTGCAGTCTCAGCTCCCTGCCTCCTCCCCCACGCCACCTGCTGCGCTGTTGGCACCTGTAGGATCTGGATCACCATGCTGGCCAGCTGGTTTATTTCTTATTGTGCTTGACAGAAGGAAGTTCATCCACGTGATTTTGGCAGTATCCAGAAAGGGTGGGTACAGTCTGTCCTGTGATAAAAAGCTTGTGGAGAAACGCAGGTTTTAGTTTCACCCCCACATTGTTGCTCTTCCTATGTGAGACTTGCCCCCCTCACCCCCCCACCCCAAGGCTTGAAACATTCTGAGATGTGGGATCCCAGTCTACGAAACAATGAGACAGTTGTGGGGATCACGAATAACCTCTAAACATGTTGTACACCTGCAACCTTTTCCAAAATGCTGCAGAGGAATTACTATTCAGTCTAGGCAGCCACGAGGCACTTTCCTTTTTGAAGAAACATTTACATCTGGGTAGGCCTGATTTTTTTTTTTTTTTTTAATATTCTTGGTGGGAAGCACTTTGAACCATAAACGCACACTGCAAGGCAATTGCCATGGAGACTGAGCCTCTGCAGTGCATTGCTCTGGAGTTCTCTGCCCGGGGGAGCCTCAGCATCCATGCAGCGTCCTAGGCACGCTGCTCTGGGTGGGGGCCCGGGCGCAGCAGCGGTGTTGGGGTCGGGGAGAGGCAAGAGGCAGCCTCGGGACCGGAACCCTCTCCAAGGCTGACAGTGGAGCAGGCCACGCACCCTGGGGAAGGAGGTCGGGTGCGTGAGTTGGAGGTGTGGGGGGGAGGGGGAGACGTTCCGGGTTGGGCAGGCCCCCGGCTCGCCGGCCTGGGCGGGTACCACGTGCAGGAGGCGCGCGTGGGGGCCCCTGGCGCGCAGCCGCGGTGGGTGACTGCGCAGCGGCCCGGAGCCCGCGGCCCGGGGCGTGTGCGCCGCGAGCTCCCGCTTAGGTGGAGAGTGCGCGCCGCCCTGCCCCCCGCGCCCGCCCCGGCCTGCGCGCGCCGCCTCGGCCCGGGGCCCCGCGGAGCGCAGCCGGAGCCCGGGAAAGCGCGCGCGCGCCCGCGTGTGTGTGCGTGTGTGTGTGTGTGTGTGTGTGTGTGAGTGACAGTGTGTGTCAGGTGACTCGGGTCACGCAGTCTCTCTCTCGCTCCTCGGGGAGGAACTGCCGCGCTCCGGCCGACTCCTCCGCCGGCGGGCGGGGCGGGGCGGGGGGCTCCGGGCGCGGTGGGAACCGCGAGCCCCGGACCTGGACGCCGACCGCCGCGGGGGGCGCGCGGCCCTGCCTCCGCGGGCTCCCGCCAACCTCCAGACAAAACCCCGATTGAGAGAGAGGTTGCGAGCGGCGGGGAAGGAGGCTTGGCCCCCGCCAGGGACCCCCGCCGCCCCCGGGCCGGCCGGCCGTGGGAGCGATGAGCCAGGTGCTGGGGAAGCCGCAGCCGGAGGACGAGGACGACGACGAGGAGGATGAGCTGGTGGGGCTGGCGGACTACGGCGACGGGCCCGACTCCTCGGACGCCGACCCGGACAGCGGGGCGGAGGAGGGAGGTGAGCGCGGGGCCCCCCGCCCGGCCCCCGCCCGGCCCCCCGCCCCGCGCGCCCTCGGCCCGCGCCCGCCCCTGCCCCTGCCCCCTGTGTCTTCCAGCCCCCCGGCCGGCCGGGCGCGCGGGCCACCGACTTGGAGGGGACCCCGGAGAGCGGAGGTGGGGGTGGGGGCGGGGGCGGGGCGGGGCGCCCGAGGAGCGACCGGGGGCTGCAAAATGGGGGATCCCGGGTGCAGGCGGCGGAGGGTGGCCCCGGACCCGCGGAGAGAGCGGGGGGCGGGGGGAGCGCAGGGGCACGAGGAACGCGCCCTCTCCGGCCCCTTCCACGGCTGGTCCCTCCTCCACCCTCACCCCGACCTCTCCGCAGGGTCTGGGGGTTGGGAATGGGAGGGGACCGCCCGGCGCGCCCTGGGACCTCTCCCTGGATGCTGCTGTCGAAGCCTGGTCAGATGTCGTGGCTAAAAAAGGCAGCCGGCGGCGGCGTGACTGGCAGGGTCGTAGGCAGCTGCGGGTGTCAGTCTTAGCCCGGGTGGCCGCGGGAGGGGTCCCCGGGCTGCCCGGGTCTGCAGCGTGGGGGGCACCCGTGGAGCCGCGGGGGGATGCGCGCAGGTGGGGGGGGGGGAGTCGCCGAGCGGCCGCGGGCTCCCCGGCATCCAGGCAAATAGAGTTGTTAGGACACCTTATCTCTGCTCGGTGTCACCACCTGGGCATGGCAGCGCTTGCCCCAGAGCGAGCGAGGGGCGGGGAACTGCGTTGCCATCCAGAGGCAAACTCTGTTTCCTGTTTAAGAAGTGGGATTTAGCAATTGTTCAGCCTGGGGGTGGGGGTGGTGGTGGGGGTGGGGGGGTCCTGTATTTAAATTCTTGAGGCCTAAGAAAGTTGAGAGTTTTTTGGGATTCCAGAAAGGTTCATCTTTTTTTGTTGTTGTTGTTGTTGGCCTCCAAAGCAAGGGGGAAAGGTCTTTTATTGTAAGGTCACTTGAGAAGGTCAATAGAATGAGGCTGTTAAACACAACATTTAGATGAAAGCTGTGTGCTTGCTAAAGAAGGAACTAACTTCTCAACATTTCACTTTGAAGAAATTGTGGGAGGGGTAAAACTACCTTTGTGATTTGGAAGAACTTTTGTTGAAAACGCGTTGAACTTAAAAATTCCTATACAAAGCCTCTCTGCGGAGGATGCTTCCCATGATTTAAATACGCCAGCTGCTACTTTCAATTAATCAGAAAGGGAAGAAAGTTTAAAAAAAAAAAAAGTTAACTAAATCTTGAGCCTGATAGATGAGAAAGAAGCTTTTTAAGTCACACTTTTTCATAGTGTCCTGTCTCCACAGAGGATTTGTGCTAATTCTCCATTTGCTTAAATTGGTGTGTGCACCTGTGTGCTTCTCTCTTCTGCACTCCCCATAATTGGTCCCACAGTTGAGCACGTGGCCACGTTTTTGTAGATAAAGGCTTTCAACCCTTTTGTTGGAGTCTCTGGGGCTACCTTTGGTAATTAAATTGTTCAGTCGCTTTGTATTATTCAAATTGCTTTCCTTAGCTCCTTCTAGATTCTTAGAAGACTCCAGAGATTCAGAATGGGGATGTGTTTGGAAGATATTTGAAATGGTAGACACACAATAGGGTGCATGTGTGATATTCTTTTAAAAAAAGAAAAAGAAGAGACTATATCTGGGAAGAAAAGCCCTGTAATTTGAGAATTGTTCTGGGGACCTGAGATGTTCCATGGAAAGTAAAGGACCTGCTTATTCTGCAGCTCTTTTAGGGGGCACTTTTCAAATTTGACTTGAGGACTTGAAATTGAAATGAAAGTAAAGCTTTGCCTGAGGGGTGGGATTTCCTGAACAAAGGGCTTCCCCAGAGCCTGGTCTTGAATGCTCCCCACTGCTCCTAACCTAAAGGCAAACTCGTCTGTAACTGATGCTTTTCATTACTTCAGTAATGAAATCATCCCTCGTGAGTTCTTGGGATCAACCTGGAATCTTGCTTTTGCATTGAGTGTATTTATGTGGTAAGAGGAGCGACAAATGATTATTTGTTCCTGCAGACATTACTGAAGCTGGGCCAGCTGTAGGTAGGTGGTCTGGTCTCAGAAGCCTTCCTCTATTATCTCAGATTCCTGTTTTTTCCATGTATCCCTGGCTTTGATTTTGGGGTTTAGGCCTGAATGCAGAGTCTCTTATCAGAGCATTCACTTTCTAGAGTGGCAGATAGGCTCCTCAGTCAGCAGTTCTAGCGACAACTGTCGTGTCATGCCAACTGATATGGTCCTGGGAAGTTGAGACGAGGGTGGAGGCTAGGAGTTGTGACTTTGATTCCTGGGACCTCAGGTGCCGCAAAAGGGTCATCTCAATTTCTAATGGGCCCTGGGCATATACTGCATTAGAATCCTGTGTTATTTTTGGTAAAATTTACATTTACCTGCTCTCAAAAGTGAGAAATGGAATGTGGAGGGGAAGGGACTTTTTTTTTTACTCTGAGGAAAGGTGGGTATGGTACATTTTGAAGCATGAACAAAGTATTTCTCTAATGAACTCCCTTCTCCCTTTACCGTCCTAATGGACTTGATTTAATGCCTTTGCTTCGTGGAGACCTGGGGCTTTTTCCGTGAGGTTCAGAAATGTACTTTGGCAGGTGGGATGCAGACCTGACTAGCATCACCAGGTCAGTTGCAAAGGAGTTTGTCAGGAACTGTGCAAAAAAAAAAAAAAAAAAAAAAGGTAGATTGAAAGTGGATAGTGTAAATTTCATTTCCCTTAGCCTTAGAAGGAACCTCTGAGCTTATTTTTAAACTGAGGGACTTGTAAGTTTTACCACAATGTGCAGAATTTGAAAACTTAGTGCAACTAAGGTGAAACTTAAATTGCGCTTCTCTGGCTTGCACTCCAAATTTTATTTATGAATAGTAGGAGTGTTCTCGGGCACTGCAGCTCTGTTAAGGACAGACTTGGGCACCTCTCCACCCCTCTTTGAATATAGTTAATCAGAGATAAGGTGAGTTTCACCTTCAACCTCCTCACTCCAGATAAAACTCCAGTGAGTGGAGGCAATAAATAAGCCATTAAAAACAATTGCAGCAAATATAATGATTGTTTTTAGACACATGGAGTTTAAATCTTTAGTAAATTATTGTGCCTTAAAAACTGCAATCACAAGGAAAGCAATTAAAAGATCATAATCAGAAAGTGAAATTGTTTTTTTCCCCAAAGTTCCTCCCGATTTTTAGAGGGAAACTTGGCTAAGACAGCTGCTCATCATCCACAGTCCAGTTAAGGTGCGGTCCTGTTTCCATAGTAGCCTGTGAACTCTCTTAGGGTCTGAGGAAGTGACAGTTTAGGTGGTTACTGGAGGCACGAAAAATTGACTGTCAGCGGGTGATACTTCCGTGATGGGTGTAAATGCAGTGAAACTACCAGTTTGCATCTATTAATCATGAGTGTCAGCTTTTTTTTTTTCTTAAAGTAATTTAAAATTATTAGTGAATTCATCCTCTCATTGTTCCCTGAGAGTAAGTAGAGATAGATCATCCTTCTTCTGATAGTGAGACTTGGCTCAGAGGTGCCAGGACTTTTCTGCAGCCACAACATAAGGTAAACCTGAGCAAGGTTTAGGAGAGGGTCAAGTTCATGGAAATGCAAATCCCTTTCCTTGTAATTCTCCCTTGTCCAAAAAAAGAGTTGGGTTGACTACAGCCCTGGCTATGCCTAATCTCCTGGGTTTCCCTCTGGCCCTGGAAATCCAAGGATACAGAAGAGTCAGATGAAATATAGAACAGTAAAAATGATGTGACCAAAGTCACACCTTAGGCACGATGCTTGTTTATTTTTTTTAAGATTTTATTTATTTATCCATTAGAGACACATGGGGGGGGGGGGGTGGGTGGGCAGAAACATGGGCAGAGGGAGAAGCAGGCCCCATGCAGGCAGCCCGATGCGGGACTCCATCCCCGGACTCCAGGATCACACCCTGGGCCGAAGGCAGGCGCCAAACTGCTGAGCCACCCAGGGATCCCCACGATGCTTGTTTAAATACATGTAATATGTGAGTAGGGAAGGGGGAGAGAGGGAGCAGGAGAGAGAAAGAGGGTCTTAATCAGACTCCACAC
This sequence comes from Canis lupus dingo, assembly GCF_003254725.2. Taxonomy (NCBI): domain Eukaryota; kingdom Metazoa; phylum Chordata; class Mammalia; order Carnivora; family Canidae; genus Canis; species Canis lupus. The sequence goes on along the minus strand of NC_064254.1, from coordinate 48,815,161 downwards.
AGAGCCCAGCATAGGGGTTGATCTCCTGACCCTGAGATCACAACCTGAGTGAAAACCAAGGGTTGAACTCTCAACCAGCTGCACCACCCGGGCACCTTAGGAGCATATTTTTATATTAGATATTTTGCAAACATGTTTTAGTGATTCAGGGTATCATAGAATCTTGATTCTATACTTTTTTTTTTAAGATTTTATTTATTTATTCATGAGAGACACACAGAGAGCTGCAGAGTCACAGGCAGAGGGAGAAGCAGGCTCCATGCAGGCAGGTCTCATGCCCTGGGCCAAAGGCAGGCACTTAACCCCTGAGCCACCCAGGCATCCTTGATTCTATACGTTGATCAGAAATCTCTCCCATTTTTGTTTTGGAACAGTTATAGGGTAGTCTGATGGGATTTTAAAAAAGGCAGAAGCTAAGTTCTAGAGTTCTGGATAAGGGCAGTAGCTCTGAGTTTGAAAGATCATCTTTGTTGATCCCCAGTTGACTATATGTCTCCCTGTTTACCATCTGCTTTAATCAGTCCCTTGGCCCCCATAGCTGTTGTGGGTGGCACAATTTCACTTCATACCACAGCCACTTTCCTGCTTATTTTTCTTACTTCTCTACCTCTGTTACTGTTCCTTACCTTTTTTTTTTTTTTTTTTTTTTTTTAATTTTTCTGTTCCTCCTCTTCTGTGAAAGCTTTCAAGCTGTCTTGTAACAATGGCTTTCCCTGGTGCTGTGACACTCAAGCAAATGGGTTTTTCACTCCTGTCCTAAATAGTTCAGGATGCTGTCGACTTTCTCCTCTTGGAGACCTCTGGGGCAGACACCAGCTCAGTTTCTCAGTGCACAAGTAGGGGACCATAGAAAACCAACCTAGATCACTGTCAAAGTGATTGTTAAAAAAAGTTCACATGAACACTTTGCATTTTTTCAGGGACATTAGTAAATCAGAACACATTCGAAATGTTACTGAATATATATGTTAAGGAAATATTCATATATGGAATTGTTTTTAGTGACCTGTCAGTGTGATGGGAAAGGATTTCATAGAGAGAGATTTGGTCTTCACGTATAAATAAAAATCACCTTCAAAATCTTTGATACTTTTGAAAATATATGTTGTTTGCATTTAATTCTTACTAAGTAGCTGATCAAATAGTCTTTATGATTTTTGCATATTCTTTTATTAATGGTATTATCATTCATATTTAATTCCCACTTATGATATAATTTCTCCCTGAGCTCCTGGGCCTTTTTTTTTTTTTAATTAAGTAGGCTCTACACTCAATCTCAGGCCTCATGACCCTGAGATCAAGAGTGGCATGCTTCACCAACTGAACCAGTCAGGTACCCCTGAGCTCCTGGGGTCTTGAATGTATAAGTAGTTCTATTTATCAGAAATGTAAAGGACCACAGATAATATTGCAAATAGAAACAAACCAGGGATCCCTGGGTGGTGCAGCAGTTTGGTGCCTGCCTTTGGCCCAGGGCGCGATCCTCCTGGAGACCCGGGATTGAATCCCACGTCGGGCTCCCGGTGCATGGAGCCTGCTTCTCCCTCTGCCTATGTCTCTGCCTCTCTCTCTCTCTCTCTCTCTCTCTCTCTCTCTCTCTCTCTCTGTGACTATCATAAATAAATAAAAATTAAAAAAAAAAAAAGAAACAAACCAGAGGCCTCTTCCTAAAAGCATAAATAAATAGAAACTTAAGCCTTTCTGTGGTGACACAACAGAATACTAATAGCAAAGAAATTCTGACTTTCCCTTAAGGCCGTGTGAGTCTCTCACTGTAGCCACATTCCACAAAAAGACCTCTCATTACCTAGGCTTCGGCTGGGGAAAGAAAGAGAGAGAGAGAGAAAGAAAGAAGGAAGGAAGGAAGGAAGGAAGGAAGGAAGGAAGGAAGGAAGGAAGGAAGGAAGGGAGGGAAGGAAAGGAAGGAAGGTGGGGTGCACGTGTATATACAGACTCATGGGCCAGGGGCCATGTATGGGGTCACACAGCTGGTACATGGCAGAGCTGGGACTTGGACCCCAGTTTGTCACCATCCAGTACTATTTAAACCATTCCGCTTACCATCACTCTGCCATCATATTATCCTAACTTTTCATTAACTGTTTAGTTTTCCCATTTTGGACTTGTTTAAAGGTGTCACCTTTTGGAGAACATTCCTTAATTAGAATAGTTCTCGATTATATAGTATTTCAGAACTTATGAAGTACATTTTTTTTTTAGAGATTTTATTTACTTATTCATGAGAGACACAGAAAGAGAGAGGCAGAGACACAGGCAGGGGGAGAAGCAGGCTCCATGCAGGGAGCCCAACGTGGGACTCGATCCCAGGTCCCCAGGATCACACCCTGGGCTGAAGGCGGTGCTAAACCGCTGAGCCATCTGGGCTGCCCGATGAAGTACATTCCATATGATGTCTCATTCTCTCCTGAGAGACCGCTTGAGCTTAAGAAGGTAAGGCCAACCCTGGTCAGGCCTTTAGTTCCCATTTTCCTGATTCCTGGTTCTTTGCTGTGAACATTCCCATCCCACAGATCAGTCTGGTGTGGCCCCTAGGCAGCCATGTGCCATGCATCTTTCCCTTCCTTGTATATTTCTAAGGCCTATTGATTTTTGAAAGGGATTTGCCAGTTACTGATGAAGTAATTAACCTGCAGGTCCAGTTAGATGGCCCTTCCCCATAATACTGTTCCTTGAATGATTGAGTTTCCCTGGGATTTCCAGAAGTCTAGTTACAAAGCTAGGCTGTTTGGAAAATTTGGTCCTTGACAGGACCCAGTACAAGATAGATAAGCTATGTTCAGTGTCCCTGACCACAGTAGATAAACTACCTAAGCATAAAGATCATACTTTTGATACTCAGGTGCTGATCTGGGCCAATGTCAGATATCAAATTTCTTTTTAAAGCTTCAGTTAATTTAGCTTCAAACTCTGCTTTGTCACTTTCATTCATTTCATTTCATTATCCCACCCAGCGGACATCTATGGAGTGTTTACTGTAGGAAGCACTGAGGCCTCAGTTTTTGCATCTGTAAAGGATGTATGTTATCAATTTGAGGATTAGAGGTGACCCTACATGCTATGCAGGTGGTCAGTAAATGATAACTGCTGGGCGATAAGAGGTTGGAGCAGGTTGGTTTGAGCTGTTTCATGCTGGCCAGAGCTAAAACCTGTCAAAAATGCCTTCACCCTCAGACAACAAAATTAGGGGAAAACCAGGAGTTGAGGCATGGACTTCCTCAGCAACCTACATTCCCTCTTCAAACCTGTCTGTGACCTCATGTTCTTCCCAGGCCCTGGATCCTTCTCTCACCTGAGCTGCAGGTGGACAAACACCCCACACTCCACAACTTCAAATACCCATTCAGCCCCTTTCACTTTGGCATCTTTGTGAACGGGCTCTTGTTAGCATGGTCTGCCAGCTTGGAAACTTGGGGCTTCTTTCTCCCTCATCATCTGCGTCCAGGGAATCACTAAATACTATTGAGTTGATTTGGACTACTCACAAATCCATTTCTTCTGACCATTTCCATGGCCTGTGCCTTATTAGTCCTTTCATTTCTCATTTGTGTTCTAGAATAACTGAATTGCTGTCAGGGGAGGAAAAGCTTTTCCTTTACTCTTTTAGGTTCTGAATTGGGAGCCTGCAAATTAAACTGACAAAAGATGGATTAACAAGAGAAAACCAGATTTAATTATGTACTAATGCATGAGAGTTCACAGAAAATGCAACTTACCAGGTGTTTAGAGGGGTGCCTGGCTGGCTGAGTCGGAAAAGCATGCGACTCTTGATCTCATGTTGGCAGTAGAGATTATTTAAATAAATAAACTTAAAAAAAGTGTTTAGAATTCTGGCTTTTTTTAAAAAAAAAGTATTTATTTATTCATGAGAGACACAGAAAAAGAGAGGCAGAGACACAGGCAGAGGGAGAAGCAGTCTCCATGCAGGGAGGTGATGTGGGACTCGATCCCGGGACTCCAGGATCATGCCCTGAGCTGAAGGCAAAGGCTCAACTGCTGAGCCACCCAGGCGTTCCAGAATTCTGGCTTTATTACTATCCTAATAGAGGATGGGGAGGGGCAGAGGGGCAGTTCTGGGATAATGAATGACTTCTTGGAAGGGAGTTGGGGAAAGGGCATTTATGGAAAAAACAAGTGACTTTTTGGAAAGATAAATGGGCGCACAAGAGAACAGCTGGGAGATAGGATAGTTTGGGAACCATGTCTGTTTGAGTGTGATGCCAACTTCTGTCTCAATTTCAGTCTTCACCAAAAGATTAGAGCTGCTTCTGGGAAGGAGATTTATGGCAAGTGAGTTCTTTTGCTTCTACTTTAGGCAAATAAGGGATTTCAGGGACTTCAATATCTTTCACTCAGTATAATTTTCATGCCACAGTGGCTTACTCTAGACCCCTTCCCTGTCTCCATACTGACCCCCTCTAGGAGATCTGTTTCTGGAGTGAACTTCTTGAAGTGTGAAAATGAACATGTTAGTTTCCCCTAAAATTCTTAGTGATTTCTTCATGACTTTTTTTTTAAGATTTATTTATTTAATCATGAGAGACAGAGAGAGAGAGAGAGAGGCAGAGACATAAGCAGAAGGAGAAGCAGGCTCCCAGTGCAGGGAGCCCAGTGCAGAGCTTGATCCTGGATCCTGGGATCACACCCTGAGCTGAAGGCATATACTCAACCACTGAGCCACCCAGGCGTCCCTCTTCATGGCTTTCAAAGTAAAATCCGAACTTCCTGGCATCTCATTCATAGGGTGACAGAGTCAACAAAATATTTTTGACTGTGGTCTGCAGTAAAAAATATGTTTGTATTGTGAACTAGCACTACATATGTCTAGGTAGACTTGAAAGAGTTTTGCTAGCAGTTTGTACTCTTATGCATGATGTACTCTGGTATTTCCCAGTCCCTTCTGTTTTCTTTGTTGCAGTTTTTGTTTGCTATGGAGGTAACAGGCTCCTCTATCAACTGATACTTCTTGGACTCAAGCCACATGCTTTGTGATTTACCTATCTATATGTGGGACAGACAATAAACAAGTAAACAGACAAGAAGACAAAAGTGTAAAGTAAAAAGATAGTTTTGTATAGTGACAAGCACTAATTTTTAAAAAGATTTATTGATTTATTTGAAAGAGAGTGAGAAGGAGGAGGGGCAGAGGGAGAGCATCTCACATGCACTCCTTGCTCAGTGAAGGGCCCAGATGCGGGGCTCGATCTCAGGACTCTGAGATCATGACCCTGAGATTATGACCTGAGCCAAAATAAAGAATTGGTGGCTTAACCAACTGAGCCACTCAGGAGCCGCTAGTAATAAGTACTATTCCGAAGACACAGGGTGATGGGGTCTGATTGAGCTAGAGGAGGTAAAGTTGCTGCTGGGCTGCATGGGAAGAAAGCTAAGGGAAGCCTGTCAGGTGGAGGGAGGAGCAGGTCCAGACCCAGAGGTGAGGAACCAGAAGGTCAGTGTGGTTACAGGATAGGGAACTAGTGGGGATGAGAGGGTAGCCTCTGTAGGGCCTTCTGGGGAAAGAAAGTGTTTGGATTTTATTCAAAATGCTGTGGGAAGGAAGTCACTGGCTAGTGTGCAGCCTTTTCTTGCCTTTAAACTACATTTCTTCAACCCCAGGGAAGGTAGAATCTCTTCCTGGCACGACCTTTCCCCTCGTTCATCTCTTTCACACCTCCTTTTCTTTAAGACTCAGACATTTTTCTCCAGGGAGCCCTCTCTCTGAGCCCGTACACCTCGATAGCAGTGCATTGTAATTGTCAGTTTTTCTTGTCTATTTTCTCCTCTAATCACTAAGGAATGAATCTTTCTTTGTGTCTGCAGCCCCTGGCTCAGCCCGGTCTAACACTTGGCAGAGGATCAGGGAACCTTTATGAAACTGAACAAACTGCCCTCTGGTAGATTTCACCTCTCCCGGCAACTTCCTCCAGCACCCGCTGACACTTCTAAAGGGCCCTCCCTGGATGCCATCTCCAGTCCCAAATCCTGTGGTTCCTTTCTGATCTTTTCTTTTTTTTTCTTTTTAAAGTGTTAGTCCTTTTATTGCAGCTCTCATTCTTCATTCTCTTCCTTTCACCTTGCTCAGGATGTTCTTGAACGAGTGGTGATGCACAGGGTAAGTTTAGTGGAGAGAGCCAGCTGGCCAGGAGGCTGGGTGCTGCATTTCCTGACGTACATTCCCTGCTATCACTCCCAGAGTGGGATGAGAGTCTCTGAAAAACCCCACAAGGTTTCAGAAGCGTGAGGGGAGGTGGGAGAGGATTAGAGGAGAGATTTAAAAATATATATATACACATGATCTGTATCAGACCCTAGAGGCCCATCGTGTTTGAGAGTAATGGCAAATCAATTTTTAAAAAATTTTGTTTAGGGACGCCTAAACAAAAGCGGTTGAGTGGCTGCCTTTGCCTCAGGGCGTGATCCCGGAGTCCCACATCAGGCTTCCTGCATGGAGCCTGCTTCTCCCTCTGCCTATGTCTCTGCCTCTCTCTCTTTCTCATTCTGTCTCTCATGAATAAATAAATTCTTTGAAAAAAAATATTTAAAAATAAATAAAAATTTTATTTATTTTCTAAAGTAATCTGTGTGCCCAAGGTGAGGCTCAAACTCATGACCCCAAGATCAAGAGTCATATGCTTTACTGACTGAGCCAGCCAGGCACCCCAAAGGAGGGACTTTTGTCAGTAGTCCTCTGATATAAGAAACCTCTTCTGGTCAATAGCAGTGGTTAACAAAGTGCTTTTGAGTGTGGTTCACATAACAAATAACATTTATATTGTGAATCAACACTATGTATGTCTAAGTAAATCTAAAAGAGTTTTGCTAGTGGTATGTACTCTTACTATGCATGATGTACTCTGGTATTTCCTAGTCTCTTCTGTTTTCTTTGTTGCAGTTTTTGTTGAATGCCATCTGGTTGTTGGCTAAGGCCCTAGGTGGGGACTCCACCACATACCAGCCCTGTGACCTTGGGCATGTTCCTTCTCCCAGATTCCTCAGGTGCAAAACAGACTTGTACCTCCTCATTGCTGGGGGGGTGGGGGATAGAGATCATGTTGAGGAGGAGGGGGTAAAAGTTTAAGAAATGCCTAGCAAGGTACCTGGCACATGTCCATACCTGCTAAATGTAAAATGTATCTGCATGGGTCTGAGGGGTCTCCACAGAGTTGATGGTACCCTCGCTGATCTGGCTCACCATTGCCCAGCAGTTTACCGTTGGTGGCCTGTGCCTGAATTTGGCAGGGAGAAGGAAATACTTCCAACCACGTGTGTATGTTGTAGCAGCATGTGCATCTCACTTCCCAGCCAGTCTGTGTATATACATAACGTGCAAATACACCACCTTCTCTCTACACAGTGGCCTCCATCACCTCCCACTCTCCCAGGAGGAGGAATTCTGTCCTCCAAGGCACCAGCATGGATGGTCATGCTGCAGAGACGCTTGCAGACCTTAAGGAAGATAAAATCTACACTGACATCCAGCAGTATAAATTGGGAAGAAATAAAGACATGTATAAACACTTAAATATTTTTGTGCTTGTACATAATTTAACATGAGCTTTTGCTTTCTTTGATTGGATTGTTGCGCAATCCAATATCTATTGGATTGTTGATGCTGTGTTGCGCAGCAGAAACAGAATGCATAGATTTTGGATGGGCTAGCCCTCGGTTTGAATGTTACTTAACCTTCCTGAGCCTGAAATTTCTTTACCTATGAGATGGATGTAACACTATGTATTCCTGAAAGAGTTGAATAGGATGGGGTGTGGAGAGTGCCTAGCACAGTACCTGGCATAGGAAGGTACTTTCATACATGGCTGCTGAGTTTTCGTTGCACACATACTTCCCTGTTCTACAAAAGGCATTCTACCTTCACCTACATTTGGGCTCCACTCAGAGAGCCTCCTTCTCCCCACACCCATCATCCCCATCCAAACCCTGTGCTGCTTTGTCTGCATTCATAACTCTTGTAATGTGCTGAGTTCCTTCCTACTGCCCATGGGCATTTCTCCCCTACTCTTTGCATTGATCTAACACTGTTTGCGAGGTGATAATAGAATAACTATAGCTCTTGAGGTTTCCATTTTTGTCCTTGAGGATACATTTTTAAACATTTTTTCTTAGGTTTTCTTTTTTAACTTTTATTTTATTTTTATTTACTTTCTAACTTTTTTTTTTTTTAAAGATTTTCTTTATTCATGAGAGAGACAGAGAGAGAAACAGAGAGAGGCATAGACACAGGCAGAGGGAGAAGCAGGCTCCATGCAGGAAGCCCGACGTGGGACTCGATCCTGAGTCTCCAGGATCACACCCTGGGCCGAAGGCAGGCGCCAAACCGCTGAGCCACCCGGGCTGCCCACTTTCTAATTTTTTAAAAGTAATCTCTGCACTCAACATGGGCCTTGAACTCAAAACCCCAAGATTAAGAGTCTATGCTTTACCGACTGGGCCAGCCAGGTGCCCCAGAGAATACATTTCTTAAAACAGCTGTATTGAGGGGGCGCTTGGGTGGCTCAGTTGGTTAAGCAACCAACTCTTGGTTTCGGCTCAGGTCATGATCTCAGGGTCGTAGGCTTGAGCCCTATATCAGGCTCCATGCTCAGTGGGGTCTGCTTGAGGATTTCTCTCCTTCTCCCTCTGCCCCTCTCTTACGCTCTCTCTTTCTCTCTTTCTAAATAAATCTTTTTTTAAAAATCTCTGTTGGGCAGCCCAGGTGGCTCAGCGGTTTAGTGCCGCCTTCAGCCCAGGGCGTGATCCTGGGTATCCAGGATTGAGTCCTGGTTTGGGCTCCTTGCATGGAGCCTGCTTCTCCCTCTACCTGTGTCTCTGCCCCCGCCCCCGTGTGTGTGTGTGTGTGTGTGTGTGTGTGTGTGTGTGTGTGTGTCATGAATAAATGGGTAAAATCTTTAAAAAAATAAAAAAGCTCTATTGAGGTATATTTGACATAAAATTAAGTACATCTATTTGATAAGTTTTGACGTAAGTGTACACCTATGAAACCGTAACCAAGGATGTATCCATCACCCCCAAAAGTTTTCTTATACCCCTTCGAGGTCTCTCCCTCTGACCCCTTCTCACTACCTCTTCCATTTCCCAGGCAACTCCTGATCTGCTAGTTGTCATTGTAGATGAGTTTACAGTTTTTAGAACTTTACGTAAATGAAATCACAGAGTGTGATTTTTTTTCAACTGGCTTTCACTCAGCATAATTATTTTGATATTCATCCAAGTCATATGTATCAACAATTTCTTTTTATTGCTGAGATGCACCACAATTTGTTTATCCATTCACCTGTTGATAAACATTTGGGTTGTTAACAGTCTTTGACTATTACAAATAAAATTGCTCTGAGCCATTGTGTACAAGTATGGATATATACTTTGATTACTTTTAGGTAAATATATAGCTGTGGAGTAGCTGGGGTAATATATGTTTGACTTCTCAAGAAATCATCAGACTGTTTTCTAAAATGGTTGTACCATTTTACATTTCCACTAGCAGTGTATGAGAGTTCTAGTACCTCTACATCCTCCTCAATACTTGTTACTGCCTGTGTTCTTAATTTTAGCCATGTTAGCGAGTGAGCAATAGCATCTCATTATGGTTTTGATTTATATTCCTTGATGACTAATGATGTGCTGAGCATCTTTTTATGTACAAATTTACCTTCCATAAGTCTTCTTCGGTGCATTATTTGTTCAAGTCTTTTGCTTCCCCATCTTTCTGAAAATAGAGTTTTGTTTTCTTATTAGTAAGTTTTTAGAGTTCCTTACATATTCCAGCTACAAATTCTTTATCAGATATATGATTTACAAATATTTTCTTCTAATCTGTGGCTTGCCTTTTTTTTATTATTTTAATGGTGTCATTTGTAGAGCAGAAGATTTTATTTTAATTAAGTCCAATTTATCAATATTGGGGGGAGGGTGTTATATCTAAAAGATCTTTGTTTAACCCAAAGTCATAAATATTTTCTTCTAGAAGTTGGATAGTTTGAGACTTAAAATTAGGTCTATGATCTATTTTGAGTTAATTTTTGTATATGGTGTGAGATGTGGATTGAAATTCCTTTTTTTTAACATATGAATATTCATTTGTTTTAGCACCATTTGGTGAAAATGACTACCCTGTCTCCATGGAGTTGGCTTTAATCTTTGTCAAAACTCAGTTGTCCTGGTATATGTGGGTTTATGTCCGGATTCTTTATTATATTCCAATGATTTGTTTCTCTGTCTTTTTGCCCATACCACATCGTCTAGACTGGATTTTGAGTAGCTCCAAGATAACCATGTTTTGCATATCTTTTTGTCCAACTGACTTACTACTTTCAGTACATTAACCAGTGTATTTATTTATTATTTTATTTTTATTTTTTTAAGATTTTATTTTATTTATTAGTGAGAGACAGAGAGGCAGAGACATAGGCAGAGGGAGGAGAAGCAGGCTCCATGCAGGAGCCCGATGTGGGACTTGATCCTGGGATCACATCCTGAGCTGAAGGCAGATGCTCAACCACTGAGCCACCCAGGCATCCCAATATATTTATTGTATTGAAAAAAACAGAAACCTTACAACAACCACTTAATGAGAAAGTGTTGAGTTGAAATCGCAATTTAAAGAATATCTAAGGGCAGCCCTGGTGGTGCAGTGGTTTGGTGCCGCCTGCAGCCTGGGGTGTGATCCTGGAGACCTGGGATCGAGTTCCACATCGGGCTCCCTGTGTGGAGCCTGCTTCTCCCTCTGCCTGTCTCTCTGCCTGTCTCTCTCTGTGTGTCTATGAATAAATAAATAAAATCTTTTAAAAAAATAAAATAAAGAATATTTAATATCTTGAAATATTTCTGTATCTGTCAGAACTCTCTCTACATTAAACATTTTCTTAAAAACTAATTTTAATTATATAAATATAAATGTGTTTCCTTTCTATAATTAAAGCCACAGGGTGCCTGGCTGCTTCAGTCGAAGCAGCATGCAATTCTTGATCTTAAGAGTTATGAGTTGGAGCTCCATGTTGGGTGTAGAGATTACTAAAAAAAAAAATTAAAGCCCAAACCCCTTTGATGATTCCCCCAAATCTTTTTTTTTTTTAAGATTTTATTTTATTTTTATTTTATTTATTTATTCATGAGAAATACAGAGAGAGAAGCAGAGACACAGGCAGCGAAGCAGGCTTCACGCAGGGAGCCTGATGCAGGACTCAATCCTGGGTCTCCAGGATCACGTCCTGGGCCAAAGGCAAGCGCCAAACTGCTGAGCCACCTGGGCGTCCCTCCCCCCAAATCTTTCACTCATGCACTTTTTGTTTGCTGTGCATCCGTCTGGACCCTTTTCTAATGTATTTTATCAAGTATTTATATTTTCTGTTGGTTTGAGATAATTATAATTATAATTATTCCTGATGTCACTTTAACCATTATCTCATACTTTCTAGCATTGTATCCCTTTGTACTACATTCTGAGAAGATTTGATGTTCTAGTTCACTATTGCCCTCTTTATCTTTATTCTACTTTTCAATCCTTATATCTAACCCCCACCCCATACACACAATTATATTTTTATTTCTAACATCTCTAAGGCCATTTTTCATGGTTGCTCTTTTTTTTTAGTTTTTTTTTTTTAAATTTATGATAGTCACACAGAGAGAGAGGCAGAGACACAGGCAGAGAGAGAAGCAGGCTCCATGCACCGGGAGCCCAACGTGGGATTCGATCCCGGGTCTCCAGGATCGCGCCCTGGGCAAAAGGCAGGCGCCAAACCGCTGCGCCACCCAGGGATCCCTTCATGGTTGCTCTTATTCTGAAACTCTCTGTTCTTGTTTTATGGGTACCACATTTTCTCTGAATATTTTATTTTTTTTATTTTTTTTGAATATTTTAATTATACTTAACTTGGAAGTTTACTGTGACTCCTGTATGAACAAAAAAGAAATTCAAGTACATTGGACATATATTTTCATTTCTTTGAATATATTCCTAGGAGTGGAATTGCTGAGTCATATGGTGACTCAGTGTTTAACCTTCTAAGAAACTGCCAAACTGTTGAAAGCACATCATTCTCACCAGTAGTGGATGAGGGTTCTAATTACTCTATAGCCTCACCAACACTTGTTTATTACTTGTCTTTTTTATTATACTCATTCTGGTGGGTGTGAAGTGGCATCTTATTGTGGTTTTCATTGGTTTTTTTTTTTTTTTTTTTTTTTTTTTTTGATGGCTAATGATGTAGAGCTTTGTTTCATGTGCTTACTGGCCATTTTTGTATCTTCTTTGGGGAACTGCCTTTGCCCGTTTTTTTTTTTATTAGGTTGTCTTTATTATTGCATTGTAAGAGTTCTTTATATATCTGGAGACTAGTCCCTTATCACATATGTGATTTGCAGGTGTTTTCTTCCAATTTGTGGGTTGTCTTGGCTTTCTTGATAGTGTCTTTTGAAGCACCAACGTTTTAAACTTTTGTGAAGTCCAAAATTGTTTGAGTCATAACTCAAATGAACAAGCATCTCTTTAGGGCAGAGAGACACTCTGATGATCTAGACAAAGAAGACGTTGCTTTGGAATGCTGAGACTGGATTTTTCCCGTCATGGTCTGCTCCAGGAAAGCTTTATATTCTTCACACCAGCTTCACTGCTTGTGATGTGAAGTTGTACAGGTTTTCTGGCCCTCTGGAATGGTGTGACAGATCGTGAAACAGTATTTTTCCGTGTTCTGAACTTACTCAGAGGCCCCTCAGTGAATGGGAGTGCTGTAGTTAGCAGTCTTTGTGTTTGGAAGATTAGCATTGACTGTGAATCATAAATCACATCTGAGGTGGAAGTGAAACTCCTCTAATTAACCACTGTGAAATCGATTCACTCTCATTCTTGTTTTGTGGTTTCTCCAGTTCTGGACTTCAGCGATCCCTTCAGCACTGAGGTGAAGCCAAGAATCCTGCTCATGGGCCTGAGGAGAAGTGGCAAGTCATCTATTCAGAAAGTTGTCTTTCACAAAATGTCTCCCAACGAAACACTGTTCTTGGAGAGCACAAACAAGATCTGCCGGGAAGATGTTTCCAATAGCTCCTTTGTTAATTTTCAGATTTGGGACTTCCCAGGACAGATTGACTTTTTTGATCCTACCTTTGACTATGAGATGATCTTCCGGGGAACAGGAGCACTGATATTTGTCATCGACTCCCAGGTGAAGTTCAGTATCGGGCTACAAGAGACTGCAGGCCCCATCTCCCCCTAAAGGCAGCCTCTCCCCTGTGTTCAAACCAGGTTCTTTGTGACTGGATTTGGTTTGGATTTTAGAATCAGGACTAGCCCTTTTTTTTTTACCAAACAAGTGTTTCTCAGTGGGGGTTCTGGGGGCTGCAAAGGGGAAAGGGCTTCCTCTGTGTAACCCTAACCAGAGAGCAGTGAGCACCCTTAGGGAGTTGTGTAGTCGCAGCAAATCATAGAAACTTCACAGATGGAGGGGGCTGCAATACAGACCAAGGACAGTAAATATGTGTCCCCTCCCCACCTGCCTGGATACTCTTGGCAGACATCTATAAAAGAGCATAGGTTCTTTGCAACAAAAATTTGTATATAAGTCTACATTTTATTTTATTTTTTAAAGATTTTATTTATATATTTATTCATGAAAGACACACAGAGAGAGGCAGAGACTTAGACAGAGGGAGAAGCAGGCTCCATGCAAGGAGTGGGACTCGATTCTAGGACCACAGGATCTACAGGATCTGAGCCAAAGGCAGGTGCTCAACCGCTGAGCCACCCAGGTGTCCCTAAGTCTCCATTTTAAATGTTGGCTCTTTCCTAGGAAGATAAAATTCTAAGTGTGAAGTTTTTCTTTTTTTGTTTAAGATTTATTTATTTGTTTATTCATGAGAGAGGCAGAGACCTAGACAGACGGAGAAGCAGGCTCCCTATGGGGGGCCCAATGTAGGACTTGATCCTGGAACCCCAGGATCATGCCCTGAGCTAAAGGTAGACGCTCAACTGCTGAGTCGCCCAGGCATCCTGAAGTTTTTTTCTTTAATTAAATTATTATAATTATTATTGGTACACAATTGATTAAACTATTATGTATTTTATGGATAATTATTATTTAGAAAAAGCTAATTTTCTTAAGTATATCTCTTAAGACGATGGATATTTTTCCACTTGATTCACGTATCTATGCTTGAATAAGACCAGATTTGGCATCAATTCTGTTTTTGATTGTGTAGATAAAAGTTCTGAGAAACTTTGTTCACATAAATAAGTAGATGGATACAGAGTGAGTTTTGTTATAGCATTCGCTCAATTATTTAAACGCTTTCCAAGTTATATCCTCTAAATTGCCCAGTTTACTATCACAAGGGATTGTTTCTAGTAGTTTATCAGTAGACATTCTGATTGAGCCTTCCTTTAGCTTTGCTGAAAGCAAAGACACGAGGATCCCTTGACTGGTGAAGAGCCTTATTATCCAGGTATTAGTTAGTTATTCCCTTTATTAGTGTTCAAACTAGTCTCCTGAATTGTCTCTTTGGTATTCTGGGCCTTCCTCCTGTAAAGTGAGAGCTGGCAGGGGCATCTCGGGCGTGCCAGTCTTAGGAAAGAGTACAAGGAACAGAATTGGGACAGTGATGCTCTTCAAACTCTCCCCATGTCCAGGCACTCTTAGAAAGTGTCCGGAAACATAAGCTCAGCCCCAAGGCTCTCCAAAGGGCTCTCTTTTATAGCTGTTGAGAATAAATGGCAGTAAGTCTTCAGGAATGCACTAAACCCTCTCTAAGTTCAGGGCATGGTATTTCCCTGAAACTGGACCTACAGTCAGACACATGGGCCGAGCATACCTGCCCCTTCCAGGAATGCCAATGGTGTTAGGGAGGAAGGGGTATGTAAACTGCTAGTAATAATGGTTCTGAGCCCACACTTGGAAAGCCATTCTCTGAGAAGACTGTTCATGCCCGAGAGCATCATAAATTCCTTCAGGGAACTAAGTGCCTGTTTAATATAATAATGAAATTTTCAACTAAGCCTTTTAGTTCCAAGTGGTTGCACCGTGGACTTCTAGTGTAGCTGTGGGAGTGTGGCCATATGGTAGGAGGGCCTTGCTCTTTCTTTTCTGGTGGTAGTGTGCTGGGGAGAGGCTTTTTTTTTTTTTTTTAAGATTTTATTTATTCATGAGAGACACAGAGAAAGAGAGAGAGAGGCAGAGACAGGCAGAGGGAGAAGCAGGCTCCATGCAGGGAGCCTGATGTGGGACTCGATCCCGCGACTCCAGGATCACGCCCTGGGCCGAAGGCAGACGCTTAACCGCTGAGCCATCCAGGGATCCCCTGGGGAAAGGCTTTAAAGTCCAGGGCCCGATCTATGAACAGCAAGCAGTGCCTCTCCTCCCCTGGGCCCATCCGGAAACGCATGCTGTAGACACCTGCAACAGGTCCTGGGCCTGCGGTCAGTTGCTGCTTTCTTGGCTGCCCCACTTGTACTGACCTGTTTTCTGGCCCTTCTGTGGCCTTGGCAGTAGCCCCTGCCTTCCTGCCTTGGTCTGCCAGCGCCATAAATCAGGGAGCTGGAGCGCGAAGAGCAGTCCAGGTTGTGTGCATGCGGTGGCGTGGGGGGCAAGCTCTTGGATATGTCCCACTCAGCTGTCTCTTCTAAGCTCCAGTTTTTCCCCTAAGTCACTCCACTGCTCTTTCTGTAGTTGTTGAACAAGGGAGCAGCAGTAGTAGCCCTCCCCGTGGGTAAGTGGATTCCAGCCAGATGACTCATCTTTTCAAGACAGTGGCTTAGTAAGTTTAGTAAGTACTTCAGTAGCCTGTCCATGCTTACGTAGCAATTTGCATTTATAGAATTCAAATGTCCAATGCAACTCTATCCTAGTTGTGGTTTTTTTTGTTCTTTGTTTTTTGTTTTTTGTTTTGTTTTGTTTTTATCCTAGGTGTTTGTAGTATGGCTATAATGTGGCTAAAATAGGTTCACGTGCCTATTTTTAAGTTGCAGCTGTAATTTGGTTTTAATTTTACCTGAACATGAAAAGTCGCCCTTCAGTTTGGGTTGGTAAATGTGTTTTCTTTCATTTTGCTTCTTGGTCCCCCATCCCCGCCCCAAGGGAGGGCAGAGAAAGGTATAAGAATGTTTGAGAAATCTGTCTTTTTAGGTTCCACTTTTAAAAAGTAGGAAAAACATTATTGAGAGCTATCATTTACTAAAAGGAAGGAATAATTCAATAAGTTGTTTTGGAGCCTAATACATACTTTTGTATTGGAAGCAGACTATAAAAACCATGTTTTGAGAAATTTATATACGATGTACTTACAAGCACCGAAAAGAAAAGCAAACCAGGGAGTCTTGGCAGGCACTTGAACGTCATTGCCTTTATTTTTAAACAGGGCTGTGTTGGTCTGACGCCTCATATTTTTATTTTTTTCCTTGTGAATTCCTCACAATCACAGGATTGCCAGATAAATATATCACCAGGGAGATAAATGTGTCCTCACAGTGTTGTAAAATAAAAGAGAATGAAAGTACCAAGAGCAGTTTCCTGTGAGCTAACTGCATGACACTGCCAGCCCCCCAGGCAGAGCCCAATATGTCCCACACCTCCAGGGCCACCCTTGGCCCCCTGAGGCTTTGGGAACCACAATGGAGTGTTGGCTTCATCTACATTGGTGATTGTGACCTGCCTGTAACTCCTAGATCTAATTATGGAACTAGGCAGTGCATTTTTTCCTGTATTTTTATTTGTTGTAGAAGACAGCAACAAACACAGTGGGAAAAATCATCCATGCTCCCTCTATTCTAATAAACCAAGTATTTCCTTTCAAATGTTATTTTTTTAAGATTAGTTACTTATTTATTCATGAGAGACACACAGAGAGAGGCCGAGACCTAGACAGAGGGAGAAGCAGGCTCCCTGAGGGAAGCTTGATGTGGGACTCCATCCGGGTACTCAGGGACCACACCCTGAGCCGAAGGCAGACGCCCAACCACTGAGCCACCCAGGCGCCCCTCCAATGTTATTTTTAGTCCTTGTAGGTATGTGCCACTTCATCACTTAGTTGGTAATCAGATCATCTTGTATGCCTGGCAAGGAAGTTAGAGTAGCAATTTCTAATCTTTTGAGCTTGTGATACTCTCTTGACATTGGCTAATTTTGCTTATAGACATGTCCCCTTAACTCCCCTGTTAAGTTAAAGACATAAACAATAACAAATTTTTAAGGTATAATTTACATACAATAAAATTCATTCATTTTGAGTGTGCAGTTCAGTGAGTTTGAGAAATGCATATACCTTGTAACCACTTCACAGTCAAGATATAGAATATTTCCACCACCCCAAAAGCTTCCTGTGTTGTCTTTTCTCAGACAGCCTCCCCCTAAATTTTGAGACAACGCAAATGAATTTTGTATGTTGTTTAAGGACATATGTAGTCACGCATAAAGAGATGATTGAGAAAAAAAAAAAAGAGATGATTGAGAATAAACACTAAACTCAGGATGGTGGATACCTCTGGAGGATGGAGGGTCGAGTGATGAGGTGGGTTGGGAAGATGGGGAGAGACACACAAGGGCTTTCTTTCTTTTTTTAAAAATAAATTTTATGTATTAATGTCTACACCCAATGTGGGGCTCAAACTCCCAATTTTGAGATCAAGAGTCTCATGCTCAGGGTGCCTGGCTGGCTCACTTGATAGAGCATGCAATTTTTGATCTCAGAGTTGTGAGTTTGAGGCCCATGTTGGGTGCACAGATTACTTAAAAAAGAGTTGCATAGTCCTCCAACTGAGGCAGCCAGGCACCCCTAGTGTTTGATTTCTTAAACAGGGAGATGCATATGTAGATGTTCATCATGTTACTATAAAAGTGTCATTTGTAGGAAGAGAAAAAATAGTATTGCATTGTTTGGGTTAGTTACTCTAGATCAAAGGTCAGCAAACTTTCTGTAGAGGGCTAGATGGTAACTATTTTAAGCTTTGCAGGCTGTCTGTTCCATCTCTGAGGAGTTTCCACAGAGGAATGCCACTCAGCTGTGCCGCTGTACCACAGAAGCAGCCACAGACAATATGTAAATAGATGAGTGTAGCTGTGTTCCAATAAAACTTTACTTAGGAACAACACACAATGGGCCCAGTTTGGCCCTCAGGCCATGGTTTGCTGACCTGTGCTCTAGATCAGTGGCCCTTACCTTTCCTCTTGGCTCCTTCTCCATTCTCCCAGTGACCCATATCGTGTTTCCATCTCTAACTATTCATCACAGTTCACCAAGGGACTCATACTCTGGGAAGGATAGATAGTGTCCCAGGGAAGGTCCTAGGTGGTATGGGGTCATTTTGAAGTCATAAAACTACAACGCTGATCTTAATGACTATCATCAAGCTCCATCACAACTGCCTACAGCTGTGTTTTGCTAGCCTTTCTTTTTCATCTCTTTGTTGATGCAACTTCAGTTTTCAAACTTGAATTTCATGAAACCAGCTTTTATTTGGGCTTTTGCAAAATATTTTGGAGGGTTGTACCCACGTGATTTCCAGATTAGAAGTGTATATGGAAGGGAAAAAAAGATAACTGCGAAATAAGGTGATGGATAAATTAACTTGATTGGGGGGATGATTTCATGATGTATATAATATATCAGAGCATCACATTGTACACCTTAAACACACACAGTGTTTATGTGTCCATCATACCTCAATAAGACTGGGGGAGAAGGAGTATATGTGGAAGGCAGCT